>NC_063233.1:11681851-13091018 GCF_020740725.1 Corvus hawaiiensis | reverse complement strand
GGTATATTTGGTGAATGTGAGGAGTTTGCTTTTACTCTGTCTCTTTGGGTGAGTCAGTATTCTTTGAATTCCTAAAGTATTCTTGTTTTAAAGCAGCCTCTAGCAAATGATTTTTATTCTTCTCTTCATCTAATTGTTTCTGTAAAATCTCCACTAGGTTTTGAAGGGAATCTATGATTGCTTTCTCCTCCGTACATCGCTTTAAGCGGTGATCTATAGCTGCCACAAGGCATGCTCTTAAAACGGAGCAGATTATGATTTTATTTTGGCCAAATTTAAATCTAGTCTCACGTTGTAAAGAACACACTCTATCAGTTACATTATCCAAATTAAACCAGTTATTTTGAGCCCATTCTTCGTCTCCCGGAGAGGGCTGGGCATTATGTTTTGCTAGCAGAGCATAAAACGCAGCTTTAACTTTTGCACTGGGGTTTTCAGTCATTTTATGAAGGGATAAAAACCACTACAGGGAGGTAAAAGTTAATTACACACTGCGACACACACAGCTTCACTGTGTCTCCCTTCGCTTCCCTGGGTGGGTGAAGAGACCAAATCTGCTTGGGAGGTACTCCTTAAGTTACTTATGGTTGTCTCTTTGCTACACCAAGCAGTCTAAATTCACACACACACACACTAAAACAGTTCCCCCTTTTACACTAAGAGATCTTTTGCGAAAAATCTGAAGACAGAGCCTTCAACTGAGGATGGGGTGCTTTTCACCCAGGCATGTGCAGTTTGCGGGAAATTCGAGTCACCCCCCTTGCTTTCTAGACACCGCTCATCCTTTTCGGGGTGTCGGGCTAGGTGCAGCTGGGGCAAAACGTCCTTCCCCTATTACAGACTACACACAACCTTGCAACCCCTTGTGTCTGTCAAATCCTGTCCGTGATGCCAGTTTAATGTCACAATCCGCTAATATAAGTGGGGGTCGTGATGGTTTGTTTATCGATCTCAGGGCGTAAAAGGACACGAGAGATTGCAGTTTTAATCAGAACAGTGCACCTTTATTAAGTGCCCACAACACAGTAACGCAATAGAAGAGAGAAAGAGAGAGAGAGAGAAGGAAACACAGAGAGGAAGAAAAAGAGGGGGGCAATAGCTACCAACAGATGAGACGAAGTCCACATGGTCTTCCGCCAATAGATTCGTCTTCTTTCCGTGGGGAGATCTCAGACGCGGTTATTTCAGAAAGTCCCTTTATGTCCTTTTCAGAAGTGAGGGGCTGTTGGGGTCCCTCCCCTGCCATGTAGCCCTGGGAGAGGGGCCCTGAGGGCACAGACACGGGGCTTCCCTGCCCCTGCTCAGCCTCGTTCCCATTGGTTGGTTTGTGTTCCCTGCGCGGGCAGAAGGACCCTTGGTCCCGTGACTGGAACAGTTCCTCGGCAGAGCCCCAGCCATGCGGCTGGAGAAATAAACATCTCTGAAACAGCTATCAAGAATCTGTCTGTCCATATATATTTCCTTTCCACGGGACTCCTGGTTTGATATATGCGTGTTGCAGTATCCCCACTGCAACAAATAGTGGAGATTTGTGAGCAGAACGATCCCCGATCCCTAAGCGACTGATTTGTGTGAGTAAACCCTGGAAACTTTGGATTCCTCTTCTTGGTTTTGCTTTGCTATTCCATATCTAAACTATGGAGGAACCGTGGGAAGACTCTTGGCTCTCAGAGCCGCATATGGACATTTATCTTAAACTTAAAATGATTCTTGAACAACGATTTGTAAATTTTAGCTTGATTCAAGCTCAAAAAGAACTGAAACACTTCCTGGCATGGTTGTTTAAGAACTTTTTCTATGTTTCTTGGGATTTAATTATTACCAAGGGCTTTTGGAAAACCGTTTGGACACAGTTAATACTGGAGTCAAAATATATGCCGATGGAAGAATATTTTCGTGAATATTATTTAGTTACCGAGACTGTTGAGCAATGTCAGCTGTGTCCTGGTGAAGGGAAGCCTGGCGCAGGGACCGTGCGGCCCAGACCACGTGCACCGAGCGCTCTGCGAGCAGCAGCGAGGCAGTTCCCGCGTGCGGGCGGAGCCACGCAAGCCGCAGTGTCGGTGGCGGAGCAAGGAGCGGCGGGAGCGGCGGGACCCGGCGGTGCCCGAATGGCCCCATGCAGCGCGTGGTGGAGCGAGCCCTGGGAACGCCCAGCCGAGAGGGGCAGCGCGCGGGCGGCGGCTGGCGGCGGTGGCGATGGAACGGAGCCGTGCCCAGCCGAGACGCGCGCTGGAGCAGGACACGGGGGAGTCGTCGCTCAGGGGCCCGGCCGAGACGTGGGTGCAGCGCCCGGCAGCGGCAGCGAAGCTGCGACCAGAGGAGGCGACGCACGGAGAACTGAGCGGCACGGCCCGGCCCGGCCCGCACAGCCCCGAACGCGACCCCGGGAAGAGCGCGCAGGCACGAGCAGCCCCGACAATTCCAACACGGGAGCGACCGAAAGAGACAGCAAAGACGCAGCGAGACAGAAAACAGCAGCCACTCGGAAAAAGGAAAAGATCATAGTAACTAAGACCTTAGGGATAGTAAAATGGTATAATGTTAAGCAAAATTATGGTTTTATAACAAGGTGTGACAACCAGCAAGACATATTCGTGCATAGAACTGCTATTAAAAAGAATAACCCTGAAAAATGGATCCCAAGCTTGGGAGATGGAGAGGTGGTGGAATTTAATATTGTACTAGGGAGAAAAGGGTTACAAGCATCGCAGGTCACTGGGCCTGATGGTGTTCCTGTAAAAGGCAGTATATATGCAAAAAATCGTAGTCATGTTAGACAGTATCTCCATTGTAAGCCCCCCCTACAGTTTCCCTTTCCTAATCCCACCTTTCCCTTTTACCCTATATCCTATTACCCCCAGTGTACTCCCAATCCGTTTTTTCATCCATGGTTTCCCTCACAAAACCATGCTTTTGCCAATTGTTTCCCCAAAAATCCCTTTCCAATGCCGAGTGGGGGATGAAAAGGGGGAGGGAAGAAGTTAAACCCTCTCCTGCCTCAGTTTCCCCACAAAGCATGCTCAGAGAGTTCTGTCTCCCTTCTGTCAGCCCTAAGATGTTCCACAGAATCTGTTTGGACATTTAAAGACTCAGGAGGGTGGCTTGTTTTGTTTTGAAACTGTTCTTGTTATGTTTATCCAGTTGTTTTCATTCTCCTTTTATTAAAATAAGACGGGTGAGGTGTTGGGGTCCCTCCCCTGCCGTGTAGCCCTGGGAGAGGGGCCCTGAGGGCACAGACACGGGGCTTCCCTGCCCCTGCTCAGCCTCGTTCCCATTGGTTGGTTTGTGTTCCCTGCGCGGGCAGAAGGACCCTTGGTCCCGTGACTGGAACAGTTCCTCAGCAGAGCTCCGGCCATGCGGCTGGAGAAATAAACATCTCTGAAACAGCTATCAAGAATCTGTCTGTCCGTATATATTTCCTTTCCACGGGACTCCTGGTTTGATATATGCGTGTTGCAGGATCCCCACTGCAACAAGGGGCAACTGGCCAAGAGGTTGGGAAACCTACAGCTGTTGTTATGGGGTCCGTTGCTTTGGGAAATGGATACAGGACAGACGTACAAGACAGGTGTACAGGACAGGTCATTCCTTTCCCCTTCAGCGCAGTCCTTCCCACCTGGGAAGCATGAACGGCACAGTCCATTGCAACCTGCACTAATTTTCCTCAGGAATGCGTACCAGTTCCCAGTGGGCACACCCACAGGCAACACTTGGCAGACATCCCACCTCAGCCAGGCCAGGACTCCTGTGCTCAGTCTCTGTCCTCGGCAATGATCCTGAGGCAGATGAGGGATCTTTGGACTGTCTCTTACACCGTTTCCAAACTTGGCTCCACACCGGCTCATGGTACCTAAGACAACAAAACAGAAAACGTGACTATCGCCCTCCAGAAGATTAATCCCCAGGGCACCTCTACACTGCTGCCCCAGAGCACCTCAAATCATCCGACTCTGGAGGTGGCCTGGAGAAGACCTGCAAAGTGAAAAGGTACAAGCTTGGCACGCTGCCGCATACCGCCCGCCTATTAGTCGCCCCACCTTAATGCCAACTTGCCTGCTCGCCTCTGTTCCTTGGCACGCCTAGGGCGGCGGCAGCACCTGCAAAGAAACAAAGCAAAAAAACATGCAGAGAGACTGAAATCACAACCTCCCCACTCCGACTGAAGTATGCCACACCGATACCTTAAGCTTGCACCCACCTGGCCTCTGGCATTCTGGGCCGGGACATCTTGTGAGTGGACCGCTGAAAAGGAACAAACAACAATGGATGCTTAGAGCTGAACCAGACATTGATATTGGAGCAATACCAACCCCTTCTGTCCACCAGTCACCTTTTACGTCACTCCATCAACCTTAAACATCAATATCCGGCTATACTACCTAAAAATAAAGGCAAAGAACAATGCTGTGACGTAGCCACCATTTACCCTTGCCCTACAAACACAAACGGTGACTGACCTTCCTGCGGGAACCCCCTCACCCGGTGTGGGGCGCTCTGCCACGGATTTAATCCGTCTGCCTCTGAAAGATAGTGATGACAAAAGTCAAAGGGTTGCATGAGAACTTAACAGCTCCAGCCATCCTGTGTCAATCTAGGAATGCCACCTAGAGGCCAAACTACACTCTACACTACAAATTTCAAGTCCCCGAGCCTTGTCCTATTACACCTATATGCCAGACGGTGCAGCAGGGCAGAGCAGCTCCAGAGAAAACCCACACAGGCACCCGTGATACAGCAGATGACAAATGCGGGGAAGCAACGAGGAGAGAAAACTCTCGGTGAGAAGAATGACCGCAGCCACATCGAAGAGCTAAAGCAGAAGACACGAGACACCCAGTAGAGACAGAACACACAATAGACAAGCTGCACAACGTGCACTGGGACTGCTCTGCCTGGCACGCCTCAGCGCTGTGATCGAAAGGGAGACTTGCCCTTTAGGGGCCCTAAAGGGGCCCCTTCTTAGACATCCCCATCTCTGAAGCTGACTCAATATTCCCTCCCGGCGAGCCCCGACCCGACACCCCGCTTGCATCCCCTCAACTTATCTCTCGGACATCCAGGGATGCGAATCCTCCTCAGGTGCAAAAGAAGGCCGCTCACCGTCTGGGAAGCTCCTGCCGTCATCGGGCTGTTGTCTCTTAGTCGGCTACGATAAAAAAAAACCAAACGTCAAGGCCTGAACTTAGCGGGACGTGGGCCACTACAATTCTTGTACTCACCATCTCCTAAGATGGCCGGGGTCCTCGGGCCGCACGCTTCGGCCGCGCTCCGAGGCTGACACCACTGTGGCAGGCTATACCTGAGCTACGAGGAGACAGGCCATGTGGCATTGCTGAAACCCGAGTGGACCCTCGCTCCTCCCTCCCTCCCCGACTCGCCGCAACTCCTCGGCCGTTGCCGAAGGCTACCCGGACGGCACCGTCACGTCGAAAAGGTCAAGGCTTCATCGCAGAGCTTTGCGATACTTGCGGAGGGGTCACGAGGGCGGCGAGCTGGGTCCGTCGGCCGTTCTGCGAGGGGGTTCGGCGTAATGCAAGTGGACCGCCTAAAACGCACAAATGACAATGGATGCTAAGGGCTGCACCAGAACTTGGCACCCAAGCAAGAACAACTTTTTCTTTTCAGCGGCCACTGCTTACCTCGCTCACTTGACATTGACTGCTGAGATCCGGCTTTACCTCCTAAAAATGAGGACAGGACAACAGTGGAACAGAGCCACCCTGTTACACTTGCCCTGCAAACACAAACGGCAACTCACCTTCCTGTGCGAACCCCCTCACCTAGTATGGAGCGCTCCACCACAGATAGAATCGATCTGCGTCTGAAAGACAGTGATGACAAAAGTCAAAGCGCTGCATGAGAACTTAAAGGCTACAGGCACCTCGTGTCAATCTAGGAATACCATCTAGACGGCAACTACAGCCTATACAACAAATTTCAAGTCCCCAGGCTTTGCCCTATCGCACCTATAATGCCAGACTATGCAGCAGGGCAGAGCAGCTCCGGGCCAAACCCACGCTGGCCCCTGTGACACGGGACATGACCAACAAAGGGGTGCAACACGGAGAGAAACTCCCAGTGGGAAGGATGGCCGCCAACACCTCTAAGGGCTAAGGAAAAAGACACACGACGCGAGAAGCCCAAAAGACGCAGAACACACGATAGACGAGCGACACAAGACGCACCAGGACTGTTCTGTCCTACGTGCCTCAGCATTGTGATCCAAAATGAGACTTTCCCTATACGTGGCCTAAAGGGGCCCTTCCTTGGACATCCCCGTCTCCCTCCAGAGCTAATTCAAAAATCCCTCCGACGAGTCCTGACCCGGCACATCGCTCTCATCCCCTCTGTGAGGCGTAGCCCTCGACTTACCTCTCGGCTGTCCAGGGATGCAAATCTGCATCAGGTGTGAAAGAAGGCCACCTCACCATCTGGGAAGTTCCAGCCGTTGCCAGGCTGTTGTCTCTTAGTTGGCCACAAGAAAGAAAACCAAACGTCAAGGCGTGAACTTAGTGGCACATCAGCCAGAACCCGACAGTTCCTCTACTCACCATCTCCTAAGAGGGCCAGGCTCCTTGGGGGTCGCACGCTTCAGCTGCGCTCCGAGGCTGACGCTGTCATTGCGGCACATACCTGGGTTAAGAGGAGACAAAGTGATGCGGCATCGCTGAAACTTGAGCGGACCCTGGCGCTTCCTCCCTCCCTCCCGGACTCGCCGCAACTCCTCGGCCGTTGCCTTCACGTGGAAAAGGTCAAGGCTTCGTCGCAGAGTCCCGTAATACTTGCGGAGAGCTCACGGGGGCGGCGAGCCGGGTCCGTCGGCCGGTCGGCAAGGGGGGGGGGGGGGGGGGGGGGCGGTGTAATACTAGTGGACCACCTAAAACGCACAAAAGACAATGGATGTTAAGAGCTGCACCAGAACTTGGCACCCGAGCAATAACCGCTTTCTTTCCACCCGTCACTGCTTACCTCACTCACTTGACATGGACTGCTGAGATCCGGCTTTTCCTCCTAAAAATAAAGACAAAGAACAATGCTGTGACGCAGCCGCCATTTACCCTTGCTCTACAAACACAAACGGTGACTGACCTTCCTGCGGGAACCCCCTCACCCGGTGTGGGGCGCTCTGCCACGGATTTAATCCATCGGCCTCTGAAAGATAGTGATGACAAAAGTCAAAGGGTTGCATGAGAACTTAACAGCTCCAGCCATCCTGTGTCAATCTAGGAATGCCACCTAGAGGCCAAACTACACTCTACACTACAAATTTCAAGTCCCCGAGCCTTGTCCTATTACACCTATATGCCAGACGGTACAGCAGGGCAGAGCAGCTCCAGAGAAAACCCACACAGGCACCCGTGATACAGCAGATGACAAATGCGGGGAAGCAACGAGGAGAGAAAACTCTCGGTGAGAAGAATGACCGCAGGCCCATCGAAGGGCTAAAGCAGAAGACACGAGACACCCAGTAGAGACAGAACACACAATAGACAAGCTGCACAACGTGCACTGGGACTGCTCTGCCTGGCACGCCTCAGCGCTGTGATCGAAAGGGAGACTTGCCCTTTAGGGGCCCTAAAGGGGCCCCTTCTTAGACATCCCCATCTCTGAAGCTGACTCAATATTCCCTCCCGGCGAGCCCCGACCCGACACCCCGCTTGCATCCCCTCAACTTATCTCTCGGACATCCAGGGATGCGAATCCTCCTCAGGTGCAAAAGAAGGCCGCTCACCGTCTGGGAAGCTCCTGCCGTCATCGGGCTGTTGTCTCTTAGTCGGCTACGATAAAAAAAAACCAAACGTCAAGGCCTGAACTTAGCGGGACGTGGGCCACTACAATTCTTGTACTCACCATCGCCTAAGATGGCCGGGGTCCTCGGGCCGCACGCTTCGGCCGCGCTCCGAGGCTGACGCCACCGTGGCAGGCTATACCTGAGCTACGAGGAGACAGGCCATGTGGCATTGCTGAAACCCGAGTGGACCCTCGCTCCTCCCTCCCTCCCCGACTCGCCGCAACTCCTCGGCCGTTGCCTTCACGTGGAAAAGGTCAAGGCTTCGTCGCAGAGTCCCGTAATACTTGCGGAGAGCTCACGGGGGCGGCGAGCCGGGTCCGTCGGCCGGTCGGCAAGGGGGGGGGGGGGGGCGGTGTAATACTAGTGGACCACCTAAAACGCACAAAAGACAATGGATGTTAAGAGCTGCACCAGAACTTGGCACCCGAGCAATAACCGCTTTCTTTCCACCCGTCACTGCTTACCTCGCTCACTTGACACGGACTGCTGAGATCCGGCTTTTCCTCCTAAAAATAAAGACAAAGAACAATGCTGTGACGTAGCCACCATTTACCCTTGCCCTACAAACACAAACGGTGACTGACCTTCCTGCGGGAACCCCCTCACCCGGTGTGAGGCGCTCTGCCACGGATTTAATCCGTCTGCCTCTGAAAGATAGTGATGACAAAAGTCAAAGGGTTGCATGAGAACTTAACAGCTCCAGCCATCCTATGTCAATCTAGGAATGCCACCTAGAGGCCAAACTACACTCTACACTACAAATTTCAAGTCCCCGAGCCTTGTCCTATTACATCCATACACCAGGCTATGCAGCAGGGCAGAGCAGCTCCGGGACAAACCCAAGCAGGCAGCCGTGACACAGGAGATGACAAACAAGAGGACACTACGAGGAGAGAAAACTCTGGGCTAGATGAGCACAAGGACCAAGAGAATGAGGAATGAGATGACCTAGGCGAGACCAGCGGTGAGCCGACTAGGCTCCAAGAACCCTGGCAGAAGAGGACGCTAACAGAAAGACTTAATCCAAGAACCGCAAAGATGGATGCCCGAGAATTGTATGGGCAGAATCCTCTAGCTGTCTTCGCATTCTTACAAGTCCTCATCCCCTGTAATGGATCATTGTGGTGCACAGCTGTCGATGCAGCTCAGAACAAGACCTGAAAAGACACCCGACTCAACATTGCTAAAGAGACGCAATTCTGATGAAGTTCCAAGCTCAAGAGTCAAAGGATCGATGGTATCAGCACCACACTGAGGAACACCAAGAGAAGAGATGCTAAGAATAACGCCCAGCGTTTGCAATAAGCAGCTCAGAGGGCTAAGACAAAAGACCTGTGACACGAGATGCCCAAAAGACAGAGAACACACAATAGACAAGTGACATGCACCAGGACTGCTCTGCCCTGCACACCTCGGCATTGTGATCAAGATTTTCCCTTTATGTTGGCCTAAGGGTCCCCTTCTTGGGTATCCCCACCTCCAAATCTGACTCAAAAATCCCTCCTGGCGAGTCCCAACTCAACACTCTGCTGTCAGCCCATCTGTGGGTCACAAGCCTTGACTTATCTCTCAGACGTCTGCCTCGGGCACAAAAGAAGGCCGCCTCACCATCCGAGAAGCTCCCGCTGTCATCGGGCTGTTCTCTCTTAGTCGACTGCCACAAAGAAAACCGAACAAACATCAGTGCATGAACTTAGTGGCACCTCAGCCAAAACCCGACAATTCCGCTACTCACCGTCTCCTAATAGGGCCAGGGTCCTCGGGCCGTACGCTTTGGCCACGCTCCGATACTGACACTGTCATTGCAAGGTATACCTGGATTAGGAGGAGACAAGGTGATGCGACATTGCTGAGACTTGAGCAGACCCTCACTCCTCCTCCCCCTCCCTGACTCGATGCAACTCCCCAGCCGTTGCCAAAGGCTGCTCAGAAAGACCCTTCGAACGGAAAAGGTGAAGGCTTGGTCGAATAGTCCCATAATATTTTCAGAGGGCTCACAAGGGTGGCGAGGCAGGTCTGGCAGCAAGGAGGCTCGGAGAATACAAGCAGACCACCTAAAACACACAAATGACAACGGATGCTTAGAGCTGTACCAGAACTTGACACCCAAGGAATGACAACTTTTTCTTTCCGCCTCTCACCGCTTACCTTGCTCACTTCATTTTGACTGCTGCGATCCGGCTTGACCTCCTAAAAATAAAGAACAATGCTGTAACGTAGCCACCATTTACACTTGCCCTGCAAACACAAACGGCGACTGACCTTCCTGCGGGAACCCCCTCACCCGGTGTGGGGTGCTCTGCCACGGATTTAATCTGTCTGCATCTGAAAGAAAGTGATGACAAAAATCAAAGCGATGCATAGGATCTTAATAGCTCCAGCCATCCTGTGTCAATCTAGGAATACCACCTTGAGGTCAAACTACACCCTACATTACAAACTTCAAGTCCCTGGGCCCTGTCCTATTACACCTATATGCCAGACGGTGCAGCAGGGCAGAGCAGCTCCAGAGAAAACCCACACAGGCACCCGTGATACAGCAGATGACAAATGCGGGGAAGCAACGAGGAGAGAAAACTCTCGGTGAGAAGAATGACCGCAGGCCCATCGAAGGGCTAAAGCAGAAGACACGAGACACCCAGTAGAGACAGAACACACAATAGACAAGCTGCACAACGTGCACTGGGACTGCTCTGCCTGGCACGCCTCAGCGCTGTGATCGAAAGGGAGACTTGCCCTTTAGGGGCCCTAAAGGGGCCCCTTCTTAGACATCCCCATCTCTGAAGCTGACTCAATATTCCCTCCCGGCGAGCCCCGACCCGACACCCCGCTTGCATCCCCTCAACTTATCTCTCGGACATCCAGGGATGCGAATCCTCCTCAGGTGCAAAAGAAGGCCGCTCACCGTCTGGGAAGCTCCTGCCGTCATCGGGCTGTTGTCTCTTAGTCGGCTACGATAAAAAAAAACCAAACGTCAAGGCCTGAACTTAGCGGGACGTGGGCCACTACAATTCTTGTACTCACCATCTCCTAAGATGGCCGGGGTCCTCGGGCCGCACGCTTCGGCCGCGCTCCGAGGCTGACGCCACCGTGGCAGGCTATACCTGAGCTACGAGGAGACAGGCCATGTGGCATTGCTGAAACCCGAGTGGACCCTCGCTCCTCCCTCCCTCCCCGACTCGCCGCAACTCCTCGGCCGTTGCCGAAGGCTACCCGGATGGCACCGTCACGTCGAAAAGGTCAAGGCTTCATCGCAGAGCTTTGCGATACTTGCGGAGGGGTCACGAGGGCGGCGAGCCGGGTCCGTCAGCCGTTCTGCGAGGGGGTTCGGCGTAATGCAAGTGGACCGCCTAAAACGCACAAATGACAATGGATGCTAAGGGCTGCACCAGAACTTGGCACCCAAGCAAGAACAACTTTTTCTTTTCAGCGGCCACTGCTTACCTCGCTCACTTGACATGGACTGCTGAGATCCGGCTTTACCTCCTAAAAATGAGGACAGGACAACAGTGGAACAGAGCCACCGCGTTACGCTTGCCCTGCAAACACAAACGGCAACTCACCTTCCTGTGCGAACCCCCTCACCTAGTATGGAGCGCTCCACCACAGATAGAATCGATCTGCGTCTGAAAGACAGTGATGACAAAAGTCAAAGCGCTGCATGAGAACTTAAAGGCTACAGGCACCTTGTGTCAATCTAGGAATACCATCTAGACGGCAACTACAGCCTACACAACAAATTTCAAGTCCCCGGGCTTTGCCCTATCGCACCTATAATGCCAGACTATGCAGCAGGGCAGAGCAGCTCCGGGCCAAACCCACGCTGGCCCCTGTGACACGGGACGTGACCAACAAGGGGGTGCAACACGGAGAGAAAACTCCCAGTGAGAAGAAAGGCCGCCAGTCACCTCTAAGGGCTAAGGAAAAAGACACACGATGCGAGAAGCCCAAAAGACGCAGAACACACGATAGACGAGTGACACGACATGCACCGGGACTGTTCTGTCCTACGTGCCTCAGCATTGTGATCAAAAGTGAGACTTTCCCATCGTGTGGCCTAAAGTGGCCATTTCTTGGACATCCCCGTCTCCAGAGCTAATTCAAAAATCCTTCCGACGAGTCCTGACCCGGCACATCGCTCTCATCCCCTCTGTGAGGCGTAGCCCTCCACTTATCTCTCGGAGGTCCGGGAATGCGAATCCAGGTCAGGTGTGAAAGAAGGCCGCCTCGCCATCTGGGAATTTCCTGCCGTCACCGGGCTGTTGTCTCTTAGTTGGCTACAAGAAAGAAAACCAAACGTCAAGGCGTGAACTTAGTGGCACACTGGCCAAAACCCAACAATTCTTGTACTCACCATCTCCTAAAATGGCCAGGGCCCTCGGGCCACATGCTCCGGCCGCACTCCCAGTCTGACGCCGCCGTCACAGGGCATACCTGAGATAAGAGGAGACAAGGCCACGTGGCATGGCTGAAACTTGAGGGGACCCTCACCCCTCCTCCCCCCCTCCCCCAACTTGCCACAAATCCTCAGCCATTGCCAAATTCAACGTGGAGGGCACCTTCAAATGGAAAAGGTCAAGGCTCCGTCACAGAGTCCCGTGATACTTCCAACAGGCTCACGATGGCGGCGAGCCGGGTCCATCAGCCGGTGGCAAGGCGATTCAGCATAAAAAAGTGGACCACCTTAAACATACAAACAACAACGGATGCTTAGAGCTGCACCAGAACGTGGCAACCATGCAATAACAACTGGTTCTGTCCACCGGTCACTGCTCACCTCACTCATTTGACATTGATTGGTGATACCTGGCTTTACTTCCTAAAAATTAAGACAAAGAACAATCTGGTGACATAGCCACTGTTTACACCTCCCCTGAAAAGCTGAATGACAATGGACCTTCCCGGGGGAGACAGGGCAAAACAAAACGGAAAGGCATATACCGACATAGGGTCTGAAAGCATGGCATTGCCGGATTAGTTTCCATCTGAAACCGCTTGACCGTGACCTCTTTCCGCAAGGGCCTCTGTCATATTGGACCAGCGGTTGGAATGCTTCAGACCACCTGTAAAACACAAAAAAACAAAGGATGTTTATAGTTTTATTACTAACACATTAAAACTCCGGTAACATCCAGCTCTGTGCTGGAATCAATACTCATCTCAGTCACCAATACTCATCTGGCTCATGGTGCCCCCGGTACCAGTACCTGGCCGTACCAAGCGCTTCGCATCTTCTAATGAAACAAAGAGCCAAACAACGGGGTAAGCATTGAAGAAAGTCAGGCTGGAGCTTGGGCTTCAGGTGCCAACCCACCTCATTGCTGTGCTCCTCTGGCCTCCTCCATTTGTGTCTGGTTTACATCCTATCCCTCTGCAAAAAAAATTATTTGTCAAAGTCACTCAGGCACACAGGGAAAGCTTCGCCTTCCCCAAGTTCTCATTTCTCAAAGCAAACCATCTAGGAGCCGCAAACAGCATGCATTAAAACAAATGACTAGAAAACTGCGAGACACTGCAGTACTTCTCCCATGCCTCCACCGACCTTGCATGAACTGGCTGCGGTTGCTCCATCCGAGGTGTGGCTCAGGTGGCTAAACAAAGCAAAAAGTTCCCCGTAAAGTCTTCTTTCTACTCCACCTACCCCCCCAGTCTACTCCACAGGGCAGAGCAGTTTCAGGCTAAACACAAACTACACATTATACTACAAACAGTGTGACACTAGGATGATAAAAAAAGCTCTCAGGAAGAAGAATAATGGCAAGGACCGAGACAACGCCAAAGAGATGACTGATGGTATGGCGATGGTGGAGGCTCTACGGAGCAGAAGAAAAAAACTGTAACAATGACCTGTGAGAAGGACTGTTGGTCACGATGATCAAGATGGCTGCGAGACAATGCTACATTCAGAATGTTCCCCATATCCTTACAGTCTTAGAAGCCCCAGGACATGACAGCTCACGGCTGCAAAGGATGGATGGCAATAGAGCCAGGAACAAGGCCTCAAAAGGCATCCGACTCGACGCTTCTGAGATGCGATTCCAAGATGGGATTCCAAGATGTGGCTGAGCCCGCCGGTAAAAGAACAAATTATATTGGCATCATGCCGATAAAGTACAAATATTCAAGAACCTAGAGATGGCAGCCAATGCTTGTAATAAGGCCCTCAAAGGGAAAAGGCAAAGATATCTGATCCAAGGGATCCCAAAAGCATGCTAGACAGCACAAGACTGAGGGGAACTGCTCTGCATGTCCTACGGTTGCAATCAAAAGTAGAGCTGCTCTCTTTAGCTGTCCAAAGAAGCCCCTTAAAGGGCATCCCCTTTCCCCTCTGCTAATTTTTACATCTCTCCCAGGAATTTCTAACCCGCTGCTCTGCTGGCATCCCATCCCCAGGTTGTGGCACCCAACTTATCTTTCAAATGATCCGCGATGTGCATCCGCATTGGACGCGAAATAAATCTGCCTCAGCCATCTTGGAAGGCCCCGCAATTGCCGGGTAGCCTCTTGGATAAAAAAAGAGCCAAAATCAATAGACGAGTTTAGGAGCACATGGGCCAAATCCCAACAAGTCAGCTGCTCGCTCGCTCCTAAGTGCGCCTAGGTCCTCAAGTCTCTGGCTTTAGCCCATGTCAAGGCTGTGGCTGTTATTATGATGGGCACCTGCATTAGCGAGAGACAAAGTTACGAGGCATTTCTGTGAGTGCAGTGGATGCGTTTGTGGGCCGTAAGACGCACGTAAATGCATCTGCTGCACGTGTAGAAAAGCTTTAGGGGGCCCCAAATGGACACTGTTTCCTACTATGCTGCCTTCAAAACCTCCCCACAATAACCCCTAGTCCAATACCCTGCACACCCCCTCCCTCTCCCAGTCACAATCCTTGACTATTAGAAGCCTCGATCTCAGTCATCATCTTTGACATGGGGCAAATCCCTTTTGGGACACAATGCATTTGCTGAAAAAAATTGAAGTATCGCACTCAACGCAATCTGGAATTGCGGGAAGTTACACAACTCCTAAAAAAAATACAAGAACAAAAACAGAAATCGCAAAAGCACCTTATCACCCCTGAATGCACAACCAAAAATTGTGAACTTATACACTCTCTGTGTTCAATGCTATCTTCTTCACAGTGCCTTTAAGGCCTCTGATGCTTTAGATACCAAAAGCACCTACTGAAAACAAGCTAAGCTGAAAGATCCCTTTCATTGAAATAAGAGGAAAGCTCTTGTCACAGTCACTCCCAGGGAGGGAATGAAGCCCTTTGCCAAAGGCTGGGGTTGATATAGCTCTGGCCGGGCCCGCCTCTCGATCCCACAATGCCCAGGAAAAGGGAGGAGGCAAATACCGCAAGGTATAAAAGCTCTTGGAGGAGCAGTGGTCATTTGGCTCCTCTGACTTAAATTCGAGATGAGTAAAAGGCTCAATAGAGAAGAAAACTCTTCAGGGAAATGATGACACTTTCTTTTTTGCTTCAACAACATCAAGCAAAAGGGCAGAAAACCGGTAAGAAATAAAACATTGTGTTTTGGCAGCACAGCTAGATAACTTGGATAATTTGTTCCTAACTTGGATAAATATTCCTTGGTGATTAATAAGTAGTATTCCACATGTGACTAAGGTAGAGAGGAATAGTAATTGTATGAATGATGTAACTCTCATTGAGATCTCTAATTAGGGCTATATACATTAAAAATAAAAATAAGAAAAATTAATACACTCCCAGGTGGCATTAGGGTTACATCTGTGCCAGACTCGCTCCCATATGACATTCAGTACCGGGGCTCGGGTAGGAGCACCCTGAAACACAGATTTAAATCCTTAAAATGCTCAAAAAGGGAGAGCTTCCTTCAATTGAGCTCCTTACAATGCGGGAATGGGCACCAGTTACCTCCACTTAAACTGATACGGTGGCAAATAAATGGCTTCTCCCCTTCAATTTAATCCCCTAAACTATTGGGAAAAGAGGGGTTTCCTCACTTTAAATCTCTCCAGTGATGGAAAAAGGGGGATTTTTCCTCAATTCAAACCTTTAAAAAGGAGGGACAACTGGGCTTCCCCCTCAATTTAAACCTTAGGACAATGAAAAGGGGGAAGCTACCCTTAATTCAAATGCATAAAAGAGCATTGTTGAGGTTTTCCCCTTCCATTTAAACTGGAAAATAATGGACAGTGAGGATTCCCTGTCAATTTATACTCCTGATGGCATGGAAAATGCAGGGTTTCCCTCAAATGAGACCATTAAAATGACAGGGGAAGCAGATACCCCCCCAATTTTAACACAGACAATTATGGAAAAAGGAAGCTGATTATCTCAATTTAAGCTCCTTTTCTCCTAATAACTCTCTCTTTTCTGGGGGCACTGGGGAGGGACTGGGGGCTCTGAAGAGGGGCTGATGAGATGAAAGGGACCTCACAGGCTCCCCTGCCTGCTCAGGTGCCGCCCCTTGGCACAAAGGTTTTTCCCTGGGCATTTTCTTGAAGCGATGTTCTGTACCCAGGTGCATCCGGCCAACTTCCCAGCTCCTGCCGGATGCTGTGACCGTTGTTCCCGGAGGGGCTCTCGAGATGCCTCCGTTGGCCCCTCTCGACCAGCAGCTCCCTGCATAGGTGTGCCCAGGGAACCCTCTGAAAGCAGCCTGTGGCAAGAGCCGCCCCCTCCTCATTCTCACTGGTCGCACCTGGGGCTGCTGGATCTTGGAGTGCAGGGATGAGGCAGAGAATGGTCCTGCCGGTTGTTCCCTCCCCTGCGCGGGCCATCGTCCACCCCCGAAACACCGGGGTGTTTCGGGGCTTTCCTTTCCGTGGAAAAGGCCCGGCCTTCTCGTCCGGGTGCCCGTGGCCAAAACTGGGATCCTGCCTTCAAAATTCCGTATGTCCTAGACTTGTAACTACCAAGGAAATTCCCCACAGATCACAAGCAATTACCAGTAATTTCTCTTCCATAATCATTACTGACTTGCGTTTCCATTGAAGTGTTTGACGCACCCCTTGAGGGGTCGGGGGTTTGGCCGGGTTGTTTATGGCTGATCCTGGCAGGCACGCCCATCACCAGTCCACCCTGAATTTCAGTGAAATATTGATATTGTTTATAAATACTCCCTCTGCCTGCTACTCGATCTTTCCTTGTGCATCTGCAGGGAGCAGATTGACTCCATCCTTTGATCCCAACTGCAGCTCTCCGGCCCAAATGCCGGTCCTCGTGGACACAATCTAAGCAGAAAACTACTATGTGTTTGCTTTTGAAGTAAAAGTCTTATTGCATCTGGCTGTACAATTAAAATAAATACCTGTGTTGATGGTCACTGTAAGAAAGCTTTTCAGAGGATAAAATATCCATTTTGGTAGCACAGATCCCATTTTGACAATGTTGCATTCTTGTGGGTTTGGGAATCCTGCCTGTATAAGACATCTGAAAATTGGTATTTTGCAAATTGATATCTTGAAACAGAGTCATTTTGATATTTTGGAACTTGAGACTCTGCTATTATGAAATGGGAAAAAAAAAAGGTATTTTGGAACCTGGTAGTTTGCAATTTTGAAACAGGGTAACTTTGGTATTTTGGAACTTGGTCATCTGGTATTTTAAAACTGAGATTTTGAAACCTGGTTTTCTGGTATTTTGAAATTTGGGTTTCTCTTATTTTGAAACAATGTTATTCTAGTATTTTGGAACCTAGTTTTTGGTAGACTGTTTTTTTAGTATTTTTTAAGATGAGCTTTTAGTATTTTTGTAATCCCAGGGTTTGGTTTTTTGTAATCTGTGCTTGGCAGGGACCTGGGACATCCTAACTGAGTCTCTTGGCTTCATTTGCTGTCTTCCACTACAATTAACCTGGCATGGAAACTGTTAAATAGCAGACTATATGATGAGACACCTCCTGAAACAAATAAATTGCAGTTAAATGTCTCTTCCTACACTAACACCTGGCCCAGTTTAAATCCATATTTAGCCCTTAATCAGGGGGGATGGGGAAGCAGAGGTTAAATGATTTACTAAGAAGTTTTTTGTTAAAAGCAATGCATACAGCTTGCTCAACACTTATCGTGCCTACCAAAGCAAGATGAGAAGATAGTGGACTATTGATAAAGGGAAGGAATCTTGACCAAAGATCCTGTTTTTAACCTAACTCAAACCAGTCTTGAAGTTTAGACTTGGGCCAGGGACATAAAGAGCATGCACATGGAAGCAAGGTGAAAAGTTCAGGATGAGGAAGACCCTTTACTTCATCTGAGGAAGACCCTTATTTCATTCCGGAGACCCCTGCCCACAACCACCAGACAACGCTGCACAAGTGCAGCGCAGACATAAGTGACTTTTGGGCTCATTGTAATACAAAGCGAGGCTAGGCAATGAATAGGTATAGGCATATTGGGAAACTTAATGAATATGGAACTTGTAACCCGATATATACCAAGCTGAATGCAGCTGTCGGCATGCATGACTTTGGAGGAACTATTCCCCCATGTGTTCCAGTGCTGGAATAAACATACCTACTTTACTATTTATTCCAGCAGTGGAATCTTTTCTGCATATCAGCCTGACTCTTCCTCTCCTCCCATTTCCCACCACTCCACTCAGGGCTTTCCACACTCACTCTTTTCCTCCCTCAGTGGCATCACAGCAGAACACAGCAAGGTTTTGGCTGGCACTTGAGCTCTCCAAGTTGATCTTACCAAGAACTCTTCTGCTTTTCACTGCACCAGCCACAACAACATTTGCTCACTAAAATAAATGCTTTCCACAATGAACTGAAGGTGCAAGGGAACAAGTGCTGCACAGCAATATTTTTCAGCCTGAGGACAAAGAAATACTTTCTAAGGTTTGGATCCTGTTCCAGTGCACCGGAACCAAATCAATCTGCTTCTACTCTGAAAACATCAGCAACACCAAACCGAGATGCCAGCATGAAGCACCTCACTGTTCCTACCCTGCCTGTGCCTCACACCCTGCTTCGTCGTGCCCTGCTCTACCACGCTACAGACTGCCGGGAGCAAGATTCATCCTTGAGAATCGTCACACTGATATCCTTGAACATTCCAACCTCAATGCCAATATTGTAGGAACCTCCTGCATTCCATTCCCTAGTACAGCAACAAGAAAAAGTCCTCACCCACCCTGCATCTTCAAAAAATAGTGTACAAGGTTTAAATAAGCCTTGTGGTTTGAGGGGGACCATCTGCCCAAAAAGCCCAACTCTGCATCCAGATGAAATGAACACCACTGTTATAAACATACTATAATACTGGCTTCTCGCAAGTATAAAAGTAGGTATTATATAATGTTAGAAATGCTTTTTGCTGTGTGGATGTGGTTTTCTCTCTTTTTAGCAAGAATGTTAGCAAGTGTGACCAAGTAAAATAACCTCCAAGCGAACAGAGGATGAGGCCCGAGAAGCTGCTAATCAACACTTTGTCCAGGGAACAAAAGGGCCCAAAGGCTACTCCGCCCGAAGAACGGGCGGCCAGGAGAGTCCGAGAGCTGCTATCACCGCTCTGCCCGGAGAGACGAAGAGGCCCAAAGCTGCAATCAGCCCTGTCTAGAGAATTAAGAGATCCACCCTACCATCGACTCTTACCTAGCGAGCCCAACCCCAAGAATCAAAAGAAATAAAACCGCAAGGCAGAAGAGTACGCATGCTTTAAAAAGGCGGAACCAAGGAGTGGCCATGCAGAACAGCTCCGGGAAAAGTTTGAATATTAATCGAGAACAGACAGTAAAAATAGTATAAAAAGGACTCACCTCGAGCATCAGGTGTGCTCTTGGCAGAGCGCCAAGGCATCCAGCCATTACCCCTTTGCTTTATTTTATGTGTCTCTTTGTCTTTATATTAAACCCTTTAAATTCTCACAGGAGAGTGAACCTCGTTTTTCACACCACAAATAGATCAGTGAACAACAGATGCACGGCACACTGTCAGCTTGGACCTCCAATTATCTCCACCCCTGCCGCTGGATTAACACAGCAATGGAAATATGACACCACGAAGGTCTCATGAGAGAGTACAATATACATGGAACACCGCTTCCAGCAGGCACCCACGTTGGTATTTAAAGGCGTGGCTCAGTTAAAGAGCAACACCAAAAAAAGTCCCCAGGCAAAAAGCCTGGGAAGTCGGGGTTGGGTTTTTTCCAATCTTCCTTTCAGTGACTTTTGCAAGCAAGCTCTGAAGCGGACAAGCCACAAGCGTCCCCCAGCGTCCCTTGCCGGGACTCGGGCCGGGCTGGCGCCGTTCCACGGTGCGAGGGGACCGGAAAAGCCACGCGACCCACGGCACCGGCGGCACTCGGCGACCGGGGGCGACCCCGCGCTCCCGGACCCGGGCGGAGCGCGGCTCCCGGCACGGAAGCGGCTCCTCCGGCAGGCGGGGGCGGCCCCGCGCCGGGAGAGCCCCGCCCGCCCCCGGCGCCTGCCGAGCAGCACCGGGCCGAGGGGGACCCGGCGGCGCCCGAGCCCCGCGCACGGAACGCACGCAGCGGGCGCGACGACAGGGAGCGGCTCGGCTCCGCGCCTCGTCTCCCGCCTGCCCGCCCTGACAGCGCTCGCCTGGGCTCCGCACGGCTCGGACCGCGGCGGCTCCGTCGGTCCCTGTCAGCAGCCCAGTCCCCAAACTGCCATTCCTCCTTAGAAGGGGCCAGAAAGGGCCTCCCCAGGGGCCAGGAGTGCTCCCGCGCAAGACATTGGGGGCCGGGGCACGGGCAAAAGCGCCCTCAAATGCAGCGGCACGCCCCCATCTAAACCCTTCAAATGCTGGAAGAGCTGGAGTTTCCTTCAATTTAACCCCTGGAACTGAGGCAACGGGCAGTGTTTACCACAATTTAAACCAATACAATGGCAAATAAATGGGTTCTCCCCTTCAGCTCAATCCCCTGAAATATCAGAAAGAGACGGGCTTTCCTCAAATTAAATCTTTCAAATAATGGGAAAACGGCGATTTTTACCTCAATTAAAACCCTTAAAAAGCAGGGACAACAGGGCTTCCCCCTCAACGTAAACCTCAGGATGATGAAAATGCGGGGGGGTTACCCGCAATTCAAACCCCTAAAGTGGCAAGACCCGTGCTCTCCCCTTCCATTTAAAGTGGAACGTGGGAACTCCCTATCAACTGATAACCCTAACACCATAGAAAAGGCAGGTTTTCCTTCAATCAATACCCTTAAAGTCACAAGTGAAGGGGCATCCCCCCAGTTTAAACACAGGCAATAACGAAAGAGGAATTTCTTCCGGCAATTTACACCCCTTTTGTCCTCGCAACCCCCTTTTTTTTTTTTTCTGGAGGTACTGGCGGGGGAGGAGGGGGGGGGCGGGCGTGTCGAGGGGTTGGCAAGATGAAATCAAAAGGAAAAAGGGGAAAGGAGAAAGATCCCCCTTGCAAATCCACACCGTGGCTCACCTGCTACTCCCCGGCACAAAGGTTCATCCCTCGGCACCTCATTTAAGCAACGCTCCACATCCAAGCGCTCCCCCAGACCCTGGGAGACGCTCTCACCGTCCTTCCGTGAGAGACACCCCCCGCCCCCCAGGAGCCCGGCATAAGCGCCTCTCTTCCAGCATCGCCGTGCAAAAGTGAGTTGAGGAAACCCCTCCTAAAACAGCCCCCGGCAGGAGCCGCCCTCTCCTCACCGTCACAGCTCACACCTGGGGCTGCTCTGACCCCTCATCATCCTCACAGCTCACACCCGGGGTTGTTGCCAGTCCCAGTGTGAGGGCAGGTGCAGAAAGGATTTGCTGCTCATTCCCTGGACAGCTCATCCTCTGCACCTGACACACTGGGGCACCGGGCTTTCCTTCCTATGGATAACAGATATTTGATGCAAGTTGCAGGTGAACTGTCAGGGTTGGGTTTTGAAATACTTCTTTAACTATAAAAAATTCTGTAATTATGCATGTGATTTTTGACATTTGATATACAAGACTAAATCTCTTGCTGGTTTTCGAGTATTGCATTGAAAGTCCATGTACTTTCTCTTCTTTCCCTGTTCCAAGAGAGTTCTTTGGAAGCTTGTGTTATCTGTGAGAAGGTTGCAACATCAGAACTACTGATTCCAGTAGTTCTGGACTTGATGTATTGTTACCTCTATTATTGCTTAGATGCAGTGTTTTAAACAAAACTAGGAGGCTTCAAGAGCAAATTGAAGGAAAGGGTTGTAGAGAAGGGGCAGAGAAAGAATGTAGAGAACCTGATTTAGGATTGAAATCCATCAGTCTGCTGCTTCAGGCTCCTTACAGGAGGTGGTGAAGGAGTTTGGTAAGGAACTTTCATGTAAGCAGTAGTGTAGGTTTGCAGAGGTGTTTGGCAGAACCAAGGGAATTTGCTACAAATCATACCTCTCAAATAGCAATTTACAACAACACAATCATCCCAGTTTTTATTTCAGCCCTAAGCTCTATCTGAAAATCATCAACCAGAGGTATTTGTGCCACTGCCGGAGAGTATCTCAGGCCTCTGAGCTGAGCTATAGGGCGGTTTGTTCTTCCTGGAAGTTCTTGAACAGTGAAAGTGCTCCATAAGCACTTGTCAAATAATAGCCTCCTGTGAAGGACAGCAAGGGAAGAACGTCTCAGAGTGGTCTCAGTCACAGGTACAGACCGTTTTCTTTGAGATGTATAAATACATCCAGAGAGGCACCCAGACACACACACGGATATACAGAAAGTCCCTTTATTCTATGGCCAAAATATTTACACACAAAAGGAAAACAGCTCATTGGCCTGCAAAACGCAGGAGGGTGTATTCTCAGCCACTGAGACGCATTCAGTGGTTGCATGTGCTCCATATGATACAGCGGTGCCTACGGCTGGGTCCACTCATGCTGAGGAAAGCCGATTCCTTAAATGACTCCTGTCTCTCCTTTACTCCCACGTGTTTATTCCTCTACTCTTGGAACACCAGCTTTATTTTAAATGATTATCTAACAGTGTTTTGTCTTCTTCCCAAGCTTCAGAGGTGGATGAAATAAACATGGCTGCTTAAACAAAGTAAAAGACAATCTACCGGTGTTCATCAACATCAAAGCAACCGCTCTTAGTGGCAATAAAGCAACAATTGAGTGTGAGATTTGTACTCTGCAATCATCCCAAAGGGTTGCCTTTGTTTTTAAAACAACAACTGGTCTGTCACCTTTGTGGCATTCCCCATAATGTCCAACTCATTCGGGAGATGGTGTATACAGTCCTGCATACTCCACCTTTATTACACAAACAGAGAACAAACTAAAGCCACAACAGAGTTGCAATGTACAAAAGAAGCTGCAGGTCACAAAGTAAAAGAGTCTCGACGGGAGGTAACGGTCCGCAGCAACAGGAGACCCACTGTCTGTCTTATCTTTTCCAAGTCAGCCATTTGGGTGGGAGTGTCCAGCTAAGAGGCAGCACAGTCTGTTCAGAGGCGTTCAGAGATGCGTTCTGTACACAGGGTAGTATTTTCTGTATTACTGACAGTGTCCCCTCTCAGCCTTTAGCTTTGCAACGAGATTGACACACAAAATTCATGTGAGACCCATTAGATAAATTGGACAATACATTACAGTTGAAATGCACAACCCCAAAGCACTACACAATTTTTTCTGCACGGTAGAGCTGAGCTAGTGCCAAAGACAGGCCCAGCCTATGGACAGACTTCCTTTGCGGCATTCATAATAATGTGACTTAATAGTCCAGGAAAACTTTTGGCTTTTCAAGCGTGTTACTGATCTCCAGCTTCACATCTCAATTATTTTCCATGCTAAGATTCCTAACAATGTGCTCAAGGATGCTCTGTACACCAAGCAAGGAGCACACTAGTGCCAGATTGGAGGAATCGTGGCATGAATTCTCCCAGGCATAATGGCATGCAAGAGGATACAGCAACTTCAGAAAGCCAAGATGCAGCAGGAATAGGAAACACATACATATACCTAAACACGCAGCTAGGCTTGGCCGCAAGAACCTTTAAACTTTCTCATAAACTTTTTAGATTCTGGGGCCTACCAGAGCCTTGCAGAAAACTTGTTTGTTAAAAATGCTACCATGGAAACAGCAAGGAGGCAGATTTCCTTGCTTCTAGCAGACTTAAGTCCTCATGCAAGTAATGCCTCAAGAAACACATTCCTAGGGCTCAGAAAAATACTTGGTGAGAAGCAAATATTGGAAAGAAGCAAAGATCATTAAAAGGGAGCAATATTTTCAAAGCACTTCCCCAAAGGTACAAAGAGTCCCCCAGAAGTTTTCACACAGCACCTAACCCAAGTCTCATTATGTGCCTCACAGTGAGCTGAGTGCTGCTGCCCCATAAGTACTCCCAGGAAATTTTTCAGGCACAAAAGGCTAAGGCCATTGGGCACCTGCACAATGGATGTCCTTGCCTGCAGAGTCAAAACGGGTTAGAAACAATGTATTTGCTCGTAAAGCAATGCACAGCAGCACATTTTCAGGCTGCTGGGGCTTGTGCTCTGCGAGCTACCCAGCAGTGGAAATGATTAGGACATTGTCCTGCTACACTACTAACATCACTGTCATTAGGTCTCCCCTTAACAGGATTTCTACTCAAACAAGAGGGACAGCAACTGTGCTGTGAGGAAGAACATCCCCTCACTAGTCCTTCATGGGGTTCTAGTAAAAATAAAAAAAATCCATTACCTTCTCCATACACCAAGGATGGATCCAGCCACTCTGTCATGTATTCGATTTCAGTCTCCAGTTCATCACACTGGGCTAGGGCCTATGTCAACACAGGCAGGAAGTCATCAGCTCCATACGGCCTCGCTGGGTTGAAGGGAATGCAGGCAGTGAGAGACAAACCACACTTTTTCACCAGTTCCCGTGTTTGAAAGGAAAGCACTCTTTTGTGCCTTCTCGAGCCTGCATGTCTGTATTACTCCAGAACCCCCTGGAGTCACCAACGTGCAGCAAAGAGAACGTCGCCTGACACTCACTGCTCAGGAGACCGGCTCAATCCTGTCCTTCCAACAAGCACGAATCTTACGATGCACGCCTTGAGGCATGCAAGGGAAATTTAGAGAGTGGGCTCACCTTGGCACCAGCTCAACCAGTGAACTGGTGGAAAGGCTGCCATGCCAGACACCTGCACCGCTCTCATTGCCTGAGAGATGATGGATAGGCGTTTTCTTTATACATCCAGGGATAACATCCACCTTCTGGAAGCGTCCAGACACCAACACCAGTCTCTAAGTATGAATCCCACAGCAGAGAAGCCCAAGTATAAAAGCCTATTAGATTTGACAAGGAAATTCAACTCATTTCCTTGGCAGAGAATAGTCAAAAACACCAGTGAGCAATGGCTCCTGCACCTGAAGGGAGCCTACAAGAAAGATGAGGAGAGACTGTAAGGGCCTGGAGTGACAGTGACCCACAAAGACCGTGCTGTACCCAGGCCCGTCAGTGGTCCTGGCACTTTTCCTGCATTTTGATTTTCTGTTCAGAAGTCACTATGTGGCCAAATCTCTGGGTCTGGCTAAACGGTGCTTAGTGCAGAACTGATGTGATGGTCACTCGGAATCGCCCAGAGCAGGAGCCAACTTGCAACTCTGGTGAAACTCAAGTGACACCAGCTGAGGCACACGCTCCAGATAACACACTGTGGGTGGGTCAGGGGCAAATGGTCAGGGCTTACCTTCTCCTGGTTTGAGGCCCGGTTTGGCAACAACACAACATTCCAGTGCAGGATCAGTGCCAAAGGGAAGGGCTGCGCAGATGCCCTGAGCCCCAGTCTCTGCATCAGCAGCAGTGGGTGGGTGGAACTCACCTATTTCCAGATTCAAATCGATTTGTTTGTCACTCCTGCTAGTTTCTAGGCTCTGAAAGCTCATTTCAGCTGTTGAGTGACAGCACTAGCTGGTCCATGGATTTAAGGAAGCAGATAGTCTTTGGGAATGTGCGTTGCCATTTGAGACTTGTCCAACAAAAGGGGCACAGGGGGACAGGAGGAGGACAGGTGTTAGGGACCGAGTCCGGAGAGCTGGCCACATAAATGACATGTACACAGATACGATTAAGCATCATTCTCCCCTTATTGTTCAACTATGCCAACTTACATCTACTTTTGCAAAGATTCACGCCCAGGCCCTCTAGATGGCCTCTAATGAGGGGGGGAGCCAGGCAGCTGTATACCTTGCCAAGGACTCTCAGGGCTGCCTGCAGTCAGGGGCCTGTTCAGGGGCTTTTCCTCAGCAACCCTGGGTTGTCCAATCTTTCCAGGGGTATCATATGCCCTTGTTCCATAAGGAATCCCTCTACAGACAGGGAGTTGTCACCGGCCCCGTGCTCATGGGCTGCAGGGGACACCTGCACTGAGGAGGAAATGGAAATGGGAAAGAGGGAAATGCAACTGGATGGGACGCAACTCTGGCACCACACCTCCTCTTGTTCCTGCTGTCCTGGAAAGGCCCAAGTAAATCCAGTCCCTCAGACCTTGCATCCCTGAACGCCAGGAGAGCCGGTGTTTTACCCAGATCCCAGTGCCCTGCACGGCTGCGCTGACACGAGCGCAGGCCGATCCCTCCGCCCAGCACCATCCCTCATTTGCCTCCCACGGCTCCCCAAGCGGCCCCAAACCACCCCAGCGTGTCTGTGCCGGGGTCAGGGCCTGCCCCAAGCCCGACCAGAGGCTGTCACCCAGCCCTGCACCAGCTGCCACCCCTGGGAGAGCTGGGAATGCACTGAGAGCTCGGCTCCCCGGGCTCCCCAGCACCCAAACCGGTCCTCAGACACACAGAAATGCCCAACCTGCCCCTCTGGGCACAGCCAAACACCACAATTCCATCATCCCCAAGGAACTCTGGCACTTGCCTCTTCACCTCTGCCCATTTCCAGTAGCCGGGGCTAGGACCAGCCTGTCAGAAAGAGCATTCCCTAGGCAGTTCATCCCAGCCCAGAGGAGAAGAGGAGCCTGTCCCTGACCCACACCATGGGCAGGACAAGGGGGGCCCTAGCTGGCTTTGCCTACTCCAACACCAAAGCTCTTGGTCCCAAAGATGGGGCGAGTTCAGTGGTTTTTCCTGTCCTGAAAGAGAGCAGAAAAGGGGAGTTAATCCCACTGTGGAATCCAAGACTCCTGCATTTCATATTTCTGCTCTGATTGCTCACCGTGCAGTTTTATCCAAGGGAAAAAAAAGGAGAATGACACCATATCAAATAAAAAGTTGATTAATCCACGTAGGGGCTGTAGAGAGAAGGATACAAAGGAACTTTTCCATGATTTTGGGGCTTGAAGAGGGAGTGAATTTCCCTCGAAGCTGGGAAGGGCCTGAGGATGATAAAGCAAAGGAGCAGCTTCATCTCTCCCTGGCAGAGAGCTCTGGGCTCCATTATGGATACAAATCAATCCCAGCAGGATTTCAAAGGGTTTCTTTAGGATGTCAGGTCCCTCTTTATCAGATCCCTGCTGGGATTCAGGGCCTGCCTGGTCACGGGGTGCTTTGATAAGGGCTGGATTTAAATCCCAGATCTGAGAGCAGACATGTGAAAGTTCCCTGGGTTTCTAAGGGTTGAAAAGCTCGAGCTGGATTCGCTGCAGAGCTGAAAAGTCAGGATAAGAGAGAGCAAGGAGTGGCCAGCAGGCTCAGGCTCCTGCTCACGCCCCTGGGATCCATGGGATCCATAGGATCCGTGGCCTCTGGCACGCTGCTCCAGCACCCTGCAGGGTGACTGACAGCCGGGCAGGGGAAGGAGCCACCAGCAGCTCTGCGATGTGCACCATCATTCACCTTGCACGTGGCCTAAACAGCCACCAAGCACCGATGGACTGACTGAGCCGAAAATATCGGAGAGATCTCAGTTTGCACTCCAAATTCCCTGCAGCCTGTTCCCTTCCTGATCCATCCCTTGAAGCAGCAAGAGTGGAATTCCTCCCGTGGTTGCTCTTTCCCTCCTGTTTTCCACACAACAAGAAAAAGCAGCCACGTGAACAGGAGTAAAAGCCCCAAACTCACAAAAAAGCACATTCTCAGCATCACTAATCCTTGCCAAATTGCCAGGAACCTTCCAAAACTACATCCAAGCTTGGAAACAGGGAGCCAGTTGTTTGTTTAAGCAGCTATTGATCCAGTCTCTTCCAGCTAATTAAACTATTCACTATTTAAACTCATTAAACTGCTCATCCTGCTCCTGGCAGCCAGAGGCAAAGAAGAAATCGTGTCTAGATTAAATGGTGATGGTGAATGTGCCCATGCCAGTCCTTGGAGAGGTTGGAATTGCATCCCTGTTCCTCTGCTCTCTTTTCCTTCCTTTTTCCTGCAGTGATTCCCACCCGGATTCCTCAGCTCCAGCTCTCTGAGCAACCTCAGGGGGAGCATTTCATCCCCTTGGAGCCAACTCCATTTGTTGCATCTTTCATGCCTCAACCACCCCTAAAAGCAGGGAAGTGCTGATGGGCAGTGCAGCTGCTTCCACTCGGGAATGTTTCCAGTGGAACTGGGAGGGAATTCTGAGAAGCTTCCACCCACTGCACGTTATTGCTGGATAAAAGGTGAGGCAGCAAAGGATCAACAAAGGGAGATTTCAGCAAGACAAAGTCCAGACAGAGAGGCTGCAAGTGTTGCTGGGGCTGCTAAGCTGGGAAAACTGCAAGGTCAGGCTGTGGGAACATGGATTATACTGAGGTCTGGAACCGGTGTTGGGAAGAGAGGGAGAAGGAGAAGGAGAAGGAGGAGAAGGAGAAGGAGAAGGAGAAGGAGAAGGAGAAGGAGAAGAAGGAAGAGAAAGGGCCCAAAGTAACTGCACAGCGAATTTCCTCACCATGAGCCAGGCTCATTCCCTGAGCTGACCGATATCTCTGAGCTCCCCTTCATGGCACAGCCCTGCCAGTAAAGAACAGAAGTTCCTGCTGCTCCCACTGGAATTCTGTAGCGTGCCTGGCATTCCATACGTTCTGCTGCCTGAGAATTCCTGCAGCCGTCCTTGGGAAGAGCAGTTCACTGCCACAGGAGGAACAAGAGGAAAGCAGTTGCCACTCTCGGGTTCTGTGCTCTGTAAAAAGTAAAACCAGATAAAGATCAAAGCTCCATAAAGCTGGAACCATCTCCAACCTCGGGACAGCCCTTCTGTGGGAAAAGCGTGGATGGGCAATTAGGAAGGAGATCATCATGCACATGGGCAAGGGGGGGGAATTAAATTCTGCTGCTTTCTGATTGAGGCCTGCTTCAATTTGCAGCCTTTATAATATCAGTTTAATGGGACTTTTTGTGCTTTAAAGAGGTTTTTATTAGCTGGGGGTTGTCCCTGCCTGGACTGAGGCACAGCACAATGAGTCTCCTGCCTCCTGAAGCCGTGTCGTTATCCCAGCATCTGAAATTAAAAACCAGCACTCTGGGAAACCTCTCTACTCTGAGGAGAAATGTGAGGAGTGTTTGGATCTGTGGAGAGCCTGGAACAGCTCTGAGAGACACCAAACATCCTGTGGATCCCAATGAACAGCAAAACATTCCAGCAGCTCCTTCCAACACCGCCCTTGTAGGGAACTCTGTCACCCCAGTGGGTATTTGTGGGAGTAAGGAAGAAATCCCACTGATGACCTCAGTGTGATCACCTCTGGTTCGTCTGGGGATAAATCTCCTTTATCCTTCTGGGAGAATAAAGGAATCCAATGCTGCCTGTCCTGGGTTGCAGTGTATTCTATTACAATCCCCATCAGCTGTTGAAATCAGGTGGGGCAGTGTTTCCTTGCCTCCTCCCCCCAGGCTATCTTTCTGTTGTTAATTGCCCATCATTGTCCTGCCGCCTGACTCAGAGATAACTCCCTCCGGACTATCTTCTGTTAATGAGCCTAATCAACACTTTGCCTCATGACTCATTACCCCATTGTGAGATGCTCCACCCAGAGGGAGGAACCAAGCATCCCATCGTGGATATAATCTGAGGCTGAACACCAGAGACACCGGCTTCCCACTGGATTTCCAGAGGACAGGAGCTACACAGCCACCACTGGACTTCCTGAGGAAGAGCAGACTGTTTTACTACAGGATCACTGCTTCAGAGGACTGCAGCCACCATTTCTACCAGACTGCTACCACCACCCTGCCTAACAGGGTGTCAGGTTGTACCTTGACTCTGTCAGTTTGACAGTGTTTTCTTTTACCTTTTTTCCCCTTTTCTTTAATTTCCATTAAATTGTTGTTCTGACTTGGTGTCTCCCACTGGTTTGTTTTCAAACTAGTACACTGCCTTAATCCCCTGCTCCTCGGAGTCTGGATTTCCAGAATCCATCTCCTGGCCCAGCATGAGAAGGGTTGTCCAGCGCTGGAACAGCTGCCCAGGGCAGTGGTGGAGTCATCAACCCTGGAAGTGCTCATAAAATACATGGATATGGCACTTGAGTGTTCATAAAATACATGGGGAAATACATGGGGAAATATAGGGATAAATACAGGGGGAAATACGTGGATAAATATATGGATAAATGTATATGGATAAACATAGATGGATAATCCATGGATAAACATATGGATAAATATAGGGATAAATAGGTATGGATAAATATGTATGGATAAATACAGACCTTGCCTTCCTGAACGCCAGGAGAGCCGGTGTTTTACCCAGATCCCAGTGCCCTGCACGGCTGCGCTGACACAAGCGCAGGCCGATCGCTCCGCCCAGCACCATCCCTCATTTGCCTCCCACGGCTCCCCAGGCGTCCCCAAACCACCCCAGCGTGTCTGTGCCGGGGCCAGGGCCTGCCCCGAGCCCGACCAGAGGCTGTCACCCAGCCCTGCACCAGCTGCCACCCCTGGGAGAGCTGGGAATGCACTGAGAGCTCGGCTCCCCGGGCTCCCCAGCACCCAAACCGGTCCTCAGACACACAGAAATGCCCAACCTGCCCCTCTGGGCACAGCCAAACACCACAATTCCATCATCCCCAAGGAACTCTGGCACTTGCCTCTTCACCTCTGCCCATTTCCAGTAGCCGGGGCTAGGACCGGCCTGTCAGAAAGAGCATTCCCTAGGCAGTTCATCCCAGCCCAGAGGAGAAGAGGAGCCTGTCCCTGACCCACACCATGGGCAGGACAAGGGGGGCCCTAGCTGGCTTTGCCTACTCCAACACCAAAGCTCTTGGTCCCAAAGATGGGGCAAGTTCAGTGGTTTTTCCTGTCCTGAAAGAGAGCAGAAAAGGGGAGTTAATCCCACTGTGGAATCCAAGACTCCTGCATTTCATATTTCTGCTCTGATTGCTCACCGTGCAGTTTTATCCAAGGGAAAAAAAAGGAGAATGACACCATATCAAATAAAAAGTGCCCTTTTCCAGCATTTTTTTTCCAGGCATTAAAAGGATGCTCATTTCTCTTCTAGCATTGTTTCCCTCATTTTAGGAGAACCGTTTTCATCCCAGACCCCACTCGTCAGTTATTCGATCCTCTGGCACTGGATTTGGACAAAGGAAGGGACGCACCTGGATCGCAGGAAATCACTGAGAGAAAACCCTTCCAAAACCTGACAGAGAAAAACAACAGGAGATGCAGGAAGACACATCCCTCATTTCCACGTCCGGAATGCTTTTCTAAAGACTTCTCTGCATCTGGATGCTCTTTGCTCGTGGCTTTCTTCACAAGAATGCATTTGCTGCTAAACACGTCTCAGACCCTTACTTGATCGGGATAAGGTGGGATGGAGATGAAGACTCACACAGGGAATAGCCAGGGAGATGCAGAGCCTGGGAACATCAAGGACAGAGAAGAGATGGAACAGGGATTGTTTTGCTTGTTTAGAGCCAGCAGTGCTGTGAGCTTGAAGAACACATGGCACCGCAGGGATCCAGGGCAGGAGTGGGATAACTCCGGGATAAGGGGAATCTGCTCCCACTCCAGGGCTGTGCCAGTGAAGGAGGGGAATTTTTTAGGGCCTTCATTGCACACAAAAACCAAACCCAGCACCTCCGAGCTGGACTTCCGTGAGCTGCAACACAAAGCGGCCCCTGGCCTTTGGGGGAACACAACCTCACCGAGTCACGGAGCCAGGGGATGACATTTGGGAATGATCCTTGCTGCCTGCAGGCAAGTCAGATGAGGGAGCCACAGGAGCTCTGGGGTTTCCTGCTCTTCCTGCAACGCCATCGGTCCAGACCAGGAGACCTTTCCTGGAACAGATCTTCCCTGTAAAGGGAGCTGCACCAAAGCTCAAGCCCTCATTTAGAGACCCTTGGAAAAGCAAAGGTGAGAGGGGATTACCTGGAGCCCCAGGGGACCGAGGTGAAGGCGATGAAGAAGCAGACAGCAAAGTGCTTCCACTGCTTCTCACTCCAGCAAGGGGAACACCCCTGGAATTTCATGTCCAGCGTCTCTCCCAAGCCCCACAGGTGAACCCACACGTACTCCAAGGCTGATCTCCTTCAAACTTCCAGCAGCACAGACCCACCGGGAGGAACTGCAATCCAAGGACACACATCAGCAACCGTCTTCCCGCTTGCCGCTCTCTCCACATTTTCCCTTTCCAGTGGGATGCAGGTGCCACCCCCCAGAGGCAGGAAAACTGCCTTGCAATCCGCTACAAAACCTGCCTGGAAAGCCCAGGATGCCCGCAGCCAGCAGCCGTTTCTCCTGGAGCGCCTGCTGACAGGCATTTGAAGCCTGCTGTGCCTCACAGCTGCTTTTCTGCCAAGGGCATTCCCATCTTTTCTTTTTTAGCCCAAATAAAGCTTTGCAAAGCTGAGTTTTGTGAGAAGTGCTTCATATTTGGATTATTCTTAACTTGGAGTTTCCCTCGGCAGTATATCAGGGGTAAACCCAACATGGCCTCAAAGGGCCATAAGATCCCAGATATCCAATCCCCGGTTCCCTCAGGATTGGTTCATTAAAGCTTTTCAGGGGTAATTTGGCAAACTTCAAGGTTTGCTGATTTCACCATCAAAGCCACATGAAACCTGTGCAAAAGGAACTTAACTAAAGCTGGCTAAAAGCGGTCCCTGCTGATGACTCATTAAAACACCCCCTTAAAAAGGAGCTAGGATTGATTCCACACTCACAAACCCCCCTTGCCACGATCGGCGCTCTCTGCCCGCCAAGGACACGGCACCGGGCAGGGACATTTCTCCCACTCCCCGGCAGAGACCTCCTCCTGCCACATCCAGGGAACCGCAGCCGCTCAGGGAACACCAACTTTGTCCTGGGCTGGGAACAGGACAGGGACAAGGAACACTTTGAAGTCATTCCCACCTCGGTGCTGTCCAGACCTGGCAGAAAGCGCTTCCCACACCTCTTCTGGAATTCTCTTCCCCGGCCCTTCCAGCTTCGGAAGGCTTCTGGGGGAGCCTCAAATTTCGGTGCAGCTCAGAAGCTGCACGCGCCTAAAGCATCCCCACGGGAACACGAAGCTTCCCTCGGGCATTTCGTTTCTTTATCCCAAATATTCTCCCCACTCAGCCACAATCTAGAAAGAACAAAAGGGAAAAGAAGGAAGACCAATTAATTCTGACATAAGGAGTCTTGACTATCCCGACACACTGCCACGTGAAAAAACATCCCTGCCCCTCTAACAAATCCCTCTGATACTGGCTCCATTCAGGATCAATTATTTAAACGCTGTATTAAGGAGCGTAAGGACACAATGCTTGGAATTCTCAACAACGGCTCAGCTTGGCTACTCCAAGCACTTTCCCACCCAGGGAGCTGAGCTGGCCCAGATTTAAACGCCACGTTTGATCCAAATCCGACAGAAATCTGATCTTGTTTGGCTACTGAGCTTTCCCAAAAGCTGTGCAGTCAAGCCTGGAAATCCTCACTGAAGCCTTGCCATGTCACATTGGGATTTACCCTTGGGAAAACCCCACTCCGAGCACTTGGGTTTCAAGAGGTTGCACCCCATGTTACAGACACAGAATTCCTGTGGGGTTTGGCATTTCCTGCACCTCCAAACACGTGAAAAGAATGAAGTGCAGAGTCCCAAGGCTCCATTATTGCCATTCTCCTCACATCCCTTTCCTCAGCTGCACGTGGCTTTGTGCCTCCTCTGAAGGGCTGGAAAGGAATTTGGGAACCCCCCCTCAGCTTCTTCGGTTTTCAGCCTTTTCTCTGAGGCAGCCCAAAAGGCAAACAGGAAAAAAAACCCCCAGAAGTGCACAAAATCCCAGCCCCTCCCAAGATGCAGCTCCTCACACCAAACCTTGGGAGAATCCCTGGTGCTTCCAACACCGCTGCAATCCCACCTGGAGCTGAGCCTACAGGGTGCTCTGCCTAATCCACATGCAAGCCTGGATAGCCCAAAGCCTGCGAGAAAAGAGGACGCAAAGTGAAGGGGAGAGGTGGGGAAAAACGGAATTTTGGGTTTTTCCCGTGTTTGCAAAAGGATTGAAGGGCAGGATGGAGAGGTTTCGTGGAAAAGAAGTACCAAAGGCTGCTTCATTCCCAGCAATTAGCGCTGCTCAGGCTGAATCCAAGAGGACAAATGCACCAGGATCAAACAGGAGCGGTGTTGGGGTCCCTCCCCTGCCATGTAGCCCTGGGAGAGGGGCCCTGAGGGCACAGACATGGGGCTTCCCTGCCCCTGCTCAGCCTCGTTCCCATTGGTTGGTTTGTGTTCCCTGCGCGGGCAGAAGGACCCTTGGTCCCGTGACTGGAACAGTTCCTCAGTAGAGCTCCGGCCATGCGGCTGGAGAAATAAACATCTCTCTGAAACAGCTATCAAGAATCTGTCTGTCCATATATATTTCCTTTCCACGGGACTCCTGGTTTGATATATGCGTGTTGCAGGATCCCCACTGCAACAAATGGTAGAGAATGCGGGCGGAACGATCCCCGATCCCTAAGCGACTGATTTGTGTGAGTAAACCCTGGAAACTTTGGATTCCTCTTCTTGGTTTTGCTTTGCTATTCCGTATCTAAACTATGGAGGAACGGTGGGAAGACTCTTGGCTCTCAGAGCCGCATATGGACATTTATCTTAAACTTAAAATGATTCTTGAACAACGATTTGTGAATTTTAGCTTGATTCAAGCTCAAAAAGAACTGAAACACTTCCTGGCATGGTTGTTTAAGAACTTTTTCTATGTTTCTTGGGATTTAATTCTTACCAAGGGCTTTTGGAAAACCGTTTGGACACAGTTAATACTGGAGTCAAAATATATGCCGATGGAAGAATATTTTCGTGAATATTATTTAGTTACCGAGACTGTTGAGCAATGTCAGCTGTGTCCTGGTGAAGAGAAGCCTGGCGCAGGGACCGTGCGGCCCAGGCCACGTGCACCGAGCGCTCTGCGAGCAGCAGCGAGGCAGTTCCCGCGCGCGGGCGGAGCCACGCGAGCCGCAGTGTCGGTGGCGGAGCGAGGCACGGCGGGAGCGGCGGGACCCGGCGGTGCCCGAATGGTCCCGCGCAGCGCGTGGTGGAGCGAGCCCCGTGAACGCCCGACCGAGAGGGGCAGTGCGCGGGCGGTGGCTGGCGGCGGTGGCGGTGGAGCGGAGCCGCGCCCAGCCGAGACGCGCGCTGGAGCGGGGCGCGGGGGAGTCATCGCTCGGGGGCCCGGCCGAGACGTGGGTACAGCGCCTGGCAGCGGCAGCGAAGCTGAGAGCAGAGGAGGCGACGCACGGAGAACTGAGCGGCGCGGCCCGGCCCGGCCCGTGCGGCCCCGAACGCGACCCCGGGAAGAGCGCGCAGGCACGAGCAGCCCCGACAATTCCAACACGGGAGCGACCGAAAGAGACAGCAAAGACGCAGCGAGACAGAAAACAGCAGCCACTCGGAAAAAGGAAAAGATCATAGTAACTAAGACCTTAGGGATAGTAAAATGGTATAATGTTAAGCAAAATTATGGTTTTATAACAAGGTGTGACAACCAGCAAGACATATTCGTGCATAGAACTGCTATTAAAAAGAATAACCCTGAAAAATGGATCCCAAGCTTGGGAGATGGAGAGGTGGTGGAATTTAATATTGTACTAGGGAGAAAAGGGTTACAAGCATCGCAGGTCACTGGGCCTGATGGTGTTCCTGTAAAAGGCAGTATATATGCAAAAAATCGTAGTCATGTTAGACAATATCTCCATCGTAAGCCCCCCCTACAGTTTCCCTTTCCTAATCCCACCTTTCCCTTTTACCCTATGTCCTATTACCCCCAGTGTATTCCCAATCCGTTTTTTCATCCATGGTTTCCCTCACAAAACCATGCTTTTGCCAATTGTTTCCCCAAAAATCCCTTTCCAATGCCGAGTGGGGGATGAAAAGGGGGAGGGAAGAAGTTAAACCCTCTCCTGCCTCAGTTTCCCCACAAAGCATGCCCGGAGAGTCCTGTCTCCCTTCTGTCAGCCCTAAGATGTTCCACAGAATCTGTTTGGACATTTAAAGACTCAGGAGGGTGGCTTGTTTTGTTTTGAAACTGTTCTTGTTATGTTTATCCAGTTGTTTTCATTCTCCTTTTATTAAAATAAAACGGGTGAGGTGTTGGGGTCCCTCCCCTGCCGTGTAGCCCTGGGAGAGGGGCCCTGAGGGCACAGACACGGGGCTTCCCTGCCCCTGCTCAGCCTCGTTCCCATTGGTTGGTTTGTGTTCCCTGCGCAGGCAGAAGGACCCTTGGTCCCGTGACTGGAACAGTTCCTCAGTAGAGCTCCGGCCATGCGGCTGGAGAAATAAACATCTCTCTGAAACAGCTATCAAGAATCTGTCTGTCCATATATATTTCCTTTCCACGGGACTCCTGGTTTGATATATGCGTGTTGCAGGATCCCCACTGCAACAGAGCGGCCGACAGGATGGGTTATGACACAGATCTGTGAAGCTGGAGCCTTCTTTCTTCTCCAGGCCTCTCCCAGAAATTCTCCATGGCCGGACGTGCTCCCGCTCTCCCCGCTGGGGAGGATGGACTTGGATAGCCCGGCTGACTGGTGAGCCTAAAACAAGAAAGTGATGCAGTGATCCAAGTGTTTTTCCCGAGGAAATGACATATTCTCTGGACCTGGGATAACCCATATCCCATGGCCTTCTCCAGGAAGGGTCCCAGCTGGATATGGTCTCCCACAAAGGATTCCATAGGGGCTCACCTTTTGCCTGGAGCTTGGCTGAAGTCCTCAGCAATGCCAGGGAACGTGGCCATTGGAGGCTTTGGGCAGATTTGGCTCATTTGCCTTTTTAGGCTTTGCTGCCTTCTCTCAGCCTTCCCACTGGATTGTGGCCTCCGAGGAATACCTAAAATCCCATTCCATTCCTGCTCTTTTGGACATTTTTTTGTACCGTTCCTGTACAAAACGAGGCCCCCTGTTCGATGCTTTTCCCCACCATTCCCCGGCAGTTTTATCTGCCAGTGCATTCCCTGCGTTGCTTGGGCTCTTCCCACATCTCTGAGCTCCTTCACAAGGCAGGAGATCGATTTGGCCCAGGAACTAAACCCTCCCGAGGAATTGTCTGATGCCATCTCCACATTTGACAGCTGATCCTCGTGCTCAAAGGATCCCTCTTTCTTCCCTTCAGCCAATTCCAAGGCTCGCTGCCCCCAGCTGGGATCAGTCCCCAGTCTGATCCCTGCAGTCTTCCCTGCCAGGATCCTGCTCAGGAATCCATGGGCTACAAATGTAAGAATTAATTCTTCCCACCCCTGCCCACTTCTAATTCCAAAGGATTTGGTGTCTGCCTTACCCGGCTGGAGCCTGCTTCCAACTCTGTTCTTGCTACTTCTGCTGCTTTCCATTTCCCAGGAATTCCACTGACGGAGCAACAGCGTTTTCCAGCTCCTCCAGGATTCCCTCTGTTGCGTTTGGGTGCTGGAAGGATATCAAAACCAGGGTCTCTGGGGCTTTACCATCAGGAATTACATCCCCGGATTTGTTCATTTCCAAATATTATCTCTTCCCAACAAAGCACTGGGCACCCAAGGAATACAGAAAGTGATGGGCTGACCACTGCTTACTCCTCTGGAATGTCAGAGCTTGGGAAAAAAGGGCAGTTGAGGCTTTTCCTGGTGCTGCCCGTGAGGTGCATTTTACTTAACAACCCCTTCCCGTGTCTTTCCCTGTATCCACCAAAAATCCACCCGTTCATTCCCCAGCTGCTTGCTTCCTCCCTCTTTTCCTGTATCCAACAGAATTTTAACAGGTGAATATTCCCCTCTGCAAGAGCACCTTTCATTCCAAACCGAAGAACAAACGAATCACTTTCCTTCGACCTTCCTTATTAGGATTCCACTGAGAGCAGTGGATGGAAAATGATCCTGTCCTGGTCCCTGCTGGATTCCCGGAGCAGGGATTCTTTCCTCCCGCCCCCCGCCACCGCAGTGCCCTCCTCCCCCTCCTGCCCACCCCACACCCTTTCCAGGCTTTGTTCCACAGCTTTTGCCTCCAGACCTCAGATCCTTTCGTTCTCCAGGAGCTCCCAGCAGCTCCACAGCCCTTCCTCTCCCATCCTGATCATTTCTCCGGGAATGGAGCTCCGCATTTCAATTCCCTTCTCTTTTCTCTGACAATTCCCACCAATGCAGACCTAAAGCTGACACAAGGAACACTCGGTGCCCACAAATCCAAACCCAGATCCGGCCATCCCTAAACCAGCAACTCCCGGACAATTTGCGTTCGTTCCAACCTAACACTGAGGACTCACCCAATCCTTCAAAATTCCCAAGAAATATCCTGTTGCCTTCACAGCTCCCAGGGGATTCTGCTTCGCGCTCACACGGATTTGGGACTTCCCTGAAAAAACCCGTGCAGGGCACGCTGGAATCCCCGATCCCGTGAATCCGGGGAGCGTTAAAAGCTCGGTCCAGCCTGGGCCCCCGGAAATTTTTGCCAAATATCCCCCAAGTCCTCGGGATAACAGAACTCTCTGGTACTGCATTTTTGGCGTTGGAAAGCCTGGAATTACTTTATTCCTAGTGCTGGGCTCTGCATATGGCCGAGAAAATCCCAGCCTCCACACAGACCCAGATTCCAAACTTTTTGATACATTTTAGCAAACCGAGAAATTCACCTTCCCTGCTCCTTCTTAAGGGCATCCTTCTCTTCCCTTACCCTGCGGGCTCTCTCCCACTGGGGGTGGGTTTTCCCCTTCCCGTGCTAATTAGTCCCTACTTCTAGGAGGTTTAGGTACCTTTCTTCCCTGCGAGGGATTTCTTAACACAGCTACCGAGGCTTTGGGAGTCTTCTTTATCTCCTACTTTCTGGAAAAACACCCTGTGATCCAGAAATGCCACAATCCAGACGCCCAACTTCAACAAGACATCCTTTTTACCTAAAAACACTCACTCTCAACTCTTAGATCTTTGGAAGTTTCACCCCCGCAAAATTCCCCTATCTTTCCACCACTGAATTCCTCAGTCCTGCTTCCAAGGATTTCTTGAATACCACGGGGCTTTTCTCAACATTTACCCCCACCACCTTCCCTACGTGCCCACTGCTCATCACCTCATTTTTCCCTCAATGTCTTCGTTCTCCACCCCAGAGACTTTGTCAAGTGTTGCCTCCAAAATGTTCCCCATCTGTCCACTACTCAGTTCCCCATTTTGCCTCCAAAATATTCCTTCTGTCCCCTCCAGATTGCATCCACTTTTACCCCCGACATTTTACTTCCTCTACAATATTGATTAAACCTTTTCCACCCCAAAAATGTGCATTCTCTCCCCTAAACACCACCTCAGCTTTTCCCTCAAAAACGCCCCAGAGAAAAACTCAGATTCAGCCCAAAAAAACTCCCATTTTCCTACACAAACAGTTCTTGTGGCCCCTCTCAATTCCCCCAGGCTTTCAGCTAAAGGAAGAACTGGAAGCCTAGTCCCTCATCTCCGCCCCTGTTTTGCTTTCCTGCAAAACCTTGTGATCCCACACTTTCTCCAAGAGATCTGCTGCGAGTACTGGAAGGTTTGCTCTGTCAGAGCGCCAGGGGGGTTTACAGCACTTGTTCCTCTGCATCTTTACCCTTTTATCAGGTTTCCCCTGGAACGGTGTTGTGGGAGAAGCTTGGAATTACCAGAAATGGATCAGGTTCTCATTTTTTCCCCACCAGTTTTTATCTGGTTTGAAATTCCTGGAATTACCCTCAAATGTGCCCTAGAACACTGCTGTGAAAGGATCAATCAGAAGAACAGCCTGAAAGCAGAAAACCACCTCCAGCAGCAGCCAGAATGATCCCATTTCTGTTCTTACCTGGTCCTGCCAGAGCTCCCAACAGCCATTCCCATTCCGAAACAAGAGCTATGGAAGACATTCCTGCTGTCCGTGAGGGTGAGGAGGCAGTTCTGGATGTTCTTTGCTGTGGAACCAGACAACAAACAGAGTGTAAATGATCTTGGTGGTCCCTTCCAAGCCAAACCACCCCGTGATTCCATGCATGGATCAGCACCTGTCCCAGCTCCATTCCAGAAACCTCCTCCCACTAACCCAGAACTTTCCTTCTTCTGCTCAACATCAGGGATTTGCTGCCGAGTGCCCCGGGCAGGGGACGCCTCAGCCTTCCCTGGGACCGCAGCATTCCCTGCGCTGCCTCAGCACTCCCTGCGCTGCTGTTCCACGCCGATCCCGTGGCCAGCGCCTGTGCGGGCTGCAGTGCCGGGCTCTCCCCACAAGGCGGCAGCACCGGGAGCGAGCAGCCCCGGCCGGTCCCGCTGGCTCGGGGCAGCTGCGCCTTGAACCCGCCCTGAGCCGGCGGGGCCGTGAACACAGCGGGCACAAACCCCACCGGTGCCCTTTATTTCACCCTCAGAGGCACAGGATCGCAGCATTTCCTGGGCTGCAAGGGACCCACAGGGAGCCTCGAGTCCAAATCCTGGCCCTGCACCCCAAGAATCCCACCCTGTGCCCGACAGCCTTGTCCAGACGCAAACTCTGCCCCCAAGACCCTGAAAACAGAGCGGGGCTGGGAGAAGGATGACCATGGAGGATTTTTTAGATAGATCTCCTTGTACGATCGTTATATAATATTATTAGGTAGTCCAGGAACCCATCCCTGTGCCTGGACACCCATCCCTGGGCCGGGGCAGCCATCCCTGGGCCGGAATACCGATCCCCCGCAGCCCCCACCGTCCGCTCGGGGCTGTCCCCGTTCCCCGCTCACCTCCGAGCCCGGAGCACCCGCGCCAGTGCCCCCGGCCCGGCCGCGCTGCTCCCCGGGCTCCCCGCCATTGCCGCTCCTGGCGAAGAAGGGCGGAAGTCACCGGGACCGCACCGATGTGGCGATCGGGTCAGTGGCTATTCGACCTTCTCAAGATGGCGGCCGGAAGGACCCCGCTCCGTCTATTTCGCTGCCTGAATGCTCCCGCCACCCCCAGGCGCCGCCGACCCCACAGTCGGCGTCCGCATAGCGGGAAACGCCTCAGAAAATTGCGTGCAAGCGCTGGGCTGGCGTCGGCGTCGCGTTCAGGCAGCCGAATAGATGCAGCTTGGGGGGGAGGGGGGGGGGGGGGTCCTGCCGCCATACTGAGAAGGTCAGAAAACAGTGCACACGACCGCCATCTTTAGTGTGGCTGCGACAAAACTTCCGCCCTTCGCCGCCATCTTGGGTGCTGGCAGAAGCCACTTCCGGTCGAGCCGCCATCTTTAGTGTGGTACACTTAAGGGCCCCCGCCGCTCCTCACAAGGGCGTCTATTCGGCTGCCTGAATCCGGCCCGGACTCCGACGCCGGCCCCGCGCTTTCCGCGCGATTTTCCGCGGCGCTTCCCGGTGCGAGGACACGGCTGGTGGGGTCAGCGGCACCGGAGGCGGGCGACGGCCGCGCGACCGGCGGCAGGCATCGGCAGGGACACCTCTCAAAGGGGCCTATCGCGTCCCCCATCTTGAGTGTGGCGGAAGTGGCACCAGCCCTCGTCAAGGTCCTGGCAGGTGCTAATAAAGCGTCACTTACCGCCATCCCGAAAGCGCCCAACTGCGCCTTCCTTTCCGAGCCGCCCCCTTGAGAGCGGCACGCGGGCGGCTCGATTCCGACCGTGCCCGCCCGGTGCTCCCCGCCCCGGGTCGCGCTGCGACCGCGCCTCTGCTGCCCGGCAAAACCGGCCCCGCCGGGCCGCCCCCCGCGCTGTCATTCCTCGCGGTCGCCGCCCCGCACGGCGCCCACTCCTTTCCATAGCTGTGGCCCCGCTCACGCACGGCCGTGTCCCTCGGCGCTCCGAACCGCCCTTCGCCCCTCCCCTCCGCTGACAGACACCGCCCCGCTCGCTCCCGCTCCTTGCCCTTGCCACGCTCGGCAGCCACTGAGGCCGCCGCCCTCTCGGCTCAGCCGGCACCGGGCGGCAGCAGCGCCGCCCAGCTCAGCCCGGGGGCAGGGACAGAGCAGAGGGAAAAGCCGCCTCTGGGCGCTCTGCAGCTCCTGCAGCCCGAGCGTCTCGGCTCCTGGGCCAGGCACTTGCTTCTTTCCTTCCTGGAGAAAAACGTCGGCTCGTTATTCTCAAAACCTGCTGATCTCTATTCCCAGCTTCTTATATTGCTGTATATGTTAGGGTAGATAGAGAGGCTGTATTTGAAAATTAATCTATACATAAATTAGTATGCGGCATCAATATACCTAAAAGTGAAAAACGAGGGGTTTAGTATTCTACACTCTCCCCTCCCTGTGAATTTTCTGGCAGTTTTGGGTCCCTCTGGGGGAGGGCACCCAGCATGACCCCCCTCATTCCCATTCTCATCTCTTTCCTCAGCTGCACGTGGATTTGTGCCTCCTCTGAGGATTTGGAAAGGAATTTGGGAACCCCCTTCCCTTTCTGTGGTTTCCAGCTTTTTCTCTGAGGCGGCCCAAAAGGCAAACAGGAGAAAAAAAAACCCCAGAAGTGCACAAAATCCCAGCCCCTCCCAAGATGCAGCTCCTCACACCAAACCTTGGGAGAATCCCTGGTGCTTCCAACACCGCTGCAATCCCACCTGGAGCTGAGCCTACAGGGTGCTCTGCCTAATCCACATGCAAGCCTGGATAGCCCAAAGCCTGCGAGAAAAGAGGAGGCAAAGTGAAGGGGAGAGGGGGGGAAAAACGGAGTTTTGGGTTTTTCCCATGTTTGCAAAAGGATTGAAGGGCAGGATGGAGAGGTTTCGTGGAAAAGAAGTACCAAAGGCTGCTTCATTCCCAGCAATTAATTAGCGCTGCTCAGGCTGAATCCAAGAGGACAAATGCACCAGGATCAAACAGGAGCGGCCGACAGGATGGGTTATGACACAGATCTGTGAAGCTGGAGCCTTCTTTCTTCTCCCGGGCTCTCCCAGAAATTCTCCATGGCCGGACGTGCTCCCGCTCTCCCCGCTGGGGAGGATGGACTTGGATAGCCCGGCTGACTGGTGAGCCTAAAACAAGAAAGTGATGCAGTGATCCAAGTGTTTTTCCTGAGGAAATTACATCTAATACTGGAATACCAAGTTACAAAATACAACAGCAATCCAGTTTTACAATACCAGAGTATCTAGTTTCAAAGTACCAGAGGACCAAGTTCCAAAATACCAAAAAAATTCAGTTTCAAAATACTAGAAAATCAAGTTGCAAAAAAATCAAAACAGCCCCGTTTCAGAATACCAAATTGCAAAATCCCAGTTTTCTGACGTCTTATGTGGGCAGAGATGCAATACTGTCAACATGGGATCTGTGCTACCAAAATGGGTATTTTCTCCTTAGGGGCAGCACCTAAGGAGGCAGGGCAGCACATGGGCTCTCAGGGGGAAACGTTCAACTTTCCCCTTTCACCTCGTCAGTCCTAACCCAGTGCCCCCAGAAAAAAGGAGGTTTACCAGGAGAAAAGGGCTTTAAACAAAAGGACAATCTTCCTTCTTCATGACTGTGTTTAAATTGAGGGGGAATCCCCTTCCTCTGCAATTTTAAGGGTACTAATTGAAGAAAACCCTGCCTTTTCCATGCTCTTAGGGGTATTGCTTGACAGGGAATCCCTAGTTTCCATTATTTTCTAGTTTAAATAGAAGCAGATAACTTTGACAATGCTATGTTATGGGTTCGAATTGAGCAGAACTCCCCCATTTTCATCATCCTAAGGTTTAAAGGAAGGGTAAAGCCCTATTGTCCCTCCTTTCTGAGGCTTTAAATTGAGGGGAAAATCACGTATTCTCTGACTCCTTGTTGGGGTTTTAGTTTAGTCTTAGTTTTTTTTTTCCTGTTAAAGGAATTTTCTCCCATATGCATGTTGCTAGGGGACAAATAGCTGTACTTAAGAAAGACAAAAAGGGGAGTGGGGCGGGCCTGGCTACTCCTTTGTCTACACCTGGGTGTGGGGTCAGTTCGCTCTGAGCGTCCGGAGAGAGAAGCTGCAGAGAAAGGAGCTGCTGCTTCTTTCTTTTTGGCCGTTCTTTCTTCCTGCTGGAAACAACGCCGGGACCCCAAAAGCCGCTTTCCCTGCCCTGCTGGAGACCGGGCTGTGGCTGCCCTGCCCCGCTGCTGCTTCGAGCTTTCGCTACGCTGTAGCCCTGCTCGCCCTGCCTGCCTGGGCCTCCGTGGGGTTCTCCCATCTGGATACATCTCGCCTGCCACCCGGGATTTGCGTCCGTCCCTGCCGTTCCAGCCTGCCGTTTCAGCCTGCTGTTCCTGAGAGTCCGGGATCGGCTGCCCAGCGGTTTGTGAAGCCTTTGTTCCATCCTTCCCGGGATCCCAGGGCACCAGAGCCGCGGGTTTCCCGAGCTCGCCCCGGAGCGCCCCCTGCAGCCGCGGGGGAACCATCGCACCTGCCCTGCTCACCGGGAGCCGCCAGCGCCCCTGCCGGCTGTGAGCAAAACTGCACCCGAGGGGAAATAGCCTGACAGCCGAGAAGGCTGGGACTGGGTTTGTGATTGCTGTTACTGCCATAGTTGTTGTTGTTTTGTTTGACTGGTTATATACATATATATATATAGTAAAGAACTGTTATTCCTATTTCCCACATCTTCGCCTAAAGGCTCTTGATTTCAAAATATAATAACTTGGAGGGAAAAGGGGTTATATCTGCCACTTCAAGGGGGGCCTCTGCCTTCCTTAGCAGACACCTGTCTTTCAAAACCGAGACACTCCTGCTGGGATGAAAACATTGAAAAATAGAAAAAAATATTTATCAGGCACTTCCATGGTGTGAGCTCAGGATTCCCCACTCTTGCAAAGGGGGAATGTTCACCAGGCAAAGGATAAGAGGAAGAGCCTCAAATTGTCCAAAATCCCAGTAAAAATATTTTGTCCTATGGAAACTATGCCAGAGCTGGTCACATTTCAGGCCCTTTGTACCCGCATTTCCTGATGTGCATCTCACGGGGGCTCTGTTCCCACTGCTCCAGGGACCCAACACAAACCTTACAGCACCACACAAACACAGCCCAAGAAGCTGCTGCCAGCCCTCCAAAGCTCAGTACCTGCAACAGGCACCTCTGTGCTGATCTGAGCCCGCTTGGCCCCAAAACAAGGTGGTCAGTTTATCCTTGAAAAGATTGAGAACAGCATTCTCGTCTCTCAAAAAGACCCACAGTTTCGCAACTACAATCTCCACACCTCCGCACTGAGACTTTATTCCTTTAAGTGTCCAAGGACATAGGCAGCAGCAAGGAAGGTGATGAAGCGAGTCAAGTTTAACCCGAGAGAGCTCTCAGCTCCTTGTGAAAGCTCAGACAAGCAGTAGAGAAAGAATTAATGCTCCCATAACTGGCATCTAACAGCCACAGGGCAAGTGAAAAGTTGGTTTTAGAGAATGAAGGAAATACAGAAAAAGCACTAAGTAATAAAAGGTGAGAAAAATCCATCACTCCAACAGGTAAAGGAAGGTAAACCACTTGAAGAAGCAGAGGTAGATGGAGGGAAAAAAACCTCACAATTTAGAGTGTCCATGACACCCAGAGCTAAAACAAGCCCAGGGGATCTGGGAAGAGCTAAGCACATGTGCTCCAAAAACCAGCAGAAATGAAGTGAGATCTCTGAAGGGAACAAAAGAAAGAGGCAGGCTGAAGAAAACAAAAAAGTGCCTCCCCACTTTTCATTCCCTGCCCACAAAGCATTTTGGGATTTTTAATCTTGGCTCTTGTACTATGTGGTAGAAATCCAAAAATAAAGGTCAGGAGAAGCATGGTTTATTGGGAACTATCCTGCATAGCAGACAAGATGTATCCTCATGCAAATGATTCCACGCAGCACTCACATCTTTAATCGCTTCTTTTCCTCTTGCTGGCGAAGCAGAGCTGCTTTATTTAGTCTAAGCAATATTTTCTCCCTTCTCCTTGGCAAAAAACAAGCTCCCATCTTGGCAATGCTCCCCAAACTACCTAATGCTCATCACCCCCCATGCTAAGGAGAGTGGAGCAGGTTAATTTACCACTTATTATCATGATTAACTTGCCCAGCTGCCGGGTTCAAGAGCCCCAGAGTGCCTCAGGTTATACAGGATCACAGAAGGAAAAGCTCTGTTGAATGAAGCTGCTGCCACACTGGCCCTCTTTGCCTGTCAAACACATTCAGCTGCTCTTGCACTGCCCTGTGAAAATCCCCCATAAAATACAAGTGAAAAGCCCTCAGCACCTGTGATAAAGCACAGCTGGGTTCTGCTCAGGGCATTTCAAACTACCTGAGGTATTTGTGACCTCCCCTTGCCGAGGCAACACCTCAGGAAAACCAAAAGTTTCTTTTCATGGACTCACAGGATGTGTTGGGTTGGAAGGGACCTTAAAGCTCGTCTTGTTCCAACTCTCACCACACTCAGGACATATTCCACTAGACCACTTTGCTCCAAGCCCCATCCAACCTGGCCTTGAACACTGCCAAGGCTGCGACAATCACAGCTTCTCTAGAACCTGTTTTGCTCCTCCCAGATCTAAAATCATACCAAACTTATCAGCCTCAGAGGTAGATTTCTATTAAATGTCTACATTTTTCTAGGAAAGGAATCCAGCAAACATTGTTTGCATCTGACTTTGCAAAATGAACATCAGCTGCCGCCCACTTTTCTTATTTTTCCCCATTTGGTGGAACATTTTCATTCTGTTGTTGTTTGGAGCAGTATTTTAATATACCTGGCTGAGGCTGCTTAAAATAGCACAGCAAGATACCGGCCTGTGAGGGGTGGAAAACCGAGCTCTTGCACATCTGGTGTTTCTATTGTTGGAAGTCTTAAATCCCACCTCTCTGGTGGGACAAAATAGGTGTCACTAATCCAATTTCTAAAGTATCATGCATCATGCTGATGCTATTTTAAGACTAAAAAACAACAACAAAAAAGCCAATTTAAACAAACCTCTGCTCCTTTCCATTTTCTCTGTTCCACAATTTATGACACAAGATGGGAGAGAAAGATTGTTTTGGGAACAATGTTTTCAGGACTCTAAAAATAATATAAAAACTGCTCTGCCACACTCTCAGCTGTTACAGCCCCAAAAAGCACTGGCTCTCTTTGCTCACAGAGCCACAACTGTGGTGGGATTTCTACCCCGGGTACCAACCTAGTGACCACACCATGGGACAGTCATTTCTTGGTTTTCTCCTGGGAATAGCTACAGCACTTCTGTGTTGCAAGGCAAACTTGAGCCTCTTTTAATGAAACTGGACCTGTGAAATGAGGTACACAAAGCCAAAGGCCAGCTGAACCTGTGATCTCTGAATGGGTCTTCACATTCTTCCCAGGAAGATGAATGGGAATCACTCTTTTGCCAGGGAAGCTGCATCAGCTGGGAATTTGCTTTAGAAAATGTGCTTTCTGCTCCTCTCAGAGCCAAAATTCCTACACATTTCTTCTAAGTCCTTCTTAGATAAGGACCATGTTTAACTGAGTGACAGTGAAGCAAAATGACAATCCAGGAATAAATTTCCCTGTACACATTATCCTTCATCCACGTGGGTGGTTTCTCTCTGGCACACAGGGGTGAGGAAGGAACCCAAATGCATCACTGTACATAAAGTCACACGTGCTGAGCGGTGAACAAATCTCAGAGATACTGGAAACCTCCTCTGAAGACCCAATTCAGGGAAAGCCTGAGCTGCTTTGTGTTTCTGAGGGTGAAGAAGTTCAGGATCTTCCACAGATGCTCCGAGGCACTAGGATTGTGCCTGAATCTCGCTCTGGAAATGCCAGTGGCTCAGCTGAGAGCTGTGGCAATGATTTACACTGCATTGAGAAGGGCCACGGTCCTGCAAGGGTCTTTCATCAGGAGCAAAGAGCGGCCTGGAGTGTGGGGAATGCTGGATCTGTACCACGGAGTGCTCATCCTTCACCTTAATGTGGAGCTACCCCCAAAGCCGCCATGTATCCCTTTTTCTATTGCCCCTGGTGTGTATCTTTCGGAGCAGCTGTTCCATGTGGCTTTTTATGGTGATCCTGTGGGAAGCAGCCGTTCGCCTGCTGTGATATCCTCACAAGTACTATGAACTCCTCATTCCTTTGGGTTTGATTTGGGGCTTTTTATCTGTTTGTTTGATTGGTTTGTGTGGGTTTGTTTGTTTGGGTTTTTGTCTTTTTTGGTTGGAGTTTTTTGTTTGCTTTTTTATAAATGTCTGGTGAAGCTGGCACAGCCAAACTCAAGAAAATGTAAACCAGGTTCGACTTTCCAGAAATTCCTTTGGACTGGGTTTAGCTGCATCCCCCAGGCTCAGGATTATCAAGATATTTGCAGGTTTTGCTCTGCGCCATCAGCCTGCTCAGATTCTGCTCGGTGTTTCACAAATGGAGAAGACAATGGATGCTATGCCAAGCTTCCTTTCAAACAGCAAAACCTGGGTCAGCATGAGAGAAAAGAAGAAGAAAAAAAGAAAATATTCATCAGTTAGAACAGAGCCAGTGTCCCACCATCTGCCCCTGCACTCTTACTAATTTTGTCTATTTCGAGACAAGCCTGGGTCTAAAGCTTCCCTCTCTCAGTTCCTGGTGCTATTTGCTACCTTGCAGCTTTGATTTCTGCTGATCTAAGTCACTGCTGTCCATGTGGGCTTGAGAATGTTCAGCCTGGAGAACAGAAGGCCCTGGAGAGGCTTTGCTGTGGCCATGCAGGACTCGAAGGGTCCCATAGGAAAGATGGGGACGGTGTTCAATAGGGCCAGTGGCAAGAGGAGAAGGGGGATGGCTTTTAACTGCAGGAGGTTGATTTCGGTTGGCTCTAAGGAAGCCGCTTTTTCACACTGAGAGTGCTGAGGCACTGGCCCAGGCTGTGCACAGAGGATGTGGATGCCCCATCCCTGCGAACATCCAAGGCCACGTGGGAACAGGACTCTGAGCAACGTGCTCTGGTAGAAGATTGCTCAAGTTGGAACAAGATGATCTTTAGCGTCCCTTCCAAGCCAGACCGCTCAGGGAGTCCATCATTCTATGATCCCCGTTGTCCACTCCACGGTGACCCTGGACTCCTGTGAATTGTGATGTCACGGTCTGCATTCACACCGGAGCTCCCAGCATCCAGCAAAGAGGACAACACAACCATTCGCCCTTGTGCCTACACACCCGTCACCCTGCTTGGCCCCTGCTCCGATACTCCCAAGAGTTCCCAAAGGTCTCTTGTGCCTGGATTTTGCCGTTCATCCCTGCCAGATGCTCACATTCATCCCGAGGAAGGTAAGGTGCCATTCCATGGAAATGGACACCACCTAAGTGCCTCTGTGGGGATGCTGTGGGACAGGGATCCCACTCCGAGGTTTTGCTACATCTGCAGGTTTCCAGAGACGAAGAGAAAGAGATGCAGGTGGATATAAAGACTGATACAGAGGAGGAGATGGAAGTGGATGGAGGAGAGACTGGAGAGGAAGAGATGGAGGTGGACGTGAAGGAAGAGATGGAGGAAGAGATGGAGGTGGATGCGAAGGAGGAGATGGAGGAAGAGATGGAGGTTGATGCGAAGGAAGAGATGGAGGAAGAGATGGAGGTGGAAATGGAAGACTACAGTGAGGACATGGATGTGGATGGAAAAGACGAGGAGGAGGACATGGTCCTGGGATGAAGAGGGACTCCAGCGGTAGGACAGGTATGTGCTCCCCACAGGCAGAGTGGGTGCCCTGCTGCCAGGCTGGGGCTGGGCTGGGTGCCCCGCTGAGGGACACGGTGCCCCGTGGGCTGGATTCTGGCAGCACAAGCACCATCCCCAGCCTGTCCTGCACTTGCTTTGGCTCACACAAGCCCCGTGCCAGTGCCTGGGGCCTGACCCCCAGCCCCAGCCAGGCTCAGCGCTGGCAGCAGAGTCCCGCTCTGCCAGTGTGTCCCAGCCTGGGGGCACATGGAACAGCCCTCTGTGCCTGACTGCAATGACTGTGTCACTTGCTTTTCTTCCAGGACTGACGGAGATCCAGGGCAGAGACGGCACCCTTCTGTATATACGTTTTAGCGTTTCTTTTTGTCTTCTGTAAATACGTTTAAGATAGTTTTGATAGATATGTTCTTGTAAATACGTTCTATAGATCGTTGTTGTTACAAAGGTTCTTACAATGTAAATATGTTCTGTAGCTCGTTTTTGTTGCTGCTCTTATATAAATAAAGGACCTTTGTTTTTCATACCTCAGTTCTCTTGGCATTTTCTTTGGGCACAGGCCTCCATGGACCAAGACTTCCTTTGGAAACCCCCTCTGTCACCAGACTCTGGTACAAGCGTAACACCAATTGATCCTCGTAGTTAAAGGCGTGACATTAATTGGCACAAATTTGTCCCTTGGACTTTCTAGCACAGTAAATGTCAGTGCTCATAATGCCCAATTCCTAATGAAAGCTTTCAGTCTCCTCACCTGCCACGGCACCGCAGGGATCCAGGGCAGGAGCGGGATAACTCCGGAATAAGGGGAATCTGCTCCCACTCCAGGGCTGTGCCAGTGAAGGAGGGGAATTTTTTAGGGCCTTCATTGCACACAAAAACCAAACCCAGCACCACCGAGCTGGACTTTTCGTGAGCTGCAACACAAAGCGGCCCCTGGCCTTTGGGGGAACACAACCTCACCGAGTCACGGAGCCAGGGGATGACACTTGGGAATGATCCTTGCTGCCTGCAGGCAAATCAGATGAGGGAGCCACAGGAACTGTGGGGTTTCCTGCTCTTCCTGCAACGCCGTCGGTCCGGACCAGGAGACCTTTCCTGGAACAGATCTTCCCTGTAAAGGGAGCTGCACCAAAGCTCAAGCCCTCATTTAGAGACCCTTGGAAAAGCAAAGGTGAGAGGGGATTACCTGGAGCCCCAGGGGACCGAGGCGAAGGCGATGAAGAAGCAGACAGCAAAGTGCTTCCACTGCTTCTCACTCCAGCAAGGGGAACACCCCTGGAATTTCATGTCCAGCGTCGCTCCCAAGCCCCACAGGCTGAACCCACACGTACTCCAAGACTGATCTCCTTCAAACTTCCAGCAGCACAGACTCACCGGGAGGAACTGCAATCCAAGGACACACATCAGCAACCGTCTTCCCGCTTGCCGCTCTCTCCACATTTTCCCTTTCCAGTGGGATGCAGGTGCCACCCCCCAGAGGTAGGAAAACTGCCTTGCAATCCGCTACAAAACCTGCCTGGAAAGCCCAGGATGCCCGCAGCCAGCAGCCGTTTCTCCTGGAGCGCCTGCTGACAGGCATTTGAAGCCTGCTGTGCCTCACAGCTGCTTTTCTGCCAAGGGCATTCCCATCTTTTCTTTTTTAGCCCAAATAAAGCTTTGCAAAGCTGAGTTTTGTGAGAAGTGCTTCATATTTGGATTATTCTTAACTTGGAGTTTCCCTCAGCAGTATATCAGGGGTAAACCCAACATGGCCTCAAAGGGCCATAAGATCCCAGATATCCAATCCCCGGTTCCCTCAGGATTGGTTCATTAAAGCTTTTCAGGGGTAATTTGGCAAACTTCAGGGTTTGCTGATTTCACCATCAAAGCCACATGAAACCTGTGCAAAAGGAACTTAACTAAAGCTGGCTAAAAGCGGTCCCTGCTGATGACTCATTAAAACACCCCCTTAAAAAGGAGCTAGGATTGATTCCACACTCACAAACCCCCCTTGCCACGATCGGCGCTCTCTGCCCGCCAAGGACACGGCACCGGGCAGGGACATTTCTCCCACTCCCCGGCAGAGACCTCCTCCTGCCACATCCAGGGAACCGCAGCCGCTCAGGGAACACCAACTTTGTCCTGGGCTGGGAACAGGACAGGGACAAGGAACACTTTGAAGTCATTCCCACCTCGGTGCTGTCCAGACCTGGCAGAAAGCGCTTCCCACACCTCTTCTGGAATTCTCTTCCCCGGCCCTTCCAGCTTCGGAAGGCTTCTGGGGGAGCCTCAAGTTTCGGTGCAGCTCAGAAGCTGCACGCGCCTAAAGCATCCCCACGGGAACACGAAGCTTCCCTCGGGCATTTCGTTTCTTTATCCCAAATATTCTCCCCACTCAGCCACAATCTAGAAAGAACAAAAGGGAAAAGAAGGAAGACCAATTAATTCTGACATAAGGAGTCTTGACTATCCCGACACACTGCCACGTGAAAAAACATCCCTGCCCCTCTAACAAATCCCTCTGATACTGGCTCCATTCAGGATCAATTATTTAAACGCTGTATTAAGGAGCGTAAGGACACAACGCTTGGAATTCTCAACAACGGCTCAGCTCTCGGCTACTCCAAGCACTTTCCCACCCAGGGAGCTGAGCTGGCCCAGATTTAAACGCCACGTTTGATCCAAATCCGACAGAAATCTGATCTTGTTTGGCTACTGAGCTTTCCCAAAAGCTGTGCAGTCAAGCCTGGAAATCCTCACTGAAGCCTTGCCATGTCACATTGGGATTTACCCTTGGGAAAACCCCACTCCGAGCACTTGGGTTTCAAGAGGTTGCACCCCATGTTACAGACACAGAATTCCTGTGGGGTTTGGCATTTCCTGCACCTCCAAACACGTGAAAAGAATGAAGTGCAGAGTCCCAAGGCTCCATTATTGCCATTCTCCTCACATCCCTTTCCTCAGCTGCACGTGGATTTGTGCCTCCTCTGAAGGGCTGGAAAGGAATTTGGGAACCCCCCCTCAGCTTCTTCGGTTTTCAGCCTTTTCTCTGAGGCAGCCCAAAAGGCAAACAGGAAAAAAAAACCCCAGAAGTGCACAAAATCCCAGCCCCTCCCAAGATGCAGCTCCTCACACCAAACCTTGGGAGAATCCCTGGTGCTTCCAACACCGCTGCAATCCCACCTGGAGCTGAGCCTACAGGGTGTCTAATCCACATGCAAGCCTGGATAGCCCAAAGCCTGCAAGAAAAGAGGAGGCAAAGTGAAGGGGGGGGGGGGGGGAAAAACGGAATTTTGGGTTTTTCCCGTGTTTGCAAAAGGATTGAAGGGCAGGATGGAGAGGTTTCGTGGAAAAGAAGTACCAAAGGCTGCTTCATTCCCAGCAATTAGCGCTGCTCAGGCTGAATCCAAGAGGACAAATGCACCAAGATCAAACAGGAGTGGCCGACAGGATGGGTTATGACACAGATCTGTGAAGCTGGAGCCTTCTTTCTTCTCCCGGGCTCTCCCAGAAATTCTCCATGGCCGGACGTGCTCCCGCTCTCCCCGCTGGGGAGGATGGACTTGGATAGCCCGGCTGACTGGTGAGCCTAAAACAAGAAAGTGATGCAGTGATCCAAGTGTTTTTCCTGAGGAAATTACATCTAATACTGGAATACCAAGTTACAAAATACAACAGCAATCCAGTTTTACAATACCAGAGTATCTAGTTTCAAAGTACCAGAGGACCAAGTTCCAAAATACCAAAAAAATTCAGTTTCAAAATACTAGAAAATCAAGTTGCAAAAAAATCAAAACAGCCCCGTTTCAGAATACCAAATTGCAAAATCCCAGTTTTCTGACGTCTTATGTGGGCAGAGATGCAATACTGTCAACATGGGATCTGTGCTACCAAAATGGGTATTTTCTCCTTAGGGGCAGCACCTAAGGAGGCAGGGCAGCACATGGGCTCTCAGGGGGAAACGTCCAACTTTCCCCTTTCACCTCGTCAGTCCTAACCCAGTGCCCCCAGAAAAAAGGAGGTTTACCAGGAGAAAAGGGCTTTAAACAAAAGGACAATCTTCCTTCTTCATGACTGTGTTTAAATTGAGGGGGAATCCCCTTCCTCTGCAATTTTAAGGGTACTAATTGAAGAAAACCCTGCCTTTTCCATGCTCTTAGGGGTATTGCTTGACAGGGAATCCCTAGTTTCCATTATTTTCTAGTTCAAATGGAAGCAGATAACTTTGACAATGCTATGTTATGGGTTCGAATTGAGCAGAACTCCCCCATTTTCATCATCCTAAGGTTTAAAGGAAGGGTAAAGCCCTATTGTCCCTCCTTTCTGAGGGTTTAAATTGAGGGGAAAATCACGTATTCTCTGACTCCTGCTGGGATGAAAACATTGAAAAATAGAAAAAAATATTTATCAGGCACTTCCATGGTGTGAGCTCAGGATTCCCCACTCTTGCAAAGGGGGAATGTTCACCAGGCAAAGGATAAGAGGAAGAGCCTCAAATTGTCCAAAATCTCAGTAAAAATATTTTGTCCTATGGAAACTATGCCAGAGCTGGTCACATTTCAGGCCCTTTGTACCCGCATTTCCTGATGTGCATCTCACGGGGGCTCTGTTCCCACTGCTCCAGGGACCCAACACAAACCTTACAGCACCACACAAACACAGCCCAAGAAGCTGCTGCCAGCCCTCCAAAGCTCAGTACCTGCAACAGGCACCTCTGTGCTGATCTGAGCCCGCTTGGCCCCAAAACAAGGTGGTCAGTTTATCCTTGAAAAGATTGAGAACAGCATTCTCGTCTCTCAAAAAGACCCACAGTTTCGCAACTACAATCTCCACACCTCCGCACTGAGACTTTATTCCCTTAAGTGTCCAAGAACATAGGCAGCAGCAAGGAAGGTGATGAAGCGAGTCAAGTTTAACCCGAGAGAGCTCTCAGCTCCTTGTGAAAGCTCAGACAAGCAGTAGAGAAAGAATTAATGCTCCCATAACTGGCATCTAACAGCCACAGGGCAAGTGAAAAGTTGGTTTTAGAGAATGAAGGAAATACAGAAAAAGCACTAAGTAATAAAAGGTGAGAAAAATCCATCACTCCAACAGGTAAAGGAAGGTAAACCACTTGAAGAAGCAGAGGTAGATGGAGGGAAAAAACCTCACAATTTAGAGTGTCCATGACACCCAGAGCTAAAACAAGCCCAGGGGATCTGGGAAGAGCTAAGCACATGTGCTCCAAAAACCAGCAGAAATGAAGTGAGATCTCTGAAGGGAACAAAAGAAAGAGGCAGGCTGAAGAAAACAAAAAAGTGCCTCCCCACTTTTCATTCCCTGCCCACAAAGCATTTTGGGATTTTTAATCTTGACTCTTGTACTATGTGGTAGAAATCCAAAAATAAAGGTCAGGAGAAGCATGGTTTATTGGGAACTATCCTGCATAGCAGATAAGATGTATCCTCATGCAAATGATTCCACGCAGCACTCACATCTTTAATCGCTTCTTTTCCTCTTGCTGGCGAAGCAGAGCTGCTTTATTGTTTCTTTTCTCTTTTCTAGGAATGTCAAATGTCTCGACATCAAAGATAAAGAAAGCAGTTTGAGAGCAAGGAAACTGCAAGCAGCAAAATCACACCTAAATGTGTGATGATCATTGCTTCACTATCACTTTGTGTTAGCCCCAAAAAGTTTTACTTCTTAATAATCAGTCTAGTGGGCCAAATTTTCACTTTTCTTTTCTAGGCATCTACCAACACATGAGATGGAGCTGTGTGAAAACCAATGAAATTTAAAGTGTCACCATAATTGCTCGCATTGTCAGTTGGTTAATGTTTGTAATTTGTTTGTGTTTTCATTGCAAGTGACTTAGTGAAAGATCAAATAGTAGTGAAAGCATTCTACATATTCTTGAGTCTAATTTTTGTCTAACTTGTTTTGTCTTTTTACTGAAAAATGGTGTGGTTAAGGTCTTCTAGATGTATCATTTGTCTCAACCAATATTATCCTGAGAGTTGGTATAAGAATTTACACATATTTGAAATCCTACCAATATGGACTAACCTTCCCAGTTCTGCCTCAGAAGGCTTCAAAATTATTATAATCTGGCTAAATTGTTTGGATTTTCTAATTAGCGAATTAAAAAATCTTGACAAATCGCAAGCAAATGCTACATGAGAAATGATTGAATCCCCCTTCCTAAACCAAGAGGGATATAGAAAAGCCTTCTACGAGCTCTCAAACTAAAGTGCTGTTCAATCTCATGCCATATGTCTTAAGAGGATATTTTAACTTTTCCTCACCCCTCCTATTTATAGCACATTCTGCAATCTCAGTTGTAGGTGCAGAATGGGATGAAGGCAATTTATTCACCAAAAAAAACCCCCAAAAAACAAACAACCCTACATTTGAAAGAGAATTCATTTCATTTTTAATCCCACCAAAAATAAAGCCACAGTTTGTGTCAAGATTAAATGACAAGAGTGCTATAATCTGGCTCCTGGAAAACAGAGCATAGCCCTAATGTAAAGATATGTTTGCATGCGAACATTTTGTATGAAAATGTTTTGTGTGTTAGTTTTGTATCATAAAAACTAATCCTTCATAATGTATAGAATTATACAGCAGAGTAAGAATATTATTATAACAAAAACTGTAGAAAGAAGCTACAACCAAAGAAGCCTCCTGAAGATACCTGACTAGGACTTTAAAGTGTAAGTTAAACCACTAAGATTAGATAAAAGAAAGAGAAATACCCATAGAGAGTAAAAGAACAAATTAAGTGATCCCATTAGTAGAAGATGTTGAAATTCCGGGGAGATCAAAACGGCCTCCCCCAGTGATTATTGAACTACTGGAAGGGGCACAACCAGGGTCAATTAAACAATATACACTAAGGCATGGACCATGAGTAAGAATAGAACCAATAATTACTGAATTGATTAATCAGAGGTTGTTGAGAGAGTGTAGATCTTCCTGCAGTACCCCAATTCTACCAGTACGAAAGCCAAATGAAAGTGATTGATTAGTTCAGGACCTGAGGACACTTTACTCACAAAATTACAAAGTGACTGAGTGTGATTTTCAGTTTAACATTTAAAAGATGCTCTCTTTTGTCTGCCATTAGCTGAAAGCAGTCAGGAAATTTTTGCCTTTGAATGGAAAAACCCCAGAACAGGGAGAAAAAGCCAACTTACATGGACTGTATTGCCACAAGGATTCAAGAGCCATGAGATTTGGAAATCAATTAGCCAAGGAACTAGAAGCCTGGACACCGCCACTTAGAGAAGGTACATTTCTACAGTACGTCGATGATCTGCTGATAGCAACAAGGACCCGTGAAGACTGCAAGAACTAGACTGTAAGTCTTCTAAATTTTCTGGGACTAAGTGGATATAGAGTCTCCCCTGAAAAGGCTCAGCTAGTCCTCCAGAATGTTACATATCGAAGGTATAAACTAGCAAGAGGGGAGAGAGCCTCGGGAGACAACAGGAAAGAGGCAATTTGTCAAATGCCCAGGCCAACCACAACCAAAGAACTGATAACTTTTCTGAGAATGACAGGATGGTGTAGATTCTAGATTTACAACTATGGACTCATTGTGAAACCTTGATACCAACTCTTTCTAAAAGAGACTGGGGGAACTTACCTATGCTGGACACCAGAGACTAATAATGCATTGATAACTCCGAAACGTGAGTTAATGCAAGCTCCAGCATTGGGCATACCAGATGTCACTAAACCTTTTCTGTTGTTCTCACATGAGAGACAAGGACTGGTGCTGGAACTTTTGGCACAGAAGCTGGGACCACACAAAAGGCCAGTGGCTTATTTCTCCAAGCAGCTGGACGTGGTCAGCCAAGGAGAGCCCACCTGCCTACGTGCAGTGGCAGCTGGGACTCTGAACATAGAGGAAGCCCTCAAGTTCACACTGGGCCAGCAGAGAACTGTTTTTGTCTCTCACACAGTGTCAGCAGTGCTCACACAGAAAGGAAATCACTGGTTAAGCCCATCTCGCTTTCTCAAACACCAAGCTGTCCTAGCAGAATCGGAGGATGTGAGTAGCCAAGTAACCAACGTTTTAAACCCAGCAGCCTACCTCCAGGGCAAGGCTGCTGAGGAGCCTGTACAGCATGACTGCATTGAAACCATGGAGGCAGTTGACTCCGGCCGCCTGGACCTAAAGGACTCTCCGCTAGAAAATGCAGACAACTGGTTCACTGATGAAAGCAGTTATGTCAAGGATGGTAAGCGGCTCGCTGGGTATGCAGTTACAACCACAGACGCTGTCATTGAGGCAAAACCGTTACCTGTGGGGACATCAGCTCAAAAGGCTGAAATAACAGCCCTAACTTGAGCCTTGGCGTTAGCCAAAGGAAAACCTATCAACATTTGGACTGATTCAAGGTATGCTTTTGGGGTGGTACACGCTCACAGGGCTATACAGAAGAAAGAAATCAAGCATGCTACTGCAATCATGCAGTTACTGGAAGCAGTGGTAAAACCTTCCAAAGTGGCTATAATGCATTGTAAGGGACACTCCCAGGGTAACACTATCCCTGAACTGGGAAATGCTATGGCAGACAAAACAGCAAAGGCAGTGGCCAGTAGAGTTCAGATCCAAGCCCTAACTCTAATTATGATTTAAATTAGATACAAGAAAAAAAAATGAGCACAGATGGGTGGGCTAAGATAAAAAGGTCTCATAGTCATACCCAGAAAACTGTTAAGATTATTGCTCCAAAGTGAACATTGCATCAAATCACCTTAGATGAGACTTCTTGAAGGCTTAAAGAGGTATGAAACAAACTTACATCATGCTTACCCAACTTATCCTGGCTTAAACAATTGTTTGGAATAGCTATTTGTGTTACTGCATTCTTACTTACTGTTTGTATTAGTAGTTACTGTTGTATGATCTTATGTACTTAGAATCGCAATGCTTATGCTCAATGACAAAAGCATAAACTTAGAAATAAAATAGAGAAGGGTTCTTAAAGACATGCAAGATTTGTAAAGAATTACAAATAACCAAAGAAAAGGGGGGATTGAAGAAGGGGCAGTCAATAACTAACTCGTGTAAGCACAAGTTAACTATTAGGAGACAGCAAATGTTAGTTCAGACAGAAGATGTTAATTACAAAGCCTAAGAAGCCAAATTCACCCTCATCTTGTCAAGATAGAGGGGACAAGGATCATCTCCGAGACCGCTGAATCATTCCTCAAAGGACTACGCATGCCCAGGGAGAAAGGTGAAAAGTTCATGAGAGGATGACTACTGGCCTTCCTCAGAGAAGACCCCCGAGGAAGAGGAGAGGTCTTCCTCAGCGCGACCACCAGGACACACAGCGCATGTGTGGCCCATATGCTAATGACTTCCGATAAAGAAGTTGTATAACCACACCTGTCCCAAGGAAATGTGATGAATATTCATAATTTAGCCCATAATACTGTGTTGTAGAGAGCACCGGGTGTGTGTGTTTGGAGGAGCGATCCCCACACAGCCGGCGCGCCGAATAAAGCAAATACCCACTTCTCTGACTCTGTCTCTCAAGTGTCTCCTGGCCCGGTTGTGGCATGATTCAGTAGAAACGCAAGCATACCCACGACCCCAAACGATAAGCTCACGCAGGCCTTCCCGCTGGTTAGTGAGTCAATTCCACACCCAGACTTTTGCCCAGGGCAGTTGTCTCTTGCCTGCAGATTGCAATGAGAGAAAGCGATTCAGAATAACAGGATTCTTTGAATTTTGTGGTACTCTAAGGTGATTCATTGTATACGAGCTTTTGCTAGTTGGCTTCAGGAACCAAATTCAAAGGCTCCTGTGAGAATCGTTGAAAAGCCATGATAACAGCCCTTAATTCAACTAACTAAGCAGAGTCTGACTCGGACTGGTGTGTTCATCAACCACTGCAAAGGCAGCGTAGGATACTGTGCACCCTTGCGCACAGTGACCCCTGCTAAAAATTTGTCCCAATCCGTATGCCCCAGGCTGCCAACACATCCCGTCCCCAAAGGTTAAGGGAAGTGGTAGTAACATAAGGCCTAATTGTAGCTGTGTGCCCCTCTGAGTCCTTCACCATCACAGGCCGTTCGCTTCAATAGCTCTGTGTGGTTCCTCCTAATCCTACGATGGCCGATCCCACTGGGGGTAAAGGCCATGAGGGAGGCCACGCAGAGAAGGAGATGATAGTTACATCAGCACCAGTATCAATCAAACCTCGAAGCTGAGTCCAGGGCGGACGGGCGTTCGGCAGGATCAGGGTACATGTCATCTGTGGCCTTTGGTCAGAGATGTCTGCAGTCCAGAAGGCCTGCGGAAGTCCCGTAGATCCACTGCCCTTATCTTTGTGAGTTTCTGGTTCTATCCTGGGGACACAAGACTTAAAAGGCACTAATTTAGCAAGGCAGGTCTTTTCAGGAATAGTTACAGGGGGTTTTCAAATTCCCTATAAAACTGAGGACAAGGCTCCGAGGAGCGGATTCCCATCAATCCCACCTCATCATCATCCTATCGCATTAAACCTGTTAGAAGCCAGACCTGACCAGCCTCTCTCTTCCTTTGTCTCTGAGCTAACGTGAGCCAACATCATGGGCTCCTGCCGTCTTTCCCTCTGCAAAGAAGCCAGCTAGCTAACCCAGCAAGCAGCTCTTTTCCTGATCCCCAAGTCGCTTCAGCGACGCGTGGAGGTAACGCAGCTGGACTGTCTCTGACCCGGGGCCCGCCAGAGTCGGTGCCTCGAGCACCAAACGCTGCGTTCTTGGACACTGAAGGTTCAGACTAAGGAGAATCCAAAACGTGGACAGCATCTCCCTTCTGCTGGAAGCCTTGAAGTTCACCACTGCACTCTGCAGCCTACACAGATCATCTGAGTATTGTAAAAGGTCTCCAAGGAAGAACAAGGCTAATGCACGCACATAAACGTTGATCAAAAGCACTTGATGCTCTTGGACAAAAATAGGTAACCTTCACTTTTGGAAAGACAAGGTGACTATGGTTGTCTCTACAGTACTAGTAGGAAAAAATCCCTGAAGTTTTGCAAAACCTCTTTTCAGGGCTTTGTTAACTTCATTTTTGTTAAGAATTGGGGAACACAGAGAGACCTGTCACTTTTTTTGCAAAATGCCATAGAAACTGCTACACTCACTTCAACAACAGTCCAAGGAACCTTCTCTGCAAATACTGACCATACGCAGTTCTGGTTGATACAACCCCCCATGACCTAAGAAAGGAACAACTTGGCAAGCAGTTTGCAAAGATGAACAACTTAGCACGACTGCGGCTGATGACATGCCCTGACCTTTTTTCCCCTTCAGCTACGGGTGCCGTACCCTCCTACCCTCACACATGCCACTCCAAGCTCCTTGCGTGGAGCTCTCGCACTACCTATGCCAGCAACTGTGCCAAGACACCGCCACCCTTCTTCAGCACCACCGCACCTACCACAAGGTAGCTGAATCAGAGGGAAAAAGAGGTCGCCAATGGAGGCAAGTTGCTCCCCCTGACAGCTAAGCTCCAACTTCGGGGTCCCTTATGTCCTTCCCAGGACGGGCGGGAAAACGCCTCGGCGGAGCGCAGCGCTGGGCGGGAGCGGCCAGCACGGCACCGAGCGCGCTCCCCACTCCCTCCCGCCCGCGCCGCTGCGGGGACCCCGGGTTCGCCGGAATCGGCCACGTGCTGCACGGAGGGCAGCGCGGCAAAGGCGGTCGCCCCTCGTTACCCTAGGAAGGCCGGCCTCGGATCCCCGCTCTCTCCACCGGCACGGGCAGTGCCAGCAGCCTCTCGCTGCGGCCGCCGCTGGCCGAAAGCCTCGCCGCGCACCGCCCGGCCGGCCCCGCCGCTCCGCGGGGTCACACGGCACCTGCCGTGGGCGGCCGCCGAGCGACAGGAAGCAGAAGCGCTCACCGCCGCGCCACTCGCCGCCCCGCCCGGGCGCTCCTCTCCTCGCGCTCCCACCACGGCGCCGGCCCGCCCCGCTCCGCCTTCCCCGTGGCCTGCGGCGCAACGCGGGTGCTCCGAGCCACGCAGCACGCGTGCGGCCGGGCCCTGCCGAGCCGCAGGCGGAGCCGGGGCACGGCCCGGGCCGGAGAGCTTCCGGCGAGGCTGGGGGGGGGGCGAGGGCGGCCGAGCGGGAGCGCGCCAGGCGGGGGGCGGCCGGCGGCGCGATGGAGAGCTAGATGGAGGCGGCAGCACCGCGCGGCATAAAATGGCTGATCGTCCCGCAGCCGCCCGCTCCGCAGCCCCTCGGCTGCTGTCGAGAAGGGCCCCGGCCCTGGCCGCGCCGGTGCCGAGGTGGCTCCGCAGCCCGCGGGCAGCCCATGCGGGGCAGGGGAGCACTGCGGGCAGCCCCGGGACCGCGCAGCCGTCTGTAACGCGCGGTGGGAGCCGCCGGGAACTATTTTACACCTGCCAGGGGGCTGGGGAGGAGCACGGAGAGCACGCGGCAGGTCGCTGCCGTTAGGGAAAATTAATGCACGATGCCTGAGGTTTATGTCCGAAAAGGAGACAGAGGAGTCCTGCAACATTCTTCGGCTACAGGGAGAATCCATGGGGCTTTTCCCCTGGGGTCTGTCAAACGGTTGCGGGATGCAGCCCCCTTTTGCTGTCAAGTTCCTGGCCACAGCACCCTCTTCCTTTTCCCCACTGGCTGAGGTATTCGGGAGATACAGATTTCCAGAACTGCCTACTCTAAGTCCCCCTCTAATATGCACCCCCCCTTTTGGCATCGAAAAGGAAGAAAAAAAACCCATTTCGAATTCTATTAAGTCTTTGTTGCCTTGCTCTAGGTTCAGGAATTTAACACGCCCTGGATTAATCAACAGTCTCTGATGATTAGTAACAGTTCTAGAGAACTAATAGTTTCTTCTGTTACTTCACTCCCCATAAGTTCGTAGCCTTGTCTACAGGCCAATTCACACGGTCTGTTTGTAAAGACTCATCCACCTCCTTCCTTTTAATCCCTCCTCTTTTTATTTGCTCTGTATTTGTCTTTACAAACCTTAATTACCATTGATTTAATTTTTTCTTCTTGAGTCTTCTTGGCTTTTGCTATTATTTGCAGTGACATCCTTTTCTGTCCTTTTGTAGTCCTTTCTGGATCAGGTAGGCATGGCTGCTAGCGGCATCCCCTTGACCACCTGCTGAAAGAGCTGCACCCAGCATGGTGTCACGCATGCTCAAAAGATTAGAGTTGCTATAGCATATAAGAGGAGAAATGGTATTCATTTAGCCCATAGCTGGCCAGTTAACCATGAAAACATGTCCCATTACCATCCTTTCAACACTTGGACAGGTCCATGAGCTGAGGTTATTTCCTTTGTTATTTGTTTGACCACATTTCCGCTGTCCTCTGCTTGCAAACAGCAGCTCGAGTCATTGAATTTCCCACAAACTCCTCCTTCTTCTGCTAACAGATAATCTAATACCATCCAATGTTGAAAATTCCACTTTCCTCATTGAAGTGGGTTGCTCAGCAAGACGGTCAAGAGCTGTGGCTGGCTGGTTGGTAATTATTTCCGAGACAGCTTGTAACCTAATTATCTCATTGAAATGATAAATGGGTTCCCAGGCATCTGGGATTAATTCCTTAGGTTTCCAAGGGGCTGGTCCATCGTGTTGCGTAACTTGTTCTGGTGGCCATTCATCTTTTCCCCGTTTTGGGGTGCTCCCTGCAGCCAAGGCTGCCTCAGCTGACTGCTTTTCTCTAATTAAATCCTCACAGATTTTGATTCCTAAGCGATTTCCCTGAATTTGTAGTAGCAAAAAGAACAATGATCTAATATACCCCAGGGATATACCATATCCCTGACCAGTTTGGAGGTAACCTGAGCTAAGCATGTTGGCCACAAATCCAATAATGTCCTTTCAAAGCCCGTGTTCCATTAGCAAAGGGGCCTTCCTACCCTTGGTCATCAATTGGCGGGTCAAAATACAGCAGGATTCCCGGGCCTAACGGTCCTCCAACAATAGCTGCCCCACCATAAGGGTCACAGTATTTGCATTTCCAAGCTCCCACACAGGGTTCCCATCTACATTTACATCTGCAAGCTGTTTGGTTGGATTTGGAGCAGAACTCACTAAAAGGCTTTGAGTTCCAATCCGGTGTTGCCATTCCCACTGATAATCACAAACAACATGTCTTCTACTTGTGGAATTTTTGTGGGGACAGCTTAAAAATAGATGGTCAAAAAAACCCCTTGTCCCTCCCCATTGCTTTACAGACTTCCAAATATTTTTCGTAAGAACACCTTACGCAGCTACCATTAGTGAGCTGAACAGCTATTTGATTGCAATTGTTTTGATATTTGGAACAATTGTAAGGAGGGCAATTGGAGGGCCAAACCCAATTGCTTAAAGCCAGAGAGAAAGTCAATTGACAAACGCCTTTTCCTACATAGACCCGCCCTGTCCTGTTTAGGCAATAAGTGCCTGTTGGAGAAGAATGAAGTGGCCATGGACTTCCTTCTTTGGCCCCAAATCCCATGCCATTGTGGCCCTCCCATTGACCCACCATTTAGGTTCAGCTGGGCTAGCCAACCATGGCCACTCTTCAGATCCTCCCGGCCCTCCACAGAGCCAGCAATTGCTAAGGTTCAAAACTTTTGCTACTTCTTCTCCTAAGGCTGCCAATTGATTCTCCCACTCCTGGCCTAAACTTAGCTGACCATATAAAAGTAGAATTATTAAGGAAAATGTTTTAATAATGTGATCTAATTAGCTAGTCTAATTTTCCCGTTGTCTTCTGCAGCACCTGTGGCAATTGACGACACAGAAACTACTTAACGTGAAACAATGGCTGCAAGTATTAGCGCCCCAGTGAGTGGAGATTCTAGAGGAGGGATGCCCATAGAGACTATTTCAGCAGATGGTCTGTGGGTCGGCACGCAGGGCTTCCTCTGATGTCGAAGCACTGGCTACTGCTCCGGCCCACTCCTGCAGAGTGTCAGTCACGGCCTCCCGGCCTTCTCCTCCAGCTGAGCTGTGCAAATCTCTGAGGCTTCAGAGACCTTGACCCGAGAGTGACGGGTCCACCTGTGTTCAGCTGTCTTGATGGCTGTTTCTGTCGTCAGTGACACTTGGAATGGGCCACGCCATTTCACCGCCACTGGCGCTTCTTTCTACTCCTTAACTAGGACTCAATCTCCTGGTTGGAGGTTACAAGCAGCAAAGTCCAAAGGTGGGGCTTGTGCCAGCTGAGCTTCCTGTTGAAGGGGTTTCACAAGAAGCAGTATCCTGGCCACAGATGGTTTTAAATATACATCACTTACCTCTACTCCCCCACTAGGTTGAGACTTACCCGGGTAATTCATAACAACGACGGAAAGGGGGATAACGGAATCTCTCTTCTGGGTCGGGCTCTCATTCTCGCCAAAGCCGATGTCCAAAGCCTTAGCCATGGAATCTTGGTTTCTATTAGCAGCTTCAAAAGGTGTTTCTTTCTCTATTCATTGTTTTCTACCCGAGCCGAGCTCTGGGGGTGCCAGGGCCTATGGAGGTTCCATTGTGTTCCTAAAGAAGCCAAAACCCCTTGAAGGATCTTTCCTGTAAAATGAGTTCCCCTATCTGAGTCTATTGCTTCTACAATGCTGTATCTTGGAATGATTTGTTCCAAAGATGCCTTAATAACTGATCCTGTCGTTGCTGAAGCAGTTGGAAATGCCTCTGGCCACCTTGCTAGCTGACATACCATTAGCAGAAGATATGAAGCCTTCCCACTTGGGGCATGTCAGGAAAATCCACCTGGCATCTTTGGAAGGGACATGCAGCCCAAGGCCTCCCTCCCCTGGCAAGTTACTTTGTAACTTGGCTGTTTGCTTTAGCACAGATCAAGCAACCTTCAACAGCTCGTTTTGCCAGTCTAAAAAGACCCCCAGCAACATACAGCATGAGGAAGGCTTCTGCCAATCCTCAGGAAGTACAAGGACTCTCTTCACGGAGTTCTTTTAATATTGGTAGGGCCAAAGCTTCTGGTATCTCTTGTTTGCCATCCCTTATAAACCAATTATTGTCTTTTTTCTCTGCCACACGGCTTTTAACTGTATCTCGAACTCCTCTGGTAGAAAAGACAGCTTCCCGGGCAGTGATGGAGTCGCTGGGAGCAAAGGAGGCATCTTGGAGAGTTCTGGCAGAAGTGTTGCTTTCTGAATTTCTTCATCCACCAAAAAGGAGACAGAGGAGTCCTGGAACATTCTTCAACTACAGGGAGAGGCCATGGGGCTTTTGCCATGGAGTGTCTCAACTGATTGCGGGACGCAGCCCCCTTTTTATGCTAAGTTCCTGGCAACAGCACCCTCTGAGGTACTCGGGAATTACAGACTTCTGGAACTGCCTACTCTATGCTCCCCTCTAATATGCACCCCCCTCTTGCTATGGAAAAGGAAGAAAACGAAACTATTCCTAATGCTATTAAGTCTTTGTTGCCTTGCTCTAGGTTCAGGAATTTAACACGGCCTTGGCTGAGCAACAGTCTCTGTCGATTAGTAACAGTTTCTAGAACTAACACTTTCTTCTGTTACTCCCCTACCAGTAAATTCCTAGCCTTGTCTAAGGACGGATTCACACGGTCTCTTTGTAAGGACACATCCATGTTACTCCTTTCACTCCCACACCTTCTTGGAGGTGGGACGGCTCCCCCTGGCACAGCACCTGGCACAAAACCCCCCTATGCGCACACGCACACCTGCACTTACCCTGCACTCCGCTGCACACACACACACACACCTCCCGCACACTAACACCCCCCTCCACATCCCCACCATGCTACTTGCAGTGGCCCCGCCCCTGCCATCCCGGCCGGCTGGCTGGCAGCACCCACTCCTCACATGCTTCCCCATGCCTTGCGTTTCCTTGCTGCCCCCTCTGTAGCCTTCCCTCAACCTGCCTTTTCTCCCCTGCCTTGCATTGGCTTGCTCACCCATCCCCCACCTGACTTCCTTTCACATTCGTCTAGGTCTGGCCTCACCTTTCCTTTTCCTTCTAGGACCCTCATTGCCTTGCCTCGCCTCGCCTCGCAAAGCCACCACTTGCCTTGCCCTGCCCTTGAAGCCCTCCCTTGCCTTGCATGACCTTGCTCACCCCTCCCCCACCTGGAATCCCCGACCCCTTTTCAATGACATTTCATGGCCTTGCCCTGCCCCTTCTGCTCCTCCTAGGAATCTCAAAGCTCTCAAGCATCTCCGGTGTTTCAGGATCACAGGAGAGGAAGACCAGGGGAGGACGCATGTTGCCACACTCATCTCCATGGGCAGCCTTTGTCTGGGAGCAATCCTTGCATGTCTTGAATCTTGGAAGGGCAATTCACATTTTGCCCTTGAGCTCGGGGACCAGAATGAGAGTTCTTTTGCATACAAAGGAAAGCAGGTAGCTCAAGTCTTTTAGGTGCAGAGGAGACATGACCCACGCGGGATCAAGGCCACACAAAGCACTTGGTCCTGGCCACTTTTGTGTACCAGCAGTCCTTGAATGTACTTCTCACCTGCCTTGCCTGGCCTTGCCTTGGCAACACAACAGTTTCCTTGTCTTGCCCTGCTAGCCCTCTGGAGCCCGCTGGAGCCTTGCATTCCTTTGCATGGCCATGCCCCGCCCTTGACCTGCCTACTGCTTTCCTCCAGGGCCTTGACTTGCCAAGCACTTCCTGTTTCTGCCTGGCCTGCCCATCAGTGGACTTTCCTTCCTACGGCCAGCCTTGCCTCTAACGTCTGGGCCTTCTCTTGCCTACCACTCCATTTGCCTTCCCCTCACTGCTCTGGTCTTGCTTACCTCTCCCTTGACTTGCCCACAATTGCCTGCACTTGCTTTGCAGCGCCTTGCCTGCATGGAAGGCAAGGCCAAGAGTGGTAGGCAGGGCAAAGCAAAGCCAGCAAGTTGTAGGTAGTGCGAGGCAAGGCAGACGTAGGCAAAGGAAGCAGAGCAAGGGTAGCTTAAGAAGAACTCGACAAGGTACTGAAGGCAAGGCAAGGCCAAGAGACTCGGAGTGCCTTTCCTTGGGAAGGCAAGGACATAGTGCCAGTGTTGCTGGAGCAGATGTTAAGGTGGCATGGGGAGGAATAGAAAGTGCTGAGAACAGCGTGTGTGCTGCTAGTTTGAGGGGTGCAGTTGAAGTTGTAGGCAGCAAGATCTTCCTCAGCTGGCACTGTTTTGAGCTCTGTTTTTGCCAGATGGTTTCAAGTTGGTGGGCAGAATCTGCGAGAGGGAAAAGATTTGTTTGTGCCAAAGAGGTTTGTCTGGCTCTTGGAGTGTGGTGTAAAGAAGAGTCTCTCTTGGAAGGGGAAGATGAGGGAAATCTTTTTGTCCTGATGTGCTGTTGATTGGAGTGCAGGGACGTTTGCAACTTGCCTCTGCCCTTGGGGCGGTTTCGAGCAGCGCCAGGTGCTTGGCCTTCTTTTGCAAGTCGTCAGCGCCATCGTGTGGTTGTTTCCATGAGCGCTGACAGTGCCGGGGAAAAAGCCAAGCGCTTCGCTGGCGCGGCCCCAGTCGTGTGCGAGCAGTTGGTGGAAGAGCTCCGCTGTGCATCCTGCCTCTTGGAGACACAAAAGAATGTGATCCTGCGCGTCGCGGGGAAGCAAGAGGAATCTTTTCATTGTTGGCTGTGCAGTTTCGAAGCGGCAAAAGTCAAGGCAGTTCCAGCACGGCCTCTTTCTTTCAGAACCTTTTCTGTGCCATCTTGAACATGCTCAACATGGAACTCGCACCCACTGAACTGCATCAAAGGTCCTGGAGAGACGCACTTTCCTTCAAGCTCTAGCTACCATCCTACCCTCCACCTCTCGCGGATCCCAAAGCCCTTCCAAACATCCAGCAGCTGCACGCAGAGAACAAGTGCTAGAACAAGGCGTTGGCCTTCCTAGTCCCTCTAAAGTCTGTAAACTAGGCGAAACATTGCAGTGACCAGCACTTTCCTTGGCAACTATCTATAGAGCGTCATCACATTCTCTCAGAGTGGCTAAGTCCACCCTTGCAGCGCAGCGTTTCCAGCCACAGTTGGGACTGAGAGATGGGCCAGGTGAGAAAGCATTTGTTGACTATCCCTCGTCTCTGGAAGACTTGATACTCGCAGCGCAATCACGTCCACACACCTTCAGTGTGGCCAAGTTCAAGCAGCTAGAGCTCACAGAGATGGGAGAGTCAGGAGAGAAGCCGTTCCAAAAGTACCGTGTACTTACAGCAGCATTAAAACTGTGCACAGCAGTCTACAGCACTGTAGACCGTGGCTTCTCTGACAAGACGTGCCATCCCATTGTTGGCTCTCGCAGCTCCGTTGCTAGCTGCTCTCCTGAAGAAAAGAACTAGAAGGAAAAGCCAATGCTGGGCTGCACCTTCCCCTTGCCTCACGTAAAAGCCATTTCAACTCCCCGCTGCACTCTCTACTTCCCCTCTCCTTGGCATCGACCACTGTGTTTTCAGCATCTCGGAGCCGAAAGGTAAGCGCCAGTGTTCCCAGGGATGGTTGGAAGAGGGATAAGTAGTAGCACAAGTAGCTGTCGTTGAACTTCCTCCTTCTCAATGCTAACGTGAACTCGGCAGGCAGGCGAGCGCCAGCCACGCTCCTTTCTCAGTTTGTACGCTGCGGACGCGAGCCCGGTGCTCGGCGCCTTCGTTCGGCCTCTTTAGTACCCATGTGGCGCTTTCGTTCTGCCGGAGTCGAAGCGTCGTCTACTTGTCGCCCAGAGAGCACGGTGCCGGCAGCGAAATGCTCCAGCCCACTGCTTGTGCCGACACACGCCTGGGCTATGCACTTTGCCTCTCAGCGACATACAGCAGCACATTCGGTCTAAATGAAAAGGGAAAGATTCTCGGCTACGTCTGGCACAGAGAACAGCTTTAGTTCAACGGGCTTACCCAGAGCATGCCCCCGACGCGTGGGAACTTGTATTTGCACCACATTCCAGTGGCAGTCCTCTTTCCTTTACAGGCAGCACAGCGCCGTCAGATCGCGGTGCTCTCTGCACGTGCCTTCTCACTTCCAAGTAGCACCGCGCACATTAGAGCCTTGCAGGGAGAGAAGACGCGGATAGTCGTGTCGCAGAGAAGAACGTGGCAGGGCGAAAAGGTGTTCCTCTTTTGTCCTCCTCGTCGCCCAGAGTGTAGTGCTGTGTTGAAAGTCTTGGCCAGCGAAAAGCTAATCCAGCCAGTGTTTCTCTCCTGATGCATTTCGCTGAGTGAGAGCTGAGGAAAATCCTTGCACAGCACACTGTGGATGCGTGCAGTACACACGCAGAAGAGCGGCACGGCTAAAAGTGATCGCTGGGCTTCAGTTCTGTCCAGACCGCAGAAGGAGAAGAACGAAGCAGCTGAGCACCGGCTGCATGTACTCAGTGGAGCGAATTTCAAATGTCCAGCCAAGAGCTGCTTCACTAGCAGATTCAGCTGAGAATGCTCTGCCTGCTTCACAAAGGAAGGCGCTGTGTTGCACTCCTGGACACTACCTGGTCAGAAGCAGGTTCTTACACCTTCAATGCTGCAGAGTCCATGCAGCTGGAGCACAGGCAGAAGGACGCGTCCAGCTAGAAGGCGTTCTTCAAGTACCCCCCTGCTCCAAGCAGCCTTGAAACTGAGCACAACACACTGCGGCTCGGCAGCTTCCTTCTCAGACGTGCCGTCACATTATTCACTCTCGCAGCTCCGTTGCCCACTTGCAGCAGCTGCTGCCAAAGAAAAAGGCTCCAGAAGTAAAAGCCTTTTACTGCTGGACTGCCCTTTCCCCTTGCCTCACGTCAAGCACCAGAAACTGTCCCCTGCACTCTATTTCCATTCTCCGCCGCATCTACCACTGTAATCTCTGCATCTCGAAGCATAAACCCCGGCACAATTCTTTCCTGGGAAAGCTGGAAGAGAAATAGGTAGCAGCACAAGTAGCTGCAAGTTTCCGACTGCTAATGTGAATCCGAAAACAAGCGAGTGGCAGCCACGCTTCCTCTTGCAGCCTGTGCGATGCACACACCAGCTCGGTGCTCTGCCTTCATTCTTATGCTCTTCGTAGCAGGTGGCGCTTTCGTTTTGCTGAAGACGAACCGTCGTCTACTTGTCGCCCAGAGAGCACGGTGCCGGCAGCCAAATGCTGCAGGCTGCTGCTTCTGCCGAAACACGCCTGGGCTATGCAATTTCTCTAGCGCTGAAGTAGCGCCACATTCTGTTTGCTTTGTAGCCAGCATCTTTACGGAAAGCTTCTCGGCTACGTCTGGCACAGAGAACAGCTTTAGTTCAACGGGCTTAGCCGGAGCTTACCCCCGACGCGTGGAACTTGTATTTGCACCACATTCCAGTGGCAGTCCTCTTTCCTTTACAGGCTGCACAGCGCCGTCAGATCGCGGTGCTCTCTGCACGTGCCTTCTCACTTCCAAGTAGCACCGCGCACATTAGAGCCTTGCAGGGAGAGAAGACGCGGATAGCCGTCTCACACAGAAGAACGTGCCAGGATGAAAAGATGTTCTTCCTTTCTCCTGTTTCTTGCCCGAATTGTGTTGCAGTGTGGAAAGTCTTGGCCAGCGAAAAGCTAATCCAGCCAGTGTTTCTCTCCTGACGCATTTCGCTCAGCGAGAGCTAAGCGGACAGTTTGGACTCTGTGAAGCAGCAAGAAAATGATTGTACGTCGAGCTGAGGAAAATCCTTGCACAGCACACTGTGGCCGCGTGCAGTGTTGGCGCTGAAGAGCGGCAAAGCTCAAAGGCATCGCTGGGCTTCAGTTCTGTCCAGACCGCAGAAGGCGAAGAACGAAGCAGCTGAGCACCGGCTGCATGTACTCAGTGGAGCGAATTCCAAATGTCCAGCCAAGAACTGCTTCACAAGCAGATTCAGCTGAGAATGCTCTGGCTGCTTCACAAAGGAAGGCGCAGCCGTGGCACTCCTGGACACAACCTGGTCAGAAGCAGTTTCTTACACCTTCAATGCTGCAGAGTCCATGCAGCTGGAGCACAGCCAGAAGGATGCGTCCAGCTAGAAGGCGTTCTTCAAGTACCCCCGTCTTCCAAGTAGCCTTGAAACTGAGCACAACACACTGCGGCTCAGGAGGTTCCTTCTCAGATAGACGTGCCGTCACATTATGCAGCTCGCATACTGTGGGCTCGCAGAGCTTGCAGCTCTGTTGCCCACTTGCAGCAGCTGCTGCCAAAGAAAAAGGCTCCAGAAGTAAAAGCCACTGCTGGACTGCCCTTTCCCCTTGCCTCATGTCAAGCACCAGAAACTGTCCACTGCACTCTCTATTTCCATTCTCCGTCGCATCTACCACTGTAATCCCTGCGTCTCGAAGAATAAACCCCGGCCCAATTCTTTCCGTCGTCATCTTGTCGCACAGAGGGCACGCCGGCAGAGAAACGCTCCAGGTTGCTGATTCTTCCGAAACACACCTGGGCTGTGCATTTTCCTTCGCTGCCCTTGGTAGCACCACATTCTGTTTGCTTTGTAGCCTGAATATCAAGGGAAAGATTCTCAGCTACGTCTGGCACAGAGAACAGCTTTAGTTCAACGGGCTTACCCGGCGCTTACCCCGACGCGTGGGAACTTGTATTTGCACCACATTCCGGGGGTAGTCTTCTTTCCTTTACAGGCTGCACAGCGCCGTCAGATCGCAGTGCTTCTCTGCACCTGCCTTCTCACTTCTAAGTAGCACCGCGCACATTAGAGCCTTGCAGGGAGCAAAGACGTGGATAGATGTGTGGCAGAGAAAATCGTGCAAAGACGAAAAGGTGTTCTTCTTTTGTCCTCCTCGTCGCCCAGATTGTGGTGCTGTGCTGAAAGCGTGGGTATTATTACCCCTTCTCGCAGTGAGACTATGTGCTGCGTTGGAACTGTTGGCCAGTGAAAGGCTAATCGAGCAAGTGCTTCCCTCCTGATGCATTTTGCTGAGCGAGAGCTGAGGAAAATCCGTGCACTGCACACTGTGGATGCATGCAGTATACACGCAGAAGAGCGGCGAAGCTCATAGTCATCGCACACACCAGCCCAGTGGCCTGGGGCTGCGTTCTTCTCCCTTACCGGCGCTGGACAGAACTGAAGCATTCAGCTGTGGCTCTCTTCAGTGTGTGTACTGCACGCATGCACAGTGCTCTTTGCACGGATTTTCCTCAGCGCTACGTGACACTACAGCCGTTCTGCTTCGCAGAGCCCAACTGTCCGCACAAGGTCTCGCTCAGAGAAATGTGTCAGGAGAGAAGCACTTGCTGGATTAGCCTTCCACTGGCCAACAGTTCCAACGCAGCACCACAGTCTTATTGCGAGAAGGGGTAATAAAACACATGTATTGTCCCGGAACACTTCTCTGTGCGAGCCGTAGCCGAGAATCTTTCCCTTAAGATAAGGACCACCAGGCAGACAGAAGGTTGTGCTACCTAGCGCTAGAGAGAAATTGCATAGCCCGGGCGTGTTTCGGCAGAAGCAGCAGCCTGCAGCATTTGGCTGCCGGCACCGTGCTCTCTGGGCGACAAGTACACGACGGTTCGTCTCCAGCAAAACGAAAGCGCCACCTGCTACGAAGAGCATAAGAATGAAGGCAGAGCACCGAGTTGGTGTGTGCATCGCACAGGCTGCAAGAGGAAGCGTGGCTGCCACTCGCTTGTTTTCGGATTCACATTAGCAGTCGGAAACTTGCAGCTACTTGTGCTGCTACCTATTTCTCTTCCAGCTTTCCCAGGAAAGAATTGTGCCGGGGTTTATGCTTCGAGATGCAGAGATTACAGTGGTAGATGCGGCGGAGAATGGAAATAGAGTGCAGGGGACAGTTTCTGGTGCTTGACGTGAGGCAAGGGGAAAGGGCAGTCCAGCAGTAAAAGGCTTTTACTTCTGGAGCCTTTTTCTTTGGCAGCAGCTGCTGCAAGTGGGCAACGGAGCTGCGAGAGTGAATAATGTGACGGCACGTCTGAGAAGGAAGCTGCCGAGCCGCAGTGTGTTGTGCTCAGTTTCAAGGCTGCTTGGAGCAGGGGGGTACTTGAAGAACGCCTTCTAGCTGGACGCGTCCTTCTGGCTGTGCTCCAGCTGCATGGACTCTGCAGCATTGAAGGTGTAAGAAACTGCTTCTGACCAGGTAGTGTCCAGGAGTGCAACACAGCGCCTTCCTTTGTGAAGCAGCCAGAGCATTCTCAGCTGAATCTGCTAGTGAAGAGGCTTTTGACTGGACATTTGGAATTCGCTCCACTGAGTACATGCAGCCGGTGCTCAGCTGCTTCGTTCTTCGCCTTCTCCGGTCTGGACAGAACTGAAGCCCAGCGATGACTTTTAGCCGTGCCGCTCTTCTGCGTGTGTACTGCACGCATCCACAGTGTGCTGTGCAAGGATTTTCCTCAGCTCTCACTCAGCGAAATGCGTCAGGAGAGAAACACTGGCTGGATTAGCTTTTCGCTGGCCAAGACTTTCAACACAGCACTACACTCTGGGCGACGAGGAGGACAAAAGAAGAACACCTTTTCGCCCTGCCACGTTCTTCTCTGCGACACGACTATCCGCGTCTTCTCTCCCTGCAAGGCTCTAATGTGCGCGGTGCTACTTGGAAGTGAGAAGGCACGTGCAGAGAGCACCGCGATCGGACGGCGCTGTGCAGCCTGTAAAGGAAAGAGGGCTGCCACTGGAATGTGGTGCAAATACAATTTCCCACGCGTCGGGGACAAGCTCCGTATAAGCCGGTTAAAACAAAGCTGTTCTCTGTGCCAGACGTAGCCGAGAAGCTTTCCGTAAAGATGCTGGCTACAAAGCAAACAGAATGTGGCGCTACTTCAGCGCTAGAGAGAAATTGCATAGCCCAGGCGTGTTTCGGCAGAAGCAGCAGCCTGGAGCATTTCGCTGCCGGCACCGTACTCTCTGGGCAACAAGTAGACGACGGTTCGTCTCCAGCAAAACGAAAGCGCCACCTGCTACGAAGAGCATAAGAATGAAGGCAGAGCACCGAGCTGGTGTGTGCACCGCACAGGCTGCAAGAGGAAGCGCGGCTGCCACTCGCTTGTTTTCGGATTCACATTAGCAGCTCGAAACTTAAAGTCCAACTTGCAGCTACTTGTGCTGCTTCCTAATTCTCTTCCAGCTTTCCCCTGGAAACTATTGCGATTACGTTTATGCTTAGCCATGCGGCGGAGAAGGGAAATAGAGAGTGCAGCGGACAGTTTCTGGTGCTTGACGTGAGGCAAGGGGAAAGTGCAGTCCAGCAGTGACTTTTACTTCTGGAGCCTTTTCCTTTGGGAGCAGCTGCTGCAAGTGGGCAACAGAGCTGCGAGAGTGCATAATGTGACGGCACGTCTATCTGAGAAGGAACCTCCTGAGCCGCAGTGTGTTGTGCTCAGTTTCAAGGCTACTTGGAAGACGGGGGTACTTGAAGAACGCCTTCTAGCTGGACGCGTCCTTCTGGCTGTGCTCCAGCTGCATGGACTCTGCAGCATTGAAGGTGTAAGAACCTGCTTCTGACCAGGTTGTGTCCAGGAGTGCAACACAGCGCCTTCCTTTGTGAAGCAGCCAGAGCATTGTCAGCTGAATGTGCTAGTGAAGAGGCTTTTGACTGGACATTTGAAATTCGCTCCACTGAGTACATGCAGCCGGTGCTCAGCTGCTTCGTTCTTCGCCTTCTGCGGTCTGGACAGAACTGAAGCCCAGCGATGCCTTTGAGCTTTGCCGCTCTTCAGCGCCAACACTGCACGCGGCCACAGTGCGCTGTGCACGGATTTTCCTCAGCTCGACGGACAAGCATTTTCTTGCTGCTTCACAGAGTCCAAACTGTCCGCGTAGCTCTCGCTCAGCGAAATGCATCAGGAGAGAAACACTGGCTGGATTAGCTTTTCGCTGGCCAAGACTTTCAACACAGCACCACACTCTGGGCGACGAGGAGGACAAAAGAAGAACACCTTTTCGCCCTGCCACGTTCTTCTCTGCGACACGACTACCCGCGTCTTCTCTCCCTGCAAGGCTCTAATGTGCGCGGTGCTACTTGGAAGTGAGAAGGCACGTGCAGAGAGCACCGCGATCTGACGGCGCTGTGCTGCCTGTAAAGGAAAGAGGACTGCCACTGGAATGTGGTGCAAATACAAGTTCCCACGCGTCGGGGGCATGCTCTGGGTAAGCCCGTTGAACTAAAGCTGTTCTTTGTGCCAGACGTAGCCGAGAATCTTTCCCTTTTCATTTAGACCGAATGTGCTGCTGTATGTCGCTGAGAGGCAAAGTGCATAGCCCAGGCGTGTGTCGGCACAAGCAGTGGGCTGGAGCATTTCGCTGCCGGCACCGTGCTCTCTGGGCGAGAAGTAGACGACGCTTCGACTCCGGCAGAACGAAAGCGCCACATGGGTACTAAAGAGGCCGAACGAAGGCGCCGAGCACCGGGCTCGTGTCCGCAGCGTACAAACTGAGAAAGGAGCGTGGCTGGCGCTCGCCTGCCTGCCGAATTCACGTTAGCATTGAGAAGGAGGAAGTTCAACGACAGCTACTTGTGCTACTACTTATCCTTCTTCCAACCATCCCTGGGAACACTGGCGCTTACCTTTCGGCTCCGAGATGCAGAAAACACAGTGGTCGATGCCAAGGAGAGGGGAAGTAGAGAGTGCAGCGGGGAGTTGAAGTGGCTTTTACGTGAGGCAAGGGGAAGGTGCAGCCCAGCATTGGCTTTTCCTTCTAGTTCTTTTCTTCAGGAGAGCAGCTAGCAACCGAGCTGCGAGAGCCAACAATGGGATGGCACGTCTGTCAGAGAAGCCACGGTCTACAGTGCTGTAGACTGCTGTGCACAGGTTTAATGCTGCTGTCACTACACGGTACTTTTGGAACGGCTTCTCTCCTGACTCTCCCATCTCTGTGAGCTCTAGCTGCTTGAACTTGGCCACACTGAAGGTGTGTGGACGTGATTGCGCTGCGAGTATCAAGTCTTCCAGAGACGAGGGATAGTCGACAAATGCTTTCTCACCTGGCCCATCTCTCAGTCCCAACTGTGGCTGGAAACGCTGCGCTGCAAGGGTGGACTTAGCCACTCTGAGAGAATGTGATGACGCTCTATAGATAGTTGCGAAGGAAAGTGCTGGTCACTGCAATGTTTCGCCTAGTTTACAGACTTTAGAGGGACTAGGAAGGCCAACGCCTTGTTCTAGCACTTGTTCTCTGCGTGCAGCTGCTGGATGTCTGGAAGGGCTTTGGGATCCGCGAGAGGTGGAGGGTAGGATGGTAGCTAGAGCTTGAAGGAAAGTGCCTCTCTCCAGGACCTTTGATGCAGTCCAGTGGGTGCGAGTTCCATGTTGAGCATGTTCAAGATGGCACAGAAAAGGTTCTGAAAGAAAGAGGCCGTGCTGGAACTGCCTTGACTTTTGCCGCTTCGAAACTGCACAGCCAACAATGAAAAGATTCCTCTTGCTTCCCCGCGACGCGCAGGATCACATTCTTTTGTGTCTCCAAGAGGCAGGATGCACAGCGGAGCTCTTCCACCAACTGCTCGCACACGACTGGGGCCGCGCCAGCGAAGCGCTTGGCTTTTTCCCCGGCACTGTCAGCGCTCATCGAAACAACCACACGATGGCGCTGACGACTTGCAAAAGAAGGCCAAGCACCTGGCGCTGCTCGAAACCACCCCAAGGGCAGAGGCAAGTTGCAAACGTCCCTGCACTCCAATCAACAGCACATCAGGACAAAAAGATTTCCCTCATCTTCCCCTTCCAAGAGCAGACTCTTCTTTACACCACACTCCAAGAGCCAGACAAACCCCTTTGGCCCAAACAAATCTTTTCCCTCTCGCAGATTCTGCCTACCATCTTGAAACCATCTGGCAAAAACAGAGCTCAAAACAGTGCCGGCTGACGAAGATCTTACTGCCTGCAACTTCAACTGCACCCCTCAAACTAGCAGCACACACGCTGTTCTCAGCACTTTCCTTCTCAGCTCTAGCTACCATCCTAAGCCTTCTCTCTCCTAGAGTCAGGATCCAAAGACAAGGGCACCACGGACTGCTCACACACTAAAGGCATCAGGACAAAAGGCTCACAAGCTTGGCCTTTGCATTCCCACGGACAGCTCAACAGCTCTAACCCAGAGAGAGCTCTGCCTCTTGGGAAAAGCCCTTAAAATCCCTAAGAGCACCTGATGTGCACATCCAAACCTGCTTGCCTTGCCAAAGAGAGCAACTACAAGCCCATCTCCAAAGAAACGGCATCCCCTCCTCCAAAATACAACACATCCAGCCACTGATCCACCTCCAGAATTGAATAGATCCAACAATTGCCCCTACACGCCCAGGGGCCAGAAGAGAAATGTCTTGCTGGACTATTCCTCCCCATGCCACCTTAACATCTGCTCCAGCAACACTGGCACTCCGAGTCTCTTGGCCTTGCCTTGCCTTCAGTACCTTGTCGAGTTCTTCTTAAGCTACCCTTGCTCTGCTTCCTTTGCCTACGTCTGCCTTGCCTCGCACTACCTACAACTTGCTGGCTTTGCTTTGCCCTGCTTACCACTCTTGGCCTTGCCTTCCATGCAGGCAAGGCGCTGCAAAGCAAGTGCAGGCAATTGTGGGCAAGTCAAGGGAGAGCTAAGCAAGACCAGAGCAGTGAGGGGAAAGCAAATGGAGTGGTAGGCAAGAGAAGGCCCAGAAGTTAGAGGCAAGGCTGGCCGTAGGAAGGAAAGTCCACTGATGGGAAGGCCAGGCAGAAACAGGAAGTGCTTGGCAAGTCAAGGCCCTGGAGGAAAGCAGTAGGCAGGTCAAGGGCGGGGCATGGACGTGCAAAGGAATGCAAGGCTCCAGAGAGCTAGCAGGGCAAGGCAAGGAAACTGTTGTGTTGCCAAGGCAAGGCAAGGATAGGCAAGGCAGGTGAGAAGTACATTCGAGGACTGCTGGTACACAAAAGTGGCCAGGACCAAGTGCTCTCTGCGGCCTTGCTTGGCGAGGCGAGGCAGGGCAATGAGGGTCCTAGAAGGAAAAGGAAAGGTGAGGCCAGACGTAGACGAATGTGAAAGGAAGTCAGGTGGGGGATGGGTGAGCAAGTCAATGCAAGGCAGGGGAGAAAAGGCAGGTTGAGGGAAGGCTACAGAGGGGGCAGCAAGGAAACGCAAGGCATGGGGAAGCATGTGAGGAGTGGGTGCTGCCAGCCAGCCGGCCGGGATGGCAGGGGCGGGGCCACTGCAAGTAGCATGGTGGGGATGTGGAGGGGGGTGTTAGTGTGCGGGAGGTGTGTGTGTGTGTGTGCAGCGGAGTGCAGGGTAAGTGCAGGTGTGCGTGTGCGCATAGGGGGGTTTTGTGCCAGGTGCTGTGCCAGGGGGAGCCGTCCCACCTCCAAGAAGGTGTGGGAGTGAAAGGAGTAACATGGATGTGTCTTTACAAAGAGACCGTGTGAATCCGTCCTTAGACAAGGCTAGGAATTTACTGGTAGGGGAGTAACAGAAGAAAGTGTTAGTTCTAGAAACTGTTACTAATCGACAGAGACTGTTGCTCAGCCAAGGCCGTGTTAAATTCCTGAACCTAGAGCAAGGCAACAAAGACTTAATAGCATTAGGAATAGTTTCGTTTTCTTCCTTTTCCATACCAAGAGGGGGGTGCCTATTAGAGGGGAGCATAGAGTAGGCGGTTCCGGAAGTCTGTAATTCCCGAGTACCTCAGAGGGTGCTGTTGCCAGGAACTTAGCATAAAAAGGGGGCTGCGTCCCGCAATCAGTTGAGACACTCCATGGCAAAAGCCCCATGGCCTCTCCCTGTAGTTGAAGAATGTTCCAGGACTCCTCTGTCTCCTTTTTGGTGGATGAAGAAATTCAGAAAGCAACACTTCTGCCAGAACTCTCCAAGATGCCCCCTTTGCTCCCAGCGACTCCATCACTGCCCGGGAAGCTGTCTTTTCTACCAGAGGAGTTCGAGATACGGTTAAAAGTCGTGTGGCAGAGAAAAAAGACAATAATTGGTTTACAAGGGATGGCAAACAAGAGATACTAGAAGCTTTGGCCCTACCAATATTAAAAGAACTCCGTGAAGAGAGTCCTTGCACTTCCTGAGGATTGGCAGAAGCCTTCCTCATGCTGTATGTTGCTGGGGGTCTTTTTAGACTGGCAAAACGAGCTGTTGAAGGTTGCTTGATCTGTGCTAAAGCAAACAGCCAAGTTACAAAGTAACTTGCCAGGGGAGGGAGGCCTTGGGCTGCATGTCCCTTCCAAAGATGCCAGGTGGATTTTCCTGACATGCCCCAAGTGGGAAGGCTTCATATCTTCTGCTAATGGTATGTCAGCTAGCAAGGTGGCCAGAGGCATTTCCAACTGCTTCGGCAACGACAGGATCACTTATTAAGGCATCTTTGGAACAAATCATTCCAAGATACAGCATTGTAGAAGCAATAGACTCAGATAGGGGAACTCATTTTACAGGAAAGATCCTTCAAGGGGTTTTGGCTTCTTTAGGAACACAATGGAACCTCCATAGGCCCTGGCACCCCCAGAGCTCGGCTCGGGTAGAAAACCATGAATAGAGAAAGAAACACCTTTGGAAGCTGCTAATAGAAACCAAGATGCCATGGCTAGGGCTTTGGACATTGGCTTTGGCGAGAATGAGAGCCCGACCCAGAAGAGAGATTCCGTTATCCCCCTTTCCGTCGTTGTTATGAATTACCCGGCTAAGTCTCAACCTAGTGGGGGAGTAGAGGTAAGTGATGTATATTTAAAACCATCTGTGGCCAGGATACTGCTTCTTGTGAAACCCCTTCAACAGGAAGCTCAGCTGGCACAAGCCCCACCTTTGGACTTTGCTGCTTGTAACCTCCAACCAGGAGATTGAGTCCTAGTTAAGGAGTAGAAAGAAGCGCCAGTGGCGGTGAAATGGCGTGGCCCATTCCAAGTGTCACTGACGACAGAAACAGCCATCAAGACAGCTGAACACAGGTGGACCCGTCACTCTCGGGTCAAGGTCTCTGAAGCCTCAGAGATTTGCACATCTCAGCTGGAGGAGAAGGCCCGGAGGCCGTGACTGACACTCTGCAGGAGTAGGCCGGAGCAGTAGCCAGTGCTTCGACATCAGAGGAAGCCCTGCATGCCTACCCACAGACCATCTGCTGAAATAGTCTCTATGGGCATCCCTCCTCTAGAATCTCCACTCACTGGGGCGCTAATACTTGCAGCCATTGTTTCACGTTAAGTAGTTTCTGTGTCTTCAATTGCCACAGGTGCTGCAGAAGACAACGGGAAAATTAGACTAGCTAATTAGATCACACTATTAAAACATTTTCCTTAATAATTCTACTTTTATATGGTCAGCTAAGTTTAGGCCAGGAGTGGGAGAATCAATTGGCAGCCTTAGGAGAAGAAGTAGCAAAAGTTTTGAACCTTAGCAATTGCTGGCTCTGTGGAGGGCCGGGAGGATCTGAAGAGTGGCCATGGTTGGCTAGCCCAGCTGAACCTAAATGGTGGGTCAATGGGAGGGCCACAATGGGATGGCATTTGGGGCCAAAGAAGGAGGTCCATGGCCACTTCATTCTTCTCCAACAGGCACTTATTGCCTAAACAGGACAGGGCGGGTCTATGTAGGAAAAGGCGTTTGTCAATTGACTTTCTCTCTGGCTTTAAGCAATTGGGTTTGGCCCTCCAATTGCCCTCCTTACAATTGTTCCAAATATCAAAACAATTGCAATCAAATAGCTGTTCAGCTCACTAATGGTAGCTGCGTAAGGTGTTCTTACGAAAAATATTTGGAAGCCTGTAAAGCAATGGGGAGGGACAAGGGGTTTTTTTGACCACCTATTTTTAAGCTGTCCCCACAAAAATTCCACAAGTAGAAGACATGTTGTTTGTGATTATCAGTGGGAATGGCAACACCGGATTGGAACTCAAAGCCTTTTAGTGAGTTCTGCTCCAAATCCAACCAAGCAACGTGCAGATGTAAATGTAGATGGCAACCCTGTGTGGGAGCTTGGAAATGCAAATACTGTGACCCTTATGGTGGGGCAGCTATTGTTGGAGGACCGTTAGGCCCGGGAATCCTGCTGTATTTTGACCCACCAATTGATGACCAAGGGTAGGAAGGCGCCTTTGCTAATGGAACACGGGCTTTGAAAGGACATTATTGGATTTGTGGCCAACATGCTTAGCTCAGGTTACCTCCAAACTGGTCAGGGATATAGTGTATATCTTAGACCATTGTTCTTTTTGCTACTACAAATTCAGGGAAATTGCTTAGGAATCAAAATCTGTGAGGATTTAATTAGAGAAAAGCAGTCAGCTGAGGCAGCCTTGGCTGCAGGGAGCACCCCAAAACGGGGAAAAGATGAATGGCCACCAGAACAAGTTACGCAACACGATGGACCAGCCCCTTGGAAACCTAAGGAATTAATCCCAGATGCCTGGGAACCCATTTATCATTTCAATGAGATAATTAGGTTACAAGCTGTCTCAGAAATAATTACCAACCAGCCAGCCACAGCTCTTGACCGTCTTGCTGAGCAACCCACTTCAATGAGGAAAGCGGTATTTTCAACATTGGATGGTATTAGATTATCTGTTAGCAGAAGAAGGAGGAGTTTGTGGGAAATTCAATGACTCGAGCTGCTGTTTGCAAGCAGAGGACAGCGGAAATGTGGTCAAACAAATAACAAAGGAAATAACCTCAGCTCATGGACCTGTCCAAGTGTTGAAAGGATGGTAATGGGACATGTTTTCATGGTTAACTGGCCAGCTATGGGCTAAATGAATACCATTTCTCCTCTTATATGCTATAGCAACTCTAATCTTTTGAGCATGCGTGACACCATGCTGGGTGCAGCTCTTTCAGCAGGTGGTCAAGGGGATGCCGCTAGCAGCCATGCCTACCTGATCCAGAAAGGACTACAAAAGGACAGAAAAGGATGTCACTGCAAATAATAGCAAAAGCCAAGAAGACTCAAGAAGAAAAAATTAAATCAATGGTAATTAAGGTTTGTAAAGACAAATACAGAGCAAATAAAAAGAGGAGGGATTAAAAGGAAGGAGGTGGATGAGTCTTTACAAACAGACCGTGTGAATTGGCCTGTAGACAAGGCTAGGAACTTATGGGGAGTGAAGTAACAGAAGAAAGTGTTAGTTCTCTAGAACTGTTACGAATCATCAGAGACTGTTGATTAATCCAGGGCGTGTTAAATTCCTGAACCTAGAGCAAGGCAACAAAGACTTAATAGAGTTAGGAATGGTTTCTTTTTCTTCCTTTTCGATGCCAAAAGCGGGGGTGCATATTAGAGGAGGGCATAGAGTAGGCAGTTCCGGAAGTCTGTATCTCCCGAATACCTCAGCCAGTGGGGAAAAGGAAAAGGGCCTTGTGGCCAGGAACTTGGCATAAAAAAGGGGCTGCATCGCGCAACCGTTTGACAGACCCCAGGGGAAAAGCCCCATGGACTCTCCCTGTAGTCGAAGAATGTTGCAGGACTCCTCTGTCTCCTTTTCGGACATAAACCTCAGGCATCGTGGATTAATTTTCCCTAACGGCAGCTGTAAAATAGTAAACTGTAAAATAGTAACTGTAAAATAGTTCCCGGCGGCTCCCACCGCGCGTTACAGACGGCTGCATGGCCCCGGGGCTGCTCGCAGTGCTCCCCTGCTCCGCAAGGGCTGCCCGCGGGCTGCGGAGCCACCTCGCCACCGGCGCGGCCAGGGCCGGGGCCCTTCTCGACAGCAGCCGAGGGGCTGCGGAGCGGGCGGCTGCGGGACGATCAGCCATTTTATGCCGCGCGGTGCTGCCGCCTCCATCTAGTGCTCCATCGCGCCGCCGGCCGACCCCGCCTGGCGCGTTCACGCTCGGCCGCGCTCGCCGCCCGCCCAGCCTCGCCGGAAGCTCTCCGGCCCGGGCCGTGCCCCGGCTCCGCCTGCGGTTCGGCAGGGCCCGGCCGCACGCGTGCTGCGTGGCTCGGAGCACCCGCGTTGCGCCGCAGGCCACGGGGAAGGCGGGGCGGGGCGGGCCGGCGCCATGGTGGTAGCGCGAGGAGAGGAGCGCCCGGGCGGGGCGGCGCGTGGCGCGGCGGTGAGCGCTTCTGCTTCCTGTCGCTCGGCGGCCGCCCACGGCAGGTGCCGTGTGACCCCGCGGAGCGGCGGGGCCGGCCGGGCGGTGCGCGGCGAGGCTTTCGGCCAGCGGCGGCCGCAGCGAGAGTCTGCTGGCACTGCCCGTGCCGGTGGAGAGAGCGGGGATCCGAGGCCGGCCTTCCTAGGGTAACGAGGGGCGACCGCCTTTGCCGCGCTGCCCTCCGTGCAGCACGTGGCCGATTCCGGTGAACCCGAGGTCTCCGCAGCGGCGCGGGCGGGAGGGAGTGGGGAGCGCGCTCGGTGCTCTGCCGGCCGCTCCCGCCCAGCGCTGCGCTCCGCCGAGGCGTTTTCCCGCCCGTCCTGGGGAGGACACAAGGGACACCAAAGTTGGAGCTTAGCTGTCAGGGGGAGCAACTTGCCTCCATTGGCGACGTCCTTTTCCCTCTGATTCAGCTACCTTGTAGTAGGTGCGATGGTGCTGAAGAAGGGTGGCGGCTTGGCACAGTTGCTGTCATAGGTGGTGCAAGAGCTCCACGCAAGGAGCTTTGAGTGGCATGTGTGAGGGTAGGAGGGTACGGCACCCACAGCTGAAGGCAAAAAAGGTCAGGGCATGTCATCAGCCGCAATCGTGCTAAGTTGTTCATCTTTGCAAACAGCTTGCCGAGTTGTTCCTTTTCTTAGGTAATGGGGGTTTGTATCAACCAGAACTGCGTATGGTCAGTATTTGCAGAGAAGGTTATTTGGACTGTTGTTGAGGTGAGTGTAGCAGTTTCTATGGCATTTTGCAAAAAAGTGACAGGTCTCTCTGCGTTCCCCAATTCTTAACAAAAATGAAGTTAACAAAGCCCTGAAAAGAGGTTTTACAAAACTTGAGGGATTTTTTCCTACGAGTACTGTAGAGACAACCATAGTCACCTTGTCTTTCCAAAAGTGAAGGTTACATCTTTTTGTCCAAGAGCATCAAGTGCTTTTGGTCAGCGTTTGTGTGCAAGCATTAGCCTTGTTCTTGTTCTTCCCTGGAGAACTTTTACAGTACTCAGATGATCTGTGTAGGCTGCAGAGTGCAGTGGTGAACTTCAAGGCTTCCAGCAGAAGGGAGATGCTGTCCACGTTTTGGATTCTCCTTAGTCTGAACCTTCAGTGTCCAAGGCTTCACTTTTCAAGCAGTTGGAAGAGCTCCAAATTAAGATATGAACAGGTCTTAATTGACCTTGTCACCGCCTCAGTTAGTCAAGTAATGCTGTGCACTGGATTTAATTGCCTAGTGCAACATGTGCTAAAAATATGTAGAGTATCTCCTCGATTACCCTCCCAGAAGGGTTTGAATGGAGAACAAGGAGTTCCGAAGACAGGTATTTGGTGTACGAGAAGTAGAACGTAGTTGCTTGCAGGGCACTGCATGCACAAATGTCTAAGGAGGATCCTTCTTTTTTTGTCCCATCTATGCTTGTTCTCATTTGAAATCCTGAACATTCTGGAGGTTGGTTTTGTTAGGGTTGTGGCTGGGGAAGGGGTGGTGGTGGGGGAGGGGTGGGTGTTGTTTCTGATTTTTTTAATTTCCAGGATAGTGTACAAAGAACTTGTGCCCAAAACCAGCAGTATGAAGCAAGGCAGGTATAAAAGAAGGTCACCGAAATGTCGGCTAATATGAATCTGAAAGCGCTTCAGTATTTTACCCAGGAGTTTCACTCCAACAAGGTGATTGTCCTTCACAGAAATGTAGTGGCAGGCTTATGCCATGCTAGAAGTGATGACCTTTCTCTGCCCCAAATTGACCAGCAAGATATTTTGGCTCTTGATTTAAACCCCTGAGCCAGCTGTGTTTCAGGCTGCAGAAGCTGCAGGTGTTGTGGCAGACGCGGGGCGCAGCCTTGCCTGCCGGTCCCGACCTGGCGCACGCCGGTGGCAGCCGTCAGCGCCTGGGGTCCCCTGTGCCGCCCACGCCAGGGCTCTGCCTGCCTGCTTGCACCCCCGGTAGCCTCAGGGAAACAGCGGACTACTCCATCTACTTTAAAAACAAAGAAGCAAACAAAAAGCCCACTGTAAAAATATGTAAAAGTCTTGAAACTAATTCTCAGCGCTTGCTCGGAGTTTGTTGATGGCGCAAATGGATTTTGGATAAACTGGTATTGCTAGTACTACTTTTAAATTAGGCTCCTGAACTTCAGAAAGGAGAAGATGGTGGTCACATACCCCTGAGGAATGTTTGAAAAAGTAAGAGTGCCCAGTCATTTAAAGGTGGCCAGAAAATGGGTGTGGCAGTGGAGTGGACACTCTGCGAGTAGGTAGCCTTAAGTCATGCAGCGACTGGCACTTCAGTGGGAATTTTGCATCAACACCAAGAGATCGTTCCATGATGTGTTGCATAACAGCAGATTGGGCCAAAATTCTGCTGACTTTGATCAAGGTGGACGGGCCACCTTCACTTAACCCAGCATAGGGACATAAATCAATGATGTTTGAAAAACAGCCATGAAACATAGCCCCTTTATTTTATTGCACTGTTGCAAGTCTGCAAAGCTCTGTTGCCAGGTCATTGGAAGTAGCTGTTGGAATCTAACTGCATTTGGACACTTTGTCAGTCAGCATCACCAGGAGGCTTAACGGTTTAGGTTGAGAGGTGGTGCATGTCTTTTTTCAGAGGAATGGCCCAGTGAAGAGCAGTGTTCACTGCCATGACTGCCGTTGTCGCCTTCTAGAGAAATCTTGGTTCATTCAGAGAGAACTTCCTTGGTTCTGCTGGTTTGGTTTCGCAGCTGGAGCAAAGGTACAGCACTGGAAGCAATTCCTAGGGCAGAAGCGGGAGATAGCCAAAGCTCTGGACTTTGTTGTCCTCAGCACAGTGTAAGTGAGCGTAGTCTAATTGGAGGGGTGGTGAGCATCAGTGATATCAGATTTTTTACAAGTTCTTAATTCTGTCAAAACAAGAAAGAAGGAGAGTGATGAAGATGAAATCCTTTCCTCTTAAATCTGCCTACAGAGCAACTTCAGGGGTAGTTGTAATGTGTATTCACCTATTTTGAATTGCCCAAAACCAGGCCTAGAGATGCTTCAGAGACAGAGTCAGAGAAGCGGGTATTTGCTTTATTTGGCGCTGGGTGCGTGGGGGATCGCTCCTCCTAACACACCCACGCAGAGCACTCCATACAGTCCAGCATTACGTGTAAATTTTTTGAATATTCATCACATTCCTTGGGATAGGAGTAGTTCTAGAAATTACTTCTCGGAAGTCATTGATATCATTAGCAGACGTGCCACGCATGCGCTGTGTAGCCAGGTGGTCGCACTGAGGAAGGCTGCCCTTCTTCCTCGGGGGTCTTTCTGATAAAGATCAGTAGTCTCCGTCACAATGCACTTTTTACCTTTCTTTCTGGAGCATGCACAGTTCTTCACCGGATGATTCAGCGATCTCTGTGCTGGTTTTCAAAAGATCCTGTTCCTCTTATCTTGACAAGATTAAGGCAAGTCCTGCTGCTTAGGTTTTGTGATTAACATTTGCTGTCTCTTAGTAGTTCCCTCGTGTTTACATGAGTAAACTATGGATCAACCCCCTTCTCAATTTTAGCACTGAAAGGATATCAGAGTCATTTAAAGAGGTGTCTCCTATGGAGTACTATAAAACTGCCATCATGGTAACACGTTTTCATACAGTCGTTTTAGCACAGAAGTAATAGATGTACAATCTTGGATGTTTCAACCTGCTGACTCAAGAGCCAGTGTTGAGCTTTTCTCTTTTAAATCCAGTCTTAGAGCTCTGCAGGGATCACTACAGCATGACGTTGTGACAAGGGGATGCTGATTCATGCATAAACCTTTGATGCTTTCCTTCTATCTTCAAGCAGCTTTGCAAACCAGTGATGATCTGGCATGTTGCGACTTGAGAGTCATGGTAAAGGTTTCACCAAACACTTTGTAATATCATGCTGCAGCTTTCATTCCTAAGGAAATAGCATTGAGCATATGGCTGGCAAAATGCCAAAAGAATGAGCCAAAACCAATATCCTTTAATGGGAAAGATGGAAAACATTGAGATGTGTTTATTTGAACTAAAATTCCTGTGGACCAAGCCTAAATGTATTTCACACTAAATTCTTAGAACTGATTTTAAGGGAAGATGTGAGAAAGATGAATTCACAAGCGGAATTTTCAGCAGCATAATATTGAACATTTGTTAGTAGAACAAAGGCATATCACAGCGCGGGAGCACTTAGCAATATTGCTAGAGGCGTGGCTCCATTCATGTTACTGTGAACTTAAGTACTTTTTAAACATAGTCCTTAAGCCCAGAAAGTAATTTACACTTCACTCAACTTTTCCCCCCCTCCTGTCTGTGCCCCCTTGTGCCAGCGCACGCCAGCACGCTGCCGCCTCGGTCCTCTGGATAGCTCCAGAATTGAAGGCAGGCACCCCGCTCCGGTGCCTCCTCAGTCTCCAACCTAATTTGTAGTCGACAGATTCTTTGGGAGGTGTGAGTTTTGATGAGATAACAGACTTCCTGGGATGCATGCGGTTCATCTTCTTTGTTTCTTTAAGATGTCTGGGTTTCTACCTCTGTCATTTCTCAACTTAAAGGACATTTATTATCACGTGTTTATTACGACGTTTCCCAACATGTTGCCACTCTTTCGAAGTTACAATTTACTCTAGTCTTGTTTTTACTTAACTGTATTTTACCTGTTTCTACATAGTACATGATCACTTCTAAATGTTAAAATCATATATGGGAAAGACAATATTTATCGTTCACTCATTTATCACAGGAGGAATGTGTTAGCTGCTCGTGTTGCAGTTCACTTGTAATGCTGGTCTATTACCGCAGGCCTGGGCCCTAGGCTATATCACCATGTCGCGCAGCCATAGGGAGGAGGAGGAGAGAAGATCCAGCAGGCAGGAATTGTGCAGCAAGATTTATTCATTTAATTATTTTACAAACTCTTTTACAGACTTTCTTCTTCATAATCTATTTGGACAAAGGATCAGCCACCCCTTGGGGTGATTGGCTAAAATCCTAAAAGATCCATTGTCAAAATATTTTTCTACTATACCATAAACAAGACTTTTCAAGGTTGCAGGTGGCTTGGTCGTTTCCATACTCTGCTCCCTCTTCTGTGAGAGAGAAAAGTCTCTCACGGACTTAGAAAATAGCAAGAAAATCCTCGCTAGCAGCATTTTTGTATCTACACTGGTCCTTCTCATTTCCTTTTCTCTAGAACACATTTCTCAGGCTCAGTGAGCAGATGTGCGTGCAAGTGGTTTGGTGTGTCCTTGGAATTCAACTAGTCAGGATCAGATGGGTTTCTGCAGTGAAAGGATACAAGGAAACGGGGATATAGCCTACAGTGGGAACTCCTGTGATTTTGCTCCTCTCCAAACATTTCTCCTCTCCAAATGGATCTCTGTAGGAAACTTGACACATTCTTCTACTCCTGGGAGTCATGAATAAAGAAACCTGGGGTGTTTATTAGGTGACAGTGCTGTTCCTGCTGTGCACCTTTGCACCTGGCTCACAGACCATTTTCACACAGCCGTGGTCCAGAATGCGGGCAGACAAAATCCCAGCAGTTTTCTCTTGCCTACTTGACTTTTCAAATTCTTATTATGTGATGATTATCGCATCGTTTTGTCCATAATATCTGAAATAATTTGCCATGCAGTTTTGAATACAGTGCAAATACGTATTTTACTCTTAGAAATTTGAAAGTGAGTTACATTTAATAGTAGTTTGTGAGTAGTATGGCAATCAGGCCTTAAATGCGCCAATCAGGCTTGTAAATAAACCCATATTATCAGTCAATCTCTTCAATCTATTCATGTGTTTATATGGGATTTTATTCCTATAGAATAGAAAACTCGGAGCAGTGGCAAAGAAGGGGGGGGGGGGGGGGTGGGGTGGGGCAGCAGCGGCCCTGCTCTGAGCGGGGCAGGGAAAGGCAGGCTCGGGATGCCGGGGTTTCTCACCTGAGGCACCCGAGCAGATGGTGAAGAGTCCCTCTTTTAGTGAAGGTAGACTGTTAAGAAGGTTCCAATGCAACGGCCGCTCTTACGAACAGAGCTGCACTCACGGTAGAAGAAAGGCAGCAGGAGACGGAATCCTGCAGTGGTGACCAATTCTCCCCACAGCCACCGCAGCGTCTCTCCCCTCCGAATGCTTGAGAGAACAAGAGCTGGGGGCTGCATGCAACCCCGTTTTGCCAGTCCAAAGTTCACTGTATCTCTGCCCTCACAAGACACCTCAGCTAAAGGGAGTAGCCAGCTGCATCCCTCCCCTGAGCGGTGACAACTTCTTTTGTCTCTCTTAAGTGTCCAGTCGTTATTGTCTCCTAGCGTATGGGGGAAAGCTCCTTAAGAGAAAAAAAACCCCAAAAAAATAAAAGGAGAACTACTAAAACCCCAACATATGGGTGATTCTCACTTTCCTTCTCTGTCCTGTGGTGGTCGGCGATGGAAGAGACGGGGCAGATTGCTCGGATGCAAGAAGCCGATTTTATTGATACAGAGCTGAGTATACCCTTTCAGCAGTAACTAAAAATAGATTCTTATATAAGCAGCAATCACTATAACAACCATATCTATGTTTCTCAATAACATTGCAAAACTACAAGCTAGCATTAACCGACACCAAGCATGCCGTTCTCTTATACTAGCTATTTCCTGGTAGGCCGTACTGCCTGCCATGGTTTGCGGCCTAGCAGCGTTAGCGCGTCCACTTCTGACATGAGTTTAGCAGTGCTCTCACTTCTGCTTTCTAGCTGTATCTCTACACTTCTCAGCTCCATGTAAAAGCACATGCTCTCAGTGTCGTAGAGTCCTTAGGGAAAGCAAACAGCGGTTCCGCTTCACACTGCTAAATGTGCCAGGACAGAAAACTTTCACTGACCTTGCCTTGCCTTTTCCTTGCAGCCTTTCCTCTTCAGAGTGAAAGATAGATTTAGAAGAACTATAAAGATTTTAGTTATCGGCTAGCTGTGTTGAGATTAGTTAGAGTAGGAAGGAATTTGGGCCCAGTGAGAGTTAATGAAAATAGTTAAGAGAGCTGGACCTGAAAGGGGTTTTAAGATGTGATTACCAAATAACTGATGATCTGTCATTTGCATGTTTGCTTAGCTGTGCTTAGAAGGAGGAATAGAAACTTTGATAAGTTGGTGTAGGGAACAAGGACAATTACCAATTTCCTCTCTTGGTGGGAACCCGTTCAAAAGTCACGCAAGAGGAAACTTAAGAGGTCACTAAAGTAATTCGGATTGTTAAAGTTCAAAAAGGCAAAAAGGCCAAAATGAGGAAGATGAGTTACTTCATCTTTCTTGGGACCACTGACCCAATTCAAGACCACTGACTCCATTCAGGACACACACTATGCATGCTTAATGACATTTAAACTCATTTCCATATGAAGCGGAGAATGGGAGGTGTTAATGTTACGAATATGCATTTGTATTTTGGATATTCCTAATATGTGGAAATAAAAAGTGTCGTGTTTGCTTGGATCGGGGCCCTGCGTCTTAGGCAGCGCGGCAAAGGCGGCCACCCCTCGTCGATCTGGGAAGGCCGGCCTCGGATCCCCGCTCTCTCCACCGGCACGGGCAGTGCCAGCAGCCTCTCGCTGCGGCCGCCGCTGGCCGAAAGCCTCGCCGCGCACCGCCCGGCCGGCCCCGCCGCTCCGCGGGGTCACACGGCACCTGCCGAGGGCGGCCGCCGAGCGACAGGAAGCAGAAGCGCTCACCGCCGCGCCACGCGCCGCCCCGCCCGGGCGCTCCTCTCCTCGCGCTACCACGATGGCGCCGGCCCGCCCCGCCCCGCCTTCCCCGTGGCCTGCGGCGCAACGCGGGTGCTCCGAGCCACGCAGCACGCGTGCGGCCGGGCCCTGCCGAACCGCAGGCGGAGCCGGGGCACGGCCCGGGCCGGAGAGCTTCCGGCGAGGCTGGGCGGGCGGCGAGCGCGGCCGAGCGTGAACGCGCCAGGCGGGGTCGGCCGGCGGCGCGATGGAGCACTAGATGGAGGCGGCAGCACCGCGCGGCATAAAATGGCTGATCGTCCCGCAGCCGCCCGCTCCGCAGCCCCTCGGCTGCTGTCGAGAAGGGCCCCGGCCCTGGCCGCGCCGGTGGCGAGGTGGCTCCGCAGCCCGCGGGCAGTCCATGCGGAGCAGGGGAGCACTGCGGGCAGCCCCGGGACCATGCAGCCGTCTGTAACGCGCGGTGGGAGCCGCCGGGAACTATTTTACACCTGCCGGGGGGCTGGGGAGGAGCACGGAGAGCACGCAGCAGGTCGCTGCCGTTAGGGAAAATTAATCCACGATGCCTGAGGTTTATGTCCGAAAAGGAGACAGAGGAGTCCGGCAACATTCTTCGACGACAGGGAGAGTCCATGGGGCTTTTCCCCTGGGGTCTGTCAAACGGTTGCGGGATGCGGTCCCCTTTTGATGTCAAGTTCCTGGCCACAGCACCCTTTTCCCCACTGGCTGAGGTATTCGGCAGATACAGACTTCCAGAACTGCCTACTCTAAGTCCCCCTCTAATATGCACCCCCCCCTTTTGGCATCGAAAAGGAAGAAAAAGAAACCATTCCTAATTCTATTAAGTCTTTGTTGCCTTGCTCTAGGTTCAGGAATTTAACACGCCCTGGATTAATCAACAGTCTCTGATGATTCGTAACAGTTCTAGAGAACTAATAGTTTCTTCTGTTACTTCACTCCCCATAAGTTCCTAGCCTTGTCTACAGGCCAATTCACACGGTCTGTTTGTAAAGACTCATCCATCTCATTCCTTTTAATCCCTCCTCTTTTTATTTGATCTGTATTTGTCTTTACAAACCTTAATTACCATTGATTTAATTTTTTCTTCTTGAGTCTTCTTGGCTTTTGCTATTATTTGCAGTGACATCCTTTTCTGTCCTTTTGTAGTCCTTTCTGGATCAGGTAGGCATGGCTGCTAGCGGCATCCCCTTGACCACCTGCTGAAAGAGCTGCACCCAGCATGGTGTCACGCATGGTCAAAAGATTAGAGTTGCTATAGCATATAAGAGGAGAAATGGTATTCATTTAGCCCATAGCTGGCCAGTTAATCATGAAAACATGTCCCATTACCATCCTTTCAACACTTGGACAGGTCCATGAGCTGAGGTTATTTCCTTTGTTATTTGTTTGACCACATTTCCGCTGTCCTGTGCTTGCAAACAGCAGCTCGAGTCATTGAATTTCCCACAAACTCCTCCTTCTTCTGCTAACAGATAATCTAATACCATCCAATGTTGAAAATACCGCTTTCCTCATTGAAGTGGGTTGCTCAGCAAGACGGTCAAGAGCTGTGGCTGGCTGGTTGGTAATTATTTCTGAGACAGCTTGTAACCTAATTATCTCATTGAAATGATAAATGGGTTCCCAGGCATCTGGGATTAATTCCTTAGGTTTCCAAGGGGCTGGTCCATCGTGTTGCGTAACTTGTTCTGGTGGCCATTCATCTTTTCCCCGTTTTGGGGTGCTCCCTGCAGCCAAGGCTGCCTCAGCTGACTGCTTTTCTCTAATTAAATCCTCACAGATTTTGATTCCTAAGCGATTTCCCTGAATTTGTAGTAGCAAAAAGAACAATGGTCTAATATACCCCAGGGATATACCATATCCCTGACCAGTTTGGAGGTAACCTGAGCTAAGCATGTTGGCCACAAATCCAATAATGTCCTTTCAAAGCCCGTGTTCCATTAGCAAAGGGGCCTTCCTACCCTTGGTCATCAATTGGTGGGTCAAAATACAGCAGGATTCCTGGGCCTAACGGTCCTCCAACAATAGCTGCCCCACCATAAGGGTCACAGTATTTGCATTTCCAAGCTCCCACACAGGGTTCCCATCTACATTTACATCTGCAAGTTGCTTGGTTGGATTTGGAGCAGAACTCACTAAAAGGCTTTGAGTTCCAATCCGGTGTTGCCATTCCCACTGATAATCACAAACAACATGTCTTCTACTTGTGGAATTTTTGTGGGGACAGCTTAAAAATAGATGGTCAAAAAAACCTCTTGTCCCTCCCCATTGCTTTACAGGCTTCCAAATATTTTTCGTAAGAACACCTTACGCAGCTACCATTAGTGAGCTGAACAGGTATTTGATTGCAATTGTTTTGATATTTGGAACAATTGTAAGGAGGGCAATTGGAGGGCCAAACCCAATTGCTTAAAGCCAGAGAGAAAGTCAATTGACAAACGCCTTTTCCTACATAGACCCGCCCTGTCCTGTTTAGGCAATAAGTGCCTGTTGGAGAAGAATGAAGTGGCCATGGACTTCCTTCTTTGGCCCCAAATCCCATGCCATTGTGGCCCTCCCATTGACCCACCATTTAGGTTCAGCTGGGCTAGCCAACCATGGCCACTCTTCAGATCCTCCTGGCCCTCCACAGAGCCAGCAATTGCTAAGGTTCAAAACTTTTGCTACTTCTTCTCCTAAGGCTGCAAATTGATTCTCCCACTCCTGGCCTAAACTTAGCTGACCATATAAAAGTAGAATTATTAAGGAAAATGTTTTAATAGTGTGATCTAATTAGCTAGTCTAATTTTCCCGTTGTCTTCTGCACCACCTGTGGCAATTGACGACACAGAAACTACTTAACGTGAAACAATGGCTGCAAGTATTAGCGCCCCAGTGAGTGGAGATTCTAGAGGAGGGATACCCATAGAGACTATTTCAGCAGATGGTCTGTGGGTCGGCACTCAGGGCTTCCTCTGATGTCGAAGCACTGGCTACTGCTCCGGCCCACTCCTGCAGAGTATCAGTCACGGCCTCCCGGCCTTCTCCTCCAGCTGAGATGTGCAAATCTCTGAGGCTTCAGAGACCTTGACCCGAGAGTGACGGGTCCACCTGTGTTCAGCTGTCTTGATGGCTGTTTCTGTCGTCAGTGACACTTGGAATGGGCCACGCCATTTCACCGCCACTGGCGCTTCTTTCTACTCCTTAACTAGGACTCAATCTCCTGGTTGGAGGTTACAAGCAGCAAAGTCCAAAGGTGGGGCTTGTGCCAGCTGAGCTTCCTGTTGAAGGGGTTTCACAAGAAGCAGTATCCTGGCCACAGATGGTTTTAAATATACATCACTTACCTCTACTCCCCCACTAGGTTGAGACTTAGCCGGGTAATTCGTAACAACGACGGAAAGGGGGATAACGGAATCTCTCTTCTGGGTCGGGCTCTCATTCTCGCCAAAGCCAATGTCCAAAGCCCTAGCCATGGCATCTTGGTTTCTATTACCAGCTTCAAAAGGTGTTTCTTTCTCTATTCATTGTTTTCTACCCGAGCCGAGCTCTGGGGGTGCCAGGGCCTAGGGAGGTTCCATTGTGTTCCTAAAGAAGCCAAAACCCCTTGAAGGATCTTTCCTGTAAAATGAGTTCCCCTATCTGAGTCTATTGCTTCTACAATGCTGTATCTTGGAATGATTTGTTCCAAAGATGCCTTAATAACTGATCCTGTCGTTGCTGAAGCAGTTGGAAATGCCTCTGGCCACCTTGCTAGCTGACATACCATTAGCAGAAGATATGAAGCCTTCCCACTTGGGGCATCTCAGGAAAATCCACCTGGCATCTTTGGAAGGGACATGCAGCCCAAGGCCTCCCTCCCCTGGCAAGTTACTTTGTAACTTGGCTGTTTGCTTTAGCACAGATCAAGCAACCTTCAACAGCTCGTTTTGCCAGTCTAAAAAGACCCCCAGCAACATACAGCATGAGGAAGGCTTCTGCCAATCCTCAGGAAGTGCAAGGACTCTCTTCACGGAGTTCTTTTAATATTGGTAGGGCCAAAGCTTCTGGTATCTCTTGTTTGCCATCCCTTATAAACCAATTATTGTCTTTTTTCTCTGCCACACGGCTTTTTACTGTATCTCGAACTCCTCTGGTAGAAAAGACAGCTTCCCGGGCAGTGATGGAGTCGCTGGGAGCAAAGGAGGCATCTTGGAGAGTTCTGGCAGAAGTGTTGCTTTCTGAATTTCTTCATCCACCAAAAAAGAGACAGAGGAGTCCTGGAACATTCTTCAACTACAGGGAGAGGCCATGGGGCTTTTGCCATGGAGTCTCTCAACTGATTGCGGGACGCAGCCCCCTTTTTACGCTAAGTTCCTGGCAACAGCACCCTCTGAGGTACTCGGGAATGACAGACTTCCAGAACTGCCTACTCTATGCTCCCCTCTAATAGGCACCCCCCTCTTGCTATGGAAAAGGAAGAAAACGAAACTATTCCTAATGCTATTAAGTCTTTGTTGCCTTGCTCTAGGTTCAGGAATTTAACACGGCCTTGGCTGAGCAACAGTCTCTGTCGATTAGTAACAGTTTCTAGAACTAACACTTTCTTCTGTTACTCCCCTACCAGTAAATTCCTAGCCTTGTCTAAGGACGGATTCACACGGTCTCTTTGTAAAGACACATCCATGTTACTCCTTTCACTCCCACACCTTCTTGGAGGTGGGACGGCTCCCCCTGGCACAGCACCTGGCACAAAACCCCCCTATGCGCACACGCACACCTGCACTTACCCTGCACTCCGCTGCACACACACACACACACACCTCCCGCACACTAACACCCCCCTCCACATCCCCACCATGCTACTTGCAGTGGCCCCGCCCCTGCCATCCCGGCCGGCTGGCAGCACCCACTCCTCACATGCTTCCCCATGCCTTGCGTTTCCTTGCTGCCCCCTCTGTAGCCTTCCCTCAACCTGCCTTTTCTCCACTGCCTTGCATTGGCTTGCTCACCCATCCCCCACCTGACTTCCTTTCACATTCGTCTAGGTCTGGCCTCACCTTTCCTTTTCCTTCTAGGACCCTCATTGCCTTGCCTCGCCTCGCCTCGCAAAGCCACCACTTGCCTTGCCCTGCCCTTGAAGCCCTCCCTTGCCTTGCATGACCTTGCTCACCCCTCCCCCACCTGGAATTCAAGACCCCTTTTCAATGACATTTCATGGCCTTGCCCTGCCCCTTCTGCTCCTCCTAGGAATCTCAAAGCTCTCAAGCATCTCCGGTGTTTCAGGATCACAGGAGAGGAAGACCAGGGGAGGACGCATGTTGCCACACTCATCTCCATGGGCAGCCTTTGTCTGGGAGCAATCCTTGCATGTCTTGAATCTTGGAAGGGCAATTCACATTTTGCCCTTGAGCTCGGGGACCAGAATGAGAGTTCTTTTGCATACAAAGGAAAGCAGGTAGCTCAAGTCTTTCAGGTGCAGAGGAGACATGACCCACGCGGGATCAAGGCCACACAAAGCACTTGGTCCTGGCCACTTTTGTGTACCAGCAGTCCTTGAATGTACTTCTCACCTGCCTTGCCTGGCCTTGCCTTGGCAACACAACAGTTTCCTTGTCTTGCCCTGCTAGCCCTCTGGAGCCTGCTGGAGCCTTGCATTCCTTTGCATGGCCATGCCCCGCCCTTGACCTGCCTACTGCATTCCTCCAGGGCCTTGACTTGCCAAGCACTTCCTGTTTCTGCCTGGCCTACCCATCAGTGGACTTTCCTTCCTACGGCCAGCCTTGCCTCTAACGTCTGGGCCTTCTCTTGCCTACCACTCCATTTGCTTTCCCCTCACTGCTCTGGTCTTGCTTAGCTCTCCCTTGACTTGCCCACAATTGCCTGCACTTGCTTTGCAGTGCCTTGCCTGCATGGAAGGCAAGGGCAAGAGTGGCAGGCAGGGCAAAGCAAAGCCAGCAAGTTGTAGGTAGTGCGAGGCAAGGCAGACGTAGGCAAAGGAAGCAGAGCAAGGGTAGCTTAAGAAGAACTCGACAAGGTACTGAAGGCAAGGCAAGGCCAAGAGACTCGGAGTGCCAGTGTTGCTGGAGCAGATGTTAAGGTAGCATGGGGAGGAATAGTCCAGCAAGACATTTCTCTTCTGGCCCCTGGGCGTGTAGGGGCAATTGTTGGATCTATTCAATACTGGAGGTGGATCAGTGGCTGGATATGTGTTGTATTTTGGAGGAGGGGATGCCGTTTCTTTGGAGATGGGCTTGTAGTTGCTCTCTTTGGCAAGGAAAGCAGGTTTGGACGTGCACATCAGGTGCTCTTAGGGATTTTAAGGGCTTTTCCCAAGAGGCAGAGCTCTCTCTGGGTTAGAGCTGTTGAGCTGTCCGTGGGAATGCAAAGGCCAAGCTTGTGAGCCTTTTGTCCCGATGCCTTTAGTGTGTGAGCAGTCCGTGGTGCCGTTGTCTTTGGATCCTGACTCTAGGAGAGGGAAGGCTTAGGATGGTAGCTAGAGCTGAGAAGGAAAGTGCTGAGAACAGCGTGTGGGCTGCTAGTTTGAGGGGTGCAGTTGAAGTTGCAGGCAGTAAGATCTTCCTCAGCCGGCACTGTTTTGAGCTCTGTTTTTGCCAGATGGTTTCAAGATGGTAGGCAGAATCTGCGAGAGGGAAAAGATTTGTTTGGGCCAAAGAGGTTTGTCTGGCTCTTGGAGTGTGGTGTAAAGAAGAGTCTGCGCTTGGAAGGGGAAGATGAGGGAAATCTTTTTGTCCTGATGTGCTGTTGATTGGAGTGCAGGGACGTTTGCAACTTGCCTCTGCCCTTGGGGTGGTTTCGAGCAGCGCCAGGTGCTTGGCCTTCTTTTGCAAGTCGTCAGCGCCATCGTGCGGTTGTTTCGATGAGCGCTGACAGTGCCGGGGAAAAAGCCAAGCGCTTCGCTGGCGCGGCCGCAGTCGTGTGCGAGCAGTTGGTGGAAGAGCTCCGCTGTGCATCCTGCTTCTTGGAGACACAAAAGAATGTGATCCTGCGCGTCGCGGGGAAGCAAGAGGAATCTTTTCATTGTTGGCTGTGCAGTTTCGAAGCGGCAAAAGTCAAGGCAGTTCCAGCACGGCCTCTTTCTTTCAGAACCTTTTCTGTGCCATCTTGAACATGCTCAACATGGAACTCGCACCCACTGGACTGCATCAAAGGTCCTGGAGAGACGCACTTTCCTTCAAGCTCTAGCTACCATCCTACCCTCCACCTCTCGCGGATCCCAAAGCCCTTCCAAACATCCAGCAGCTGCACGCAGAGAACAAGTGCTAGAACAAGGCGTTGGCCTTCCTAGTCCCTCTAAAGTCTGTAAACTAGGCGAAACATTGCAGTGACCAGCACTTTCCTTCGCAACTATCTATAGAGCGTCATCACATTCTCTCAGAGTGGCTAAGTCCACCCTTGCAGCGCAGCATTTCCAGCCACAGTTGGGACTGAGAGATGGGCCAGGTGAGAAAGCATTTGTTGACTATCCCTCGTCTCTGGAAGACTTGATACTCGCAGCGCAATCACGTCCACACACCTTCAGTGTGGCCAAGTTCAAGCAGCTAGAGCTCACAGAGATGGCAGAGTCAGGAGAGAAGGCGTTCCAAAAGTACCGTGTACTTACAGCAGCATTAAACCTGTGCACAGTAGTCTACAGCACTGTAGACCGTGGCTTCTCTGACAAGACGTGCCATCCCATTGTTGGCTCTCGCAGCTCGGTTGCTAGCTGCTCTCCTGAAGAAAAGAACTAGAAGGAAAAGCCAATGCTGGGCTGCACCTTCCCCTTGCCTCACGTAAAAACCACTTCAACTCCCCGCTGCACTCTCTACTTCCCCTCTCCTTGGCATCGACCACTGTGTTTTCAGCATCTCGGAGCCGAAAGGTAAGCGCCAGTGTTCCCAGGGATGGTTGGAAGAGGGATAAGTAGTAGCACAAGTAGCTGTCGTTGAACTTCCTCCTTCTCAATGCTAACGTGAATTCGGCAGGCAGGCGAGCGCCAGCCACCCTCCTTTCTCAGTTTGTACGCTGCGGACGCGAGCCCGGTGCTCGGCGCCTTCGTTCGGCCTCTTTAGTACCCATGTGGCGCTTTCGTTCTGCCGGAGTCGAAGCGTCGTCTACTTCTCGCCCAGAGAGCACGGTGCCGGCAGCGAAATGCTCCAGCCCGCTGCTTGTGCCGACACACGCCTGGGCTATGCACTTTGCCTCTCAGCGACATACAGCAGCACATTCGGTCTAAATGTAAAGGGAAAGATTCTCGGCTACGTCTGGCACGGAGAACAGCTGTAGTTCAACGGGCTTACCCAGAGCTTGCCCCGACGCGTGGGAACTTGTATTTGCACCACATTCCAGTGGCAGTCCTCTTTCCTTTACAGGCAGCACAGCGCCGTCAGATCGCGGTGCTCTCTGCACGTGCCTTCTCACTTCCAAGTAGCACCGCGCACATTAGAGCCTTGCAGGGAGAGAAGACGCGGATAGTCGTGTCGCAGAGAAGAACGTGGCAGGGCGAAAAGGTGTTCTTCTTTTGTCCTCCTCGTCGCCCAGAGTGTAGTGCTGTGTTGAAAGTCTTGGCCAGCGAAAAGCTAATCCAGCCAGTGTTTCTCTCCTGATGCATTTCGCTGAGCGAGAGCTACGCGGACAGTTTGGACTCTGTGAAGCAGCAAGAAAATGCTTGTCCGTCGAGCTGAGGAAAATCCGTGCACAGCGCACTGTGGATGCGTGCAGTGTTGGCGCTGAAGAGCGGCAAAGCTCAAAGGCATCGCTGGGCTTCAGTTCTGTCCAGACCGCAGAAGGCGAAGAACGAAGCAGCTGAGTACCGGCTGCATGTACTCAGTGGAGCGAATTTCAAATGTCCAGTCAAAAGCCTCTTCACTAGCAGATTCAGCTGAGAATGCTCTGGCTGCTTCACAAAGGAAGGTGCTGTGTTGCACTTCCTGGACACTACCTGGTCAGAAGCAGTTTCTTACACCTTCAATGCTGCAGAGTCCATGCAGCTGGAGCACACCCAGAAGGACGCGTCCAGCAAGAAGGCGTTCTTCAAGTACCCCCCTCTTCCAAGTAGCCTTGAAACTGAGCACAACACACTGCGGCTCAGGAGGTTCCTTCTCAGATAGACGTGCCGTCACATTATGCACTCTCGCAGCTCTGTTGCCCACTTGCCGCAGCTGCTCCCAAAGAAAAAGGCTCCAGAAGTAAAAGCCACTGCTGGACTGCCCTTTCCCCTTGCCTCACGTCAAGCACCAGAAACTGTCCGCTGCACTCTCTATTTCCCTTCTCCGCCGCATGGCGAAGCATAAACGTAATCGCAATTGTTTCCAGGGGAAAGCTGGAAGAGAAATAGGTAGCAGCACAAGTAGCTGCAAGTTGGACTTTAAGTTTCGAGCTGCTAATGTGAACCCGAAAACAAGCGAGTGGCAGCCACGCTTCCTCTTGCAGCCTGTGCGGTGCACACACCAGCTCGGTGCTCTGCCTTCATTCTTATGCTCTTCGTAGCAGGTGGCGCTTTCGTTTTGCTGGAGACGAACCGTCGTCTACTTCTCGCCCAGAGAGTACGGTGCCGGCAGCGAAATGCTCCAGGCTGCTGCTTCTGCCGAAACACGCCTGGGCTATGCAATTTCTCTAGCGCTGAAGTAGCGCCACATTCTGTTTGCTTTGTAGCCAGCATCTTTACGGAAAGCTTCTCGGCTACGTCTGGCACAGAGAACAGCTTTAGTTCAACGGGCTTAGCCGGAGCTTACCCCCGACGCGTGGAACTTGTATTTGCACCACATTCCAGTGGCAGTCCTCTTTCCTTTACAGGCAGCACAGCGCCGTCAGATCGCGGTGCTCTCTGCACGTGCCTTCTCACTTCCAAGTAGCACCGCGCACATTAGAGCCTTGCAGGGAGAGAAGACGCGGATCGTCGTCTCACACAGAAGAACGTGCCAGGATGAAAAGATGTTCTTCCTTTCTCCTGCTTCTTGCCCGAATTGTGTTGCAGTGTTGAAAGTCTTGGCCAGCGAAAAGCTAATCCAGCCAGTGTTTCTCTCCTGACGCATTTCGCTGAGCGAGAGCTACGCGGACAGTTTGGACTCTGTGAAGCAGCAAGAAAATGCTTGTCCGTCGAGCTGAGGAAAATCCGTGCACAGCGCACTGTGGCCGCGTGCAGTGTTGGCGCTGAAGAGCGGCAAAGCTCAAAGGCATCGCTGGGCTTCAGTTCTGTCCAGACCGCAGAAGGCGAAGAACGAAGCAGCTGAGCACCGGCTGCATGTACTCAGTGGAGCGAATTTCAAATGTCCAGCCAAGAACTGCTTCACAAGCAGATTCAGCTGAGAATGCTCTGGCTGCTTCACAAAGGAAGGCGCGGTGTTGCACTCCTGGGCACTACCTGGTCAGAAGCAGGTTCTTACACCTTCAATGCTGCAGAGTCCATGCAGCTGGAGCACACTCAGAAGAACGCGTCCAGCAAGAAGGCGTTCTTCAAGTACCCCCCTCTTCCAAGTAGCCTTGAAAATGAGCACAACACACTGCGGCTCAGGAGGTTCCTTCTCAGATAGACGTGCCGTCACATTATGCAGCTCGCTTACTGTGGCCTCGCAGAGCTCGCAGCTCTGTTGCCCACTTGCAGCAGCTGCTGCCAAAGAAAAAGGCTCCAGAAGTAAAAGCCACTGCTGGACTGCCCTTTCCCCTTGCCTCATGTCAAGCACCAGAAACTGTCCGCTACACTCTCTATTTCCATTCTCCGTCGCATCTACCACTGTAATCTCTGCATCTCGAAGAATAAACCCCGGCCCAATTCTTTCCGTCGTCATCTTGTCGCACAGAGGGCACGCCGGCAGAGAAACGCTCCAGGTTGCTGATTCTTCCGAAACACACCTGGGCTATGCATTTTCCTTCGCTGCCCTTGGTAGCACCACATTCTGTTTGCTTTGTAGCCTGAATATCAAGGGAAAGATTCTCAGCTACGTCTGGCACAGAGAACAGCTTTAGTTCAACGGGCTTACCCAGAGCATGCCCCCGACGCGTGGGAACTTGTATTTGCACCACATTCCGGGGGTAGTCTTCTTTCCTTTACAGGCTGCACAGCGCCGTCAGATCGCAGTGCTTCTCTGCATGTGCTTTCTCACTTCCAAGCAGCACCGCGCACATTAGAGCCTTGCAGGGAGAGAAGACGCGGATAGCCGTCTCGCACAGAGGAACGTGCCAGGATGAAAAGATGTTCTTCCTTTCTCCTGCTTCTTGCCCGAATTGTGTTGCAGTGTTGAAAGTCTTGGCCAGTGAAAAGCTAATCCAGCCAGTGTTTCTCTCCTGATGCATTTCGCTGAGCGAGAGCTATGCGGACAGTTTGGACTCTGGGAAGCAGCAAGAAAATGCTTGTCCGTCGAGCTGAGGAAAATCCGTGCACAGCGCACTGTGGCCGCGTGCAGTGTTGGCGCTGAAGAGCGGCAAAGCTCAAAGGCATCGCTGGGCTTCAGTTCTGTCCAGACCGCAGAAGGCGAAGAACGAAGCAGCTGAGCACCGGCTGCATGTACTCAGTGGAGCGAATTTCAAATGTCCAGCCAAGAGCTTCTTCACAAGCAGATTCTGCTGACAATGCTCTGGCTGCTACACAAAGGAAGGCGCAGTCATTGCACTCCTGGACACAACCTGGTCAGAAGCAGGTTCTTACACCTTCAATGCTGCAGAGTCCATGCAGCTGGAGCACAGCCAGAAGGACGCGTCCAGAAAGAAGGCGTTCTTCAAGTACCCCCTCTTCCAAGTAGCCTTGAAACTGAGCACAACACACTGCGGTTCAGGAGGTTCCTTCTCAGATAGACGTGCCGTCACATTCTTCACTCTTGCAGCTCCGTTGCCCACTTGCAGCAGCTGCTCCCGAAGAAAAAGGCTCCAGAAGTAAAAGCCACTGCTGGACTGCCCTTTCCCCTTGCCTCACGTCAAGCACCAGAAACTGTCCGCTGCACTCTCTATTTCCATTCTCCGCCGCATCTACCACTGTAATCTCTGCATCTCGAAGAATAAACCCCGGCCCAATTCTTTCCTGGGAAAGCTGGAAGAGAACTAGGTAGCAGCACAAGTAGCTGCAAGTTGAACTTTCTGTTTCCAACTGCTAATTCGAATCTGAAAAGAAGCGAGTGGCAGCCACTCTTCCTCTTGCAGCCTGCACACCAGCTCGGTGCTTCTGCCTTCATTCTTATGCTCTTCGTACCATTTCGTTCTTTTCATTCTGCCGGAGTCGAACCGTCGTCATCTTGTCGCACAGAGGGCATGCCGGCAGAGAAACGCTCCAGAGAAACGCTCCAGGTTGCTGATTCTTCCGAAACACACCTGGGCTCTGCACTTTCCTTCGCTGCCCTTGGTAGCACCACATTCTGTTTGCTTTGTAGCCTGAATGTAAAGGGAAAGATTCTCAGCTACGTCTGGCACAGAGAACAGCTGTAGTTCAACGGGCTTACCCGGCGCTTACCCCGACGCGTGGGAACTTGTATTTGCACCACAGTCCAGGGGTAGTCTTCTTTCCTTTACAGGCTGCACAGCGCCGTCAGATGGCAGTGCTTCTCTGCACGTGCCTTCTCACTTCCAAGTAGCACCGCGCACATTAGAGCCTTGCAGGGAGCAAAGACGTGGATAGATGTGTGGCAGAGAAAATCGTGCAAAGACGAAAAGGTGTTCTTCTTTTGTCCTCCTCGTCGCCCAGATTGTGGTGCTGTGCTGAAAGCGTGGGTATTATTACCCCTTCTCGCAGTGAGACTATGTGCTGCGTTGGAACTGTTGGCCAGTGAAAGGCTAATCCATCATGTGCTTCTCTCCTGACACATTTCTCTGAGCGAGACCTTGTGCGGACAGTTGGGCTCTGCGAAGCAGAACGGCTGTAGTGTCACGTAGCGCTGAGGAAAATCCGTGCAAAGAGCACTGTGGATGCGTGCAGTACACACACTGAAGAGAGCCAAAGCTGAATGCTTCAGTTCTGTCCAGCGCCGGTAAGGGAGAAGAACGCAGCCCCAGGCCACTGGGCTGGTGTGTGCGATGACTATGAGCTTTGCCGCTCTTCTGCGTGTATACTGCACGCATCCACAGTGTGCAGTGCACGGATTTTCCTCAGCTCTCGCTCAGCAAAATGCATCAGGAGGGAAGCACATGATCGATTAGCCTTTCACAGGCCAACAGTTCCAACGGAGCACCACAGTCTTATTGCGAGAAGGGGTAATAAAACACATGTATTGTCCCGGAACATTTCTCTGTGCGAGCCGTAGGCGAGAATCTTTCCCATAAGATAAAGACCACTGGGCAGACAGAATGTTGTGCTACCTAGCGCTAGAGAGAAATTGCATAGCCCGGGCATGTTTCGGCAGCCGGCACCGTGCTCTCTGGGCGACAAGTAGACGATGGTTCGTCTCCAGCAAAACGAAAGCGCGAGCTGCTACGAAGAGCATAAGAATGAAGGCAGAGCACCGAGCTGGTGTGTGCATCCCACAGGCTGCAAGAGGAAGCGTGGCTGCCACTCGCTTGTTTTCGGATTCACATTAGCAGTTGAAAACAGAAATTTCAACTTGCAGCTACTTGTGCTGCTACCTATTTCTTTTCCAGCTTTCCCAGGAAAGAATTGTGCCGGGGTTTATGCTTCGAGATGCAGAGATTACAGTGGTAGATGCGGCGGAGAATGGAAATAGAGAGTGCAGCGGACAGTTTCTGGTGCTTGACGTGAGGCAAGGAGAAAGGGCAGTCCAGCAGAGGCTTTGACTTCTGGAGCCTTTTTCTTTGGCAGCAGCTGCTGCAAGTGGGCAACGGAGCTGCGAGAGTGAAGAATGTGACGGCACGTCTATCTGAGAAGGAACCTCCTGAGCCGCAGTGTGTTGTGCTCGGTTTCAAGGCTGCTTGGAAGAGGGGGGTACTTGAAGAACGCCTTCTTTCTGGACGCGTCCTTCTGGCTGTGCTCCAGCTGCATGGACTCTGCAGCATTGAAGGTGTAAGAAACTGCTTCTGACCAGGTAGTGTCCAGGAGTGCAACACAGCGCCTTCCTTTGTGAAGCAGCCAGAGCATTCTCAGCTGAATGTGCTTGTGAAGAAGCTCTTGGCTGGACATTTGAAATTCGCTCCACTGAGTACATGCAGCCGGTGCTCAGCTGCTTCATTCTTCGCCTTCTGCGGTCTGGACAGAACTGAAGCCCAGCGATGACTTTTAGCCGTGCCGCTCTTCTGCGTGTGTACTGCACGCAGCCACAGTGTGCTGTGCAAGGATTTTCCTCAGCTCTCGCTAGGCGAAATGCATCAGGAGAGAAACACTGGCTGGATTAGCTTTTCGCTGGCCAAGACTTTCAGCACAGCACCACACTCTGGGCGACGAGGAGGACAAAAGAAGAACACCTTTTCGTCTTTGCACGGTTTTCTCTGCCACACATCTATCCACGTCTTTGCTCCCTGCAAGGCTCTAATGTGCGCGGTGCTACTTGCAAGTGAGAAGGCACGTGCAGAGAGCACCGCGATCTGACGGCGCTGTGCAGCCTGTAAAGGAAAGAGGACTGCCACTGGAATGTGGTGCAAATACAAGTTCCCATTCGTCGGGGGCAAGCTCCGTGTAAGCCGGTTAAAATAAAGCTGTTCTCTGTGCCAGACGTAGCCGAGAAGCTTTCCGTAAAGATGCTGGCTACAAAGCAAACAGAATGTGGCGCTACTTCAGTGCTAGAGAGAAATTGCAGAGCCCAGGCGTGTTTCGGCAGAAGCAGTGGGCTGGAGCATTTCGCTGCCGGCACCGTGCTCTCTGGGCGACAAGTAGACGACGGTTCGTCTCCAGCAAAATGAAGGCGCGACCTGCTACGAACAGCATAAGAATGAAGGCAGAGCACCGAGCTGGTGTGTGCACCGCACAGGCTGCAAGAGGAAGCGTGGCTGCCACTCGCTTGTTTTCGGATTCACATTAGCAGCTCGAAACTTAAAGTCCAACTTGCAGCTACTTGTGCTGCTACCTAGTTCTCTTCCAGCTTTCCCCTGGAAACAATTGCGATTACGTTTATGCTTCGCCATGCGGCGGAGAATGGAAATAGAGAGTGCAGCGGACAGTTTCTGGTGCTTGACGTGAGGCAAGGGGAAAGGGCAGTCCAGCAGTGGCTTTTCCTTCTGGAGCCTTTTTCTTTGGGAGTAGCTGCTGCAAGTGGGCAACAGAGCTGCGAGAGTGAAGAATGTGACGGCACGTCTATCTGAGAAGGAACCTCCTGAGCCGCAGTGTGTTGTGCTCAGTTTCAAGGCTACTTGGAAGAGGGGGGTACTTGAAGAACGCCTTCTTTCTGGACGCGTCCTTCTGGGTGTGCTCCAGCTGCATGGACTCTGCAGCATTGAAGGTGTAAGAACCTGCTTCTGACCAGGTAGTGTCCAGGAGTGCAACACAGCGCCTTCCTTTGTGAAGCAGCCAGAGCATTCTCAGCTGAATGTGCTAGTGAAGAGGCTTTTGACTGGACATTTGAAATTCGCTCCACTGAGTACATGCAGCCGGTGCTCAGCTGCTTCGTTCTTCGCCTTCTGCGGTCTGGACAGAACTGAAGCCCAGCGATGCCTTTGAGCTTTGCCGCTCTTCAGCGCCAACACTGCACGCGGCCACAGTGCGCTGTGCACGGATTTTCCTCAGCTCGACGGACAAGCATTTTCTTGCTGCTTCCCAGAGTCCAAACTGTCCGCATAGCTCTCGCTCAGCGAAATGCATCAGGAGAGAAACACTGGCTGGATTAGCTTTTCACTGGCCAAGACTTTCAACACTGCAACACAATTCGGGCAAGAAGCAGGAGAAAGGAAGAACATCTTTTCATCCTGGCACGTTCCTCTGTGCGAGACGGCTATCCGCGTCTTCTCTCCCTGCAAGGCTCTAATGTGCGCGGTGCTGCTTGGAAGTGAGAAAGCACATGCAGAGAGCACCGCGATCTGATGGCGCTGTGCAGCCTGTAAAGGAAAGAGGACTGCCACTGGAATGTGGTGCAAATACAAGTTCCCACGCGTCAGGGGCATGCTCTGGGTAAGCCCGTTGAACTAAAGCTGTTCTCTGTGCCAGACGTAGCCGAGAATCTTTCCCTTTTCATTTAGACCGAATGTGCTGCTGTATGTCGCTGAGAGGCAAAGTGCATAGCCCAGGCGTGTGTCGGCACAAGCAGTGGGCTGGAGCATTTCGCTGCCGGCACTGTGCTCTCTGGGCGAGAAGTAGACGACGCTTCGACTCCGGCAGAACGAAAGCGCCACATGGGTACTAAAGAGGCCGAACGAAGGCGCCGAGCACTGGGCTCGTGTCCGCAGCGTACAAACTGAGAAAGGAGCGTGGCTGGCGCTCGCCTGCCTGCCGAATTCACGTTAGCATTGAGAAGGAGGAAGTTCAACGACAGCTACTTGTGCTACTACTTATCCCTCTTCCAACCATCCCTGGGAACACTGGCGCTTACCTTTCGGCTCCGAGATGCAGAAAACACAGTGGTCGATGCCAAGGAGAGGGGAAGTAGAGAGTGCAGCGGGGAGTTGAAGTGGCTTTACGTGAGGCAAGGGGAAGGTGCAGCCCAGCATTGGCTTTTCCTTCTAGTTCTTTTCTTCAGGAGAGCAGCTAGCAACCGAGCTGCGAGAGCCAACAATGGGATGGCACGTCTGTCAGAGAAGCCACGGTCTACAGTGCTGTAGACTGCTGTGCACAGGTTTAATGCTGCTGTCACTACACGGTACTTTTGGAACGCCTTCTCTCCTGACTCTGCCATCTCTGTGAGCTCTAGCTGCTTGAACTTGGCCACACTGAAGGTGTGTGGACGTGATTGCGCTGCGAGTATCAAGTCTTCCAGAGACGAGGGATAGTCAACAAATGCTTTCTCACCTGGCCCATCTCTCAGTCCCAACTGTGGCTGGAAACGCTGCGCTGCAAGGGTGGACTTAGCCACTCTGAGAGAATGTGATGACGCTCTATAGATAGTTGCGAAGGAAAGTGCTGGTCACTGCAATGTTTCGCCTAGTTTACAGACTTTAGAGGGACTAGGAAGGCCAACGCCTTGTTCTAGCACTTGTTCTCTGCGTGCAGCTGCTGGATGTCTGGAAGGGCTTTGGGATCCGCGAGAGGTGGAGGGTAGGATGGTAGCTAGAGCTTGAAGGAAAGTGCGTCTCTCCAGGACCTTTGATGCAGTCCAGTGGGTTCGAGTTCCATGTTGAGCATGTTCAAGATGGCACAGAAAAGGTTCTGAAAGAAAGAGGCCGTGCTGGAACTGCCTTGACTTTTGCCGCTTCGAAACTGCACAGCCAACAATGAAAAGATTCCTCTTGCTTCCCCGCGACGCGCAGGATCACATTCTTTTGTGTCTCCAAGAGGCAGGATGCACAGCGGAGCTCTTCCACCAACTGCTCGCACACGACTGCGGCCGCGCCAGCGAAGCGCTTGGCTTTTTCCCCGGCACTGTCAGCGCTCATCGAAACAACCGCACGATGGCGCTGACGACTTGCAAAAGAAGGCCAAGCACCTGGCGCTGCTCGAAACCACCCCAAGGGCAGAGGCAAGTTGCAAACGTCCCTGCACTCCAATCAACAGCACATCAGGACAAAAAGATTTCCCTCATCTTCCCCTTCCAAGAGCAGACTCTTCTTTACACCACACTCCAAGAGCCAGACAAACCCCTTTGGCCCAAACAAATCTTTTCCCTCTCGCAGATTCTGCCTACCATCTTGAAACCATCTGGCAAAAACAGAGCTCAAAACAGTGCCGGCTGACGAAGATCTTACTGCCTGCAACTTCAACTGCACCCCTCAAACTAGCAGCACACACGCTGTTCTCAGCACTTTCCTTCTCAGCTCTAGGTACCATCCTAAGCCTTCCCTCTCCTTGAGTCAGCATCCAAAGACAACGGCACCACGGACTGCTCACACACTAAAGGCATCAGGACAAAAGGCTCACAAGCTTGGCCTTTGCATTCCCACGGACAGCTCAACAGCTCTAACCCAGAGAGAGCTCTGCCTCTTGGGAAAAGCCCTTAAAATCCCTAAGAGCACCTGATGTGCACATCCAAACCTGCTTGCCTTGCCAAAGAGAGCAACTACAAGCCCATCTCCAAAGAAACGGCATCCCCTCCTCCAAAATACAACACATCCAGCCACTGATCCACCTCCAGGATTGAATGTATCCAACAATTGCCCCTACACGCCCAGGGGCCAGAAGAGAAATGTCTTGCTGGACTATTCCTCCCCATGCTACCTTAACATCTGCTCCAGCAACACTGGCACTCCGAGTCTCTTGGCCTTGCCTTGCCTTCAGTACCTTGTCGAGTTCTTCTTAAGCTACCCTTGCTCTGCTTCCTTTGCCTACGTCTGCCTTGCCTCGCACTACCTACAACTTGCTGGCTTTGCTTTGCCCTGTTTACCACTCTTGGCCTTGCCTTCCATGCAGGCAAGGCACTGCAAAGCAAGTGCAGGCAATTGTGGGCAAGTCAAGGGAGAGCTAAGCAAGGCCAGAGCAGTGAGGGGAAGGCAAATGGAGTGGTAGGCAAGAGAAGGCCCAGAAGTTAGAGGCAAGGCTGGCCGTAGGAAGGAAAGTCCACTGATGGGTAGGCCAGGCAGAAACAAGAAGGGCTCGGCAAGCCAAGGCCCTGGAGGAAAGCAGTAGGCAGGTCAAGGGCGGGGCATGGACGTGCAAAGGAATGCAAGGCTCCAGAGAGCTAGCAGGGCAAGGCAAGGAAACTGTTGTGTTGCCAAGGCAAGGCAAGGATAGGCAAGGCAGGTGAGAAGTACATTGGAGGACTGCTGGTACACAAAAGTGGCCAGGACCAAGTGCTCTGTGTGGCCTTGCTTGGCGAGGCGAGGCAGGGCAATGAGGGTCCTAGAAGGAAAAGGAAAGGTGAGGCCAGACCTAGACGAATGTGAAAGGAAGTCAGGTGGGGGATGGGTGAGCAAGTCAATGCAAGGCAGGGGAGAAAAGGCAGGTTGAGGGAAGGCTACAGAGGGGGCAGCAAGGAAACGCAAGGCATGGGGAAGCATGTGAGGAGTGGGTGCTGCCAGCCGGCCGGGATGGCAGGGGCGGGGCCACTGCAAGTAGCATGGTGGGGATGTGGAGGGGGGTGTTAGTGTGCGGGAGGTGTGTGTGTGTGTGCGCAGCGGAGTGCAGGGTAAGTGCAGGTGTGCGTGTGCGCATAGGGGGGTTTTGTGCCAGGTGCTGTGCCAGGGGGAGCCGTCCCACCTCCAAGAAGGTGTGGGAGTGAAAGGAGTAACATGGATGTGTCTTTACAAAGAGACCGTGTGAATCCGTCCTTAGACAAGGCTAGGAATTTACTGGTAGGGGAGTAACAGAAGAAAGTGTTAGTTCTAGAAACTGTTACTAATCGACAGAGACTGTTGCTCAGCCAAGGCCGTGTTAAATTCCTGAACCTAGAGCAAGGCAACAAAGACTTAATAGCATTAGGAATAGTTTCGTTTTCTTCCTTCTCCATACCAAGAGGGGGGTGCCTATTAGAGGGGAGCATAGAGTAGGCGGTTCCGGAAGTCTGTAATTCCCGAGTACCTCAGAGGGTGCTGTTGCCAGGAACTTAGCATAAAAAGGGGGCTGCGTCCCGCAATCAGTTGAGAGACTCCATGGCAAAAGCCCCATGGCCTCTCCCTGTAGTTGAAGAATGTTCCAGGACTCCTCTGTCTCCTTTTTGGTGGATGAAGAAATTCAGAAAGCAACACTTCTGCCAGAACTCTCCAAGATGCCCCCTTTGCTCCCAGCGACTCCATCACTGCCCGGGAAGCTGTCTTTTCTACCAGAGGAGTTCGAGATACGGTTAAAAGTCGTGTGGCAGAGAAAAAAGACAATACTTGGTTTACAAGGGATGGCAAACAAGAGATACCAGAAGCTTTGGCCCTACCAATATTAAAAGAACTCCGTGAAGAGAGTCCTTGCACTTCCTGAGGATTGGCAGAAGCCTTCCTCATGCTGTATGTTGCTGGGGGTCTTTTTAGACTGGCAAAACGAGCTGTTGAAGGTTGCTTGATCTGTGCTAAAGCAAACAGCCAAGTTACAAAGTAACTTGCCAGGGGAGAGAGGCCTTGGGCTGCATGTCCCTTCCAAAGATGCCGGGTGGATTTTCCTGAGATGCCCCAAGTGGGAAGGCTTCATATCTTCTGCTAATGGTATGTCAGCTAGCAAGGTGGCCAGAGGCATTTCCAACTGCTTCAGCAACGACAGGATCAGTTATGAAGGCATCTTTGGAACAAATCATTCCAAGATACAGCATTGTAGAAGCAATAGACTCAGATAGGGGAACTCATTTTACAGGAAAGATCCTTCAAGGGGTTTTGGCTTCTTTAGGAACACAATGGAACCTCCATAGGCCCTGGCACCCCCAGAGCTCGGCTCGGGTAGAAAACCATGAATAGAGAAAGAAACACCTTTGGAAGCTGCTAATAGAAACCAAGATGCCATGGCTAAGGCTTTGGACATTGGCTTTGGCGAGAATGAGAGCCCGACCCAGAAGAGAGATTCCGTTATCCCCCTTTCCGTCGTTGTTATGAATTACCCGGCTAAGTCTCAACCTAGTGGGGGAGTAGAGGTAAGTGATGTATATTTAAAACCATCTGTGGCCAGGATACTGCTTCTTGTGAAACCCCTTCAACAGGAAGCTCAGCTGGCACAAGCCCCACCTTTGGACTTTGCTGCTTGTAACATCCAACCAGGAGATTGAGTCCTAGTTAAGGAGTAGAAAGAAGCGCCAGTGGTTCTGAAATGGCGTGGCCCATTCCAAGTGTCACTGATGACAGAAACAGCCATCAAGACAGCTGAACACAGGTGGACCCGTCACTCTCGGGTCAAGGTCTCTGAAGCCTCAGAGATTTGCACATCTCAGCTGGAGGAGAAGGCCGGGAGGCCGTGACTGACACTCTGCAGGAGTGGGCCGGAGCAGTAGCCACTGCTTCGACATCAGAGGAAGCCCTGCGTGCCTACCCACAGACAATCTGCTGAAATAGACTCTATGGGCATCCCTCCTCTAGAATCTCCACTCACTGGGGCGCTAATACTTGCTGCCATTGTTTCACGTTAAGTAGTTTCTGTGTCTTCAATTGCCACAGGTGCTGCAGAAGACAACGGGAAAATTAGACTAGCTAATTAGATCACACTATTAAAACATCTTCCTTACTAGTTCTACTTTTATATGGTCAGCTAAGTTTAGGCCAGGAGTGGGAGAATCAATTGGCAGCCTTAGGAGAAGAAGTAGCAAAAGTTTTGAACCTTAGCAATTGCTGGCTCTGTGGAGGGCCAGGAGGATCTGAAGAGTGCCTATGGTTGGCTAGCCCAGCTGAACCTAACTGGTGGCTCAACACCCGACATGAGGTCCATACTAGGACCAAAGGGCCAAAGAAGGAAGTCCATGGCTATAGGAGAAGGTTTCACGAAGGATGGCTGGACTTCAGGTGGCTCTCTTGAAAGCTGTTTATTGCATAGGCGAAGTCACAGCATTTCAGGGAGCGGGTATCCAGAGCCAGCCCTACAGCTGCCAGCTCCAGCTGTAGGCATACCTGAAGCCGCTTTCTGTTCAAGTTACAAAGCATTCTATACTTTTCTTTGCAGAGTATCTTAACACATAACAACCAATAAGCACCATACCCAATACCTTTACATTTGCCTATAGCCTATCATAGCTACTACCATCACCATATTCTAGTCATTATTATCCAATCACAAGAGTAAGTAAGTTACAATTTCAGCTTACAGTGGAGAATTCTTAGACCTTTCTTCTTCTTGCTACATCAACATTTCTTGTTTGCCTGCCATATCTTTCTTTTTGGTAAAGACACGTTTTCTATTTACTTCTGCTCTTCTTGAGACTTACTTACTTGGTGAAAAACATGTCTTTGTTTGTAATCACATACCTTTGTCGTGCTCCTAAAAATCTCCTTCCAACTCATCTCCAACCTTTGCCTTCTCAGTTATTCAGGGTTCACTGTTTCAGCAAAACATCTTTTATTCTATATCAAAACTTGCTTCCATTTCTACCTCATCCCCAGCTTCTACATTCACAGACCTTTCTGCCAAGCCTACATACCGGTGAAACTTTCTTACCAAACTTTCATCCTCCCCAACACATGGCCACTTCATTCTTCCCCAACAGGCATCACCTGTGTCACCATGGTCTCCTTGATTCCATGAGGCCCCACTGGGTCACAATGGCTCCTTGGCTTCATGTGCATCACCTGTGTCACCATGGTCTCCTTGATTCCATGAGGCCCCACTGGGTCACAATGGCTCTGTGGCTTCCATGTGGCCCCACTGTGTCACAATGGTCTCCTTGCTTCCATAGGTTTTCTATTGTAACAATGGACTCCTTGGTTCTGTGAGCTACCCTGCTTTTGGTAGAGGTGTCTTTGGTTCCAACAAGGCCCTGCTGCGTCTCATGAGGAACACATTTCCATGTGGTTCCATGATTCCCCACGGTGTCATCATGGAGTCTTGTTTCTAGGAGGTTCTGTACTGTCACAATTGTCTCCTTGATGCCATGAGCCCCTGCAGTGTCACAATGGCTCCTTGCTTCCATGAGGAACACAAAAGCTTTGCATCAACACTGAGCAACAGCTGCTGAACACACCTGGGAGCATCTGCTTGCATCAAACGAGGGCTTCAAGATGAGAAAGGAACCAGCAGCTTCCATCTGCAACAGAGAGCCAGGGAAAGGACAGGGACAGAGAATTCAGTGGAAAGACTGTGAGAATTCTGCTCTCAGAGATCATTCCTGCTCACAGTGTCCCTTGTAGAAAGGGGACATCATTGCAGGCAGCCTGGACTCAGCATGTGGGGTTTGTTGTTTAGGAAAGCTGCTCAGGCTTTTCCATTCTTTCCTTACAAACAGGAAAACTTCTCTGGGCCTGTGTGCAGGCAGAGTCCTGAGGAGAGCAGTTGGCACATAGTGCTGTGGGCTGGGACAGCCAGCTGCAGAGCTGAAGGGAAGAAGCCCCGCTGTGTCACAATGGCTCCTTGGCTTCATGTGCATCACCTGTGTCACCATGGTCTCCTTGATTCCATGAGGCCCCACTGTGTCACAATGGCTCCTTGGCTTCATGTGCATCACCTGTGTCACCATGGTCTCCTTGATTCCATGAGGCCCCACTGTGTCACAATGGCTCCTTGGCTTCATGTGCATCACCTGTGTCACCATGGTCTCCTTGATTCCATGAGGCCCCACTGTGTCACAATGGCTCCTTGGCTTCATGTGCATCACCTGTGTCACCATGGTCTCCTTGATTCCATGAGGCCCCACTGTGTCACAATGGCTCCTTGCTTCCATGAGGTTCCGCAGTGTCACCATGCTCACCTTTGATCCACATTGTCATAATGGACAATTGCTTCCATGTGGCCCCACTGTGTCACAATAGCCCCTTGGTTCCATAGGTTTTCTAGAATGTAATGTATAATTTTCTACAATGTAACAATGGACTCCTTGGTTCTGTGAGCTCCCCTGCTTTTTGCAGAGGTGTCTTTGGTTCCAACAAGGCCCCGCTGTGTCTCAGTGCAGCCTGGCTTCCATGCGCATCTGGAGTATCACAAAGGCTCCTTGGTTCCACGAGGTCTTGCTGTGTCACAATGGATGCTGTGCTCCATGAGGCCCTCCAAAGTCATCATGGAGCCTTGATTCCATGTGCTTCCATTGTGTCCCAGGGATCGCCTTGGTTCCATCAGTTTCCTTAGTGGCACAATGCTCTCCATGCTTCCACGATTGCCCACAATGTCACAATGCTCTCCATGCTTCCATGAGGCCCTGCTTTGCCACAATGGTCCCCTTGTGTCCATGAGGCCCCGCTGTGTCCCAATGGACGGATGGTTCCATGAGGTTCCGTGCTGTCCCCATGGTCTTCTTGAATCCGCAGTGTAACAATGGACCATTGCTTCCAGGCGGCCTCTCTGTGTCACAAGGGGCTCCTTGATTCCATGATTCGCCACGGTGTCACCATGGAGCCTTGTTTCTAGGAGGTTCTGTAGTGTCACAATTGTCTCCTTGATGCCATGAGCCCCTGCAGTGTCACAATGGCTCCTTGCTTCCATGAGGAACACAAAAGCTTTGCATCAACACTGAGCAACAGCTGCTGAACACACCTGGGAGCACCTGCTTGCATCAAAAGAGGGCTTCAAGCTGAGAATGGCAGCAGCAGCTTCCATCTGCAACAGAGAGCCAGGCAAAGGACAGGGACAGAGAATTCAGTGGAAAGACTGTGAGAATTCTGCTCTCAGAGATCATTCCTGCTCACAGTGTCCCTTGTAGAAAGGGGACATCATTGCAAGCAGGCTGGACTGAGCATGTGGGTTTGGTTGTCTAGGGAACCTGCTCAGGATTTTCCATTCTTTCCTTACAAACAGGAAAACTTCTCCTGGGCCTGTGTGCAGGCAGAGCCCTGAGGAGAGCAGTTGGCACATGGTGCCGTGGGCTGGGACCGCCAGCTGCAGAGCTCAAGGGAAGAAGACCGGTTGTGTCACAATGGCTCCTTGGCTTCATGTGCATCACCTGTGTCACCATGGTCTCCTTGATTCCATGAGGCCCCACTGTGTCACAATGGCTCCTTGGCTTCATGTGCATCACCTGTGTCACCATGGTCTCCTTGATTCCATGAGGCCCCACTGGGTCACAATGGCTCCGTGGCTTCCATGTGGCCCCACTGTGTCACAATGGCCCCTTGCTTCCATAGGTTTTCTATTGTAACAATGGACTCCTTGGTTCTGTGAGCTACCCTGCTTTTTGCAGAGGTGTCTTTGGTTCCAACAAGGCCCTGCTGCATCTCATGAGGAACACATTTCCATGTGGTTCCATGATTCCCCACGGTGTCACCATGGAGCCTTGTTTCTAGGAGGTTCTGTAGTGTCACAATTGTCTCCTTGATGCCATGAGCCCCTGCAGTGTCACAATGGCTCCTTGCTTCCATGAGGAACACAAAAGCTTTGCATCAACACTGAGCAACAGCTGCTGAACACACCTGGGAGCATCTGCTTGCATCAAACGATTGCTTCAAGCTGAGAAAGGCACCAGCAGCTTCCATCTGCAACAGAGAGCCAGGCAAAGGACAGGGACAGGGAATTCCGTGGAAAGACTGCGAGAATTCTGCTCCCAGAGATCATTCCTGCTCACAGTGTCCCTTGTAGAAAGGGGACATCATTGCAGGCAGCCTGGACTGAGCATGTGGGTTTGGTTGTCTAGGGAACCTGCTCAGGCTTTTTCATTCTTTCCTTACAAACAGGAAAACTTCTCTGGGCCTGTGTGCAGGCAGAGCCCTGAGGAGAGCACTTGGCACATGGTGCTGTGGGCTGGGACAGCCAGCTGCAGAGCTGAAGGGAAGAAGCCCCGCAGTGTCACAATGGCTCCTTGGCTTCATGTGCATCACCTGTGTCACCATGGTCTCCTTGATTCCATCAGGCCCCACTGTGTCACAATGGCTCCTTGGCTTCATGTGCATCACCTGTGTCACCATGGTCTCCTTGATTCCATGAGGCCCCACTGGGTCACAATGGCTCCTTGGCTTCATGTGCATCACCTGTGTCACAATGGCTCCTTGCTTCCATGAGGTTCCGCAGTGTCACCATGCTCACCTTTGATCCACATTGTCATAATGGACAATTGCTTCCATGTGGCCCCACTGTGTCACAATAGCCCCTTGGTTCCATAGGTTTTCTAGAATGTAATGTATAATTTTCTACAATGTAACAATGGACTCCTTGGTTCTGTGAGCTCCCCTGCTTTTTGCAGAGGTGTCTTTGGGTCCAACAAGGCCCCGCTGTGTCTCAGTGCAGCCTGGCTTCCATGCGCATCTGGAGTATCACAAAGGCTCCTTGGTTCCACGAGGTCTTGCTGTGTCACAATGGATGCTGTGCTCCATGAGGCCCTCCAAAGTCATCATGGAGCCTTGATTCCATGTGCTTCCATTGTGTCCCAGGGATCGCCTTGGTTCCATCAGTTTCCTTAGTGGCACAATGCTCTCCATGCTTCCATGATTGCCCACAATGTCACAATGCTCTCCATGCTTCCATGAGGCCCTGCTTTGCCACAATGGTCCCCTTGTGTCCATGAGGCCCCGCTGTGTCCCAATGGACGGATGGTTCCATGAGGTTCCGTGCTGTCCCCATGGTCTTCTTGAATCCGCAGTGTAACAATGGACCATTGCTTCCAGGCGGCCTCTCTGTGTCACAAGGGGCTCCTTGATTCCATGATTCGCCACGGTGTCACCATGGAGCCTTGTTTCTAGGAGGTTCTGTAGTGTCACAATTGTCTCCTTGATGCCATGAGCCCCTGCAGTGTCACAATGGCTCCTTGCTTCCATGAGGAACACAAAAGCTTTGCATCAACACTGAGCAACAGCTGCTGAACACACCTGGGAGCACCTGCTTGCATCAAAAGAGGGCTTCAAGCTGAGAATGGCAGCAGCAGCTTCCATCTGCAACAGAGAGCCAGGCAAAGGACAGGGACAGAGAATTCAGTGGAAAGACTGTGAGAATTCTGCTCTCAGAGATCATTCCTGCTCACAGTGTCCCTTGTAGAAAGGGGACATCATTGCAAGCAGGCTGGACTGAGTATGTGGGTTTGTTGTTTAGGAAACCTGCTCAGGCTTTTCCATTCTTTCCTTACATCAGGAAAACTTTCCTGGGCCTGTGTGCAGGCAGAGCCCTGAGGAGAGCAGATGGCACATGGTGCCGTGGGCTGGGACGGCGAGCTGCAGAGCTCAAGGGAAGAAGACCGGTTGTGTCACAATGGCTCCTTGGGTTCATGTGCATCACCTGTGTCACCATGGTCTCCTTGATTCCATGAGGCCCCACTGTGTCACAATGGCTCCTTGGCTTCATGTGCATCACCTGTGTCACCATGGTCTCCTTGATTCCATGAGGCCCCACTGGGTCACAATGGCTCCGTGGCTTCCATGTGGCCCCACTGTGTCACAATGGCCCCTTGCTTCCATAGGTTTTCTATTGTAACAATGGACTCCTTGGTTCTGTGAGCTACCCTGCTTTTTGCAGAGGTGTCTTTGGTTCCAACAAGGCCCTGCTGCATCTCATGAGGAACACATTTCCATGTGGTTCCATGATTCCCCACGGTGTCACCATGGAGCCTTGTTTCTAGGAGGTTCTGTACTGTCACAATTGTCTCCTTGATGCCATGAGCCCCTGCAGTGTCACAATGGCTCCTTGCTTCCATGAGGAACACAAAAGCTTTGCATCAACACTGAGCAACAGCTGCTGAACACACCTGGGAGCATCTGCTTGCATCAAACGATTGCTTCAAGCTGAGAAAGGCACCAGCAGCTTCCATCTGCAACAGAGAGCCAGGCAAAGGACAGGGACAGGGAATTCCGTGGAAAGACTGCGAGAATTCTGCTCCCAGAGATCATTCCTGCTCACAGTGTCCCTTGTAGAAAGGGGACATCATTGCAGGCAGCCTGGACTGAGCATGTGGGTTTGGTTGTCTAGGGAACCTGCTCAGGCTTTTTCATTCTTTCCTTACAAACAGGAAAACTTCTCCTGGGCCTGTGTGCAGGCAGAGCCCTGAGGAGAGCACTTGGCACATGGTGCTGTGGGCTGGGACAGCCAGCTGCAGAGCTGAAGGGAAGAAGCCCCACAGTGTCACAATGGCTCCTTGGCTTCATGTGCATCACCTGTGTCACCATGGTCTCCTTGATTCCATCAGGCCCCACTGTGTCACAATGGCTCCTTGGCTTCATGTGCATCACCTGTGTCACCATGGTCTCCTTGATTCCATGAGGCCCCACTGTGTCACAATGGCTCCTTGGCTTCATGTGCATCACCTGTGTCACCATGGTCTCCTTGATTCCATGAGGCCCCACTGGGTCACAATGGCTCCTTGGCTTCATGTGCATCACCTGTGTCACCATGGTCTCCTTGATTCCATGAGGCCCCACTGCGTCACAATGGCTCCTTGGCTTCCATGAGGCCCCACTGTGTCACAATGGTCTCCTTGATTCCATGAGGTTCCGCAGTGTCACCATGCTCACCTTTGATCCACATTGTCATAATGGACAATTGCTTCCATGTGGCCCCACTGTGTCACAATAGCCCCTTGGTTCCAAAGGTTTTCTAGAATGTAATGTATAATTTTCTACAATGTAACAATGGACTCCTTGGTTCTGTGAGCTACCCTGCTTTTTGCAGAGGTGTCTTTGGTTCCAACAAGGCCCTGCTGTGTCTCAGTGCACCCTGGCTTCCATGCGCATCTGGAGTATCACAAAGGCTCCTTGGTTCCACGAGGTCTTGCTGTGTCACAATGGATGCTGTGCTCCATGAGGCCCTCCAAAGTCATCATGGAGCCTTGATTCCATGTGCTTCCATTGTGTCCCAGGGATCGCCTTGGTTCCATCAGTTTCCTTAGTGGCACAATGCTCTCCATGCTTCCATGATTGCCCACAATGTCACAATGCTCTCCATGCTTCCATGAGGCCCTGCTTTGCCACAATGGTCCCCTTGTGTCCATGAGGCCCCGCTGTGTCCCAATGGACGGATGGTTCCATGAGGTTCCGTGCTGTCTCCATGGTCTTCTTGAATCCGCAGTGTAACAATGGACCATTGCTTCCAGGCGGCCTCTCTGTGTCACAAGGGGCTCCTTGATTCCATGATTCGCCACGGTGTCACCATGGAGCCTTGTTTCTAGGAGGTTCTGTAGTGTCACAATTGTCTCCTTGATGCCATGAGCCCCTGCAGTGTCACAATGGCTCCTTGCTTCCATGAGGAACACAAAAGCTTTGCATCAACACTGAGCAACAGCTGCTGAACACACCTGGGAGCACCTGCTTGCATCAAAAGAGGGCTTCAAGCAGAGAATGGCAGCAGCAGCTTCCATCTGCAACAGAGAGCCAGGCAAAGGACAGGGACAGGGAATTCCGTGGAAAGACTGCGAGAATTCTGCTCCCAGAGATCATTCCTGCTCACAGTATTCCTTGTAGAAAGGGGACATCATTGCAGGCAGCCTGGACTGAGCATGTGGGTTTGGTTGTCTAGGGAACCTGCTCAGGCTTTTCCATTCTTTCCTTACAAACAGGAAAACTTCTCCTGGGCCTGTGTGCAGGCAGAGCCCTGAGGAGAGCACTTGGCACATGGTGCTGTGGGCTGGGACGGCCAGCTGCAGAGCTCAAGGGAAGAAGCCGCACTGTGTCACAATGGCTCCTTGGCTTCATGTGCATCACCTGTGTCACCATGGTCTCCTTGATTCCATGAGGCCCCACTGTGTCACAATGGCTCCTTGGCTTCATGTGCATCACCTGTGTCACCATGGTCTCCTTGATTCCATGAGGCCCCACTGTGTCACAATGGCTCCTTGGCTTCATGTGCATCACCTGTGTCACCATGGTCTCCTTGATTCCATGAGGCCCCACTGGGTCACAATGGCTCCTTGGCTTCATGTGCATCACCTGTGTCACCATGGTCTCCTTGCTTCCATAGGTTTTCTATTGTAACAATGGACTCCTTGGTTCTGTGAGCTACCCTGCTTTTTGCAGAGGTGTCTTTGGTTCCAACAAGGCCCTGCTGTGTCTCATGAGGAACACATTTCCATGTGGTTCCTGATTCCCCACGGTGTCACCATGGAGCCTTCTTTCTAGGAGGTTCTGTACTGTCACAATTGTCTCCTTGATGCCATGAGCCCCTGCAGTGTCACAATGGCTCCTTGCTTCCATGAGGAACACAAAAGCTTTGCATCAACACTGAGCAACAGCTGCTGAACACACCTGGGAGCATCTGCTTGCATCAAAAGAGGGCTTCAAGCTGAGAATGGCACCAGCAGCTTCCATCTGCAACAGAGAGCCAGGCAAAGGACAGGGACAGAGAATTCCGTGGAAGGACTGTGAGAATTCTGCTCCCAGAGATCATTCCTGCTCACAGTGTCCCTTGTAGAAAGGGGACATCATTGCAGGCAGCCTGGACTGAGCATGTGGGTTTGGTTGTCTAGGGAACCTGCTCAGGCTTTTCCATTCTTTCCTTACAAACAGGAAAACTTCTCCTGGGCCTGTGTGCAGGCAGAGCCCTGAGGAGAGCACTTGGCACATGGTGCCTCGGTGTGGGACAGCCAGCTGCAGAGCTGAAGGGAAGAAGCCCCGCTGTGTCACAATGGCTCCTTGGCTTCATGTGCATCACCTGTGTCACCATGGTCTCCTTGATTCCATGAGGCCCCACTGTGTCACAATGGCTCCTTGGCTTCATGTGCATCACCTGTGTCACCATGGTCTCCTTGATTCCATGAGGCCCCACTGGGTCACAATGGCTCTGTGGCTTCCATGTGGCCCCACTGTGTCACAATGGTCTCCTTGCTTCCATAGGTTTTCTATTGTAACAATGGACTCCTTGGTTCTGTGAGCTACCCTGCTTTTGGTAGAGGTGTCTTTGGTTCCAACAAGGCCCTGCTGCGTCTCATGAGGAACACATTTCCATGTGGTTCCATGATTCCCCACGGTGTCATCATGGAGTCTTGTTTCTAGGAGGTTCTGTACTGTCACAATTGTCTCCTTGATGCCATGAGCCCCTGCAGTGTCACAATGGCTCCTTGCTTCCATGAGGAACACAAAAGCTTTGCATCAACACTGAGCAACAGCTGCTGAACACACCTGGGAGCATCTGCTTGCATCAAACGAGGGCTTCAAGATGAGAAAGGAACCAGCAGCTTCCATCTGCAACAGAGAGCCAGGGAAAGGACAGGGACAGAGAATTCAGTGGAAAGACTGTGAGAATTCTGCTCTCAGAGATCATTCCTGCTCACAGTGTCCCTTGTAGAAAGGGGACATCATTGCAGGCAGCCTGGACTCAGCATGTGGGGTTTGTTGTTTAGGAAAGCTGCTCAGGCTTTTCCATTCTTTCCTTACAAACAGGAAAACTTCTCTGGGCCTGTGTGCAGGCAGAGTCCTGAGGAGAGCAGTTGGCACATAGTGCTGTGGGCTGGGACAGCCAGCTGCAGAGCTGAAGGGAAGAAGCCCCGCTGTGTCACAATGGCTCCTTGGCTTCATGTGCATCACCTGTGTCACCATGGTCTCCTTGATTCCATGAGGCCCCACTGTGTCACAATGGCTCCTTGGCTTCATGTGCATCACCTGTGTCACCATGGTCTCCTTGATTCCATGAGGCCCCACTGTGTCACAATGGCTCCTTGGCTTCATGTGCATCACCTGTGTCACCATGGTCTCCTTGATTCCATGAGGCCCCACTGTGTCACAATGGCTCCTTGCTTCCATGAGGTTCCGCAGTGTCACCATGCTCACCTTTGATCCACATTGTCATAATGGACAATTGCTTCCATGTGGCCCCACTGTGTCACAATAGCCCCTTGGTTCCATAGGTTTTCTAGAATGTAATGTATAATTTTCTACAATGTAACAATGGACTCCTTGGTTCTGTGAGCTCCCCTGCTTTTTGCAGAGGTGTCTTTGGTTCCAACAAGGCCCCGCTGTGTCTCAGTGCACCCTGGCTTCCATGCGCATCTGGAGTATCACAAAGGCTCCTTGGTTCCACGAGGTCTTGCTGTGTCACAATGGATGCTGTGCTCCATGAGGCCCTCCAAAGTCATCATGGAGCCTTGATTCCATGTGCTTCCATTGTGTCCCAGGGATCGCCTTGGTTCCATCAGTTTCCTTAGTGGCACAATGCTCTCCATGCTTCCACGATTGCCCACAATGTCACAATGCTCTCCATGCTTCCATGAGGCCCTGCTTTGCCACAATGGTCCCCTTGTGTCCATGAGGCCCCGCTGTGTCCCAATGGACGGATGGTTCCATGAGGTTCCGTGCTGTCCCCATGGTCTTCTTGAATCCGCAGTGTAACAATGGACCATTGCTTCCAGGCGGCCTCTCTGTGTCACAAGGGGCTCCTTGATTCCATGATTCGCCACGGTGTCACCATGGAGCCTTGTTTCTAGGAGGTTCTGTAGTGTCACAATTGTCTCCTTGATGCCATGAGCCCCTGCAGTGTCACAATGGCTCCTTGCTTCCATGAGGAACACAAAAGCTTTGCATCAACACTGAGCAACAGCTGCTGAACACACCTGGGAGCACCTGCTTGCATCAAAAGAGGGCTTCAAGCTGAGAATGGCAGCAGCAGCTTCCATCTGCAACAGAGAGCCAGGCAAAGGACAGGGACAGGGAATTCCGTGGAAAGACTGCGAGAATTCTGCTCCCAGAGATCATTCCTGCTCACAGTATTCCTTGTAGAAAGGGGACATCATTGCAGGCAGCCTGGACTGAGCATGTGGGTTTGGTTGTCTAGGGAACCTGCTCAGGCTTTTCCATTCTTTCCTTACAAACAGGAAAACTTCTCCTGGGCCTGTGTGCAGGCAGAGCCCTGAGGAGAGCAGTTGGCACATGGTGCTGTGGGCTGGGACGGCCAGCTGCAGAGCTCAAGGGAAGAAGCCGCACTGTGTCACAATGGCTCCTTGGCTTCATGTGCATCACCTGTGTCACCATGGTCTCCTTGATTCCATGAGGCCCCACTGGGTCACAATGGCTCCTTGGCTTCATGTGCATCACCTGTGTCACCATGGTCTCCTTGATTCCATGAGGCCCCACTGGGTCACAATGGCTCCTTGGCTTCATGTGCATCACCTGTGTCACCATGGTCTCCTTGATTCCATGAGGCCCCACTGGGTCACAATGGCTCCTTGGCTTCATGTGCATCACCTGTGTCACCATGGTCTCCTTGCTTCCATAGGTTTTCTATTGTAACAATGGACTCCTTGGTTCTGTGAGCTACCCTGCTTTTTGCAGAGGTGTCTTTGGTTCCAACAAGGCCCTGCTGTGTCTCATGAGGAACACATTTCCATGTGGTTCCTGATTCCCCACGGTGTCACCATGGAGCCTTCTTTCTAGGAGGTTCTGTACTGTCACAATTGTCTCCTTGATGCCATGAGCCCCTGCAGTGTCACAATGGCTCCTTGCTTCCATGAGGAACACAAAAGCTTTGCATCAACACTGAGCAACAGCTGCTGAACACACCTGGGAGCATCTGCTTGCATCAAAAGAGGGCTTCAAGCTGAGAATGGCACCAGCAGCTTCCATCTGCAACAGAGAGCCAGGCAAAGGACAGGGACAGAGAATTCCGTGGAAGGACTGTGAGAATTCTGCTCCCAGAGATCATTCCTGCTCACAGTGTCCCTTGTAGAAAGGGGACATCATTGCAGGCAGCCTGGACTGAGCATGTGGGTTTGGTTGTCTAGGGAACCTGCTCAGGCTTTTCCATTCTTTCCTTACAAACAGGAAAACTTCTCCTGGGCCTGTGTGCAGGCAGAGCCCTGAGGAGAGCACTTGGCACATGGTGCCTCGGTGTGGGACAGCCAGCTGCAGAGCTGAAGGGAAGAAGCCCCGCTGTGTCACAATGGCTCCTTGGCTTCATGTGCATCACCTGTGTCACCATGGTCTCCTTGATTCCATGAGGCCCCACTGTGTCACAATGGCTCCTTGGCTTCATGTGCATCACCTGTGTCACCATGGTCTCCTTGATTCCATGAGGCCCCACTGGGTCACAATGGCTCTGTGGCTTCCATGTGGCCCCACTGTGTCACAATGGTCTCCTTGCTTCCATAGGTTTTCTATTGTAACAATGGACTCCTTGGTTCTGTGAGCTACCCTGCTTTTGGTAGAGGTGTCTTTGGTTCCAACAAGGCCCTGCTGCGTCTCATGAGGAACACATTTCCATGTGGTTCCATGATTCCCCACGGTGTCATCATGGAGTCTTGTTTCTAGGAGGTTCTGTACTGTCACAATTGTCTCCTTGATGCCATGAGCCCCTGCAGTGTCACAATGGCTCCTTGCTTCCATGAGGAACACAAAAGCTTTGCATCAACACTGAGCAACAGCTGCTGAACACACCTGGGAGCATCTGCTTGCATCAAACGAGGGCTTCAAGATGAGAAAGGAACCAGCAGCTTCCATCTGCAACAGAGAGCCAGGGAAAGGACAGGGACAGAGAATTCAGTGGAAAGACTGTGAGAATTCTGCTCTCAGAGATCATTCCTGCTCACAGTGTCCCTTGTAGAAAGGGGACATCATTGCAGGCAGCCTGGACTCAGCATGTGGGGTTTGTTGTTTAGGAAAGCTGCTCAGGCTTTTCCATTCTTTCCTTACAAACAGGAAAACTTCTCTGGGCCTGTGTGCAGGCAGAGTCCTGAGGAGAGCAGTTGGCACATAGTGCTGTGGGCTGGGACAGCCAGCTGCAGAGCTGAAGGGAAGAAGCCCCGCTGTGTCACAATGGCTCCTTGGCTTCATGTGCATCACCTGTGTCACCATGGTCTCCTTGATTCCATGAGGCCCCACTGTGTCACAATGGCTCCTTGGCTTCATGTGCATCACCTGTGTCACCATGGTCTCCTTGATTCCATGAGGCCCCACTGTGTCACAATGGCTCCTTGGCTTCATGTGCATCACCTGTGTCACCATGGTCTCCTTGATTCCATGAGGCCCCACTGTGTCACAATGGCTCCTTGGCTTCATGTGCATCACCTGTGTCACCATGGTCTCCTTGATTCCATGAGGCCCCACTGTGTCACAATGGCTCCTTGCTTCCATGAGGTTCCGCAGTGTCACCATGCTCACCTTTGATCCACATTGTCATAATGGACAATTGCTTCCATGTGGCCCCACTGTGTCACAATAGCCCCTTGGTTCCATAGGTTTTCTAGAATGTAATGTATAATTTTCTACAATGTAACAATGGACTCCTTGGTTCTGTGAGCTCCCCTGCTTTTTGCAGAGGTGTCTTTGGTTCCAACAAGGCCCCGCTGTGTCTCAGTGCAGCCTGGCTTCCATGCGCATCTGGAGTATCACAAAGGCTCCTTGGTTCCACGAGGTCTTGCTGTGTCACAATGGATGCTGTGCTCCATGAGGCCCTCCAAAGTCATCATGGAGCCTTGATTCCATGTGCTTCCATTGTGTCCCAGGGATCGCCTTGGTTCCATCAGTTTCCTTAGTGGCACAATGCTCTCCATGCTTCCACGATTGCCCACAATGTCACAATGCTCTCCATGCTTCCATGAGGCCCTGCTTTGCCACAATGGTCCCCTTGTGTCCATGAGGCCCCGCTGTGTCCCAATGGACGGATGGTTCCATGAGGTTCCGTGCTGTCCCCATGGTCTTCTTGAATCCGCAGTGTAACAATGGACCATTGCTTCCAGGCGGCCTCTCTGTGTCACAAGGGGCTCCTTGATTCCATGATTCGCCACGGTGTCACCATGGAGCCTTGTTTCTAGGAGGTTCTGTAGTGTCACAATTGTCTCCTTGATGCCATGAGCCCCTGCAGTGTCACAATGGCTCCTTGCTTCCATGAGGAACACAAAAGCTTTGCATCAACACTGAGCAACAGCTGCTGAACACACCTGGGAGCACCTGCTTGCATCAAAAGAGGGCTTCAAGCTGAGAATGGCAGCAGCAGCTTCCATCTGCAACAGAGAGCCAGGCAAAGGACAGGGACAGAGAATTCAGTGGAAAGACTGTGAGAATTCTGCTCTCAGAGATCATTCCTGCTCACAGTGTCCCTTGTAGAAAGGGGACATCATTGCAAGCAGGCTGGACTGAGCATGTGGGTTTGGTTGTCTAGGGAACCTGCTCAGGCTTTTCCATTCTTTCCTTACAAACAGGAAAACTTCTCCTGGGCCTGTGTGCAGGCAGAGCCCTGAGGAGAGCAGTTGGCACATGGTGCCGTGGGCTGGGACCGCCAGCTGCAGAGCTCAAGGGAAGAAGACCGGTTGTGTCACAATGGCTCCTTGGCTTCATGTGCATCACCTGTGTCACCATGGTCTCCTTGATTCCATGAGGCCCCACTGTGTCACAATGGCTCCTTGGCTTCATGTGCATCACCTGTGTCACCATGGTCTCCTTGATTCCATGAGGCCCCACTGGGTCACAATGGCTCCTTGGCTTCATGTGCATCACCTGTGTCACCATGGTCTCCTTGATTCCATGAGGCCCCACTGTGTCACAATGGCTCCTTGGCTTCATGTGCATCACCTGTGTCACAATGGCTCCTTGCTTCCATGAGGTTCCGCAGTGTCACCATGCTCACCTTTGATCCACATTGTCATAATGGACAATTGCTTCCATGTGGCCCCACTGTGTCACAATAGCCCCTTGGTTCCATAGGTTTTCTAGAATGTAATGTATAATTTTCTACAATGTAACAATGGACTCCTTGGTTCTGTGAGCTACCCTGCTTTTTGCAGAGGTGTCTTTGGTTCCAACAAGGCCCCGCTGTGTCTCAGTGCACCCTGGCTTCCATGCGCATCTGGAGTATCACAAAGGCTCCTTGGTTCCACGAGGTCTTGCTGTGTCACAATGGATGCTGTGCTCCATGAGGCCCTCCAAAGTCATCATGGAGCCTTGATTCCATGTGCTTCCATTGTGTCCCAGGGATCGCCTTGGTTCCATCAGTTTCCTTAGTGGCACAATGCTCTCCATGCTTCCACGATTGCCCACAATGTCACAATGCTCTCCATGCTTCCATGAGGCCCTGCTTTGCCACAATGGTCCCCTTGTGTCCATGAGGCCCCGCTGTGTCCCAATGGACGGATGGTTCCATGAGGTTCCGTGCTGTCCCCATGGTCTTCTTGAATCCGCAGTGTAACAATGGACCATTGCTTCCAGGCGGCCTCTCTGTGTCACAAGGGGCTCCTTGATTCCATGATTCGCCACGGTGTCACCATGGAGCCTTGTTTCTAGGAGGTTCTGTACTGTCACAATTGTCTCCTTGATGCCATGAGCCCCTGCAGTGTCACAATGGCTCCTTGCTTCCATGAGGAACACAAAAGCTTTGCATCAACACTGAGCAACAGCTGCTGAACACACCTGGGAGCACCTGCTTGCATCAAAAGAGGGCTTCAAGCAGAGAATGGCAGCAGCAGCTTCCATCTGCAACAGAGAGCCAGGCAAAGGACAGGGACAGGGAATTCCGTGGAAAGACTGCGAGAATTCTGCTCCCAGAGATCATTCCTGCTCACAGTATTCCTTGTAGAAAGGGGACATCATTGCAGGCAGCCTGGACTGAGCATGTGGGTTTGGTTGTCTAGGGAACCTGCTCAGGCTTTTCCATTCTTTCCTTACAAACAGGAAAACTTCTCCTGGGCCTGTGTGCAGGCAGAGCCCTGAGGAGAGCACTTGGCACATGGTGCTGTGGGCTGGGACGGCCAGCTGCAGAGCTCAAGGGAAGAAGACCGGTTGTGTCACAATGGCTCCTTGGCTTCATGTGCATCACCTGTGTCACCATGGTCTCCTTGATTCCATGAGGCCCCACTGTGTCACAATGGCTCCTTGGCTTCATGTGCATCACCTGTGTCACCATGGTCTCCTTGATTCCATGAGGCCCCACTGGGTCACAATGGCTCCGTGGCTTCCATGTGGCCCCACTGTGTCACAATGGCCCCTTGCTTCCATAGGTTTTCTATTGTAACAATGGACTCCTTGGTTCTGTGAGCTACCCTGCTTTTTGCAGAGGTGTCTTTGGTTCCAACAAGGCCCTGCTGCATCTCATGAGGAACACATTTCCATGTGGTTCCATGATTCCCCACGGTGTCACCATGGAGCCTTGTTTCTAGGAGGTTCTGTAGTGTCACAATTGTCTCCTTGATGCCATGAGCCCCTGCAGTGTCACAATGGCTCCTTGCTTCCATGAGGAACACAAAAGCTTTGCATCAACACTGAGCAACAGCTGCTGAACACACCTGGGAGCATCTGCTTGCATCAAACGATTGCTTCAAGCTGAGAAAGGCACCAGCAGCTTCCATCTGCAACAGAGAGCCAGGCAAAGGACAGGGACAGGGAATTCCGTGGAAAGACTGCGAGAATTCTGCTCCCAGAGATCATTCCTGCTCACAGTGTCCCTTGTAGAAAGGGGACATCATTGCAGGCAGCCTGGACTGAGCATGTGGGTTTGGTTGTCTAGGGAACCTGCTCAGGCTTTTTCATTCTTTCCTTACAAACAGGAAAACTTCTCTGGGCCTGTGTGCAGGCAGAGCCCTGAGGAGAGCACTTGGCACATGGTGCTGTGGGCTGGGACAGCCAGCTGCAGAGCTGAAGGGAAGAAGCCCCGCAGTGTCACAATGGCTCCTTGGCTTCATGTGCATCACCTGTGTCACCATGGTCTCCTTGATTCCATGAGGCCCCACTGTGTCACAATGGCTCCTTGGCTTCATGTGCATCACCTGTGTCACCATGGTCTCCTTGATTCCATGAGGCCCCACTGGGTCACAATGGCTCCTTGGCTTCATGTGCATCACCTGTGTCACAATGGCTCCTTGCTTCCATGAGGTTCCGCAGTGTCACCATGCTCACCTTTGATCCACATTGTCATAATGGACAATTGCTTCCATGTGGCCCCACTGTGTCACAATAGCCCCTTGGTTCCATAGGTTTTCTAGAATGTAATGTATAATTTTCTACAATGTAACAATGGACTCCTTGGTTCTGTGAGCTCCCCTGCTTTTTGCAGAGGTGTCTTTGGGTCCAACAAGGCCCCGCTGTGTCTCAGTGCAGCCTGGCTTCCATGCGCATCTGGAGTATCACAAAGGCTCCTTGGTTCCACGAGGTCTTGCTGTGTCACAATGGATGCTGTGCTCCATGAGGCCCTCCAAAGTCATCATGGAGCCTTGATTCCATGTGCTTCCATTGTGTCCCAGGGATCGCCTTGGTTCCATCAGTTTCCTTAGTGGCACAATGCTCTCCATGCTTCCACGATTGCCCACAATGTCACAATGCTCTCCATGCTTCCATGAGGCCCTGCTTTGCCACAATGGTCCCCTTGTGTCCATGAGGCCCCGCTGTGTCCCAATGGACGGATGGTTCCATGAGGTTCCGTGCTGTCCCCATGGTCTTCTTGAATCCGCAGTGTAACAATGGACCATTGCTTCCAGGCGGCCTCTCTGTGTCACAAGGGGCTCCTTGATTCCATGATTCGCCACGGTGTCACCATGGAGCCTTGTTTCTAGGAGGTTCTGTAGTGTCACAATTGTCTCCTTGATGCCATGAGCCCCTGCAGTGTCACAATGGCTCCTTGCTTCCATGAGGAACACAAAAGCTTTGCATCAACACTGAGCAACAGCTGCTGAACACACCTGGGAGCACCTGCTTGCATCAAAAGAGGGCTTCAAGCTGAGAATGGCAGCAGCAGCTTCCATCTGCAACAGAGAGCCAGGCAAAGGACAGGGACAGGGAATTCCGTGGAAAGACTGCGAGAATTCTGCTCCCAGAGATCATTCCTGCTCACAGTATTCCTTGTAGAAAGGGGACATCATTGCAGGCAGCCTGGACTGAGCATGTGGGTTTGGTTGTCTAGGGAACCTGCTCAGGCTTTTCCATTCTTTCCTTACAAACAGGAAAACTTCTCCTGGGCCTGTGTGCAGGCAGAGCCCTGAGGAGAGCAGTTGGCACATGGTGCTGTGGGCTGGGACGGCCAGCTGCAGAGCTCAAGGGAAGAAGCCGCACTGTGTCACAATGGCTCCTTGGCTTCATGTGCATCACCTGTGTCACCATGGTCTCCTTGATTCCATGAGGCCCCACTGGGTCACAATGGCTCCTTGGCTTCATGTGCATCACCTGTGTCACCATGGTCTCCTTGATTCCATGAGGCCCCACTGGGTCACAATGGCTCCTTGGCTTCATGTGCATCACCTGTGTCACCATGGTCTCCTTGATTCCATGAGGCCCCACTGGGTCACAATGGCTCCTTGGCTTCATGTGCATCACCTGTGTCACCATGGTCTCCTTGCTTCCATAGGTTTTCTATTGTAACAATGGACTCCTTGGTTCTGTGAGCTACCCTGCTTTTTGCAGAGGTGTCTTTGGTTCCAACAAGGCCCTGCTGTGTCTCATGAGGAACACATTTCCATGTGGTTCCTGATTCCCCACGGTGTCACCATGGAGCCTTCTTTCTAGGAGGTTCTGTACTGTCACAATTGTCTCCTTGATGCCATGAGCCCCTGCAGTGTCACAATGGCTCCTTGCTTCCATGAGGAACACAAAAGCTTTGCATCAACACTGAGCAACAGCTGCTGAACACACCTGGGAGCATCTGCTTGCATCAAAAGAGGGCTTCAAGCTGAGAATGGCACCAGCAGCTTCCATCTGCAACAGAGAGCCAGGCAAAGGACAGGGACAGAGAATTCCGTGGAAGGACTGTGAGAATTCTGCTCCCAGAGATCATTCCTGCTCACAGTGTCCCTTGTAGAAAGGGGACATCATTGCAGGCAGCCTGGACTGAGCATGTGGGTTTGGTTGTCTAGGGAACCTGCTCAGGCTTTTCCATTCTTTCCTTACAAACAGGAAAACTTCTCCTGGGCCTGTGTGCAGGCAGAGCCCTGAGGAGAGCACTTGGCACATGGTGCCTCGGTGTGGGACAGCCAGCTGCAGAGCTGAAGGGAAGAAGCCCCGCTGTGTCACAATGGCTCCTTGGCTTCATGTGCATCACCTGTGTCACCATGGTCTCCTTGATTCCATGAGGCCCCACTGTGTCACAATGGCTCCTTGGCTTCATGTGCATCACCTGTGTCACCATGGTCTCCTTGATTCCATGAGGCCCCACTGGGTCACAATGGCTCTGTGGCTTCCATGTGGCCCCACTGTGTCACAATGGTCTCCTTGCTTCCATAGGTTTTCTATTGTAACAATGGACTCCTTGGTTCTGTGAGCTACCCTGCTTTTGGTAGAGGTGTCTTTGGTTCCAACAAGGCCCTGCTGCGTCTCATGAGGAACACATTTCCATGTGGTTCCATGATTCCCCACGGTGTCATCATGGAGTCTTGTTTCTAGGAGGTTCTGTACTGTCACAATTGTCTCCTTGATGCCATGAGCCCCTGCAGTGTCACAATGGCTCCTTGCTTCCATGAGGAACACAAAAGCTTTGCATCAACACTGAGCAACAGCTGCTGAACACACCTGGGAGCATCTGCTTGCATCAAACGAGGGCTTCAAGATGAGAAAGGAACCAGCAGCTTCCATCTGCAACAGAGAGCCAGGCAAAGGACAGGGACAGAGAATTCAGTGGAAAGACTGTGAGAATTCTGCTCTCAGAGATCATTCCTGCTCACAGTGTCCCTTGTAGAAAGGGGACATCATTGCAGGCAGCCTGGACTCAGCATGTGGGGTTTGTTGTTTAGGAAAGCTGCTCAGGCTTTTCCATTCTTTCCTTACAAACAGGAAAACTTCTCTGGGCCTGTGTGCAGGCAGAGTCCTGAGGAGAGCAGTTGGCACATAGTGCTGTGGGCTGGGACAGCCAGCTGCAGAGCTGAAGGGAAGAAGCCCCGCTGTGTCACAATGGCTCCTTGGCTTCATGTGCATCACCTGTGTCACCATGGTCTCCTTGATTCCATGAGGCCCCACTGTGTCACAATGGCTCCTTGGCTTCATGTGCATCACCTGTGTCACCATGGTCTCCTTGATTCCATGAGGCCCCACTGTGTCACAATGGCTCCTTGGCTTCATGTGCATCACCTGTGTCACCATGGTCTCCTTGATTCCATGAGGCCCCACTGTGTCACAATGGCTCCTTGGCTTCATGTGCATCACCTGTGTCACCATGGTCTCCTTGATTCCATGAGGCCCCACTGTGTCACAATGGCTCCTTGCTTCCATGAGGTTCCGCAGTGTCACCATGCTCACCTTTGATCCACATTGTCATAATGGACAATTGCTTCCATGTGGCCCCACTGTGTCACAATAGCCCCTTGGTTCCATAGGTTTTCTAGAATGTAATGTATAATTTTCTACAATGTAACAATGGACTCCTTGGTTCTGTGAGCTCCCCTGCTTTTTGCAGAGGTGTCTTTGGTTCCAACAAGGCCCCGCTGTGTCTCAGTGCAGCCTGGCTTCCATGCGCATCTGGAGTATCACAAAGGCTCCTTGGTTCCACGAGGTCTTGCTGTGTCACAATGGATGCTGTGCTCCATGAGGCCCTCCAAAGTCATCATGGAGCCTTGATTCCATGTGCTTCCATTGTGTCCCAGGGATCGCCTTGGTTCCATCAGTTTCCTTAGTGGCACAATGCTCTCCATGCTTCCACGATTGCCCACAATGTCACAATGCTCTCCATGCTTCCATGAGGCCCTGCTTTGCCACAATGGTCCCCTTGTGTCCATGAGGCCCCGCTGTGTCCCAATGGACGGATGGTTCCATGAGGTTCCGTGCTGTCCCCATGGTCTTCTTGAATCCGCAGTGTAACAATGGACCATTGCTTCCAGGCGGCCTCTCTGTGTCACAAGGGGCTCCTTGATTCCATGATTCGCCACGGTGTCACCATGGAGCCTTGTTTCTAGGAGGTTCTGTAGTGTCACAATTGTCTCCTTGATGCCATGAGCCCCTGCAGTGTCACAATGGCTCCTTGCTTCCATGAGGAACACAAAAGCTTTGCATCAACACTGAGCAACAGCTGCTGAACACACCTGGGAGCACCTGCTTGCATCAAAAGAGGGCTTCAAGCTGAGAATGGCAGCAGCAGCTTCCATCTGCAACAGAGAGCCAGGCAAAGGACAGGGACAGAGAATTCAGTGGAAAGACTGTGAGAATTCTGCTCTCAGAGATCATTCCTGCTCACAGTGTCCCTTGTAGAAAGGGGACATCATTGCAAGCAGGCTGGACTGAGCATGTGGGTTTGGTTGTCTAGGGAACCTGCTCAGGCTTTTCCATTCTTTCCTTACAAACAGGAAAACTTCTCCTGGGCCTGTGTGCAGGCAGAGCCCTGAGGAGAGCAGTTGGCACATGGTGCCGTGGGCTGGGACCGCCAGCTGCAGAGCTCAAGGGAAGAAGACCGGTTGTGTCACAATGGCTCCTTGGCTTCATGTGCATCACCTGTGTCACCATGGTCTCCTTGATTCCATGAGGCCCCACTGTGTCACAATGGCTCCTTGGCTTCATGTGCATCACCTGTGTCACCATGGTCTCCTTGATTCCATGAGGCCCCACTGGGTCACAATGGCTCCTTGGCTTCATGTGCATCACCTGTGTCACCATGGTCTCCTTGATTCCATGAGGCCCCACTGTGTCACAATGGCTCCTTGGCTTCATGTGCATCACCTGTGTCACAATGGCTCCTTGCTTCCATGAGGTTCCGCAGTGTCACCATGCTCACCTTTGATCCACATTGTCATAATGGACAATTGCTTCCATGTGGCCCCACTGTGTCACAATAGCCCCTTGGTTCCATAGGTTTTCTAGAATGTAATGTATAATTTTCTACAATGTAACAATGGACTCCTTGGTTCTGTGAGCTACCCTGCTTTTTGCAGAGGTGTCTTTGGTTCCAACAAGGCCCTGCTGTGTCTCAGTGCACCCTGGCTTCCATGCGCATCTGGAGTATCACAAAGGCTCCTTGGTTCCACGAGGTCTTGCTGTGTCACAATGGATGCTGTGCTCCATGAGGCCCTCCAAAGTCATCATGGAGCCTTGATTCCATGTGCTTCCATTGTGTCCCAGGGATCGCCTTGGTTCCATCAGTTTCCTTAGTGGCACAATGCTCTCCATGCTTCCACGATTGCCCACAATGTCACAATGCTCTCCATGCTTCCATGAGGCCCTGCTTTGCCACAATGGTCCCCTTGTGTCCATGAGGCCCCGCTGTGTCCCAATGGACGGATGGTTCCATGAGGTTCCGTGCTGTCCCCATGGTCTTCTTGAATCCGCAGTGTAACAATGGACCATTGCTTCCAGGCGGCCTCTCTGTGTCACAAGGGGCTCCTTGATTCCATGATTCGCCACGGTGTCACCATGGAGCCTTGTTTCTAGGAGGTTCTGTACTGTCACAATTGTCTCCTTGATGCCATGAGCCCCTGCAGTGTCACAATGGCTCCTTGCTTCCATGAGGAACACAAAAGCTTTGCATCAACACTGAGCAACAGCTGCTGAACACACCTGGGAGCACCTGCTTGCATCAAAAGAGGGCTTCAAGCTGAGAATGGCAGCAGCAGCTTCCATCTGCAACAGAGAGCCAGGCAAAGGACAGGGACAGGGAATTCCGTGGAAAGACTGCGAGAATTCTGCTCCCAGAGATCATTCCTGCTCACAGTATTCCTTGTAGAAAGGGGACATCATTGCAGGCAGCCTGGACTGAGCATGTGGGTTTGGTTGTCTAGGGAACCTGCTCAGGCTTTTCCATTCTTTCCTTACAAACAGGAAAACTTCTCCTGGGCCTGTGTGCAGGCAGAGCCCTGAGGAGAGCACTTGGCACATGGTGCTGTGGGCTGGGACGGCCAGCTGCAGAGCTCAAGGGAAGAAGACCGGTTGTGTCACAATGGCTCCTTGGCTTCATGTGCATCACCTGTGTCACCATGGTCTCCTTGATTCCATGAGGCCCCACTGTGTCACAATGGCTCCTTGGCTTCATGTGCATCACCTGTGTCACCATGGTCTCCTTGATTCCATGAGGCCCCACTGGGTCACAATGGCTCCGTGGCTTCCATGTGGCCCCACTGTGTCACAATGGCCCCTTGCTTCCATAGGTTTTCTATTGTAACAATGGACTCCTTGGTTCTGTGAGCTACCCTGCTTTTTGCAGAGGTGTCTTTGGTTCCAACAAGGCCCTGCTGCATCTCATGAGGAACACATTTCCATGTGGTTCCATGATTCCCCACGGTGTCACCATGGAGCCTTGTTTCTAGGAGGTTCTGTAGTGTCACAATTGTCTCCTTGATGCCATGAGCCCCTGCAGTGTCACAATGGCTCCTTGCTTCCATGAGGAACACAAAAGCTTTGCATCAACACTGAGCAACAGCTGCTGAACACACCTGGGAGCATCTGCTTGCATCAAACGATTGCTTCAAGCTGAGAAAGGCACCAGCAGCTTCCATCTGCAACAGAGAGCCAGGCAAAGGACAGGGACAGGGAATTCCGTGGAAAGACTGCGAGAATTCTGCTCCCAGAGATCATTCCTGCTCACAGTGTCCCTTGTAGAAAGGGGACATCATTGCAGGCAGCCTGGACTGAGCATGTGGGTTTGGTTGTCTAGGGAACCTGCTCAGGCTTTTTCATTCTTTCCTTACAAACAGGAAAACTTCTCTGGGCCTGTGTGCAGGCAGAGCCCTGAGGAGAGCACTTGGCACATGGTGCTGTGGGCTGGGACAGCCAGCTGCAGAGCTGAAGGGAAGAAGCCCCGCAGTGTCACAATGGCTCCTTGGCTTCATGTGCATCACCTGTGTCACCATGGTCTCCTTGATTCCATCAGGCCCCACTGTGTCACAATGGCTCCTTGGCTTCATGTGCATCACCTGTGTCACCATGGTCTCCTTGATTCCATGAGGCCCCACTGGGTCACAATGGCTCCTTGGCTTCATGTGCATCACCTGTGTCACAATGGCTCCTTGCTTCCATGAGGTTCCGCAGTGTCACCATGCTCACCTTTGATCCACATTGTCATAATGGACAATTGCTTCCATGTGGCCCCACTGTGTCACAATAGCCCCTTGGTTCCATAGGTTTTCTAGAATGTAATGTATAATTTTCTACAATGTAACAATGGACTCCTTGGTTCTGTGAGCTCCCCTGCTTTTTGCAGAGGTGTCTTTGGGTCCAACAAGGCCCCGCTGTGTCTCAGTGCAGCCTGGCTTCCATGCGCATCTGGAGTATCACAAAGGCTCCTTGGTTCCACGAGGTCTTGCTGTGTCACAATGGATGCTGTGCTCCATGAGGCCCTCCAAAGTCATCATGGAGCCTTGATTCCATGTGCTTCCATTGTGTCCCAGGGATCGCCTTGGTTCCATCAGTTTCCTTAGTGGCACAATGCTCTCCATGCTTCCATGATTGCCCACAATGTCACAATGCTCTCCATGCTTCCATGAGGCCCTGCTTTGCCACAATGGTCCCCTTGTGTCCATGAGGCCCCGCTGTGTCCCAATGGACGGATGGTTCCATGAGGTTCCGTGCTGTCCCCATGGTCTTCTTGAATCCGCAGTGTAACAATGGACCATTGCTTCCAGGCGGCCTCTCTGTGTCACAAGGGGCTCCTTGATTCCATGATTCGCCACGGTGTCACCATGGAGCCTTGTTTCTAGGAGGTTCTGTAGTGTCACAATTGTCTCCTTGATGCCATGAGCCCCTGCAGTGTCACAATGGCTCCTTGCTTCCATGAGGAACACAAAAGCTTTGCATCAACACTGAGCAACAGCTGCTGAACACACCTGGGAGCACCTGCTTGCATCAAAAGAGGGCTTCAAGCTGAGAATGGCAGCAGCAGCTTCCATCTGCAACAGAGAGCCAGGCAAAGGACAGGGACAGAGAATTCAGTGGAAAGACTGTGAGAATTCTGCTCTCAGAGATCATTCCTGCTCACAGTGTCCCTTGTAGAAAGGGGACATCATTGCAAGCAGGCTGGACTGAGTATGTGGGTTTGTTGTTTAGGAAACCTGCTCAGGCTTTTCCATTCTTTCCTTACATCAGGAAAACTTTCCTGGGCCTGTGTGCAGGCAGAGCCCTGAGGAGAGCAGATGGCACATGGTGCCGTGGGCTGGGACGGCGAGCTGCAGAGCTCAAGGGAAGAAGACCGGTTGTGTCACAATGGCTCCTTGGCTTCATGTGCATCACCTGTGTCACCATGGTCTCCTTGATTCCATGAGGCCCCACTGTGTCACAATGGCTCCTTGGCTTCATGTGCATCACCTGTGTCACCATGGTCTCCTTGATTCCATGAGGCCCCACTGGGTCACAATGGCTCCGTGGCTTCCATGTGGCCCCACTGTGTCACAATGGCCCCTTGCTTCCATAGGTTTTCTATTGTAACAATGGACTCCTTGGTTCTGTGAGCTACCCTGCTTTTTGCAGAGGTGTCTTTGGTTCCAACAAGGCCCTGCTGCATCTCATGAGGAACACATTTCCATGTGGTTCCATGATTCCCCACGGTGTCACCATGGAGCCTTGTTTCTAGGAGGTTCTGTACTGTCACAATTGTCTCCTTGATGCCATGAGCCCCTGCAGTGTCACAATGGCTCCTTGCTTCCATGAGGAACACAAAAGCTTTGCATCAACACTGAGCAACAGCTGCTGAACACACCTGGGAGCATCTGCTTGCATCAAACGATTGCTTCAAGCTGAGAAAGGCACCAGCAGCTTCCATCTGCAACAGAGAGCCAGGCAAAGGACAGGGACAGGGAATTCCGTGGAAAGACTGCGAGAATTCTGCTCCCAGAGATCATTCCTGCTCACAGTGTCCCTTGTAGAAAGGGGACATCATTGCAGGCAGCCTGGACTGAGCATGTGGGTTTGGTTGTCTAGGGAACCTGCTCAGGCTTTTTCATTCTTTCCTTACAAACAGGAAAACTTCTCTGGGCCTGTGTGCAGGCAGAGCCCTGAGGAGAGCACTTGGCACATGGTGCTGTGGGCTGGGACAGCCAGCTGCAGAGCTGAAGGGAAGAAGCCCCGCAGTGTCACAATGGCTCCTTGGCTTCATGTGCATCACCTGTGTCACCATGGTCTCCTTGATTCCATCAGGCCCCACTGTGTCACAATGGCTCCTTGGCTTCATGTGCATCACCTGTGTCACCATGGTCTCCTTGATTCCATGAGGCCCCACTGTGTCACAATGGCTCCTTGGCTTCATGTGCATCACCTGTGTCACCATGGTCTCCTTGATTCCATGAGGCCCCACTGTGTCACAATGGCTCCTTGGCTTCATGTGCATCACCTGTGTCACCATGGTCTCCTTGATTCCATGAGGCCCCACTGGGTCACAATGGCTCCTTGGCTTCATGTGCATCACCTGTGTCACAATGGCTCCTTGCTTCCATGAGGTTCCGCAGTGTCACCATGCTCACCTTTGATCCACATTGTCATAATGGACAATTGCTTCCATGTGGCCCCACTGTGTCACAATAGCCCCTTGGTTCCATAGGTTTTCTAGAATGTAATGTATAATTTTCTACAATGTAACAATGGACTCCTTGGTTCTGTGAGCTCCCCTGCTTTTTGCAGAGGTGTCTTTGGGTCCAACAAGGCCCCGCTGTGTCTCAGTGCAGCCTGGCTTCCATGCGCATCTGGAGTATCACAAAGGCTCCTTGGTTCCACGAGGTCTTGCTGTGTCACAATGGATGCTGTGCTCCATGAGGCCCTCCAAAGTCATCATGGAGCCTTGATTCCATGTGCTTCCATTGTGTCCCAGGGATCGCCTTGGTTCCATCAGTTTCCTTAGTGGCACAATGCTCTCCATGCTTCCACGATTGCCCACAATGTCACAATGCTCTCCATGCTTCCATGAGGCCCTGCTTTGCCACAATGGTCCCCTTGTGTCCATGAGGCCCCGCTGTGTCCCAATGGACGGATGGTTCCATGAGGTTCCGTGCTGTCCCCATGGTCTTCTTGAATCCGCAGTGTAACAATGGACCATTGCTTCCAGGCGGCCTCTCTGTGTCACAAGGGGCTCCTTGATTCCATGATTCGCCACGGTGTCACCATGGAGCCTTGTTTCTAGGAGGTTCTGTAGTGTCACAATTGTCTCCTTGATGCCATGAGCCCCTGCAGTGTCACAATGGCTCCTTGCTTCCATGAGGAACACAAAAGCTTTGCATCAACACTGAGCAACAGCTGCTGAACACACCTGGGAGCACCTGCTTGCATCAAAAGAGGGCTTCAAGCTGAGAATGGCAGCAGCAGCTTCCATCTGCAACAGAGAGCCAGGCAAAGGACAGGGACAGGGAATTCCGTGGAAAGACTGCGAGAATTCTGCTCCCAGAGATCATTCCTGCTCACAGTATTCCTTGTAGAAAGGGGACATCATTGCAGGCAGCCTGGACTGAGCATGTGGGTTTGGTTGTCTAGGGAACCTGCTCAGGCTTTTCCATTCTTTCCTTACAAACAGGAAAACTTCTCCTGGGCCTGTGTGCAGGCAGAGCCCTGAGGAGAGCACTTGGCACATGGTGCTGTGGGCTGGGACGGCCAGCTGCAGAGCTGAAGGGAAGAAGCCGCACTGTGTCACAATGGCTCCTTGGCTTCATGTGCATCACCTGTGTCACCATGGTCTCCTTGATTCCATGAGGCCCCACTGGGTCACAATGGCTCCTTGGCTTCATGTGCATCACCTGTGTCACCATGGTCTCCTTGATTCCATGAGGCCCCACTGGGTCACAATGGCTCCTTGGCTTCATGTGCATCACCTGTGTCACCATGGTCTCCTTGATTCCATGAGGCCCCACTGGGTCACAATGGCTCCTTGGCTTCATGTGCATCACCTGTGTCACCATGGTCTCCTTGCTTCCATAGGTTTTCTATTGTAACAATGGACTCCTTGGTTCTGTGAGCTACCCTGCTTTTTGCAGAGGTGTCTTTGGTTCCAACAAGGCCCTGCTGTGTCTCATGAGGAACACATTTCCATGTGGTTCCTGATTCCCCACGGTGTCACCATGGAGCCTTCTTTCTAGGAGGTTCTGTACTGTCACAATTGTCTCCTTGATGCCATGAGCCCCTGCAGTGTCACAATGGCTCCTTGCTTCCATGAGGAACACAAAAGCTTTGCATCAACACTGAGCAACAGCTGCTGAACACACCTGGGAGCATCTGCTTGCATCAAAAGAGGGCTTCAAGCTGAGAATGGCACCAGCAGCTTCCATCTGCAACAGAGAGCCAGGCAAAGGACAGGGACAGAGAATTCCGTGGAAGGACTGTGAGAATTCTGCTCCCAGAGATCATTCCTGCTCACAGTGTCCCTTGTAGAAAGGGGACATCATTGCAGGCAGCCTGGACTGAGCATGTGGGTTTGGTTGTCTAGGGAACCTGCTCAGGCTTTTCCATTCTTTCCTTACAAACAGGAAAACTTCTCCTGGGCCTGTGTGCAGGCAGAGCCCTGAGGAGAGCACTTGGCACATGGTGCCTCGGTGTGGGACAGCCAGCTGCAGAGCTGAAGGGAAGAAGCCCCGCTGTGTCACAATGGCTCCTTGGCTTCATGTGCATCACCTGTGTCACCATGGTCTCCTTGATTCCATGAGGCCCCACTGTGTCACAATGGCTCCTTGGCTTCATGTGCATCACCTGTGTCACCATGGTCTCCTTGATTCCATGAGGCCACACTGGGTCACAATGGCTCTGTGGCTTCCATGTGGCCCCACTGTGTCACAATGGTCTCCTTGCTTCCATAGGTTTTCTATTGTAACAATGGACTCCTTGGTTCTGTGAGCTACCCTGCTTTTGGTAGAGGTGTCTTTGGTTCCAACAAGGCCCTGCTGCGTCTCATGAGGAACACATTTCCATGTGGTTCCATGATTCCCCACGGTGTCATCATGGAGTCTTGTTTCTAGGAGGTTCTGTACTGTCACAATTGTCTCCTTGATGCCATGAGCCCCTGCAGTGTCACAATGGCTCCTTGCTTCCATGAGGAACACAAAAGCTTTGCATCAACACTGAGCAACAGCTGCTGAACACACCTGGGAGCATCTGCTTGCATCAAACGAGGGCTTCAAGATGAGAAAGGAACCAGCAGCTTCCATCTGCAACAGAGAGCCAGGGAAAGGACAGGGACAGAGAATTCAGTGGAAAGACTGTGAGAATTCTGCTCTCAGAGATCATTCCTGCTCACAGTGTCCCTTGTAGAAAGGGGACATCATTGCAGGCAGCCTGGACTCAGCATGTGGGGTTTGTTGTTTAGGAAAGCTGCTCAGGCTTTTCCATTCTTTCCTTACAAACAGGAAAACTTCTCTGGGCCTGTGTGCAGGCAGAGTCCTGAGGAGAGCAGTTGGCACATAGTGCTGTGGGCTGGGACAGCCAGCTGCAGAGCTGAAGGGAAGAAGCCCCGCTGTGTCACAATGGCTCCTTGGCTTCATGTGCATCACCTGTGTCACCATGGTCTCCTTGATTCCATGAGGCCCCACTGTGTCACAATGGCTCCTTGGCTTCATGTGCATCACCTGTGTCACCATGGTCTCCTTGATTCCATGAGGCCCCACTGTGTCACAATGGCTCCTTGGCTTCATGTGCATCACCTGTGTCACCATGGTCTCCTTGATTCCATGAGGCCCCACTGTGTCACAATGGCTCCTTGGCTTCATGTGCATCACCTGTGTCACCATGGTCTCCTTGATTCCATGAGGCCCCACTGTGTCACAATGGCTCCTTGCTTCCATGAGGTTCCGCAGTGTCACCATGCTCACCTTTGATCCACATTGTCATAATGGACAATTGCTTCCATGTGGCCCCACTGTGTCACAATAGCCCCTTGGTTCCATAGGTTTTCTAGAATGTAATGTATAATTTTCTACAATGTAACAATGGACTCCTTGGTTCTGTGAGCTCCCCTGCTTTTTGCAGAGGTGTCTTTGGTTCCAACAAGGCCCCGCTGTGTCTCAGTGCAGCCTGGCTTCCATGCGCATCTGGAGTATCACAAAGGCTCCTTGGTTCCACGAGGTCTTGCTGTGTCACAATGGATGCTGTGCTCCATGAGGCCCTCCAAAGTCATCATGGAGCCTTGATTCCATGTGCTTCCATTGTGTCCCAGGGATCGCCTTGGTTCCATCAGTTTCCTTAGTGGCACAATGCTCTCCATGCTTCCACGATTGCCCACAATGTCACAATGCTCTCCATGCTTCCATGAGGCCCTGCTTTGCCACAATGGTCCCCTTGTGTCCATGAGGCCCCGCTGTGTCCCAATGGACGGATGGTTCCATGAGGTTCCGTGCTGTCCCCATGGTCTTCTTGAATCCGCAGTGTAACAATGGACCATTGCTTCCAGGCGGCCTCTCTGTGTCACAAGGGGCTCCTTGATTCCATGATTCGCCACGGTGTCACCATGGAGCCTTGTTTCTAGGAGGTTCTGTAGTGTCACAATTGTCTCCTTGATGCCATGAGCCCCTGCAGTGTCACAATGGCTCCTTGCTTCCATGAGGAACACAAAAGCTTTGCATCAACACTGAGCAACAGCTGCTGAACACACCTGGGAGCACCTGCTTGCATCAAAAGAGGGCTTCAAGCTGAGAATGGCAGCAGCAGCTTCCATCTGCAACAGAGAGCCAGGCAAAGGACAGGGACAGAGAATTCAGTGGAAAGACTGTGAGAATTCTGCTCTCAGAGATCATTCCTGCTCACAGTGTCCCTTGTAGAAAGGGGACATCATTGCAAGCAGGCTGGACTGAGCATGTGGGTTTGGTTGTCTAGGGAACCTGCTCAGGCTTTTCCATTCTTTCCTTACAAACAGGAAAACTTCTCCTGGGCCTGTGTGCAGGCAGAGCCCTGAGGAGAGCAGTTGGCACATGGTGCCGTGGGCTGGGACCGCCAGCTGCAGAGCTCAAGGGAAGAAGACCGGTTGTGTCACAATGGCTCCTTGGCTTCATGTGCATCACCTGTGTCACCATGGTCTCCTTGATTCCATGAGGCCCCACTGTGTCACAATGGCTCCTTGGCTTCATGTGCATCACCTGTGTCACCATGGTCTCCTTGATTCCATGAGGCCCCACTGGGTCACAATGGCTCCTTGGCTTCATGTGCATCACCTGTGTCACCATGGTCTCCTTGATTCCATGAGGCCCCACTGTGTCACAATGGCTCCTTGGCTTCATGTGCATCACCTGTGTCACAATGGCTCCTTGCTTCCATGAGGTTCCGCAGTGTCACCATGCTCACCTTTGATCCACATTGTCATAATGGACAATTGCTTCCATGTGGCCCCACTGTGTCACAATAGCCCCTTGGTTCCATAGGTTTTCTAGAATGTAATGTATAATTTTCTACAATGTAACAATGGACTCCTTGGTTCTGTGAGCTACCCTGCTTTTTGCAGAGGTGTCTTTGGTTCCAACAAGGCCCTGCTGTGTCTCAGTGCACCCTGGCTTCCATGCGCATCTGGAGTATCACAAAGGCTCCTTGGTTCCACGAGGTCTTGCTGTGTCACAATGGATGCTGTGCTCCATGAGGCCCTCCAAAGTCATCATGGAGCCTTGATTCCATGTGCTTCCATTGTGTCCCAGGGATCGCCTTGGTTCCATCAGTTTCCTTAGTGGCACAATGCTCTCCATGCTTCCACGATTGCCCACAATGTCACAATGCTCTCCATGCTTCCATGAGGCCCTGCTTTGCCACAATGGTCCCCTTGTGTCCATGAGGCCCCGCTGTGTCCCAATGGACGGATGGTTCCATGAGGTTCCGTGCTGTCCCCATGGTCTTCTTGAATCCGCAGTGTAACAATGGACCATTGCTTCCAGGCGGCCTCTCTGTGTCACAAGGGGCTCCTTGATTCCATGATTCGCCACGGTGTCACCATGGAGCCTTGTTTCTAGGAGGTTCTGTAGTGTCACAATTGTCTCCTTGATGCCATGAGCCCCTGCAGTGTCACAATGGCTCCTTGCTTCCATGAGGAACACAAAAGCTTTGCATCAACACTGAGCAACAGCTGCTGAACACACCTGGGAGCACCTGCTTGCATCAAAAGAGGGCTTCAAGCAGAGAATGGCAGCAGCAGCTTCCATCTGCAACAGAGAGCCAGGCAAAGGACAGGGACAGGGAATTCCGTGGAAAGACTGCGAGAATTCTGCTCCCAGAGATCATTCCTGCTCACAGTATTCCTTGTAGAAAGGGGACATCATTGCAGGCAGCCTGGACTGAGCATGTGGGTTTGGTTGTCTAGGGAACCTGCTCAGGCTTTTCCATTCTTTCCTTACAAACAGGAAAACTTCTCCTGGGCCTGTGTGCAGGCAGAGCCCTGAGGAGAGCAGTTGGCACATGGTGCTGTGGGCTGGGACGGCCAGCTGCAGAGCTCAAGGGAAGAAGACCGGTTGTGTCACAATGGCTCCTTGGGTTCATGTGCATCACCTGTGTCACCATGGTCTCCTTGATTCCATGAGGCCCCACTGTGTCACAATGGCTCCTTGGCTTCATGTGCATCACCTGTGTCACCATGGTCTCCTTGATTCCATGAGGCCCCACTGGGTCACAATGGCTCCGTGGCTTCCATGTGGCCCCAGTGTGTCACAATGGCCCCTTGCTTCCATAGGTTTTCTATTGTAACAATGGACTCCTTGGTTCTGTGAGCTACCCTGCTTTTTGCAGAGGTGTCTTTGGTTCCAACAAGGCCCTGCTGCATCTCATGAGGAACACATTTCCATGTGGTTCCATGATTCCCCACGGTGTCACCATGGAGCCTTGTTTCTAGGAGGTTCTGTAGTGTCACAATTGTCTCCTTGATGCCATGAGCCCCTGCAGTGTCACAATGGCTCCTTGCTTCCATGAGGAACACAAAAGCTTTGCATCAACACTGAGCAACAGCTGCTGAACACACCTGGGAGCATCTGCTTGCATCAAACGATTGCTTCAAGCTGAGAAAGGCACCAGCAGCTTCCATCTGCAACAGAGAGCCAGGCAAAGGACAGGGACAGGGAATTCCGTGGAAAGACTGCGAGAATTCTGCTCCCAGAGATCATTCCTGCTCACAGTGTCCCTTGTAGAAAGGGGACATCATTGCAGGCAGCCTGGACTGAGCATGTGGGTTTGGTTGTCTAGGGAACCTGCTCAGGCTTTTTCATTCTTTCCTTACAAACAGGAAAACTTCTCTGGGCCTGTGTGCAGGCAGAGCCCTGAGGAGAGCACTTGGCACATGGTGCTGTGGGCTGGGACAGCCAGCTGCAGAGCTGAAGGGAAGAAGCCCCGCAGTGTCACAATGGCTCCTTGGCTTCATGTGCATCACCTGTGTCACCATGGTCTCCTTGATTCCATCAGGCCCCACTGTGTCACAATGGCTCCTTGGCTTCATGTGCATCACCTGTGTCACCATGGTCTCCTTGATTCCATGAGGCCCCACTGGGTCACAATGGCTCCTTGGCTTCATGTGCATCACCTGTGTCACAATGGCTCCTTGCTTCCATGAGGTTCCGCAGTGTCACCATGCTCACCTTTGATCCACATTGTCATAATGGACAATTGCTTCCATGTGGCCCCACTGTGTCACAATAGCCCCTTGGTTCCATAGGTTTTCTAGAATGTAATGTATAATTTTCTACAATGTAACAATGGACTCCTTGGTTCTGTGAGCTCCCCTGCTTTTTGCAGAGGTGTCTTTGGGTCCAACAAGGCCCCGCTGTGTCTCAGTGCAGCCTGGCTTCCATGCGCATCTGGAGTATCACAAAGGCTCCTTGGTTCCACGAGGTCTTGCTGTGTCACAATGGATGCTGTGCTCCATGAGGCCCTCCAAAGTCATCATGGAGCCTTGATTCCATGTGCTTCCATTGTGTCCCAGGGATCGCCTTGGTTCCATCAGTTTCCTTAGTGGCACAATGCTCTCCATGCTTCCATGATTGCCCACAATGTCACAATGCTCTCCATGCTTCCATGAGGCCCTGCTTTGCCACAATGGTCCCCTTGTGTCCATGAGGCCCCGCTGTGTCCCAATGGACGGATGGTTCCATGAGGTTCCGTGCTGTCCCCATGGTCTTCTTGAATCCGCAGTGTAACAATGGACCATTGCTTCCAGGCGGCCTCTCTGTGTCACAAGGGGCTCCTTGATTCCATGATTCGCCACGGTGTCACCATGGAGCCTTGTTTCTAGGAGGTTCTGTAGTGTCACAATTGTCTCCTTGATGCCATGAGCCCCTGCAGTGTCACAATGGCTCCTTGCTTCCATGAGGAACACAAAAGCTTTGCATCAACACTGAGCAACAGCTGCTGAACACACCTGGGAGCACCTGCTTGCATCAAAAGAGGGCTTCAAGCTGAGAATGGCAGCAGCAGCTTCCATCTGCAACAGAGAGCCAGGCAAAGGACAGGGACAGAGAATTCAGTGGAAAGACTGTGAGAATTCTGCTCTCAGAGATCATTCCTGCTCACAGTGTCCCTTGTAGAAAGGGGACATCATTGCAAGCAGGCTGGACTGAGTATGTGGGTTTGTTGTTTAGGAAACCTGCTCAGGCTTTTCCATTCTTTCCTTACATCAGGAAAACTTTCCTGGGCCTGTGTGCAGGCAGAGCCCTGAGGAGAGCAGATGGCACATGGTGCCGTGGGCTGGGACGGCGAGCTGCAGAGCTCAAGGGAAGAAGACCGGTTGTGTCACAATGGCTCCTTGGCTTCATGTGCATCACCTGTGTCACCATGGTCTCCTTGATTCCATGAGGCCCCACTGTGTCACAATGGCTCCTTGGCTTCATGTGCATCACCTGTGTCACCATGGTCTCCTTGATTCCATGAGGCCCCACTGGGTCACAATGGCTCTGTGGCTTCCATGTGGCCCCACTGTGTCACAATGGCCCCTTGCTTCCATAGGTTTTCTATTGTAACAATGGACTCCTTGGTTCTGTGAGCTACCCTGCTTTTTGCAGAGGTGTCTTTGGTTCCAACAAGGCCCTGCTGCATCTCATGAGGAACACATTTCCATGTGGTTCCATGATTCCCCACGGTGTCACCATGGAGCCTTGTTTCTAGGAGGTTCTGTACTGTCACAATTGTCTCCTTGATGCCATGAGCCCCTGCAGTGTCACAATGGCTCCTTGCTTCCATGAGGAACACAAAAGCTTTGCATCAACACTGAGCAACAGCTGCTGAACACACCTGGGAGCATCTGCTTGCATCAAACGATTGCTTCAAGCTGAGAAAGGCACCAGCAGCTTCCATCTGCAACAGAGAGCCAGGCAAAGGACAGGGACAGGGAATTCCGTGGAAAGACTGCGAGAATTCTGCTCCCAGAGATCATTCCTGCTCACAGTGTCCCTTGTAGAAAGGGGACATCATTGCAGGCAGCCTGGACTGAGCATGTGGGTTTGGTTGTCTAGGGAACCTGCTCAGGCTTTTTCATTCTTTCCTTACAAACAGGAAAACTTCTCTGGGCCTGTGTGCAGGCAGAGCCCTGAGGAGAGCACTTGGCACATGGTGCTGTGGGCTGGGACAGCCAGCTGCAGAGCTGAAGGGAAGAAGCCCCGCAGTGTCACAATGGCTCCTTGGCTTCATGTGCATCACCTGTGTCACCATGGTCTCCTTGATTCCATCAGGCCCCACTGTGTCACAATGGCTCCTTGGCTTCATGTGCATCACCTGTGTCACCATGGTCTCCTTGATTCCATGAGGCCCCACTGTGTCACAATGGCTCCTTGGCTTCATGTGCATCACCTGTGTCACCATGGTCTCCTTGATTCCATGAGGCCCCACTGTGTCACAATGGCTCCTTGGCTTCATGTGCATCACCTGTGTCACCATGGTCTCCTTGATTCCATGAGGCCCCACTGTGTCACAATGGCTCCTTGGCTTCATGTGCATCACCTGTGTCACCATGGTCTCCTTGATTCCATGAGGCCCCACTGGGTCACAATGGCTCCTTGGCTTCATGTGCATCACCTGTGTCACCATGGTCTCCTTGATTCCATGAGGCCCCACTGTGTCACAATGGCTCCTTGGCTTCATGTGCATCACCTGTGTCACAATGGCTCCTTGCTTCCATGAGGTTCCGCAGTGTCACCATGCTCACCTTTGATCCACATTGTCATAATGGACAATTGCTTCCATGTGGCCCCACTGTGTCACAATAGCCCCTTGGTTCCAAAGGTTTTCTAGAATGTAATGTATAATTTTCTACAATGTAACAATGGACTCCTTGGTTCTGTGAGCTACCCTGCTTTTTGCAGAGGTGTCTTTGGTTCCAACAAGGCCCTGCTGTGTCTCAGTGCACCCTGGCTTCCATGCGCATCTGGAGTATCACAAAGGCTCCTTGGTTCCACGAGGTCTTGCTGTGTCACAATGGATGCTGTGCTCCATGAGGCCCTCCAAAGTCATCATGGAGCCTTGATTCCATGTGCTTCCATTGTGTCCCAGGGATCGCCTTGGTTCCATCAGTTTCCTTAGTGGCACAATGCTCTCCATGCTTCCACGATTGCCCACAATGTCACAATGCTCTCCATGCTTCCATGAGGCCCTGCTTTGCCACAATGGTCCCCTTGTGTCCATGAGGCCCCGCTGTGTCCCAATGGACGGATGGTTCCATGAGGTTCCGTGCTGTCCCCATGGTCTTCTTGAATCCGCAGTGTAACAATGGACCATTGCTTCCAGGCGGCCTCTCTGTGTCACAAGGGGCTCCTTGATTCCATGATTCGCCACGGTGTCACCATGGAGCCTTGTTTCTAGGAGGTTCTGTACTGTCACAATTGTCTCCTTGATGCCATGAGCCCCTGCAGTGTCACAATGGCTCCTTGCTTCCATGAGGAACACAAAAGCTTTGCATCAACACTGAGCAACAGCTGCTGAACACACCTGGGAGCACCTGCTTGCATCAAAAGAGGGCTTCAAGCAGAGAATGGCAGCAGCAGCTTCCATCTGCAACAGAGAGCCAGGCAAAGGACAGGGACAGGGAATTCCGTGGAAAGACTGCGAGAATTCTGCTCCCAGAGATCATTCCTGCTCACAGTATTCCTTGTAGAAAGGGGACATCATTGCAGGCAGCCTGGACTGAGCATGTGGGTTTGGTTGTCTAGGGAACCTGCTCAGGCTTTTCCATTCTTTCCTTACAAACAGGAAAACTTCCCCTGGGCCTGTGTGCAGGCAGAGCCCTGAGGAGAGCAGTTGGCACATGGTGCTGTGGGCTGGGACGGCCAGCTGCAGAGCTCAAGGGAAGAAGACCGGTTGTGTCACAATGGCTCCTTGGGTTCATGTGCATCACCTGTGTCACCATGGTCTCCTTGATTCCATGAGGCCCCACTGTGTCACAATGGCTCCTTGGCTTCATGTGCATCACCTGTGTCACCATGGTCTCCTTGATTCCATGAGGCCCCACTGGGTCACAATGGCTCCGTGGCTTCCATGTGGCCCCACTGTGTCACAATGGCCCCTTGCTTCCATAGGTTTTCTATTGTAACAATGGACTCCTTGGTTCTGTGAGCTACCCTGCTTTTTGCAGAGGTGTCTTTGGTTCCAACAAGGCCCTGCTGCATCTCATGAGGAACACATTTCCATGTGGTTCCATGATTCCCCACGGTGTCACCATGGAGCCTTGTTTCTAGGAGGTTCTGTAGTGTCACAATTGTCTCCTTGATGCCATGAGCCCCTGCAGTGTCACAATGGCTCCTTGCTTCCATGAGGAACACAAAAGCTTTGCATCAACACTGAGCAACAGCTGCTGAACACACCTGGGAGCATCTGCTTGCATCAAACGATTGCTTCAAGCTGAGAAAGGCACCAGCAGCTTCCATCTGCAACAGAGAGCCAGGCAAAGGACAGGGACAGGGAATTCCGTGGAAAGACTGCGAGAATTCTGCTCCCAGAGATCATTCCTGCTCACAGTGTCCCTTGTAGAAAGGGGACATCATTGCAGGCAGCCTGGACTGAGCATGTGGGTTTGGTTGTCTAGGGAACCTGCTCAGGCTTTTTCATTCTTTCCTTACAAACAGGAAAACTTCTCTGGGCCTGTGTGCAGGCAGAGCCCTGAGGAGAGCACTTGGCACATGGTGCTGTGGGCTGGGACAGCCAGCTGCAGAGCTGAAGGGAAGAAGCCCCGCAGTGTCACAATGGCTCCTTGGCTTCATGTGCATCACCTGTGTCACCATGGTCTCCTTGATTCCATCAGGCCCCACTGTGTCACAATGGCTCCTTGGCTTCATGTGCATCACCTGTGTCACCATGGTCTCCTTGATTCCATGAGGCCCCACTGTGTCACAATGGCTCCTTGGCTTCATGTGCATCACCTGTGTCACAATGGCTCCTTGCTTCCATGAGGTTCCGCAGTGTCACCATGCTCACCTTTGATCCACATTGTCATAATGGACAATTGCTTCCATGTGGCCCCACTGTGTCACAATAGCCCCTTGGTTCCATAGGTTTTCTAGAATGTAATGTATAATTTTCTACAATGTAACAATGGACTCCTTGGTTCTGTGAGCTACCCTGCTTTTTGCAGAGGTGTCTTTGGTTCCAACAAGGCCCTGCTGTGTCTCAGTGCACCCTGGCTTCCATGCGCATCTGGAGTATCACAAAGGCTCCTTGGTTCCACGAGGTCTTGCTGTGTCACAATGGATGCTGTGCTCCATGAGGCCCTCCAAAGTCATCATGGAGCCTTGATTCCATGTGCTTCCATTGTGTCCCAGGGATCGCCTTGGTTCCATCAGTTTCCTTAGTGGCACAATGCTCTCCATGCTTCCACGATTGCCCACAATGTCACAATGCTCTCCATGCTTCCATGAGGCCCTGCTTTGCCACAATGGTCCCCTTGTGTCCATGAGGCCCCGCTGTGTCCCAATGGACGGATGGTTCCATGAGGTTCCGTGCTGTCCCCATGGTCTTCTTGAATCCGCAGTGTAACAATGGACCATTGCTTCCAGGCGGCCTCTCTGTGTCACAAGGGGCTCCTTGATTCCATGATTCGCCACGGTGTCACCATGGAGCCTTGTTTCTAGGAGGTTCTGTACTGTCACAATTGTCTCCTTGATGCCATGAGCCCCTGCAGTGTCACAATGGCTCCTTGCTTCCATGAGGAACACAAAAGCTTTGCATCAACACTGAGCAACAGCTGCTGAACACACCTGGGAGCACCTGCTTGCATCAAAAGAGGGCTTCAAGCAGAGAATGGCAGCAGCAGCTTCCATCTGCAACAGAGAGCCAGGCAAAGGACAGGGACAGGGAATTCCGTGGAAAGACTGCGAGAATTCTGCTCCCAGAGATCATTCCTGCTCACAGTATTCCTTGTAGAAAGGGGACATCATTGCAGGCAGCCTGGACTGAGCATGTGGGTTTGGTTGTCTAGGGAACCTGCTCAGGCTTTTCCATTCTTTCCTTACAAACAGGAAAACTTCTCCTGGGCCTGTGTGCAGGCAGAGCCCTGAGGAGAGCAGTTGGCACATGGTGCCGTGGGCTGGGACCGCCAGCTGCAGAGCTCAAGGGAAGAAGACCGGTTGTGTCACAATGGCTCCTTGGCTTCATGTGCATCACCTGTGTCACCATGGTCTCCTTGATTCCATGAGGCCCCACTGTGTCACAATGGCTCCTTGGCTTCATGTGCATCACCTGTGTCACCATGGTCTCCTTGATTCCATGAGGCCCCACTGGGTCACAATGGCTCCTTGGCTTCATGTGCATCACCTGTGTCACCATGGTCTCCTTGATTCCATGAGGCCCCACTGTGTCACAATGGCTCCTTGGCTTCATGTGCATCACCTGTGTCACAATGGCTCCTTGCTTCCATGAGGTTCCGCAGTGTCACCATGCTCACCTTTGATCCACATTGTCATAATGGACAATTGCTTCCATGTGGCCCCACTGTGTCACAATAGCCCCTTGGTTCCATAGGTTTTCTAGAATGTAATGTATAATTTTCTACAATGTAACAATGGACTCCTTGGTTCTGTGAGCTACCCTGCTTTTTGCAGAGGTGTCTTTGGTTCCAACAAGGCCCTGCTGTGTCTCAGTGCACCCTGGCTTCCATGCGCATCTGGAGTATCACAAAGGCTCCTTGGTTCCACGAGGTCTTGCTGTGTCACAATGGATGCTGTGCTCCATGAGGCCCTCCAAAGTCATCATGGAGCCTTGATTCCATGTGCTTCCATTGTGTCCCAGGGATCGCCTTGGTTCCATCAGTTTCCTTAGTGGCACAATGCTCTCCATGCTTCCACGATTGCCCACAATGTCACAATGCTCTCCATGCTTCCATGAGGCCCTGCTTTGCCACAATGGTCCCCTTGTGTCCATGAGGCCCCGCTGTGTCCCAATGGACGGATGGTTCCATGAGGTTCCGTGCTGTCCCCATGGTCTTCTTGAATCCGCAGTGTAACAATGGACCATTGCTTCCAGGCGGCCTCTCTGTGTCACAAGGGGCTCCTTGATTCCATGATTCGCCACGGTGTCACCATGGAGCCTTGTTTCTAGGAGGTTCTGTACTGTCACAATTGTCTCCTTGATGCCATGAGCCCCTGCAGTGTCACAATGGCTCCTTGCTTCCATGAGGAACACAAAAGCTTTGCATCAACACTGAGCAACAGCTGCTGAACACACCTGGGAGCACCTGCTTGCATCAAAAGAGGGCTTCAAGCAGAGAATGGCAGCAGCAGCTTCCATCTGCAACAGAGAGCCAGGCAAAGGACAGGGACAGGGAATTCCGTGGAAAGACTGCGAGAATTCTGCTCCCAGAGATCATTCCTGCTCACAGTATTCCTTGTAGAAAGGGGACATCATTGCAGGCAGCCTGGACTGAGCATGTGGGTTTGGTTGTCTAGGGAACCTGCTCAGGCTTTTCCATTCTTTCCTTACAAACAGGAAAACTTCTCCTGGGCCTGTGTGCAGGCAGAGCCCTGAGGAGAGCAGTTGGCACATGGTGCTGTGGGCTGGGACGGCCAGCTGCAGAGCTCAAGGGAAGAAGACCGGTTGTGTCACAATGGCTCCTTGGGTTCATGTGCATCACCTGTGTCACCATGGTCTCCTTGATTCCATGAGGCCCCACTGTGTCACAATGGCTCCTTGGCTTCATGTGCATCACCTGTGTCACCATGGTCTCCTTGATTCCATGAGGCCCCACTGGGTCACAATGGCTCCGTGGCTTCCATGTGGCCCCACTGTGTCACAATGGCCCCTTGCTTCCATAGGTTTTCTATTGTAACAATGGACTCCTTGGTTCTGTGAGCTACCCTGCTTTTTGCAGAGGTGTCTTTGGTTCCAACAAGGCCCTGCTGCATCTCATGAGGAACACATTTCCATGTGGTTCCATGATTCCCCACGGTGTCACCATGGAGCCTTGTTTCTAGGAGGTTCTGTAGTGTCACAATTGTCTCCTTGATGCCATGAGCCCCTGCAGTGTCACAATGGCTCCTTGCTTCCATGAGGAACACAAAAGCTTTGCATCAACACTGAGCAACAGCTGCTGAACACACCTGGGAGCATCTGCTTGCATCAAACGATTGCTTCAAGCTGAGAAAGGCACCAGCAGCTTCCATCTGCAACAGAGAGCCAGGCAAAGGACAGGGACAGGGAATTCCGTGGAAAGACTGCGAGAATTCTGCTCCCAGAGATCATTCCTGCTCACAGTGTCCCTTGTAGAAAGGGGACATCATTGCAGGCAGCCTGGACTGAGCATGTGGGTTTGGTTGTCTAGGGAACCTGCTCAGGCTTTTTCATTCTTTCCTTACAAACAGGAAAACTTCTCTGGGCCTGTGTGCAGGCAGAGCCCTGAGGAGAGCACTTGGCACATGGTGCTGTGGGCTGGGACAGCCAGCTGCAGAGCTGAAGGGAAGAAGCCCCGCTGTGTCACAATGGCTCCTTGGCTTCATGTGCATCACCTGTGTCACCATGGTCTCCTTGATTCCATCAGGCCCCACTGTGTCACAATGGCTCCTTGGCTTCATGTGCATCACCTGTGTCACCATGGTCTCCTTGATTCCATGAGGCCCCACTGGGTCACAATGGCTCCTTGGCTTCATGTGCATCACCTGTGTCACAATGGCTCCTTGCTTCCATGAGGTTCCGCAGTGTCACCATGCTCACCTTTGATCCACATTGTCATAATGGACAATTGCTTCCATGTGGCCCCACTGTGTCACAATAGCCCCTTGGTTCCATAGGTTTTCTAGAATGTAATGTATAATTTTCTACAATGTAACAATGGACTCCTTGGTTCTGTGAGCTCCCCTGCTTTTTGCAGAGGTGTCTTTGGGTCCAACAAGGCCCCGCTGTGTCTCAGTGCAGCCTGGCTTCCATGCGCATCTGGAGTATCACAAAGGCTCCTTGGTTCCACGAGGTCTTGCTGTGTCACAATGGATGCTGTGCTCCATGAGGCCCTCCAAAGTCATCATGGAGCCTTGATTCCATGTGCTTCCATTGTGTCCCAGGGATCGCCTTGGTTCCATCAGTTTCCTTAGTGGCACAATGCTCTCCATGCTTCCATGATTGCCCACAATGTCACAATGCTCTCCATGCTTCCATGAGGCCCTGCTTTGCCACAATGGTCCCCTTGTGTCCATGAGGCCCCGCTGTGTCCCAATGGACGGATGGTTCCATGAGGTTCCGTGCTGTCCCCATGGTCTTCTTGAATCCGCAGTGTAACAATGGACCATTGCTTCCAGGCGGCCTCTCTGTGTCACAAGGGGCTCCTTGATTCCATGATTCGCCACGGTGTCACCATGGAGCCTTGTTTCTAGGAGGTTCTGTAGTGTCACAATTGTCTCCTTGATGCCATGAGCCCCTGCAGTGTCACAATGGCTCCTTGCTTCCATGAGGAACACAAAAGCTTTGCATCAACACTGAGCAACAGCTGCTGAACACACCTGGGAGCACCTGCTTGCATCAAAAGAGGGCTTCAAGCTGAGAATGGCAGCAGCAGCTTCCATCTGCAACAGAGAGCCAGGCAAAGGACAGGGACAGAGAATTCAGTGGAAAGACTGTGAGAATTCTGCTCTCAGAGATCATTCCTCCTCACAGTGTCCCTTGTAGAAAGGGGACATCATTGCAAGCAGGCTGGACTGAGTATGTGGGTTTGTTGTTTAGGAAACCTGCTCAGGCTTTTCCATTCTTTCCTTACATCAGGAAAACTTTCCTGGGCCTGTGTGCAGGCAGAGCCCTGAGGAGAGCAGATGGCACATGGTGCCGTGGGCTGGGACGGCGAGCTGCAGAGCTCAAGGGAAGAAGACCGGTTGTGTCACAATGGCTCCTTGGCTTCATGTGCATCACCTGTGTCACCATGGTCTCCTTGATTCCATGAGGCCCCACTGTGTCACAATGGCTCCTTGGCTTCATGTGCATCACCTGTGTCACCATGGTCTCCTTGATTCCATGAGGCCCCACTGGGTCACAATGGCTCTGTGGCTTCCATGTGGCCCCACTGTGTCACAATGGCCCCTTGCTTCCATAGGTTTTCTATTGTAACAATGGACTCCTTGGTTCTGTGAGCTACCCTGCTTTTTGCAGAGGTGTCTTTGGTTCCAACAAGGCCCTGCTGCATCTCATGAGGAACACATTTCCATGTGGTTCCATGATTCCCCACGGTGTCACCATGGAGCCTTGTTTCTAGGAGGTTCTGTACTGTCACAATTGTCTCCTTGATGCCATGAGCCCCTGCAGTGTCACAATGGCTCCTTGCTTCCATGAGGAACACAAAAGCTTTGCATCAACACTGAGCAACAGCTGCTGAACACACCTGGGAGCATCTGCTTGCATCAAACGATTGCTTCAAGCTGAGAAAGGCACCAGCAGCTTCCATCTGCAACAGAGAGCCAGGCAAAGGACAGGGACAGGGAATTCCGTGGAAAGACTGCGAGAATTCTGCTCCCAGAGATCATTCCTGCTCACAGTGTCCCTTGTAGAAAGGGGACATCATTGCAGGCAGCCTGGACTGAGCATGTGGGTTTGGTTGTCTAGGGAACCTGCTCAGGCTTTTTCATTCTTTCCTTACAAACAGGAAAACTTCTCTGGGCCTGTGTGCAGGCAGAGCCCTGAGGAGAGCACTTGGCACATGGTGCTGTGGGCTGGGACAGCCAGCTGCAGAGCTGAAGGGAAGAAGCCCCGCTGTGTCACAATGGCTCCTTGGCTTCATGTGCATCACCTGTGTCACCATGGTCTCCTTGATTCCATCAGGCCCCACTGTGTCACAATGGCTCCTTGGCTTCATGTGCATCACCTGTGTCACCATGGTCTCCTTGATTCCATGAGGCCCCACTGTGTCACAATGGCTCCTTGGCTTCATGTGCATCACCTGTGTCACCATGGTCTCCTTGATTCCATCAGGCCCCACTGTGTCACAATGGCTCCTTGGCTTCATGTGCATCACCTGTGTCACCATGGTCTCCTTGATTCCATGAGGCCCCACTGTGTCACAATGGCTCCTTGGCTTCATGTGCATCACCTGTGTCACCATGGTCTCCTTGATTCCATGAGGCCCCACTGGGTCACAATGGCTCCTTGGCTTCATGTGCATCACCTGTGTCACCATGGTCTCCTTGATTCCATGAGGCCCCACTGGGTCACCATGGTCTCCTTGATTCCATGAGGCCCCACTGTGTCACAATGGCTCCTTGCTTCCATGAGGTTCCGCAGTGTCACCATGCTCACCTTTGATCCACATTGTCATAATGGACAATTGCTTCCATGTGGCCCCACTGTGTCACAATAGCCCCTTGGTTCCATAGGTTTTCTAGAATGTAATGTATAATTTTCTACAATGTAACAATGGACTCCTTGGTTCTGTGAGCTCCCCTGCTTTTTGCAGAGGTGTCTTTGGTTCCAACAAGGCCCCGCTGTGTCTCAGTGCAGCCTGGCTTCCATGCGCATCTGGAGTATCACAAAGGCTCCTTGGTTCCACGAGGTCTTGCTGTGTCACAATGGATGCTGTGCTCCATGAGGCCCTCCAAAGTCATCATGGAGCCTTGATTCCATGTGCTTCCATTGTGTCCCAGGGATCGCCTTGGTTCCATCAGTTTCCTTAGTGGCACAATGCTCTCCATGCTTCCACGATTGCCCACAATGTCACAATGCTCTCCATGCTTCCATGAGGCCCTGCTTTGCCACAATGGTCCCCTTGTGTCCATGAGGCCCCGCTGTGTCCCAATGGACGGATGGTTCCATGAGGTTCCGTGCTGTCCCCATGGTCTTCTTGAATCCGCAGTGTAACAATGGACCATTGCTTCCAGGCGGCCTCTCTGTGTCACAAGGGGCTCCTTGATTCCATGATTCGCCACGGTGTCACCATGGAGCCTTGTTTCTAGGAGGTTCTGTAGTGTCACAATTGTCTCCTTGATGCCATGAGCCCCTGCAGTGTCACAATGGCTCCTTGCTTCCATGAGGAACACAAAAGCTTTGCATCAACACTGAGCAACAGCTGCTGAACACACCTGGGAGCACCTGCTTGCATCAAAAGAGGGCTTCAAGCTGAGAATGGCAGCAGCAGCTTCCATCTGCAACAGAGAGCCAGGCAAAGGACAGGGACAGGGAATTCCGTGGAAAGACTGCGAGAATTCTGCTCCCAGAGATCATTCCTGCTCACAGTATTCCTTGTAGAAAGGGGACATCATTGCAGGCAGCCTGGACTGAGCATGTGGGTTTGGTTGTCTAGGGAACCTGCTCAGGCTTTTCCATTCTTTCCTTACAAACAGGAAAACTTCTCCTGGGCCTGTGTGCAGGCAGAGCCCTGAGGAGAGCACTTGGCACATGGTGCTGTGGGCTGGGACGGCCAGCTGCAGAGCTCAAGGGAAGAAGCCGCACTGTGTCACAATGGCTCCTTGGCTTCATGTGCATCACCTGTGTCACCATGGTCTCCTTGATTCCATGAGGCCCCACTGGGTCACAATGGCTCCTTGGCTTCATGTGCATCACCTGTGTCACCATGGTCTCCTTGATTCCATGAGGCCCCACTGGGTCACAATGGCTCCTTGGCTTCATGTGCATCACCTGTGTCACCATGGTCTCCTTGATTCCATGAGGCCCCACTGGGTCACAATGGCTCCTTGGCTTCATGTGCATCACCTGTGTCACCATGGTCTCCTTGCTTCCATAGGTTTTCTATTGTAACAATGGACTCCTTGGTTCTGTGAGCTACCCTGCTTTTTGCAGAGGTGTCTTTGGTTCCAACAAGGCCCTGCTGTGTCTCATGAGGAACACATTTCCATTTGTTTCCTGATTCCCCACGGTGTCACCATGGAGCCTTCTTTCTAGGAGGTTCTGTACTGTCACAATTGTCTCCTTGATGCCATGAGCCCCTGCAGTGTCACAATGGCTCCTTGCTTCCATGAGGAACACAAAAGCTTTGCATCAACACTGAGCAACAGCTGCTGAACACACCTGGGAGCATCTGCTTGCATCAAAAGAGGGCTTCAAGCTGAGAATGGCAGCAGCAGCTTCCATCTGCAACAGAGAGCCAGGCAAAGGACAGGGACAGAGAATTCCGTGGAAGGACTGTGAGAATTCTGCTCCCAGAGATCATTCCTGCTCACAGTGTCCCTTGTAGAAAGGGGACATCATTGCAGGCAGCCTGGACTGAGCATGTGGGTTTGGTTGTCTAGGGAACCTGCTCAGGCTTTTCCATTCTTTCCTTACAAACAGGAAAACTTCTCCTGGGCCTGTGTGCAGGCAGAGCCCTGAGGAGAGCACTTGGCACATGGTGCCTCGGTGTGGGACAGCCAGCTGCAGAGCTGAAGGGAAGAAGCCCCGCTGTGTCACAATGGCTCCTTGGCTTCATGTGCATCACCTGTGTCACCATGGTCTCCTTGATTCCATGAGGCCCCACTGTGTCACAATGGCTCCTTGGCTTCATGTGCATCACCTGTGTCACCATGGTCTCCTTGATTCCATGAGGCCCCACTGGGTCACAATGGCTCTGTGGCTTCCATGTGGCCCCACTGTGTCACAATGGTCTCCTTGCTTCCATAGGTTTTCTATTGTAACAATGGACTCCTTGGTTCTGTGAGCTACCCTGCTTTTGGTAGAGGTGTCTTTGGTTCCAACAAGGCCCTGCTGCGTCTCATGAGGAACACATTTCCATGTGGTTCCATGATTCCCCACGGTGTCATCATGGAGTCTTGTTTCTAGGAGGTTCTGTACTGTCACAATTGTCTCCTTGATGCCATGAGCCCCTGCAGTGTCACAATGGCTCCTTGCTTCCATGAGGAACACAAAAGCTTTGCATCAACACTGAGCAACAGCTGCTGAACACACCTGGGAGCATCTGCTTGCATCAAACGAGGGCTTCAAGATGAGAAAGGAACCAGCAGCTTCCATCTGCAACAGAGAGCCAGGCAAAGGACAGGGACAGAGAATTCAGTGGAAAGACTGTGAGAATTCTGCTCTCAGAGATCATTCCTGCTCACAGTGTCCCTTGTAGAAAGGGGACATCATTGCAGGCAGCCTGGACTCAGCATGTGGGGTTTGTTGTTTAGGAAAGCTGCTCAGGCTTTTCCATTCTTTCCTTACAAACAGGAAAACTTCTCTGGGCCTGTGTGCAGGCAGAGTCCTGAGGAGAGCAGTTGGCACATAGTGCTGTGGGCTGGGACAGCCAGCTGCAGAGCTGAAGGGAAGAAGCCCCGCTGTGTCACAATGGCTCCTTGGCTTCATGTGCATCACCTGTGTCACCATGGTCTCCTTGATTCCATGAGGCCCCACTGTGTCACAATGGCTCCTTGGCTTCATGTGCATCACCTGTGTCACCATGGTCTCCTTGATTCCATGAGGCCCCACTGTGTCACAATGGCTCCTTGGCTTCATGTGCATCACCTGTGTCACCATGGTCTCCTTGATTCCATGAGGCCCCACTGTGTCACAATGGCTCCTTGGCTTCATGTGCATCACCTGTGTCACCATGGTCTCCTTGATTCCATGAGGCCCCACTGTGTCACAATGGCTCCTTGCTTCCATGAGGTTCCGCAGTGTCACCATGCTCACCTTTGATCCACATTGTCATAATGGACAATTGCTTCCATGTGGCCCCACTGTGTCACAATAGCCCCTTGGTTCCATAGGTTTTCTAGAATGTAATGTATAATTTTCTACAATGTAACAATGGACTCCTTGGTTCTGTGAGCTCCCCTGCTTTTTGCAGAGGTGTCTTTGGTTCCAACAAGGCCCCGCTGTGTCTCAGTGCAGCCTGGCTTCCATGCGCATCTGGAGTATCACAAAGGCTCCTTGGTTCCACGAGGTCTTGCTGTGTCACAATGGATGCTGTGCTCCATGAGGCCCTCCAAAGTCATCATGGAGCCTTGATTCCATGTGCTTCCATTGTGTCCCAGGGATCGCCTTGGTTCCATCAGTTTCCTTAGTGGCACAATGCTCTCCATGCTTCCACGATTGCCCACAATGTCACAATGCTCTCCATGCTTCCATGAGGCCCTGCTTTGCCACAATGGTCCCCTTGTGTCCATGAGGCCCCGCTGTGTCCCAATGGACGGATGGTTCCATGAGGTTCCGTGCTGTCCCCATGGTCTTCTTGAATCCGCAGTGTAACAATGGACCATTGCTTCCAGGCGGCCTCTCTGTGTCACAAGGGGCTCCTTGATTCCATGATTCGCCACGGTGTCACCATGGAGCCTTGTTTCTAGGAGGTTCTGTAGTGTCACAATTGTCTCCTTGATGCCATGAGCCCCTGCAGTGTCACAATGGCTCCTTGCTTCCATGAGGAACACAAAAGCTTTGCATCAACACTGAGCAACAGCTGCTGAACACACCTGGGAGCACCTGCTTGCATCAAAAGAGGGCTTCAAGCTGAGAATGGCAGCAGCAGCTTCCATCTGCAACAGAGAGCCAGGCAAAGGACAGGGACAGAGAATTCAGTGGAAAGACTGTGAGAATTCTGCTCTCAGAGATCATTCCTGCTCACAGTGTCCCTTGTAGAAAGGGGACATCATTGCAAGCAGGCTGGACTGAGCATGTGGGTTTGGTTGTCTAGGGAACCTGCTCAGGCTTTTCCATTCTTTCCTTACAAACAGGAAAACTTCTCCTGGGCCTGTGTGCAGGCAGAGCCCTGAGGAGAGCAGTTGGCACATGGTGCCGTGGGCTGGGACCGCCAGCTGCAGAGCTCAAGGGAAGAAGACCGGTTGTGTCACAATGGCTCCTTGGCTTCATGTGCATCACCTGTGTCACCATGGTCTCCTTGATTCCATGAGGCCCCACTGTGTCACAATGGCTCCTTGGCTTCATGTGCATCACCTGTGTCACCATGGTCTCCTTGATTCCATGAGGCCCCACTGGGTCACAATGGCTCCGTGGCTTCCATGTGGCCCCACTGTGTCACAATGGCCCCTTGCTTCCATAGGTTTTCTATTGTAACAATGGACTCCTTGGTTCTGTGAGCTACCCTGCTTTTTGCAGAGGTGTCTTTGGTTCCAACAAGGCCCTGCTGCATCTCATGAGGAACACATTTCCATGTGGTTCCATGATTCCCCACGGTGTCACCATGGAGCCTTGTTTCTAGGAGGTTCTGTACTGTCACAATTGTCTCCTTGATGCCATGAGCCCCTGCAGTGTCACAATGGCTCCTTGCTTCCATGAGGAACACAAAAGCTTTGCATCAACACTGAGCAACAGCTGCTGAACACACCTGGGAGCATCTGCTTGCATCAAACGATTGCTTCAAGCTGAGAAAGGCACCAGCAGCTTCCATCTGCAACAGAGAGCCAGGCAAAGGACAGGGACAGGGAATTCCGTGGAAAGACTGCGAGAATTCTGCTCCCAGAGATCATTCCTGCTCACAGTGTCCCTTGTAGAAAGGGGACATCATTGCAGGCAGCCTGGACTGAGCATGTGGGTTTGGTTGTCTAGGGAACCTGCTCAGGCTTTTTCATTCTTTCCTTACAAACAGGAAAACTTCTCTGGGCCTGTGTGCAGGCAGAGCCCTGAGGAGAGCACTTGGCACATGGTGCTGTGGGCTGGGACAGCCAGCTGCAGAGCTGAAGGGAAGAAGCCCCGCAGTGTCACAATGGCTCCTTGGCTTCATGTGCATCACCTGTGTCACCATGGTCTCCTTGATTCCATCAGGCCCCACTGTGTCACAATGGCTCCTTGGCTTCATGTGCATCACCTGTGTCACCATGGTCTCCTTGATTCCATGAGGCCCCACTGGGTCACAATGGCTCCTTGGCTTCATGTGCATCACCTGTGTCACAATGGCTCCTTGCTTCCATGAGGTTCCGCAGTGTCACCATGCTCACCTTTGATCCACATTGTCATAATGGACAATTGCTTCCATGTGGCCCCACTGTGTCACAATAGCCCCTTGGTTCCATAGGTTTTCTAGAATGTAATGTATAATTTTCTACAATGTAACAATGGACTCCTTGGTTCTGTGAGCTCCCCTGCTTTTTGCAGAGGTGTCTTTGGGTCCAACAAGGCCCCGCTGTGTCTCAGTGCAGCCTGGCTTCCATGCGCATCTGGAGTATCACAAAGGCTCCTTGGTTCCACGAGGTCTTGCTGTGTCACAATGGATGCTGTGCTCCATGAGGCCCTCCAAAGTCATCATGGAGCCTTGATTCCATGTGCTTCCATTGTGTCCCAGGGATCGCCTTGGTTCCATCAGTTTCCTTAGTGGCACAATGCTCTCCATGCTTCCATGATTGCCCACAATGTCACAATGCTCTCCATGCTTCCATGAGGCCCTGCTTTGCCACAATGGTCCCCTTGTGTCCATGAGGCCCCGCTGTGTCCCAATGGACGGATGGTTCCATGAGGTTCCGTGCTGTCCCCATGGTCTTCTTGAATCCGCAGTGTAACAATGGACCATTGCTTCCAGGCGGCCTCTCTGTGTCACAAGGGGCTCCTTGATTCCATGATTCGCCACGGTGTCACCATGGAGCCTTGTTTCTAGGAGGTTCTGTAGTGTCACAATTGTCTCCTTGATGCCATGAGCCCCTGCAGTGTCACAATGGCTCCTTGCTTCCATGAGGAACACAAAAGCTTTGCATCAACACTGAGCAACAGCTGCTGAACACACCTGGGAGCACCTGCTTGCATCAAAAGAGGGCTTCAAGCAGAGAATGGCAGCAGCAGCTTCCATCTGCAACAGAGAGCCAGGCAAAGGACAGGGACAGAGAATTCAGTGGAAAGACTGTGAGAATTCTGCTCTCAGAGATCATTCCTGCTCACAGTGTCCCTTGTAGAAAGGGGACATCATTGCAAGCAGGCTGGACTGAGTATGTGGGTTTGTTGTTTAGGAAACCTGCTCAGGCTTTTCCATTCTTTCCTTACATCAGGAAAACTTTCCTGGGCCTGTGTGCAGGCAGAGCCCTGAGGAGAGCAGATGGCACATGGTGCCGTGGGCTGGGACGGCGAGCTGCAGAGCTCAAGGGAAGAAGACCGGTTGTGTCACAATGGCTCCTTGGGTTCATGTGCATCACCTGTGTCACCATGGTCTCCTTGATTCCATGAGGCCCCACTGTGTCACAATGGCTCCTTGGCTTCATGTGCATCACCTGTGTCACCATGGTCTCCTTGATTCCATGAGGCCCCACTGGGTCACAATGGCTCCGTGGCTTCCATGTGGCCCCACTGTGTCACAATGGCCCCTTGCTTCCATAGGTTTTCTATTGTAACAATGGACTCCTTGGTTCTGTGAGCTACCCTGCTTTTTGCAGAGGTGTCTTTGGTTCCAACAAGGCCCTGCTGCATCTCATGAGGAACACATTTCCATGTGGTTCCATGATTCCCCACGGTGTCACCATGGAGCCTTGTTTCTAGGAGGTTCTGTAGTGTCACAATTGTCTCCTTGATGCCATGAGCCCCTGCAGTGTCACAATGGCTCCTTGCTTCCATGAGGAACACAAAAGCTTTGCATCAACACTGAGCAACAGCTGCTGAACACACCTGGGAGCATCTGCTTGCATCAAACGATTGCTTCAAGCTGAGAAAGGCACCAGCAGCTTCCATCTGCAACAGAGAGCCAGGCAAAGGACAGGGACAGGGAATTCCGTGGAAAGACTGCGAGAATTCTGCTCCCAGAGATCATTCCTGCTCACAGTGTCCCTTGTAGAAAGGGGACATCATTGCAGGCAGCCTGGACTGAGCATGTGGGTTTGGTTGTCTAGGGAACCTGCTCAGGCTTTTTCATTCTTTCCTTACAAACAGGAAAACTTCTCTGGGCCTGTGTGCAGGCAGAGCCCTGAGGAGAGCACTTGGCACATGGTGCTGTGGGCTGGGACAGCCAGCTGCAGAGCTGAAGGGAAGAAGCCCCGCTGTGTCACAATGGCTCCTTGGCTTCATGTGCATCACCTGTGTCACCATGGTCTCCTTGATTCCATCAGGCCCCACTGTGTCACAATGGCTCCTTGGCTTCATGTGCATCACCTGTGTCACCATGGTCTCCTTGATTCCATGAGGCCCCACTGGGTCACAATGGCTCCTTGGCTTCATGTGCATCACCTGTGTCACAATGGCTCCTTGCTTCCATGAGGTTCCGCAGTGTCACCATGCTCACCTTTGATCCACATTGTCATAATGGACAATTGCTTCCATGTGGCCCCACTGTGTCACAATAGCCCCTTGGTTCCATAGGTTTTCTAGAATGTAATGTATAATTTTCTACAATGTAACAATGGACTCCTTGGTTCTGTGAGCTCCCCTGCTTTTTGCAGAGGTGTCTTTGGGTCCAACAAGGCCCCGCTGTGTCTCAGTGCAGCCTGGCTTCCATGCGCATCTGGAGTATCACAAAGGCTCCTTGGTTCCACGAGGTCTTGCTGTGTCACAATGGATGCTGTGCTCCATGAGGCCCTCCAAAGTCATCATGGAGCCTTGATTCCATGTGCTTCCATTGTGTCCCAGGGATCGCCTTGGTTCCATCAGTTTCCTTAGTGGCACAATGCTCTCCATGCTTCCATGATTGCCCACAATGTCACAATGCTCTCCATGCTTCCATGAGGCCCTGCTTTGCCACAATGGTCCCCTTGTGTCCATGAGGCCCCGCTGTGTCCCAATGGACGGATGGTTCCATGAGGTTCCGTGCTGTCCCCATGGTCTTCTTGAATCCGCAGTGTAACAATGGACCATTGCTTCCAGGCGGCCTCTCTGTGTCACAAGGGGCTCCTTGATTCCATGATTCGCCACGGTGTCACCATGGAGCCTTGTTTCTAGGAGGTTCTGTAGTGTCACAATTGTCTCCTTGATGCCATGAGCCCCTGCAGTGTCACAATGGCTCCTTGCTTCCATGAGGAACACAAAAGCTTTGCATCAACACTGAGCAACAGCTGCTGAACACACCTGGGAGCACCTGCTTGCATCAAAAGAGGGCTTCAAGCTGAGAATGGCAGCAGCAGCTTCCATCTGCAACAGAGAGCCAGGCAAAGGACAGGGACAGAGAATTCAGTGGAAAGACTGTGAGAATTCTGCTCTCAGAGATCATTCCTGCTCACAGTGTCCCTTGTAGAAAGGGGACATCATTGCAAGCAGGCTGGACTGAGTATGTGGGTTTGTTGTTTAGGAAACCTGCTCAGGCTTTTCCATTCTTTCCTTACATCAGGAAAACTTTCCTGGGCCTGTGTGCAGGCAGAGCCCTGAGGAGAGCAGATGGCACATGGTGCCGTGGGCTGGGACGGCGAGCTGCAGAGCTCAAGGGAAGAAGACCGGTTGTGTCACAATGGCTCCTTGGCTTCATGTGCATCACCTGTGTCACCATGGTCTCCTTGATTCCATGAGGCCCCACTGTGTCACAATGGCTCCTTGGCTTCATGTGCATCACCTGTGTCACCATGGTCTCCTTGATTCCATGAGGCCCCACTGGGTCACAATGGCTCTGTGGCTTCCATGTGGCCCCACTGTGTCACAATGGCCCCTTGCTTCCATAGGTTTTCTATTGTAACAATGGACTCCTTGGTTCTGTGAGCTACCCTGCTTTTTGCAGAGGTGTCTTTGGTTCCAACAAGGCCCTGCTGCATCTCATGAGGAACACATTTCCATGTGGTTCCATGATTCCCCACGGTGTCACCATGGAGCCTTGTTTCTAGGAGGTTCTGTAGTGTCACAATTGTCTCCTTGATGCCATGAGCCCCTGCAGTGTCACAATGGCTCCTTGCTTCCATGAGGAACACAAAAGCTTTGCATCAACACTGAGCAACAGCTGCTGAACACACCTGGGAGCATCTGCTTGCATCAAACGATTGCTTCAAGCTGAGAAAGGCACCAGCAGCTTCCATCTGCAACAGAGAGCCAGGCAAAGGACAGGGACAGGGAATTCCGTGGAAAGACTGCGAGAATTCTGCTCCCAGAGATCATTCCTGCTCACAGTGTCCCTTGTAGAAAGGGGACATCATTGCAGGCAGCCTGGACTGAGCATGTGGGTTTGGTTGTCTAGGGAACCTGCTCAGGCTTTTTCATTCTTTCCTTACAAACAGGAAAACTTCTCTGGGCCTGTGTGCAGGCAGAGCCCTGAGGAGAGCACTTGGCACATGGTGCTGTGGGCTGGGACAGCCAGCTGCAGAGCTGAAGGGAAGAAGCCCCGCTGTGTCACAATGGCTCCTTGGCTTCATGTGCATCACCTGTGTCACCATGGTCTCCTTGATTCCATCAGGCCCCACTGTGTCACAATGGCTCCTTGGCTTCATGTGCATCACCTGTGTCACCATGGTCTCCTTGATTCCATGAGGCCCCACTGTGTCACAATGGCTCCTTGGCTTCATGTGCATCACCTGTGTCACCATGGTCTCCTTGATTCCATGAGGCCCCACTGTGTCACAATGGCTCCTTGGCTTCATGTGCATCACCTGTGTCACCATGGTCTCCTTGATTCCATGAGGCCCCACTGTGTCACAATGGCTCCTTGGCTTCATGTGCATCACCTGTGTCACCATGGTCTCCTTGATTCCATGAGGCCCCACTGGGTCACAATGGCTCCTTGGCTTCATGTGCATCACCTGTGTCACCATGGTCTCCTTGATTCCATGAGGCCCCACTGGGTCACCATGGTCTCCTTGATTCCATGAGGCCCCACTGTGTCACAATGGCTCCTTGCTTCCATGAGGTTCCGCAGTGTCACCATGCTCACCTTTGATCCACATTGTCATAATGGACAATTGCTTCCATGTGGCCCCACTGTGTCACAATAGCCCCTTGGTTCCATAGGTTTTCTAGAATGTAATGTATAATTTTCTACAATGTAACAATGGACTCCTTGGTTCTGTGAGCTCCCCTGCTTTTTGCAGAGGTGTCTTTGGTTCCAACAAGGCCCCGCTGTGTCTCAGTGCAGCCTGGCTTCCATGCGCATCTGGAGTATCACAAAGGCTCCTTGGTTCCACGAGGTCTTGCTGTGTCACAATGGATGCTGTGCTCCATGAGGCCCTCCAAAGTCATCATGGAGCCTTGATTCCATGTGCTTCCATTGTGTCCCAGGGATCGCCTTGGTTCCATCAGTTTCCTTAGTGGCACAATGCTCTCCATGCTTCCACGATTGCCCACAATGTCACAATGCTCTCCATGCTTCCATGAGGCCCTGCTTTGCCACAATGGTCCCCTTGTGTCCATGAGGCCCCGCTGTGTCCCAATGGACGGATGGTTCCATGAGGTTCCGTGCTGTCCCCATGGTCTTCTTGAATCCGCAGTGTAACAATGGACCATTGCTTCCAGGCGGCCTCTCTGTGTCACAAGGGGCTCCTTGATTCCATGATTCGCCACGGTGTCACCATGGAGCCTTGTTTCTAGGAGGTTCTGTAGTGTCACAATTGTCTCCTTGATGCCATGAGCCCCTGCAGTGTCACAATGGCTCCTTGCTTCCATGAGGAACACAAAAGCTTTGCATCAACACTGAGCAACAGCTGCTGAACACACCTGGGAGCACCTGCTTGCATCAAAAGAGGGCTTCAAGCTGAGAATGGCAGCAGCAGCTTCCATCTGCAACAGAGAGCCAGGCAAAGGACAGGGACAGGGAATTCCGTGGAAAGACTGCGAGAATTCTGCTCCCAGAGATCATTCCTGCTCACAGTATTCCTTGTAGAAAGGGGACATCATTGCAGGCAGCCTGGACTGAGCATGTGGGTTTGGTTGTCTAGGGAACCTGCTCAGGCTTTTCCATTCTTTCCTTACAAACAGGAAAACTTCTCCTGGGCCTGTGTGCAGGCAGAGCCCTGAGGAGAGCACTTGGCACATGGTGCTGTGGGCTGGGACGGCCAGCTGCAGAGCTCAAGGGAAGAAGCCGCACTGTGTCACAATGGCTCCTTGGCTTCATGTGCATCACCTGTGTCACCATGGTCTCCTTGATTCCATGAGGCCCCACTGGGTCACAATGGCTCCTTGGCTTCATGTGCATCACCTGTGTCACCATGGTCTCCTTGATTCCATGAGGCCCCACTGGGTCACAATGGCTCCTTGGCTTCATGTGCATCACCTGTGTCACCATGGTCTCCTTGATTCCATGAGGCCCCACTGGGTCACAATGGCTCCTTGGCTTCATGTGCATCACCTGTGTCACCATGGTCTCCTTGCTTCCATAGGTTTTCTATTGTAACAATGGACTCCTTGGTTCTGTGAGCTACCCTGCTTTTTGCAGAGGTGTCTTTGGTTCCAACAAGGCCCTGCTGTGTCTCATGAGGAACACATTTCCATTTGTTTCCTGATTCCCCACGGTGTCACCATGGAGCCTTCTTTCTAGGAGGTTCTGTACTGTCACAATTGTCTCCTTGATGCCATGAGCCCCTGCAGTGTCACAATGGCTCCTTGCTTCCATGAGGAACACAAAAGCTTTGCATCAACACTGAGCAACAGCTGCTGAACACACCTGGGAGCATCTGCTTGCATCAAAAGAGGGCTTCAAGCTGAGAATGGCACCAGCAGCTTCCATCTGCAACAGAGAGCCAGGCAAAGGACAGGGACAGAGAATTCCGTGGAAGGACTGTGAGAATTCTGCTCCCAGAGATCATTCCTGCTCACAGTGTCCCTTGTAGAAAGGGGACATCATTGCAGGCAGCCTGGACTGAGCATGTGGGTTTGGTTGTCTAGGGAACCTGCTCAGGCTTTTCCATTCTTTCCTTACAAACAGGAAAACTTCTCCTGGGCCTGTGTGCAGGCAGAGCCCTGAGGAGAGCACTTGGCACATGGTGCCTCGGTGTGGGACAGCCAGCTGCAGAGCTGAAGGGAAGAAGCCCCGCTGTGTCACAATGGCTCCTTGGCTTCATGTGCATCACCTGTGTCACCATGGTCTCCTTGATTCCATGAGGCCCCACTGTGTCACAATGGCTCCTTGGCTTCATGTGCATCACCTGTGTCACCATGGTCTCCTTGATTCCATGAGGCCCCACTGGGTCACAATGGCTCTGTGGCTTCCATGTGGCCCCACTGTGTCACAATGGTCTCCTTGCTTCCATAGGTTTTCTATTGTAACAATGGACTCCTTGGTTCTGTGAGCTACCCTGCTTTTGGTAGAGGTGTCTTTGGTTCCAACAAGGCCCTGCTGCGTCTCATGAGGAACACATTTCCATGTGGTTCCATGATTCCCCACGGTGTCATCATGGAGTCTTGTTTCTAGGAGGTTCTGTACTGTCACAATTGTCTCCTTGATGCCATGAGCCCCTGCAGTGTCACAATGGCTCCTTGCTTCCATGAGGAACACAAAAGCTTTGCATCAACACTGAGCAACAGCTGCTGAACACACCTGGGAGCATCTGCTTGCATCAAACGAGGGCTTCAAGATGAGAAAGGAACCAGCAGCTTCCATCTGCAACAGAGAGCCAGGCAAAGGACAGGGACAGAGAATTCAGTGGAAAGACTGTGAGAATTCTGCTCTCAGAGATCATTCCTGCTCACAGTGTCCCTTGTAGAAAGGGGACATCATTGCAGGCAGCCTGGACTCAGCATGTGGGGTTTGTTGTTTAGGAAAGCTGCTCAGGCTTTTCCATTCTTTCCTTACAAACAGGAAAACTTCTCTGGGCCTGTGTGCAGGCAGAGTCCTGAGGAGAGCAGTTGGCACATAGTGCTGTGGGCTGGGACAGCCAGCTGCAGAGCTGAAGGGAAGAAGCCCCGCTGTGTCACAATGGCTCCTTGGCTTCATGTGCATCACCTGTGTCACCATGGTCTCCTTGATTCCATGAGGCCCCACTGTGTCACAATGGCTCCTTGGCTTCATGTGCATCACCTGTGTCACCATGGTCTCCTTGATTCCATGAGGCCCCACTGTGTCACAATGGCTCCTTGGCTTCATGTGCATCACCTGTGTCACCATGGTCTCCTTGATTCCATGAGGCCCCACTGTGTCACAATGGCTCCTTGGCTTCATGTGCATCACCTGTGTCACCATGGTCTCCTTGATTCCATGAGGCCCCACTGTGTCACAATGGCTCCTTGCTTCCATGAGGTTCCGCAGTGTCACCATGCTCACCTTTGATCCACATTGTCATAATGGACAATTGCTTCCATGTGGCCCCACTGTGTCACAATAGCCCCTTGGTTCCATAGGTTTTCTAGAATGTAATGTATAATTTTCTACAATGTAACAATGGACTCCTTGGTTCTGTGAGCTCCCCTGCTTTTTGCAGAGGTGTCTTTGGTTCCAACAAGGCCCCGCTGTGTCTCAGTGCAGCCTGGCTTCCATGCGCATCTGGAGTATCACAAAGGCTCCTTGGTTCCACGAGGTCTTGCTGTGTCACAATGGATGCTGTGCTCCATGAGGCCCTCCAAAGTCATCATGGAGCCTTGATTCCATGTGCTTCCATTGTGTCCCAGGGATCGCCTTGGTTCCATCAGTTTCCTTAGTGGCACAATGCTCTCCATGCTTCCACGATTGCCCACAATGTCACAATGCTCTCCATGCTTCCATGAGGCCCTGCTTTGCCACAATGGTCCCCTTGTGTCCATGAGGCCCCGCTGTGTCCCAATGGACGGATGGTTCCATGAGGTTCCGTGCTGTCCCCATGGTCTTCTTGAATCCGCAGTGTAACAATGGACCATTGCTTCCAGGCGGCCTCTCTGTGTCACAAGGGGCTCCTTGATTCCATGATTCGCCACGGTGTCACCATGGAGCCTTGTTTCTAGGAGGTTCTGTAGTGTCACAATTGTCTCCTTGATGCCATGAGCCCCTGCAGTGTCACAATGGCTCCTTGCTTCCATGAGGAACACAAAAGCTTTGCATCAACACTGAGCAACAGCTGCTGAACACACCTGGGAGCACCTGCTTGCATCAAAAGAGGGCTTCAAGCTGAGAATGGCAGCAGCAGCTTCCATCTGCAACAGAGAGCCAGGCAAAGGACAGGGACAGAGAATTCAGTGGAAAGACTGTGAGAATTCTGCTCTCAGAGATCATTCCTGCTCACAGTGTCCCTTGTAGAAAGGGGACATCATTGCAAGCAGGCTGGACTGAGCATGTGGGTTTGGTTGTCTAGGGAACCTGCTCAGGCTTTTCCATTCTTTCCTTACAAACAGGAAAACTTCTCCTGGGCCTGTGTGCAGGCAGAGCCCTGAGGAGAGCAGTTGGCACATGGTGCCGTGGGCTGGGACCGCCAGCTGCAGAGCTCAAGGGAAGAAGACCGGTTGTGTCACAATGGCTCCTTGGCTTCATGTGCATCACCTGTGTCACCATGGTCTCCTTGATTCCATGAGGCCCCACTGTGTCACAATGGCTCCTTGGCTTCATGTGCATCACCTGTGTCACCATGGTCTCCTTGATTCCATGAGGCCCCACTGGGTCACAATGGCTCCGTGGCTTCCATGTGGCCCCACTGTGTCACAATGGCCCCTTGCTTCCATAGGTTTTCTATTGTAACAATGGACTCCTTGGTTCTGTGAGCTACCCTGCTTTTTGCAGAGGTGTCTTTGGTTCCAACAAGGCCCTGCTGCATCTCATGAGGAACACATTTCCATGTGGTTCCATGATTCCCCACGGTGTCACCATGGAGCCTTGTTTCTAGGAGGTTCTGTACTGTCACAATTGTCTCCTTGATGCCATGAGCCCCTGCAGTGTCACAATGGCTCCTTGCTTCCATGAGGAGCACAAAAGCTTTGCATCAACACTGAGCAACAGCTGCTGAACACACCTGGGAGCATCTGCTTGCATCAAACGATTGCTTCAAGCTGAGAAAGGCACCAGCAGCTTCCATCTGCAACAGAGAGCCAGGCAAAGGACAGGGACAGGGAATTCCGTGGAAAGACTGCGAGAATTCTGCTCCCAGAGATCATTCCTGCTCACAGTGTCCCTTGTAGAAAGGGGACATCATTGCAGGCAGCCTGGACTGAGCATGTGGGTTTGGTTGTCTAGGGAACCTGCTCAGGCTTTTTCATTCTTTCCTTACAAACAGGAAAACTTCTCTGGGCCTGTGTGCAGGCAGAGCCCTGAGGAGAGCACTTGGCACATGGTGCTGTGGGCTGGGACAGCCAGCTGCAGAGCTGAAGGGAAGAAGCCCCGCAGTGTCACAATGGCTCCTTGGCTTCATGTGCATCACCTGTGTCACCATGGTCTCCTTGATTCCATCAGGCCCCACTGTGTCACAATGGCTCCTTGGCTTCATGTGCATCACCTGTGTCACCATGGTCTCCTTGATTCCATGAGGCCCCACTGGGTCACAATGGCTCCTTGGCTTCATGTGCATCACCTGTGTCACAATGGCTCCTTGCTTCCATGAGGTTCCGCAGTGTCACCATGCTCACCTTTGATCCACATTGTCATAATGGACAATTGCTTCCATGTGGCCCCACTGTGTCACAATAGCCCCTTGGTTCCATAGGTTTTCTAGAATGTAATGTATAATTTTCTACAATGTAACAATGGACTCCTTGGTTCTGTGAGCTCCCCTGCTTTTTGCAGAGGTGTCTTTGGGTCCAACAAGGCCCCGCTGTGTCTCAGTGCAGCCTGGCTTCCATGCGCATCTGGAGTATCACAAAGGCTCCTTGGTTCCACGAGGTCTTGCTGTGTCACAATGGATGCTGTGCTCCATGAGGCCCTCCAAAGTCATCATGGAGCCTTGATTCCATGTGCTTCCATTGTGTCCCAGGGATCGCCTTGGTTCCATCAGTTTCCTTAGTGGCACAATGCTCTCCATGCTTCCATGATTGCCCACAATGTCACAATGCTCTCCATGCTTCCATGAGGCCCTGCTTTGCCACAATGGTCCCCTTGTGTCCATGAGGCCCCGCTGTGTCCCAATGGACGGATGGTTCCATGAGGTTCCGTGCTGTCCCCATGGTCTTCTTGAATCCGCAGTGTAACAATGGACCATTGCTTCCAGGCGGCCTCTCTGTGTCACAAGGGGCTCCTTGATTCCATGATTCGCCACGGTGTCACCATGGAGCCTTGTTTCTAGGAGGTTCTGTAGTGTCACAATTGTCTCCTTGATGCCATGAGCCCCTGCAGTGTCACAATGGCTCCTTGCTTCCATGAGGAACACAAAAGCTTTGCATCAACACTGAGCAACAGCTGCTGAACACACCTGGGAGCACCTGCTTGCATCAAAAGAGGGCTTCAAGCAGAGAATGGCAGCAGCAGCTTCCATCTGCAACAGAGAGCCAGGCAAAGGACAGGGACAGAGAATTCAGTGGAAAGACTGTGAGAATTCTGCTCTCAGAGATCATTCCTGCTCACAGTGTCCCTTGTAGAAAGGGGACATCATTGCAAGCAGGCTGGACTGAGTATGTGGGTTTGTTGTTTAGGAAACCTGCTCAGGCTTTTCCATTCTTTCCTTACATCAGGAAAACTTTCCTGGGCCTGTGTGCAGGCAGAGCCCTGAGGAGAGCAGATGGCACATGGTGCCGTGGGCTGGGACGGCGAGCTGCAGAGCTCAAGGGAAGAAGACCGGTTGTGTCACAATGGCTCCTTGGGTTCATGTGCATCACCTGTGTCACCATGGTCTCCTTGATTCCATGAGGCCCCACTGTGTCACAATGGCTCCTTGGCTTCATGTGCATCACCTGTGTCACCATGGTCTCCTTGATTCCATGAGGCCCCACTGGGTCACAATGGCTCCGTGGCTTCCATGTGGCCCCACTGTGTCACAATGGCCCCTTGCTTCCATAGGTTTTCTATTGTAACAATGGACTCCTTGGTTCTGTGAGCTACCCTGCTTTTTGCAGAGGTGTCTTTGGTTCCAACAAGGCCCTGCTGCATCTCATGAGGAACACATTTCCATGTGGTTCCATGATTCCCCACGGTGTCACCATGGAGCCTTGTTTCTAGGAGGTTCTGTACTGTCACAATTGTCTCCTTGATGCCATGAGCCCCTGCAGTGTCACAATGGCTCCTTGCTTCCATGAGGAACACAAAAGCTTTGCATCAACACTGAGCAACAGCTGCTGAACACACCTGGGAGCATCTGCTTGCATCAAACGATTGCTTCAAGCTGAGAAAGGCACCAGCAGCTTCCATCTGCAACAGAGAGCCAGGCAAAGGACAGGGACAGGGAATTCCGTGGAAAGACTGCGAGAATTCTGCTCCCAGAGATCATTCCTGCTCACAGTGTCCCTTGTAGAAAGGGGACATCATTGCAGGCAGCCTGGACTGAGCATGTGGGTTTGGTTGTCTAGGGAACCTGCTCAGGCTTTTTCATTCTTTCCTTACAAACAGGAAAACTTCTCTGGGCCTGTGTGCAGGCAGAGCCCTGAGGAGAGCACTTGGCACATGGTGCTGTGGGCTGGGACAGCCAGCTGCAGAGCTGAAGGGAAGAAGCCCCGCAGTGTCACAATGGCTCCTTGGCTTCATGTGCATCACCTGTGTCACCATGGTCTCCTTGATTCCATCAGGCCCCACTGTGTCACAATGGCTCCTTGGCTTCATGTGCATCACCTGTGTCACCATGGTCTCCTTGATTCCATGAGGCCCCACTGGGTCACAATGGCTCCTTGGCTTCATGTGCATCACCTGTGTCACAATGGCTCCTTGCTTCCATGAGGTTCCGCAGTGTCACCATGCTCACCTTTGATCCACATTGTCATAATGGACAATTGCTTCCATGTGGCCCCACTGTGTCACAATAGCCCCTTGGTTCCATAGGTTTTCTAGAATGTAATGTATAATTTTCTACAATGTAACAATGGACTCCTTGGTTCTGTGAGCTCCCCTGCTTTTTGCAGAGGTGTCTTTGGGTCCAACAAGGCCCCGCTGTGTCTCAGTGCAGCCTGGCTTCCATGCGCATCTGGAGTATCACAAAGGCTCCTTGGTTCCACGAGGTCTTGCTGTGTCACAATGGATGCTGTGCTCCATGAGGCCCTCCAAAGTCATCATGGAGCCTTGATTCCATGTGCTTCCATTGTGTCCCAGGGATCGCCTTGGTTCCATCAGTTTCCTTAGTGGCACAATGCTCTCCATGCTTCCATGATTGCCCACAATGTCACAATGCTCTCCATGCTTCCATGAGGCCCTGCTTTGCCACAATGGTCCCCTTGTGTCCATGAGGCCCCGCTGTGTCCCAATGGACGGATGGTTCCATGAGGTTCCGTGCTGTCCCCATGGTCTTCTTGAATCCGCAGTGTAACAATGGACCATTGCTTCCAGGCGGCCTCTCTGTGTCACAAGGGGCTCCTTGATTCCATGATTCGCCACGGTGTCACCATGGAGCCTTGTTTCTAGGAGGTTCTGTAGTGTCACAATTGTCTCCTTGATGCCATGAGCCCCTGCAGTGTCACAATGGCTCCTTGCTTCCATGAGGAACACAAAAGCTTTGCATCAACACTGAGCAACAGCTGCTGAACACACCTGGGAGCACCTGCTTGCATCAAAAGAGGGCTTCAAGCAGAGAATGGCAGCAGCAGCTTCCATCTGCAACAGAGAGCCAGGCAAAGGACAGGGACAGAGAATTCAGTGGAAAGACTGTGAGAATTCTGCTCTCAGAGATCATTCCTGCTCACAGTGTCCCTTGTAGAAAGGGGACATCATTGCAAGCAGGCTGGACTGAGTATGTGGGTTTGTTGTTTAGGAAACCTGCTCAGGCTTTTCCATTCTTTCCTTACATCAGGAAAACTTTCCTGGGCCTGTGTGCAGGCAGAGCCCTGAGGAGAGCAGATGGCACATGGTGCCGTGGGCTGGGACGGCGAGCTGCAGAGCTCAAGGGAAGAAGACCGGTTGTGTCACAATGGCTCCTTGGGTTCATGTGCATCACCTGTGTCACCATGGTCTCCTTGATTCCATGAGGCCCCACTGTGTCACAATGGCTCCTTGGCTTCATGTGCATCACCTGTGTCACCATGGTCTCCTTGATTCCATGAGGCCCCACTGGGTCACAATGGCTCCGTGGCTTCCATGTGGCCCCACTGTGTCACAATGGCCCCTTGCTTCCATAGGTTTTCTATTGTAACAATGGACTCCTTGGTTCTGTGAGCTACCCTGCTTTTTGCAGAGGTGTCTTTGGTTCCAACAAGGCCCTGCTGCATCTCATGAGGAACACATTTCCATGTGGTTCCATGATTCCCCACGGTGTCACCATGGAGCCTTGTTTCTAGGAGGTTCTGTACTGTCACAATTGTCTCCTTGATGCCATGAGCCCCTGCAGTGTCACAATGGCTCCTTGCTTCCATGAGGAACACAAAAGCTTTGCATCAACACTGAGCAACAGCTGCTGAACACACCTGGGAGCATCTGCTTGCATCAAACGATTGCTTCAAGCTGAGAAAGGCACCAGCAGCTTCCATCTGCAACAGAGAGCCAGGCAAAGGACAGGGACAGGGAATTCCGTGGAAAGACTGCGAGAATTCTGCTCCCAGAGATCATTCCTGCTCACAGTGTCCCTTGTAGAAAGGGGACATCATTGCAGGCAGCCTGGACTGAGCATGTGGGTTTGGTTGTCTAGGGAACCTGCTCAGGCTTTTTCATTCTTTCCTTACAAACAGGAAAACTTCTCTGGGCCTGTGTGCAGGCAGAGCCCTGAGGAGAGCACTTGGCACATGGTGCTGTGGGCTGGGACAGCCAGCTGCAGAGCTGAAGGGAAGAAGCCCCACAGTGTCACAATGGCTCCTTGGCTTCATGTGCATCACCTGTGTCACCATGGTCTCCTTGATTCCATCAGGCCCCACTGTGTCACAATGGCTCCTTGGCTTCATGTGCATCACCTGTGTCACCATGGTCTCCTTGATTCCATGAGGCCCCACTGTGTCACAATGGCTCCTTGGCTTCATGTGCATCACCTGTGTCACCATGGTCTCCTTGATTCCATGAGGCCCCACTGGGTCACAATGGCTCCTTGGCTTCATGTGCATCACCTGTGTCACCATGGTCTCCTTGATTCCATGAGGCCCCACTGGGTCACAATGGCTCCTTGGCTTCCATGAGGCCCCACTGTGTCACAATGGTCTCCTTGATTCCATGAGGTTCCGCAGTGTCACCATGCTCACCTTTGATCCACATTGTCATAATGGACAATTGCTTCCATGTGGCCCCACTGTGTCACAATAGCCCCTTGGTTCCAAAGGTTTTCTAGAATGTAATGTATAATTTTCTACAATGTAACAATGGACTCCTTGGTTCTGTGAGCTACCCTGCTTTTAGCAGAGGTGTCTTTGGTTCCAACAAGGCCCTGCTGTGTCTCAGTGCACCCTGGCTTCCATGCGCATCTGGAGTATCACAAAGGCTCCTTGGTTCCACGAGGTCTTGCTGTGTCACAATGGATGCTGTGCTCCATGAGGCCCTCCAAAGTCATCATGGAGCCTTGATTCCATGTGCTTCCATTGTGTCCCAGGGATCGCCTTGGTTCCATCAGTTTCCTTAGTGGCACAATGCTCTCCATGCTTCCACGATTGCCCACAATGTCACAATGCTCTCCATGCTTCCATGAGGCCCTGCTTTGCCACAATGGTCCCCTTGTGTCCATGAGGCCCCGCTGTGTCCCAATGGACGGATGGTTCCATGAGGTTCCGTGCTGTCTCCATGGTCTTCTTGAATCCGCAGTGTAACAATGGACCATTGCTTCCAGGCGGCCTCTCTGTGTCACAAGGGGCTCCTTGATTCCATGATTCGCCACGGTGTCACCATGGAGCCTTGTTTCTAGGAGGTTCTGTAGTGTCACAATTGTCTCCTTGATGCCATGAGCCCCTGCAGTGTCACAATGGCTCCTTGCTTCCATGAGGAACACAAAAGCTTTGCATCAACACTGAGCAACAGCTGCTGAACACACCTGGGAGCACCTGCTTGCATCAAAAGAGGGCTTCAAGCTGAGAATGGCAGCAGCAGCTTCCATCTGCAACAGAGAGCCAGGCAAAGGACAGGGACAGGGAATTCCGTGGAAAGACTGCGAGAATTCTGCTCCCAGAGATCATTCCTGCTCACAGTATTCCTTGTAGAAAGGGGACATCATTGCAGGCAGCCTGGACTGAGCATGTGGGTTTGGTTGTCTAGGGAACCTGCTCAGGCTTTTCCATTCTTTCCTTACAAACAGGAAAACTTCTCCTGGGCCTGTGTGCAGGCAGAGCCCTGAGGAGAGCACTTGGCACATGGTGCCGTGGGCTGGGACCGCCAGCTGCAGAGCTCAAGGGAAGAAGACCGGTTGTGTCACAATGGCTCCTTGGCTTCATGTGCATCACCTGTGTCACCATGGTCTCCTTGATTCCATGAGGCCCCACTGTGTCACAATGGCTCCTTGGCTTCATGTGCATCACCTGTGTCACCATGGTCTCCTTGATTCCATGAGGCCCCACTGGGTCACAATGGCTCCTTGGCTTCATGTGCATCACCTGTGTCACCATGGTCTCCTTGATTCCATGAGGCCCCACTGGGTCACAATGGCTCCTTGGCTTCATGTGCATCACCTGTGTCACCATGGTCTCCTTGCTTCCATAGGTTTTCTATTGTAACAATGGACTCCTTGGTTCTGTGAGCTACCCTGCTTTTTGCAGAGGTGTCTTTGGTTCCAACAAGGCCCTGCTGTGTCTCATGAGGAACACATTTCCATGTGGTTCCTGATTCCCCACGGTGTCACCATGGAGCCTTCTTTCTAGGAGGTTCTGTAGTGTCACAATTGTCTCCTTGATGCCATGAGCCCCTGCAGTGTCACAATGGCTCCTTGCTTCCATGAGGAACACAAAAGCTTTGCATCAACACTGAGCAACAGCTGCTGAACACACCTGGGAGCATCTGCTTGCATCAAAAGAGGGCTTCAAGCTGAGAATGGCACCAGCAGCTTCCATCTGCAACAGAGAGCCAGGCAAAGGACAGGGACAGAGAATTCCGTGGAAGGACTGTGAGAATTCTGCTCCCAGAGATCATTCCTGCTCACAGTGTCCCTTGTAGAAAGGGGACATCATTGCAGGCAGCCTGGACTGAGCATGTGGGTTTGGTTGTCTAGGGAACCTGCTCAGGCTTTTCCATTCTTTCCTTACAAACAGGAAAACTTCTCCTGGGCCTGTGTGCAGGCAGAGCCCTGAGGAGAGCACTTGGCACATGGTGCCTCGGTGTGGGACAGCCAGCTGCAGAGCTGAAGGGAAGAAGCCCCGCTGTGTCACAATGGCTCCTTGGCTTCCTGTGCATCACCTGTGTCACCATGGTCTCCTTGATTCCATGAGGCCCCACTGTGTCACAATGGCTCCTTGGCTTCATGTGCATCACCTGTGTCACCATGGTCTCCTTGATTCCATGAGGCCCCACTGGGTCACAATGGCTCTGTGGCTTCCATGTGGCCCCACTGTGTCACAATGGTCTCCTTGCTTCCATAGGTTTTCTATTGTAACAATGGACTCCTTGGTTCTGTGAGCTACCCTGCTTTTGGTAGAGGTGTCTTTGGTTCCAACAAGGCCCTGCTGCGTCTCATGAGGAACACATTTCCATGTGGTTCCATGATTCCCCACGGTGTCATCATGGAGTCTTGTTTCTAGGAGGTTCTGTACTGTCACAATTGTCTCCTTGATGCCATGAGCCCCTGCAGTGTCACAATGGCTCCTTGCTTCCATGAGGAACACAAAAGCTTTGCATCAACACTGAGCAACAGCTGCTGAACACACCTGGGAGCATCTGCTTGCATCAAACGAGGGCTTCAAGATGAGAAAGGAACCAGCAGCTTCCATCTGCAACAGAGAGCCAGGGAAAGGACAGGGACAGAGAATTCAGTGGAAAGACTGTGAGAATTCTGCTCTCAGAGATCATTCCTGCTCACAGTGTCCCTTGTAGAAAGGGGACATCATTGCAGGCAGGCTGGACTGAGCATGTGGGTTTGGTTGTCTAGGGAACCTGCTCAGGCTTTTCCATTCTTTCCTTACAAACAGGAAAACTTCTCCTGGGCCTGTGTGCAGGCAGAGCCCTGAGGAGAGCAGTTGGCACATGGTGCCGTGGGCTGGGACCGCCAGCTGCAGAGCTCAAGGGAAGAAGACCGGTTGTGTCACAATGGCTCCTTGGCTTCATGTGCATCACCTGTGTCACCATGGTCTCCTTGATTCCATGAGGCCCCACTGTGTCACAATGGCTCCTTGGCTTCATGTGCATCACCTGTGTCACCATGGTCTCCTTGATTCCATGAGGCCCCACTGGGTCACAATGGCTCCGTGGCTTCCATGTGGCCCCACTGTGTCACAATGGCCCCTTGCTTCCATAGGTTTTCTATTGTAACAATGGACTCCTTGGTTCTGTGAGCTACCCTGCTTTTTGCAGAGGTGTCTTTGGTTCCAACAAGGCCCTGCTGCATCTCATGAGGAACACATTTCCATGTGGTTCCATGATTCCCCACGGTGTCACCATGGAGCCTTGTTTCTAGGAGGTTCTGTACTGTCACAATTGTCTCCTTGATGCCATGAGCCCCTGCAGTGTCACAATGGCTCCTTGCTTCCATGAGGAACACAAAAGCTTTGCATCAACACTGAGCAACAGCTGCTGAACACACCTGGGAGCATCTGCTTGCATCAAACGATTGCTTCAAGCTGAGAAAGGCACCAGCAGCTTCCATCTGCAACAGAGAGCCAGGCAAAGGACAGGGACAGGGAATTCCGTGGAAAGACTGCGAGAATTCTGCTCCCAGAGATCATTCCTGCTCACAGTGTCCCTTGTAGAAAGGGGACATCATTGCAGGCAGCCTGGACTGAGCATGTGGGTTTGGTTGTCTAGGGAACCTGCTCAGGCTTTTTCATTCTTTCCTTACAAACAGGAAAACTTCTCTGGGCCTGTGTGCAGGCAGAGCCCTGAGGAGAGCACTTGGCACATGGTGCTGTGGGCTGGGACAGCCAGCTGCAGAGCTGAAGGGAAGAAGCCCCGCAGTGTCACAATGGCTCCTTGGCTTCATGTGCATCACCTGTGTCACCATGGTCTCCTTGATTCCATCAGGCCCCACTGTGTCACAATGGCTCCTTGGCTTCATGTGCATCACCTGTGTCACCATGGTCTCCTTGATTCCATGAGGCCCCACTGGGTCACAATGGCTCCTTGGCTTCATGTGCATCACCTGTGTCACAATGGCTCCTTGCTTCCATGAGGTTCCGCAGTGTCACCATGCTCACCTTTGATCCACATTGTCATAATGGACAATTGCTTCCATGTGGCCCCACTGTGTCACAATAGCCCCTTGGTTCCATAGGTTTTCTAGAATGTAATGTATAATTTTCTACAATGTAACAATGGACTCCTTGGTTCTGTGAGCTCCCCTGCTTTTTGCAGAGGTGTCTTTGGGTCCAACAAGGCCCCGCTGTGTCTCAGTGCAGCCTGGCTTCCATGCGCATCTGGAGTATCACAAAGGCTCCTTGGTTCCACGAGGTCTTGCTGTGTCACAATGGATGCTGTGCTCCATGAGGCCCTCCAAAGTCATCATGGAGCCTTGATTCCATGTGCTTCCATTGTGTCCCAGGGATCGCCTTGGTTCCATCAGTTTCCTTAGTGGCACAATGCTCTCCATGCTTCCATGATTGCCCACAATGTCACAATGCTCTCCATGCTTCCATGAGGCCCTGCTTTGCCACAATGGTCCCCTTGTGTCCATGAGGCCCCGCTGTGTCCCAATGGACGGATGGTTCCATGAGGTTCCGTGCTGTCCCCATGGTCTTCTTGAATCCGCAGTGTAACAATGGACCATTGCTTCCAGGCGGCCTCTCTGTGTCACAAGGGGCTCCTTGATTCCATGATTCGCCACGGTGTCACCATGGAGCCTTGTTTCTAGGAGGTTCTGTAGTGTCACAATTGTCTCCTTGATGCCATGAGCCCCTGCAGTGTCACAATGGCTCCTTGCTTCCATGAGGAACACAAAAGCTTTGCATCAACACTGAGCAACAGCTGCTGAACACACCTGGGAGCACCTGCTTGCATCAAAAGAGGGCTTCAAGCAGAGAATGGCAGCAGCAGCTTCCATCTGCAACAGAGAGCCAGGCAAAGGACAGGGACAGAGAATTCAGTGGAAAGACTGTGAGAATTCTGCTCTCAGAGATCATTCCTGCTCACAGTGTCCCTTGTAGAAAGGGGACATCATTGCAAGCAGGCTGGACTGAGTATGTGGGTTTGTTGTTTAGGAAACCTGCTCAGGCTTTTCCATTCTTTCCTTACATCAGGAAAACTTTCCTGGGCCTGTGTGCAGGCAGAGCCCTGAGGAGAGCAGATGGCACATGGTGCCGTGGGCTGGGACGGCGAGCTGCAGAGCTCAAGGGAAGAAGACCGGTTGTGTCACAATGGCTCCTTGGGTTCATGTGCATCACCTGTGTCACCATGGTCTCCTTGATTCCATGAGGCCCCACTGTGTCACAATGGCTCCTTGGCTTCATGTGCATCACCTGTGTCACCATGGTCTCCTTGATTCCATGAGGCCCCACTGGGTCACAATGGCTCCGTGGCTTCCATGTGGCCCCACTGTGTCACAATGGCCCCTTGCTTCCATAGGTTTTCTATTGTAACAATGGACTCCTTGGTTCTGTGAGCTACCCTGCTTTTTGCAGAGGTGTCTTTGGTTCCAACAAGGCCCTGCTGCATCTCATGAGGAACACATTTCCATGTGGTTCCATGATTCCCCACGGTGTCACCATGGAGCCTTGTTTCTAGGAGGTTCTGTACTGTCACAATTGTCTCCTTGATGCCATGAGCCCCTGCAGTGTCACAATGGCTCCTTGCTTCCATGAGGAACACAAAAGCTTTGCATCAACACTGAGCAACAGCTGCTGAACACACCTGGGAGCATCTGCTTGCATCAAACGATTGCTTCAAGCTGAGAAAGGCACCAGCAGCTTCCATCTGCAACAGAGAGCCAGGCAAAGGACAGGGACAGGGAATTCCGTGGAAAGACTGCGAGAATTCTGCTCCCAGAGATCATTCCTGCTCACAGTGTCCCTTGTAGAAAGGGGACATCATTGCAGGCAGCCTGGACTGAGCATGTGGGTTTGGTTGTCTAGGGAACCTGCTCAGGCTTTTTCATTCTTTCCTTACAAACAGGAAAACTTCTCTGGGCCTGTGTGCAGGCAGAGCCCTGAGGAGAGCACTTGGCACATGGTGCTGTGGGCTGGGACAGCCAGCTGCAGAGCTGAAGGGAAGAAGCCCCGCAGTGTCACAATGGCTCCTTGGCTTCATGTGCATCACCTGTGTCACCATGGTCTCCTTGATTCCATCAGGCCCCACTGTGTCACAATGGCTCCTTGGCTTCATGTGCATCACCTGTGTCACCATGGTCTCCTTGATTCCATGAGGCCCCACTGGGTCACAATGGCTCCTTGGCTTCATGTGCATCACCTGTGTCACAATGGCTCCTTGCTTCCATGAGGTTCCGCAGTGTCACCATGCTCACCTTTGATCCACATTGTCATAATGGACAATTGCTTCCATGTGGCCCCACTGTGTCACAATAGCCCCTTGGTTCCATAGGTTTTCTAGAATGTAATGTATAATTTTCTACAATGTAACAATGGACTCCTTGGTTCTGTGAGCTCCCCTGCTTTTTGCAGAGGTGTCTTTGGGTCCAACAAGGCCCCGCTGTGTCTCAGTGCAGCCTGGCTTCCATGCGCATCTGGAGTATCACAAAGGCTCCTTGGTTCCACGAGGTCTTGCTGTGTCACAATGGATGCTGTGCTCCATGAGGCCCTCCAAAGTCATCATGGAGCCTTGATTCCATGTGCTTCCATTGTGTCCCAGGGATCGCCTTGGTTCCATCAGTTTCCTTAGTGGCACAATGCTCTCCATGCTTCCATGATTGCCCACAATGTCACAATGCTCTCCATGCTTCCATGAGGCCCTGCTTTGCCACAATGGTCCCCTTGTGTCCATGAGGCCCCGCTGTGTCCCAATGGACGGATGGTTCCATGAGGTTCCGTGCTGTCCCCATGGTCTTCTTGAATCCGCAGTGTAACAATGGACCATTGCTTCCAGGCGGCCTCTCTGTGTCACAAGGGGCTCCTTGATTCCATGATTCGCCACGGTGTCACCATGGAGCCTTGTTTCTAGGAGGTTCTGTAGTGTCACAATTGTCTCCTTGATGCCATGAGCCCCTGCAGTGTCACAATGGCTCCTTGCTTCCATGAGGAACACAAAAGCTTTGCATCAACACTGAGCAACAGCTGCTGAACACACCTGGGAGCACCTGCTTGCATCAAAAGAGGGCTTCAAGCAGAGAATGGCAGCAGCAGCTTCCATCTGCAACAGAGAGCCAGGCAAAGGACAGGGACAGAGAATTCAGTGGAAAGACTGTGAGAATTCTGCTCTCAGAGATCATTCCTGCTCACAGTGTCCCTTGTAGAAAGGGGACATCATTGCAAGCAGGCTGGACTGAGTATGTGGGTTTGTTGTTTAGGAAACCTGCTCAGGCTTTTCCATTCTTTCCTTACATCAGGAAAACTTTCCTGGGCCTGTGTGCAGGCAGAGCCCTGAGGAGAGCAGATGGCACATGGTGCCGTGGGCTGGGACGGCGAGCTGCAGAGCTCAAGGGAAGAAGACCGGTTGTGTCACAATGGCTCCTTGGGTTCATGTGCATCACCTGTGTCACCATGGTCTCCTTGATTCCATGAGGCCCCACTGTGTCACAATGGCTCCTTGGCTTCATGTGCATCACCTGTGTCACCATGGTCTCCTTGATTCCATGAGGCCCCACTGGGTCACAATGGCTCCGTGGCTTCCATGTGGCCCCACTGTGTCACAATGGCCCCTTGCTTCCATAGGTTTTCTATTGTAACAATGGACTCCTTGGTTCTGTGAGCTACCCTGCTTTTTGCAGAGGTGTCTTTGGTTCCAACAAGGCCCTGCTGCATCTCATGAGGAACACATTTCCATGTGGTTCCATGATTCCCCACGGTGTCACCATGGAGCCTTGTTTCTAGGAGGTTCTGTACTGTCACAATTGTCTCCTTGATGCCATGAGCCCCTGCAGTGTCACAATGGCTCCTTGCTTCCATGAGGAACACAAAAGCTTTGCATCAACACTGAGCAACAGCTGCTGAACACACCTGGGAGCATCTGCTTGCATCAAACGATTGCTTCAAGCTGAGAAAGGCACCAGCAGCTTCCATCTGCAACAGAGAGCCAGGCAAAGGACAGGGACAGGGAATTCCGTGGAAAGACTGCGAGAATTCTGCTCCCAGAGATCATTCCTGCTCACAGTGTCCCTTGTAGAAAGGGGACATCATTGCAGGCAGCCTGGACTGAGCATGTGGGTTTGGTTGTCTAGGGAACCTGCTCAGGCTTTTTCATTCTTTCCTTACAAACAGGAAAACTTCTCTGGGCCTGTGTGCAGGCAGAGCCCTGAGGAGAGCACTTGGCACATGGTGCTGTGGGCTGGGACAGCCAGCTGCAGAGCTGAAGGGAAGAAGCCCCACAGTGTCACAATGGCTCCTTGGCTTCATGTGCATCACCTGTGTCACCATGGTCTCCTTGATTCCATCAGGCCCCACTGTGTCACAATGGCTCCTTGGCTTCATGTGCATCACCTGTGTCACCATGGTCTCCTTGATTCCATGAGGCCCCACTGTGTCACAATGGCTCCTTGGCTTCATGTGCATCACCTGTGTCACCATGGTCTCCTTGATTCCATGAGGCCCCACTGGGTCACAATGGCTCCTTGGCTTCATGTGCATCACCTGTGTCACCATGGTCTCCTTGATTCCATGAGGCCCCACTGGGTCACAATGGCTCCTTGGCTTCCATGAGGCCCCACTGTGTCACAATGGTCTCCTTGATTCCATGAGGTTCCGCAGTGTCACCATGCTCACCTTTGATCCACATTGTCATAATGGACAATTGCTTCCATGTGGCCCCACTGTGTCACAATAGCCCCTTGGTTCCAAAGGTTTTCTAGAATGTAATGTATAATTTTCTACAATGTAACAATGGACTCCTTGGTTCTGTGAGCTACCCTGCTTTTAGCAGAGGTGTCTTTGGTTCCAACAAGGCCCTGCTGTGTCTCAGTGCACCCTGGCTTCCATGCGCATCTGGAGTATCACAAAGGCTCCTTGGTTCCACGAGGTCTTGCTGTGTCACAATGGATGCTGTGCTCCATGAGGCCCTCCAAAGTCATCATGGAGCCTTGATTCCATGTGCTTCCATTGTGTCCCAGGGATCGCCTTGGTTCCATCAGTTTCCTTAGTGGCACAATGCTCTCCATGCTTCCACGATTGCCCACAATGTCACAATGCTCTCCATGCTTCCATGAGGCCCTGCTTTGCCACAATGGTCCCCTTGTGTCCATGAGGCCCCGCTGTGTCCCAATGGACGGATGGTTCCATGAGGTTCCGTGCTGTCTCCATGGTCTTCTTGAATCCGCAGTGTAACAATGGACCATTGCTTCCAGGCGGCCTCTCTGTGTCACAAGGGGCTCCTTGATTCCATGATTCGCCACGGTGTCACCATGGAGCCTTGTTTCTAGGAGGTTCTGTAGTGTCACAATTGTCTCCTTGATGCCATGAGCCCCTGCAGTGTCACAATGGCTCCTTGCTTCCATGAGGAACACAAAAGCTTTGCATCAACACTGAGCAACAGCTGCTGAACACACCTGGGAGCACCTGCTTGCATCAAAAGAGGGCTTCAAGCTGAGAATGGCAGCAGCAGCTTCCATCTGCAACAGAGAGCCAGGCAAAGGACAGGGACAGGGAATTCCGTGGAAAGACTGCGAGAATTCTGCTCCCAGAGATCATTCCTGCTCACAGTATTCCTTGTAGAAAGGGGACATCATTGCAGGCAGCCTGGACTGAGCATGTGGGTTTGGTTGTCTAGGGAACCTGCTCAGGCTTTTCCATTCTTTCCTTACAAACAGGAAAACTTCTCCTGGGCCTGTGTGCAGGCAGAGCCCTGAGGAGAGCACTTGGCACATGGTGCTGTGGGCTGGGACGGCCAGCTGCAGAGCTCAAGGGAAGAAGCCGCACTGTGTCACAATGGCTCCTTGGCTTCATGTGCATCACCTGTGTCACCATGGTCTCCTTGATTCCATGAGGCCCCACTGGGTCACAATGGCTCCTTGGCTTCATGTGCATCACCTGTGTCACCATGGTCTCCTTGATTCCATGAGGCCCCACTGGGTCACAATGGCTCCTTGGCTTCATGTGCATCACCTGTGTCACCATGGTCTCCTTGATTCCATGAGGCCCCACTGGGTCACAATGGCTCCTTGGCTTCATGTGCATCACCTGTGTCACCATGGTCTCCTTGCTTCCATAGGTTTTCTATTGTAACAATGGACTCCTTGGTTCTGTGAGCTACCCTGCTTTTTGCAGAGGTGTCTTTGGTTCCAACAAGGCCCTGCTGTGTCTCATGAGGAACACATTTCCATGTGGTTCCTGATTCGCCACGGTGTCACCATGGAGCCTTGTTTCTAGGAGGTTCTGTAGTGTCACAATTGTCTCCTTGATGCCATGAGCCCCTGCAGTGTCACAATGGCTCCTTGCTTCCATGAGGAACACAAAAGCTTTGCATCAACACTGAGCAACAGCTGCTGAACACACCTGGGAGCATCTGCTTGCATCAAAAGAGGGCTTCAAGCTGAGAATGGCACCAGCAGCTTCCATCTGCAACAGAGAGCCAGGCAAAGGACAGGGACAGAGAATTCCGTGGAAGGACTGTGAGAATTCTGCTCCCAGAGATCATTCCTGCTCACAGTGTCCCTTGTAGAAAGGGGACATCATTGCAGGCAGCCTGGACTGAGCATGTGGGTTTGGTTGTCTAGGGAACCTGCTCAGGCTTTTCCATTCTTTCCTTACAAACAGGAAAACTTCTCCTGGGCCTGTGTGCAGGCAGAGCCCTGAGGAGAGCACTTGGCACATGGTGCCTCGGTGTGGGACAGCCAGCTGCAGAGCTGAAGGGAAGAAGCCCCGCTGTGTCACAATGGCTCCTTGGCTTCCTGTGCATCACCTGTGTCACCATGGTCTCCTTGATTCCATGAGGCCCCACTGTGTCACAATGGCTCCTTGGCTTCATGTGCATCACCTGTGTCACCATGGTCTCCTTGATTCCATGAGGCCCCACTGGGTCACAATGGCTCTGTGGCTTCCATGTGGCCCCACTGTGTCACAATGGTCTCCTTGCTTCCATAGGTTTTCTATTGTAACAATGGACTCCTTGGTTCTGTGAGCTACCCTGCTTTTGGTAGAGGTGTCTTTGGTTCCAACAAGGCCCTGCTGCGTCTCATGAGGAACACATTTCCATGTGGTTCCATGATTCCCCACGGTGTCATCATGGAGTCTTGTTTCTAGGAGGTTCTGTACTGTCACAATTGTCTCCTTGATGCCATGAGCCCCTGCAGTGTCACAATGGCTCCTTGCTTCCATGAGGAACACAAAAGCTTTGCATCAACACTGAGCAACAGCTGCTGAACACACCTGGGAGCATCTGCTTGCATCAAACGAGGGCTTCAAGATGAGAAAGGAACCAGCAGCTTCCATCTGCAACAGAGAGCCAGGGAAAGGACAGGGACAGAGAATTCAGTGGAAAGACTGTGAGAATTCTGCTCTCAGAGATCATTCCTGCTCACAGTGTCCCTTGTAGAAAGGGGACATCATTGCAGGCAGCCTGGACTCAGCATGTGGGGTTTGTTGTTTAGGAAAGCTGCTCAGGCTTTTCCATTCTTTCCTTACAAACAGGAAAACTTCTCTGGGCCTGTGTGCAGGCAGAGTCCTGAGGAGAGCAGTTGGCACATAGTGCTGTGGGCTGGGACAGCCAGCTGCAGAGCTGAAGGGAAGAAGCCCCGCTGTGTCACAATGGCTCCTTGGCTTCATGTGCATCACCTGTGTCACCATGGTCTCCTTGATTCCATGAGGCCCCACTGTGTCACAATGGCTCCTTGGCTTCATGTGCATCACCTGTGTCACCATGGTCTCCTTGATTCCATGAGGCCCCACTGTGTCACAATGGCTCCTTGGCTTCATGTGCATCACCTGTGTCACCATGGTCTCCTTGATTCCATGAGGCCCCACTGTGTCACAATGGCTCCTTGGCTTCATGTGCATCACCTGTGTCACCATGGTCTCCTTGATTCCATGAGGCCCCACTGTGTCACAATGGCTCCTTGCTTCCATGAGGTTCCGCAGTGTCACCATGCTCACCTTTGATCCACATTGTCATAATGGACAATTGCTTCCATGTGGCCCCACTGTGTCACAATAGCCCCTTGGTTCCATAGGTTTTCTAGAATGTAATGTATAATTTTCTACAATGTAACAATGGACTCCTTGGTTCTGTGAGCTCCCCTGCTTTTTGCAGAGGTGTCTTTGGTTCCAACAAGGCCCCGCTGTGTCTCAGTGCAGCCTGGCTTCCATGCGCATCTGGAGTATCACAAAGGCTCCTTGGTTCCACGAGGTCTTGCTGTGTCACAATGGATGCTGTGCTCCATGAGGCCCTCCAAAGTCATCATGGAGCCTTGATTCCATGTGCTTCCATTGTGTCCCAGGGATCGCCTTGGTTCCATCAGTTTCCTTAGTGGCACAATGCTCTCCATGCTTCCACGATTGCCCACAATGTCACAATGCTCTCCATGCTTCCATGAGGCCCTGCTTTGCCACAATGGTCCCCTTGTGTCCATGAGGCCCCGCTGTGTCCCAATGGACGGATGGTTCCATGAGGTTCCGTGCTGTCCCCATGGTCTTCTTGAATCCGCAGTGTAACAATGGACCATTGCTTCCAGGCGGCCTCTCTGTGTCACAAGGGGCTCCTTGATTCCATGATTCGCCACGGTGTCACCATGGAGCCTTGTTTCTAGGAGGTTCTGTAGTGTCACAATTGTCTCCTTGATGCCATGAGCCCCTGCAGTGTCACAATGGCTCCTTGCTTCCATGAGGAACACAAAAGCTTTGCATCAACACTGAGCAACAGCTGCTGAACACACCTGGGAGCACCTGCTTGCATCAAAAGAGGGCTTCAAGCTGAGAATGGCAGCAGCAGCTTCCATCTGCAACAGAGAGCCAGGCAAAGGACAGGGACAGGGAATTCCGTGGAAAGACTGCGAGAATTCTGCTCCCAGAGATCATTCCTGCTCACAGTGTCCCTTGTAGAAAGGGGACATCATTGCAGGCAGCCTGGACTGAGCATGTGGGTTTGGTTGTCTAGGGAACCTGCTCAGGCTTTTCCATTCTTTCCTTACAAACAGGAAAACTTCTCCTGGGCCTGTGTGCAGGCAGAGCCCTGAGGAGAGCAGTTGGCACATGGTGCTGTGGGCTGGGACGGCCAGCTGCAGAGCTCAAGGGAAGAAGCCGCACTGTGTCACAATGGCTCCTTGGCTTCATGTGCATCACCTGTGTCACCATGGTCTCCTTGATTCCATGAGGCCCCACTGGGTCACAATGGCTCCTTGGCTTCATGTGCATCACCTGTGTCACCATGGTCTCCTTGATTCCATGAGGCCCCACTGGGTCACAATGGCTCCTTGGCTTCATGTGCATCACCTGTGTCACCATGGTCTCCTTGATTCCATGAGGCCCCACTGGGTCACAATGGCTCCTTGGCTTCATGTGCATCACCTGTGTCACCATGGTCTCCTTGCTTCCATAGGTTTTCTATTGTAACAATGGACTCCTTGGTTCTGTGAGCTACCCTGCTTTTTGCAGAGGTGTCTTTGGTTCCAACAAGGCCCTGCTGTGTCTCATGAGGAACACATTTCCATGTGGTTCCTGATTCCCCACGGTGTCACCATGGAGCCTTCTTTCTAGGAGGTTCTGTACTGTCACAATTGTCTCCTTGATGCCATGAGCCCCTGCAGTGTCACAATGGCTCCTTGCTTCCATGAGGAACACAAAAGCTTTGCATCAACACTGAGCAACAGCTGCTGAACACACCTGGGAGCACCTGCTTGCATCAAAAGAGGGCTTCAAGCTGAGAATGGCACCAGCAGCTTCCATCTGCAACAGAGAGCCAGGCAAAGGACAGGGACAGAGAATTCCGTGGAAGGACTGTGAGAATTCTGCTCCCAGAGATCATTCCTGCTCACAGTGTCCCTTGTAGAAAGGGGACATCATTGCAGGCAGCCTGGACTGAGCATGTGGGTTTGGTTGTCTAGGGAACCTGCTCAGGCTTTTCCATTCTTTCCTTACAAACAGGAAAACTTCTCCTGGGCCTGTGTGCAGGCAGAGCCCTGAGGAGAGCACTTGGCACATGGTGCCTCGGTGTGGGACAGCCAGCTGCAGAGCTGAAGGGAAGAAGCCCCGCTGTGTCACAATGGCTCCTTGGCTTCATGTGCATCACCTGTGTCACCATGGTCTCCTTGATTCCATGAGGCCCCACTGTGTCACAATGGCTCCTTGGCTTCATGTGCATCACCTGTGTCACCATGGTCTCCTTGATTCCATGAGGCCCCACTGGGTCACAATGGCTCTGTGGCTTCCATGTGGCCCCACTGTGTCACAATGGTCTCCTTGCTTCCATAGGTTTTCTATTGTAACAATGGACTCCTTGGTTCTGTGAGCTACCCTGCTTTTGGTAGAGGTGTCTTTGGTTCCAACAAGGCCCTGCTGCGTCTCATGAGGAACACATTTCCATGTGGTTCCATGATTCCCCACGGTGTCATCATGGAGTCTTGTTTCTAGGAGGTTCTGTACTGTCACAATTGTCTCCTTGATGCCATGAGCCCCTGCAGTGTCACAATGGCTCCTTGCTTCCATGAGGAACACAAAAGCTTTGCATCAACACTGAGCAACAGCTGCTGAACACACCTGGGAGCATCTGCTTGCATCAAACGAGGGCTTCAAGATGAGAAAGGAACCAGCAGCTTCCATCTGCAACAGAGAGCCAGGGAAAGGACAGGGACAGAGAATTCAGTGGAAAGACTGTGAGAATTCTGCTCTCAGAGATCATTCCTGCTCACAGTGTCCCTTGTAGAAAGGGGACATCATTGCAGGCAGCCTGGACTCAGCAGGTGGGGTTTGTTGTTTAGGAAAGCTGCTCAGGCTTTTCCATTCTTTCCTTACAAACAGGAAAACTTCTCTGGGCCTGTGTGCAGGCAGAGTCCTGAGGAGAGCAGTTGGCACATAGTGCTGTGGGCTGGGACAGCCAGCTGCAGAGCTGAAGGGAAGAAGCCCCGCTGTGTCACAATGGCTCCTTGGCTTCATGTGCATCACCTGTGTCACCATGGTCTCCTTGATTCCATGAGGCCCCACTGTGTCACAATGGCTCCTTGGCTTCATGTGCATCACCTGTGTCACCATGGTCTCCTTGATTCCATGAGGCCCCACTGTGTCACAATGGCTCCTTGGCTTCATGTGCATCACCTGTGTCACCATGGTCTCCTTGATTCCATGAGGCCCCACTGTGTCACAATGGCTCCTTGGCTTCATGTGCATCACCTGTGTCACCATGGTCTCCTTGATTCCATGAGGCCCCACTGTGTCACAATGGCTCCTTGCTTCCATGAGGTTCCGCAGTGTCACCATGCTCACCTTTGATCCACATTGTCATAATGGACAATTGCTTCCATGTGGCCCCACTGTGTCACAATAGCCCCTTGGTTCCATAGGTTTTCTAGAATGTAATGTATAATTTTCTACAATGTAACAATGGACTCCTTGGTTCTGTGAGCTCCCCTGCTTTTTGCAGAGGTGTCTTTGGTTCCAACAAGGCCCCGCTGTGTCTCAGTGCAGCCTGGCTTCCATGCGCATCTGGAGTATCACAAAGGCTCCTTGGTTCCACGAGGTCTTGCTGTGTCACAATGGATGCTGTGCTCCATGAGGCCCTCCAAAGTCATCATGGAGCCTTGATTCCATGTGCTTCCATTGTGTCCCAGGGATCGCCTTGGTTCCATCAGTTTCCTTAGTGGCACAATGCTCTCCATGCTTCCACGATTGCCCACAATGTCACAATGCTCTCCATGCTTCCATGAGGCCCTGCTTTGCCACAATGGTCCCCTTGTGTCCATGAGGCCCCGCTGTGTCCCAATGGACGGATGGTTCCATGAGGTTCCGTGCTGTCCCCATGGTCTTCTTGAATCCGCAGTGTAACAATGGACCATTGCTTCCAGGCGGCCTCTCTGTGTCACAAGGGGCTCCTTGATTCCATGATTCGCCACGGTGTCACCATGGAGCCTTGTTTCTAGGAGGTTCTGTAGTGTCACAATTGTCTCCTTGATGCCATGAGCCACTGCAGTGTCACAATGGCTCCTTGCTTCCATGAGGAACACAAAAGCTTTGCATCAACACTGAGCAACAGCTGCTGAACACACCTGGGAGCACCTGCTTGCATCAAAAGAGGGCTTCAAGCTGAGAATGGCAGCAGCAGCTTCCATCTGCAACAGAGAGCCAGGCAAAGGACAGGGACAGAGAATTCAGTGGAAAGACTGTGAGAATTCTGCTCTCAGAGATCATTCCTGCTCACAGTGTCCCTTGTAGAAAGGGGACATCATTGCAAGCAGGCTGGACTGAGCATGTGGGTTTGGTTGTCTAGGGAACCTGCTCAGGCTTTTCCATTCTTTCCTTACAAACAGGAAAACTTCTCCTGGGCCTGTGTGCAGGCAGAGCCCTGAGGAGAGCAGTTGGCACATGGTGCCGTGGGCTGGGACCGCCAGCTGCAGAGCTCAAGGGAAGAAGACCGGTTGTGTCACAATGGCTCCTTGGCTTCATGTGCATCACCTGTGTCACCATGGTCTCCTTGATTCCATGAGGCCCCACTGTGTCACAATGGCTCCTTGGCTTCATGTGCATCACCTGTGTCACCATGGTCTCCTTGATTCCATGAGGCCCCACTGGGTCACAATGGCTCCTTGGCTTCATGTGCATCACCTGTGTCACCATGGTCTCCTTGATTCCATGAGGCCCCACTGTGTCACAATGGCTCCTTGGCTTCATGTGCATCACCTGTGTCACAATGGCTCCTTGCTTCCATGAGGTTCCGCAGTGTCACCATGCTCACCTTTGATCCACATTGTCATAATGGACAATTGCTTCCATGTGGCCCCACTGTGTCACAATAGCCCCTTGGTTCCATAGGTTTTCTAGAATGTAATGTATAATTTTCTACAATGTAACAATGGACTCCTTGGTTCTGTGAGCTACCCTGCTTTTTGCAGAGGTGTCTTTGGTTCCAACAAGGCCCTGCTGTGTCTCAGTGCAGCCTGGCTTCCATGCGCATCTGGAGTATCACAAAGGCTCCTTGGTTCCACGAGGTCTTGCTGTGTCACAATGGATGCTGTGCTCCATGAGGCCCTCCAAAGTCATCATGGAGCCTTGATTCCATGTGCTTCCATTGTGTCCCAGGGATCGCCTTGGTTCCATCAGTTTCCTTAGTGGCACAATGCTCTCCATGCTTCCACGATTGCCCACAATGTCACAATGCTCTCCATGCTTCCATGAGGCCCTGCTTTGCCACAATGGTCCCCTTGTGTCCATGAGGCCCCGCTGTGTCCCAATGGACGGATGGTTCCATGAGGTTCCGTGCTGTCCCCATGGTCTTCTTGAATCCGCAGTGTAACAATGGACCATTGCTTCCAGGCGGCCTCTCTGTGTCACAAGGGGCTCCTTGATTCCATGATTCGCCACGGTGTCACCATGGAGCCTTGTTTCTAGGAGGTTCTGTAGTGTCACAATTGTCTCCTTGATGCCATGAGCCCCTGCAGTGTCACAATGGCTCCTTGCTTCCATGAGGAACACAAAAGCTTTGCATCAACACTGAGCAACAGCTGCTGAACACACCTGGGAGCACCTGCTTGCATCAAAAGAGGGCTTCAAGCTGAGAATGGCAGCAGCAGCTTCCATCTGCAACAGAGAGCCAGGCAAAGGACAGGGACAGGGAATTCCGTGGAAAGACTGCGAGAATTCTGCTCCCAGAGATCATTCCTGCTCACAGTATTCCTTGTAGAAAGGGGACATCATTGCAGGCAGCCTGGACTGAGCATGTGGGTTTGGTTGTCTAGGGAACCTGCTCAGGCTTTTCCATTCTTTCCTTACAAACAGGAAAACTTCTCCTGGGCCTGTGTGCAGGCAGAGCCCTGAGGAGAGCAGTTGGCACATGGTGCTGTGGGCTGGGACGGCCAGCTGCAGAGCTCAAGGGAAGAAGCCGCACTGTGTCACAATGGCTCCTTGGCTTCATGTGCATCACCTGTGTCACCATGGTCTCCTTGATTCCATGAGGCCCCACTGGGTCACAATGGCTCCTTGGCTTCATGTGCATCACCTGTGTCACCATGGTCTCCTTGATTCCATGAGGCCCCACTGGGTCACAATGGCTCCTTGGCTTCATGTGCATCACCTGTGTCACCATGGTCTCCTTGATTCCATGAGGCCCCACTGGGTCACAATGGCTCCTTGGCTTCATGTGCATCACCTGTGTCACCATGGTCTCCTTGCTTCCATAGGTTTTCTATTGTAACAATGGACTCCTTGGTTCTGTGAGCTACCCTGCTTTTTGCAGAGGTGTCTTTGGTTCCAACAAGGCCCTGCTGTGTCTCATGAGGAACACATTTCCATGTGGTTCCTGATTCCCCACGGTGTCACCATGGAGCCTTCTTTCTAGGAGGTTCTGTACTGTCACAATTGTCTCCTTGATGCCATGAGCCCCTGCAGTGTCACAATGGCTCCTTGCTTCCATGAGGAACACAAAAGCTTTGCATCAACACTGAGCAACAGCTGCTGAACACACCTGGGAGCATCTGCTTGCATCAAAAGAGGGCTTCAAGCTGAGAATGGCACCAGCAGCTTCCATCTGCAACAGAGAGCCAGGCAAAGGACAGGGACAGAGAATTCCGTGGAAGGACTGTGAGAATTCTGCTCCCAGAGATCATTCCTGCTCACAGTGTCCCTTGTAGAAAGGGGACATCATTGCAGGCAGCCTGGACTGAGCATGTGGGTTTGGTTGTCTAGGGAACCTGCTCAGGCTTTTCCATTCTTTCCTTACAAACAGGAAAACTTCTCCTGGGCCTGTGTGCAGGCAGAGCCCTGAGGAGAGCACTTGGCACATGGTGCCTCGGTGTGGGACAGCCAGCTGCAGAGCTGAAGGGAAGAAGCCCCGCTGTGTCACAATGGCTCCTTGGCTTCATGTGCATCACCTGTGTCACCATGGTCTCCTTGATTCCATGAGGCCCCACTGTGTCACAATGGCTCCTTGGCTTCATGTGCATCACCTGTGTCACCATGGTCTCCTTGATTCCATGAGGCCCCACTGGGTCACAATGGCTCCTTGGCTTCATGTGCATCACCTGTGTCACCATGGTCTCCTTGATTCCATGAGGCCCCACTGTGTCACAATGGCTCCTTGCTTCCATGAGGTTCCGCAGTGTCACCATGCTCACCTTTGATCCACATTGTCATAATGGACAATTGCTTCCATGTGGCCCCACTGTGTCACAATAGCCCCTTGGTTCCATAGGTTTTCTAGAATGTAATGTATAATTTTCTACAATGTAACAATGGACTCCTTGGTTCTGTGAGCTCCCCTGCTTTTTGCAGAGGTGTCTTTGGTTCCAACAAGGCCCCGCTGTGTCTCAGTGCAGCCTGGCTTCCATGCGCATCTGGAGTATCACAAAGGCTCCTTGGTTCCACGAAGTCTTGCTGTGTCACAATGGATGCTGTGCTCCATGAGGCCCTCCAAAGTCATCATGGAGCCTTGTTTCCATGTGCTTCCATTGTGTCCCAGGGATCGCCTTGGTTCCATCAGTTTCCTTAGTGGCACAATGCTCTCCATGCTTCCATGATTGCCCACAATGTCACAATGCTCTCCATGCTTCCATGAGGCCCTGCTTTGCCACAATGGTCCCCTTGTGTCCATGAGGCCCCGCTGTGTCCCAATGGACGGATGGTTCCATGAGGTTCCGTGCTGTCCCCATGGTCTTCTTGAATCCGCAGTGTAACAATGGACCATTGCTTCCAGGCGGCCTCTCTGTGTCACAAGGGGCTCCTTGATTCCATGATTCGCCACGGTGTCACCATGGAGCCTTGTTTCTAGGAGGTTCTGTAGTGTCACAATTGTCTCCTTGATGCCATGAGCCCCTGCAGTGTCACAATGGCTCCTTGCTTCCATGAGGAACACAAAAGCTTTGCATCAACACTGAGCAACAGCTGCTGAACACACCTGGGAGCACCTGCTTGCATCAAAAGAGGGCTTCAAGCTGAGAATGGCAGCAGCAGCTTCCATCTGCAACAGAGAGCCAGGCAAAGGACAGGGACAGAGAATTCAGTGGAAAGACTGTGAGAATTCTGCTCTCAGAGATCATTCCTGCTCACAGTGTCCCTTGTAGAAAGGGGACATCATTGCAAGCAGGCTGGACTGAGCATGTGGGTTTGGTTGTCTAGGGAACCTGCTCAGGCTTTTCCATTCTTTCCTTACAAACAGGAAAACTTCTCCTGGGCCTGTGTGCAGGCAGAGCCCTGAGGAGAGCAGATGGCACATGGTGTCGTGGGCTGGGACAGCCAGCTGCAGAGCTCAAGGGAAGAAGACCGGTTGTGTCACAATGGCTCCTTGGCTTCATGTGCATCACCTGTGTCACCATGGTCTCCTTGATTCCATGAGGCCCCACTGTGTCACAATGGCTCCTTGGCTTCATGTGCATCACCTGTGTCACCATGGTCTCCTTGATTCCATGAGGCCCCACTGGGTCACAATGGCTCTGTGGCTTCCATGTGGCCCCACTGTGTCACAATGGTCTCCTTGCTTCCATAGGTTTTCTATTGTAACAATGGACTCCTTGGTTCTGTGAGCTACCCTGCTTTTGGTAGAGGTGTCTTTGGTTCCAACAAGGCCCTGCTGCGTCTCATGAGGAACACATTTCCATGTGGTTCCATGATTCCCCACGGTGTCATCATGGAGTCTTGTTTCTAGGAGGTTCTGTACTGTCACAATTGTCTCCTTGATGCCATGAGCCCCTGCAGTGTCACAATGGCTCCTTGCTTCCATGAGGAACACAAAAGCTTTGCATCAACACTGAGCAACAGCTGCTGAACACACCTGGGAGCATCTGCTTGCATCAAACGAGGGCTTCAAGATGAGAAAGGAACCAGCAGCTTCCATCTGCAACAGAGAGCCAGGGAAAGGACAGGGACAGAGAATTCAGTGGAAAGACTGTGAGAATTCTGCTCTCAGAGATCATTCCTGCTCACAGTGTCCCTTGTAGAAAGGGGACATCATTGCAGGCAGCCTGGACTCAGCATGTGGGGTTTGTTGTTTAGGAAAGCTGCTCAGGCTTTTCCATTCTTTCCTTACAAACAGGAAAACTTCTCTGGGCCTGTGTGCAGGCAGAGTCCTGAGGAGAGCAGTTGGCACATAGTGCTGTGGGCTGGGACAGCCAGCTGCAGAGCTGAAGGGAAGAAGCCCCGCTGTGTCACAATGGCTCCTTGGCTTCATGTGCATCACCTGTGTCACCATGGTCTCCTTGATTCCATGAGGCCCCACTGTGTCACAATGGCTCCTTGGCTTCATGTGCATCACCTGTGTCACCATGGTCTCCTTGATTCCATGAGGCCCCACTGGGTCACAATGGCTCCTTGGCTTCATGTGCATCACCTGTGTCACCATGGTCTCCTTGATTCCATGAGGCCCCACTGTGTCACAATGGCTCCTTGGCTTCATGTGCATCACCTGTGTCACCATGGTCTCCTTGATTCCATGAGGCCCCACTGTGTCACAATGGCTCCTTGCTTCCATGAGGTTCCGCAGTGTCACCATGCTCACCTTTGATCCACATTGTCATAATGGACAATTGCTTCCATGTGGCCCCACTGTGTCACAATAGCCCCTTGGTTCCATAGGTTTTCTAGAATGTAATGTATAATTTTCTACAATGTAACAATGGACTCCTTGGTTCTGTGAGCTCCCCTGCTTTTTGCAGAGGTGTCTTTGGTTCCAACAAGGCCCCGCTGTGTCTCAGTGCAGCCTGGCTTCCATGCGCATCTGGAGTATCACAAAGGCTCCTTGGTTCCACGAGGTCTTGCTGTGTCACAATGGATGCTGTGCTCCATGAGGCCCTCCAAAGTCATCATGGAGCCTTGATTCCATGTGCTTCCATTGTGTCCCAGGGATCGCCTTGGTTCCATCAGTTTCCTTAGTGGCACAATGCTCTCCATGCTTCCACGATTGCCCACAATGTCACAATGCTCTCCATGCTTCCATGAGGCCCTGCTTTGCCACAATGGTCCCCTTGTGTCCATGAGGCCCCGCTGTGTCCCAATGGACGGATGGTTCCATGAGGTTCCGTGCTGTCCCCATGGTCTTCTTGAATCCGCAGTGTAACAATGGACCATTGCTTCCAGGCGGCCTCTCTGTGTCACAAGGGGCTCCTTGATTCCATGATTCGCCATGGTGTCACCATGGAGCCTTGTTTCTAGGAGGTTCTGTAGCGTCACAATTGTCTCCTTGATGCCATGAGCCCCTGCAGTGTCACAATGGCTCCTTGCTTCCATGAGGAACACAAAAGCTTTGCATCAACACTGAGCAACAGCTGCTGAACACACCTGGGAGCACCTGCTTGCATCAAAAGAGGGCTTCAAGCTGAGAATGGCAGCAGCAGCTTCCATCTGCAACAGAGAGCCAGGCAAAGGACAGGGACAGAGAATTCAGTGGAAAGACTGTGAGAATTCTGCTCTCAGAGATCATTCCTGCTCACAGTGTCCCTTGTAGAAAGGGGACATCATTGCAAGCAGGCTGGACTGAGCATGTGGGTTTGGTTGTCTAGGGAACCTGCTCAGGCTTTTCCATTCTTTCCTTACAAACAGGAAAACTTCTCCTGGGCCTGTGTGCAGGCAGAGCCCTGAGGAGAGCAGTTGGCACATGGTGCCGTGGGCTGGGACCGCCAGCTGCAGAGCTCAAGGGAAGAAGACCGGTTGTGTCACAATGGCTCCTTGGCTTCATGTGCATCACCTGTGTCACCATGGTCTCCTTGATTCCATGAGGCCCCACTGTGTCACAATGGCTCCTTGGCTTCATGTGCATCACCTGTGTCACCATGGTCTCCTTGATTCCATGAGGCCCCACTGGGTCACAATGGCTCCTTGGCTTCATGTGCATCACCTGTGTCACCATGGTCTCCTTGATTCCATGAGGCCCCACTGTGTCACAATGGCTCCTTGGCTTCATGTGCATCACCTGTGTCACAATGGCTCCTTGCTTCCATGAGGTTCCGCAGTGTCACCATGCTCACCTTTGATCCACATTGTCATAATGGACAATTGCTTCCATGTGGCCCCACTGTGTCACAATAGCCCCTTGGTTCCATAGGTTTTCTAGAATGTAATGTATAATTTTCTACAATGTAACAATGGACTCCTTGGTTCTGTGAGCTCCCCTGCTTTTTGCAGAGGTGTCTTTGGTTCCAACAAGGCCCTGCTGTGTCTCAGTGCACCCTGGCTTCCATGCGCATCTGGAGTATCACAAAGGCTCCTTGGTTCCACGAGGTCTTGCTGTGTCACAATGGATGCTGTGCTCCATGAGGCCCTCCAAAGTCATCATGGAGCCTTGATTCCATGTGCTTCCATTGTGTCCCAGGGATCGCCTTGGTTCCATCAGTTTCCTTAGTGGCACAATGCTCTCCATGCTTCCACGATTGCCCACAATGTCACAATGCTCTCCATGCTTCCATGAGGCCCTGCTTTGCCACAATGGTCCCCTTGTGTCCATGAGGCCCCGCTGTGTCCCAATGGACGGATGGTTCCATGAGGTTCCGTGCTGTCCCCATGGTCTTCTTGAATCCGCAGTGTAACAATGGACCATTGCTTCCAGGCGGCCTCTCTGTGTCACAAGGGGCTCCTTGATTCCATGATTCCCCACGGTGTCACCATGGAGCCTTGTTTCTAGGAGGTTCTGTAGTGTCACAATTGTCTCCTTGATGCCATGAGCCCCTGCAGTGTCACAATGGCTCCTTGCTTCCATGAGGAACACAAAAGCTTTGCATCAACACTGAGCAACAGCTGCTGAACACACCTGGGAGCACCTGCTTGCATCAAAAGAGGGCTTCAAGCAGAGAATGGCAGCAGCAGCTTCCATCTGCAACAGAGAGCCAGGCAAAGGACAGGGACAGGGAATTCCGTGGAAAGACTGCGAGAATTCTGCTCCCAGAGATCATTCCTGCTCACAGTATTCCTTGTAGAAAGGGGACATCATTGCAGGCAGCCTGGACTGAGCATGTGGGTTTGGTTGTCTAGGGAACCTGCTCAGGCTTTTCCATTCTTTCCTTACAAACAGGAAAACTTCTCCTGGGCCTGTGTGCAGGCAGAGCCCTGAGGAGAGCAGTTGGCACATGGTGCTGTGGGCTGGGACGGCCAGCTGCAGAGCTCAAGGGAAGAAGCCGCACTGTGTCACAATGGCTCCTTGGCTTCATGTGCATCACCTGTGTCACCATGGTCTCCTTGATTCCATGAGGCCCCACTGGGTCACAATGGCTCCTTGGCTTCATGTGCATCACCTGTGTCACCATGGTCTCCTTGATTCCATGAGGCCCCACTGGGTCACAATGGCTCCTTGGCTTCATGTGCATCACCTGTGTCACCATGGTCTCCTTGCTTCCATAGGTTTTCTATTGTAACAATGGACTCCTTGGTTCTGTGAGCTACCCTGCTTTTTGCAGAGGTGTCTTTGGTTCCAACAAGGCCCTGCTGTGTCTCATGAGGAACACATTTCCATTTGTTTCCTGATTCGCCACGGTGTCACCATGGAGCCTTCTTTCTAGGAGGTTCTGTACTGTCACAATTGTCTCCTTGATTCCATGAGCCCCTGCAGTGTCACAATGGCTCCTTGCTTCCATGAGGAACACAAAAGCTTTGCATCAACACTGAGCAACAGCTGCTGAACACACCTGGGAGCATCTGCTTGCATCAAAAGAGGGCTTCAAGCTGAGAATGGCACCAGCAGCTTCCATCTGCAACAGAGAGCCAGGCAAAGGACAGGGACAGAGAATTCCGTGGAAGGACTGTGAGAATTCTGCTCCCAGAGATCATTCCTGCTCACAGTGTCCCTTGTAGAAAGGGGACATCATTGCAGGCAGCCTGGACTGAGCATGTGGGTTTGGTTGTCTAGGGAACCTGCTCAGGCTTTTCCATTCTTTCCTTACAAACAGGAAAACTTCTCCTGGGCCTGTGTGCAGGCAGAGCCCTGAGGAGAGCACTTGGCACATGGTGCCTCGGTGTGGGACAGCCAGCTGCAGAGCTGAAGGGAAGAAGCCCCGCTGTGTCACAATGGCTCTTTGGCTTCATGTGCATCACCTGTGTCACCATGGTCTCCTTGATTCCATGAGGCCCCACTGTGTCACAATGGCTCCTTGGCTTCATGTGCATCACCTGTGTCACCATGGTCTCCTTGATTCCATGAGGCCCCACTGGGTCACAATGGCTCTGTGGCTTCCATGTGGCCCCACTGTGTCACAATGGTCTCCTTGCTTCCATAGGTTTTCTATTGTAACAATGGACTCCTTGGTTCTGTGAGCTACCCTGCTTTTGGTAGAGGTGTCTTTGGTTCCAACAAGGCCCTGCTGCGTCTCATGAGGAACACATTTCCATGTGGTTCCATGATTCCCCACGGTGTCATCATGGAGTCTTGTTTCTAGGAGGTTCTGTACTGTCACAATTGTCTCCTTGATGCCATGAGCCCCTGCAGTGTCACAATGGCTCCTTGCTTCCATGAGGAACACAAAAGCTTTGCATCAACACTGAGCAACAGCTGCTGAACACACCTGGGAGCATCTGCGTGCATCAAACGAGGGCTTCAAGATGAGAAAGGCACCAGCAGCTTCCATCTGCAACAGAGAGCCAGGCAAAGGACAGGGACAGAGAATTCAGTGGAAAGACTGTGAGAATTCTGCTCTCAGAGATCATTCCTGCTCACAGTGTCCGTTGTAGAAAGGGGACATCATTGCAGGCAGCCTGGACTCAGCATGTGGGGTTTGTTGTTTAGGAAAGCTGCTCAGGCTTTTCCATTCTTTCCTTACAAACAGGAAAACTTCTCTGGGCCTGTGTGCAGGCAGAGTCCTGAGGAGAGCAGTTGGCACATAGTGCTGTGGGCTGGGACAGCCAGCTGCAGAGCTGAAGGGAAGAAGCCCCACTGTGTCACAATGGCTCCTTGGCTTCATGTGCATCACCTGTGTCACCATGGTCTCCTTGATTCCATGAGGCCCCACTGTGTCACAATGGCTCCTTGGCTTCATGTGCATCACCTGTGTCACCATGGTCTCCTTGATTCCATGAGGCCCCACTGTGTCACAATGGCTCCTTGGCTTCATGTGCATCACCTGTGTCACCATGGTCTCCTTGATTCCATGAGGCCCCACTGTGTCACAATGGCTCCTTGGCTTCATGTGCATCACCTGTGTCACCATGGTCTCCTTGATTCCATGAGGCCCCACTGTGTCACAATGGCTCCTTGCTTCCATGAGGTTCCGCAGTGTCACCATGCTCACCTTTGATCCACATTGTCATAATGGACAATTGCTTCCATGTGGCCCCACTGTGTCACAATAGCCCCTTGGTTCCATAGGTTTTCTAGAATGTAATGTATAATTTTCTACAATGTAACAATGGACTCCTTGGTTCTGTGAGCTCCCCTGCTTTTTGCAGAGGTGTCTTTGGTTCCAACAAGGCCCCGCTGTGTCTCAGTGCAGCCTGGCTTCCATGCGCATCTGGAGTATCACAAAGGCTCCTTGGTTCCACGAGGTCTTGCTGTGTCACAATGGATGCTGTGCTCCATGAGGCCCTCCAAAGTCATCATGGAGCCTTGTTTCCATGTGCTTCCATTGTGTCCCAGGGATCGCCTTGGTTCCATCAGTTTCCTTAGTGGCACAATGCTCTCCATGCTTCCATGATTGCCCACAATGTCACAATGCTCTCCATGCTTCCATGAGGCCCTGCTTTGCCACAATGGTCCCCTTGTGTCCATGAGGCCCCGCTGTGTCCCAATGGACGGATGGTTCCATGAGGTTCCGTGCTGTCCCCATGGTCTTCTTGAATCCGCAGTGTAACAATGGACCATTGCTTCCAGGCGGCCTCTCTGTGTCACAAGGGGCTCCTTGATTCCATGATTCCCCACGGTGTCACCATGGAGCCTTGTTTCTAGGAGGTTCTGTACTGTCACAATTGTCTCCTTGATGCCATGAGCCCCTGCAGTGTCACAATGGCTCCTTGCTTCCATGAGGAACACAAAAGCTTTGCATCAACACTGAGCAACAGCTGCTGAACACACCTGGGAGCACCTGCTTGCATCAAAAGAGGGCTTCAAGCTGAGAATGGCAGCAGCAGCTTCCATCTGCAACAGAGAGCCAGGCAAAGGACAGGGACAGAGAATTCAGTGGAAAGACTGTGAGAATTCTGCTCTCAGAGATCATTCCTGCTCACAGTGTCCCTTGTAGAAAGGGGACATCATTGCAAGCAGGCTGGACTGAGCATGTGGGTTTGGTTGTCTAGGGAACCTGCTCAGGCTTTTCCATTCTTTCCTTACAAACAGGAAAACTTCTCCTGGGCCTGTGTGCAGGCAGAGCCCTGAGGAGAGCAGATGGCACATGGTGTCGTGGGCTGGGACAGCCAGCTGCAGAGCTCAAGGGAAGAAGACCGGTTGTGTCACAATGGCTCCTTGGCTTCATGTGCATCACCTGTGTCACCATGGTCTCCTTGATTCCATGAGGCCCCACTGTGTCACAATGGCTCCTTGGCTTCATGTGCATCACCTGTGTCACCATGGTCTCCTTGATTCCATGAGGCCCCACTGGGTCACAATGGCTCCTTGGCTTCATGTGCATCACCTGTGTCACCATGGTCTCCTTGATTCCATGAGGCCCCACTGTGTCACAATGGCTCCTTGGCTTCATGTGCATCACCTGTGTCACAATGGCTCCTTGCTTCCATGAGGTTCCGCAGTGTCACCATGCTCACCTTTGATCCACATTGTCATAATGGACAATTGCTTCCATGTGGCCCCACTGTGTCACAATAGCCCCTTGGTTCCATAGGTTTTCTAGAATGTAATGTATAATTTTCTACAATGTAACAATGGACTCCTTGGTTCTGTGAGCTCCCCTGCTTTTTGCAGAGGTGTCTTTGGTTCCAACAAGGCCCTGCTGTGTCTCAGTGCACCCTGGCTTCCATGCGCATCTGGAGTATCACAAAGGCTCCTTGGTTCCACGAGGTCTTGCTGTGTCACAATGGATCCTGTGCTCCATGAGGCCCTCCAAAGTCATCATGGAGCCTTGATTCCATGTGCTTCCATTGTGTCCCAGGGATCGCCTTGGTTCCATCAGTTTCCTTAGTGGCACAATGCTCTCCATGCTTCCACGATTGCCCACAATGTCACAATGCTCTCCATGCTTCCATGAGGCCCTGCTTTGCCACAATGGTCCCCTTGTGTCCATGAGGCCCCGCTGTGTCCCAATGGACGGATGGTTCCATGAGGTTCCGTGCTGTCCCCATGGTCTTCTTGAATCCGCAGTGTAACAATGGACCATTGCTTCCAGGCGGCCTCTCTGTGTCACAAGGGGCTCCTTGATTCCATGATTCCCCACGGTGTCACCATGGAGCCTTGTTTCTAGGAGGTTCTGTACTGTCACAATTGTCTCCTTGATGCCATGAGCCCCTGCAGTGTCACAATGGCTCCTTGCTTCCATGAGGAACACAAAAGCTTTGCATCAACACTGAGCAACAGCTGCTGAACACACCTGAGAGCATCTGCTTGCATCAAAAGAGGGCTTCAAGCTGAGAAAGGCACCAGCAGCTTCCATCTGCAACAGAGAGCCAGGCAAAGGACAGGGACAGGGAATTCCGTGGAAAGACTGCGAGAATTCTGCTCCCAGACATCATTCCTGCTCACAGTGTCCCTTGTAGAAAGGGGACATCATTGCAGGCAGCCTGGACTGAGCATGTGGGTTTGGTTGTCTAGGGAACCTGCTCAGGCTTTTTCATTCTTTCCTTACAAACAGGAAAACTTCTCTGGGCCTGTGTGCAGGCAGAGCCCTGAGGAGAGCACTTGGCACATGGTGCTGTGGGCTGGGACAGCCAGCTGCAGAGCTGAAGGGAAGAAGCCCCACAGTGTCACAATGGCTCCTTGGCTTCATGTGCATCACCTGTGTCACCATGGTCTCCTTGATTCCATCAGGCCCCACTGTGTCACAATGGCTCCTTGGCTTCATGTGCATCACCTGTGTCACCATGGTCTCCTTGATTCCATGAGGCCCCACTGTGTCACAATGGCTCCTTGGCTTCATGTGCATCACCTGTGTCACCATGGTCTCCTTGATTCCATGAGGCCCCACTGTGTCACAATGGCTCCTTGGCTTCATGTGCATCACCTGTGTCACCATGGTCTCCTTGATTCCATGAGGCCCCACTGTGTCACAATGGCTCCTTGGCTTCATGTGCATCACCTGTGTCACCATGGTCTCCTTGATTCCATGAGGCCCCACTGTGTCACAATGGCTCCTTGGCTTCATGTGCATCACCTGTGTCACCATGGTCTCCTTGATTCCATGAGGCCCCACTGGGTCACAATGGCTCCTTGGCTTCATGTGCATCACCTGTGTCACCATGGTCTCCTTGATTCCATGAGGCCCCACTGTGTCACAATGGCTCCTTGCTTCCATGAGGTTCCGCAGTGTCACCATGCTCACCTTTGATCCACATTGTCATAATGGACAATTGCTTCCATGTGGCCCCACTGTGTCACAATAGCCCCTTGGTTCCATAGGTTTTCTAGAATGTAATGTATAATTTTCTACAATGTAACAATGGACTCCTTGGTTCTGTGAGCTCCCCTGCTTTTTGCAGAGGTGTCTTTGGGTCCAACAAGGCCCCGCTGTGTCTCAGTGCAGCCTGGCTTCCATGCGCATCTGGAGTATCACAAAGGCTCCTTGGTTCCACGAGGTCTTGCTGTGTCACAATGGATGCTGTGCTCCATGAGGCCCTCCAAAGTCATCATGGAGCCTTGATTCCATGTGCTTCCATTGTGTCCCAGGGATCGCCTTGGTTCCATCAGTTTCCTTAGTGGCACAATGCTCTCCATGCTTCCATGATTGCCCACAATGTCACAATGCTCTCCATGCTTCCATGAGGCCCTGCTTTGCCACAATGGTCCCCTTGTGTCCATGAGGCCCCGCTGTGTCCCAATGGACGGATGGTTCCATGAGGTTCCGTGCTGTCCCCATGGTCTTCTTGAATCCGCAGTGTAACAATGGACCATTGCTTCCAGGCGGCCTCTCTGTATCACAAGGGGCTCCTTGATTCCATGATTCGCCACGGTGTCACCATGGAGCCTTGTTTCTAGGAGGTTCTGTAGTGTCACAATTGTCTCCTTGATCCCATGAGCCCCTGAAGTGTCACAATGGCTCCTTGCTTCCATGAGGAACACAAAAGCTTTGCATCAACACTGAGCAACAGCTGCTGAACACACCTGGGAGCACCTGCTTGCATCAAAAGAGGGCTTCAAGCAGAGAATGGCAGCAGCAGCTTCCATCTGCAACAGAGAGCCAGGCAAAGGACAGGGACAGAGAATTCAGTGGAAAGACTGTGAGAATTCTGCTCTCAGAGATCATTCCTGCTCACAGTGTCCCTTGTAGAAAGGGGACATCATTGCAAGCAGGCTGGACTGAGTATGTGGGTTTGTTGTTCAGGAAACCTGCTCAGGCTTTTCCATTCTTTCCTTACATCAGGAAAACTTTCCTGGGCCTGTGTGCAGGCAGAGCCCTGAGGAGAGCAGATGGCACATGGTGCCGTGGGCTGGGACGGCCAGCTGCAGAGCTGAAGGGAAGAAGACCGGTTGTGTCACAATGGCTCCTTGGGTTCATGTGCATCACCTGTGTCACCATGGTCTCCTTGATTCCATGAGGCCCCACTGTGTCACAATGGCTCCGTGGCTTCATGTGAATCACCTGTGTCACCATGGTCTCCTTGATTCCATGAGGCCCCACTGGGTCACAATGGCTCCTTGGCTTCATGTGCATCACCTGTGTCACCATGGTCTCCTTGATTCCATGAGGCCCCACTGGGTCACAATGGCCCCTTGCTTCCATAGGTTTTCTATTGTAACAATGGACTCCTTGGTTCTGTGAGCTACCCTGCTTTTTGCAGAGGTGTCTTTGGTTCCAACAAGGCCCTGTTGCGTCTCATGAGGAACACATTTCCATGTGGTTCCATGATTCCCCACGGTGTCACCATGGAGCCTTGTTTCTAGGAGGTTCTGTAGTGTCACAATTGTCTCCTTGATGCCATGAGCCCCTGCAGTGTCACAATGGCTCCTTGCTTCCATGAGGAACACAAAAGCTTTGCATCAACACTGAGCAACAGCTGCTGAACACACCTGGGAGCATCTGCTTGCATCAAAAGAGGGCTTCAAGCTGAGAAAGGCACCAGCAGCTTCCATCTGCAACAGAGAGCCAGGCAAAGGACAGGGACAGGGAATTCCGTGGAAAGACTGCGAGAATTCTGCTCCCAGACATCATTCCTGCTCACAGTGTCCCTTGTAGAAAGGGGACATCATTGCAGGCAGCCTGGACTCAGCATGTGGGTTTGGTTGTCTAGGGAACCTGCTCAGGCTTTTTCATTCTTTCCTTACAAACAGGAAAACTTCTCTGGGCCTGTGTGCAGGCAGAGCCCTGAGGAGAGCACTTAGCACATGGTGCTGTGGGCTGGGACAGCCAGCTGCAGAGCTGAAGGGAAGAAGCCCCGCTGTGTCACAATGGCTCCTTGGCTTCATGTGCATCACCTGTGTCACCATGGTCTCCTTGATTCCATCAGGCCCCACTGTGTCACAATGGCTCCTTGGCTTCATGTGCATCACCTGTGTCACAATGGCTCCTTGCTTCCATGAGGTTCCGCAGTGTCACCATGCTCACCTTTGATCCACATTGTCATAATGGACAATTGCTTCCATGTGGCCCCACTGTGTCACAATAGCCCCTTGGTTCCATAGGTTTTCTAGAATGTAATGTATAATTTTCTACAATGTAACAATGGACTCCTTGGTTCTGTGAGCTCCCCTGCTTTTTGCAGAGGTGTCTTTGGTTCCAACAAGGCCCTGCTGTGTCTCAGTGCACCCTGGCTTCCATGCGCATCTGGAGTATCACAAAGGCTCCTTGGTTCCACGAGGTCTTGCTGTGTCACAATGGATGCTGTGCTCCATGAGGCCCTCCAAAGTCATCATGGAGCCTTGATTCCATGTGCTTCCATTGTGTCCCAGGGATCGCCTTGGTTCCATCAGTTTCCTTAGTGGCACAATGCTCTCCATGCTTCCACGATTGCCCACAATGTCACAATGCTCTCCATGCTTCCATGAGGCCCTGCTTTGCCACAATGGTCCCCTTGTGTCCATGAGGCCCCGCTGTGTCCCAATGGACGGATGGTTCCATGACGTTCCGTGCTGTCCCCATGGTCTTCTTGAATCCGCAGTGTAACAATGGACCATTGCTTCCAGGCGGCCTCTCTGTGTCACAAGGGGCTCCTTGATTCCATGATTCGCCACGGTGTCACCATGGAGCCTTGTTTCTAGGAGGTTCTGTAGTGTCACAATTGTCTCCTTGATGCCATGAGCCCCTGCAGTGTCACAATGGCTCCTTGCTTCCATGAGGAACACAAAAGCTTTGCATCAACACTGAGCAACAGCTGCTGAACACACCTGGGAGCATCTGCTTGCATCAAAAGAGGGCTTCAAGCTGAGAAAGGCACCAGCAGCTTCCATCTGCAACAGAGAGCCAGGCAAAGGACAGGGACAGGGAATTCCGTGGAAAGACTGCGAGAATTCTGCTCCCAGACATCATTCCTGCTCACAGTGTCCCTTGTAGAAAGGGGACATCATTGCAGGCAGCCTGGACTGAGCATGTGGGTTTGGTTGTCTAGGGAACCTGCTCAGGCTTTTTCATTCTTTCCTTACAAACAGGAAAACTTCTCTGGGCCTGTGTGCAGGCAGAGCCCTGAGGAGAGCACTTGGCACATGGTGCTGTGGGCTGGGACAGCCAGCTGCAGAGCTGAAGGGAAGAAGCCCCACAGTGTCACAATGGCTCCTTGGCTTCATGTGCATCACCTGTGTCACCATGGTCTCCTTGATTCCATGAGGCCCCACTGTGTCACAATGGCTCCTTGGCTTCATGTGCATCACCTGTGTCACCATGGTCTCCTTGATTCCATGAGGCCCCACTGTGTCACAATGGCTCCTTGGCTTCATGTGCATCACCTGTGTCACCATGGTCTCCTTGATTCCATGAGGCCCCACTGTGTCACAATGGCTCCTTGGCTTCATGTGCATCACCTGTGTCACCATGGTCTCCTTGATTCCATGAGGCCCCACTGTGTCACAATGGCTCCTTGGCTTCATGTGCATCACCTGTGTCACCATGGTCTCCTTGATTCCATGAGGCCCCACTGGGTCACAATGGATCCTTGGCTTCATGTGCATCACCTGTGTCACCATGGTCTCCTTGATTCCATGAGGCCCCACTGGGTCACAATGGCTCCTTGGCTTCATGTGCATCACCTGTGTCACCATGGTCTCCTTGATTCCATGAGGCCCCACTGTGTCACAATGGCTCCTTGCTTCCATGAGGTTCCGCAGTGTCACCATGCTCACCTTTGATCCACATTGTCATAATGGACAATTGCTTCCATGTGGCCCCACTGTGTCACAATAGCCCCTTGGTTCCATAGGTTTTCTAGAATGTAATGTATAATTTTCTACAATGTAACAATGGACTCCTTGGTTCTGTGAGCTCCCCTGCTTTTTGCAGAGGTGTCTTTGGGTCCAACAAGGCCCCGCTGTGTCTCAGTGCAGCCTGGCTTCCATGCGCATCTGGAGTATCACAAAGGCTCCTTGGTTCCACGAGGTCTTGCTGTGTCACAATGGATGCTGTGCTCCATGAGGCCCTCCAAAGTCATCATGGAGCCTTGATTCCATGTGCTTCCATTGTGTCCCAGGGATCGCCTTGGTTCCATCAGTTTCCTTAGTGGCACAATGCTCTCCATGCTTCCATGATTGCCCACAATGTCACAATGCTCTCCATGCTTCCATGAGGCCCTGCTTTGCCACAATGGTCCCCTTGTGTCCATGAGGCCCCGCTGTGTCCCAATGGACGGATGGTTCCATGAGGTTCCGTGCTGTCCCCATGGTCTTCTTGAATCCGCAGTGTAACAATGGACCATTGCTTCCAGGCGGCCTCTCTGTGTCACAAGGGGCTCCTTGATTCCATGATTCGCCACGGTGTCACCATGGAGCCTTGTTTCTAGGAGGTTCTGTAGTGTCACAATTGTCTCCTTGATGCCATGAGCCCCTGCAGTGTCACAATGGCTCCTTGCTTCCATGAGGAACACAAAAGCTTTGCATCAACACTGAGCAACAGCTGCTGAACACACCTGGGAGCACCTGCTTGCATCAAAAGAGGGCTTCAAGCAGAGAATGGCAGCAGCAGCTTCCATCTGCAACAGAGAGCCAGGCAAAGGACAGGGACAGAGAATTCCGTGGAAAGACTGCGAGAATTCTGCTCCCAGAGATCATTCCTGCTCACAGTGTCCCTTGTAGAAAGGGGACATCATTGCAAGCAGGCTGGACTGAGTATGTGGGTTTGTTGTTCAGGAAACCTGCTCAGGCTTTTCCATTCTTTCCTTACATCAGGAAAACTTTCCTGGGCCTGTGTGCAGGCAGAGCCCTGAGGAGAGCAGATGGCACATGGTGCCGTGGGCTGGGACGGCCAGCTGCAGAGCTGAAGGGAAGAAGACCGGTTGTGTCACAATGGCTCCTTGGGTTCATGTGCATCACCTGTGTCACCATGGTCTCCTTGATTCCATGAGGCCCCACTGGGTCACAATGGCTCCTTGGCTTCATGTGAATCACCTGTGTCACCATGGTCTCCTTGATTCCATGAGGCCCCACTGTGTCACAATGGCTCCTTGGCTTCATGTGCATCACCTGTGTCACCATGGTCTCCTTGATTCCATGAGGCCCCACTGTGTCACAATGGCCCCTTGCTTCCATAGGTTTTCTATTGTAACAATGGACTCCTTGGTTCTGTGAGCTACCCTGCTTTTTGCAGAGGTGTCTTTGGTTCCAACAAGGCCCTGCTGCGTCTCATGAGGAACACATTTCCATGTGCTTCCATGATTCCCCACGGTGTCACCATGGAGCCTTGTGTCTAGGAGGTTCTGTAGTGTCACAATTGTCTCCTTGATGCCATGAGCCCCTGCAGTGTCACAATGGCTCCTTGCTTCCATGAGGAACACAAAAGCTTTGCATCAACACTGAGCAACAGCTGCTGAACACACCTGGGAGCATCTGCTTGCATCAAAAGAGGGCTTCAAGCTGAGAAAGGCACCAGCAGCTTCCATCTGCAACAGAGAGCCAGGCAAAGGACAGGGACAGGGAATTCCGTGGAAAGACTGCGAGAATTCTGCTCCCAGACATCATTCCTGCTCACAGTGTCCCTTGTAGAAAGGGGACATCATTGCAGGCAGCCTGGACTCAGCATGTGGGTTTGGTTGTCTAGGGAACCTGCTCAGGCTTTTTCATTCTTTCCTTACAAACAGGAAAACTTCTCTGGGCCTGTGTGCAGGCAGAGCCCTGAGGAGAGCACTTGGCACATGGTGCCTCGGTGTGGGACAGCCAGCTGCAGAGCTGAAGGGAAGAAGCCCCGCTGTGTCACAATGGCTCCTTGGCTTCATGTGCATCACCTGTGTCACCATGGTCTCCTTGATTCCATGAGGCCCCACTGTGTCACAATGGCTCCTTGGCTTCATGTGCATCACCTGTGTCACCATGGTCTCCTTGATTCCATGAGGCCCCACTGGGTCACAATGGCTCTGTGGCTTCCATGTGGCCCCACTGTGTCACAATGGTCTCCTTGCTTCCATAGGTTTTCTATTGTAACAATGGACTCCTTGGTTCTGTGAGCTACCCTGCTTTTGGTAGAGGTGTCTTTGGTTCCAACAAGGCCCTGCTGCGTCTCATGAGGAACACATTTCCATGTGGTTCCATGATTCCCCACGGTGTCATCATGGAGTCTTGTTTCTAGGAGGTTCTGTAGTGTCACAATTGTCTCCTTGATGCCATGAGCCCCTGCAGTGTCACAATGGCTCCTTGCTTCCATGAGGAACACAAAAGCTTTGCATCAACACTGAGCAACAGCTGCTGAACACACCTGGGAGCATCTGCTTGCATCAAACGAGGGCTTCAAGATGAGAAAGGCACCAGCAGCTTCCATCTGCAACAGAGAGCCAGGCAAAGGACAGGGACAGAGAATTCAGTGGAAAGACTGTGAGAATTCTGCTCTCAGAGATCATTCCTGCTCACAGTGTCCCTTGTAGAAAGGGGACATCATTGCAGGCAGCCTGGACTCAGCATGTGGGGTTTGTTGTTTAGGAAAGCTGCTCAGGCTTTTCCATTCTTTCCTTACAAACAGGAAAACTTCTCTGGGCCTGTGTGCAGGCAGAGTCCTGAGGAGAGCAGTTGGCACATAGTGCTGTGGGCTGGGACAGCCAGCTGCAGAGCTGAAGGGAAGAAGCCCCGCTGTGTCACAATGGCTCCTTGGCTTCATGTGCATCACCTGTGTCACCATGGTCTCCTTGATTCCATCAGGCCCCACTGGGTCACAATGGCTCCTTGGCTTCATGTGCATCACCTGTGTCACCATGGTCTCCTTGATTCCATGAGGCCCCACTGGGTCACAATGGCTCCTTGGCTTCATGTGCATCACCTGTGTCACCATGGTCTCCTTGATTCCATGAGGCCCCACTGTGTCACAATGGCTCCTTGGCTTCATGTGCATCACCTGTGTCACCATGGTCTCCTTGATTCCATGAGGCCCCACTGTGTCACAATGGCTCCTTGGCTTCATGTGCATCACCTGTGTCACCATGGTCTCCTTGATTCCATGAGGCCCCACTGTGTCACAATGGCTCCTTGGCTTCATGTGCATCACCTGTGTCACCATGGTCTCCTTGATTCCATGAGGCCCCACTGTGTCACAATGGCTCCTTGGCTTCATGTGCATCACCTGTGTCACCATGGTCTCCTTGATTCCATGAGGCCCCACTGTGTCACAATGGCTCCTTGGCTTCATGTGCATCACCTGTGTCACCATGGTCTCCTTGATTCCATGAGGCCCCACTGTGTCATAATGGCTCCTTGGCTTCATGTGCATCACCTGTGTCACCATGGTCTCCTTGATTCCATGAGGCCCCACTTTGTCACAATGGCTCCTTGCTTCCATGAGGTTCCGCAGTGTCACCATGCTCACCTTTGATCCACATTGTCATAATGGACAATTGCTTCCATGTGGCCCCACTGTGTCACAATAGCCCCTTGGTTCCATAGGTTTTCTAGAATGTAATGTATAATTTTCTACAATGTAACAATGGACTCCTTGGTTCTGTGAGCTCCCCTGCTTTTTGCAGAGGTGTCTTTGGTTCCAACAAGGCCCCTCTGTGTCTCAGTGCACCCTGGCTTCCATGCGCATCTGGAGTATCACAAAGGCTCCTTGGTTCCACGAGGTCTTGCTGTGTCACAATGGATGCTGTGCTCCATGAGGCCCTCCAAAGTCATCATGGAGCCTTGATTCCATGTGCTTCCATTGTGTCCCAGGGATCGCCTTGGTTCCATCAGTTTCCTTAGTGGCACAATGCTCTCCATGCTTCCATGATTGCCCACAATGTCACAATGCTCTCCATGCTTCCATGAGGCCCTGCTTTGCCACAATGGTCCCCTTGTGTCCATGCGGCCCCGCTGTGTCCCAATGGACGGATGGTTCCATGAGGTTCCGTGCTGTCCCCATGGTCTTCTTGAATCCGCAGTGTAACAATGGACCATTGCTTCCAGGCGGCCTCTCTGTGTCACAAGGGGCTCCTTGATTCCATGATTCGCCACGGTGTCACCATGGAGCCTTGTTTCTAGGAGGTTCTGTGTAGGTACAAAAATGCTGTTAGTGAGGATCTTCTTGTTATTTTTCTAAGTCCGTGAGATACTTTTCTCTCTCACAGAAGAGGTAGCAGGGAATGTAAACAACCAAGCCACCTGCAACCTTGGAAAGTCTTGTTTATGGTATAGTAGAAAATATTTTGATAATGGATGTTTTAGGATTTTGGCCAATCACCCCCAAGGGGTGGCTGGTCCTTTGTCCAATTAGACTATGAAGAAAAAAGTCTATAAAAGAGTTTGTAAAATAATTAAATAAATCAATCTTGCTGCACAATTCCTGCCTGCTGGATCTTCTTCTCCTCCTCCTCCCTATAGCTGCGGGACACGGTGATATACCGTAGGAACCAGGCCTGCGGTAATATTTGGTGCTGCCCGACGTGATTTGCACTCTCTGACGTGTCCTGCTGCTGCGAGCCAAGCCGAATTCCTGTAGAGGTACGCTGTTCCTTTTACCCCCCCAGGACCGGGAGGTCCGACAGAACTGAGAAATGGAGAACAGCGGCTCACAGAATGACGCTGTCGTACTGGTCTGGAAAGGTGTGTTTAGCATATTGCAAACCTCCATTCCTGAAAACTCAGTTCGGGAATTATTAGACTGGGCTACTTTAAAAGGGATTTCCATGGACAGAGATACTGCCCTGGACTTTGCCTTATGGCAGGAACTCGGCTCTGCTGTCCGACACGAGCTCCCGACTGGGGAGCCGGCAGCGTTAGGATTATACAAAACCTGGCGTTCATTATTTTTTCTGCTGACAGCCCTTGACTGTCATAGCAGGGCTGGATCGCCTGTCTCGGTGATGAGTGACGGAGGAATGTCCGAGGGGGGCCCCGCTGACTGGGCTTCTGGGGCAAGTGATGGTGGATTCGGAATAACCCCCCCGGCTCCACAGGCAGAGCCTGCGCCGGCTCACCCTGCACAGTCTCAGGACTCCGCAGCCCCCAGGAACCCCGCGCCGCCAGAGGCGGGGGGGTCAGGGCAGAGGCAGGGTGCACAGCCTGCCTTGCCGTTCAGCTGGACGGCAGCCACGGCTTATCCAGGGCCGCAAATCAGCGGCTTAGCCAACTGGACGCCCAGAGAGCGTCCTAGTTCGGTTCCGTATGCACCTGGATCTAACTTAGCGGGCGTAGCGCCGGGCGTGCCCCCCCCGGAACTGCCTGGCTGTGCTCCGCTGCCCTCCCTGGCGCTGGACTGTTCTGCGCAGTCGCAAAACCGAGCCATGGACCCTTTTATGCAGCATTTGCCCTTTCTGGCAGAGCTGCGAAACCTATCCCAAAGGATGGGGGACTTGCTCAGCCTTTTAGAGCGGCGAATGCCCGAGCCCGCGCCGCAAGCGGCGCCAGCGCCGGCCGTGCCGCCCGCGCCGCCCGCGGCCCCCCCGCCAGAAGCGGGAGACGCAGCTCCGAGCCGAGAAACGGCGCAGCCGGCGGCGAAACCGGGAACAGCGCTGCCGCGGGAAAACGCGGAAGCGGCGGCGGCTGCTGAGCGGCGGGCAGAAGCGGCGGCGCCGGGAGCGCCCGCAGAGCGCCGGCCAGAGACGGCGGCGCCGAGCGCGCCCGGGGAGCGCGAAGCAGCGGCGGAAGCGGCAACCGCGCCGAACGCGGCTGCTGTGCGGAAGACGAGCGCGGCGCCGACCGCGGCGCCGGGCGCAGCCGTAGTTCCAGAGTCGGCTGCAGCTTCAGTACCGGCTCGGTCGGAACTGGCCGAGACGGCCTCCCGTAAAGAGACTGCTGTACAAACTGCCGCGCAGCCAGCTGCAGTCTGTCCTGTCTGTTCTGGCTCTGGCGAACCTAGCCAAAGTGCCTCCCCTCCCCGTACATTTCTGTTCCCTCCCAGCACCCCAAAGTTGCCTTTGCCTGATGATTCCTCGTCCGGAAGTGAGGCAGATGAGGTTCTGGCCTCAGGTCGTCAGGCGGCTGTAGCCGCGCGGCGAAGAAAAAGGCTGCGCCGGTCTCGCCCTTGGACCTTTCCGGACTGCACGGTAACAGTGCGTCCGACGCATCATAATCGCTTCCTAGAGTCTCTTAAGGTGCAAGCATTGGGGGAGGGTGACTGGAGGTTATTAGAAATCCTTGGACTGCCAAATAGATCTGAGGATTCTGGGGGTAACCGGGGAGCTGTTACACTCCATCCGCAGGCTGTGCCCGACGTTCAGGATGGTACTGGTTCCCCAAAAGAGATCCGAGCTTTCCCAGTGTATAAGGCTCTCCCAGATTCAGGGGAGCATGACAAGCATGAGGTAATTGCTTGGAAAGTTGCCCAGGACCTCCAATCCAAGGTGGCACAATATGGGCTGGGTTCTGCTGAGGTTATGCAAGCAATAAGGGTGATAAATACAGATTTGCTTTCTCCATTTGATATCAGACACTTAGGTCAAATTCTATTTCAACCTGTACAATTTACAGTTTTTGAGACAACCTGGAGAAAGCTGGCCAAGAAGACTGCATTAGCAAATTTGCAGCTCCCTGCTGCTGATCCTAGACAGACAGCAGGAGTGGATGCTTTGATGGGGACTGGTCCCTTCTCTGATCCCAGTCTACAGGGTAACTTGCCCTCTAGCATCCTGCAGCAAGCACAACAGGTCGGCATGGCTGCCCTGTTAAAAACCATAGAGTTGTCAGCACCCAGAAAGCGATATACTGAAATAGTTCAAGGGAAATCAGAGTCATTCCTTTCTTTTGTAGAGAAAGTTGCTGCTTCTCTTGAGAAGCAGGTTGAAGATGACGGGTTAAGACAGTTGTTGTTAAGGCAGTTAGTGAGAGATAACGCAAACGAGGAGTGCAGAAAAATCATAGATGCCTTACCAGGGGATCCTGAGGTAACAGACATGGTCGAAGCCTGCGCTAAGGTGGGATCTGGGAGCCAGAGAAGGTCTGCTTTGGCTGCGTTCCTGCAGCCTGTTCACGCATCTTCTGGTCGTGAACCAAAGCAACCAAAACAGGTGAAGAAACGGAAGCGGCCTAAGCCTAGCCAAAAAGAGAACACACCGATCCCCCAGTGCAAAAGGTGTGGCAGGCCAGGGCATTGCACGGGCTACTGTAGATCCCGGACTCATGCCAATGGTCAGCCTTTTTCGGGAAACTTCCGCCGGGGTGCAAGGAGGGGGAATTGCTCTCCGATGCAGTCGCTCCCCCAGAGAGTGGCACAGGTACAGGCACAGGCCTACCCAGCCACCCTAGAGACGGCACCCAGGGATCAGACGGCACCCACGGATCAGACGGGTTTGACGTCCACACCACAGCCGCAGTCGTCTTAGACTCTAGCGGTATTTATAAGGTTCCCTTGGATGCATATGGACCCTTAGCCCAGGGATCCAGTGCGATGCTGGTGGGAAAACCTGATGTTGCCCATCAAGGAATCTTAGTGCACTCAGGAGTTATTGATGCTGACTTTAAAGGTCAGATTTGCGCTATGGTCTCCACGCAAAAACCCCCTGTAACTATTCCTGAAAAGACCTGCCTTGCTAAATTGGTGCCTTTTAAGTCTTGTGTCCCCAGGATAGAGCAACAAACTCACGAAGATAATGGCAGTGGATCTACGGGACTTCCGCAGGCCTTCTGGACTGCAGACATCTCTGACCAAAGGCCACAGATGACATGTACCCTGATCCTGCCGAACGCCCGTCTGCCCCGGATTCAGCTTCGAGGTTTGATTGATACGGGTGCTGATGTAACTATCATCTCCTTCTCTGCGTGGCCTCCCTCATGGCCTTTAGCCCCGGTGGGATCGGCCATCGCAGGATTAGGAGGATCCACACAGAGCTATTTAAGCGAACAGCCTGTGGTGGTGAAGGATTTAGAGGGGCACACAGCTACAATTAGGCCTTATGTTGCTACCACTTCCCTTAACCTTTGGGGACGGGATGTGTTGGCAGCCTGGGGCATACGGATTGGGACAAATTTTTAGCAGGGGTCACTGTGTGCAAGGGCGCACAGTATCCTACACTGCCCTTGAGGTGGTTGATTAACACACCAATCCGAGTCAGGCTCTGCTCAGTTAGTTGAATTAAGGGCTGTTACCATGGCTTTTCAGCGATTCTCACAGGAACCTTTGAATTTGGTGACTGACTCTGCTTATGTAGCAGATATAACTCAACGCTTAGATTGTTCACTTCTGAAGGAGGTGAACAATGCGGCTCTGTTTTCACTGTTGCAAACCTTGTGGTCTGCGATTCAGGCTTGAGTGCATCCGTATTACATTCTGCACATTCGAAGCCACACCAATTTACCAGGGTTTCTAACAGAAGGCAATGCCAGGGCTGACATGCTGGCCAACCCTGCGTGGGTAGGGCCTCAGCCTGACAAAATTGCACAAGCCAAGGCATCGCACGGTTTCTTCCATCAAAGTGCACATACCCTGCAGAAGCAGTTCCATTTAACGCCAACCGAGGTGCGCGACATTGTCAGCGCTTGTGCTGACTGTCATGGACTCGCTGCGCCTTTGCCAGCGGGGGTAAACCCCAGAGGGCTAAAAGCCTTGCAGATTTGGCAAACGGATGTAACTCACATCCCAGAATTTGGTCGGCTGAAATATGTGCACGTGTCTATTGACACTTTCTCCTCGGCTATGTGGGCTACTGCTCACACTGGAGAGAAGGGCCGTGATGTCATTGCCCATTGGAAATTGGCTTTCTCAGTCCTGGGCGTGCCAGCTTCTGTGAAAACCGATAATGGTCCTGCCTACGCCTCGGAGAAGATGCGGCAGTTTTTACACCTATGGGGTGTAGACCATACCTTTGGTATCCCACATTCTCCTACTGGCCAAGCCATTGTCGAACGCGCTCATGGTACCTTGAAGCGTGTTTTGGACAAACAGAAAAGGGGAATGCATGGAGAAACCCCACAGAGCCGACTAGCAAAAGCTTTGTATACAATTAATCACCTTACAGTACCACAAAATTCAAATAATCCTGTTATTCTGAATCATTTTCTCTCATTGCAGTCTGCAGGCGACAGACAGCTGCCCCGGGCAAAAGTCTGGGTACGGAATTTACTCACTAACCAATGGGAAGGCCCACATGAGCTTATCGTTTGGGGTCGTGGGTATGCTTGCGTTTCCACAGATACTGGAGTACAGTGGCTACCTTCAAAATGCGTTCACCCTGACCTGCGGCACCAGAGGCAGAACAGGCAACCTCCAAATGATGACCAGAACGCCAACCATCCAAATGGCGACCAGAATGTAGATCATCAGCCTAATGACTCTTCTGATGACGACCAGGATGTCAACCATCAGGCAGATGGTCCTTCTACAAGCAGAGACTGGGATGGTCCTTCCACAAGCAGAGACTGAATTTTGAATTTCTTGTTACGGAGTCAGATAGTTAAAGCCTTAAGGACATTTTTAGAATTAATAACTGATGTAGATTTCTATTTAGGATTAATAGTAGGGTTGTTATCTTATAAAACAAAAAGGGGGAATTGTAGGTACAAAAATGCTGTTAGTGAGGATCTTCTTGTTATTTTTCTAAGTCCGTGAGATACTTTTCTCTCTCACAGAAGAGGTAGCAGGGAATGTAAACAACCAAGCCACCTGCAACCTTGGAAAGTCTTGTTTATGGTATAGTAGAAAATATTTTGATAATGGATGTTTTAGGATTTTGGCCAACCACCCCCAAGGGGTGGCTGGTCCTTTGTCCAATTAGACTATGAAGAAAAAAGTCTATAAAAGAGTTTGTAAAATAATTAAATAAATCAATCTTGCTGCACAATTCCTGCCTGCTGGATCTTCTTCTCCTCCTCCCTATAGCTGCGGGACACGGTGATATACCGTAGGAACCAGGCCTGCGGTAATAGTTCTGTACTGTCACAATTGTCTCCTTGATGCCATGAGCCCCTGCAGTGTCACAATGGCTCCTTGCTTCCATGAGGAACACAAAAGCTTTGCATCAACACTGAGCAACAGCTGCTGAACACACCTGGGAGCATCTGCTTGCATCAAAAGAGGGCTTCAAGCTGAGAATGGCAGCAGCAGCTTCCATCTGCAACAGAGAGCCAGGCAAAGGACAGGGACAGAGAATTCCGTGGAAAGACTGCGGGAATTCTGCTCCCAGAGATCATTCCTGCTCACAGTGTCCCTTGTAGAAAGGGGACATCATTGCAGGCAGCCTGGACTGAGTATGTGGGTTTGTTGTTGAGGAAAGCTGCTCAGGCTTTTTCATTCTTTCCTTACAAACAGGAAAACTTCTCTGGGCCTGTGTGCAGGCAGAGCCCTGAGGAGAGCACTCGGCACATGGTGCCTCGGGCTGGGACAGCCAGCTGCAGAGCTGAAGGGAAGAAGCCCCGCTGTGTCACAATGGCTCCTTGGCTTCATGTGCATCACCTGTGTCACCATGGTCTCCTTGATTCCATGAGGCCCCACTGTGTCACAATGGCTCCTTGGCTTCATGTGCATCACCTGTGTCACCATGGTCTCCTTGATTCCATGAGCCCCCACTTTGTCACAATGGCTCCTTGCTTCCATGAGGTTCCGCAGTGTCACCATGCTCACCTTTGATCCACATTGTCATAATGGACAACTGCTTCCATGTGGCCCCACTGTGTCACAATAGCCCCTTGGTTCCATAGGTTTTCTAGAATGTAATGTATAATTTTCTACATTGTAACAATGGACTCCTTGGTTCTGTGAGCTACCCTGCTTTTTGCAGAGGTGTCTTTGGTTCCAACAAGGCCCTGCTGTGTCTCAGTGCACCCTGGCTTCCATGCGCATCTGGAGTATCACAAAGGCTCCTTGGTTCCACGAGGTCTTGCTGTGTCACAATGGATCCTGTGCTCCATGTGGCCCTCCAAAGTCATCATGGAGCCTTGATTCCATGTGCTTCCATTGTGTCCCAGTGATCACCTTGGTTCCATCAGTTTCCTTAGTGGCACAATGCTCTCCATGCTTCCATGATTGCCCACAATGTCACAATGCTCTCCATGCTTCCATGAGGCCCTGCTTTGCCACAATGGTCCCCTTGTGTCCATGAGGCCCCGCTGTGTCCCAATGGACGGATGGTTCCATGAGGTTCCGTGCTGTCCCCATGGTCTTCTTGAATCCGCAGTGTAACAATGGACCATTGCTTCCAGGCGGCCTCTCTGTGTCACAAGGGGCTCCTTGATTCCAAGATTCGCCATGGTGTCACCATGGAGCCTTGTTTCTAGGAGGTTCTGTAGTGTCACAATTGTCTCCTTGATGCCATGAGCCCCTGCAGTGTCACAATGGCTCCTTGCTTCCATGAGGAACACAAAAGCTTTGCATCAACACTGAGCAACAGCTGCTGAACACACCTGGGAGCATCTGCTTGCATCAAAAGAGGGCTTCAAGCAGAGAATGGCAGCAGCAGCTTCCATCTGCAACAGAGAGCCAGGCAAAGGACAGGGACAGGGAATTCCGTGGAAAGACTGCGAAAATTCTGCTCCCAGAGATCATTCCTGCTCACAGTGTCCCTTGTAGAAAGGGGACATCATTGCAGGCAGCCTGGACTGAGCATGTGGGGTTTGTTGTTTAGGAAAGCTGCTCAGGCTTTTCCATTCTTTCCTTACAAACAGGAAAACTTCTCTGGGCCTGTGTGCAGGCAGAGCCCTGAGGAGAGCACTTAGCATATGGTGCCTCGGTGTGGGACAGCCAGCTGCAGAGCTGAAGGGAAGAAGCCCCGCTGGGTCACAATGGCTTCTTGGCTTCATGTGCATCACCTGTGTCACCATGGTCTCCTTGATTCCATGAGGCCCCACTGTGTCACAATGGCTCCTTGGCTTCATGTGCATCACCTGTGTCACCATGGTCTCCTTGATTCCATCAGGCCCCACTGTGTCACAATGGCTCCTTGGCTTCATGTGCATCACCTGTGTCACCATGGTCTCCTTGATTCCATGAGGCCCCACTGTGTCACAATGGCTCCTTGGCTTCATGTGCATCACCTGTGTCACCATGGTCTCCTTGATTCCATGAGGCCCCACTGGGTCACAATGGCTCCGTGGCTTCCATGTGGCCCCACTGTGTCACAATGGTCTCTTTGCTTCCATAGGTTTTCTATTGTAACAATGTACTCCTTGGTTCTGTGAGCTACCCTGCTTTTTGCAGAGGTGTCTTTGGTTCCAACAAGGCCCTGTTGCGTCTCATGAGGAACACATTTCCATGTGGTTCCATGATTCGCCATGGTGTCACCATGGAGCCTTGTTTCTAGGAGGTTCTGTACTGTCACAATTGTCTCCTTGATGCCATGAGCCCCTGCAGTGTCACAATGGCTCCTTGCTTCCATGAGGAACACAAAAGCTTTGCATCAACACTGAGCAACAGCTGCTGAACACACCTGGGAGCATCTGCTTGCATCAAAAGAGGGCTTCAAGCTGAGAATGGCACCAGCAGCTTCCATCTGCAACAGAGAGCCAGGGAAAGGACAGGGACAGAGAATTCTGTGGAAAGACTGCGAGAATTCTGCTCCCAGAGATCATTCCTGCTCACAGTGTCCCTTGTAGAAAGGGGACATCATTGCAGGCAGCCTGGACTGAGCATGTGGGTTTGGTTGTCTAGGGAACCTGCTCAGGCTTTTCCATTCTTTCCTTACAAACAGGAAAACTTCTCCTGGGCCTGTGTGCAGGCAGAGCCCTGAGGAGAGCACTTGGAACATGGTGCTGTGGGCTGGGACAGCCAGCTGAAGAGCTCAAGGGAAGAAGCCCCACTGTGTCACAATGGCTCCTTGGCTTCATGTGCATCACCTGTGTCACCATGGTCTCCTTGATTCCATGAGGCCCCACTGTGTCACAATGGCTCCTTGGCTTCATGTGCATCACCTGTGTCACCATGGTCTCCTTGATTCCATGAGGCCCCACTGGGTCACAATGGCTCCTTGGCTTCATGTGCATCACCTGTGTCACCATGGTCTCCTTGATTCCATCAGGCCCCACTGTGTCACAATGGCTCCTTGGCTTCATGTGCATCACCTGTGTCACAATGGTCTCCTTGATTCCATGAGGCCCCACTGGGTCACAATGGCTCCTTGGCTTCATGTGCATCACCTGTGTCACCATGGTCTCCTTGATTCCATGAGGCCCCACTGGGTCACAATGGCTCCTTGGCTTCATGTGCATCACCTGTGTCACAATGGTCTCCTTGATTCCATGAGGCCCCACTGGGTCACAATGGCTCCGTGGCTTCCATGTGGCCCCACTGTGTCACAATGGCCCCTTGCTTCCATAGGTTTTCTATTGTAACAATGGACTCCTTGGTTCTGTGAGCTACCCTGCTTTTTGCAGTGGTGTCTTTGGTTCCAACAAGGCCCTGCTGTGTCTCATGAGGAACACATTTCCATGTGGTTCCATGATTCCCCACGGTGTCACCATGGAGCCTTCTTTCTAGGAGGTTCTGAAGTGTCACAATTGTCTCCTTGATGCCATGAGCCCCTGCAGTGTCACAATGGCTCCTTGCTTCCATGAGGAACACAAAAGCTTTGCGTCAACACTGAGCAACAGCTGCTGAACACACCTGGGAGCATCTGCTTGCATCAAAAGAGGGCTTCAAGCTGAGAAAGGCACCAGCAGCTTCCATCTGCAACAGAGAGCCAGGCAAAGGACAGGGACAGAGAATTCCGTGGAAGGACTGTGAGAATTCTGCTCCCAGAGATCATTCCTGCTCACAGTATCCCTTGTAGAAAGGGGACATCATTGCAGGCAGCCTGGACTGAGCATGTGGGTTTGGTTGTCTAGGGAACCTGCTCAGGCTTTTCCATTCTTTCCTTACAAACAGGAAAACTTCTCTGGGCCTGTGTGCAGGCAGAGGCCTGAGGAGAGCAGTTGGCACATAGTGCTGTGGGCTGGGACAGCCAGCTGCAGAGCTGAAGGGAAGAAGCCCCGCTGTGTCACAATGGCTCCTTGGCTTCATGTGCATCACCTGTGTCACCATGGTCTCCTTGATTCCATGAGGCCCCACTGTGTCACAATGGCTTCTTGGCTTCATGTGCATCACCTGTGTCACCATGGTCTCCTTGATTCCATGAGGCCCCACTGGGTCACAATGGCTCCTTGGCTTCATGTGCATCACCTGTGTCACAATGGCTCCTTGCTTCCATGAGGTTCCGCAGTGTCACCATGCTCACCTTTGATCCACATTGTCATAATGGACAATTGCTTCCATGTGGCCCCACTGTGTCACAATAGCCCCTTGGTTCCATAGGTTTTCTAGAATGTAATGTATAATTTTCTACAATGTAACAATGGACTCCTTGGTTCTGTGAGCTCCCCTGCTTTTTGCAGAGGTGTCTTTGGGTCCAACAAGGCCCCGCTGTGTCTCAGTGCAGCCTGGCTTCCATGCGCATCTGGAGTATCACAAAGGCTCCTTGGTTCCACGAGGTCTTGCTGTGTCACAATGGATGCTGTGCTCCATGAGGCCCTCCAAAGTCATCATGGAGCCTTGATTCCATGTGCTTCCATTGTGTCCCAGGGATCGCCTTGGTTCCATCAGTTTCCTTAGTGGCACAATGCTCTCCATGCTTCCATGATTGCCCACAATGTCACAATGCTCTCCATGCTTCCATGAGGCCCTGCTTTGCCACAATGGTCCCCTTGTGTCCATGAGGCCCCGCTGTGTCCCAATGGACGGATGGTTCCATGAGGTTCCGTGCTGTCCCCATGGTCTTCTTGAATCCGCAGTGTAACAATGGACCATTGCTTCCAGGCGGCCTCTCTGTGTCACAAGGGGCTCCTTGATTCCATGATTCGCCACGGTGTCACCATGGAGCCTTGTTTCTAGGAGGTTCTGTAGTGTCACAATTGTCTCCTTGATGCCATGAGCCCCTGCAGTGTCACAATGGCTCCTTGCTTCCATGAGGAACACAAAAGCTTTGCATCAACACTGAGCAACAGCTGCTGAACACACCTGGGAGCACCTGCTTGCATCAAAAGAGGGCTTCAAGCAGAGAATGGCAGCAGCAGCTTCCATCTGCAACAGAGAGCCGGGCAAAGGACAGGGACAGAGAATTCCGTGGAAAGACTGTGAGAATTCTGCTCTCAGAGATCATTCCTGCTCACAGTGTCCCTTGTAGAAAGGGGACATCATTGCAAGCAGGCTGGACTGAGTATGTGGGTTTGTTGTTTAGGAAACCTGCTCAGGCTTTTCCATTCTTTCCTTACATCAGGAAAACTTTCCTGGGCCTGTGTGCAGGCAGAGCCCTGAGGAGAGCAGATGGCACATGGTGCCGTGGGCTGGGACGGCGAGCTGCAGAGCTCAAGGGAAGAAGACCGGTTGTGTCACAATGGCTCCTTGGGTTCATGTGCATCACCTGTGTCACCATGGTCTCCTTGATTCCATGAGGCCCCACTGTGTCACAATGGCTCCTTGGCTTCATGTGCATCACCTGTGTCACCATGGTCTCCTTGATTCCATGAGGCCCCACTGGGTCACAATGGCTCCGTGGCTTCCATGTGGCCCCACTGTGTCACAATGGCCCCTTGCTTCCATAGGTTTTCTATTGTAACAATGGACTCCTTGGTTCTGTGAGCTACCCTGCTTTTTGCAGAGGTGTCTTTGGTTCCAACAAGGCCCTGCTGCATCTCATGAGGAACACATTTCCATGTGGTTCCATGATTCCCCACGGTGTCACCATGGAGCCTTGTTTCTAGGAGGTTCTGTAGTGTCACAATTGTCTCCTTGATGCCATGAGCCCCTGCAGTGTCACAATGGCTCCTTGCTTCCATGAGGAACACAAAAGCTTTGCATCAACACTGAGCAACAGCTGCTGAACACACCTGGGAGCATCTGCTTGCATCAAAAGAGGGCTTCAAGCTGAGAAAGGCACCAGCAGCTTCCATCTGCAACAGAGAGCCAGGCAAAGGACAGGGACAGGGAATTCCGTGGAAAGACTGCGAGAATTCTGCTCCCAGAGATCATTCCTGCTCACAGTGTCCCTTGTAGAAAGGGGACATCATTGCAGGCAGCCTGGACTGAGCATGTGGGTTTGGTTGTCTAGGGAACCTGCTCAGGCTTTTTCATTCTTTCCTTACAAACAGGAAAACTTCTCTGGGCCTGTGTGCAGGCAGAGCCCTGAGGAGAGCACTTGGCACATGGTGCTGTGGGCTGGGACAGCCAGCTGCAGAGCTGAAGGGAAGAAGCCCCGCTGTGTCACAATGGCTCCTTGGCTTCATGTGCATCACCTGTGTCACCATGGTCTCCTTGATTCCATCAGGCCCCACTGTGTCACAATGGCTCCTTGGCTTCATGTGCATCACCTGTGTCACCATGGTCTCCTTGATTCCATGAGGCCCCACTGTGTCACAATGGCTCCTTGGCTTCATGTGCATCACCTGTGTCACCATGGTCTCCTTGATTCCATGAGGCCCCACTGGGTCACAATGGCTCCTTGGCTTCATGTGCATCACCTGTGTCACCATGGTCTCCTTGATTCCATGAGGCCCCACTGGGTCACAATGGCTCCTTGGCTTCCATGAGGCCCCACTGTGTCACAATGGTCTCCTTGATTCCATGAGGTTCCGCAGTGTCACCATGCTCACCTTTGATCCACATTGTCATAATGGACAATTGCTTCCATGTGGCCCCACTGTGTCACAATAGCCCCTTGGTTCCAAAGGTTTTCTAGAATGTAATGTATAATTTTCTACAATGTAACAATGGACTCCTTGGTTCTGTGAGCTACCCTGCTTTTTGCAGAGGTGTCTTTGGTTCCAACAAGGCCCTGCTGTGTCTCAGTGCACCCTGGCTTCCATGCGCATCTGGAGTATCACAAAGGCTCCTTGGTTCCACGAGGTCTTGCTGTGTCACAATGGATGCTGTGCTCCATGAGGCCCTCCAAAGTCATCATGGAGCCTTGATTCCATGTGCTTCCATTGTGTCCCAGGGATCGCCTTGGTTCCATCAGTTTCCTTAGTGGCACAATGCTCTCCATGCTTCCATGATTGCCCACAATGTCACAATGCTCTCCATGCTTCCATGAGGCCCTGCTTTGCCACAATGGTCCCCTTGTGTCCATGAGGCCCCGCTGTGTCCCAATGGACGGATGGTTCCATGAGGTTCCGTGCTGTCTCCATGGTCTTCTTGAATCCGCAGTGTAACAATGGACCATTGCTTCCAGGCGGCCTCTCTGTGTCACAAGGGGCTCCTTGATTCCATGATTCGCCACGGTGTCACCATGGAGCCTTGTTTCTAGGAGGTTCTGTACTGTCACAATTGTCTCCTTGATGCCATGAGCCCCTGCAGTGTCACAATGGCTCCTTGCTTCCATGAGGAACACAAAAGCTTTGCATCAACACTGAGCAACAGCTGCTGAACACACCTGGGAGCACCTGCTTGCATCAAAAGAGGGCTTCAAGCAGAGAATGGCAGCAGCAGCTTCCATCTGCAACAGAGAGCCAGGCAAAGGACAGGGACAGGGAATTCCGTGGAAAGACTGCGAGAATTCTGCTCCCAGAGATCATTCCTGCTCACAGTATTCCTTGTAGAAAGGGGACATCATTGCAGGCAGCCTGGACTGAGCATGTGGGTTTGGTTGTCTAGGGAACCTGCTCAGGCTTTTCCATTCTTTCCTTACAAACAGGAAAACTTCTCCTGGGCCTGTGTGCAGGCAGAGCCCTGAGGAGAGCACTTGGCACATGGTGCTGTGGGCTGGGACGGCCAGCTGCAGAGCTCAAGGGAAGAAGCCGCACTGTGTCACAATGGCTCCTTGGCTTCATGTGCATCACCTGTGTCACCATGGTCTCCTTGATTCCATGAGGCCCCACTGGGTCACAATGGCTCCTTGGCTTCATGTGCATCACCTGTGTCACCATGGTCTCCTTGATTCCATGAGGCCCCACTGGGTCACAACGGCTCCTTGGCTTCATGTGCATCACCTGTGTCACCATGGTCTCCTTGATTCCATGAGGCCCCACTGGGTCACAATGGCTCCTTGGCTTCATGTGCATCACCTGTGTCACAATGGTCTCCTTGCTTCCATAGGTTTTCTATTGTAACAATGGACTCCTTGGTTCTGTGAGCTACCCTGCTTTTTGCAGAGGTGTCTTTGGTTCCAACAAGGCCCTGCTGTGTCTCATGAGGAACACATTTCCATTTGTTTCCTGATTCCCCACGGTGTCACCATGGAGCCTTCTTTCTAGGAGGTTCTGTACTGTCACAATTGTCTCCTTGATGCCATGAGCCCCTGCAGTGTCACAATGGCTCCTTGCTTCCATGAGGAACACAAAAGCTTTGCATCAACACTGAGCAACAGCTGCTGAACACACCTGGGAGCATCTGCTTGCATCAAAAGAGGGCTTCAAGCTGAGAATGGCACCAGCAGCTTCCATCTGCAACAGAGAGCCAGGCAAAGGACAGGGACAGAGAATTCCGTGGAAGGACTGTGAGAATTCTGCTCCCAGAGATCATTCCTGCTCACAGTGTCCCTTGTAGAAAGGGGACATCATTGCAGGCAGCCTGGACTGAGCATGTGGGTTTGGTTGTCTAGGGAACCTGCTCAGGCTTTTCCATTCTTTCCTTACAAACAGGAAAACTTCTCCTGGGCCTGTGTGCAGGCAGAGCCCTGAGGAGAGCACTTGGCACATGGTGCCTCGGTGTGGGACAGCCAGCTGCAGAGCTGAAGGGAAGAAGCCCCGCTGTGTCACAATGGCTCCTTGGCTTCATGTGCATCACCTGTGTCACCATGGTCTCCTTGATTCCATGAGGCCCCACTGTGTCACAATGGCTCCTTGGCTTCATGTGCATCACCTGTGTCACCATGGTCTCCTTGATTCCATGAGGCCCCACTGGGTCACAATGGCTCTGTGGCTTCCATGTGGCCCCACTGTGTCACAATGGTCTCCTTGCTTCCATAGGTTTTCTATTGTAACAATGGACTCCTTGGTTCTGTGAGCTACCCTGCTTTTGGTAGAGGTGTCTTTGGTTCCAACAAGGCCCTGCTGCGTCTCATGAGGAACACATTTCCATGTGGTTCCATGATTCCCCACGGTGTCATCATGGAGTCTTGTTTCTAGGAGGTTCTGTACTGTCACAATTGTCTCCTTGATGCCATGAGCCCCTGCAGTGTCACAATGGCTCCTTGCTTCCATGAGGAACACAAAAGCTTTGCATCAACACTGAGCAACAGCTGCTGAACACACCTGGGAGCATCTGCTTGCATCAAACGAGGGCTTCAAGATGAGAAAGGAACCAGCAGCTTCCATCTGCAACAGAGAGCCAGGCAAAGGACAGGGACAGAGAATTCAGTGGAAAGACTGTGAGAATTCTGCTCTCAGAGATCATTCCTGCTCACAGTGTCCCTTGTAGAAAGGGGACATCATTGCAGGCAGCCTGGACTCAGCATGTGGGGTTTGTTGTTTAGGAAAGCTGCTCAGGCTTTTCCATTCTTTCCTTACAAACAGGAAAACTTCTCTGGGCCTGTGTGCAGGCAGAGTCCTGAGGAGAGCAGTTGGCACATAGTGCTGTGGGCTGGGACAGCCAGCTGCAGAGCTGAAGGGAAGAAGCCCCACTGTGTCACAATGGCTCCTTGGCTTCATGTGCATCACCTGTGTCACCATGGTCTCCTTGATTCCATGAGGCCCCACTGTGTCACAATGGCTCCTTGGCTTCATGTGCATCACCTGTGTCACCATGGTCTCCTTGATTCCATGAGGCCCCACTGTGTCACAATGGCTCCTTGGCTTCATGTGCATCACCTGTGTCACCATGGTCTCCTTGATTCCATGAGGCCCCACTGGGTCACAATGGCTCCTTGGCTTCATGTGCATCACCTGTGTCACCATGGTCTCCTTGATTCCATGAGGCCCCACTGTGTCACAATGGCTCCTTGCTTCCATGAGGTTCCGCAGTGTCACCATGCTCACCTTTGATCCACATTGTCATAATGGACAATTGCTTCCATGTGGCCCCACTGTGTCACAATAGCCCCTTGGTTCCATAGGTTTTCTAGAATGTAATGTATAATTTTCTACAATGTAACAATGGACTCCTTGGTTCTGTGAGCTCCCCTGCTTTTTGCAGAGGTGTCTTTGGGTCCAACAAGGCCCCGCTGTGTCTCAGTGCAGCCTGGCTTCCATGCGCATCTGGAGTATCACAAAGGCTCCTTGGTTCCACGAGGTCTTGCTGTGTCACAATGGATGCTGTGCTCCATGAGGCCCTCCAAAGTCATCATGGAGCCTTGATTCCATGTGCTTCCATTGTGTCCCAGGGATCGCCTTGGTTCCATCAGTTTCCTTAGTGGCACAATGCTCTCCATGCTTCCATGATTGCCCACAATGTCACAATGCTCTCCATGCTTCCATGAGGCCCTGCTTTGCCACAATGGTCCCCTTGTGTCCATGAGGCCCCGCTGTGTCCCAATGGACGGATGGTTCCATGAGGTTCCGTGCTGTCCCCATGGTCTTCTTGAATCCGCAGTGTAACAATGGACCATTGCTTCCAGGCGGCCTCTCTGTGTCACAAGGGGCTCCTTGATTCCATGATTCGCCACGGTGTCACCATGGAGCCTTGTTTCTAGGAGGTTCTGTAGTGTCACAATTGTCTCCTTGATGCCATGAGCCCCTGCAGTGTCACAATGGCTCCTTGCTTCCATGAGGAACACAAAAGCTTTGCATCAACACTGAGCAACAGCTGCTGAACACACCTGGGAGCACCTGCTTGCATCAAAAGAGGGCTTCAAGCAGAGAATGGCAGCAGCAGCTTCCATCTGCAACAGAGAGCCGGGCAAAGGACAGGGACAGAGAATTCCGTGGAAAGACTGTGAGAATTCTGCTCTCAGAGATCATTCCTGCTCACAGTGTCCCTTGTAGAAAGGGGACATCATTGCAAGCAGGCTGGACTGAGTATGTGGGTTTGTTGTTTAGGAAACCTGCTCAGGCTTTTCCATTCTTTCCTTACATCAGGAAAACTTTCCTGGGCCTGTGTGCAGGCAGAGCCCTGAGGAGAGCAGATGGCACATGGTGCCGTGGGCTGGGACGGCGAGCTGCAGAGCTCAAGGGAAGAAGACCGGTTGTGTCACAATGGCTCCTTGGGTTCATGTGCATCACCTGTGTCACCATGGTCTCCTTGATTCCATGAGGCCCCACTGGGTCACAATGGCTCCTTGGCTTCATGTGCATCACCTGTGTCACCATGGTCTCCTTGATTCCATGAGGCCCCACTGGGTCACAATGGCTCCGTGGCTTCCATGTGGCCCCACTGTGTCACAATGGCCCCTTGCTTCCATAGGTTTTCTATTGTAACAATGGACTCCTTGGTTCTGTGAGCTACCCTGCTTTTTGCAGAGGTGTCTTTGGTTCCAACAAGGCCCTGCTGCATCTCATGAGGAACACATTTCCATGTGGTTCCATGATTCCCCACGGTGTCACCATGGAGCCTTGTTTCTAGGAGGTTCTGTAGTGTCACAATTGTCTCCTTGATGCCATGAGCCCCTGCAGTGTCACAATGGCTCCTTGCTTCCATGAGGAACACAAAAGCTTTGCATCAACACTGAGCAACAGCTGCTGAACACACCTGGGAGCATCTGCTTGCATCAAAAGAGGGCTTCAAGCTGAGAAAGGCACCAGCAGCTTCCATCTGCAACAGAGAGCCAGGCAAAGGACAGGGACAGGGAATTCCGTGGAAAGACTGCGAGAATTCTGCTCCCAGAGATCATTCCTGCTCACAGTGTCCCTTGTAGAAAGGGGACATCATTGCAGGCAGCCTGGACTGAGCATGTGGGTTTGGTTGTCTAGGGAACCTGCTCAGGCTTTTTCATTCTTTCCTTACAAACAGGAAAACTTCTCTGGGCCTGTGTGCAGGCAGAGCCCTGAGGAGAGCACTTGGCACATGGTGCTGTGGGCTGGGACAGCCAGCTGCAGAGCTGAAGGGAAGAAGCCCCGCTGTGTCACAATGGCTCCTTGGCTTCATGTGCATCACCTGTGTCACCATGGTCTCCTTGATTCCATCAGGCCCCACTGTGTCACAATGGCTCCTTGGCTTCATGTGCATCACCTGTGTCACCATGGTCTCCTTGATTCCATGAGGCCCCACTGTGTCACAATGGCTCCTTGGCTTCATGTGCATCACCTGTGTCACCATGGTCTCCTTGATTCCATGAGGCCCCACTGGGTCACAATGGCTCCTTGGCTTCATGTGCATCACCTGTGTCACCATGGTCTCCTTGATTCCATGAGGCCCCACTGGGTCACAATGGCTCCTTGGCTTCCATGAGGCCCCACTGTGTCACAATGGTCTCCTTGATTCCATGAGGTTCCGCAGTGTCACCATGCTCACCTTTGATCCACATTGTCATAATGGACAATTGCTTCCATGTGGCCCCACTGTGTCACAATAGCCCCTTGGTTCCAAAGGTTTTCTAGAATGTAATGTATAATTTTCTACAATGTAACAATGGACTCCTTGGTTCTGTGAGCTACCCTGCTTTTTGCAGAGGTGTCTTTGGTTCCAACAAGGCCCTGCTGTGTCTCAGTGCACCCTGGCTTCCATGCGCATCTGGAGTATCACAAAGGCTCCTTGGTTCCACGAGGTCTTGCTGTGTCACAATGGATGCTGTGCTCCATGAGGCCCTCCAAAGTCATCATGGAGCCTTGATTCCATGTGCTTCCATTGTGTCCCAGGGATCGCCTTGGTTCCATCAGTTTCCTTAGTGGCACAATGCTCTCCATGCTTCCATGATTGCCCACAATGTCACAATGCTCTCCATGCTTCCATGAGGCCCTGCTTTGCCACAATGGTCCCCTTGTGTCCATGAGGCCCCGCTGTGTCCCAATGGACGGATGGTTCCATGAGGTTCCGTGCTGTCTCCATGGTCTTCTTGAATCCGCAGTGTAACAATGGACCATTGCTTCCAGGCGGCCTCTCTGTGTCACAAGGGGCTCCTTGATTCCATGATTCGCCACGGTGTCACCATGGAGCCTTGTTTCTAGGAGGTTCTGTACTGTCACAATTGTCTCCTTGATGCCATGAGCCCCTGCAGTGTCACAATGGCTCCTTGCTTCCATGAGGAACACAAAAGCTTTGCATCAACACTGAGCAACAGCTGCTGAACACACCTGGGAGCACCTGCTTGCATCAAAAGAGGGCTTCAAGCAGAGAATGGCAGCAGCAGCTTCCATCTGCAACAGAGAGCCAGGCAAAGGACAGGGACAGGGAATTCCGTGGAAAGACTGCGAGAATTCTGCTCCCAGAGATCATTCCTGCTCACAGTATTCCTTGTAGAAAGGGGACATCATTGCAGGCAGCCTGGACTGAGCATGTGGGTTTGGTTGTCTAGGGAACCTGCTCAGGCTTTTCCATTCTTTCCTTACAAACAGGAAAACTTCTCCTGGGCCTGTGTGCAGGCAGAGCCCTGAGGAGAGCACTTGGCACATGGTGCTGTGGGCTGGGACGGCCAGCTGCAGAGCTCAAGGGAAGAAGCCGCACTGTGTCACAATGGCTCCTTGGCTTCATGTGCATCACCTGTGTCACCATGGTCTCCTTGATTCCATGAGGCCCCACTGGGTCACAATGGCTCCTTGGCTTCATGTGCATCACCTGTGTCACCATGGTCTCCTTGATTCCATGAGGCCCCACTGGGTCACAACGGCTCCTTGGCTTCATGTGCATCACCTGTGTCACCATGGTCTCCTTGATTCCATGAGGCCCCACTGGGTCACAATGGCTCCTTGGCTTCATGTGCATCACCTGTGTCACAATGGTCTCCTTGCTTCCATAGGTTTTCTATTGTAACAATGGACTCCTTGGTTCTGTGAGCTACCCTGCTTTTTGCAGAGGTGTCTTTGGTTCCAACAAGGCCCTGCTGTGTCTCATGAGGAACACATTTCCATTTGTTTCCTGATTCCCCACGGTGTCACCATGGAGCCTTCTTTCTAGGAGGTTCTGTACTGTCACAATTGTCTCCTTGATGCCATGAGCCCCTGCAGTGTCACAATGGCTCCTTGCTTCCATGAGGAACACAAAAGCTTTGCATCAACACTGAGCAACAGCTGCTGAACACACCTGGGAGCATCTGCTTGCATCAAAAGAGGGCTTCAAGCTGAGAATGGCACCAGCAGCTTCCATCTGCAACAGAGAGCCAGGCAAAGGACAGGGACAGAGAATTCCGTGGAAGGACTGTGAGAATTCTGCTCCCAGAGATCATTCCTGCTCACAGTGTCCCTTGTAGAAAGGGGACATCATTGCAGGCAGCCTGGACTGAGCATGTGGGTTTGGTTGTCTAGGGAACCTGCTCAGGCTTTTCCATTCTTTCCTTACAAACAGGAAAACTTCTCCTGGGCCTGTGTGCAGGCAGAGCCCTGAGGAGAGCACTTGGCACATGGTGCCTCGGTGTGGGACAGCCAGCTGCAGAGCTGAAGGGAAGAAGCCCCGCTGTGTCACAATGGCTCCTTGGCTTCATGTGCATCACCTGTGTCACCATGGTCTCCTTGATTCCATGAGGCCCCACTGTGTCACAATGGCTCCTTGGCTTCATGTGCATCACCTGTGTCACCATGGTCTCCTTGATTCCATGAGGCCCCACTGGGTCACAATGGCTCTGTGGCTTCCATGTGGCCCCACTGTGTCACAATGGTCTCCTTGCTTCCATAGGTTTTCTATTGTAACAATGGACTCCTTGGTTCTGTGAGCTACCCTGCTTTTGGTAGAGGTGTCTTTGGTTCCAACAAGGCCCTGCTGCGTCTCATGAGGAACACATTTCCATGTGGTTCCATGATTCCCCACGGTGTCATCATGGAGTCTTGTTTCTAGGAGGTTCTGTACTGTCACAATTGTCTCCTTGATGCCATGAGCCCCTGCAGTGTCACAATGGCTCCTTGCTTCCATGAGGAACACAAAAGCTTTGCATCAACACTGAGCAACAGCTGCTGAACACACCTGGGAGCATCTGCTTGCATCAAACGAGGGCTTCAAGATGAGAAAGGAACCAGCAGCTTCCATCTGCAACAGAGAGCCAGGCAAAGGACAGGGACAGAGAATTCAGTGGAAAGACTGTGAGAATTCTGCTCTCAGAGATCATTCCTGCTCACAGTGTCCCTTGTAGAAAGGGGACATCATTGCAGGCAGCCTGGACTCAGCATGTGGGGTTTGTTGTTTAGGAAAGCTGCTCAGGCTTTTCCATTCTTTCCTTACAAACAGGAAAACTTCTCTGGGCCTGTGTGCAGGCAGAGTCCTGAGGAGAGCAGTTGGCACATAGTGCTGTGGGCTGGGACAGCCAGCTGCAGAGCTGAAGGGAAGAAGCCCCACTGTGTCACAATGGCTCCTTGGCTTCATGTGCATCACCTGTGTCACCATGGTCTCCTTGATTCCATGAGGCCCCACTGTGTCACAATGGCTCCTTGGCTTCATGTGCATCACCTGTGTCACCATGGTCTCCTTGATTCCATGAGGCCCCACTGTGTCACAATGGCTCCTTGGCTTCATGTGCATCACCTGTGTCACCATGGTCTCCTTGATTCCATGAGGCCCCACTGGGTCACAATGGCTCCTTGGCTTCATGTGCATCACCTGTGTCACCATGGTCTCCTTGATTCCATGAGGCCCCACTGTGTCACAATGGCTCCTTGCTTCCATGAGGTTCCGCAGTGTCACCATGCTCACCTTTGATCCACATTGTCATAATGGACAATTGCTTCCATGTGGCCCCACTGTGTCACAATAGCCCCTTGGTTCCATAGGTTTTCTAGAATGTAATGTATAATTTTCTACAATGTAACAATGGACTCCTTGGTTCTGTGAGCTCCCCTGCTTTTTGCAGAGGTGTCTTTGGTTCCAACAAGGCCCCGCTGTGTCTCAGTGCAGCCTGGCTTCCATGCGCATCTGGAGTATCACAAAGGCTCCTTGGTTCCACGAGGTCTTGCTGTGTCACAATGGATGCTGTGCTCCATGAGGCCCTCCAAAGTCATCATGGAGCCTTGATTCCATGTGCTTCCATTGTGTCCCAGGGATCGCCTTGGTTCCATCAGTTTCCTTAGTGGCACAATGCTCTCCATGCTTCCACGATTGCCCACAATGTCACAATGCTCTCCATGCTTCCATGAGGCCCTGCTTTGCCACAATGGTCCCCTTGTGTCCATGAGGCCCCGCTGTGTCCCAATGGACGGATGGTTCCATGAGGTTCCGTGCTGTCCCCATGGTCTTCTTGAATCCGCAGTGTAACAATGGACCATTGCTTCCAGGCGGCCTCTCTGTGTCACAAGGGGCTCCTTGATTCCATGATTCGCCACGGTGTCACCATGGAGCCTTGTTTCTAGGAGGTTCTGTAGTGTCACAATTGTCTCCTTGATGCCATGAGCCCCTGCAGTGTCACAATGGCTCCTTGCTTCCATGAGGAACACAAAAGCTTTGCATCAACACTGAGCAACAGCTGCTGAACACACCTGGGAGCACCTGCTTGCATCAAAAGAGGGCTTCAAGCTGAGAATGGCAGCAGCAGCTTCCATCTGCAACAGAGAGCCAGGCAAAGGACAGGGACAGAGAATTCAGTGGAAAGACTGTGAGAATTCTGCTCTCAGAGATCATTCCTGCTCACAGTGTCCCTTGTAGAAAGGGGACATCATTGCAAGCAGGCTGGACTGAGCATGTGGGTTTGGTTGTCTAGGGAACCTGCTCAGGCTTTTCCATTCTTTCCTTACAAACAGGAAAACTTCTCCTGGGCCTGTGTGCAGGCAGAGCCCTGAGGAGAGCAGTTGGCACATGGTGCCGTGGGCTGGGACCGCCAGCTGCAGAGCTCAAGGGAAGAAGACCGGTTGTGTCACAATGGCTCCTTGGCTTCATGTGCATCACCTGTGTCACCATGGTCTCCTTGATTCCATGAGGCCCCACTGTGTCACAATGGCTCCTTGGCTTCATGTGCATCACCTGTGTCACCATGGTCTCCTTGATTCCATGAGGCCCCACTGGGTCACAATGGCTCCTTGGCTTCATGTGCATCACCTGTGTCACCATGGTCTCCTTGATTCCATGAGGCCCCACTGTGTCACAATGGCTCCTTGGCTTCATGTGCATCACCTGTGTCACAATGGCTCCTTGCTTCCATGAGGTTCCGCAGTGTCACCATGCTCACCTTTGATCCACATTGTCATAATGGACAATTGCTTCCATGTGGCCCCACTGTGTCACAATAGCCCCTTGGTTCCATAGGTTTTCTAGAATGTAATGTATAATTTTCTACAATGTAACAATGGACTCCTTGGTTCTGTGAGCTACCCTGCTTTTTGCAGAGGTGTCTTTGGTTCCAACAAGGCCCTGCTGTGTCTCAGTGCACCCTGGCTTCCATGCGCATCTGGAGTATCACAAAGGCTCCTTGGTTCCACGAGGTCTTGCTGTGTCACAATGGATGCTGTGCTCCATGAGGCCCTCCAAAGTCATCATGGAGCCTTGATTCCATGTGCTTCCATTGTGTCCCAGGGATCGCCTTGGTTCCATCAGTTTCCTTAGTGGCACAATGCTCTCCATGCTTCCACGATTGCCCACAATGTCACAATGCTCTCCATGCTTCCATGAGGCCCTGCTTTGCCACAATGGTCCCCTTGTGTCCATGAGGCCCCGCTGTGTCCCAATGGACGGATGGTTCCATGAGGTTCCGTGCTGTCCCCATGGTCTTCTTGAATCCGCAGTGTAACAATGGACCATTGCTTCCAGGCGGCCTCTCTGTGTCACAAGGGGCTCCTTGATTCCATGATTCGCCACGGTGTCACCATGGAGCCTTGTTTCTAGGAGGTTCTGTAGTGTCACAATTGTCTCCTTGATGCCATGAGCCCCTGCAGTGTCACAATGGCTCCTTGCTTCCATGAGGAACACAAAAGCTTTGCATCAACACTGAGCAACAGCTGCTGAACACACCTGGGAGCATCTGCTTGCATCAAAAGAGGGCTTCAAGCTGAGAATGGCACCAGCAGCTTCCATCTGCAACAGAGAGCCAGGCAAAGGACAGGGACAGAGAATTCCGTGGAAGGACTGTGAGAATTCTGCTCCCAGAGATCATTCCTGCTCACAGTGTCCCTTGTAGAAAGGGGACATCATTGCAGGCAGCCTGGACTGAGCATGTGGGTTTGGTTGTCTAGGGAACCTGCTCAGGCTTTTCCATTCTTTCCTTACAAACAGGAAAACTTCTCCTGGGCCTGTGTGCAGGCAGAGCCCTGAGGAGAGCACTTGGCACATGGTGCCTCGGTGTGGGACAGCCAGCTGCAGAGCTGAAGGGAAGAAGCCCCGCTGTGTCACAATGGCTCCTTGGCTTCATGTGCATCACCTGTGTCACCATGGTCTCCTTGATTCCATGAGGCCCCACTGTGTCACAATGGCTCCTTGGCTTCATGTGCATCACCTGTGTCACCATGGTCTCCTTGATTCCATGAGGCCCCACTGTGTCACAATGGCTCCTTGGCTTCATGTGCATCACCTGTGTCACCATGGTCTCCTTGATTCCATGAGGCCCCACTGTGTCACAATGGCTCCTTGGCTTCATGTGCATCACCTGTGTCACCATGGTCTCCTTGATTCCATGAGGCCCCACTGTGTCACAATGGCTCCTTGGCTTCATGTGCATCACCTGTGTCACCATGGTCTCCTTGATTCCATGAGGCCCCACTGTGTCACAATGGCTCCTTGGCTTCATGTGCATCACCTGTGTCACCATGGTCTCCTTGATTCCATGAGGCCCCACTGTGTCATAATGGCTCCTTGGCTTCATGTGCATCACCTGTGTCACCATGGTCTCCTTGATTCCATGAGGCCCCACTTTGTCACAATGGCTCCTTGCTTCCATGAGGTTCCGCAGTGTCACCATGCTCACCTTTGATCCACATTGTCATAATGGACAATTGCTTCCATGTGGCCCCACTGTGTCACAATAGCCCCTTGGTTCTATAGGTTTTCTAGAATGTAATGTATAATTTTCTACAATGTAACAATGGACTCCTTGGTTCTGTGAGCTCCCCTGCTTTTTGCAGAGGTGTCTTTGGTTCCAACAAGGCCCCTCTGTGTCTCAGTGCACCCTGGCTTCCATGCGCATCTGGAGTATCACAAAGGCTCCTTGGTTCCACGAGGTCTTGCTGTGTCGCAATGGATGCTGTGCTCCATGAGGCCCTCCAAAGTCATCATGGAGCCTTGATTCCATGTGCTTCCATTGTGTCCCAGGGATCGCCTTGGTTCCATCAGTTTCCTTAGTGGCACAATGCTCTCCATGCTTCCATGATTGCCCACAATGTCACAATGCTCTCCATGCTTCCATGAGGCCCTGCTTTGCCACAATGGTCCCCTTGTGTCCATGAGGCCCCGCTGTGTCCCAATGGACGGATGGTTCCATGAGGTTCCGTGCTGTCCCCATGGTCTTCTTGAATCCGCAGTGTAACAATGGACCATTGCTTCCAGGCGGCCTCTCTGTGTCACAAGGGGCTCCTTGATTCCATGATTCGCCACGGTGTCACCATGGAGCCTTGTTTCTAGGAGGTTCTGTGTAGGTACAAAAATGCTGTTAGTGAGGATCTTCTTGTTATTTTTCTAAGTCCGTGAGATACTTTTCTCTCTCACAGAAGAGGTAGCAGGGAATGTAAACAACCAAGCCACCTGCAACCTTGGAAAGTCTTGTTTATGGTATAGTAGAAAATATTTTGATAATGGATGTTTTAGGATTTTGGCCAATCACCCCCAAGGGGTGGCTGGTCCTTTGTCCAATTAGACTATGAAGAAAAAAGTCTATAAAAGAGTTTGTAAAATAATTAAATAAATCAATCTTGCTGCACAATTCCTGCCTGCTGGATCTTCTTCTCCTCCTCCTCCCTATAGCTGCGGGACACGGTGATATACCGTAGGAACCAGGCCTGCGGTAATATTTGGTGCTGCCCGACGTGATTTGCACTCTCTGACGTGTCCTGCTGCTGCGAGCCAAGCCGAATTCCTGTAGAGGTACGCTGTTCCTTTTACCCCCCCAGGACCGGGAGGTCCGACAGAACTGAGAAATGGAGAACAGCGGCTCACAGAATGACGCTGTCGTACTGGTCTGGAAAGGTGTGTTTAGCATATTGCAAACCTCCATTCCTGAAAACTCAGTTCGGGAATTATTAGACTGGGCTACTTTAAAAGGGATTTCCATGGACAGAGATACTGCCCTGGACTTTGCCTTATGGCAGGAACTCGGCTCTGCTGTCCGACACGAGCTCCCGACTGGGGAGCCGGCAGCGTTAGGATTATACAAAACCTGGCGTTCATTATTTTTTCTGCTGACAGCCCTTGACTGTCATAGCAGGGCTGGATCGCCTGTCTCGGTGATGAGTGACGGAGGAATGTCCGAGGGGGGCCCCGCTGACTGGGCTTCTGGGGCAAGTGATGGTGGATTCGGAATAACCCCCCCGGCTCCACAGGCAGAGCCTGCGCCGGCTCACCCTGCACAGTCTCAGGACTCCGCAGCCCCCAGGAACCCCGCGCCGCCAGAGGCGGGGGGGTCAGGGCAGAGGCAGGGTGCACAGCCTGCCTTGCCGTTCAGCTGGACGGCAGCCACGGCTTATCCAGGGCCGCAAATCAGCGGCTTAGCCAACTGGACGCCCAGAGAGCGTCCTAGTTCGGTTCCGTATGCACCTGGATCTAACTTAGCGGGCGTAGCGCCGGGCGTGCCCCCCCCGGAACTGCCTGGCTGTGCTCCGCTGCCCTCCCTGGCGCTGGACTGTTCTGCGCAGTCGCAAAACCGAGCCATGGACCCTTTTATGCAGCATTTGCCCTTTCTGGCAGAGCTGCGAAACCTATCCCAAAGGATGGGGGACTTGCTCAGCCTTTTAGAGCGGCGAATGCCCGAGCCCGCGCCGCAAGCGGCGCCAGCGCCGGCCGTGCCGCCCGCGCCGCCCGCGGCCCCCCCGCCAGAAGCGGGAGACGCAGCTCCGAGCCGAGAAACGGCGCAGCCGGCGGCGAAACCGGGAACAGCGCTGCCGCGGGAAAACGCGGAAGCGGCGGCGGCTGCTGAGCGGCGGGCAGAAGCGGCGGCGCCGGGAGCGCCCGCAGAGCGCCGGCCAGAGACGGCGGCGCCGAGCGCGCCCGGGGAGCGCGAAGCAGCGGCGGAAGCGGCAACCGCGCCGAACGCGGCTGCTGTGCGGAAGACGAGCGCGGCGCCGACCGCGGCGCCGGGCGCAGCCGTAGTTCCAGAGTCGGCTGCAGCTTCAGTACCGGCTCGGTCGGAACTGGCCGAGACGGCCTCCCGTAAAGAGACTGCTGTACAAACTGCCGCGCAGCCAGCTGCAGTCTGTCCTGTCTGTTCTGGCTCTGGCGAACCTAGCCAAAGTGCCTCCCCTCCCCGTACATTTCTGTTCCCTCCCAGCACCCCAAAGTTGCCTTTGCCTGATGATTCCTCGTCCGGAAGTGAGGCAGATGAGGTTCTGGCCTCAGGTCGTCAGGCGGCTGTAGCCGCGCGGCGAAGAAAAAGGCTGCGCCGGTCTCGCCCTTGGACCTTTCCGGACTGCACGGTAACAGTGCGTCCGACGCATCATAATCGCTTCCTAGAGTCTCTTAAGGTGCAAGCATTGGGGGAGGGTGACTGGAGGTTATTAGAAATCCTTGGACTGCCAAATAGATCTGAGGATTCTGGGGGTAACCGGGGAGCTGTTACACTCCATCCGCAGGCTGTGCCCGACGTTCAGGATGGTACTGGTTCCCCAAAAGAGATCCGAGCTTTCCCAGTGTATAAGGCTCTCCCAGATTCAGGGGAGCATGACAAGCATGAGGTAATTGCTTGGAAAGTTGCCCAGGACCTCCAATCCAAGGTGGCACAATATGGGCTGGGTTCTGCTGAGGTTATGCAAGCAATAAGGGTGATAAATACAGATTTGCTTTCTCCATTTGATATCAGACACTTAGGTCAAATTCTATTTCAACCTGTACAATTTACAGTTTTTGAGACAACCTGGAGAAAGCTGGCCAAGAAGACTGCATTAGCAAATTTGCAGCTCCCTGCTGCTGATCCTAGACAGACAGCAGGAGTGGATGCTTTGATGGGGACTGGTCCCTTCTCTGATCCCAGTCTACAGGGTAACTTGCCCTCTAGCATCCTGCAGCAAGCACAACAGGTCGGCATGGCTGCCCTGTTAAAAACCATAGAGTTGTCAGCACCCAGAAAGCGATATACTGAAATAGTTCAAGGGAAATCAGAGTCATTCCTTTCTTTTGTAGAGAAAGTTGCTGCTTCTCTTGAGAAGCAGGTTGAAGATGACGGGTTAAGACAGTTGTTGTTAAGGCAGTTAGTGAGAGATAACGCAAACGAGGAGTGCAGAAAAATCATAGATGCCTTACCAGGGGATCCTGAGGTAACAGACATGGTCGAAGCCTGCGCTAAGGTGGGATCTGGGAGCCAGAGAAGGTCTGCTTTGGCTGCGTTCCTGCAGCCTGTTCACGCATCTTCTGGTCGTGAACCAAAGCAACCAAAACAGGTGAAGAAACGGAAGCGGCCTAAGCCTAGCCAAAAAGAGAACACACCGATCCCCCAGTGCAAAAGGTGTGGCAGGCCAGGGCATTGCACGGGCTACTGTAGATCCCGGACTCATGCCAATGGTCAGCCTTTTTCGGGAAACTTCCGCCGGGGTGCAAGGAGGGGGAATTGCTCTCCGATGCAGTCGCTCCCCCAGAGAGTGGCACAGGTACAGGCACAGGCCTACCCAGCCACCCTAGAGACGGCACCCAGGGATCAGACGGCACCCACGGATCAGACGGGTTTGACGTCCACACCACAGCCGCAGTCGTCTTAGACTCTAGCGGTATTTATAAGGTTCCCTTGGATGCATATGGACCCTTAGCCCAGGGATCCAGTGCGATGCTGGTGGGAAAACCTGATGTTGCCCATCAAGGAATCTTAGTGCACTCAGGAGTTATTGATGCTGACTTTAAAGGTCAGATTTGCGCTATGGTCTCCACGCAAAAACCCCCTGTAACTATTCCTGAAAAGACCTGCCTTGCTAAATTGGTGCCTTTTAAGTCTTGTGTCCCCAGGATAGAGCAACAAACTCACGAAGATAATGGCAGTGGATCTACGGGACTTCCGCAGGCCTTCTGGACTGCAGACATCTCTGACCAAAGGCCACAGATGACATGTACCCTGATCCTGCCGAACGCCCGTCTGCCCCGGATTCAGCTTCGAGGTTTGATTGATACGGGTGCTGATGTAACTATCATCTCCTTCTCTGCGTGGCCTCCCTCATGGCCTTTAGCCCCGGTGGGATCGGCCATCGCAGGATTAGGAGGATCCACACAGAGCTATTTAAGCGAACAGCCTGTGGTGGTGAAGGATTTAGAGGGGCACACAGCTACAATTAGGCCTTATGTTGCTACCACTTCCCTTAACCTTTGGGGACGGGATGTGTTGGCAGCCTGGGGCATACGGATTGGGACAAATTTTTAGCAGGGGTCACTGTGTGCAAGGGCGCACAGTATCCTACACTGCCCTTGAGGTGGTTGATTAACACACCAATCCGAGTCAGGCTCTGCTCAGTTAGTTGAATTAAGGGCTGTTACCATGGCTTTTCAGCGATTCTCACAGGAACCTTTGAATTTGGTGACTGACTCTGCTTATGTAGCAGATATAACTCAACGCTTAGATTGTTCACTTCTGAAGGAGGTGAACAATGCGGCTCTGTTTTCACTGTTGCAAACCTTGTGGTCTGCGATTCAGGCTTGAGTGCATCCGTATTACATTCTGCACATTCGAAGCCACACCAATTTACCAGGGTTTCTAACAGAAGGCAATGCCAGGGCTGACATGCTGGCCAACCCTGCGTGGGTAGGGCCTCAGCCTGACAAAATTGCACAAGCCAAGGCATCGCACGGTTTCTTCCATCAAAGTGCACATACCCTGCAGAAGCAGTTCCATTTAACGCCAACCGAGGTGCGCGACATTGTCAGCGCTTGTGCTGACTGTCATGGACTCGCTGCGCCTTTGCCAGCGGGGGTAAACCCCAGAGGGCTAAAAGCCTTGCAGATTTGGCAAACGGATGTAACTCACATCCCAGAATTTGGTCGGCTGAAATATGTGCACGTGTCTATTGACACTTTCTCCTCGGCTATGTGGGCTACTGCTCACACTGGAGAGAAGGGCCGTGATGTCATTGCCCATTGGAAATTGGCTTTCTCAGTCCTGGGCGTGCCAGCTTCTGTGAAAACCGATAATGGTCCTGCCTACGCCTCGGAGAAGATGCGGCAGTTTTTACACCTATGGGGTGTAGACCATACCTTTGGTATCCCACATTCTCCTACTGGCCAAGCCATTGTCGAACGCGCTCATGGTACCTTGAAGCGTGTTTTGGACAAACAGAAAAGGGGAATGCATGGAGAAACCCCACAGAGCCGACTAGCAAAAGCTTTGTATACAATTAATCACCTTACAGTACCACAAAATTCAAATAATCCTGTTATTCTGAATCATTTTCTCTCATTGCAGTCTGCAGGCGACAGACAGCTGCCCCGGGCAAAAGTCTGGGTACGGAATTTACTCACTAACCAATGGGAAGGCCCACATGAGCTTATCGTTTGGGGTCGTGGGTATGCTTGCGTTTCCACAGATACTGGAGTACAGTGGCTACCTTCAAAATGCGTTCACCCTGACCTGCGGCACCAGAGGCAGAACAGGCAACCTCCAAATGATGACCAGAACGCCAACCATCCAAATGGCGACCAGAATGTAGATCATCAGCCTAATGACTCTTCTGATGACGACCAGGATGTCAACCATCAGGCAGATGGTCCTTCTACAAGCAGAGACTGGGATGGTCCTTCCACAAGCAGAGACTGAATTTTGAATTTCTTGTTACGGAGTCAGATAGTTAAAGCCTTAAGGACATTTTTAGAATTAATAACTGATGTAGATTTCTATTTAGGATTAATAGTAGGGTTGTTATCTTATAAAACAAAAAGGGGGAATTGTAGGTACAAAAATGCTGTTAGTGAGGATCTTCTTGTTATTTTTCTAAGTCCGTGAGATACTTTTCTCTCTCACAGAAGAGGTAGCAGGGAATGTAAACAACCAAGCCACCTGCAACCTTGGAAAGTCTTGTTTATGGTATAGTAGAAAATATTTTGATAATGGATGTTTTAGGATTTTGGCCAACCACCCCCAAGGGGTGGCTGGTCCTTTGTCCAATTAGACTATGAAGAAAAAAGTCTATAAAAGAGTTTGTAAAATAATTAAATAAATCAATCTTGCTGCACAATTCCTGCCTGCTGGATCTTCTTCTCCTCCTCCCTATAGCTGCGGGACACGGTGATATACCGTAGGAACCAGGCCTGCGGTAATAGTTCTGTACTGTCACAATTGTCTCCTTGATGCCATGAGCCCCTGCAGTGTCACAATGGCTCCTTGCTTCCATGAGGAACACAAAAGCTTTGCATCAACACTGAGCAACAGCTGCTGAACACACCTGGGAGCATCTGCTTGCATCAAAAGAGGGCTTCAAGCTGAGAATGGCAGCAGCAGCTTCCATCTGCAACAGAGAGCCAGGCAAAGGACAGGGACAGAGAATTCCGTGGAAAGACTGCGGGAATTCTGCTCCCAGAGATCATTCCTGCTCACAGTGTCCCTTGTAGAAAGGGGACATCATTGCAGGCAGCCTGGACTGAGTATGTGGGTTTGTTGTTGAGGAAAGCTGCTCAGGCTTTTTCATTCTTTCCTTACAAACAGGAAAACTTCTCTGGGCCTGTGTGCAGGCAGAGCCCTGAGGAGAGCACTCGGCACATGGTGCCTCGGGCTGGGACAGCCAGCTGCAGAGCTGAAGGGAAGAAGCCCCGCTGTGTCACAATGGCTCCTTGGCTTCATGTGCATCACCTGTGTCACCATGGTCTCCTTGATTCCATGAGGCCCCACTGTGTCACAATGGCTCCTTGGCTTCATGTGCATCACCTGTGTCACCATGGTCTCCTTGATTCCATGAGCCCCCACTTTGTCACAATGGCTCCTTGCTTCCATGAGGTTCCGCAGTGTCACCATGCTCACCTTTGATCCACATTGTCATAATGGACAACTGCTTCCATGTGGCCCCACTGTGTCACAATAGCCCCTTGGTTCCATAGGTTTTCTAGAATGTAATGTATAATTTTCTACATTGTAACAATGGACTCCTTGGTTCTGTGAGCTACCCTGCTTTTTGCAGAGGTGTCTTTGGTTCCAACAAGGCCCTGCTGTGTCTCAGTGCACCCTGGCTTCCATGCGCATCTGGAGTATCACAAAGGCTCCTTGGTTCCACGAGGTCTTGCTGTGTCACAATGGATCCTGTGCTCCATGTGGCCCTCCAAAGTCATCATGGAGCCTTGATTCCATGTGCTTCCATTGTGTCCCAGTGATCACCTTGGTTCCATCAGTTTCCTTAGTGGCACAATGCTCTCCATGCTTCCATGATTGCCCACAATGTCACAATGCTCTCCATGCTTCCATGAGGCCCTGCTTTGCCACAATGGTCCCCTTGTGTCCATGAGGCCCCGCTGTGTCCCAATGGACGGATGGTTCCATGAGGTTCCGTGCTGTCCCCATGGTCTTCTTGAATCCGCAGTGTAACAATGGACCATTGCTTCCAGGCGGCCTCTCTGTGTCACAAGGGGCTCCTTGATTCCAAGATTCGCCATGGTGTCACCATGGAGCCTTGTTTCTAGGAGGTTCTGTAGTGTCACAATTGTCTCCTTGATGCCATGAGCCCCTGCAGTGTCACAATGGCTCCTTGCTTCCATGAGGAACACAAAAGCTTTGCATCAACACTGAGCAACAGCTGCTGAACACACCTGGGAGCATCTGCTTGCATCAAAAGAGGGCTTCAAGCAGAGAATGGCAGCAGCAGCTTCCATCTGCAACAGAGAGCCAGGCAAAGGACAGGGACAGGGAATTCCGTGGAAAGACTGCGAAAATTCTGCTCCCAGAGATCATTCCTGCTCACAGTGTCCCTTGTAGAAAGGGGACATCATTGCAGGCAGCCTGGACTGAGCATGTGGGGTTTGTTGTTTAGGAAAGCTGCTCAGGCTTTTCCATTCTTTCCTTACAAACAGGAAAACTTCTCTGGGCCTGTGTGCAGGCAGAGCCCTGAGGAGAGCACTTAGCATATGGTGCCTCGGTGTGGGACAGCCAGCTGCAGAGCTGAAGGGAAGAAGCCCCGCTGGGTCACAATGGCTTCTTGGCTTCATGTGCATCACCTGTGTCACCATGGTCTCCTTGATTCCATGAGGCCCCACTGTGTCACAATGGCTCCTTGGCTTCATGTGCATCACCTGTGTCACCATGGTCTCCTTGATTCCATCAGGCCCCACTGTGTCACAATGGCTCCTTGGCTTCATGTGCATCACCTGTGTCACCATGGTCTCCTTGATTCCATGAGGCCCCACTGTGTCACAATGGCTCCTTGGCTTCATGTGCATCACCTGTGTCACCATGGTCTCCTTGATTCCATGAGGCCCCACTGGGTCACAATGGCTCCGTGGCTTCCATGTGGCCCCACTGTGTCACAATGGTCTCTTTGCTTCCATAGGTTTTCTATTGTAACAATGTACTCCTTGGTTCTGTGAGCTACCCTGCTTTTTGCAGAGGTGTCTTTGGTTCCAACAAGGCCCTGTTGCGTCTCATGAGGAACACATTTCCATGTGGTTCCATGATTCGCCATGGTGTCACCATGGAGCCTTGTTTCTAGGAGGTTCTGTAGTGTCACAATTGTCTCCTTGATGCCATGAGCCCCTGCAGTGTCACAATGGCTCCTTGCTTCCATGAGGAACACAAAAGCTTTGCATCAACACTGAGCAACAGCTGCTGAACACACCTGGGAGCATCTGCTTGCATCAAAAGAGGGCTTCAAGCTGAGAATGGCACCAGCAGCTTCCATCTGCAACAGAGAGCCAGGGAAAGGACAGGGACAGAGAATTCTGTGGAAAGACTGCGAGAATTCTGCTCCCAGAGATCATTCCTGCTCACAGTGTCCCTTGTAGAAAGGGGACATCATTGCAGGCAGCCTGGACTGAGCATGTGGGTTTGGTTGTCTAGGGAACCTGCTCAGGCTTTTCCATTCTTTCCTTACAAACAGGAAAACTTCTCCTGGGCCTGTGTGCAGGCAGAGCCCTGAGGAGAGCACTTGGAACATGGTGCTGTGGGCTGGGACAGCCAGCTGAAGAGCTCAAGGGAAGAAGCCCCACTGTGTCACAATGGCTCCTTGGCTTCATGTGCATCACCTGTGTCACCATGGTCTCCTTGATTCCATGAGGCCCCACTGTGTCACAATGGCTCCTTGGCTTCATGTGCATCACCTGTGTCACCATGGTCTCCTTGATTCCATGAGGCCCCACTGGGTCACAATGGCTCCTTGGCTTCATGTGCATCACCTGTGTCACCATGGTCTCCTTGATTCCATCAGGCCCCACTGTGTCACAATGGCTCCTTGGCTTCATGTGCATCACCTGTGTCACAATGGTCTCCTTGATTCCATGAGGCCCCACTGGGTCACAATGGCTCCTTGGCTTCATGTGCATCACCTGTGTCACCATGGTCTCCTTGATTCCATGAGGCCCCACTGGGTCACAATGGCTCCTTGGCTTCATGTGCATCACCTGTGTCACAATGGTCTCCTTGATTCCATGAGGCCCCACTGGGTCACAATGGCTCCGTGGCTTCCATGTGGCCCCACTGTGTCACAATGGCCCCTTGCTTCCATAGGTTTTCTATTGTAACAATGGACTCCTTGGTTCTGTGAGCTACCCTGCTTTTTGCAGTGGTGTCTTTGGTTCCAACAAGGCCCTGCTGTGTCTCATGAGGAACACATTTCCATGTGGTTCCATGATTCCCCACGGTGTCACCATGGAGCCTTCTTTCTAGGAGGTTCTGAAGTGTCACAATTGTCTCCTTGATGCCATGAGCCCCTGCAGTGTCACAATGGCTCCTTGCTTCCATGAGGAACACAAAAGCTTTGCGTCAACACTGAGCAACAGCTGCTGAACACACCTGGGAGCATCTGCTTGCATCAAAAGAGGGCTTCAAGCTGAGAAAGGCACCAGCAGCTTCCATCTGCAACAGAGAGCCAGGCAAAGGACAGGGACAGAGAATTCCGTGGAAGGACTGTGAGAATTCTGCTCCCAGAGATCATTCCTGCTCACAGTATCCCTTGTAGAAAGGGGACATCATTGCAGGCAGCCTGGACTGAGCATGTGGGTTTGGTTGTCTAGGGAACCTGCTCAGGCTTTTCCATTCTTTCCTTACAAACAGGAAAACTTCTCTGGGCCTGTGTGCAGGCAGAGGCCTGAGGAGAGCAGTTGGCACATAGTGCTGTGGGCTGGGACAGCCAGCTGCAGAGCTGAAGGGAAGAAGCCCCGCTGTGTCACAATGGCTCCTTGGCTTCATGTGCATCACCTGTGTCACCATGGTCTCCTTGATTCCATGAGGCCCCACTGTGTCACAATGGCTTCTTGGCTTCATGTGCATCACCTGTGTCACCATGGTCTCCTTGATTCCATGAGGCCCCACTGGGTCACAATGGCTCCTTGGCTTCATGTGCATCACCTGTGTCACAATGGCTCCTTGCTTCCATGAGGTTCCGCAGTGTCACCATGCTCACCTTTGATCCACATTGTCATAATGGACAATTGCTTCCATGTGGCCCCACTGTGTCACAATAGCCCCTTGGTTCCATAGGTTTTCTAGAATGTAATGTATAATTTTCTACAATGTAACAATGGACTCCTTGGTTCTGTGAGCTCCCCTGCTTTTTGCAGAGGTGTCTTTGGGTCCAACAAGGCCCCGCTGTGTCTCAGTGCAGCCTGGCTTCCATGCGCATCTGGAGTATCACAAAGGCTCCTTGGTTCCACGAGGTCTTGCTGTGTCACAATGGATGCTGTGCTCCATGAGGCCCTCCAAAGTCATCATGGAGCCTTGATTCCATGTGCTTCCATTGTGTCCCAGGGATCGCCTTGGTTCCATCAGTTTCCTTAGTGGCACAATGCTCTCCATGCTTCCATGATTGCCCACAATGTCACAATGCTCTCCATGCTTCCATGAGGCCCTGCTTTGCCACAATGGTCCCCTTGTGTCCATGAGGCCCCGCTGTGTCCCAATGGACGGATGGTTCCATGAGGTTCCGTGCTGTCCCCATGGTCTTCTTGAATCCGCAGTGTAACAATGGACCATTGCTTCCAGGCGGCCTCTCTGTGTCACAAGGGGCTCCTTGATTCCATGATTCGCCACGGTGTCACCATGGAGCCTTGTTTCTAGGAGGTTCTGTAGTGTCACAATTGTCTCCTTGATGCCATGAGCCCCTGCAGTGTCACAATGGCTCCTTGCTTCCATGAGGAACACAAAAGCTTTGCATCAACACTGAGCAACAGCTGCTGAACACACCTGGGAGCACCTGCTTGCATCAAAAGAGGGCTTCAAGCAGAGAATGGCAGCAGCAGCTTCCATCTGCAACAGAGAGCCGGGCAAAGGACAGGGACAGAGAATTCCGTGGAAAGACTGTGAGAATTCTGCTCTCAGAGATCATTCCTGCTCACAGTGTCCCTTGTAGAAAGGGGACATCATTGCAAGCAGGCTGGACTGAGTATGTGGGTTTGTTGTTTAGGAAACCTGCTCAGGCTTTTCCATTCTTTCCTTACATCAGGAAAACTTTCCTGGGCCTGTGTGCAGGCAGAGCCCTGAGGAGAGCAGATGGCACATGGTGCCGTGGGCTGGGACGGCGAGCTGCAGAGCTCAAGGGAAGAAGACCGGTTGTGTCACAATGGCTCCTTGGGTTCATGTGCATCACCTGTGTCACCATGGTCTCCTTGATTCCATGAGGCCCCACTGTGTCACAATGGCTCCTTGGCTTCATGTGCATCACCTGTGTCACCATGGTCTCCTTGATTCCATGAGGCCCCACTGGGTCACAATGGCTCCGTGGCTTCCATGTGGCCCCACTGTGTCACAATGGCCCCTTGCTTCCATAGGTTTTCTATTGTAACAATGGACTCCTTGGTTCTGTGAGCTACCCTGCTTTTTGCAGAGGTGTCTTTGGTTCCAACAAGGCCCTGCTGCATCTCATGAGGAACACATTTCCATGTGGTTCCATGATTCCCCACGGTGTCACCATGGAGCCTTGTTTCTAGGAGGTTCTGTAGTGTCACAATTGTCTCCTTGATGCCATGAGCCCCTGCAGTGTCACAATGGCTCCTTGCTTCCATGAGGAACACAAAAGCTTTGCATCAACACTGAGCAACAGCTGCTGAACACACCTGGGAGCATCTGCTTGCATCAAAAGAGGGCTTCAAGCTGAGAAAGGCACCAGCAGCTTCCATCTGCAACAGAGAGCCAGGCAAAGGACAGGGACAGGGAATTCCGTGGAAAGACTGCGAGAATTCTGCTCCCAGAGATCATTCCTGCTCACAGTGTCCCTTGTAGAAAGGGGACATCATTGCAGGCAGCCTGGACTGAGCATGTGGGTTTGGTTGTCTAGGGAACCTGCTCAGGCTTTTTCATTCTTTCCTTACAAACAGGAAAACTTCTCTGGGCCTGTGTGCAGGCAGAGCCCTGAGGAGAGCACTTGGCACATGGTGCTGTGGGCTGGGACAGCCAGCTGCAGAGCTGAAGGGAAGAAGCCCCGCTGTGTCACAATGGCTCCTTGGCTTCATGTGCATCACCTGTGTCACCATGGTCTCCTTGATTCCATCAGGCCCCACTGTGTCACAATGGCTCCTTGGCTTCATGTGCATCACCTGTGTCACCATGGTCTCCTTGATTCCATGAGGCCCCACTGTGTCACAATGGCTCCTTGGCTTCATGTGCATCACCTGTGTCACCATGGTCTCCTTGATTCCATGAGGCCCCACTGGGTCACAATGGCTCCTTGGCTTCATGTGCATCACCTGTGTCACCATGGTCTCCTTGATTCCATGAGGCCCCACTGGGTCACAATGGCTCCTTGGCTTCCATGAGGCCCCACTGTGTCACAATGGTCTCCTTGATTCCATGAGGTTCCGCAGTGTCACCATGCTCACCTTTGATCCACATTGTCATAATGGACAATTGCTTCCATGTGGCCCCACTGTGTCACAATAGCCCCTTGGTTCCAAAGGTTTTCTAGAATGTAATGTATAATTTTCTACAATGTAACAATGGACTCCTTGGTTCTGTGAGCTACCCTGCTTTTTGCAGAGGTGTCTTTGGTTCCAACAAGGCCCTGCTGTGTCTCAGTGCACCCTGGCTTCCATGCGCATCTGGAGTATCACAAAGGCTCCTTGGTTCCACGAGGTCTTGCTGTGTCACAATGGATGCTGTGCTCCATGAGGCCCTCCAAAGTCATCATGGAGCCTTGATTCCATGTGCTTCCATTGTGTCCCAGGGATCGCCTTGGTTCCATCAGTTTCCTTAGTGGCACAATGCTCTCCATGCTTCCATGATTGCCCACAATGTCACAATGCTCTCCATGCTTCCATGAGGCCCTGCTTTGCCACAATGGTCCCCTTGTGTCCATGAGGCCCCGCTGTGTCCCAATGGACGGATGGTTCCATGAGGTTCCGTGCTGTCTCCATGGTCTTCTTGAATCCGCAGTGTAACAATGGACCATTGCTTCCAGGCGGCCTCTCTGTGTCACAAGGGGCTCCTTGATTCCATGATTCGCCACGGTGTCACCATGGAGCCTTGTTTCTAGGAGGTTCTGTACTGTCACAATTGTCTCCTTGATGCCATGAGCCCCTGCAGTGTCACAATGGCTCCTTGCTTCCATGAGGAACACAAAAGCTTTGCATCAACACTGAGCAACAGCTGCTGAACACACCTGGGAGCACCTGCTTGCATCAAAAGAGGGCTTCAAGCAGAGAATGGCAGCAGCAGCTTCCATCTGCAACAGAGAGCCAGGCAAAGGACAGGGACAGGGAATTCCGTGGAAAGACTGCGAGAATTCTGCTCCCAGAGATCATTCCTGCTCACAGTATTCCTTGTAGAAAGGGGACATCATTGCAGGCAGCCTGGACTGAGCATGTGGGTTTGGTTGTCTAGGGAACCTGCTCAGGCTTTTCCATTCTTTCCTTACAAACAGGAAAACTTCTCCTGGGCCTGTGTGCAGGCAGAGCCCTGAGGAGAGCACTTGGCACATGGTGCTGTGGGCTGGGACGGCCAGCTGCAGAGCTCAAGGGAAGAAGCCGCACTGTGTCACAATGGCTCCTTGGCTTCATGTGCATCACCTGTGTCACCATGGTCTCCTTGATTCCATGAGGCCCCACTGGGTCACAATGGCTCCTTGGCTTCATGTGCATCACCTGTGTCACCATGGTCTCCTTGATTCCATGAGGCCCCACTGGGTCACAACGGCTCCTTGGCTTCATGTGCATCACCTGTGTCACCATGGTCTCCTTGATTCCATGAGGCCCCACTGGGTCACAATGGCTCCTTGGCTTCATGTGCATCACCTGTGTCACAATGGTCTCCTTGCTTCCATAGGTTTTCTATTGTAACAATGGACTCCTTGGTTCTGTGAGCTACCCTGCTTTTTGCAGAGGTGTCTTTGGTTCCAACAAGGCCCTGCTGTGTCTCATGAGGAACACATTTCCATTTGTTTCCTGATTCCCCACGGTGTCACCATGGAGCCTTCTTTCTAGGAGGTTCTGTACTGTCACAATTGTCTCCTTGATGCCATGAGCCCCTGCAGTGTCACAATGGCTCCTTGCTTCCATGAGGAACACAAAAGCTTTGCATCAACACTGAGCAACAGCTGCTGAACACACCTGGGAGCATCTGCTTGCATCAAAAGAGGGCTTCAAGCTGAGAATGGCACCAGCAGCTTCCATCTGCAACAGAGAGCCAGGCAAAGGACAGGGACAGAGAATTCCGTGGAAGGACTGTGAGAATTCTGCTCCCAGAGATCATTCCTGCTCACAGTGTCCCTTGTAGAAAGGGGACATCATTGCAGGCAGCCTGGACTGAGCATGTGGGTTTGGTTGTCTAGGGAACCTGCTCAGGCTTTTCCATTCTTTCCTTACAAACAGGAAAACTTCTCCTGGGCCTGTGTGCAGGCAGAGCCCTGAGGAGAGCACTTGGCACATGGTGCCTCGGTGTGGGACAGCCAGCTGCAGAGCTGAAGGGAAGAAGCCCCGCTGTGTCACAATGGCTCCTTGGCTTCATGTGCATCACCTGTGTCACCATGGTCTCCTTGATTCCATGAGGCCCCACTGTGTCACAATGGCTCCTTGGCTTCATGTGCATCACCTGTGTCACCATGGTCTCCTTGATTCCATGAGGCCCCACTGGGTCACAATGGCTCTGTGGCTTCCATGTGGCCCCACTGTGTCACAATGGTCTCCTTGCTTCCATAGGTTTTCTATTGTAACAATGGACTCCTTGGTTCTGTGAGCTACCCTGCTTTTGGTAGAGGTGTCTTTGGTTCCAACAAGGCCCTGCTGCGTCTCATGAGGAACACATTTCCATGTGGTTCCATGATTCCCCACGGTGTCATCATGGAGTCTTGTTTCTAGGAGGTTCTGTACTGTCACAATTGTCTCCTTGATGCCATGAGCCCCTGCAGTGTCACAATGGCTCCTTGCTTCCATGAGGAACACAAAAGCTTTGCATCAACACTGAGCAACAGCTGCTGAACACACCTGGGAGCATCTGCTTGCATCAAACGAGGGCTTCAAGATGAGAAAGGAACCAGCAGCTTCCATCTGCAACAGAGAGCCAGGCAAAGGACAGGGACAGAGAATTCAGTGGAAAGACTGTGAGAATTCTGCTCTCAGAGATCATTCCTGCTCACAGTGTCCCTTGTAGAAAGGGGACATCATTGCAGGCAGCCTGGACTCAGCATGTGGGGTTTGTTGTTTAGGAAAGCTGCTCAGGCTTTTCCATTCTTTCCTTACAAACAGGAAAACTTCTCTGGGCCTGTGTGCAGGCAGAGTCCTGAGGAGAGCAGTTGGCACATAGTGCTGTGGGCTGGGACAGCCAGCTGCAGAGCTGAAGGGAAGAAGCCCCACTGTGTCACAATGGCTCCTTGGCTTCATGTGCATCACCTGTGTCACCATGGTCTCCTTGATTCCATGAGGCCCCACTGTGTCACAATGGCTCCTTGGCTTCATGTGCATCACCTGTGTCACCATGGTCTCCTTGATTCCATGAGGCCCCACTGTGTCACAATGGCTCCTTGGCTTCATGTGCATCACCTGTGTCACCATGGTCTCCTTGATTCCATGAGGCCCCACTGGGTCACAATGGCTCCTTGGCTTCATGTGCATCACCTGTGTCACCATGGTCTCCTTGATTCCATGAGGCCCCACTGTGTCACAATGGCTCCTTGCTTCCATGAGGTTCCGCAGTGTCACCATGCTCACCTTTGATCCACATTGTCATAATGGACAATTGCTTCCATGTGGCCCCACTGTGTCACAATAGCCCCTTGGTTCCATAGGTTTTCTAGAATGTAATGTATAATTTTCTACAATGTAACAATGGACTCCTTGGTTCTGTGAGCTCCCCTGCTTTTTGCAGAGGTGTCTTTGGTTCCAACAAGGCCCCGCTGTGTCTCAGTGCAGCCTGGCTTCCATGCGCATCTGGAGTATCACAAAGGCTCCTTGGTTCCACGAGGTCTTGCTGTGTCACAATGGATGCTGTGCTCCATGAGGCCCTCCAAAGTCATCATGGAGCCTTGATTCCATGTGCTTCCATTGTGTCCCAGGGATCGCCTTGGTTCCATCAGTTTCCTTAGTGGCACAATGCTCTCCATGCTTCCACGATTGCCCACAATGTCACAATGCTCTCCATGCTTCCATGAGGCCCTGCTTTGCCACAATGGTCCCCTTGTGTCCATGAGGCCCCGCTGTGTCCCAATGGACGGATGGTTCCATGAGGTTCCGTGCTGTCCCCATGGTCTTCTTGAATCCGCAGTGTAACAATGGACCATTGCTTCCAGGCGGCCTCTCTGTGTCACAAGGGGCTCCTTGATTCCATGATTCGCCACGGTGTCACCATGGAGCCTTGTTTCTAGGAGGTTCTGTAGTGTCACAATTGTCTCCTTGATGCCATGAGCCCCTGCAGTGTCACAATGGCTCCTTGCTTCCATGAGGAACACAAAAGCTTTGCATCAACACTGAGCAACAGCTGCTGAACACACCTGGGAGCACCTGCTTGCATCAAAAGAGGGCTTCAAGCTGAGAATGGCAGCAGCAGCTTCCATCTGCAACAGAGAGCCAGGCAAAGGACAGGGACAGAGAATTCAGTGGAAAGACTGTGAGAATTCTGCTCTCAGAGATCATTCCTGCTCACAGTGTCCCTTGTAGAAAGGGGACATCATTGCAAGCAGGCTGGACTGAGCATGTGGGTTTGGTTGTCTAGGGAACCTGCTCAGGCTTTTCCATTCTTTCCTTACAAACAGGAAAACTTCTCCTGGGCCTGTGTGCAGGCAGAGCCCTGAGGAGAGCAGTTGGCACATGGTGCCGTGGGCTGGGACCGCCAGCTGCAGAGCTCAAGGGAAGAAGACCGGTTGTGTCACAATGGCTCCTTGGCTTCATGTGCATCACCTGTGTCACCATGGTCTCCTTGATTCCATGAGGCCCCACTGTGTCACAATGGCTCCTTGGCTTCATGTGCATCACCTGTGTCACCATGGTCTCCTTGATTCCATGAGGCCCCACTGGGTCACAATGGCTCCTTGGCTTCATGTGCATCACCTGTGTCACCATGGTCTCCTTGATTCCATGAGGCCCCACTGTGTCACAATGGCTCCTTGGCTTCATGTGCATCACCTGTGTCACAATGGCTCCTTGCTTCCATGAGGTTCCGCAGTGTCACCATGCTCACCTTTGATCCACATTGTCATAATGGACAATTGCTTCCATGTGGCCCCACTGTGTCACAATAGCCCCTTGGTTCCATAGGTTTTCTAGAATGTAATGTATAATTTTCTACAATGTAACAATGGACTCCTTGGTTCTGTGAGCTACCCTGCTTTTTGCAGAGGTGTCTTTGGTTCCAACAAGGCCCTGCTGTGTCTCAGTGCACCCTGGCTTCCATGCGCATCTGGAGTATCACAAAGGCTCCTTGGTTCCACGAGGTCTTGCTGTGTCACAATGGATCCTGTGCTCCATGAGGCCCTCCAAAGTCATCATGGAGCCTTGATTCCATGTGCTTCCATTGTGTCCCAGGGATCGCCTTGGTTCCATCAGTTTCCTTAGTGGCACAATGCTCTCCATGCTTCCACGATTGCCCACAATGTCACAATGCTCTCCATGCTTCCATGAGGCCCTGCTTTGCCACAATGGTCCCCTTGTGTCCATGAGGCCCCGCTGTGTCCCAATGGACGGATGGTTCCATGAGGTTCCGTGCTGTCCCCATGGTCTTCTTGAATCCGCAGTGTAACAATGGACCATTGCTTCCAGGCGGCCTCTCTGTGTCACAAGGGGCTCCTTGATTCCATGATTCGCCACGGTGTCACCATGGAGCCTTGTTTCTAGGAGGTTCTGTAGTGTCACAATTGTCTCCTTGATGCCATGAGCCCCTGCAGTGTCACAATGGCTCCTTGCTTCCATGAGGAACACAAAAGCTTTGCATCAACACTGAGCAACAGCTGCTGAACACACCTGGGAGCATCTGCTTGCATCAAAAGAGGGCTTCAAGCTGAGAATGGCACCAGCAGCTTCCATCTGCAACAGAGAGCCAGGCAAAGGACAGGGACAGAGAATTCCGTGGAAGGACTGTGAGAATTCTGCTCCCAGAGATCATTCCTGCTCACAGTGTCCCTTGTAGAAAGGGGACATCATTGCAGGCAGCCTGGACTGAGCATGTGGGTTTGGTTGTCTAGGGAACCTGCTCAGGCTTTTCCATTCTTTCCTTACAAACAGGAAAACTTCTCCTGGGCCTGTGTGCAGGCAGAGCCCTGAGGAGAGCACTTGGCACATGGTGCCTCGGTGTGGGACAGCCAGCTGCAGAGCTGAAGGGAAGAAGCCCCGCTGTGTCACAATGGCTCCTTGGCTTCATGTGCATCACCTGTGTCACCATGGTCTCCTTGATTCCATGAGGCCCCACTGTGTCACAATGGCTCCTTGGCTTCATGTGCATCACCTGTGTCACCATGGTCTCCTTGATTCCATGAGGCCCCACTGGGTCACAATGGCTCTGTGGCTTCCATGTGGCCCCACTGTGTCACAATGGTCTCCTTGCTTCCATAGGTTTTCTATTGTAACAATGGACTCCTTGGTTCTGTGAGCTACCCTGCTTTTGGTAGAGGTGTCTTTGGTTCCAACAAGGCCTTGCTGCGTCTCATGAGGAACACATTTCCATGTGGTTCCATGATTCCCCACGGTGTCATCATGGAGTCTTGTTTCTAGGAGGTTCTGTAGTGTCACAATTGTCTCCTTGATGCCATGAGCCCCTGCAGTGTCACAATAGCTCCTTGCTTCCATGAGGAACACAAAAGCTTTGCATCAACACTGAGCAACAGCTGCTGAACACACCTGGGAGCATCTGCGTGCATCAAACGAGGGCTTCAAGATGAGAAAGGCACCAGCAGCTTCCATCTGCAACAGAGAGCCAGGCAAAGGACAGGGACAGAGAATTCAGTGGAAAGACTGTGAGAATTCTGCTCTCAGAGATCATTCCTGCTCACAGTGTCCCTTGTAGAAAGGGGACATCATTGCAGGCAGCCTGGACTCAGCATGTGGGGTTTGTTGTTTAGGAAAGCTGCTCAGGCTTTTCCATTCTTTCCTTACAAACAGGAAAACTTCTCTGGGCCTGTGTGCAGGCAGAGTCCTGAGGAGAGCAGTTGGCACATAGTGCTGTGGGCTGGGACAGCCAGCTGCAGAGCTGAAGGGAAGAAGCCCCACTGTGTCACAATGGCTCCTTGGCTTCATGTGCATCACCTGTGTCACCATGGTCTCCTTGATTCCATGAGGCCCCACTGTGTCACAATGGCTCCTTGGCTTCATGTGCATCACCTGTGTCACCATGGTCTCCTTGATTCCATGAGGCCCCACTGTGTCACAATGGCTCCTTGGCTTCATGTGCATCACCTGTGTCACCATGGTCTCCTTGATTCCATGAGGCCCCACTGGGTCACAATGGCTCCTTGGCTTCATGTGCATCACCTGTGTCACCATGGTCTCCTTGATTCCATGAGGCCCCACTGTGTCACAATGGCTCCTTGCTTCCATGAGGTTCCGCAGTGTCACCATGCTCACCTTTGATCCACATTGTCATAATGGACAATTGCTTCCATGTGGCCCCACTGTGTCACAATAGCCCCTTGGTTCCATAGGTTTTCTAGAATGTAATGTATAATTTTCTACAATGTAACAATGGACTCCTTGGTTCTGTGAGCTCCCCTGCTTTTTGCAGAGGTGTCTTTGGGTCCAACAAGGCCCCGCTGTGTCTCAGTGCAGCCTGGCTTCCATGCGCATCTGGAGTATCACAAAGGCTCCTTGGTTCCACGAGGTCTTGCTGTGTCACAATGGATGCTGTGCTCCATGAGGCCCTCCAAAGTCATCATGGAGCCTTGATTCCATGTGCTTCCATTGTGTCCCAGGGATCGCCTTGGTTCCATCAGTTTCCTTAGTGGCACAATGCTCTCCATGCTTCCATGATTGCCCACAATGTCACAATGCTCTCCATGCTTCCATGAGGCCCTGCTTTGCCACAATGGTCCCCTTGTGTCCATGAGGCCCCGCTGTGTCCCAATGGACGGATGGTTCCATGAGGTTCCGTGCTGTCCCCATGGTCTTCTTGAATCCGCAGTGTAACAATGGACCATTGCTTCCAGGCGGCCTCTCTGTGTCACAAGGGGCTCCTTGATTCCATGATTCGCCACGGTGTCACCATGGAGCCTTGTTTCTAGGAGGTTCTGTAGTGTCACAATTGTCTCCTTGATCCCATGAGCCCCTGAAGTGTCACAATGGCTCCTTGCTTCCATGAGGAACACAAAAGCTTTGCATCAACACTGAGCAACAGCTGCTGAACACACCTGGGAGCACCTGCTTGCATCAAAAGAGGGCTTCAAGCAGAGAATGGCAGCAGCAGCTTCCATCCGCAACAGAGAGCCAGGCAAAGGACAGGGACAGAGAATTCAGTGGAAAGACTGTGAGAATTCTGCTCTCAGAGATCATTCCTGCTCACAGTGTCCCTTGTAGAAAGGGGACATCATTGCAAGCAGGCTGGACTGAGTATGTGGGTTTGTTGTTCAGGAAACCTGCTCAGGCTTTTCCATTCTTTCCTTACATCAGGAAAACTTTCCTGGGCCTGTGTGCAGGCAGAGCCCTGAGGAGAGCAGATGGCACATGGTGCCGTGGGCTGGGACGGCCAGCTGCAGAGCTGAAGGGAAGAAGACCGGTTGTGTCACAATGGCTCCTTGGGTTCATGTGCATCACCTGTGTCACCATGGTCTCCTTGATTCCATGAGGCCCCACTGTGTCACAATGGCTCCTTGGCTTCATGTGCATCACCTGTGTCACCATGGTCTCCTTGATTCCATGAGGCCCCACTGTGTCACAATGGCCCCTTGCTTCCATAGGTTTTCTATTGTAACAATGGACTCCTTGGTTCTGTGAGCTACCCTGCTTTTTGCAGAGGTGTCTTTGGTTCCAACAAGGCCCTGTTGCGTCTCATGAGGAACACATTTCCATGTGGTTCCATGATTCCCCACGGTGTCACCATGGAGCCTTGTTTCTAGGAGGTTCTGTAGTGTCACAATTGTCTCCTTGATGCCATGAGCCCCTGCAGTGTCACAATGGCTCCTTGCTTCCATGAGGAACACAAAAGCTTTGCATCAACACTGAGCAACAGCTGCTGAACACACCTGGGAGCATCTGCTTGCATCAAAAGAGGGCTTCAAGCTGAGAAAGGCACCAGCAGCTTCCATCTGCAACAGAGAGCCAGGCAAAGGACAGGGACAGGGAATTCCGTGGAAAGACTGCGAGAATTCTGCTCCCAGACATCATTCCTGCTCACAGTGTCCCTTGTAGAAAGGGGACATCATTGCAGGCAGCCTGGACTCAGCATGTGGGTTTGGTTGTCTAGGGAACCTGCTCAGGCTTTTTCATTCTTTCCTTACAAACAGGAAAACTTCTCTGGGCCTGTGTGCAGGCAGAGCCCTGAGGAGAGCACTTAGCACATGGTGCTGTGGGCTGGGACAGCCAGCTGCAGAGCTGAAGGGAAGAAGCCCCGCTGTGTCACAATGGCTCCTTGGCTTCATGTGCATCACCTGTGTCACCATGGTCTCCTTGATTCCATCAGGCCCCACTGTGTCACAATGGCTCCTTGGCTTCATGTGCATCACCTGTGTCACAATGGCTCCTTGCTTCCATGAGGTTCCGCAGTGTCACCATGCTCACCTTTGATCCACATTGTCATAATGGACAATTGCTTCCATGTGGCCCCACTGTGTCACAATAGCCCCTTGGTTCCATAGGTTTTCTAGAATGTAATGTATAATTTTCTACAATGTAACAATGGACTCCTTGGTTCTGTGAGCTACCCTGCTTTTTGCAGAGGTGTCTTTGGTTCCAACAAGGCCCTGCTGTGTCTCAGTGCACCCTGGCTTCCATGCGCATCTGGAGTATCACAAAGGCTCCTTGGTTCCACGAGGTCTTGCTGTGTCACAATGGATGCTGTGCTCCATGAGGCCCTCCAAAGTCATCATGGAGCCTTGATTCCATGTGCTTCCATTGTGTCCCAGGGATCGCCTTGGTTCCATCAGTTTCCTTAGTGGCACAATGCTCTCCATGCTTCCACGATTGCCCACAATGTCACAATGCTCTCCATGCTTCCATGAGGCCCTGCTTTGCCACAATGGTCCCCTTGTGTCCATGAGGCCCCGCTGTGTCCCAATGGACGGATGGTTCCATGAGGTTCCGTGCTGTCCCCATGGTCTTCTTGAATCCGCAGTGTAACAATGGACCATTGCTTCCAGGCGGCCTCTCTGTGTCACAAGGGGCTCCTTGATTCCATGATTCCCCACGGTGTCACCATGGAGCCTTGTTTCTAGGAGGTTCTGTACTGTCACAATTGTCTCCTTGATGCCATGAGCCCCTGCAGTGTCACAATGGCTCCTTGCTTCCATGAGGAACACAAAAGCTTTGCATCAACACTGAGCAACAGCTGCTGAACACACCTGGGAGCATCTGCTTGCATCAAAAGAGGGCTTCAAGCTGAGAAAGGCACCAGCAGCTTCCATCTGCAACAGAGAGCCAGGCAAAGGACAGGGACAGGGAATTCCGTGGAAAGACTGCGAGAATTCTGCTCCCAGACATCATTCCTGCTCACAGTGTCCCTTGTAGAAAGGGGACATCATTGCAGGCAGCCTGGACTGAGCATGTGGGTTTGGTTGTCTAGGGAACCTGCTCAGGCTTTTTCATTCTTTCCTTACAAACAGGAAAACTTCTCTGGGCCTGTGTGCAGGCAGAGCCCTGAGGAGAGCACTTGGCACATGGTGCTGTGGGCTGGGACAGCCAGCTGCAGAGCTGAAGGGAAGAAGCCCCACAGTGTCACAATGGCTCCTTGGCTTCATGTGCATCACCTGTGTCACCATGGTCTCCTTGATTCCATGAGGCCCCACTGGGTCACAATGGCTCCTTGGCTTCATGTGCATCACCTGTGTCACCATGGTCTCCTTGATTCCATGAGGCCCCACTGTGTCACAATGGCTCCTTGGCTTCATGTGCATCACCTGTGTCACCATGGTCTCCTTGATTCCATGAGGCCCCACTGTGTCACAATGGCTCCTTGGCTTCATGTGCATCACCTGTGTCACCATGGTCTCCTTGATTCCATGAGGCCCCACTGTGTCACAATGGCTCCTTGGCTTCATGTGCATCACCTGTGTCACCATGGTCTCCTTGATTCCATGAGGCCCCACTGTGTCACAATGGCTCCTTGGCTTCATGTGCATCACCTGTGTCACCATGGTCTCCTTGATTCCATGAGGCCCCACTGGGTCACAATGGCTCCTTGGCTTCATGTGCATCACCTGTGTCACCATGGTCTCCTTGATTCCATGAGGCCCCACTGTGTCACAATGGCTCCTTGCTTCCATGAGGTTCCGCAGTGTCACCATGCTCACCTTTGATCCACATTGTCATAATGGACAATTGCTTCCATGTGGCCCCACTGTGTCACAATAGCCCCTTGGTTCCATAGGTTTTCTAGAATGTAATGTATAATTTTCTACAATGTAACAATGGACTCCTTGGTTCTGTGAGCTCCCCTGCTTTTTGCAGAGGTGTCTTTGGTTCCAACAAGGCCCCGCTGTGTCTCAGTGCAGCCTGGCTTCCATGCGCATCTGGAGTATCACAAAGGCTCCTTGGTTCCACGAGGTCTTGCTGTGTCACAATGGATGCTGTGCTCCATGAGGCCCTCCAAAGTCATCATGGAGCCTTGATTCCATGTGCTTCCATTGTGTCCCAGGGATCGCCTTGGTTCCATCAGTTTCCTTAGTGGCACAATGCTCTCCATGCTTCCATGATTGCCCACAATGTCACAATGCTCTCCATGCTTCCATGAGGCCCTGCTTTGCCACAATGGTCCCCTTGTGTCCATGAGGCCCCGCTGTGTCCCAATGGACGGATGGTTCCATGAGGTTCCGTGCTGTCCCCATGGTCTTCTTGAATCCGCAGTGTAACAATGGACCATTGCTTCCAGGCGGCCTCTCTGTGTCACAAGGGGCTCCTTGATTCCATGATTCGCCACGGTGTCACCATGGAGCCTTGTTTCTAGGAGGTTCTGTAGTGTCACAATTGTCTCCTTGATCCCATGAGCCCCTGAAGTGTCACAATGGCTCCTTGCTTCCATGAGGAACACAAAAGCTTTGCATCAACACTGAGCAACAGCTGCTGAACACACCTGGGAGCACCTGCTTGCATCAAAAGAGGGCTTCAAGCAGAGAATGGCAGCAGCAGCTTCCATCTGCAACAGAGAGCCAGGCAAAGGACAGGGACAGAGAATTCAGTGGAAAGACTGTGAGAATTCTGCTCTCAGAGATCATTCCTGCTCACAGTGTCCCTTGTAGAAAGGGGACATCATTGCAAGCAGGCTGGACTGAGTATGTGGGTTTGTTGTTCAGGAAACCTGCTCAGGCTTTTCCATTCTTTCCTTACATCAGGAAAACTTTCCTGGGCCTGTGTGCAGGCAGAGCCCTGAGGAGAGCAGATGGCACATGGTGCCGTGGGCTGGGACGGCCAGCTGCAGAGCTGAAGGGAAGAAGACCGGTTGTGTCACAATGGCTCCTTGGGTTCATGTGCATCACCTGTGTCACCATGGTCTCCTTGATTCCATGAGGCCCCACTGTGTCACAATGGCTCCTTGGCTTCATGTGCATCACCTGTGTCACCATGGTCTCCTTGATTCCATGAGGCCCCACTGGGTCACAATGGCCCCTTGCTTCCATAGGTTTTCTATTGTAACAATGGACTCCTTGGTTCTGTGAGCTACCCTGCTTTTTGCAGAGGTGTCTTTGGTTCCAACAAGGCCCTGTTGCGTCTCATGAGGAACACATTTCCATGTGGTTCCATGATTCCCCACGGTGTCACCATGGAGCCTTGTTTCTAGGAGGTTCTGTAGTGTCACAATTGTCTCCTTGATGCCATGAGCCCCTGCAGTGTCACAATGGCTCCTTGCTTCCATGAGGAACACAAAAGCTTTGCATCAACACTGAGCAACAGCTGCTGAACACACCTGGGAGCATCTGCTTGCATCAAAAGAGGGCTTCAAGCTGAGAAAGGCACCAGCAGCTTCCATCTGCAACAGAGAGCCAGGCAAAGGACAGGGACAGGGAATTCCATGGAAAGACTGCGAGAATTCTGCTCCCAGAGATCATTCCTGCTCACAGTGTCCCTTGTAGAAAGGGGACATCATTGCAGGCAGCCTGGACTGAGCATGTGGGTTTGGTTGTCTAGGGAACCTGCTCAGGCTTTTTCATTCTTTCCTTACAAACAGGAAAACTTCTCTGGGCCTGTGTGCAGGCAGAGCCCTGAGGAGAGCACTTAGCACATGGTGCTGTGGGCTGGGACAGCCAGCTGCAGAGCTGAAGGGAAGAAGCCCCGCTGTGTCACAATGGCTCCTTGGCTTCATGTGCATCACCTGTGTCACCATGGTCTCCTTGATTCCATGAGGCCCCACTGTGTCACAATGGCTCCTTGGCTTCATGTGCATCACCTGTGTCACAATGGCTCCTTGCTTCCATGAGGTTCCGCAGTGTCACCATGCTCACCTTTGATCCACATTGTCATAATGGACAATTGCTTCCATGTGGCCCCACTGTGTCACAATAGCCCCTTGGTTCCATAGGTTTTCTAGAATGTAATGTATAATTTTCTACAATGTAACAATGGACTCCTTGGTTCTGTGAGCTACCCTGCTTTTTGCAGAGGTGTCTTTGGTTCCAACAAGGCCCTGCTGTGTCTCAGTGCACCCTGGCTTCCATGCGCATCTGGAGTATCACAAAGGCTCCTTGGTTCCACGAGGTCTTGCTGTGTCACAATGGATGCTGTGCTCCATGAGGCCCTCCAAAGTCATCATGGAGCCTTGATTCCATGTGCTTCCATTGTGTCCCAGGGATCGCCTTGGTTCCATCAGTTTCCTTAGTGGCACAATGCTCTCCATGCTTCCACGATTGCCCACAATGTCACAATGCTCTCCATGCTTCCATGAGGCCCTGCTTTGCCACAATGGTCCCCTTGTGTCCATGAGGCCCCGCTGTGTCCCAATGGACGGATGGTTCCATGAGGTTCCGTGCTGTCCCCATGGTCTTCTTGAATCCGCAGTGTAACAATGGACCATTGCTTCCAGGCGGCCTCTCTGTGTCACAAGGGGCTCCTTGATTCCATGATTCGCCACGGTGTCACCATGGAGCCTTGTTTCTAGGAGGTTCTGTAGTGTCACAATTGTCTCCTTGATCCCATGAGCCCCTGCAGTGTCACAATGGCTCCTTGCTTCCATGAGGAACACAAAAGCTTTGCATCAACACTGAGCAACAGCTGCTGAACACACCTGGGAGCATCTGCTTGCATCAAAAGAGGGCTTCAAGCTGAGAAAGGCACCAGCAGCTTCCATCTGCAACAGAGAGCCAGGCAAAGGACAGGGACAGGGAATTCCGTGGAAAGACTGCGAGAATTCTGCTCCCAGACATCATTCCTGCTCACAGTGTCCCTTGTAGAAAGGGGACATCATTGCAGGCAGCCTGGACTCAGCATGTGGGTTTGGTTGTCTAGGGAACCTGCTCAGGCTTTTTCATTCTTTCCTTACAAACAGGAAAACTTCTCTGGGCCTGTGTGCAGGCAGAGCCCTGAGGAGAGCACTTGGCACATGGTGCTGTGGGCTGGGACAGCCAGCTGCAGAGCTGAAGGGAAGAAGCCCCACAGTGTCACAATGGCTCCTTGGCTTCATGTGCATCACCTGTGTCACCATGGTCTCCTTGATTCCATGAGGCCCCACTGTGTCACAATGGCTCCTTGGCTTCATGTGCATCACCTGTGTCACCATGGTCTCCTTGATTCCATGAGGCCCCACTGTGTCACAATGGCTCCTTGGCTTCATGTGCATCACCTGTGTCACCATGGTCTCCTTGATTCCATGAGGCCCCACTGTGTCACAATGGCTCCTTGGCTTCATGTGCATCACCTGTGTCACCATGGTCTCCTTGATTCCATGAGGCCCCACTGTGTCACAATGGCTCCTTGGCTTCATGTGCATCACCTGTGTCACCATGGTCTCCTTGATTCCATGAGGCCCCACTGGGTCACAATGGATCCTTGGCTTCATGTGCATCACCTGTGTCACCATGGTCTCCTTGATTCCATGAGGCCCCACTGGGTCACAATGGCTCCTTGGCTTCATGTGCATCACCTGTGTCACCATGGTCTCCTTGATTCCATGAGGCCCCACTGTGTCACAATGGCTCCTTGCTTCCATGAGGTTCCGCAGTGTCACCATGCTCACCTTTGATCCACATTGTCATAATGGACAATTGCTTCCATGTGGCCCCACTGTGTCACAATAGCCCCTTGGTTCCATAGGTTTTCTAGAATGTAATGTATAATTTTCTACAATGTAACAATGGACTCCTTGGTTCTGTGAGCTCCCCTGCTTTTTGCAGAGGTGTCTTTGGGTCCAACAAGGCCCCGCTGTGTCTCAGTGCAGCCTGGCTTCCATGCGCATCTGGAGTATCACAAAGGCTCCTTGGTTCCACGAGGTCTTGCTGTGTCACAATGGATGCTGTGCTCCATGAGGCCCTCCAAAGTCATCATGGAGCCTTGATTCCATGTGCTTCCATTGTGTCCCAGGGATCGCCTTGGTTCCATCAGTTTCCTTAGTGGCACAATGCTCTCCATGCTTCCATGATTGCCCACAATGTCACAATGCTCTCCATGCTTCCATGAGGCCCTGCTTTGCCACAATGGTCCCCTTGTGTCCATGAGGCCCCGCTGTGTCCCAATGGACGGATGGTTCCATGAGGTTCCGTGCTGTCCCCATGGTCTTCTTGAATCCGCAGTGTAACAATGGACCATTGCTTCCAGGCGGCCTCTCTGTGTCACAAGGGGCTCCTTGATTCCATGATTCGCCACGGTGTCACCATGGAGCCTTGTTTCTAGGAGGTTCTGTAGTGTCACAATTGTCTCCTTGATGCCATGAGCCCCTGCAGTGTCACAATGGCTCCTTGCTTCCATGAGGAACACAAAAGCTTTGCATCAACACTGAGCAACAGCTGCTGAACACACCTGGGAGCACCTGCTTGCATCAAAAGAGGGCTTCAAGCAGAGAATGGCAGCAGCAGCTTCCATCTGCAACAGAGAGCCAGGCAAAGGACAGGGACAGAGAATTCAGTGGAAAGACTGTGAGAATTCTGCTCTCAGAGATCATTCCTGCTCACAGTGTCCCTTGTAGAAAGGGGACATCATTGCAAGCAGGCTGGACTGAGTATGTGGGTTTGTTGTTCAGGAAACCTGCTCAGGCTTTTCCATTCTTTCCTTACATCAGGAAAACTTTCCTGGGCCTGTGTGCAGGCAGAGCCCTGAGGAGAGCAGATGGCACATGGTGCCGTGGGCTGGGACGGCCAGCTGCAGAGCTGAAGGGAAGAAGACCGGTTGTGTCACAATGGCTCCTTGGGTTCATGTGCATCACCTGTGTCACCATGGTCTCCTTGATTCCATGAGGCCCCACTGTGTCACAATGGCTCCGTGGCTTCATGTGAATCACCTGTGTCACCATGGTCTCCTTGATTCCATGAGGCCCCACTGTGTCACAATGGCCCCTTGCTTCCATAGGTTTTCTATTGTAACAATGGACTCCTTGGTTCTGTGAGCTACCCTGCTTTTTGCAGAGGTGTCTTTGGTTCCAACAAGGCCCTGTTGCGTCTCATGAGGAACACATTTCCATGTGGTTCCATGATTCCCCACGGTGTCACCATGGAGCCTTGTTTCTAGGAGGTTCTGTAGTGTCACAATTGTCTCCTTGATGCCATGAGCCCCTGCAGTGTCACAATGGCTCCTTGCTTCCATGAGGAACACAAAAGCTTTGCATCAACACTGAGCAACAGCTGCTGAACACACCTGGGAGCATCTGCTTGCATCAAAAGAGGGCTTCAAGCTGAGAAAGGCACCAGCAGCTTCCATCTGCAACAGAGAGCCAGGCAAAGGACAGGGACAGGGAATTCCGTGGAAAGACTGCGAGAATTCTGCTCCCAGAGATCATTCCTGCTCACAGTGTCCCTTGTAGAAAGGGGACATCATTGCAGGCAGCCTGGACTCAGCATGTGGGTTTGGTTGTCTAGGGAACCTGCTCAGGCTTTTTCATTCTTTCCTTACAAACAGGAAAACTTCTCTGGGCCTGTGTGCAGGCAGAGCCCTGAGGAGAGCACTTGGCACATGGTGCCTCGGTGTGGGACAGCCAGCTGCAGAGCTGAAGGGAAGAAGCCCCGCTGTGTCACAATGGCTCCTTGGCTTCATGTGCATCACCTGTGTCACCATGGTCTCCTTGATTCCATGAGGCCCCACTGTGTCACAATGGCTCCTTGGCTTCATGTGCATCACCTGTGTCACCATGGTCTCCTTGATTCCATGAGGCCCCACTGGGTCACAATGGCTCTGTGGCTTCCATGTGGCCCCACTGTGTCACAATGGTCTCCTTGCTTCCATAGGTTTTCTATTGTAACAATGGACTCCTTGGTTCTGTGAGCTACCCTGCTTTTGGTAGAGGTGTCTTTGGTTCCAACAAGGCCCTGCTGCGTCTCATGAGGAACACATTTCCATGTGGTTCCATGATTCCCCACGGTGTCATCATGGAGTCTTGTTTCTAGGAGGTTCTGTAGTGTCACAATTGTCTCCTTGATGCCATGAGCCCCTGCAGTGTCACAATGGCTCCTTGCTTCCATGAGGAACACAAAAGCTTTGCATCAACACTGAGCAACAGCTGCTGAACACACCTGGGAGCATCTGCTTGCATCAAACGAGGGCTTCAAGATGAGAAAGGCACCAGCAGCTTCCATCTGCAACAGAGAGCCAGGCAAAGGACAGGGACAGAGAATTCAGTGGAAAGACTGTGAGAATTCTGCTCTCAGAGATCATTCCTGCTCACAGTGTCCCTTGTAGAAAGGGGACATCATTGCAGGCAGCCTGGACTCAGCATGTGGGGTTTGTTGTTTAGGAAAGCTGCTCAGGCTTTTCCATTCTTTCCTTACAAACAGGAAAACTTCTCTGGGCCTGTGTGCAGGCAGAGTCCTGAGGAGAGCAGTTGGCACATAGTGCTGTGGGCTGGGACAGCCAGCTGCAGAGCTGAAGGGAAGAAGCCCCGCTGTGTCACAATGGCTCCTTGGCTTCATGTGCATCACCTGTGTCACCATGGTCTCCTTGATTCCATCAGGCCCCACTGGGTCACAATGGCTCCTTGGCTTCATGTGCATCACCTGTGTCACCATGGTCTCCTTGATTCCATGAGGCCCCACTGGGTCACAATGGCTCCTTGGCTTCATGTGCATCACCTGTGTCACCATGGTCTCCTTGATTCCATGAGGCCCCACTGTGTCACAATGGCTCCTTGGCTTCATGTGCATCACCTGTGTCACCATGGTCTCCTTGATTCCATGAGGCCCCACTGTGTCACAATGGCTCCTTGGCTTCATGTGCATCACCTGTGTCACCATGGTCTCCTTGATTCCATGAGGCCCCACTGTGTCACAATGGCTCCTTGGCTTCATGTGCATCACCTGTGTCACCATGGTCTCCTTGATTCCATGAGGCCCCACTGTGTCACAATGGCTCCTTGGCTTCATGTGCATCACCTGTGTCACCATGGTCTCCTTGATTCCATGAGGCCCCACTGTGTCATAATGGCTCCTTGGCTTCATGTGCATCACCTGTGTCACCATGGTCTCCTTGATTCCATGAGGCCCCACTTTGTCACAATGGCTCCTTGCTTCCATGAGGTTCCGCAGTGTCACCATGCTCACCTTTGATCCACATTGTCATAATGGACAATTGCTTCCATGTGGCCCCACTGTGTCACAATAGCCCCTTGGTTCCATAGGTTTTCTAGAATGTAATGTATAATTTTCTACAATGTAACAATGGACTCCTTGGTTCTGTGAGCTCCCCTGCTTTTTGCAGAGGTGTCTTTGGTTCCAACAAGGCCCCTCTGTGTCTCAGTGCACCCTGGCTTGCATGCGCATCTGGAGTATCACAAAGGCTCCTTGGTTCCACGAGGTCTTGCTGTGTCACAATGGATGCTGTGCTCCATGAGGCCCTCCAAAGTCATCATGGAGCCTTGATTCCATGTGCTTCCATTGTGTCCCAGGGATCGCCTTGGTTCCATCAGTTTCCTTAGTGGCACAATGCTCTCCATGCTTCCATGATTGCCCACAATGTCACAATGCTCTCCATGCTTCCATGAGGCCCTGCTTTGCCACAATGGTCCCCTTGTGTCCATGAGGCCCCGCTGTGTCCCAATGGACGGATGGTTCCATGAGGTTCCGTGCTGTCCCCATGGTCTTCTTGAATCCGCAGTGTAACAATGGACCATTGCTTCCAGGCGGCCTCTCTGTGTCACAAGGGGCTCCTTGATTCCATGATTCGCCACGGTGTCACCATGGAGCCTTGTTTCTAGGAGGTTCTGTGTAGGTACAAAAATGCTGTTAGTGAGGATCTTCTTGTTATTTTTCTAAGTCCGTGAGATACTTTTCTCTCTCACAGAAGAGGTAGCAGGGAATGTAAACAACCAAGCCACCTGCAACCTTGGAAATTCTTGTTTATGGTATAGTAGAAAATATTTTGATAATGGATGTTTTAGGATTTTGGCCAATCACCCCCAAGGGGTGGCTGGTCCTTTGTCCAATTAGACTATGAAGAAAAAAGTCTATAAAAGAGTTTGTAAAATAATTAAATAAATCAATCTTGCTGCACAATTCCTGCCTGCTGGATCTTCTTCTCCTCCTCCTCCCTATAGCTGCGGGACACGGTGATATACCGTAGGAACCAGGCCTGCGGTAATATTTGGTGCTGCCCGACGTGATTTGCACTCTCTGACGTGTCCTGCTGCTGCGAGCCAAGCCGAATTCCTGTAGAGGTACGCTGTTCCTTTTACCCCCCCAGGACCGGGAGGTCCGACAGAACTGAGAAATGGAGAACAGCGGCTCACAGAATGACGCTGTCGTACTGGTCTGGAAAGGTGTGTTTAGCATATTGCAAACCTCCATTCCTGAAAACTCAGTTCGGGAATTATTAGACTGGGCTACTTTAAAAGGGATTTCCATGGACAGAGATACTGCCCTGGACTTTGCCTTATGGCAGGAACTCGGCTCTGCTGTCCGACACGAGCTCCCGACTGGGGAGCCGGCAGCGTTAGGATTATACAAAACCTGGCGTTCATTATTTTTTCTGCTGACAGCCCTTGACTGTCATAGCAGGGCTGGATCGCCTGTCTCGGTGATGAGTGACGGAGGAATGTCCGAGGGGGGCCCCGCTGACTGGGCTTCTGGGGCAAGTGATGGTGGATTCGGAATAACCCCCCCGGCTCCACAGGCAGAGCCTGCGCCGGCTCACCCTGCACAGTCTCAGGACTCCGCAGCCCCCAGGAACCCCGCGCCGCCAGAGGCGGGGGGGTCAGGGCAGAGGCAGGGTGCACAGCCTGCCTTGCCGTTCAGCTGGACGGCAGCCACGGCTTATCCAGGGCCGCAAATCAGCGGCTTAGCCAACTGGACGCCCAGAGAGCGTCCTAGTTCGGTTCCGTATGCACCTGGATCTAACTTAGCGGGCGTAGCGCCGGGCGTGCCCCCCCCGGAACTGCCTGGCTGTGCTCCGCTGCCCTCCCTGGCGCTGGACTGTTCTGCGCAGTCGCAAAACCGAGCCATGGACCCTTTTATGCAGCATTTGCCCTTTCTGGCAGAGCTGCGAAACCTATCCCAAAGGATGGGGGACTTGCTCAGCCTTTTAGAGCGGCGAATGCCCGAGCCCGCGCCGCAAGCGGCGCCAGCGCCGGCCGTGCCGCCCGCGCCGCCCGCGGCCCCCCCGCCAGAAGCGGGAGACGCAGCTCCGAGCCGAGAAACGGCGCAGCCGGCGGCGAAACCGGGAACAGCGCTGCCGCGGGAAAACGCGGAAGCGGCGGCGGCTGCTGAGCGGCGGGCAGAAGCGGCGGCGCCGGGAGCGCCCGCAGAGCGCCGGCCAGAGACGGCGGCGCCGAGCGCGCCCGGGGAGCGCGAAGCAGCGGCGGAAGCGGCAACCGCGCCGAACGCGGCTGCTGTGCGGAAGACGAGCGCGGCGCCGACCGCGGCGCCGGGCGCAGCCGTAGTTCCAGAGTCGGCTGCAGCTTCAGTACCGGCTCGGTCGGAACTGGCCGAGACGGCCTCCCGTAAAGAGACTGCTGTACAAACTGCCGCGCAGCCAGCTGCAGTCTGTCCTGTCTGTTCTGGCTCTGGCGAACCTAGCCAAAGTGCCTCCCCTCCCCGTACATTTCTGTTCCCTCCCAGCACCCCAAAGTTGCCTTTGCCTGATGATTCCTCGTCCGGAAGTGAGGCAGATGAGGTTCTGGCCTCAGGTCGTCAGGCGGCTGTAGCCGCGCGGCGAAGAAAAAGGCTGCGCCGGTCTCGCCCTTGGACCTTTCCGGACTGCACGGTAACAGTGCGTCCGACGCATCATAATCGCTTCCTAGAGTCTCTTAAGGTGCAAGCATTGGGGGAGGGTGACTGGAGGTTATTAGAAATCCTTGGACTGCCAAATAGATCTGAGGATTCTGGGGGTAACCGGGGAGCTGTTACACTCCATCCGCAGGCTGTGCCCGACGTTCAGGATGGTACTGGTTCCCCAAAAGAGATCCGAGCTTTCCCAGTGTATAAGGCTCTCCCAGATTCAGGGGAGCATGACAAGCATGAGGTAATTGCTTGGAAAGTTGCCCAGGACCTCCAATCCAAGGTGGCACAATATGGGCTGGGTTCTGCTGAGGTTATGCAAGCAATAAGGGTGATAAATACAGATTTGCTTTCTCCATTTGATATCAGACACTTAGGTCAAATTCTATTTCAACCTGTACAATTTACAGTTTTTGAGACAACCTGGAGAAAGCTGGCCAAGAAGACTGCATTAGCAAATTTGCAGCTCCCTGCTGCTGATCCTAGACAGACAGCAGGAGTGGATGCTTTGATGGGGACTGGTCCCTTCTCTGATCCCAGTCTACAGGGTAACTTGCCCTCTAGCATCCTGCAGCAAGCACAACAGGTCGGCATGGCTGCCCTGTTAAAAACCATAGAGTTGTCAGCACCCAGAAAGCGATATACTGAAATAGTTCAAGGGAAATCAGAGTCATTCCTTTCTTTTGTAGAGAAAGTTGCTGCTTCTCTTGAGAAGCAGGTTGAAGATGACGGGTTAAGACAGTTGTTGTTAAGGCAGTTAGTGAGAGATAACGCAAACGAGGAGTGCAGAAAAATCATAGATGCCTTACCAGGGGATCCTGAGGTAACAGACATGGTCGAAGCCTGCGCTAAGGTGGGATCTGGGAGCCAGAGAAGGTCTGCTTTGGCTGCGTTCCTGCAGCCTGTTCACGCATCTTCTGGTCGTGAACCAAAGCAACCAAAACAGGTGAAGAAACGGAAGCGGCCTAAGCCTAGCCAAAAAGAGAACACACCGATCCCCCAGTGCAAAAGGTGTGGCAGGCCAGGGCATTGCACGGGCTACTGTAGATCCCGGACTCATGCCAATGGTCAGCCTTTTTCGGGAAACTTCCGCCGGGGTGCAAGGAGGGGGAATTGCTCTCCGATGCAGTCGCTCCCCCAGAGAGTGGCACAGGTACAGGCACAGGCCTACCCAGCCACCCTAGAGACGGCACCCAGGGATCAGACGGCACCCACGGATCAGACGGGTTTGACGTCCACACCACAGCCGCAGTCGTCTTAGACTCTAGCGGTATTTATAAGGTTCCCTTGGATGCATATGGACCCTTAGCCCAGGGATCCAGTGCGATGCTGGTGGGAAAACCTGATGTTGCCCATCAAGGAATCTTAGTGCACTCAGGAGTTATTGATGCTGACTTTAAAGGTCAGATTTGCGCTATGGTCTCCACGCAAAAACCCCCTGTAACTATTCCTGAAAAGACCTGCCTTGCTAAATTGGTGCCTTTTAAGTCTTGTGTCCCCAGGATAGAGCAACAAACTCACGAAGATAATGGCAGTGGATCTACGGGACTTCCGCAGGCCTTCTGGACTGCAGACATCTCTGACCAAAGGCCACAGATGACATGTACCCTGATCCTGCCGAACGCCCGTCTGCCCCGGATTCAGCTTCGAGGTTTGATTGATACGGGTGCTGATGTAACTATCATCTCCTTCTCTGCGTGGCCTCCCTCATGGCCTTTAGCCCCGGTGGGATCGGCCATCGCAGGATTAGGAGGATCCACACAGAGCTATTTAAGCGAACAGCCTGTGGTGGTGAAGGATTTAGAGGGGCACACAGCTACAATTAGGCCTTATGTTGCTACCACTTCCCTTAACCTTTGGGGACGGGATGTGTTGGCAGCCTGGGGCATACGGATTGGGACAAATTTTTAGCAGGGGTCACTGTGTGCAAGGGCGCACAGTATCCTACACTGCCCTTGAGGTGGTTGATTAACACACCAATCCGAGTCAGGCTCTGCTCAGTTAGTTGAATTAAGGGCTGTTACCATGGCTTTTCAGCGATTCTCACAGGAACCTTTGAATTTGGTGACTGACTCTGCTTATGTAGCAGATATAACTCAACGCTTAGATTGTTCACTTCTGAAGGAGGTGAACAATGCGGCTCTGTTTTCACTGTTGCAAACCTTGTGGTCTGCGATTCAGGCTTGAGTGCATCCGTATTACATTCTGCACATTCGAAGCCACACCAATTTACCAGGGTTTCTAACAGAAGGCAATGCCAGGGCTGACATGCTGGCCAACCCTGCGTGGGTAGGGCCTCAGCCTGACAAAATTGCACAAGCCAAGGCATCGCACGGTTTCTTCCATCAAAGTGCACATACCCTGCAGAAGCAGTTCCATTTAACGCCAACCGAGGTGCGCGACATTGTCAGCGCTTGTGCTGACTGTCATGGACTCGCTGCGCCTTTGCCAGCGGGGGTAAACCCCAGAGGGCTAAAAGCCTTGCAGATTTGGCAAACGGATGTAACTCACATCCCAGAATTTGGTCGGCTGAAATATGTGCACGTGTCTATTGACACTTTCTCCTCGGCTATGTGGGCTACTGCTCACACTGGAGAGAAGGGCCGTGATGTCATTGCCCATTGGAAATTGGCTTTCTCAGTCCTGGGCGTGCCAGCTTCTGTGAAAACCGATAATGGTCCTGCCTACGCCTCGGAGAAGATGCGGCAGTTTTTACACCTATGGGGTGTAGACCATACCTTTGGTATCCCACATTCTCCTACTGGCCAAGCCATTGTCGAACGCGCTCATGGTACCTTGAAGCGTGTTTTGGACAAACAGAAAAGGGGAATGCATGGAGAAACCCCACAGAGCCGACTAGCAAAAGCTTTGTATACAATTAATCACCTTACAGTACCACAAAATTCAAATAATCCTGTTATTCTGAATCATTTTCTCTCATTGCAGTCTGCAGGCGACAGACAGCTGCCCCGGGCAAAAGTCTGGGTACGGAATTTACTCACTAACCAATGGGAAGGCCCACATGAGCTTATCGTTTGGGGTCGTGGGTATGCTTGCGTTTCCACAGATACTGGAGTACAGTGGCTACCTTCAAAATGCGTTCACCCTGACCTGCGGCACCAGAGGCAGAACAGGCAACCTCCAAATGATGACCAGAACGCCAACCATCCAAATGGCGACCAGAATGTAGATCATCAGCCTAATGACTCTTCTGATGACGACCAGGATGTCAACCATCAGGCAGATGGTCCTTCTACAAGCAGAGACTGGGATGGTCCTTCCACAAGCAGAGACTGAATTTTGAATTTCTTGTTACGGAGTCAGATAGTTAAAGCCTTAAGGACATTTTTAGAATTAATAACTGATGTAGATTTCTATTTAGGATTAATAGTAGGGTTGTTATCTTATAAAACAAAAAGGGGGAATTGTAGGTACAAAAATGCTGTTAGTGAGGATCTTCTTGTTATTTTTCTAAGTCCGTGAGATACTTTTCTCTCTCACAGAAGAGGTAGCAGGGAATGTAAACAACCAAGCCACCTGCAACCTTGGAAAGTCTTGTTTATGGTATAGTAGAAAATATTTTGATAATGGATGTTTTAGGATTTTGGCCAACCACCCCCAAGGGGTGGCTGGTCCTTTGTCCAATTAGACTATGAAGAAAAAAGTCTATAAAAGAGTTTGTAAAATAATTAAATAAATCAATCTTGCTGCACAATTCCTGCCTGCTGGATCTTCTTCTCCTCCTCCCTATAGCTGCGGGACACGGTGATATACCGTAGGAACCAGGCCTGCGGTAATAGTTCTGTACTGTCACAATTGTCTCCTTGATGCCATGAGCCCCTGCAGTGTCACAATGGCTCCTTGCTTCCATGAGGAACACAAAAGCTTTGCATCAACACTGAGCAACAGCTGCTGAACACACCTGGGAGCATCTGCTTGCATCAAAAGAGGGCTTCAAGCTGAGAAAGGCACCAGCAGCTTCCATCTGCAACAGAGAGCCAGGCAAAGGACAGGGACAGGGAATTCCGTGGAAAGACTGCGAGAATTCTGCTCCCAGACATCATTCCTGCTCACAGTGTCCCTTGTAGAAAGGGGACATCATTGCAGGCAGCCTGGACTGAGCATGTGGGTTTGGTTGTCTAGGGAACCTGCTCAGGCTTTTTCATTCTTTCCTTACAAACAGGAAAACTTCTCTGGGCCTGTGTGCAGGCAGAGCCCTGAGGAGAGCACTTGGCACATGGTGCTGTGGGCTGGGACAGCCAGCTGCAGAGCTGAAGGGAAGAAGCCCCACAGTGTCACAATGGCTCCTTGGCTTCATGTGCATCACCTGTGTCACCATGGTCTCCTTGATTCCATGAGGCCCCACTGTGTCACAATGGCTCCTTGGCTTCATGTGCATCACCTGTGTCACCATGGTCTCCTTGATTCCATGAGGCCCCACTGTGTCACAATGGCTCCTTGGCTTCATGTGCATCACCTGTGTCACCATGGTCTCCTTGATTCCATGAGGCCCCACTGTGTCACAATGGCTCCTTGGCTTCATGTGCATCACCTGTGTCACCATGGTCTCCTTGATTCCATGAGGCCCCACTGTGTCACAATGGCTCCTTGGCTTCATGTGCATCACCTGTGTCACCATGGTCTCCTTGATTCCATGAGGCCCCACTGGGTCACAATGGATCCTTGGCTTCATGTGCATCACCTGTGTCACCATGGTCTCCTTGATTCCATGAGGCCCCACTGGGTCACAATGGCTCCTTGGCTTCATGTGCATCACCTGTGTCACCATGGTCTCCTTGATTCCATGAGGCCCCACTGTGTCACAATGGCTCCTTGCTTCCATGAGGTTCCGCAGTGTCACCATGCTCACCTTTGATCCACATTGTCATAATGGACAATTGCTTCCATGTGGCCCCACTGTGTCACAATAGCCCCTTGGTTCCATAGGTTTTCTAGAATGTAATGTATAATTTTCTACAATGTAACAATGGACTCCTTGGTTCTGTGAGCTCCCCTGCTTTTTGCAGAGGTGTCTTTGGGTCCAACAAGGCCCCGCTGTGTCTCAGTGCAGCCTGGCTTCCATGCGCATCTGGAGTATCACAAAGGCTCCTTGGTTCCACGAGGTCTTGCTGTGTCACAATGGATGCTGTGCTCCATGAGGCCCTCCAAAGTCATCATGGAGCCTTGATTCCATGTGCTTCCATTGTGTCCCAGGGATCGCCTTGGTTCCATCAGTTTCCTTAGTGGCACAATGCTCTCCATGCTTCCATGATTGCCCACAATGTCACAATGCTCTCCATGCTTCCATGAGGCCCTGCTTTGCCACAATGGTCCCCTTGTGTCCATGAGGCCCCGCTGTGTCCCAATGGACGGATGGTTCCATGAGGTTCCGTGCTGTCCCCATGGTCTTCTTGAATCCGCAGTGTAACAATGGACCATTGCTTCCAGGCGGCCTCTCTGTGTCACAAGGGGCTCCTTGATTCCATGATTCGCCACGGTGTCACCATGGAGCCTTGTTTCTAGGAGGTTCTGTAGTGTCACAATTGTCTCCTTGATGCCATGAGCCCCTGCAGTGTCACAATGGCTCCTTGCTTCCATGAGGAACACAAAAGCTTTGCATCAACACTGAGCAACAGCTGCTGAACACACCTGGGAGCACCTGCTTGCATCAAAAGAGGGCTTCAAGCAGAGAATGGCAGCAGCAGCTTCCATCTGCAACAGAGAGCCAGGCAAAGGACAGGGACAGAGAATTCAGTGGAAAGACTGTGAGAATTCTGCTCTCAGAGATCATTCCTGCTCACAGTGTCCCTTGTAGAAAGGGGACATCATTGCAAGCAGGCTGGACTGAGTATGTGGGTTTGTTGTTCAGGAAACCTGCTCAGGCTTTTCCATTCTTTCCTTACATCAGGAAAACTTTCCTGGGCCTGTGTGCAGGCAGAGCCCTGAGGAGAGCAGATGGCACATGGTGCCGTGGGCTGGGACGGCCAGCTGCAGAGCTGAAGGGAAGAAGACCGGTTGTGTCACAATGGCTCCTTGGGTTCATGTGCATCACCTGTGTCACCATGGTCTCCTTGATTCCATGAGGCCCCACTGTGTCACAATGGCTCCTTGGCTTCATGTGAATCACCTGTGTCACCATGGTCTCCTTGATTCCATGAGGCCCCACTGTGTCACAATGGCTCCTTGGCTTCATGTGCATCACCTGTGTCACCATGGTCTCCTTGATTCCATGAGGCCCCACTGTGTCACAATGGCCCCTTGCTTCCATAGGTTTTCTATTGTAACAATGGACTCCTTGGTTCTGTGAGCTACCCTGCTTTTTGCAGAGGTGTCTTTGGTTCCAACAAGGCCCTGCTGCGTCTCATGAGGAACACATTTCCATGTGGTTCCATGATTCCCCACGGTGTCACCATGGAGCCTTGTTTCTAGGAGGTTCTGTAGTGTCACAATTGTCTCCTTGATGCCATGAGCCCCTGCAGTGTCACAATGGCTCCTTGCTTCCATGAGGAACACAAAAGCTTTGCATCAACACTGAGCAACAGCTGCTGAACACACCTGGGAGCATCTGCTTGCATCAAAAGAGGGCTTCAAGCTGAGAAAGGCACCAGCAGCTTCCATCTGCAACAGAGAGCCAGGCAAAGGACAGGGACAGGGAATTCCGTGGAAAGACTGCGAGAATTCTGCTCCCAGACATCATTCCTGCTCACAGTGTCCCTTGTAGAAAGGGGACATCATTGCAGGCAGCCTGGACTCAGCATGTGGGTTTGGTTGTCTAGGGAACCTGCTCAGGCTTTTTCATTCTTTCCTTACAAACAGGAAAACTTCTCTGGGCCTGTGTGCAGGCAGAGCCCTGAGGAGAGCACTTGGCACATGGTGCCTCGGTGTGGGACAGCCAGCTGCAGAGCTGAAGGGAAGAAGCCCCGCTGTGTCACAATGGCTCCTTGGCTTCATGTGCATCACCTGTGTCACCATGGTCTCCTTGATTCCATGAGGCCCCACTGTGTCACAATGGCTCCTTGGCTTCATGTGCATCACCTGTGTCACCATGGTCTCCTTGATTCCATGAGGCCCCACTGGGTCACAATGGCTCTGTGGCTTCCATGTGGCCCCACTGTGTCACAATGGTCTCCTTGCTTCCATAGGTTTTCTATTGTAACAATGGACTCCTTGGTTCTGTGAGCTACCCTGCTTTTGGTAGAGGTGTCTTTGGTTCCAACAAGGCCCTGCTGCGTCTCATGAGGAACACATTTCCATGTGGTTCCATGATTCCCCACGGTGTCATCATGGAGTCTTGTTTCTAGGAGGTTCTGTAGTGTCACAATTGTCTCCTTGATGCCATGAGCCCCTGCAGTGTCACAATGGCTCCTTGCTTCCATGAGGAACACAAAAGCTTTGCATCAACACTGAGCAACAGCTGCTGAACACACCTGGGAGCATCTGCTTGCATCAAACGAGGGCTTCAAGATGAGAAAGGCACCAGCAGCTTCCATCTGCAACAGAGAGCCAGGCAAAGGACAGGGACAGAGAATTCAGTGGAAAGACTGTGAGAATTCTGCTCTCAGAGATCATTCCTGCTCACAGTGTCCCTTGTAGAAAGGGGACATCATTGCAGGCAGCCTGGACTCAGCATGTGGGGTTTGTTGTTTAGGAAAGCTGCTCAGGCTTTTCCATTCTTTCCTTACAAACAGGAAAACTTCTCTGGGCCTGTGTGCAGGCAGAGTCCTGAGGAGAGCAGTTGGCACATAGTGCTGTGGGCTGGGACAGCCAGCTGCAGAGCTGAAGGGAAGAAGCCCCGCTGTGTCACAATGGCTCCTTGGCTTCATGTGCATCACCTGTGTCACCATGGTCTCCTTGATTCCATCAGGCCCCACTGGGTCACAATGGCTCCTTGGCTTCATGTGCATCACCTGTGTCACCATGGTCTCCTTGATTCCATGAGGCCCCACTGTGTCACAATGGCTCCTTGGCTTCATGTGCATCACCTGTGTCACCATGGTCTCCTTGATTCCATGAGGCCCCACTGTGTCACAATGGCTCCTTGGCTTCATGTGCATCACCTGTGTCACCATGGTCTCCTTGATTCCATGAGGCCCCACTGTGTCACAATGGCTCCTTGGCTTCATGTGCATCACCTGTGTCACCATGGTCTCCTTGATTCCATGAGGCCCCACCGTGTCACAATGGCTCCTTGGCTTCATGTGCATCACCTGTGTCACCATGGTCTCCTTGATTCCATGAGGCCCCACTGTGTCATAATGGCTCCTTGGCTTCATGTGCATCACCTGTGTCACCATGGTCTCCTTGATTCCATGAGGCCCCACTTTGTCACAATGGCTCCTTGCTTCCATGAGGTTCCGCAGTGTCACCATGCTCACCTTTGATCCACATTGTCATAATGGACAATTGCTTCCATGTGGCCCCACTGTGTCACAATAGCCCCTTGGTTCCATAGGTTTTCTAGAATGTAATGTATAATTTTCTACAATGTAACAATGGACTCCTTGGTTCTGTGAGCTCCCCTGCTTTTTGCAGAGGTGTCTTTGGTTCCAACAAGGCCCCTCTGTGTCTCAGTGCACCCTGGCTTCCATGCGCATCTGGAGTATCACAAAGGCTCCTTGGTTCCACGAGGTCTTGCTGTGTCACAATGGATGCTGTGCTCCATGAGGCCCTCCAAAGTCATCATGGAGCCTTGATTCCATGTGCTTCCATTGTGTCCCAGGGATCGCCTTGGTTCCATCAGTTTCCTTAGTGGCACAATGCTCTCCATGCTTCCATGATTGCCCACAATGTCACAATGCTCTCCATGCTTCCATGAGGCCCTGCTTTGCCACAATGGTCCCCTTGTGTCCATGAGGCCCCGCTGTGTCCCAATGGACGGATGGTTCCATGAGGTTCCGTGCTGTCCCCATGGTCTTCTTGAATCCGCAGTGTAACAATGGACCATTGCTTCCAGGCGGCCTCTCTGTGTCACAAGGGGCTCCTTGATTCCATGATTCGCCACGGTGTCACCATGGAGCCTTGTTTCTAGGAGGTTCTGTGTAGGTACAAAAATGCTGTTAGTGAGGATCTTCTTGTTATTTTTCTAAGTCCGTGAGATACTTTTCTCTCTCACAGAAGAGGTAGCAGGGAATGTAAACAACCAAGCCACCTGCAACCTTGGAAAGTCTTGTTTATGGTATAGTAGAAAATATTTTGATAATGGATGTTTTAGGATTTTGGCCAATCACCCCCAAGGGGTGGCTGGTCCTTTGTCCAATTAGACTATGAAGAAAAAAGTCTATAAAAGAGTTTGTAAAATAATTAAATAAATCAATCTTGCTGCACAATTCCTGCCTGCTGGATCTTCTTCTCCTCCTCCTCCCTATAGCTGCGGGACACGGTGATATACCGTAGGAACCAGGCCTGCGGTAATATTTGGTGCTGCCCGACGTGATTTGCACTCTCTGACGTGTCCTGCTGCTGCGAGCCAAGCCGAATTCCTGTAGAGGTACGCTGTTCCTTTTACCCCCCCAGGACCGGGAGGTCCGACAGAACTGAGAAATGGAGAACAGCGGCTCACAGAATGACGCTGTCGTACTGGTCTGGAAAGGTGTGTTTAGCATATTGCAAACCTCCATTCCTGAAAACTCAGTTCGGGAATTATTAGACTGGGCTACTTTAAAAGGGATTTCCATGGACAGAGATACTGCCCTGGACTTTGCCTTATGGCAGGAACTCGGCTCTGCTGTCCGACACGAGCTCCCGACTGGGGAGCCGGCAGCGTTAGGATTATACAAAACCTGGCGTTCATTATTTTTTCTGCTGACAGCCCTTGACTGTCATAGCAGGGCTGGATCGCCTGTCTCGGTGATGAGTGACGGAGGAATGTCCGAGGGGGGCCCCGCTGACTGGGCTTCTGGGGCAAGTGATGGTGGATTCGGAATAACCCCCCCGGCTCCACAGGCAGAGCCTGCGCCGGCTCACCCTGCACAGTCTCAGGACTCCGCAGCCCCCAGGAACCCCGCGCCGCCAGAGGCGGGGGGGTCAGGGCAGAGGCAGGGTGCACAGCCTGCCTTGCCGTTCAGCTGGACGGCAGCCACGGCTTATCCAGGGCCGCAAATCAGCGGCTTAGCCAACTGGACGCCCAGAGAGCGTCCTAGTTCGGTTCCGTATGCACCTGGATCTAACTTAGCGGGCGTAGCGCCGGGCGTGCCCCCCCCGGAACTGCCTGGCTGTGCTCCGCTGCCCTCCCTGGCGCTGGACTGTTCTGCGCAGTCGCAAAACCGAGCCATGGACCCTTTTATGCAGCATTTGCCCTTTCTGGCAGAGCTGCGAAACCTATCCCAAAGGATGGGGGACTTGCTCAGCCTTTTAGAGCGGCGAATGCCCGAGCCCGCGCCGCAAGCGGCGCCAGCGCCGGCCGTGCCGCCCGCGCCGCCCGCGGCCCCCCCGCCAGAAGCGGGAGACGCAGCTCCGAGCCGAGAAACGGCGCAGCCGGCGGCGAAACCGGGAACAGCGCTGCCGCGGGAAAACGCGGAAGCGGCGGCGGCTGCTGAGCGGCGGGCAGAAGCGGCGGCGCCGGGAGCGCCCGCAGAGAACGGACCGGCAGCGGCGCCGGGCGCGTCCGCAGAGCGCCGGCCAGAGACGGCGGCGCCGAGCGCGCCCGGGGAGCGCGAAGCAGCGGCGGAAGCGGCAACCGCGCCGAACGCGGCTGCTGTGCGGAAGACGAGCGCGGCGCCGACCGCGGCGCCGGGCGCAGCCGTAGTTCCAGAGTCGGCTGCAGCTTCAGTACCGGCTCGGTCGGAACTGGCCGAGACGGCCTCCCGTAAAGAGACTGCTGTACAAACTGCCGCGCAGCCAGCTGCAGTCTGTCCTGTCTGTTCTGGCTCTGGCGAACCTAGCCAAAGTGCCTCCCCTCCCCGTACATTTCTGTTCCCTCCCAGCACCCCAAAGTTGCCTTTGCCTGATGATTCCTCGTCCGGAAGTGAGGCAGATGAGGTTCTGGCCTCAGGTCGTCAGGCGGCTGTAGCCGCGCGGCGAAGAAAAAGGCTGCGCCGGTCTCGCCCTTGGACCTTTCCGGACTGCACGGTAACAGTGCGTCCGACGCATCATAATCGCTTCCTAGAGTCTCTTAAGGTGCAAGCATTGGGGGAGGGTGACTGGAGGTTATTAGAAATCCTTGGACTGCCAAATAGATCTGAGGATTCTGGGGGTAACCGGGGAGCTGTTACACTCCATCCGCAGGCTGTGCCCGACGTTCAGGATGGTACTGGTTCCCCAAAAGAGATCCGAGCTTTCCCAGTGTATAAGGCTCTCCCAGATTCAGGGGAGCATGACAAGCATGAGGTAATTGCTTGGAAAGTTGCCCAGGACCTCCAATCCAAGGTGGCACAATATGGGCTGGGTTCTGCTGAGGTTATGCAAGCAATAAGGGTGATAAATACAGATTTGCTTTCTCCATTTGATATCAGACACTTAGGTCAAATTCTATTTCAACCTGTACAATTTACAGTTTTTGAGACAACCTGGAGAAAGCTGGCCAAGAAGACTGCATTAGCAAATTTGCAGCTCCCTGCTGCTGATCCTAGACAGACAGCAGGAGTGGATGCTTTGATGGGGACTGGTCCCTTCTCTGATCCCAGTCTACAGGGTAACTTGCCCTCTAGCATCCTGCAGCAAGCACAACAGGTCGGCATGGCTGCCCTGTTAAAAACCATAGAGTTGTCAGCACCCAGAAAGCGATATACTGAAATAGTTCAAGGGAAATCAGAGTCATTCCTTTCTTTTGTAGAGAAAGTTGCTGCTTCTCTTGAGAAGCAGGTTGAAGATGACGGGTTAAGACAGTTGTTGTTAAGGCAGTTAGTGAGAGATAACGCAAACGAGGAGTGCAGAAAAATCATAGATGCCTTACCAGGGGATCCTGAGGTAACAGACATGGTCGAAGCCTGCGCTAAGGTGGGATCTGGGAGCCAGAGAAGGTCTGCTTTGGCTGCGTTCCTGCAGCCTGTTCACGCATCTTCTGGTCGTGAACCAAAGCAACCAAAACAGGTGAAGAAACGGAAGCGGCCTAAGCCTAGCCAAAAAGAGAACACACCGATCCCCCAGTGCAAAAGGTGTGGCAGGCCAGGGCATTGCACGGGCTACTGTAGATCCCGGACTCATGCCAATGGTCAGCCTTTTTCGGGAAACTTCCGCCGGGGTGCAAGGAGGGGGAATTGCTCTCCGATGCAGTCGCTCCCCCAGAGAGTGGCACAGGTACAGGCACAGGCCTACCCAGCCACCCTAGAGACGGCACCCAGGGATCAGACGGCACCCACGGATCAGACGGGTTTGACGTCCACACCACAGCCGCAGTCGTCTTAGACTCTAGCGGTATTTATAAGGTTCCCTTGGATGCATATGGACCCTTAGCCCAGGGATCCAGTGCGATGCTGGTGGGAAAACCTGATGTTGCCCATCAAGGAATCTTAGTGCACTCAGGAGTTATTGATGCTGACTTTAAAGGTCAGATTTGCGCTATGGTCTCCACGCAAAAACCCCCTGTAACTATTCCTGAAAAGACCTGCCTTGCTAAATTGGTGCCTTTTAAGTCTTGTGTCCCCAGGATAGAGCAACAAACTCACGAAGATAATGGCAGTGGATCTACGGGACTTCCGCAGGCCTTCTGGACTGCAGACATCTCTGACCAAAGGCCACAGATGACATGTACCCTGATCCTGCCGAACGCCCGTCTGCCCCGGATTCAGCTTCGAGGTTTGATTGATACGGGTGCTGATGTAACTATCATCTCCTTCTCTGCGTGGCCTCCCTCATGGCCTTTAGCCCCGGTGGGATCGGCCATCGCAGGATTAGGAGGATCCACACAGAGCTATTTAAGCGAACAGCCTGTGGTGGTGAAGGATTTAGAGGGGCACACAGCTACAATTAGGCCTTATGTTGCTACCACTTCCCTTAACCTTTGGGGACGGGATGTGTTGGCAGCCTGGGGCATACGGATTGGGACAAATTTTTAGCAGGGGTCACTGTGTGCAAGGGCGCACAGTATCCTACACTGCCCTTGAGGTGGTTGATTAACACACCAATCCGAGTCAGGCTCTGCTCAGTTAGTTGAATTAAGGGCTGTTACCATGGCTTTTCAGCGATTCTCACAGGAACCTTTGAATTTGGTGACTGACTCTGCTTATGTAGCAGATATAACTCAACGCTTAGATTGTTCACTTCTGAAGGAGGTGAACAATGCGGCTCTGTTTTCACTGTTGCAAACCTTGTGGTCTGCGATTCAGGCTTGAGTGCATCCGTATTACATTCTGCACATTCGAAGCCACACCAATTTACCAGGGTTTCTAACAGAAGGCAATGCCAGGGCTGACATGCTGGCCAACCCTGCGTGGGTAGGGCCTCAGCCTGACAAAATTGCACAAGCCAAGGCATCGCACGGTTTCTTCCATCAAAGTGCACATACCCTGCAGAAGCAGTTCCATTTAACGCCAACCGAGGTGCGCGACATTGTCAGCGCTTGTGCTGACTGTCATGGACTCGCTGCGCCTTTGCCAGCGGGGGTAAACCCCAGAGGGCTAAAAGCCTTGCAGATTTGGCAAACGGATGTAACTCACATCCCAGAATTTGGTCGGCTGAAATATGTGCACGTGTCTATTGACACTTTCTCCTCGGCTATGTGGGCTACTGCTCACACTGGAGAGAAGGGCCGTGATGTCATTGCCCATTGGAAATTGGCTTTCTCAGTCCTGGGCGTGCCAGCTTCTGTGAAAACCGATAATGGTCCTGCCTACGCCTCGGAGAAGATGCGGCAGTTTTTACACCTATGGGGTGTAGACCATACCTTTGGTATCCCACATTCTCCTACTGGCCAAGCCATTGTCGAACGCGCTCATGGTACCTTGAAGCGTGTTTTGGACAAACAGAAAAGGGGAATGCATGGAGAAACCCCACAGAGCCGACTAGCAAAAGCTTTGTATACAATTAATCACCTTACAGTACCACAAAATTCAAATAATCCTGTTATTCTGAATCATTTTCTCTCATTGCAGTCTGCAGGCGACAGACAGCTGCCCCGGGCAAAAGTCTGGGTACGGAATTTACTCACTAACCAATGGGAAGGCCCACATGAGCTTATCGTTTGGGGTCGTGGGTATGCTTGCGTTTCCACAGATACTGGAGTACAGTGGCTACCTTCAAAATGCGTTCACCCTGACCTGCGGCACCAGAGGCAGAACAGGCAACCTCCAAATGATGACCAGAACGCCAACCATCCAAATGGCGACCAGAATGTAGATCATCAGCCTAATGACTCTTCTGATGACGACCAGGATGTCAACCATCAGGCAGATGGTCCTTCTACAAGCAGAGACTGGGATGGTCCTTCCACAAGCAGAGACTGAATTTTGAATTTCTTGTTACGGAGTCAGATAGTTAAAGCCTTAAGGACATTTTTAGAATTAATAACTGATGTAGATTTCTATTTAGGATTAATAGTAGGGTTGTTATCTTATAAAACAAAAAGGGGGAATTGTAGGTACAAAAATGCTGTTAGTGAGGATCTTCTTGTTATTTTTCTAAGTCCGTGAGATACTTTTCTCTCTCACAGAAGAGGTAGCAGGGAATGTAAACAACCAAGCCACCTGCAACCTTGGAAAGTCTTGTTTATGGTATAGTAGAAAATATTTTGATAATGGATGTTTTAGGATTTTGGCCAATCACCCCCAAGGGGTGGCTGGTCCTTTGTCCAATTAGACTATGAAGAAAAAAGTCTATAAAAGAGTTTGTAAAATAATTAAATAAATCAATCTTGCTGCACAATTCCTGCCTGCTGGATCTTCTTCTCCTCCTCCCTATAGCTGCGGGACACGGTGATATACCGTAGGAACCAGGCCTGCGGTAATAGTTCTGTACTGTCACAATTGTCTCCTTGATGCCATGAGCCCCTGCAGTGTCACAATGGCTCCTTGCTTCCATGAGGAACACAAAAGCTTTGCATCAACACTGAGCAACAGCTGCTGAACACACCTGGGAGCATCTGCTTGCATCAAAAGAGGGCTTCAAGCTGAGAATGGCAGCAGCAGCTTCCATCTGCAACAGAGAGCCAGGCAAAGGACAGGGACAGAGAATTCAGTGGAAAGACTGCGAGAATTCTGCTCCCAGAGATCATTCCTGCTCACAGTGTCCCTTGTAGAAAGGGGACATCATTGCAGGCAGCCTGGACTGAGCATGTGGGTTTGGTTGTCTAGGGAACCTGCTCAGGCTTTTCCATTCTTTCCTTACAAACAGGAAAACTTCTCTGGGCCTGTGTGCAGGCAGAGCCCTGAGGAGAGCACTTGCCACATGGTGCTGTGGGCTGGGACAGCCAGCTGCAGAGCTGAAGGGAAGAAGCCCCGCTGTGTCACAATGGCTCCTTGGCTTCATGTGCATCACCTGTGTCACCATGGTCTCCTTGATTCCATGAGGCCCCACTGTGTCACAATGGCTCCTTGGCTTCATGTGCATCACCTGTGTCACCATGGACTCCTTGATTCCATGAGGCCCCACTTTGTCACAATGGCTCCTTGCTTCCATGAGGTTCCGCAGTGTCACCAGGCTCACCTTTGATCCACAATGTCATAATGGACAATTGCTTCCATGTGGCCCCACTGTGTCACAATAGCCCCTTGGTTCCATAGGTTTTCTAGAATGTAATGTATAATTTTCTACAATGTAACAATGGACTCCTTGGTTCTGTGAGCTCCCCTGCTTTTTGCAGAGGTGTCTTTGGTTCCAACAAGGCCCCAGTGCACCCTGGCTTGCATGCGCATCTGGAGTATCACAAAGGCTCCTTGGTTCCACGAGGTCTTGCTGTGTCACAATGGATGCTGTGCTCCATGAGGCCCTCCAAAGTCATCATGGAGCCTTGATTCCATGTGCTTCCATTGTGTCCCAGGGATCGCCTTGGTTCCATCAGTTTCCTTAGTGGCACAATGCTCTCCATGCTTCCATGATTGCCCACAATGTCACAATGCTCTCCATGCTTCCATGAGGCCCTGCTGTGCCACAATGGTCCCCTTGTGTCCATGAGGCCCCGCTGTGTCCCAATGGACGGATGGTTCCATGAGGTTCCGTGCTGTCCCCATGGTCTTCTTGAATCCGCAGTGTAACAATGGACCATTGCTTCCAGGCGGCCTCTCTGTGTCACAAGGGGCTCCTTGATTCCATGATTCGCCACGGTGTCACCATGGAGCCTTGTTTCTAGGAGGTTCTGTAGTGTCACAATTGTCTCCTTGATGCCATGAGCCCCTGCAGTGTCACAATGGCTCCTTGCTTCCATGAGGAACACAAAAGCTTTGCATCAACACTGAGCAACAGCTGCTGAACACACCTGGGAGCACCTGCTTGCATCAAAAGAGGGCTTCAAGCAGAGAATGGCAGCAGCAGCTTCCATCCGCAACAGAGAGCCAGGGAAAGGACAGGGACAGAGAATTCCGTGGAAAGACTGCGGGAATTCTGCTCCCAGAGATCATTCCTGCTCACAGTGTCCCTTGTAGAAAGGGGACATCATTGCAGGCAGCCTGGACTGAGTATGTGGGTTTGTTGTTGAGGAAAGCTGCTCAGGCTTTTTCATTCTTTCCTTACAAACAGGAAAACTTCTCTGGGCCTGTGTGCAGGCAGAGCCCTGAGGAGAGCACTCGGCACATGGTGCCTCGGGCTGGGACAGCCAGCTGCAGAGCTGAAGGGAAGAAGCCCCGCTGTGTCACAATGGCTCCTTGGCTTCATGTGCATCACCTGTGTCACCATGGTCTCCTTGATTCCATGAGGCCCCACTGTGTCACAATGGCTCCTTGGCTTCATGTGCATCACCTGTGTCACCATGGTCTCCTTGATTCCATGAGCCCCCACTTTGTCACAATGGCTCCTTGCTTCCATGAGGTTCCGCAGTGTCACCATGCTCACCTTTGATCCACATTGTCATAATGGACAACTGCTTCCATGTGGCCCCACTGTGTCACAATAGCCCCTTGGTTCCATAGGTTTTCTAGAATGTAATGTATAATTTTCTACAATGTAACAATGGACTCCTTGGTTCTGTGAGCTACCCTGCTTTTTGCAGAGGTGTCCTTGGTTCCAACAAGGCCCCTCTGTGTCTCAGTGCACCCTGGCTTCCATGCGCATCTGGAGTATCACAAAGGCTCCTTGGTTCCACGAGGTCTTGCTGTGTCACAATGGATCCTGTGCTCCATGTGGCCCTCCAAAGTCATCATGGAGCCTTGATTCCATGTGCTTCCATTGTGTCCCAGTGATCGCCTTGGTTCCATCAGTTTCCTTAGTGGCACAATGCTCTCCATGCTTCCATGATTGCCCACAATGTCACAATGCTCTCCATGCTTCCATGAGGCCCTGCTTTGCCACAATGGTCCCCTTGTGTCCATGAGGCCCCGCTGTGTCCCAATGGACGGATGGTTCCATGAGGTTCCGTGCTGTCCCCATGGTCTTCTTGAATCCGCAGTGTAACAATGGACCATTGCTTCCAGGCGGCCTCTCTGTGTCACAAGGGGCTCCTTGATTCCAAGATTCGCCATGGTGTCACCATGGAGCCTTGTTTCTAGGAGGTTCTGTAGTGTCACAATTGTCTCCTTGATGCCATGAGCCCCTGCAGTGTCACAATGGCTCCTTGCTTCCATGAGGAACACAAAAGCTTTGCATCAACACTGAGCAACAGCTGCTGAACACACCTGGGAGCATCTGCTTGCATCAAAAGAGGGCTTCAAGCAGAGAATGGCACCAGCAGCTTCCATCTGCAACAGAGAGCCAGGCAAAGGACAGGGACAGGGAATTCCGTGGAAAGACTGCGAAAATTCTGCTCCCAGAGATCATTCCTGCTCACAGTGTCCCTTGTAGAAAGGGGACATCATTGCAGGCAGCCTGGACTGAGCATGTGGGGTTTGTTGTTTAGGAAAGCTGCTCAGGCTTTTCCATTCTTTCCTTACAAACAGGAAAACTTCTCTGGGCCTGTGTGCAGGCAGAGCCCTGAGGAGAGCACTTAGCATATGGTGCCTCGGTGTGGGACAGCCAGCTGCAGAGCTGAAGGGAAGAAGCCCCGCTGGGTCACAATGGCTTCTTGGCTTCATGTGCATCACCTGTGTCACCATGGTCTCCTTGATTCCATGAGGCCCCACTGTGTCACAATGGCTCCTTGGCTTCATGTGCATCACCTGTGTCACCATGGTCTCCTTGATTCCATCAGGCCCCACTGTGTCACAATGGCTCCTTGGCTTCATGTGCATCACCTGTGTCACCATGGTCTCCTTGATTCCATGAGGCCCCACTGGGTCACAATGGCTCCTTGGCTTCATGTGCATCACCTGTGTCACCATGGTCTCCTTGATTCCATGAGGCCCCACTGGGTCACAATGGCTCCGTGGCTTCCATGTGGCCCCACTGTGTCACAATGGTCTCTTTGCTTCCATAGGTTTTCTATTGTAACAATGTACTCCTTGGTTCTGTGAGCTACCCTGCTTTTTGCAGAGGTGTCTTTGGTTCCAACAAGGCCCTGCTGTGTCTCATGAGGAACACATTTCCATGTGGTTCCATGATTCGCCATGGTGTCACCATGGAGCCTTGTTTCTAGGAGGTTCTGTAGTGTCACAATTGTCTCCTTGATGCCATGAGCCCCTGCAGTGTCACAATGGCTCCTTGCTTCCATGAGGAACACAAAAGCTTTGCATCAACACTGAGCAACAGCTGCTGAACACACCTGGGAGCATCTGCTTGCATCAAAAGAGGGCTTCAAGCAGAGAATGGCAGCAGCAGCTTCCATCTGCAACAGAGAGCCAGGGAAAGGACAGGGACAGAGAATTCTGTGGAAAGACTGCGAGAATTCTGCTCCCAGAGATCATTCCTGCTCACAGTGTCCCTTGTAGAAAGGGGACATCATTGCAGGCAGCCTGGACTGAGCATGTGGGTTTGGTTGTCTAGGGAACCTGCTCAGGCTTTTCCATTCTTTCCTTACAAACAGGAAAACTTCTCCTGGGCCTGTGTGCAGGCAGAGCCCTGAGGAGAGCACTTGGAACATGGTGCTGTGGGCTGGGACAGCCAGCTGAAGAGCTCAAGGGAAGAAGCCCCACTGTGTCACAATGGCTCCTTGGCTTCATGTGCATCACCTGTGTCACCATGGTCTCCTTGATTCCATGAGGCCCCACTGTGTCACAATGGCTCCTTGGCTTCATGTGCATCACCTGTGTCACCATGGTCTCCTTGATTCCATGAGGCCCCACTGGGTCACAATGGCTCCTTGGCTTCATGTGCATCACCTGTGTCACCATGGTCTCCTTGATTCCATGAGGCCCCACTGTGTCACAATGGCTCCTTGGCTTCATGTGCATCACCTGTGTCACAATGGTCTCCTTGATTCCATGAGGCCCCACTGGGTCACAATGGCTCCTTGGCTTCATGTGCATCACCTGTGTCACCATGGTCTCCTTGATTCCATGAGGCCCCACTGTGTCACAATGGCTCCTTGGCTTCATGTGCATCACCTGTGTCACAATGGTCTCCTTGATTCCATGAGGCCCCACTGGGTCACAATGGCTCCGTGGCTTCCATGTGGCCCCACTGTGTCACAATGGCCCCTTGCTTCCATAGGTTTTCTATTGTAACAATGGACTCCTTGGTTCTGTGAGCTACCCTGCTTTTTGCAGTGGTGTCTTTGGTTCCAACAAGGCCCTGCTGTGTCTCATGAGGAACACATTTCCATGTGGTTCCATGATTCCCCACGGTGTCACCATGGAGCCTTCTTTCTAGGAGGTTCTGAAGTGTCACAATTGTCTCCTTGATGCCATGAGCCCCTGCAGTGTCACAATGGCTCCTTGCTTCCATGAGGAACACAAAAGCTTTGCGTCAACACTGAGCAACAGCTGCTGAACACACCTGGGAGCATCTGCTTGCATCAAAAGAGGGCTTCAAGCTGAGAAAGGCACCAGCAGCTTCCATCTGCAACAGAGAGCCAGGCAAAGGACAGGGACAGAGAATTCCGTGGAAGGACTGTGAGAATTCTGCTCCCAGAGATCATTCCTGCTCACAGTATCCCTTGTAGAAAGGGGACATCATTGCAGGCAGCCTGGACTGAGCATGTGGGTTTGGTTGTCTAGGGAACCTGCTCAGGCTTTTCCATTCTTTCCTTACAAACAGGAAAACTTCTCTGGGCCTGTGTGCAGGCAGAGGCCTGAGGAGAGCAGTTGGCACATAGTGCTGTGGGCTGGGACAGCCAGCTGCAGAGCTGAAGGGAAGAAGCCCCGCTGTGTCACAATGGCTCCTTGGCTTCATGTGCATCACCTGTGTCACCATGGTCTCCTTGATTCCATGAGGCCCCACTGTGTCACAATGGCTCCTTGGCTTCATGTGCATCACCTGTGTCACCATGGTCTCCTTGATTCCATGAGGCCCCACTGTGTCACAATGGCTCCTTGGCTTCATGTGCATCACCTGTGTCACCATGGTCTCCTTGATTCCATGAGGCCCCACTGGGTCACAATGGCTCCTTGGCTTCATGTGCATCACCTGTGTCACCATGGTCTCCTTGATTCCATGAGGCCCCACTGGGTCACAATGGCTCCTTGGCTTCCATGAGGCCCCACTGTGTCACAATGGTCTCCTTGATTCCATGAGGTTCCGCAGTGTCACCATGCTCACCTTTGATCCACATTGTCATAATGGACAATTGCTTCCATGTGGCCCCACTGTGTCACAATAGCCCCTTGGTTCCAAAGGTTTTCTAGAATGTAATGTATAATTTTCTACAATGTAACAATGGACTCCTTGGTTCTGTGAGCTACCCTGCTTTTTGCAGAGGTGTCTTTGGTTCCAACAAGGCCCTGCTGTGTCTCAGTGCACCCTGGCTTCCATGCGCATCTGGAGTATCACAAAGGCTCCTTGGTTCCACGAGGTCTTGCTGTGTCACAATGGATGCTGTGCTCCATGAGGCCCTCCAAAGTCATCATGGAGCCTTGATTCCATGTGCTTCCATTGTGTCCCAGGGATCGCCTTGGTTCCATCAGTTTCCTTAGTGGCACAATGCTCTCCATGCTTCCATGATTGCCCACAATGTCACAATGCTCTCCATGCTTCCATGAGGCCCTGCTTTGCCACAATGGTCCCCTTGTGTCCATGAGGCCCCACTGTGTCCCAATGGACGGATGGTTCCATGAGGTTCCGTGCTGTCCCCATGGTCTTCTTGAATCCGCAGTGTAACAATGGACCATTGCTTCCAGGCGGCCTCTCTGTGTCACAAGGGGCTCCTTGATTCCATGATTCGCCACGGTGTCACCATGGAGCCTTGTTTCTAGGAGGTTCTGTAGTGTCACAATTGTCTCCTTGATGCCATGAGCCCCTGCAGTGTCACAATGGCTCCTTGCTTCCATGAGGAACACAAAAGCTTTGCATCAACACTGAGCAACAGCTGCTGAACACACCTGGGAGCACCTGCTTGCATCAAAAGAGGGCTTCAAGCAGAGAATGGCAGCAGCAGCTTCCATCTGCAACAGAGAGCCAGGCAAAGGACAGGGACAGAGAATTCCGTGGAAAGACTGCGAGAATTCTGCTCCCAGAGATCATTCCTGCTCACAGTGTCCCTTGTAGAAAGGGGACATCATTGCAAGCAGGCTGGACTGAGTATGTGGGTTTGTTGTTCAGGAAACCTGCTCAGGCTTTTCCATTCTTTCCTTACATCAGGAAAACTTTCCTGGGCCTGTGTGCAGGCAGAGCCCTGAGGAGAGCAGATGGCACATGGTGCCGTGGGCTGGGACGGCCAGCTGCAGAGCTGAAGGGAAGAAGACCGGTTGTGTCACAATGGCTCCTTGGGTTCATGTGCATCACCTGTGTCACCATGGTCTCCTTGATTCCATGAGGCCCCACTGTGTCACAATGGCTCCTTGGCTTCATGTGAATCACCTGTGTCACCATGGTCTCCTTGATTCCATGAGGCCCCACTGTGTCACAATGGCTCCTTGGCTTCATGTGCATCACCTGTGTCACCATGGTCTCCTTGATTCCATGAGGCCCCACTGTGTCACAATGGCCCCTTGCTTCCATAGGTTTTCTATTGTAACAATGGACTCCTTGGTTCTGTGAGCTACCCTGCTTTTTGCAGAGGTGTCTTTGGTTCCAACAAGGCCCTGCTGCGTCTCATGAGGAACACATTTCCATGTGGTTCCATGATTCCCCACGGTGTCACCATGGAGCCTTCTTTCTAGGAGGTTCTGTAGTGTCACAATTGTCTCCTTGATGCCATGAGCCCCTGCAGTGTCACAATGGCTCCTTGCTTCCATGAGGAACACAAAAGCTTTGCATCAACACTGAGCAACAGCTGCTGAACACACCTGGGAGCATCTGCTTGCATCAAAAGAGGGCTTCAAGCTGAGAAAGGCACCAGCAGCTTCCATCTGCAACAGAGAGCCAGGCAAAGGACAGGGACAGGGAATTCCGTGGAAAGACTGCGAGAATTCTGCTCCCAGACATCATTCCTGCTCACAGTGTCCCTTGTAGAAAGGGGACATCATTGCAGGCAGCCTGGACTGAGCATGTGGGTTTGGTTGTCTAGGGAACCTGCTCAGGCTTTTTCATTCTTTCCTTACAAACAGGAAAACTTCTCTGGGCCTGTGTGCAGGCAGAGCCCTGAGGAGAGCACTTGGCACATGGTGCTGTGGGCTGGGACAGCCAGCTGCAGAGCTGAAGGGAAGAAGCCCCACAGTGTCACAATGGCTCCTTGGCTTCATGTGCATCACCTGTGTCACCATGGTCTCCTTGATTCCATCAGGCCCCACTGTGTCACAATGGCTCCTTGGCTTCATGTGCATCACCTGTGTCACCATGGTCTCCTTGATTCCATGAGGCCCCACTGTGTCACAATGGCTCCTTGGCTTCATGTGCATCACCTGTGTCACCATGGTCTCCTTGATTCCATGAGGCCCCACTGGGTCACAATGGCTCCTTGGCTTCATGTGCATCACCTGTGTCACCATGGTCTCCTTGATTCCATGAGGCCCCACTGGGTCACAATGGCTCTGTGGCTTCCATGTGGCCCCACTGTGTCACAATGGTCTCCTTGCTTCCATAGGTTTTCTATTGTAACAATGGACTCCTTGGTTCTGTGAGCTACCCTGCTTTTGGTAGAGGTGTCTTTGGTTCCAACAAGGCCCTGCTGCGTCTCATGAGGAACACATTTCCATGTGGTTCCATGATTCCCCACGGTGTCATCATGGAGACTTGTTTCTAGGAGGTTCTGTAGTGTCACAATTGTCTCCTTGATGCCATGAGCCCCTGCAGTGTCACAATGGCTCCTTGCTTCCATGAGGAACACAAAAGCTTTGCATCAACACTGAGCAACAGCTGCTGAACACACCTGGGAGCATCTGCTTGCATCAAACGAGGGCTTCAAGATGAGAAAGGCACCAGCAGCTTCCATCTGCAACAGAGAGCCAGGCAAAGGACAGGGACAGAGAATTCAGTGGAAAGACTGTGAGAATTCTGCTCTCAGAGATCATTCCTGCTCACAGTGTCCCTTGTAGAAAGGGGACATCATTGCAGGCAGCCTGGACTCAGCATGTGGGGTTTGTTGTTTAGGAAAGCTGCTCAGGCTTTTCCATTCTTTCCTTACAAACAGGAAAACTTCTCTGGGCCTGTGTGCAGGCAGAGTCCTGAGGAGAGCAGTTGGCACATAGTGCTGTGGGCTGGGACAGCCAGCTGCAGAGCTGAAGGGAAGAAGCCCCGCTGTGTCACAATGGCTCCTTGGCTTCATGTGCATCACCTGTGTCACCATGGTCTCCTTGATTCCATCAGGCCCCACTGGGTCACAATGGCTCCTTGGCTTCATGTGCATCACCTGTGTCACCATGGTCTCCTTGATTCCATGAGGCCCCACTGGGTCACAATGGCTCCTTGGCTTCATGTGCATCACCTGTGTCACCATGGTCTCCTTGATTCCATGAGGCCCCACTGTGTCACAATGGCTCCTTGGCTTCATGTGCATCACCTGTGTCACCATGGTCTCCTTGATTCCATGAGGCCCCACTGTGTCACAATGGCCCCTTGGCTTCATGTGCATCACCTGTGTCACCATGGTCTCCTTGATTCCATGAGGCCCCACTGTGTCACAATGGCTCCTTGGCTTCATGTGCATCACCTGTGTCACCATGGTCTCCTTGATTCCATGAGGCCCCACTGTGTCACAATGGCTCCTTGGCTTCATGTGCATCACCTGTGTCACCATGGTCTCCTTGATTCCATGAGGCCCCACTGGGTCACAATGGCTCCTTGGCTTCATGTGCATCACCTGTGTCACCATGGTCTCCTTGATTCCATGAGGCCCCACTGTGTCATAATGGCTCCTTGGCTTCATGTGCATCACCTGTGTCACCATGGTCTCCTTGATTCCATGAGGCCCCACTTTGTCACAATGGCTCCTTGCTTCCATGAGGTTCCGCAGTGTCACCATGCTCACCTTTGATCCACATTGTCATAATGGACAATTGCTTCCATGTGGCCCCACTGTGTCACAATAGCCCCTTGGTTCCATAGGTTTTCTAGAATGTAATGTATAATTTTCTACAATGTAACAATGGACTCCTTGGTTCTGTGAGCTCCCCTGCTTTTTGCAGAGGTGTCTTTGGTTCCAACAAGGCCCCTCTGTGTCTCAGTGCACCCTGGCTTGCATGCGCATCTGGAGTATCACAAAGGCTCCTTGGTTCCACGAGGTCTTGCTGTGTCACAATGGATGCTGTGCTCCATGAGGCCCTCCAAAGTCATCATGGAGCCTTGATTCCATGTGCTTCCATTGTGTCCCAGGGATCGCCTTGGTTCCATCAGTTTCCTTAGTGGCACAATGCTCTCCATGCTTCCATGATTGCCCACAATGTCACAATGCTCTCCATGCTTCCATGAGGCCCTGCTTTGCCACAATGGTCCCCTTGTGTCCATGAGGCCCCGCTGTGTCCCAATGGACGGATGGTTCCATGAGGTTCCGTGCTGTCCCCATGGTCTTCTTGAATCCGCAGTGTAACAATGGACCATTGCTTCCAGGCGGCCTCTCTGTGTCACAAGGGGCTCCTTGATTCCATGATTCGCCACGGTGTCACCATGGAGCCTTGTTTCTAGGAGGTTCTGTAGTGTCACAATTGTCTCCTTGATGCCATGAGCCCCTGCAGTGTCACAATGGCTCCTTGCTTCCATGAGGAACACAAAAGCTTTGCATCAACACTGAGCAACAGCTGCTGAACACACCTGGGAGCACCTGCTTGCATCAAAAGAGGGCTTCAAGCAGAGAATGGCAGCAGCAGCTTCCATCTGCAACAGAGAGCCAGGCAAAGGACAGGGACAGAGAATTCAGTGGAAAGACTGTGAGAATTCTGCTCTCAGAGATCATTCCTGCTCACAGTGTCCCTTGTAGAAAGGGGACATCATTGCAAGCAGGCTGGACTGAGTATGTGGGTTTGTTGTTCAGGAAACCTGCTCAGGCTTTTCCATTCTTTCCTTACATCAGGAAAACTTTCCTGGGCCTGTGTGCAGGCAGAGCCCTGAGGAGAGCAGATGGCACATGGTGCCGTGGGCTGGGACGGCCAGCTGCAGAGCTGAAGGGAAGAAGACCGGTTGTGTCACAATGGCTCCTTGGGTTCATGTGCATCACCTGTGTCACCATGGTCTCCTTGATTCCATGAGGCCCCACTGTGTCACAATGGCTCCTTGGCTTCATGTGAATCACCTGTGTCACCATGGTCTCCTTGATTCCATGAGGCCCCACTGTGTCACAATGGCTCCTTGGCTTCATGTGCATCACCTGTGTCACCATGGTCTCCTTGATTCCATGAGGCCCCACTGTGTCACAATGGCCCCTTGCTTCCATAGGTTTTCTATTGTAACAATGGACTCCTTGGTTCTGTGAGCTACCCTGCTTTTTGCAGAGGTGTCTTTGGTTCCAACAAGGCCCTGCTGCGTCTCATGAGGAACACATTTCCATGTGGTTCCATGATTCCCCACGGTGTCACCATGGAGCCTTGTTTCTAGGAGGTTCTGTAGTGTCACAATTGTCTCCTTGATGCCATGAGCCCCTGCAGTGTCACAATGGCTCCTTGCTTCCATGAGGAACACAAAAGCTTTGCATCAACACTGAGCAACAGCTGCTGAACACACCTGGGAGCATCTGCTTGCATCAAAAGAGGGCTTCAAGCTGAGAAAGGCACCAGCAGCTTCCATCTGCAACAGAGAGCCAGGCAAAGGACAGGGACAGGGAATTCCGTGGAAAGACTGCGAGAATTCTGCTCCCAGACATCATTCCTGCTCACAGTGTCCCTTGTAGAAAGGGGACATCATTGCAGGCAGCCTGGACTGAGCATGTGGGTTTGGTTGTCTAGGGAACCTGCTCAGGCTTTTTCATTCTTTCCTTACAAACAGGAAAACTTCTCTGGGCCTGTGTGCAGGCAGAGCCCTGAGGAGAGCACTTGGCACATGGTGCCTCGGTGTGGGACAGCCAGCTGCAGAGCTGAAGGGAAGAAGCCCCGCTGTGTCACAATGGCTCCTTGGCTTCATGTGCATCACCTGTGTCACCATGGTCTCCTTGATTCCATGAGGCCCCACTGTGTCACAATGGCTCCTTGGCTTCATGTGCATCACCTGTGTCACCATGGTCTCCTTGATTCCATGAGGCCCCACTGGGTCACAATGGCTCTGTGGCTTCCATGTGGCCCCACTGTGTCACAATGGTCTCCTTGCTTCCATAGGTTTTCTATTGTAACAATGGACTCCTTGGTTCTGTGAGCTACCCTGCTTTTGGTAGAGGTGTCTTTGGTTCCAACAAGGCCCTGCTGCGTCTCATGAGGAACACATTTCCATGTGGTTCCATGATTCCCCACGGTGTCATCATGGAGTCTTGTTTCTAGGAGGTTCTGTAGTGTCACAATTGTCTCCTTGATGCCATGAGCCCCTGCAGTGTCACAATGGCTCCTTGCTTCCATGAGGAACACAAAAGCTTTGCATCAACACTGAGCAACAGCTGCTGAACACACCTGGGAGCATCTGCTTGCATCAAACGAGGGCTTCAAGATGAGAAAGGCACCAGCAGCTTCCATCTGCAACAGAGAGCCAGGCAAAGGACAGGGACAGAGAATTCAGTGGAAAGACTGTGAGAATTCTGCTCTCAGAGATCATTCCTGCTCACAGTGTCCCTTGTAGAAAGGGGACATCATTGCAGGCAGCCTGGACTCAGCATGTGGGGTTTGTTGTTTAGGAAAGCTGCTCAGGCTTTTCCATTCTTTCCTTACAAACAGGAAAACTTCTCTGGGCCTGTGTGCAGGCAGAGTCCTGAGGAGAGCAGTTGGCACATAGTGCTGTGGGCTGGGACAGCCAGCTGCAGAGCTGAAGGGAAGAAGCCCCGCTGTGTCACAATGGCTCCTTGGCTTCATGTGCATCACCTGTGTCACCATGGTCTCCTTGATTCCATCAGGCCCCACTGGGTCACAATGGCTCCTTGGCTTCATGTGCATCACCTGTGTCACCATGGTCTCCTTGATTCCATGAGGCCCCACTGTGTCACAATGGCTCCTTGGCTTCATGTGCATCACCTGTGTCACCATGGTCTCCTTGATTCCATGAGGCCCCACTGTGTCACAATGGCTCCTTGGCTTCATGTGCATCACCTGTGTCACCATGGTCTCCTTGATTCCATGAGGCCCCACTGTGTCACAATGGCTCCTTGGCTTCATGTGCATCACCTGTGTCACCATGGTCTCCTTGATTCCATGAGGCCCCACTGGGTCACAATGGCTCCTTGGCTTCATGTGCATCACCTGTGTCACCATGGTCTCCTTGATTCCATGAGGCCCCACTGTGTCACAATGGCTCCTTGGCTTCATGTGCATCACCTGTGTCACCATGGTCTCCTTGATTCCATGAGGCCCCACCGTGTCACAATGGCTCCTTGGCTTCATGTGCATCACCTGTGTCACCATGGTCTCCTTGATTCCATGAGGCCCCACTGTGTCATAATGGCTCCTTGGCTTCATGTGCATCACCTGTGTCACCATGGTCTCCTTGATTCCATGAGGCCCCACTTTGTCACAATGGCTCCTTGCTTCCATGAGGTTCCGCAGTGTCACCATGCTCACCTTTGATCCACATTGTCATAATGGACAATTGCTTCCATGTGGCCCCACTGTGTCACAATAGCCCCTTGGTTCCATAGGTTTTCTAGAATGTAATGTATAATTTTCTACAATGTAACAATGGACTCCTTGGTTCTGTGAGCTCCCCTGCTTTTTGCAGAGGTGTCTTTGGTTCCAACAAGGCCCCTCTGTGTCTCAGTGCACCCTGGCTTGCATGCGCATCTGGAGTATCACAAAGGCTCCTTGGTTCCACGAGGTCTTGCTGTGTCACAATGGATGCTGTGCTCCATGAGGCCCTCCAAAGTCATCATGGAGCCTTGATTCCATGTGCTTCCATTGTGTCCCAGGGATCGCCTTGGTTCCATCAGTTTCCTTAGTGGCACAATGCTCTCCATGCTTCCATGATTGCCCACAATGTCACAATGCTCTCCATGCTTCCATGAGGCCCTGCTTTGCCACAATGGTCCCCTTGTGTCCATGAGGCCCCGCTGTGTCCCAATGGACGGATGGTTCCATGAGGTTCCGTGCTGTCCCCATGGTCTTCTTGAATCCGCAGTGTAACAATGGACCATTGCTTCCAGGCGGCCTCTCTGTGTCACAAGGGGCTCCTTGATTCCATGATTCGCCACGGTGTCACCATGGAGCCTTGTTTCTAGGAGGTTCTGTGTAGGTACAAAAATGCTGTTAGTGAGGATCTTCTTGTTATTTTTCTAAGTCCGTGAGATACTTTTCTCTCTCACAGAAGAGGTAGCAGGGAATGTAAACAACCAAGCCACCTGCAACCTTGGAAAGTCTTGTTTATGGTATAGTAGAAAATATTTTGATAATGGATGTTTTAGGATTTTGGCCAATCACCCCCAAGGGGTGGCTGGTCCTTTGTCCAATTAGACTATGAAGAAAAAAGTCTATAAAAGAGTTTGTAAAATAATTAAATAAATCAATCTTGCTGCACAATTCCTGCCTGCTGGATCTTCTTCTCCTCCTCCTCCCTATAGCTGCGGGACACGGTGATATACCGTAGGAACCAGGCCTGCGGTAATATTTGGTGCTGCCCGACGTGATTTGCACTCTCTGACGTGTCCTGCTGCTGCGAGCCAAGCCGAATTCCTGTAGAGGTACGCTGTTCCTTTTACCCCCCCAGGACCGGGAGGTCCGACAGAACTGAGAAATGGAGAACAGCGGCTCACAGAATGACGCTGTCGTACTGGTCTGGAAAGGTGTGTTTAGCATATTGCAAACCTCCATTCCTGAAAACTCAGTTCGGGAATTATTAGACTGGGCTACTTTAAAAGGGATTTCCATGGACAGAGATACTGCCCTGGACTTTGCCTTATGGCAGGAACTCGGCTCTGCTGTCCGACACGAGCTCCCGACTGGGGAGCCGGCAGCGTTAGGATTATACAAAACCTGGCGTTCATTATTTTTTCTGCTGACAGCCCTTGACTGTCATAGCAGGGCTGGATCGCCTGTCTCGGTGATGAGTGACGGAGGAATGTCCGAGGGGGGCCCCGCTGACTGGGCTTCTGGGGCAAGTGATGGTGGATTCGGAATAACCCCCCCGGCTCCACAGGCAGAGCCTGCGCCGGCTCACCCTGCACAGTCTCAGGACTCCGCAGCCCCCAGGAACCCCGCGCCGCCAGAGGCGGGGGGGTCAGGGCAGAGGCAGGGTGCACAGCCTGCCTTGCCGTTCAGCTGGACGGCAGCCACGGCTTATCCAGGGCCGCAAATCAGCGGCTTAGCCAACTGGACGCCCAGAGAGCGTCCTAGTTCGGTTCCGTATGCACCTGGATCTAACTTAGCGGGCGTAGCGCCGGGCGTGCCCCCCCCGGAACTGCCTGGCTGTGCTCCGCTGCCCTCCCTGGCGCTGGACTGTTCTGCGCAGTCGCAAAACCGAGCCATGGACCCTTTTATGCAGCATTTGCCCTTTCTGGCAGAGCTGCGAAACCTATCCCAAAGGATGGGGGACTTGCTCAGCCTTTTAGAGCGGCGAATGCCCGAGCCCGCGCCGCAAGCGGCGCCAGCGCCGGCCGTGCCGCCCGCGCCGCCCGCGGCCCCCCCGCCAGAAGCGGGAGACGCAGCTCCGAGCCGAGAAACGGCGCAGCCGGCGGCGAAACCGGGAACAGCGCTGCCGCGGGAAAACGCGGAAGCGGCGGCGGCTGCTGAGCGGCGGGCAGAAGCGGCGGCGCCGGGAGCGCCCGCAGAGAACGGACCGGCAGCGGCGCCGGGCGCGTCCGCAGAGCGCCGGCCAGAGACGGCGGCGCCGAGCGCGCCCGGGGAGCGCGAAGCAGCGGCGGAAGCGGCAACCGCGCCGAACGCGGCTGCTGTGCGGGAGACGAGCGCGGCGCCGACCGCGGCGCCGGGCGCAGCCGTAGTTCCAGAGTCGGCTGCAGCTTCAGTACCGGCTCGGTCGGAACTGGCCGAGACGGCCTCCCGTAAAGAGACTGCTGTACAAACTGCCGCGCAGCCAGCTGCAGTCTGTCCTGTCTGTTCTGGCTCTGGCGAACCTAGCCAAAGTGCCTCCCCTCCCCGTACATTTCTGTTCCCTCCCAGCACCCCAAAGTTGCCTTTGCCTGATGATTCCTCGTCCGGAAGTGAGGCAGATGAGGTTCTGGCCTCAGGTCGTCAGGCGGCTGTAGCCGCGCGGCGAAGAAAAAGGCTGCGCCGGTCTCGCCCTTGGACCTTTCCGGACTGCACGGTAACAGTGCGTCCGACGCATCATAATCGCTTCCTAGAGTCTCTTAAGGTGCAAGCATTGGGGGAGGGTGACTGGAGGTTATTAGAAATCCTTGGACTGCCAAATAGATCTGAGGATTCTGGGGGTAACCGGGGAGCTGTTACACTCCATCCGCAGGCTGTGCCCGACGTTCAGGATGGTACTGGTTCCCCAAAAGAGATCCGAGCTTTCCCAGTGTATAAGGCTCTCCCAGATTCAGGGGAGCATGACAAGCATGAGGTAATTGCTTGGAAAGTTGCCCAGGACCTCCAATCCAAGGTGGCACAATATGGGCTGGGTTCTGCTGAGGTTATGCAAGCAATAAGGGTGATAAATACAGATTTGCTTTCTCCATTTGATATCAGACACTTAGGTCAAATTCTATTTCAACCTGTACAATTTACAGTTTTTGAGACAACCTGGAGAAAGCTGGCCAAGAAGACTGCATTAGCAAATTTGCAGCTCCCTGCTGCTGATCCTAGACAGACAGCAGGAGTGGATGCTTTGATGGGGACTGGTCCCTTCTCTGATCCCAGTCTACAGGGTAACTTGCCCTCTAGCATCCTGCAGCAAGCACAACAGGTCGGCATGGCTGCCCTGTTAAAAACCATAGAGTTGTCAGCACCCAGAAAGCGATATACTGAAATAGTTCAAGGGAAATCAGAGTCATTCCTTTCTTTTGTAGAGAAAGTTGCTGCTTCTCTTGAGAAGCAGGTTGAAGATGACGGGTTAAGACAGTTGTTGTTAAGGCAGTTAGTGAGAGATAACGCAAACGAGGAGTGCAGAAAAATCATAGATGCCTTACCAGGGGATCCTGAGGTAACAGACATGGTCGAAGCCTGCGCTAAGGTGGGATCTGGGAGCCAGAGAAGGTCTGCTTTGGCTGCGTTCCTGCAGCCTGTTCACGCATCTTCTGGTCGTGAACCAAAGCAACCAAAACAGGTGAAGAAACGGAAGCGGCCTAAGCCTAGCCAAAAAGAGAACACACCGATCCCCCAGTGCAAAAGGTGTGGCAGGCCAGGGCATTGCACGGGCTACTGTAGATCCCGGACTCATGCCAATGGTCAGCCTTTTTCGGGAAACTTCCGCCGGGGTGCAAGGAGGGGGAATTGCTCTCCGATGCAGTCGCTCCCCCAGAGAGTGGCACAGGTACAGGCACAGGCCTACCCAGCCACCCTAGAGACGGCACCCAGGGATCAGACGGCACCCACGGATCAGACGGGTTTGACGTCCACACCACAGCCGCAGTCGTCTTAGACTCTAGCGGTATTTATAAGGTTCCCTTGGATGCATATGGACCCTTAGCCCAGGGATCCAGTGCGATGCTGGTGGGAAAACCTGATGTTGCCCATCAAGGAATCTTAGTGCACTCAGGAGTTATTGATGCTGACTTTAAAGGTCAGATTTGCGCTATGGTCTCCACGCAAAAACCCCCTGTAACTATTCCTGAAAAGACCTGCCTTGCTAAATTGGTGCCTTTTAAGTCTTGTGTCCCCAGGATAGAGCAACAAACTCACGAAGATAATGGCAGTGGATCTACGGGACTTCCGCAGGCCTTCTGGACTGCAGACATCTCTGACCAAAGGCCACAGATGACATGTACCCTGATCCTGCCGAACGCCCGTCTGCCCCGGATTCAGCTTCGAGGTTTGATTGATACGGGTGCTGATGTAACTATCATCTCCTTCTCTGCGTGGCCTCCCTCATGGCCTTTAGCCCCGGTGGGATCGGCCATCGCAGGATTAGGAGGATCCACACAGAGCTATTTAAGCGAACAGCCTGTGGTGGTGAAGGATTTAGAGGGGCACACAGCTACAATTAGGCCTTATGTTGCTACCACTTCCCTTAACCTTTGGGGACGGGATGTGTTGGCAGCCTGGGGCATACGGATTGGGACAAATTTTTAGCAGGGGTCACTGTGTGCAAGGGCGCACAGTATCCTACACTGCCCTTGAGGTGGTTGATTAACACACCAATCCGAGTCAGGCTCTGCTCAGTTAGTTGAATTAAGGGCTGTTACCATGGCTTTTCAGCGATTCTCACAGGAACCTTTGAATTTGGTGACTGACTCTGCTTATGTAGCAGATATAACTCAACGCTTAGATTGTTCACTTCTGAAGGAGGTGAACAATGCGGCTCTGTTTTCACTGTTGCAAACCTTGTGGTCTGCGATTCAGGCTTGAGTGCATCCGTATTACATTCTGCACATTCGAAGCCACACCAATTTACCAGGGTTTCTAACAGAAGGCAATGCCAGGGCTGACATGCTGGCCAACCCTGCGTGGGTAGGGCCTCAGCCTGACAAAATTGCACAAGCCAAGGCATCGCACGGTTTCTTCCATCAAAGTGCACATACCCTGCAGAAGCAGTTCCATTTAACGCCAACCGAGGTGCGCGACATTGTCAGCGCTTGTGCTGACTGTCATGGACTCGCTGCGCCTTTGCCAGCGGGGGTAAACCCCAGAGGGCTAAAAGCCTTGCAGATTTGGCAAACGGATGTAACTCACATCCCAGAATTTGGTCGGCTGAAATATGTGCACGTGTCTATTGACACTTTCTCCTCGGCTATGTGGGCTACTGCTCACACTGGAGAGAAGGGCCGTGATGTCATTGCCCATTGGAAATTGGCTTTCTCAGTCCTGGGCGTGCCAGCTTCTGTGAAAACCGATAATGGTCCTGCCTACGCCTCGGAGAAGATGCGGCAGTTTTTACACCTATGGGGTGTAGACCATACCTTTGGTATCCCACATTCTCCTACTGGCCAAGCCATTGTCGAACGCGCTCATGGTACCTTGAAGCGTGTTTTGGACAAACAGAAAAGGGGAATGCATGGAGAAACCCCACAGAGCCGACTAGCAAAAGCTTTGTATACAATTAATCACCTTACAGTACCACAAAATTCAAATAATCCTGTTATTCTGAATCATTTTCTCTCATTGCAGTCTGCAGGCGACAGACAGCTGCCCCGGGCAAAAGTCTGGGTACGGAATTTACTCACTAACCAATGGGAAGGCCCACATGAGCTTATCGTTTGGGGTCGTGGGTATGCTTGCGTTTCCACAGATACTGGAGTACAGTGGCTACCTTCAAAATGCGTTCACCCTGACCTGCGGCACCAGAGGCAGAACAGGCAACCTCCAAATGATGACCAGAACGCCAACCATCCAAATGGCGACCAGAATGTAGATCATCAGCCTAATGACTCTTCTGATGACGACCAGGATGTCAACCATCAGGCAGATGGTCCTTCTACAAGCAGAGACTGGGATGGTCCTTCCACAAGCAGAGACTGAATTTTGAATTTCTTGTTACGGAGTCAGATAGTTAAAGCCTTAAGGACATTTTTAGAATTAATAACTGATGTAGATTTCTATTTAGGATTAATAGTAGGGTTGTTATCTTATAAAACAAAAAGGGGGAATTGTAGGTACAAAAATGCTGTTAGTGAGGATCTTCTTGTTATTTTTCTAAGTCCGTGAGATACTTTTCTCTCTCACAGAAGAGGTAGCAGGGAATGTAAACAACCAAGCCACCTGCAACCTTGGAAAGTCTTGTTTATGGTATAGTAGAAAATATTTTGATAATGGATGTTTTAGGATTTTGGCCAATCACCCCCAAGGGGTGGCTGGTCCTTTGTCCAATTAGACTATGAAGAAAAAAGTCTATAAAAGAGTTTGTAAAATAATTAAATAAATCAATCTTGCTGCACAATTCCTGCCTGCTGGATCTTCTTCTCCTCCTCCCTATAGCTGCGGGACACGGTGATATACCGTAGGAACCAGGCCTGCGGTAATAGTTCTGTACTGTCACAATTGTCTCCTTGATGCCATGAGCCCCTGCAGTGTCACAATGGCTCCTTGCTTCCATGAGGAACACAAAAGCTTTGCATCAACACTGAGCAACAGCTGCTGAACACACCTGGGAGCATCTGCTTGCATCAAAAGAGGGCTTCAAGCTGAGAATGGCAGCAGCAGCTTCCATCTGCAACAGAGAGCCAGGCAAAGGACAGGGACAGAGAATTCAGTGGAAAGACTGCGAGAATTCTGCTCCCAGAGATCATTCCTGCTCACAGTGTCCCTTGTAGAAAGGGGACATCATTGCAGGCAGCCTGGACTGAGCATGTGGGTTTGGTTGTCTAGGGAACCTGCTCAGGCTTTTCCATTCTTTCCTTACAAACAGGAAAACTTCTCTGGGCCTGTGTGCAGGCAGAGCCCTGAGGAGAGCACTTGGCACATGGTGCTGTGGGCTGGGACAGCCAGCTGCAGAGCTGAAGGGAAGAAGCCCCGCTGTGTCACAATGGCTCCTTGGCTTCATGTGCATCACCTGTGTCACCATGGTCTCCTTGATTCCATGAGGCCCCACTGTGTCACAATGGCTCCTTGGCTTCATGTGCATCACCTGTGTCACCATGGACTCCTTGATTCCATGAGGCCCCACTTTGTCACAATGGCTCCTTGCTTCCATGAGGTTCCGCAGTGTCACCAGGCTCACCTTTGATCCACAATGTCATAATGGACAATTGCTTCCATGTGGCCCCACTGTGTCACAATAGCCCCTTGGTTCCATAGGTTTTCTAGAATGTAATGTATAATTTTCTACAATGTAACAATGGACTCCTTGGTTCTGTGAGCTCCCCTGCTTTTTGCAGAGGTGTCTTTGGTTCCAACAAGGCCCCAGTGCAGCCTGGCTTGCATGCGCATCTGGAGTATCACAAAGGCTCCTTGGTTCCACGAGGTCTTGCTGTGTCACAATGGATGCTGTGCTCCATGAGGCCCTCCAAAGTCATCATGGAGCCTTGATTCCATGTGCTTCCATTGTGTCCCAGGGATCGCCTTGGTTCCATCAGTTTCCTTAGTGGCACAATGCTCTCCATGCTTCCATGATTGCCCACAATGTCACAATGCTCTCCATGCTTCCATGAGGCCCTGCTGTGCCACAATGGTCCCCTTGTGTCCATGAGGCCCCGCTGTGTCCCAATGGACGGATGGCTCCATGAGGTTCCGTGCTGTCCCCATGGTCTTCTTGAATCCGCAGTGTAACAATGGACCATTGCTTCCAGGCGGCCTCTCTGTGTCACAAGGGGCTCCTTGATTCCATGATTCGCCACGGTGTCACCATGGAGCCTTGTTTCTAGGAGGTTCTGTAGTGTCACAATTGTCTCCTTGATGCCATGAGCCCCTGCAGTGTCACAATGGCTCCTTGCTTCCATGAGGAACACAAAAGCTTTGCATCAACACTGAGCAACAGCTGCTGAACACACCTGGGAGCACCTGCTTGCATCAAAAGAGGGCTTCAAGCAGAGAATGGCAGCAGCAGCTTCCATCCGCAACAGAGAGCCAGGGAAAGGACAGGGACAGAGAATTCCGTGGAAAGACTGCGGGAATTCTGCTCCCAGAGATCATTCCTGCTCACAGTGTCCCTTGTAGAAAGGGGACATCATTGCAGGCAGCCTGGACTGAGTATGTGGGTTTGTTGTTGAGGAAAGCTGCTCAGGCTTTTTCATTCTTTCCTTACAAACAGGAAAACTTCTCTGGGCCTGTGTGCAGGCAGAGCCCTGAGGAGAGCACTCGGCACATGGTGCCTCGGGCTGGGACAGCCAGCTGCAGAGCTGAAGGGAAGAAGCCCCGCTGTGTCACAATGGCTCCTTGGCTTCATGTGCATCACCTGTGTCACCATGGTCTCCTTGATTCCATGAGGCCCCGGTGTGTCACAATGGCTCCTTGGCTTCATGTGCATCACCTGTGTCACCATGGTCTCCTTGATTCCATGAGCCCCCACTTTGTCACAATGGCTCCTTGCTTCCATGAGGTTCCGCAGTGTCACCATGCTCACCTTTGATCCACATTGTCATAATGGACAACTGCTTCCATGTGGCCCCACTGTGTCACAATAGCCCCTTGGTTCCATAGGTTTTCTAGAATGTAATGTATAATTTTCTACAATGTAACAATGGACTCCTTGGTTCTGTGAGCTACCCTGCTTTTTGCAGAGGTGTCCTTGGTTCCAACAAGGCCCCTCTGTGTCTCAGTGCACCCTGGCTTCCATGCGCATCTGGAGTATCACAAAGGCTCCTTGGTTCCACGAGGTCTTGCTGTGTCACAATGGATCCTGTGCTCCATGTGGCCCTCCAAAGTCATCATGGAGCCTTGATTCCATGTGCTTCCATTGTGTCCCAGTGATCGCCTTGGTTCCATCAGTTTCCTTAGTGGCACAATGCTCTCCATGCTTCCATGATTGCCCACAATGTCACAATGCTCTCCATGCTTCCATGAGGCCCTGCTTTGCCACAATGGTCCCCTTGTGTCCATGAGGCCCCGCTGTGTCCCAATGGACGGATGGTTCCATGAGGTTCCGTGCTGTCCCCATGGTCTTCTTGAATCCGCAGTGTAACAATGGACCATTGCTTCCAGGCGGCCTCTCTGTGTCACAAGGGGCTCCTTGATTCCAAGATTCGCCATGGTGTCACCATGGAGCCTTGTTTCTAGGAGGTTCTGTAGTGTCACAATTGTCTCCTTGATGCCATGAGCCCCTGCAGTGTCACAATGGCTCCTTGCTTCCATGAGGAACACAAAAGCTTTGCATCAACACTGAGCAACAGCTGCTGAACACACCTGGGAGCATCTGCTTGCATCAAAAGAGGGCTTCAAGCAGAGAATGGCACCAGCAGCTTCCATCTGCAACAGAGAGCCAGGCAAAGGACAGGGACAGGGAATTCCGTGGAAAGACTGCGAAAATTCTGCTCCCAGAGATCATTCCTGCTCACAGTGTCCCTTGTAGAAAGGGGACATCATTGCAGGCAGCCTGGACTGAGCATGTGGGGTTTGTTGTTTAGGAAAGCTGCTCAGGCTTTTCCATTCTTTCCTTACAAACAGGAAAACTTCTCTGGGCCTGTGTGCAGGCAGAGCCCTGAGGAGAGCACTTAGCATATGGTGCCTCGGTGTGGGACAGCCAGCTGCAGAGCTGAAGGGAAGAAGCCCCGCTGGGTCACAATGGCTTCTTGGCTTCATGTGCATCACCTGTGTCACCATGGTCTCCTTGATTCCATGAGGCCCCACTGTGTCACAATGGCTCCTTGGCTTCATGTGCATCACCTGTGTCACCATGGTCTCCTTGATTCCATCAGGCCCCACTGTGTCACAATGGCTCCTTGGCTTCATGTGCATCACCTGTGTCACCATGGTCTCCTTGATTCCATGAGGCCCCACTGTGTCACAATGGCTCCTTGGCTTCATGTGCATCACCTGTGTCACCATGGTCTCCTTGATTCCATGAGGCCCCACTGGGTCACAATGGCTCCGTGGCTTCCATGTGGCCCCACTGTGTCACAATGGTCTCTTTGCTTCCATAGGTTTTCTATTGTAACAATGTACTCCTTGGTTCTGTGAGCTACCCTGCTTTTTGCAGAGGTGTCTTTGGTTCCAACAAGGCCCTGCTGTGTCTCATGAGGAACACATTTCCATGTGGTTCCATGATTCGCCATGGTGTCACCATGGAGCCTTGTTTCTAGGAGGTTCTGTAGTGTCACAATTGTCTCCTTGATGCCATGAGCCCCTGCAGTGTCACAATGGCTCCTTGCTTCCATGAGGAACACAAAAGCTTTGCATCAACACTGAGCAACAGCTGCTGAACACACCTGGGAGCATCTGCTTGCATCAAAAGAGGGCTTCAAGCAGAGAATGGCAGCAGCAGCTTCCATCTGCAACAGAGAGCCAGGGAAAGGACAGGGACAGAGAATTCTGTGGAAAGACTGCGAGAATTCTGCTCCCAGAGATCATTCCTGCTCACAGTGTCCCTTGTAGAAAGGGGACATCATTGCAGGCAGCCTGGACTCAGCATGTGGGTTTGGTTGTCTAGGGAACCTGCTCAGGCTTTTCCATTCTTTCCTTACAAACAGGAAAACTTCTCCTGGGCCTGTGTGCAGGCAGAGCCCTGAGGAGAGCACTTGGAACATGGTGCTGTGGGCTGGGACAGCCAGCTGAAGAGCTCAAGGGAAGAAGCCCCACTGTGTCACAATGGCTCCTTGGCTTCATGTGCATCACCTGTGTCACCATGGTCTCCTTGATTCCATGAGGCCCCACTGTGTCACAATGGCTCCTTGGCTTCATGTGCATCACCTGTGTCACCATGGTCTCCTTGATTCCATGAGGCCCCACTGGGTCACAATGGCTCCTTGGCTTCATGTGCATCACCTGTGTCACCATGGTCTCCTTGATTCCATGAGGCCCCACTGTGTCACAATGGCTCCTTGGCTTCATGTGCATCACCTGTGTCACCATGGTCTCCTTGATTCCATGAGGCCCCACTGTGTCACAATGGCTCCTTGGCTTCATGTGCATCACCTGTGTCACCATGGTCTCCTTGATTCCATGAGGCCCCACTGTGTCACAATGGCTCCTTGGCTTCATGTGCATCACCTGTGTCACAATGGTCTCCTTGATTCCATGAGGCCCCACTGGGTCACAATGGCTCCGTGGCTTCCATGTGGCCCCACTGTGTCACAATGGCCCCTTGCTTCCATAGGTTTTCTATTGTAACAATGGACTCCTTGGTTCTGTGAGCTACCCTGCTTTTTGCAGTGGTGTCTTTGGTTCCAACAAGGCCCTGCTGTGTCTCATGAGGAACACATTTCCATGTGGTTCCATGATTCCCCACGGTGTCACCATGGAGCCTTCTTTCTAGGAGGTTCTGAAGTGTCACAATTGTCTCCTTGATGCCATGAGCCCCTGCAGTGTCACAATGGCTCCTTGCTTCCATGAGGAACACAAAAGCTTTGCGTCAACACTGAGCAACAGCTGCTGAACACACCTGGGAGCATCTGCTTGCATCAAAAGAGGGCTTCAAGCTGAGAAAGGCACCAGCAGCTTCCATCTGCAACAGAGAGCCAGGCAAAGGACAGGGACAGAGAATTCCGTGGAAGGACTGTGAGAATTCTGCTCCCAGAGATCATTCCTGCTCACAGTATCCCTTGTAGAAAGGGGACATCATTGCAGGCAGCCTGGACTGAGCATGTGGGTTTGGTTGTCTAGGGAACCTGCTCAGGCTTTTCCATTCTTTCCTTACAAACAGGAAAACTTCTCTGGGCCTGTGTGCAGGCAGAGGCCTGAGGAGAGCAGTTGGCACATAGTGCTGTGGGCTGGGACAGCCAGCTGCAGAGCTGAAGGGAAGAAGCCCCGCTGTGTCACAATGGCTCCTTGGCTTCATGTGCATCACCTGTGTCACCATGGTCTCCTTGATTCCATGAGGCCCCACTGTGTCACAATGGCTCCTTGGCTTCATGTGCATCACCTGTGTCACCATGGTCTCCTTGATTCCATGAGGCCCCACTGGGTCACAATGGCTCCTTGGCTTCATGTGCATCACCTGTGTCACAATGGCTCCTTGCTTCCATGAGGTTCCGCAGTGGCACCATGCTCACCTTTGATCCACATTGTCATAATGGACAATTGCTTCCATGTGGCCCCACTGTGTCACAATAGCCCCTTGGTTCCATAGGTTTTCTAGAATGTAATGTATAATTTTCTACAATGTAACAATGGACTCCTTGGTTCTGTGAGCTCCCCTGCTTTTTGCAGAGGTGTCTTTGGGTCCAACAAGGCCCCGCTGTGTCTCAGTGCAGCCTGGCTTCCATGCGCATCTGGAGTATCACAAAGGCTCCTTGCTTCCACGAGGTCTTGCTGTGTCACAATGGATGCTGTGCTCCATGAGGCCCTCCAAAGTCATCATGGAGCCTTGATTCCATGTGCTTCCATTGTGTCCCAGGGATCGCCTTGGTTCCATCAGTTTCCTTAGTGGCACAATGCTCTCCATGCTTCCATGATTGCCCACAATGTCACAATGCTCTCCATGCTTCCATGAGGCCCTGCTTTGCCACAATGGTCCCCTTGTGTCCATGAGGCCCCGCTGTGTCCCAATGGACGGATGGTTCCATGAGGTTCCGTGCTGTCCCCATGGTCTTCTTGAATCCGCAGTGTAACAATGGACCATTGCTTCCAGGCGGCCTCTCTGTGTCACAAGGGGCTCCTTGATTCCATGATTCGCCACGGTGTCACCATGGAGCCTTGTTTCTAGGAGGTTCTGTAGTGTCACAATTGTCTCCTTGATGCCATGAGCCCCTGCAGTGTCACAATGGCTCCTTGCTTCCATGAGGAACACAAAAGCTTTGCATCAACACTGAGCAACAGCTGCTGAACACACCTGGGAGCACCTGCTTGCATCAAAAGAGGGCTTCAAGCTGAGAATGGCAGCAGCAGCTTCCATCTGCAACAGAGAGCCGGGCAAAGGACAGGGACAGAGAATTCCGTGGAAAGACTGTGAGAATTCTGCTCTCAGAGATCATTCCTGCTCACAGTGTCCCTTGTAGAAAGGGGACATCATTGCAAGCAGGCTGGACTGAGTATGTGGGTTTGTTGTTTAGGAAACCTGCTCAGGCTTTTCCATTCTTTCCTTACATCAGGAAAACTTTCCTGGGCCTGTGTGCAGGCAGAGCCCTGAGGAGAGCAGATGGCACATGGTGCCGTGGGCTGGGACGGCGAGCTGCAGAGCTCAAGGGAAGAAGACCGGTTGTGTCACAATGGCTCCTTGGGTTCATGTGCATCACCTGTGTCACCATGGTCTCCTTGATTCCATGAGGCCCCACTGTGTCACAATGGCTCCTTGGCTTCATGTGCATCACCTGTGTCACCATGGTCTCCTTGATTCCATGAGGCCCCACTGGGTCACAATGGCTCTGTGGCTTCCATGTGGCCCCACTGTGTCACAATGGCCCCTTGCTTCCATAGGTTTTCTATTGTAACAATGGACTCCTTGGTTCTGTGAGCTACCCTGCTTTTTGCAGAGGTGTCTTTGGTTCCAACAAGGCCCTGCTGCATCTCATGAGGAACACATTTCCATGTGGTTCCATGATTCCCCACGGTGTCACCATGGAGCCTTGTTTCTAGGAGGTTCTGTACTGTCACAATTGTCTCCTTGATGCCATGAGCCCCTGCAGTGTCACAATGGCTCCTTGCTTCCATGAGGAACACAAAAGCTTTGCATCAACACTGAGCAACAGCTGCTGAACACACCTGGGAGCATCTGCTTGCATCAAACGATTGCTTCAAGCTGAGAAAGGCACCAGCAGCTTCCATCTGCAACAGAGAGCCAGGCAAAGGACAGGGACAGGGAATTCCGTGGAAAGACTGCGAGAATTCTGCTCCCAGAGATCATTCCTGCTCACAGTGTCCCTTGTAGAAAGGGGACATCATTGCAGGCAGCCTGGACTGAGCATGTGGGTTTGGTTGTCTAGGGAACCTGCTCAGGCTTTTTCATTCTTTCCTTACAAACAGGAAAACTTCTCCTGGGCCTGTGTGCAGGCAGAGCCCTGAGGAGAGCACTTGGCACATGGTGCTGTGGGCTGGGACAGCCAGCTGCAGAGCTGAAGGGAAGAAGCCCCACAGTGTCACAATGGCTCCTTGGCTTCATGTGCATCACCTGTGTCACCATGGTCTCCTTGATTCCATGAGGCCCCACTGTGTCACAATGGCTCCTTGGCTTCATGTGCATCACCTGTGTCACCATGGTCTCCTTGATTCCATGAGGCCCCACTGTGTCACAATGGCTCCTTGGCTTCATGTGCATCACCTGTGTCACCATGGTCTCCTTGATTCCATGAGGCCCCACTGGGTCACAATGGCTCCTTGGCTTCATGTGCATCACCTGTGTCACCATGGTCTCCTTGATTCCATGAGGCCCCACTGGGTCACAATGGCTCCTTGGCTTCCATGAGGCCCCACTGTGTCACAATGGTCTCCTTGATTCCATGAGGTTCCGCAGTGTCACCATGCTCACCTTTGATCCACATTGTCATAATGGACAATTGCTTCCATGTGGCCCCACTGTGTCACAATAGCCCCTTGGTTCCAAAGGTTTTCTAGAATGTAATGTATAATTTTCTACAATGTAACAATGGACTCCTTGGTTCTGTGAGCTACCCTGCTTTTTGCAGAGGTGTCTTTGGTTCCAACAAGGCCCTGCTGTGTCTCAGTGCACCCTGGCTTCCATGCGCATCTGGAGTATCACAAAGGCTCCTTGCTTCCACGAGGTCTTGCTGTGTCACAATGGATGCTGTGCTCCATGAGGCCCTCCAAAGTCATCATGGAGCCTTGATTCCATGTGCTTCCATTGTGTCCCAGGGATCGCCTTGGTTCCATCAGTTTCCTTAGTGGCACAATGCTCTCCATGCTTCCATGATTGCCCACAATGTCACAATGCTCTCCATGCTTCCATGAGGCCCTGCTTTGCCACAATGGTCCCCTTGTGTCCATGAGGCCCCACTGTGTCCCAATGGACGGATGGTTCCATGAGGTTCCGTGCTGTCCCCATGGTCTTCTTGAATCCGCAGTGTAACAATGGACCATTGCTTCCAGGCGGCCTCTCTGTGTCACAAGGGGCTCCTTGATTCCATGATTCGCCACGGTGTCACCATGGAGCCTTGTTTCTAGGAGGTTCTGTAGTGTCACAATTGTCTCCTTGATGCCATGAGCCCCTGCAGTGTCACAATGGCTCCTTGCTTCCATGAGGAACACAAAAGCTTTGCATCAACACTGAGCAACAGCTGCTGAACACACCTGGGAGCACCTGCTTGCATCAAAAGAGGGCTTCAAGCAGAGAATGGCAGCAGCAGCTTCCATCTGCAACAGAGAGCCAGGCAAAGGACAGGGACAGAGAATTCCGTGGAAAGACTGCGAGAATTCTGCTCCCAGAGATCATTCCTGCTCACAGTGTCCCTTGTAGAAAGGGGACATCATTGCAAGCAGGCTGGACTGAGTATGTGGGTTTGTTGTTCAGGAAACCTGCTCAGGCTTTTCCATTCTTTCCTTACATCAGGAAAACTTTCCTGGGCCTGTGTGCAGGCAGAGCCCTGAGGAGAGCAGATGGCACATGGTGCCGTGGGCTGGGACGGCCAGCTGCAGAGCTGAAGGGAAGAAGACCGGTTGTGTCACAATGGCTCCTTGGGTTCATGTGCATCACCTGTGTCACCATGGTCTCCTTGATTCCATGAGGCCCCACTGTGTCACAATGGCTCCTTGGCTTCATGTGAATCACCTGTGTCACCATGGTCTCCTTGATTCCATGAGGCCCCACTGTGTCACAATGGCTCCTTGGCTTCATGTGCATCACCTGTGTCACCATGGTCTCCTTGATTCCATGAGGCCCCACTGTGTCACAATGGCCCCTTGCTTCCATAGGTTTTCTATTGTAACAATGGACTCCTTGGTTCTGTGAGCTACCCTGCTTTTTGCAGAGGTGTCTTTGGTTCCAACAAGGCCCTGCTGCGTCTCATGAGGAACACATTTCCATGTGGTTCCATGATTCCCCACGGTGTCACCATGGAGCCTTCTTTCTAGGAGGTTCTGTAGTGTCACAATTGTCTCCTTGATGCCATGAGCCCCTGCAGTGTCACAATGGCTCCTTGCTTCCATGAGGAACACAAAAGCTTTGCATCAACACTGAGCAACAGCTGCTGAACACACCTGGGAGCATCTGCTTGCATCAAAAGAGGGCTTCAAGCTGAGAAAGGCACCAGCAGCTTCCATCTGCAACAGAGAGCCAGGCAAAGGACAGGGACAGGGAATTCCGTGGAAAGACTGCGAGAATTCTGCTCCCAGACATCATTCCTGCTCACAGTGTCCCTTGTAGAAAGGGGACATCATTGCAGGCAGCCTGGACTCAGCATGTGGGTTTGGTTGTCTAGGGAACCTGCTCAGGCTTTTTCATTCTTTCCTTACAAACAGGAAAACTTCTCTGGGCCTGTGTGCAGGCAGAGCCCTGAGGAGAGCACTTGGCACATGGTGCTGTGGGCTGGGACAGCCAGCTGCAGAGCTGAAGGGAAGAAGCCCCACAGTGTCACAATGGCTCCTTGGCTTCATGTGCATCACCTGTGTCACCATGGTCTCCTTGATTCCATCAGGCCCCACTGTGTCACAATGGCTCCTTGGCTTCATGTGCATCACCTGTGTCACCATGGTCTCCTTGATTCCATGAGGCCCCACTGTGTCACAATGGCTCCTTGGCTTCATGTGCATCACCTGTGTCACCATGGTCTCCTTGATTCCATGAGGCCCCACTGTGTCACAATGGCTCCTTGGCTTCATGTGCATCACCTGTGTCACCATGGTCTCCTTGATTCCATGAGGCCCCACTGGGTCACAATGGCTCTGTGGCTTCCATGTGGCCCCACTGTGTCACAATGGTCTCCTTGCTTCCATAGGTTTTCTATTGTAACAATGGACTCCTTGGTTCTGTGAGCTACCCTGCTTTTGGTAGAGGTGTCTTTGGTTCCAACAAGGCCCTGCTGCGTCTCATGAGGAACACATTTCCATGTGGTTCCATGATTCCCCACGGTGTCATCATGGAGTCTTGTTTCTAGGAGGTTCTGTAGTGTCACAATTGTCTCCTTGATGCCATGAGCCCCTGCAGTGTCACAATGGCTCCTTGCTTCCATGAGGAACACAAAAGCTTTGCATCAACACTGAGCAACAGCTGCTGAACACACCTGGGAGCATCTGCTTGCATCAAACGAGGGCTTCAAGATGAGAAAGGCACCAGCAGCTTCCATCTGCAACAGAGAGCCAGGCAAAGGACAGGGACAGAGAATTCAGTGGAAAGACTGTGAGAATTCTGCTCTCAGAGATCATTCCTGCTCACAGTGTCCCTTGTAGAAAGGGGACATCATTGCAGGCAGCCTGGACTCAGCATGTGGGGTTTGTTGTTTAGGAAAGCTGCTCAGGCTTTTCCATTCTTTCCTTACAAACAGGAAAACTTCTCTGGGCCTGTGTGCAGGCAGAGTCCTGAGGAGAGCAGTTGGCACATAGTGCTGTGGGCTGGGACAGCCAGCTGCAGAGCTGAAGGGAAGAAGCCCCGCTGTGTCACAATGGCTCCTTGGCTTCATGTGCATCACCTGTGTCACCATGGTCTCCTTGATTCCATCAGGCCCCACTGTGTCACAATGGCTCCTTGGCTTCATGTGCATCACCTGTGTCACCATGGTCTCCTTGATTCCATGAGGCCCCACTGGGTCACAATGGCTCCTTGGCTTCATGTGCATCACCTGTGTCACCATGGTCTCCTTGATTCCATGAGGCCCCACTGTGTCACAATGGCTCCTTGGCTTCATGTGCATCACCTGTGTCACCATGGTCTCCTTGATTCCATGAGGCCCCACTGTGTCACAATGGCCCCTTGGCTTCATGTGCATCACCTGTGTCACCATGGTCTCCTTGATTCCATGAGGCCCCACTGTGTCACAATGGCTCCTTGGCTTCATGTGCATCACCTGTGTCACCATGGTCTCCTTGATTCCATGAGGCCCCACTGTGTCACAATGGCTCCTTGGCTTCATGTGCATCACCTGTGTCACCATGGTCTCCTTGATTCCATGAGGCCCCACTGGGTCACAATGGCTCCTTGGCTTCATGTGCATCACCTGTGTCACCATGGTCTCCTTGATTCCATGAGGCCCCACTGTGTCATAATGGCTCCTTGGCTTCATGTGCATCACCTGTGTCACCATGGTCTCCTTGATTCCATGAGGCCCCACTGTGTCACAATGGCTCCTTGCTTCCATGAGGTTCCGCAGTGTCACCATGCTCACCTTTGATCCACATTGTCATAATGGACAATTGCTTCCATGTGGCCCCACTGTGTCACAATAGCCCCTTGGTTCCATAGGTTTTCTAGAATGTAATGTATAATTTTCTACAATGTAACAATGGACTCCTTGGTTCTGTGAGCTCCCCTGCTTTTTGCAGAGGTGTCTTTGGTTCCAACAAGGCCCCTCTGTGTCTCAGTGCACCCTGGCTTGCATGCGCATCTGGAGTATCACAAAGGCTCCTTGGTTCCACGAGGTCTTGCTGTGTCACAATGGATGCTGTGCTCCATGAGGCCCTCCAAAGTCATCATGGAGCCTTGATTCCATGTGCTTCCATTGTGTCCCAGGGATCGCCTTGGTTCCATCAGTTTCCTTAGTGGCACAATGCTCTCCATGCTTCCATGATTGCCCACAATGTCACAATGCTCTCCATGCTTCCATGAGGCCCTGCTTTGCCACAATGGTCCCCTTGTGTCCATGAGGCCCCGCTGTGTCCCAATGGACGGATGGTTCCATGAGGTTCCGTGCTGTCCCCATGGTCTTCTTGAATCCGCAGTGTAACAATGGACCATTGCTTCCAGGCGGCCTCTCTGTGTCACAAGGGGCTCCTTGATTCCATGATTCGCCACGGTGTCACCATGGAGCCTTGTTTCTAGGAGGTTCTGTGTAGGTACAAAAATGCTGTTAGTGAGGATCTTCTTGTTATTTTTCTAAGTCCGTGAGATACTTTTCTCTCTCACAGAAGAGGTAGCAGGGAATGTAAACAACCAAGCCACCTGCAACCTTGGAAAGTCTTGTTTATGGTATAGTAGAAAATATTTTGATAATGGATGTTTTAGGATTTTGGCCAATCACCCCCAAGGGGTGGCTGGTCCTTTGTCCAATTAGACTATGAAGAAAAAAGTCTATAAAAGAGTTTGTAAAATAATTAAATAAATCAATCTTGCTGCACAATTCCTGCCTGCTGGATCTTCTTCTCCTCCTCCTCCCTATAGCTGCGGGACACGGTGATATACCGTAGGAACCAGGCCTGCGGTAATATTTGGTGCTGCCCGACGTGATTTGCACTCTCTGACGTGTCCTGCTGCTGCGAGCCAAGCCGAATTCCTGTAGAGGTACGCTGTTCCTTTTACCCCCCCAGGACCGGGAGGTCCGACAGAACTGAGAAATGGAGAACAGCGGCTCACAGAATGACGCTGTCGTACTGGTCTGGAAAGGTGTGTTTAGCATATTGCAAACCTCCATTCCTGAAAACTCAGTTCGGGAATTATTAGACTGGGCTACTTTAAAAGGGATTTCCATGGACAGAGATACTGCCCTGGACTTTGCCTTATGGCAGGAACTCGGCTCTGCTGTCCGACACGAGCTCCCGACTGGGGAGCCGGCAGCGTTAGGATTATACAAAACCTGGCGTTCATTATTTTTTCTGCTGACAGCCCTTGACTGTCATAGCAGGGCTGGATCGCCTGTCTCGGTGATGAGTGACGGAGGAATGTCCGAGGGGGGCCCCGCTGACTGGGCTTCTGGGGCAAGTGATGGTGGATTCGGAATAACCCCCCCGGCTCCACAGGCAGAGCCTGCGCCGGCTCACCCTGCACAGTCTCAGGACTCCGCAGCCCCCAGGAACCCCGCGCCGCCAGAGGCGGGGGGGTCAGGGCAGAGGCAGGGTGCACAGCCTGCCTTGCCGTTCAGCTGGACGGCAGCCACGGCTTATCCAGGGCCGCAAATCAGCGGCTTAGCCAACTGGACGCCCAGAGAGCGTCCTAGTTCGGTTCCGTATGCACCTGGATCTAACTTAGCGGGCGTAGCGCCGGGCGTGCCCCCCCCGGAACTGCCTGGCTGTGCTCCGCTGCCCTCCCTGGCGCTGGACTGTTCTGCGCAGTCGCAAAACCGAGCCATGGACCCTTTTATGCAGCATTTGCCCTTTCTGGCAGAGCTGCGAAACCTATCCCAAAGGATGGGGGACTTGCTCAGCCTTTTAGAGCGGCGAATGCCCGAGCCCGCGCCGCAAGCGGCGCCAGCGCCGGCCGTGCCGCCCGCGCCGCCCGCGGCCCCCCCCGCCAGAAGCGGGAGACGCAGCTCCGAGCCGAGAAACGGCGCAGCCGGCGGCGAAACCGGGAACAGCGCTGCCGCGGGAAAACGCGGAAGCGGCGGCGGCTGCTGAGCGGCGGGCAGAAGCGGCGGCGCCGGGAGCGCCCGCAGAGAACGGACCGGCAGCGGCGCCGGGCGCGTCCGCAGAGCGCCGGCCAGAGACGGCGGCGCCGAGCGCGCCCGGGGAGCGCGAAGCAGCGGCGGAAGCGGCAACCGCGCCGAACGCGGCTGCTGTGCGGGAGACGAGCGCGGCGCCGACCGCGGCGCCGGGCGCAGCCGTAGTTCCAGAGTCGGCTGCAGCTTCAGTACCGGCTCGGTCGGAACTGGCCGAGACGGCCTCCCGTAAAGAGACTGCTGTACAAACTGCCGCGCAGCCAGCTGCAGTCTGTCCTGTCTGTTCTGGCTCTGGCGAACCTAGCCAAAGTGCCTCCCCTCCCCGTACATTTCTGTTCCCTCCCAGCACCCCAAAGTTGCCTTTGCCTGATGATTCCTCGTCCGGAAGTGAGGCAGATGAGGTTCTGGCCTCAGGTCGTCAGGCGGCTGTAGCCGCGCGGCGAAGAAAAAGGCTGCGCCGGTCTCGCCCTTGGACCTTTCCGGACTGCACGGTAACAGTGCGTCCGACGCATCATAATCGCTTCCTAGAGTCTCTTAAGGTGCAAGCATTGGGGGAGGGTGACTGGAGGTTATTAGAAATCCTTGGACTGCCAAATAGATCTGAGGATTCTGGGGGTAACCGGGGAGCTGTTACACTCCATCCGCAGGCTGTGCCCGACGTTCAGGATGGTACTGGTTCCCCAAAAGAGATCCGAGCTTTCCCAGTGTATAAGGCTCTCCCAGATTCAGGGGAGCATGACAAGCATGAGGTAATTGCTTGGAAAGTTGCCCAGGACCTCCAATCCAAGGTGGCACAATATGGGCTGGGTTCTGCTGAGGTTATGCAAGCAATAAGGGTGATAAATACAGATTTGCTTTCTCCATTTGATATCAGACACTTAGGTCAAATTCTATTTCAACCTGTACAATTTACAGTTTTTGAGACAACCTGGAGAAAGCTGGCCAAGAAGACTGCATTAGCAAATTTGCAGCTCCCTGCTGCTGATCCTAGACAGACAGCAGGAGTGGATGCTTTGATGGGGACTGGTCCCTTCTCTGATCCCAGTCTACAGGGTAACTTGCCCTCTAGCATCCTGCAGCAAGCACAACAGGTCGGCATGGCTGCCCTGTTAAAAACCATAGAGTTGTCAGCACCCAGAAAGCGATATACTGAAATAGTTCAAGGGAAATCAGAGTCATTCCTTTCTTTTGTAGAGAAAGTTGCTGCTTCTCTTGAGAAGCAGGTTGAAGATGACGGGTTAAGACAGTTGTTGTTAAGGCAGTTAGTGAGAGATAACGCAAACGAGGAGTGCAGAAAAATCATAGATGCCTTACCAGGGGATCCTGAGGTAACAGACATGGTCGAAGCCTGCGCTAAGGTGGGATCTGGGAGCCAGAGAAGGTCTGCTTTGGCTGCGTTCCTGCAGCCTGTTCACGCATCTTCTGGTCGTGAACCAAAGCAACCAAAACAGGTGAAGAAACGGAAGCGGCCTAAGCCTAGCCAAAAAGAGAACACACCGATCCCCCAGTGCAAAAGGTGTGGCAGGCCAGGGCATTGCACGGGCTACTGTAGATCCCGGACTCATGCCAATGGTCAGCCTTTTTCGGGAAACTTCCGCCGGGGTGCAAGGAGGGGGAATTGCTCTCCGATGCAGTCGCTCCCCCAGAGAGTGGCACAGGTACAGGCACAGGCCTACCCAGCCACCCTAGAGACGGCACCCAGGGATCAGACGGCACCCACGGATCAGACGGGTTTGACGTCCACACCACAGCCGCAGTCGTCTTAGACTCTAGCGGTATTTATAAGGTTCCCTTGGATGCATATGGACCCTTAGCCCAGGGATCCAGTGCGATGCTGGTGGGAAAACCTGATGTTGCCCATCAAGGAATCTTAGTGCACTCAGGAGTTATTGATGCTGACTTTAAAGGTCAGATTTGCGCTATGGTCTCCACGCAAAAACCCCCTGTAACTATTCCTGAAAAGACCTGCCTTGCTAAATTGGTGCCTTTTAAGTCTTGTGTCCCCAGGATAGAGCAACAAACTCACGAAGATAATGGCAGTGGATCTACGGGACTTCCGCAGGCCTTCTGGACTGCAGACATCTCTGACCAAAGGCCACAGATGACATGTACCCTGATCCTGCCGAACGCCCGTCTGCCCCGGATTCAGCTTCGAGGTTTGATTGATACGGGTGCTGATGTAACTATCATCTCCTTCTCTGCGTGGCCTCCCTCATGGCCTTTAGCCCCGGTGGGATCGGCCATCGCAGGATTAGGAGGATCCACACAGAGCTATTTAAGCGAACAGCCTGTGGTGGTGAAGGATTTAGAGGGGCACACAGCTACAATTAGGCCTTATGTTGCTACCACTTCCCTTAACCTTTGGGGACGGGATGTGTTGGCAGCCTGGGGCATACGGATTGGGACAAATTTTTAGCAGGGGTCACTGTGTGCAAGGGCGCACAGTATCCTACACTGCCCTTGAGGTGGTTGATTAACACACCAATCCGAGTCAGGCTCTGCTCAGTTAGTTGAATTAAGGGCTGTTACCATGGCTTTTCAGCGATTCTCACAGGAACCTTTGAATTTGGTGACTGACTCTGCTTATGTAGCAGATATAACTCAACGCTTAGATTGTTCACTTCTGAAGGAGGTGAACAATGCGGCTCTGTTTTCACTGTTGCAAACCTTGTGGTCTGCGATTCAGGCTTGAGTGCATCCGTATTACATTCTGCACATTCGAAGCCACACCAATTTACCAGGGTTTCTAACAGAAGGCAATGCCAGGGCTGACATGCTGGCCAACCCTGCGTGGGTAGGGCCTCAGCCTGACAAAATTGCACAAGCCAAGGCATCGCACGGTTTCTTCCATCAAAGTGCACATACCCTGCAGAAGCAGTTCCATTTAACGCCAACCGAGGTGCGCGACATTGTCAGCGCTTGTGCTGACTGTCATGGACTCGCTGCGCCTTTGCCAGCGGGGGTAAACCCCAGAGGGCTAAAAGCCTTGCAGATTTGGCAAACGGATGTAACTCACATCCCAGAATTTGGTCGGCTGAAATATGTGCACGTGTCTATTGACACTTTCTCCTCGGCTATGTGGGCTACTGCTCACACTGGAGAGAAGGGCCGTGATGTCATTGCCCATTGGAAATTGGCTTTCTCAGTCCTGGGCGTGCCAGCTTCTGTGAAAACCGATAATGGTCCTGCCTACGCCTCGGAGAAGATGCGGCAGTTTTTACACCTATGGGGTGTAGACCATACCTTTGGTATCCCACATTCTCCTACTGGCCAAGCCATTGTCGAACGCGCTCATGGTACCTTGAAGCGTGTTTTGGACAAACAGAAAAGGGGAATGCATGGAGAAACCCCACAGAGCCGACTAGCAAAAGCTTTGTATACAATTAATCACCTTACAGTACCACAAAATTCAAATAATCCTGTTATTCTGAATCATTTTCTCTCATTGCAGTCTGCAGGCGACAGACAGCTGCCCCGGGCAAAAGTCTGGGTACGGAATTTACTCACTAACCAATGGGAAGGCCCACATGAGCTTATCGTTTGGGGTCGTGGGTATGCTTGCGTTTCCACAGATACTGGAGTACAGTGGCTACCTTCAAAATGCGTTCACCCTGACCTGCGGCACCAGAGGCAGAACAGGCAACCTCCAAATGATGACCAGAACGCCAACCATCCAAATGGCGACCAGAATGTAGATCATCAGCCTAATGACTCTTCTGATGACGACCAGGATGTCAACCATCAGGCAGATGGTCCTTCTACAAGCAGAGACTGGGATGGTCCTTCCACAAGCAGAGACTGAATTTTGAATTTCTTGTTACGGAGTCAGATAGTTAAAGCCTTAAGGACATTTTTAGAATTAATAACTGATGTAGATTTCTATTTAGGATTAATAGTAGGGTTGTTATCTTATAAAACAAAAAGGGGGAATTGTAGGTACAAAAATGCTGTTAGTGAGGATCTTCTTGTTATTTTTCTAAGTCCGTGAGATACTTTTCTCTCTCACAGAAGAGGTAGCAGGGAATGTAAACAACCAAGCCACCTGCAACCTTGGAAAGTCTTGTTTATGGTATAGTAGAAAATATTTTGATAATGGATGTTTTAGGATTTTGGCCAATCACCCCCAAGGGGTGGCTGGTCCTTTGTCCAATTAGACTATGAAGAAAAAAGTCTATAAAAGAGTTTGTAAAATAATTAAATAAATCAATCTTGCTGCACAATTCCTGCCTGCTGGATCTTCTTCTCCTCCTCCCTATAGCTGCGGGACACGGTGATATACCGTAGGAACCAGGCCTGCGGTAATAGTTCTGTACTGTCACAATTGTCTCCTTGATGCCATGAGCCCCTGCAGTGTCACAATGGCTCCTTGCTTCCATGAGGAACACAAAAGCTTTGCATCAACACTGAGCAACAGCTGCTGAACACACCTGGGAGCATCTGCTTGCATCAAAAGAGGGCTTCAAGCTGAGAATGGCAGCAGCAGCTTCCATCTGCAACAGAGAGCCAGGCAAAGGACAGGGACAGAGAATTCAGTGGAAAGACTGCGAGAATTCTGCTCCCAGAGATCATTCCTGCTCACAGTGTCCCTTGTAGAAAGGGGACATCATTGCAGGCAGCCTGGACTGAGCATGTGGGTTTGGTTGTCTAGGGAACCTGCTCAGGCTTTTCCATTCTTTCCTTACAAACAGGAAAACTTCTCTGGGCCTGTGTGCAGGCAGAGCCCTGAGGAGAGCACTTGGCACATGGTGCTGTGGGCTGGGACAGCCAGCTGCAGAGCTGAAGGGAAGAAGCCCCGCTGTGTCACAATGGCTCCTTGGCTTCATGTGCATCACCTGTGTCACCATGGTCTCCTTGATTCCATGAGGCCCCACTGTGTCACAATGGCTCCTTGGCTTCATGTGCATCACCTGTGTCACCATGGACTCCTTGATTCCATGAGGCCCCACTTTGTCACAATGGCTCCTTGCTTCCATGAGGTTCCGCAGTGTCACCAGGCTCACCTTTGATCCACAATGTCATAATGGACAATTGCTTCCATGTGGCCCCACTGTGTCACAATAGCCCCTTGGTTCCATAGGTTTTCTAGAATGTAATGTATAATTTTCTACAATGTAACAATGGACTCCTTGGTTCTGTGAGCTCCCCTGCTTTTTGCAGAGGTGTCTTTGGTTCCAACAAGGCCCCAGTGCACCCTGGCTTGCATGCGCATCTGGAGTATCACAAAGGCTCCTTGGTTCCACGAGGTCTTGCTGTGTCACAATGGATGCTGTGCTCCATGAGGCCCTCCAAAGTCATCATGGAGCCTTGATTCCATGTGCTTCCATTGTGTCCCAGGGATCGCCTTGGTTCCATCAGTTTCCTTAGTGGCACAATGCTCTCCATGCTTCCATGATTGCCCACAATGTCACAATGCTCTCCATGCTTCCATGAGGCCCTGCTGTGCCACAATGGTCCCCTTGTGTCCATGAGGCCCCGCTGTGTCCCAATGGACGGATGGCTCCATGAGGTTCCGTGCTGTCCCCATGGTCTTCTTGAATCCGCAGTGTAACAATGGACCATTGCTTCCAGGCGGCCTCTCTGTGTCACAAGGGGCTCCTTGATTCCATGATTCGCCACGGTGTCACCATGGAGCCTTGTTTCTAGGAGGTTCTGTAGTGTCACAATTGTCTCCTTGATGCCATGAGCCCCTGCAGTGTCACAATGGCTCCTTGCTTCCATGAGGAACACAAAAGCTTTGCATCAACACTGAGCAACAGCTGCTGAACACACCTGGGAGCACCTGCTTGCATCAAAAGAGGGCTTCAAGCAGAGAATGGCAGCAGCAGCTTCCATCCGCAACAGAGAGCCAGGGAAAGGACAGGGACAGAGAATTCCGTGGAAAGACTGCGGGAATTCTGCTCCCAGAGATCATTCCTGCTCACAGTGTCCCTTGTAGAAAGGGGACATCATTGCAGGCAGCCTGGACTGAGTATGTGGGTTTGTTGTTGAGGAAAGCTGCTCAGGCTTTTTCATTCTTTCCTTACAAACAGGAAAACTTCTCTGGGCCTGTGTGCAGGCAGAGCCCTGAGGAGAGCACTTGGCACATGGTGCTGTGGGCTGGGACAGCCAGCTGCAGAGCTGAAGGGAAGAAGCCCCACAGTGTCACAATGGCTCCTTGGCTTCATGTGCATCACCTGTGTCACCATGGTCTCCTTGATTCCATGAGGCCCCACTGTGTCACAATGGCTCCTTGGCTTCATGTGCATCACCTGTGTCACCATGGTCTCCTTGATTCCATGAGGCCCCACTGTGTCACAATGGCTCCTTGGCTTCATGTGCATCACCTGTGTCACCATGGTCTCCTTGATTCCATGAGGCCCCACTGTGTCACAATGGCTCCTTGGCTTCATGTGCATCACCTGTGTCACCATGGTCTCCTTGATTCCATGAGCCCCCACTTTGTCACAATGGCTCCTTGCTTCCATGAGGTTCCGCAGTGTCACCATGCTCACCTTTGATCCACATTGTCATAATGGACAACTGATTCCATGTGGCCCCACTGTGTCACAATAGCCCCTTGGTTCCATAGGTTTTCTAGAATGTAATGTATAATTTTCTACAATGTAACAATGGACTCCTTGGTTCTGTGAGCTACCCTGCTTTTTGCAGAGGTGTCCTTGGTTCCAACAAGGCCCCTCTGTGTCTCAGTGCACCCTGGCTTCCATGCGCATCTGGAGTATCACAAAGGCTCCTTGGTTCCACGAGGTCTTGCTGTGTCACAATGGATCCTGTGCTCCATGTGGCCCTCCAAAGTCATCATGGAGCCTTGATTCCATGTGCTTCCATTGTGTCCCAGTGATCGCCTTGGTTCCATCAGTTTCCTTAGTGGCACAATGCTCTCCATGCTTCCATGATTGCCCACAATGTCACAATGCTCTCCATGCTTCCATGAGGCCCTGCTTTGCCACAATGGTCCCCTTGTGTCCATGAGGCCCCGCTGTGTCCCAATGGACGGATGGTTCCATGAGGTTCCGTGCTGTCCCCATGGTCTTCTTGAATCCGCAGTGTAACAATGGACCATTGCTTCCAGGCGGCCTCTCTGTGTCACAAGGGGCTCCTTGATTCCAAGATTCGCCATGGTGTCACCATGGAGCCTTGTTTCTAGGAGGTTCTGTAGTGTCACAATTGTCTCCTTGATGCCATGAGCCCCTGCAGTGTCACAATGGCTCCTTGCTTCCATGAGGAACACAAAAGCTTTGCATCAACACTGAGCAACAGCTGCTGAACACACCTGGGAGCATCTGCTTGCATCAAAAGAGGGCTTCAAGCAGAGAATGGCAGCAGCAGCTTCCATCTGCAACAGAGAGCCAGGCAAAGGACAGGGACAGGGAATTCCGTGGAAAGACTGCGAAAATTCTGCTCCCAGAGATCATTCCTGCTCACAGTGTCCCTTGTAGAAAGGGGACATCATTGCAGGCAGCCTGGACTGAGCATGTGGGGTTTGTTGTTTAGGAAAGCTGCTCAGGCTTTTCCATTCTTTCCTTACAAACAGGAAAACTTCTCTGGGCCTGTGTGCAGGCAGAGCCCTGAGGAGAGCACTTAGCATATGGTGCCTCGGTGTGGGACAGCCAGCTGCAGAGCTGAAGGGAAGAAGCCCCGCTGGGTCACAATGGCTTCTTGGCTTCATGTGCATCACCTGTGTCACCATGGTCTCCTTGATTCCATGAGGCCCCACTGTGTCACAATGGCTCCTTGGCTTCATGTGCATCACCTGTGTCACCATGGTCTCCTTGATTCCATCAGGCCCCACTGTGTCACAATGGCTCCTTGGCTTCATGTGCATCACCTGTGTCACCATGGTCTCCTTGATTCCATGAGGCCCCACTGGGTCACAATGGCTCCTTGGCTTCATGTGCATCACCTGTGTCACCATGGTCTCCTTGATTCCATGAGGCCCCACTGGGTCACAATGGCTCCGTGGCTTCCATGTGGCCCCACTGTGTCACAATGGTCTCTTTGCTTCCATAGGTTTTCTATTGTAACAATGTACTCCTTGGTTCTGTGAGCTACCCTGCTTTTTGCAGAGGTGTCTTTGGTTCCAACAAGGCCCTGCTGTGTCTCATGAGGAACACATTTCCATGTGGTTCCATGATTCGCCATGGTGTCACCATGGAGCCTTGTTTCTAGGAGGTTCTGTAGTGTCACAATTGTCTCCTTGATCCCATGAGCCCCTGCAGTGTCACAATGGCTCCTTGCTTCCATGAGGAACACAAAAGCTTTGCATCAACACTGAGCAACAGCTGCTGAACACACCTGGGAGCACCTGCTTGCATCAAAAGAGGGCTTCAAGCAGAGAATGGCAGCAGCAGCTTCCATCTGCAACAGAGAGCCAGGGAAAGGACAGGGACAGAGAATTCTGTGGAAAGACTGCGGGAATTCTGCTCCCAGAGATCATTCCTGCTCACAGTGTCCCTTGTAGAAAGGGGACATCATTGCAGGCAGCCTGGACTGAGCATGTGGGTTTGGTTGTCTAGGGAACCTGCTCAGGCTTTTCCATTCTTTCCTTACAAACAGGAAAACTTCTCCTGGGCCTGTGTGCAGGCAGAGCCCTGAGGAGAGCACTTGGAACATGGTGCTGTGGGCTGGGACAGCCAGCTGAAGAGCTCAAGGGAAGAAGCCCCACTGTGTCACAATGGCTCCTTGGCTTCATGTGCATCACCTGTGTCACCATGGTCTCCTTGATTCCATGAGGCCCCACTGTGTCACAATGGCTCCTTGGCTTCATGTGCATCACCTGTGTCACCATGGTCTCCTTGATTCCATGAGGCCCCACTGTGTCACAATGGCTCCTTGGCTTCATGTGCATCACCTGTGTCACCATGGTCTCCTTGATTCCATGAGGCCCCACTGTGTCACAATGGCTCCTTGGCTTCATGTGCATCACCTGTGTCACAATGGTCTCCTTGATTCCATGAGGCCCCACTGGGTCACAATGGCTCCTTGGCTTCATGTGCATCACCTGTGTCACCATGGTCTCCTTGATTCCATGAGGCCCCACTGTGTCACAATGGCTCCTTGGCTTCATGTGCATCACCTGTGTCACAATGGTCTCCTTGATTCCATGAGGCCCCACTGGGTCACAATGGCTCCGTGGCTTCCATGTGGCCCCACTGTGTCACAATGGCCCCTTGCTTCCATAGGTTTTCTATTGTAACAATGGACTCCTTGGTTCTGTGAGCTACCCTGCTTTTTGCAGTGGTGTCTTTGGTTCCAACAAGGCCCTGCTGTGTCTCATGAGGAACACATTTCCATGTGGTTCCATGATTCCCCACGGTGTCACCATGGAGCCTTCTTTCTAGGAGGTTCTGAAGTGTCACAATTGTCTCCTTGATGCCATGAGCCCCTGCAGTGTCACAATGGCTCCTTGCTTCCATGAGGAACACAAAAGCTTTGCGTCAACACTGAGCAACAGCTGCTGAACACACCTGGGAGCATCTGCTTGCATCAAAAGAGGGCTTCAAGCTGAGAAAGGCACCAGCAGCTTCCATCTGCAACAGAGAGCCAGGCAAAGGACAGGGACAGAGAATTCCGTGGAAGGACTGTGAGAATTCTGCTCCCAGAGATCATTCCTGCTCACAGTATCCCTTGTAGAAAGGGGACATCATTGCAGGCAGCCTGGACTGAGCATGTGGGTTTGGTTGTCTAGGGAACCTGCTCAGGCTTTTCCATTCTTTCCTTACAAACAGGAAAACTTCTCTGGGCCTGTGTGCAGGCAGAGGCCTGAGGAGAGCAGTTGGCACATAGTGCTGTGGGCTGGGACAGCCAGCTGCAGAGCTGAAGGGAAGAAGCCCCGCTGTGTCACAATGGCTCCTTGGCTTCATGTGCATCACCTGTGTCACCATGGTCTCCTTGATTCCATGAGGCCCCACTGTGTCACAATGGCTCCTTGGCTTCATGTGCATCACCTGTGTCACCATGGTCTCCTTGATTCCATGAGGCCCCACTGGGTCACAATGGCTCCTTGGCTTCATGTGCATCACCTGTGTCACAATGGCTCCTTGCGTCCATGAGGTTCCGCAGTGTCACCATGCTCACCTTTGATCCACATTGTCATAATGGACAATTGCTTCCATGTGGCCCCACTGTGTCACAATAGCCCCTTGGTTCCATAGGTTTTCTAGAATGTAATGTATAATTTTCTACAATGTAACAATGGACTCCTTGGTTCTGTGAGCTCCCCTGCTTTTTGCAGAGGTGTCTTTGGGTCCAACAAGGCCCCGCTGTGTCTCAGTGCAGCCTGGCTTCCATGCGCATCTGGAGTATCACAAAGGCTCCTTGGTTCCACGAGGTCTTGCTGTGTCACAATGGATGCTGTGCTCCATGAGGCCCTCCAAAGTCATCATGGAGCCTTGATTCCATGTGCTTCCATTGTGTCCCAGGGATCGCCTTGGTTCCATCAGTTTCCTTAGTGGCACAATGCTCTCCATGCTTCCATGATTGCCCACAATGTCACAATGCTCTCCATGCTTCCATGAGGCCCTGCTTTGCCACAATGGTCCCCTTGTGTCCATGAGGCCCCGCTGTGTCCCAATGGACGGATGGTTCCATGAGGTTCCGTGCTGTCCCCATGGTCTTCTTGAATCCGCAGTGTAACAATGGACCATTGCTTCCAGGCGGCCTCTCTGTGTCACAAGGGGCTCCTTGATTCCATGATTCGCCACGGTGTCACCATGGAGCCTTGTTTCTAGGAGGTTCTGTAGTGTCACAATTGTCTCCTTGATGCCATGAGCCCCTGCAGTGTCACAATGGCTCCTTGCTTCCATGAGGAACACAAAAGCTTTGCATCAACACTGAGCAACAGCTGCTGAACACACCTGGGAGCACCTGCTTGCATCAAAAGAGGGCTTCAAGCAGAGAATGGCAGCAGCAGCTTCCATCTGCAACAGAGAGCCAGGCAAAGGACAGGGACAGAGAATTCCGTGGAAAGACTGCGAGAATTCTGCTCCCAGAGATCATTCCTGCTCACAGTGTCCCTTGTAGAAAGGGGACATCATTGCAAGCAGGCTGGACTGAGTATGTGGGTTTGTTGTTCAGGAAACCTGCTCAGGCTTTTCCATTCTTTCCTTACATCAGGAAAACTTTCCTGGGCCTGTGTGCAGGCAGAGCCCTGAGGAGAGCAGATGGCACATGGTGCCGTGGGCTGGGACGGCCAGCTGCAGAGCTGAAGGGAAGAAGACCGGTTGTGTCACAATGGCTCCTTGGGTTCATGTGCATCACCTGTGTCACCATGGTCTCCTTGATTCCATGAGGCCCCACTGTGTCACAATGGCTCCTTGGCTTCATGTGAATCACCTGTGTCACCATGGTCTCCTTGATTCCATGAGGCCCCACTGTGTCACAATGGCTCCTTGGCTTCATGTGCATCACCTGTGTCACCATGGTCTCCTTGATTCCATGAGGCCCCACTGTGTCACAATGGCCCCTTGCTTCCATAGGTTTTCTATTGTAACAATGGACTCCTTGGTTCTGTGAGCTACCCTGCTTTTTGCAGAGGTGTCTTTGGTTCCAACAAGGCCCTGCTGCGTCTCATGAGGAACACATTTCCATGTGGTTCCATGATTCCCCACGGTGTCACCATGGAGCCTTGTTTCTAGGAGGTTCTGTAGTGTCACAATTGTCTCCTTGATCCCAGGAGCCCCTGCAGTGTCACAATGGCTCCTTGCTTCCATGAGGAACACAAAAGCTTTGCATCAACACTGAGCAACAGCTGCTGAACACACCTGGGAGCATCTGCTTGCATCAAAAGAGGGCTTCAAGCTGAGAAAGGCACCAGCAGCTTCCATCTGCAACAGAGAGCCAGGCAAAGGACAGGGACAGGGAATTCCGTGGAAAGACTGCGAGAATTCTGCTCCCAGACATCATTCCTGCTCACAGTGTCCCTTGTAGAAAGGGGACATCATTGCAGGCAGCCTGGACTCAGCATGTGGGTTTGGTTGTCTAGGGAACCTGCTCAGGCTTTTTCATTCTTTCCTTACAAACAGGAAAACTTCTCTGGGCCTGTGTGCAGGCAGAGCCCTGAGGAGAGCACTTGGCACATGGTGCCTCGGTGTGGGACAGCCAGCTGCAGAGCTGAAGGGAAGAAGCCCCGCTGTGTCACAATGGCTCCTTGGCTTCATGTGCATCACCTGTGTCACCATGGTCTCCTTGATTCCATGAGGCCCCACTGGGTCACAATGGCTCCTTGGCTTCATGTGCATCACCTGTGTCACCATGGTCTCCTTGATTCCATGAGGCCCCACTGGGTCACAATGGCTCTGTGGCTTCCATGTGGCCCCACTGTGTCACAATGGTCTCCTTGCTTCCATAGGTTTTCTATTGTAACAATGGACTCCTTGGTTCTGTGAGCTACCCTGCTTTTGGTAGAGGTGTCTTTGGTTCCAACAAGGCCCTGCTGCGTCTCATGAGGAACACATTTCCATGTGGTTCCATGATTCCCCACGGTGTCATCATGGAGTCTTGTTTCTAGGAGGTTCTGTAGTGTCACAATTGTCTCCTTGATGCCATGAGCCCCTGCAGTGTCACAATGGCTCCTTGCTTCCATGAGGAACACAAAAGCTTTGCATCAACACTGAGCAACAGCTGCTGAACACACCTGGGAGCATCTGCTTGCATCAAACGAGGGCTTCAAGATGAGAAAGGCACCAGCAGCTTCCATCTGCAACAGAGAGCCAGGGAAAGGACAGGGACAGAGAATTCAGTGGAAAGACTGTGAGAATTCTGCTCTCAGAGATCATTCCTGCTCACAGTGTCCCTTGTAGAAAGGGGACATCATTGCAGGCAGCCTGGACTCAGCATGTGGGGTTTGTTGTTTAGGAAAGCTGCTCAGGCTTTTCCATTCTTTCCTTACAAACAGGAAAACTTCTCTGGGCCTGTGTGCAGGCAGAGTCCTGAGGAGAGCAGTTGGCACATAGTGCTGTGGGCTGGGACAGCCAGCTGCAGAGCTGAAGGGAAGAAGCCCCGCTGTGTCACAATGGCTCCTTGGCTTCATGTGCATCACCTGTGTCACCATGGTCTCCTTGATTCCATCAGGCCCCACTGGGTCACAATGGCTCCTTGGCTTCATGTGCATCACCTGTGTCACCATGGTCTCCTTGATTCCCTGAGGCCCCACTGGGTCACAATGGCTCCTTGGCTTCATGTGCATCACCTGTGTCACCATGGTGTCCTTGATTCCATGAGGCCCCACTGTGTCACAATGGCTCCTTGGCTTCATGTGCATCACCTGTGTCACCATGGTCTCCTTGATTCCATGAGGCCCCACTGTGTCACAATGGCCCCTTGGCTTCATGTGCATCACCTGTGTCACCATGGTCTCCTTGATTCCATGAGGCCCCACTGTGTCACAATGGCTCCTTGGCTTCATGTGCATCACCTGTGTCACCATGGTCTCCTTGATTCCATGAGGCCCCACTGTGTCACAATGGCTCCTTGGCTTCATGTGCATCACCTGTGTCACCATGGTCTCCTTGATTCCATGAGGCCCCACTGGGTCACAATGGCTCCTTGGCTTCATGTGCATCACCTGTGTCACCATGGTCTCCTTGATTCCATGAGGCCCCACTGTGTCATAATGGCTCCTTGGCTTCATGTGCATCACCTGTGTCACCATGGTCTCCTTGATTCCATGAGGCCCCACTTTGTCACAATGGCTCCTTGCTTCCATGAGGTTCCGCAGTGTCACCATGCTCACCTTTGATCCACATTGTCATAATGGACAATTGCTTCCATGTGGCCCCACTGTGTCACAATAGCCCCTTGGTTCCATAGGTTTTCTAGAATGTAATGTATAATTTTCTACAATGTAACAATGGACTCCTTGGTTCTGTGAGCTCCCCTGCTTTTTGCAGAGGTGTCTTTGGTTCCAACAAGGCCCCTCTGTGTCTCAGTGCACCCTGGCTTGCATGCGCATCTGGAGTATCACAAAGGCTCCTTGGTTCCACGAGGTCTTGCTGTGTCACAATGGATGCTGTGCTCCATGAGGCCCTCCAAAGTCATCATGGAGCCTTGATTCCATGTGCTTCCATTGTGTCCCAGGGATCGCCTTGGTTCCATCAGTTTCCTTAGTGGCACAATGCTCTCCATGCTTCCATGATTGCCCACAATGTCACAATGCTCTCCATGCTTCCATGAGGCCCTGCTTTGCCACAATGGTCCCCTTGTGTCCATGAGGCCCCGCTGTGTCCCAATGGACGGATGGTTCCATGAGGTTCCGTGCTGTCCCCATGGTCTTCTTGAATCCGCAGTGTAACAATGGACCATTGCTTCCAGGCGGCCTCTCTGTGTCACAAGGGGCTCCTTGATTCCATGATTCGCCACGGTGTCACCATGGAGCCTTGTTTCTAGGAGGTTCTGTGTAGGTACAAAAATGCTGTTAGTGAGGATCTTCTTGTTATTTTTCTAAGTCCGTGAGATACTTTTCTCTCTCACAGAAGAGGTAGCAGGGAATGTAAACAACCAAGCCACCTGCAACCTTGGAAAGTCTTGTTTATGGTATAGTAGAAAATATTTTGATAATGGATGTTTTAGGATTTTGGCCAATCACCCCCAAGGGGTGGCTGGTCCTTTGTCCAATTAGACTATGAAGAAAAAAGTCTATAAAAGAGTTTGTAAAATAATTAAATAAATCAATCTTGCTGCACAATTCCTGCCTGCTGGATCTTCTTCTCCTCCTCCTCCCTATAGCTGCGGGACACGGTGATATACCGTAGGAACCAGGCCTGCGGTAATATTTGGTGCTGCCCGACGTGATTTGCACTCTCTGACGTGTCCTGCTGCTGCGAGCCAAGCCGAATTCCTGTAGAGGTACGCTGTTCCTTTTACCCCCCCAGGACCGGGAGGTCCGACAGAACTGAGAAATGGAGAACAGCGGCTCACAGAATGACGCTGTCGTACTGGTCTGGAAAGGTGTGTTTAGCATATTGCAAACCTCCATTCCTGAAAACTCAGTTCGGGAATTATTAGACTGGGCTACTTTAAAAGGGATTTCCATGGACAGAGATACTGCCCTGGACTTTGCCTTATGGCAGGAACTCGGCTCTGCTGTCCGACACGAGCTCCCGACTGGGGAGCCGGCAGCGTTAGGATTATACAAAACCTGGCGTTCATTATTTTTTCTGCTGACAGCCCTTGACTGTCATAGCAGGGCTGGATCGCCTGTCTCGGTGATGAGTGACGGAGGAATGTCCGAGGGGGGCCCCGCTGACTGGGCTTCTGGGGCAAGTGATGGTGGATTCGGAATAACCCCCCCGGCTCCACAGGCAGAGCCTGCGCCGGCTCACCCTGCACAGTCTCAGGACTCCGCAGCCCCCAGGAACCCCGCGCCGCCAGAGGCGGGGGGGTCAGGGCAGAGGCAGGGTGCACAGCCTGCCTTGCCGTTCAGCTGGACGGCAGCCACGGCTTATCCAGGGCCGCAAATCAGCGGCTTAGCCAACTGGACGCCCAGAGAGCGTCCTAGTTCGGTTCCGTATGCACCTGGATCTAACTTAGCGGGCGTAGCGCCGGGCGTGCCCCCCCCGGAACTGCCTGGCTGTGCTCCGCTGCCCTCCCTGGCGCTGGACTGTTCTGCGCAGTCGCAAAACCGAGCCATGGACCCTTTTATGCAGCATTTGCCCTTTCTGGCAGAGCTGCGAAACCTATCCCAAAGGATGGGGGACTTGCTCAGCCTTTTAGAGCGGCGAATGCCCGAGCCCGCGCCGCAAGCGGCGCCAGCGCCGGCCGTGCCGCCCGCGCCGCCCGCGGCCCCCCCGCCAGAAGCGGGAGACGCAGCTCCGAGCCGAGAAACGGCGCAGCCGGCGGCGAAACCGGGAACAGCGCTGCCGCGGGAAAACGCGGAAGCGGCGGCGGCTGCTGAGCGGCGGGCAGAAGCGGCGGCGCCGGGAGCGCCCGCAGAGCGCCGGCCAGAGACGGCGGCGCCGAGCGCGCCCGGGGAGCGCGAAGCAGCGGCGGAAGCGGCAACCGCGCCGAACGCGGCTGCTGTGCGGAAGACGAGCGCGGCGCCGACCGCGGCGCCGGGCGCAGCCGTAGTTCCAGAGTCGGCTGCAGCTTCAGTACCGGCTCGGTCGGAACTGGCCGAGACGGCCTCCCGTAAAGAGACTGCTGTACAAACTGCCGCGCAGCCAGCTGCAGTCTGTCCTGTCTGTTCTGGCTCTGGCGAACCTAGCCAAAGTGCCTCCCCTCCCCGTACATTTCTGTTCCCTCCCAGCACCCCAAAGTTGCCTTTGCCTGATGATTCCTCGTCCGGAAGTGAGGCAGATGAGGTTCTGGCCTCAGGTCGTCAGGCGGCTGTAGCCGCGCGGCGAAGAAAAAGGCTGCGCCGGTCTCGCCCTTGGACCTTTCCGGACTGCACGGTAACAGTGCGTCCGACGCATCATAATCGCTTCCTAGAGTCTCTTAAGGTGCAAGCATTGGGGGAGGGTGACTGGAGGTTATTAGAAATCCTTGGACTGCCAAATAGATCTGAGGATTCTGGGGGTAACCGGGGAGCTGTTACACTCCATCCGCAGGCTGTGCCCGACGTTCAGGATGGTACTGGTTCCCCAAAAGAGATCCGAGCTTTCCCAGTGTATAAGGCTCTCCCAGATTCAGGGGAGCATGACAAGCATGAGGTAATTGCTTGGAAAGTTGCCCAGGACCTCCAATCCAAGGTGGCACAATATGGGCTGGGTTCTGCTGAGGTTATGCAAGCAATAAGGGTGATAAATACAGATTTGCTTTCTCCATTTGATATCAGACACTTAGGTCAAATTCTATTTCAACCTGTACAATTTACAGTTTTTGAGACAACCTGGAGAAAGCTGGCCAAGAAGACTGCATTAGCAAATTTGCAGCTCCCTGCTGCTGATCCTAGACAGACAGCAGGAGTGGATGCTTTGATGGGGACTGGTCCCTTCTCTGATCCCAGTCTACAGGGTAACTTGCCCTCTAGCATCCTGCAGCAAGCACAACAGGTCGGCATGGCTGCCCTGTTAAAAACCATAGAGTTGTCAGCACCCAGAAAGCGATATACTGAAATAGTTCAAGGGAAATCAGAGTCATTCCTTTCTTTTGTAGAGAAAGTTGCTGCTTCTCTTGAGAAGCAGGTTGAAGATGACGGGTTAAGACAGTTGTTGTTAAGGCAGTTAGTGAGAGATAACGCAAACGAGGAGTGCAGAAAAATCATAGATGCCTTACCAGGGGATCCTGAGGTAACAGACATGGTCGAAGCCTGCGCTAAGGTGGGATCTGGGAGCCAGAGAAGGTCTGCTTTGGCTGCGTTCCTGCAGCCTGTTCACGCATCTTCTGGTCGTGAACCAAAGCAACCAAAACAGGTGAAGAAACGGAAGCGGCCTAAGCCTAGCCAAAAAGAGAACACACCGATCCCCCAGTGCAAAAGGTGTGGCAGGCCAGGGCATTGCACGGGCTACTGTAGATCCCGGACTCATGCCAATGGTCAGCCTTTTTCGGGAAACTTCCGCCGGGGTGCAAGGAGGGGGAATTGCTCTCCGATGCAGTCGCTCCCCCAGAGAGTGGCACAGGTACAGGCACAGGCCTACCCAGCCACCCTAGAGACGGCACCCAGGGATCAGACGGCACCCACGGATCAGACGGGTTTGACGTCCACACCACAGCCGCAGTCGTCTTAGACTCTAGCGGTATTTATAAGGTTCCCTTGGATGCATATGGACCCTTAGCCCAGGGATCCAGTGCGATGCTGGTGGGAAAACCTGATGTTGCCCATCAAGGAATCTTAGTGCACTCAGGAGTTATTGATGCTGACTTTAAAGGTCAGATTTGCGCTATGGTCTCCACGCAAAAACCCCCTGTAACTATTCCTGAAAAGACCTGCCTTGCTAAATTGGTGCCTTTTAAGTCTTGTGTCCCCAGGATAGAGCAACAAACTCACGAAGATAATGGCAGTGGATCTACGGGACTTCCGCAGGCCTTCTGGACTGCAGACATCTCTGACCAAAGGCCACAGATGACATGTACCCTGATCCTGCCGAACGCCCGTCTGCCCCGGATTCAGCTTCGAGGTTTGATTGATACGGGTGCTGATGTAACTATCATCTCCTTCTCTGCGTGGCCTCCCTCATGGCCTTTAGCCCCGGTGGGATCGGCCATCGCAGGATTAGGAGGATCCACACAGAGCTATTTAAGCGAACAGCCTGTGGTGGTGAAGGATTTAGAGGGGCACACAGCTACAATTAGGCCTTATGTTGCTACCACTTCCCTTAACCTTTGGGGACGGGATGTGTTGGCAGCCTGGGGCATACGGATTGGGACAAATTTTTAGCAGGGGTCACTGTGTGCAAGGGCGCACAGTATCCTACACTGCCCTTGAGGTGGTTGATTAACACACCAATCCGAGTCAGGCTCTGCTCAGTTAGTTGAATTAAGGGCTGTTACCATGGCTTTTCAGCGATTCTCACAGGAACCTTTGAATTTGGTGACTGACTCTGCTTATGTAGCAGATATAACTCAACGCTTAGATTGTTCACTTCTGAAGGAGGTGAACAATGCGGCTCTGTTTTCACTGTTGCAAACCTTGTGGTCTGCGATTCAGGCTTGAGTGCATCCGTATTACATTCTGCACATTCGAAGCCACACCAATTTACCAGGGTTTCTAACAGAAGGCAATGCCAGGGCTGACATGCTGGCCAACCCTGCGTGGGTAGGGCCTCAGCCTGACAAAATTGCACAAGCCAAGGCATCGCACGGTTTCTTCCATCAAAGTGCACATACCCTGCAGAAGCAGTTCCATTTAACGCCAACCGAGGTGCGCGACATTGTCAGCGCTTGTGCTGACTGTCATGGACTCGCTGCGCCTTTGCCAGCGGGGGTAAACCCCAGAGGGCTAAAAGCCTTGCAGATTTGGCAAACGGATGTAACTCACATCCCAGAATTTGGTCGGCTGAAATATGTGCACGTGTCTATTGACACTTTCTCCTCGGCTATGTGGGCTACTGCTCACACTGGAGAGAAGGGCCGTGATGTCATTGCCCATTGGAAATTGGCTTTCTCAGTCCTGGGCGTGCCAGCTTCTGTGAAAACCGATAATGGTCCTGCCTACGCCTCGGAGAAGATGCGGCAGTTTTTACACCTATGGGGTGTAGACCATACCTTTGGTATCCCACATTCTCCTACTGGCCAAGCCATTGTCGAACGCGCTCATGGTACCTTGAAGCGTGTTTTGGACAAACAGAAAAGGGGAATGCATGGAGAAACCCCACAGAGCCGACTAGCAAAAGCTTTGTATACAATTAATCACCTTACAGTACCACAAAATTCAAATAATCCTGTTATTCTGAATCATTTTCTCTCATTGCAGTCTGCAGGCGACAGACAGCTGCCCCGGGCAAAAGTCTGGGTACGGAATTTACTCACTAACCAATGGGAAGGCCCACATGAGCTTATCGTTTGGGGTCGTGGGTATGCTTGCGTTTCCACAGATACTGGAGTACAGTGGCTACCTTCAAAATGCGTTCACCCTGACCTGCGGCACCAGAGGCAGAACAGGCAACCTCCAAATGATGACCAGAACGCCAACCATCCAAATGGCGACCAGAATGTAGATCATCAGCCTAATGACTCTTCTGATGACGACCAGGATGTCAACCATCAGGCAGATGGTCCTTCTACAAGCAGAGACTGGGATGGTCCTTCCACAAGCAGAGACTGAATTTTGAATTTCTTGTTACGGAGTCAGATAGTTAAAGCCTTAAGGACATTTTTAGAATTAATAACTGATGTAGATTTCTATTTAGGATTAATAGTAGGGTTGTTATCTTATAAAACAAAAAGGGGGAATTGTAGGTACAAAAATGCTGTTAGTGAGGATCTTCTTGTTATTTTTCTAAGTCCGTGAGATACTTTTCTCTCTCACAGAAGAGGTAGCAGGGAATGTAAACAACCAAGCCACCTGCAACCTTGGAAAGTCTTGTTTATGGTATAGTAGAAAATATTTTGATAATGGATGTTTTAGGATTTTGGCCAACCACCCCCAAGGGGTGGCTGGTCCTTTGTCCAATTAGACTATGAAGAAAAAAGTCTATAAAAGAGTTTGTAAAATAATTAAATAAATCAATCTTGCTGCACAATTCCTGCCTGCTGGATCTTCTTCTCCTCCTCCCTATAGCTGCGGGACACGGTGATATACCGTAGGAACCAGGCCTGCGGTAATAGTTCTGTACTGTCACAATTGTCTCCTTGATGCCATGAGCCCCTGCAGTGTCACAATGGCTCCTTGCTTCCATGAGGAACACAAAAGCTTTGCATCAACACTGAGCAACAGCTGCTGAACACACCTGGGAGCATCTGCTTGCATCAAAAGAGGGCTTCAAGCTGAGAATGGCAGCAGCAGCTTCCATCTGCAACAGAGAGCCAGGCAAAGGACAGGGACAGAGAATTCAGTGGAAAGACTGCGAGAATTCTGCTCCCAGAGATCATTCCTGCTCACAGTGTCCCTTGTAGAAAGGGGACATCATTGCAGGCAGCCTGGACTGAGCATGTGGGTTTGGTTGTCTAGGGAACCTGCTCAGGCTTTTCCATTCTTTCCTTACAAACAGGAAAACTTCTCTGGGCCTGTGTGCAGGCAGAGCCCTGAGGAGAGCACTTGGCACATGGTGCTGTGGGCTGGGACAGCCAGCTGCAGAGCTGAAGGGAAGAAGCCCCGCTGTGTCACAATGGCTCCTTGGCTTCATGTGCATCACCTGTGTCACCATGGTCTCCTTGATTCCATGAGGCCCCACTGTGTCACAATGGCTCCTTGGCTTCATGTGCATCACCTGTGTCACCATGGACTCCTTGATTCCATGAGGCCCCACTTTGTCACAATGGCTCCTTGCTTCCATGAGGTTCCGCAGTGTCACCAGGCTCACCTTTGATCCACAATGTCATAATGGACAATTGCTTCCATGTGGCCCCACTGTGTCACAATAGCCCCTTGGTTCCATAGGTTTTCTAGAATGTAATGTATAATTTTCTACAATGTAACAATGGACTCCTTGGTTCTGTGAGCTCCCCTGCTTTTTGCAGAGGTGTCTTTGGTTCCAACAAGGCCCCAGTGCACCCTGGCTTGCATGCGCATCTGGAGTATCACAAAGGCTCCTTGGTTCCACGAGGTCTTGCTGTGTCACAATGGATGCTGTGCTCCATGAGGCCCTCCAAAGTCATCATGGAGCCTTGATTCCATGTGCTTCCATTGTGTCCCAGGGATCGCCTTGGTTCCATCAGTTTCCTTAGTGGCACAATGCTCTCCATGCTTCCATGATTGCCCACAATGTCACAATGCTCTCCATGCTTCCATGAGGCCCTGCTGTGCCACAATGGTCCCCTTGTGTCCATGAGGCCCCGCTGTGTCCCAATGGACGGATGGCTCCATGAGGTTCCGTGCTGTCCCCATGGTCTTCTTGAATCCGCAGTGTAACAATGGACCATTGCTTCCAGGCGGCCTCTCTGTGTCACAAGGGGCTCCTTGATTCCATGATTCGCCACGGTGTCACCATGGAGCCTTGTTTCTAGGAGGTTCTGTAGTGTCACAATTGTCTCCTTGATGCCATGAGCCCCTGCAGTGTCACAATGGCTCCTTGCTTCCATGAGGAACACAAAAGCTTTGCATCAACACTGAGCAACAGCTGCTGAACACACCTGGGAGCACCTGCTTGCATCAAAAGAGGGCTTCAAGCAGAGAATGGCAGCAGCAGCTTCCATCCGCAACAGAGAGCCAGGGAAAGGACAGGGACAGAGAATTCCGTGGAAAGACTGCGGGAATTCTGCTCCCAGAGATCATTCCTGCTCACAGTGTCCCTTGTAGAAAGGGGACATCATTGCAGGCAGCCTGGACTGAGTATGTGGGTTTGTTGTTGAGGAAAGCTGCTCAGGCTTTTTCATTCTTTCCTTACAAACAGGAAAACTTCTCTGGGCCTGTGTGCAGGCAGAGCCCTGAGGAGAGCACTTGGCACATGGTGCTGTGGGCTGGGACAGCCAGCTGCAGAGCTGAAGGGAAGAAGCCCCACAGTGTCACAATGGCTCCTTGGCTTCATGTGCATCACCTGTGTCACCATGGTCTCCTTGATTCCATGAGGCCCCACTGTGTCACAATGGCTCCTTGGCTTCATGTGCATCACCTGTGTCACCATGGTCTCCTTGATTCCATGAGGCCCCACTGTGTCACAATGGCTCCTTGGCTTCATGTGCATCACCTGTGTCACCATGGTCTCCTTGATTCCATGAGGCCCCACTGTGTCACAATGGCTCCTTGGCTTCATGTGCATCACCTGTGTCACCATGGTCTCCTTGATTCCATGAGGCCCCACTTTGTCACAATGGCTCCTTGCTTCCATGAGGTTCCGCAGTGTCACCATGCTCACCTTTGATCCACATTGTCATAATGGACAATTGCTTCCATGTGGCCCCACTGTGTCACAATAGCCCCTTGGTTCCATAGGTTTTCTAGAATGTAATGTATAATTTTCTACAATGTAACAATGGACTCCTTGGTTCTGTGAGCTCCCCTGCTTTTTGCAGAGGTGTCTTTGGTTCCAACAAGGCCCCTCTGTGTCTCAGTGCACCCTGGCTTGCATGCGCATCTGGAGTATCACAAAGGCTCCTTGGTTCCACGAGGTCTTGCTGTGTCACAATGGATGCTGTGCTCCATGAGGCCCTCCAAAGTCATCATGGAGCCTTGATTCCATGTGCTTCCATTGTGTCCCAGGGATCGCCTTGGTTCCATCAGTTTCCTTAGTGGCACAATGCTCTCCATGCTTCCATGATTGCCCACAATGTCACAATGCTCTCCATGCTTCCATGAGGCCCTGCTTTGCCACAATGGTCCCCTTGTGTCCATGAGGCCCCGCTGTGTCCCAATGGACGGATGGTTCCATGAGGTTCCGTGCTGTCCCCATGGTCTTCTTGAATCCGCAGTGTAACAATGGACCATTGCTTCCAGGCGGCCTCTCTGTGTCACAAGGGGCTCCTTGATTCCAAGATTCGCCATGGTGTCACCATGGAGCCTTGTTTCTAGGAGGTTCTGTAGTGTCACAATTGTCTCCTTGATGCCATGAGCCCCTGCAGTGTCACAATGGCTCCTTGCTTCCATGAGGAACACAAAAGCTTTGCATCAACACTGAGCAACAGCTGCTGAACACACCTGGGAGCATCTGCTTGCATCAAAAGAGGGCTTCAAGCTGAGAATGGCAGCAGCAGCTTCCATCTGCAACAGAGAGCCAGGCAAAGGACAGGGACAGGGAATTCCGTGGAAAGACTGCGAAAATTCTGCTCCCAGAGATCATTCCTGCTCACAGTGTCCCTTGTAGAAAGGGGACATCATTGCAGGCAGCCTGGACTGAGCATGTGGGGTTTGTTGTTTAGGAAAGCTGCTCAGGCTTTTCCATTCTTTCCTTACAAACAGGAAAACTTCTCTGGGCCTGTGTGCAGGCAGAGCCCTGAGGAGAGCACTTAGCATATGGTGCCTCGGTGTGGGACAGCCAGCTGCAGAGCTGAAGGGAAGAAGCCCCGCTGGGTCACAATGGCTTCTTGGCTTCATGTGCATCACCTGTGTCACCATGGTCTCCTTGATTCCATGAGGCCCCACTGTGTCACAATGGCTCCTTGGCTTCATGTGCATCACCTGTGTCACCATGGTCTCCTTGATTCCATCAGGCCCCACTGTGTCACAATGGCTCCTTGGCTTCATGTGCATCACCTGTGTCACCATGGTCTCCTTGATTCCATGAGGCCCCACTGGGTCACAATGGCTCCTTGGCTTCATGTGCATCACCTGTGTCACCATGGTCTCCTTGATTCCATGAGGCCCCACTGGGTCACAATGGCTCCGTGGCTTCCATGTGGCCCCACTGTGTCACAATGGTCTCTTTGCTTCCATAGGTTTTCTATTGTAACAATGTACTCCTTGGTTCTGTGAGCTACCCTGCTTTTTGCAGAGGTGTCTTTGGTTCCAACAAGGCCCTGCTGTGTCTCATGAGGAACACATTTCCGTGTGGTTCCATGATTCGCCATGGTGTCACCATGGAGCCTTGTTTCTAGGAGGTTCTGTAGTGTCACAATTGTCTCCTTGATGCCATGAGCCCCTGCAGTGTCACAATGGCTCCTTGCTTCCATGAGGAACACAAAAGCTTTGCATCAACACTGAGCAACAGCTGCTGAACACACCTGGGAGCATCTGCTTGCATCAAAAGAGGGCTTCAAGCTGAGAATGGCAGCAGCAGCTTCCATCTGCAACAGAGAGCCAGGGAAAGGACAGGGACAGAGAATTCTGTGGAAAGACTGCGGGAATTCTGCTCCCAGAGATCATTCCTGCTCACAGTGTCCCTTGTAGAAAGGGGACATCATTGCAGGCAGCCTGGACTGAGCATGTGGGTTTGGTTGTCTAGGGAACCTGCTCAGGCTTTTCCATTCTTTCCTTACAAACAGGAAAACTTCTCCTGGGCCTGTGTGCAGGCAGAGCCCTGAGGAGAGCACTTGGAACATGGTGCTGTGGGCTGGGACAGCCAGCTGAAGAGCTCAAGGGAAGAAGCCCCACTGTGTCACAATGGCTCCTTGGCTTCATGTGCATCACCTGTGTCACCATGGTCTCCTTGATTCCATGAGGCCCCACTGTGTCACAATGGCTCCTTGGCTTCATGTGCATCACCTGTGTCACCATGGTCTCCTTGATTCCATGAGGCCCCACTGTGTCACAATGGCTCCTTGGCTTCATGTGCATCACCTGTGTCACCATGGTCTCCTTGATTCCATGAGGCCCCACTGTGTCACAATGGCTCCTTGGCTTCATGTGCATCACCTGTGTCACAATGGTCTCCTTGATTCCATGAGGCCCCACTGGGTCACAATGGCTCCTTGGCTTCATGTGCATCACCTGTGTCACCATGGTCTCCTTGATTCCATGAGGCCCCACTGTGTCACAATGGCTCCTTGGCTTCATGTGCATCACCTGTGTCACAATGGTCTCCTTGATTCCATGAGGCCCCACTGGGTCACAATGGCTCCGTGGCTTCCATGTGGCCCCACTGTGTCACAATGGCCCCTTGCTTCCATAGGTTTTCTATTGTAACAATGGACTCCTTGGTTCTGTGAGCTACCCTGCTTTTTGCAGTGGTGTCTTTGGTTCCAACAAGGCCCTGCTGTGTCTCATGAGGAACACATTTCCATGTGGTTCCATGATTCCCCACGGTGTCACCATGGAGCCTTCTTTCTAGGAGGTTCTGAAGTGTCACAATTGTCTCCTTGATGCCATGAGCCCCTGCAGTGTCACAATGGCTCCTTGCTTCCATGAGGAACACAAAAGCTTTGCGTCAACACTGAGCAACAGCTGCTGAACACACCTGGGAGCATCTGCTTGCATCAAAAGAGGGCTTCAAGCTGAGAAAGGCACCAGCAGCTTCCATCTGCAACAGAGAGCCAGGCAAAGGACAGGGACAGAGAATTCCGTGGAAGGACTGTGAGAATTCTGCTCCCAGAGATCATTCCTGCTCACAGTATCCCTTGTAGAAAGGGGACATCATTGCAGGCAGCCTGGACTGAGCATGTGGGTTTGGTTGTCTAGGGAACCTGCTCAGGCTTTTCCATTCTTTCCTTACAAACAGGAAAACTTCTCTGGGCCTGTGTGCAGGCAGAGGCCTGAGGAGAGCAGTTGGCACATAGTGCTGTGGGCTGGGACAGCCAGCTGCAGAGCTGAAGGGAAGAAGCCCCGCTGTGTCACAATGGCTCCTTGGCTTCATGTGCATCACCTGTGTCACCATGGTCTCCTTGATTCCATGAGGCCCCACTGTGTCACAATGGCTCCTTGGCTTCATGTGCATCACCTGTGTCACCATGGTCTCCTTGATTCCATGAGGCCCCACTGGGTCACAATGGCTCCTTGGCTTCATGTGCATCACCTGTGTCACAATGGCTCCTTGCGTCCATGAGGTTCCGCAGTGTCACCATGCTCACCTTTGATCCACATTGTCATAATGGACAATTGCTTCCATGTGGCCCCACTGTGTCACAATAGCCCCTTGGTTCCATAGGTTTTCTAGAATGTAATGTATAATTTTCTACAATGTAACAATGGACTCCTTGGTTCTGTGAGCTCCCCTGTTTTTGCAGAGGTGTCTTTGGGTCCAACAAGGCCCCGCTGTGTCTCAGTGCAGCCTGGCTTCCATGCGCATCTGGAGTATCACAAAGGCTCCTTGGTTCCACGAGGTCTTGCTGTGTCACAATGGATGCTGTGCTCCATGAGGCCCTCCAAAGTCATCATGGAGCCTTGATTCCATGTGCTTCCATTGTGTCCCAGGGATCGCCTTGGTTCCATCAGTTTCCTTAGTGGCACAATGCTCTCCATGCTTCCATGATTGCCCACAATGTCACAATGCTCTCCATGCTTCCATGAGGCCCTGCTTTGCCACAATGGTCCCCTTGTGTCCATGAGGCCCTGCTGTGTCCCAATGGACGGATGGTTCCATGAGGTTCCGTGCTGTCCCCATGGTCTTCTTGAATCCGCAGTGTAACAATGGACCATTGCTTCCAGGCGGCCTCTCTGTGTCACAAGGGGCTCCTTGATTCCATGATTCGCCACGGTGTCACCATGGAGCCTTGTTTCTAGGAGGTTCTGTAGTGTCACAATTGTCTCCTTGATGCCATGAGCCCCTGCAGTGTCACAATGGCTCCTTGCTTCCATGAGGAACACAAAAGCTTTGCATCAACACTGAGCAACAGCTGCTGAACACACCTGGGAGCACCTGCTTGCATCAAAAGAGGGCTTCAAGCTGAGAATGGCACCAGCAGCTTCCATCTGCAACAGAGAGCGAGGCAAAGGACAGGGACAGAGAATTCCGTGGAAAGACTGCGAGAATTCTGCTCTCAGAGATCATTCCTGCTCACAGTGTCCCTTGTAGAAAGGGGACATCATTGCAAGCAGGCTGGACTGAGTATGTGGGTTTGTTGTTTAGGAAACCTGCTCAGGCTTTTCCATTCTTTCCTTACATCAGGAAAACTTTCCTGGGCCTGTGTGCAGGCAGAGCCCTGAGGAGAGCAGATGGCACATGGTGCCGTGGGCTGGGACGGCGAGCTGCAGAGCTCAAGGGAAGAAGACCGGTTGTGTCACAATGGCTCCTTGGGTTCATGTGCATCACCTGTGTCACCATGGTCTCCTTGATTCCATGAGGCCCCACTGTGTCACAATGGCTCCTTGGCTTCATGTGCATCACCTGTGTCACCATGGTCTCCTTGATTCCATCAGGCCCCACTGGGTCACAATGGCTCCGTGGCTTCCATGTGGCCCCACTGTGTCACAATGCCCCCTTGCTTCCATAGGTTTTCTATTGTAACAATGGACTCCTTGGTTCTGTGAGCTACCCTGCTTTTTGCAGAGGTGTCTTTGGTTCCAACAAGGCCCTGCTGCATCTCATGAGGAACACATTTCCATGTGGTTCCATGATTCCCCACGGTGTCACCATGGAGCCTTGTTTCTAGGAGGTTCTGTACTGTCACAATTGTCTCCTTGATGCCATGAGCCCCTGCAGTGTCACAATGGCTCCTTGCTTCCATGAGGAACACAAAAGCTTTGCATCAACACTGAGCAACAGCTGCTGAACACACCTGGGAGCATCTGCTTGCATCAAACGATTGCTTCAAGCTGAGAAAGGCACCAGCAGCTTCCATCTGCAACAGAGAGCCAGGCAAAGGACAGGGACAGGGAATTCCGTGGAAAGACTGCGAGAATTCTGCTCCCAGAGATCATTCCTGCTCACAGTGTCCCTTGTAGAAAGGGGACATCATTGCAGGCAGCCTGGACTGAGCATGTGGGTTTGGTTGTCTAGGGAACCTGCTCAGGCTTTTTCATTCTTTCCTTACAAACAGGAAAACTTCTCTGGGCCTGTGTGCAGGCAGAGCCCTGAGGAGAGCACTTGGCACATGGTGCTGTGGGCTGGGACAGCCAGCTGCAGAGCTGAAGGGAAGAAGCCCCACAGTGTCACAATGGCTCCTTGGCTTCATGTGCATCACCTGTGTCACCATGGTCTCCTTGATTCCATCAGGCCCCACTGTGTCACAATGGCTCCTTGGCTTCATGTGCATCACCTGTGTCACCATGGTCTCCTTGATTCCATGAGGCCCCACTGTGTCACAATGGCTCCTTGGCTTCATGTGCATCACCTGTGTCACCATGGTCTCCTTGATTCCATGAGGCCCCACTGGGTCACAATGGCTCCTTGGCTTCATGTGCATCACCTGTGTCACCATGGTCTCCTTGATTCCATGAGGCCCCACTGGGTCACAATGGCTCCTTGGCTTCCATGAGGCCCCACTGTGTCACAATGGTCTCCTTGATTCCATGAGGTTCCGCAGTGTCACCATGCTCACCTTTGATCCACATTGTCATAATGGACAATTGCTTCCATGTGGCCCCACTGTGTCACAATAGCCCCTTGGTTCCAAAGGTTTTCTAGAATGTAATGTATAATTTTCTACAATGTAACAATGGACTCCTTGGTTCTGTGAGCTACCCTGCTTTTTGCAGAGGTGTCTTTGGTTCCAACAAGGCCCTGCTGTGTCTCAGTGCACCCTGGCTTCCATGCGCATCTGGAGTATCACAAAGGCTCCTTGGTTCCACGAGGTCTTGCTGTGTCACAATGGATGCTGTGCTCCATGAGGCCCTCCAAAGTCATCATGGAGCCTTGATTCCATGTGCTTCCATTGTGTCCCAGGGATCGCCTTGGTTCCATCAGTTTCCTTAGTGGCACAATGCTCTCCATGCTTCCATGATTGCCCACAATGTCACAATGCTCTCCATGCTTCCATGAGGCCCTGCTTTGCCACAATGGTCCCCTTGTGTCCATGAGGCCCCGCTGTGTCCCAATGGACGGATGGTTCCATGAGGTTCCGTGCTGTCCCCATGGTCTTCTTGAATCCGCAGTGTAACAATGGACCATTGCTTCCAGGCGGCCTCTCTGTGTCACAAGGGGCTCCTTGATTCCATGATTCGCCACGGTGTCACCATGGAGCCTTGTTTCTAGGAGGTTCTGTACTGTCACAATTGTCTCCTTGATGCCATGAGCCCCTGCAGTGTCACAATGGCTCCTTGCTTCCATGAGGAACACAAAAGCTTTGCATCAACACTGAGCAACAGCTGCTGAACACACCTGGGAGCACCTGCTTGCATCAAAAGAGGGCTTCAAGCAGAGAATGGCAGCAGCAGCTTCCATCTGCAACAGAGAGCCAGGCAAAGGACAGGGACAGGGAATTCCGTGGAAAGACTGCGAGAATTCTGCTCCCAGAGATCATTCCTGCTCACAGTATTCCTTGTAGAAAGGGGACATCATTGCAGGCAGCCTGGACTGAGCATGTGGGTTTGGTTGTCTAGGGAACCTGCTCAGGCTTTTCCATTCTTTCCTTACAAACAGGAAAACTTCTCCTGGGCCTGTGTGCAGGCAGAGCCCTGAGGAGAGCAGTTGGCACATGGTGCTGTGGGCTGGGACGGCCAGCTGCAGAGCTCAAGGGAAGAAGCCGCACTGTGTCACAATGGCTCCTTGGCTTCATGTGCATCACCTGTGTCACCATGGTCTCCTTGATTCCATGAGGCCCCACTGGGTCACAATGGCTCCTTGGCTTCATGTGCATCACCTGTGTCACCATGGTCTCCTTGATTCCATGAGGCCCCACTGGGTCACAATGGCTCCTTGGCTTCATGTGCATCACCTGTGTCACCATGGTCTCCTTGATTCCATGAGGCCCCACTGGGTCACAATGGCTCCTTGGCTTCATGTGCATCACCTGTGTCACCATGGTCTCCTTGCTTCCATAGGTTTTCTATTGTAACAATGGACTCCTTGGTTCTGTGAGCTACCCTGCTTTTTGCAGAGGTGTCTTTGGTTCCAACAAGGCCCTGCTGTGTCTCATGAGGAACACATTTCCATTTGTTTCCTGATTCCCCACGGTGTCACCATGGAGCCTTGTTTCGAGGAGGTTCTGTACTGTCACAATTGTCTCCTTGATGCCATGAGCCCCTGCAGTGTCACAATGGCTCCTTGCTTCCATGAGGAACACAAAAGCTTTGCATCAACACTGAGCAACAGCTGCTGAACACACCTGGGAGCATCTGCTTGCATCAAAAGAGGGCTTCAAGCTGAGAATGGCACCAGCAGCTTCCATCTGCAACAGAGAGCCAGGCAAAGGACAGGGACAGAGAATTCCGTGGAAGGACTGTGAGAATTCTGCTCCCAGAGATCATTCCTGCTCACAGTGTCCCTTGTAGAAAGGGGACATCATTGCAGGCAGCCTGGACTGAGCATGTGGGTTTGGTTGTCTAGGGAACCTGCTCAGGCTTTTCCATTCTTTCCTTACAAACAGGAAAACTTCTCCTGGGCCTGTGTGCAGGCAGAGCCCTGAGGAGAGCACTTGGCACATGGTGCCTCGGTGTGGGACAGCCAGCTGCAGAGCTGAAGGGAAGAAGCCCCGCTGTGTCACAATGGCTCCTTGGCTTCATGTGCATCACCTGTGTCACCATGGTCTCCTTGATTCCATCAGGCCCCACTGGGTCACAATGGCTCCTTGGCTTCATGTGCATCACCTGTGTCACCATGGTCTCCTTGATTCCATGAGGCCCCACTGGGTCACAATGGCTCTGTGGCTTCCATGTGGCCCCACTGTGTCACAATGGTCTCCTTGCTTCCATAGGTTTTCTATTGTAACAATGGACTCCTTGGTTCTGTGAGCTACCCTGCTTTTGGTAGAGGTGTCTTTGGTTCCAACAAGGCCCTGCTGCGTCTCATGAGGAACACATTTCCATGTGGTTCCATGATTCCCCACGGTGTCATCATGGAGTCTTGTTTCTAGGAGGTTCTGTAGTGTCACAATTGTCTCCTTGATGCCATGAGCCGCTGCAGTGTCACAATGGCTCCTTGCTTCCATGAGGAACACAAAAGCTTTGCATCAACACTGAGCAACAGCTGCTGAACACACCTGGGAGCATCTGCTTGCATCAAACGAGGGCTTCAAGATGAGAAAGGCACCAGCAGCTTCCATCTGCAACAGAGAGCCAGGGAAAGGACAGGGACAGAGAATTCAGTGGAAAGACTGTGAGAATTCTGCTCTCAGAGATCATTCCTGCTCACAGTGTCCCTTGTAGAAAGGGGACATCATTGCAGGCAGCCTGGACTCAGCATGTGGGGTTTATTGTTTAGGAAAGCTGCTCAGGCTTTTCCATTCTTTCCTTACAAACAGGAAAACTTCTCTGGGCCTGTGTGCAGGCAGAGCCCTGAGGAGAGCAGTTGGCACATAGTGCTGTGGGCTGGGACAGCCAGCTGCAGAGCTGAAGGGAAGAAGCCCCGCTGTGTCACAATGGCTCCTTGGCTTCATGTGCATCACCTGTGTCACCATGGTCTCCTTGATTCCATGAGGCCCCACTGTGTCACAATGGCTCCTTGGCTTCATGTGCATCACCTGTGTCACCATGGTCTCCTTGATTCCATGAGGCCCCACTGTGTCACAATGGCTCCTTGGCTTCATGTGCATCACCTGTGTCACCATGGTCTCCTTGATTCCATGAGGCCCCACTGTGTCACAATGGCTCCTTGGCTTCATGTGCATCACCTGTGTCACCATGGTCTCCTTGATTCCATGAGGCCCCACTGTGTCACAATGGCTCCTTGCTTCCATGAGGTTCCGCAGTGTCACCATGCTCACCTTTGATCCACATTGTCATAATGGACAATTGCTTCCATGTGGCCCCACTGTGTCACAATAGCCCCTTGGTTCCATAGGTTTTCTAGAATGTAATGTATAATTTTCTACAATGTAACAATGGACTCCTTGGTTCTGTGAGCTACCCTGCTTTTTGCACTGGTGTCTTTGGTTCCAACAAGGCCCCGCTGTGTCTCAGTGCAGCCTGGCTTCCATGCGCATCTGGAGTATCACAAAGGCTCCTTGGTTCCACGAGGTCTTGCTGTGTCACAATGGATGCTGTGCTCCATGAGGCCCTCCAAAGTCATCATGGAGCCTTGATTCCATGTGCTTCCATTGTGTCCCAGGGATCGCCTTGGTTCCATCAGTTTCCTTAGTGGCACAATGCTCTCCATGCTTCCATGATTGCCCACAATGTCACAATGCTCTCCATGCTTCCATGAGGCCCTGCTTTGCCACAATGGTCCCCTTGTGTCCATGAGGCCCCGCTGTGTCCCAATGGACGGATGGTTCCATGAGGTTCCGTGCTGTCCCCATGGTCTTCTTGAATCCGCAGTGTAACAATGGACCATTGCTTCCAGGCGGCCTCTCTGTGTCACAAGGGGCTCCTTGATTCCATGATTCGCCACGGTGTCACCATGGAGCCTTGTTTCTAGGAGGTTCTGTAGTGTCACAATTGTCTCCTTGATGCCATGAGCCCCTGCAGTGTCACAATGGCTCCTTGCTTCCATGAGGAACACAAAAGCTTTGCATCAACACTGAGCAACAGCTGCTGAACACACCTGGGAGCACCTGCTTGCATCAAAAGAGGGCTTCAAGCAGAGAATGGCAGCAGCAGCTTCCATCTGCAACAGAGAGCCAGGCAAAGGACAGGGACAGGGAATTCCGTGGAAAGACTGCGAGAATTCTGCTCCCAGAGATCATTCCTGCTCACAGTATTCCTTGTAGAAAGGGGACATCATTGCAGGCAGCCTGGACTGAGCATGTGGGTTTGGTTGTCTAGGGAACCTGCTCAGGCTTTTCCATTCTTTCCTTACAAACAGGAAAACTTCTCCTGGGCCTGTGTGCAGGCAGAGCCCTGAGGAGAGCACTTGGCACATGGTGCCTCGGTGTGGGACAGCCAGCTGCAGAGCTGAAGGGAAGAAGCCCCGCTGTGTCACAATGGCTCCTTGGCTTCATGTGCATCACCTGTGTCACCATGGTCTCCTTGATTCCATGAGGCCCCACTGTGTCACAATGGCTCCTTGGCTTCATGTGCATCACCTGTGTCACCATGGTCTCCTTGCTTCCATAGGTTTTCTATTGTAACAATGGACTCCTTGGTTCTGTGAGCTACCCTGCTTTTTGCAGAGGTGTCTTTGGTTCCAACAAGGCCCTGCTGCGTCTCATGAGGAACACATTTCCATGTGGTTCCATGATTCCCCACGGTGTCATCATGGAGTCTTGTTTCTAGGAGGTTCTGTAGTGTCACAATTGTCTCCTTGATCCCATGAGCCCCTGCAGTGTCACAATGGCTCCTTGCTTCCATGAGGAACACAAAAGCTTTGCATCAACACTGAGCAACAGCTGCTGAACACACCTGGGAGCATCTGCTTGCATCAAACGAGGGCTTCAAGCTGAGAAAGGCACCAGCAGCTTCCATCTGCAACAGAGAGCCAGGGAAAGGACAGGGACAGAGAATTCCGTGGAAAGACTGTGAGAATTCTGCTCTCAGAGATCATTCCTGCTCACAGTGTCCCTTGTAGAAAGGGGACATCATTGCAGGCAGCCTGGACTCAGCATGTGGGGTTTGTTGTTTAGGAAAGCTGCTCAGGCTTTTCCATTCTTTCCTTACAAACAGGAAAACTTCTCTGGGCCTGTGTGCAGGCAGAGCCCTGAGGAGAGCAGTTGGCACATAGTGCTGTGGGCTGGGACAGCCAGCTGCAGAGCTGAAGGGAAGAAGCCCCGCTGGGTCACAATGGCTCCTTGGCTTCATGTGCATCACCTGTGTCACCATGGTCTCCTTGATTCCATGAGGCCCCGCTGTGTCACAATGGCTCCTTGACTTCATGTGCATCACCTGTGTCACCATGGTCTCCTTGATTCCATGAGGCCCCACTGGGTCACAATGGTCTCCTTGCTTCCATAGGTTTTCTATTGTAACAATGGACTCCTTGGTTCTGTGAGCTACCCTGCTTTTTGCAGAGGTGTCTTTGGTTCCAACAAGGCCCTGCTGCGTCTCATGAGGAACACATTTCCATGTGGTTCCATGATTCCCCACGGTGTCATCATGGAGTCTTGTTTCTAGGAGGTTCTGTAGTGTCACAATTGTCTCCTTGATCCCATGAGCCCCTGCAGTGTCACAATGGCTCCTTGCTTCCATGAGGAACACAAAAGCTTTGCATCAACACTGAGCAACAGCTGCTGAACACACCTGGGAGCACCTGCTTGCATCAAAAGAGGGCTTCAAGCAGAGAAAGGCAGTAGCAGCTTCCATCTGCAACAGAGAGCCAGGCAAAGGACAGGGACAGAGAATTCAGTGGAAAGACTGCGAGAATTCTGCTCCCAGAGATCATTCCTGTCTCTCGGTTTTTAAAGACAGGCGTCTGCTAAGGAAGGCAGAGGCCCCCCTTGAAGTGGCAGATATAACCCCTTTTCCCTCCAAGTTATTATATTTTGAAATCAAGGGCCTTTAGGCAAAGATGTGGGAAATAGGAATAACAGTTCTTTACTCTATATATATATGTATATAACCAGTCAAACAAAACAACAACAACTATGGCAGTAACAGCAATCACAAACCCAGTGCCAGCCTTCTCGGCTGTCAGGCTGTTTCCCCTCGGGTGCAGTTCCGCTCGCAGCCGGCAGGGGCGCTGGCGGCTCCCGGTGAGCAGGGCAGGTGCGATGGTTCCCCCGCGGCTGCAGGGGGCGCTCCGGAGCGAGCTCGGGAAACCCGCGGCTCTGGTGCCCTGGGATCCCGGGAAGGATGGAACAAAGGCTTCACAAACCGCTGGGCAGCCGATCCCGGACTCTCAGGAACAGCAGGCTGAAACGGCAGGGACGAACGCAAATCCCGGGTGGCAGACGAGATGTATCCAGATGGGAAAAACCCACGGAGGCCCAGGCAGGCAGGGCGGGCAGGGCTACAGCGTAGCGAAAGCTCGAAGCAGCAGCGGAGCAGGACAGCCACAGCTCGGTCTCCAGCAGGGCAGGGAAAAGCGGCTTTTGGGGTCCCGGCGTTGCTTCCAGCAGGAAGAAAGAACGGCCAAAAAGAAAGAAGCAGCAGCTCCTTTCTCTGCAGCTTCTCTCTCCGGACGCTCAGAGCGAACTGTCCCCACACCCAGGTGTAGACAAAAGAGTAGCCAGGCCCGCCCCACTCCCCTTTTTGTCTTTCTTAAGTACAGCTATTTGTCCCCTAGCAACATGCATATGGGAGAAAATTCCTTTAACAGGAAAACCTAAGACTAAACTAAAACCCCAACATTCCTGCTCACAGTGTCCCTTGTAGAAAGGGGACATCATTGCAGGCAGCCTGGACTCAGCATGTGGGGTTTGTTGTTTAGGAAAGCTGCTCAGGTTTTCCATTCTTTCCTTACAAACAGGAAAACTTCTCTGGGCCTGTGTGCAGGCAGAGCCCTGAGGAGAGCACTTGGCACATGGTGCTGTGGGCTGGGACAGCCAGCTGCAGAGCTGAAGGGAAGAAGCCCCGCTGTGTCACAATGGCTCCTTGGCTTCATGTGCATCACCTGTGTCACCATGGTCTCCTTGATTCCATGAGGCCCCACTGTGTCACAATGGCTCCTTGGCTTCATGTGCATCACCTGTGTCACCATGGTCTCCTTGATTCCATGAGGCCCCACTGTGTCACAATGGCTCCTTGCTTCCATGAGGTTCCGCAGTGTCACCATGCTCACCTTTGATCCACATTGTCATAATGGACAATTGCTTCCATGTGGCCCCACTGTGTCACAATAGCCCCTTGGTTCCATAGGTTTTCTAGAATGTAATGTATAATTTTCTACAATGTAACAATGGACTCCTTGGTTCTGTGAGCTACCCTGCTTTTTGCACTGGTGTCTTTGGTTCCAACAAGGCCCCGCTGTGTCTCAGTGCAGCCTGGCTTCCATGCGCATCTGGAGTATCACAAAGGCTCCTTGGTTCCACGAGGTCTTGCTGTGTCACAATGGATGCTGTGCTCCATGAGGCCCTCCAAAGTCATCATGGAGCCTTGATTCCATGTGCTTCCATTGTGTCCCAGTGATCGCCTTGGTTCCATCAGTTTCCTTAGTGGCACAATGCTCTCCATGCTTCCATGATTGCCCACAATGTCACAATGCTCTCCATGCTTCCATGAGGCCCTGCTTTGCCACAATGGTCCCCTTGTGTCCATGAGGCCCCGCTGTGTCCCAATGGACGGATGGTTCCATGAGGTTCCGTGCTGTCCCCATGGTCTTCTTGAATCCGCAGTGTAACAATGGACCATTGCTTCCAGGCGGCCTCTCTGTGTCACAAGGGGCTCCTTGATTCCATGATTCGCCACGGTGTCACCATGGAGCCTTGTTTCTAGGAGGTTCTGTAGTGTCACAATTGTCTCCTTGATCCCATGAGCCCCTGCAGTGTCACAATGGCTCCTTGCTTCCATGAGGAACACAAAAGCTTTGCATCAACACTGAGCAACAGCTGCTGAACACACCTGGGAGCACCTGCTTGCATCAAAAGAGGGCTTCAAGCTGAGAATGGCAGCAGCAGCTTCCATCTGCAACAGAGAGCCAGGCAAAGGACAGGGACAGAGAATTCAGTGGAAAGACTGTGAGAATTCTGCTCTCAGAGATCATTCCTGCTCACAGTGTCCCTTGTAGAAAGGGGACATCATTGCAAGCAGCCTGGACTGAGCATGTGGGTTTGTTGTTGAGGAAACCTGTTCAGGCTTTTCCATTCTTTCCTTACAAACAGGAAAACTTCCCTGGGCCTGTGTGCAGGCAGAGCCCTGAGGAGAGCAGATGGCACATGGTGCCGTGGGCTGGGACCGCCAGCTGCAGAGCTGAAGGGAAGAAGACCGGTTGTGTCACAATGGCTCCTTGGCTTCATGTGCATCACCTGTGTCACCATGGTCTCCTTGATTCCATGAGGCCCCACTGTGTCACAATGGCTCCTTGGCTTCATGTGCATCACCTGTGTCACCATGGTCTCCTTGATTCCATGAGGCCCCACTGTGTCACAATGGCTCCTTGGCTTCATGTGCATCACCTGTGTCACAATGGCTCCTTGCTTCCATGAGGTTCCGCAGTGTCACCATGCTCACCTTTGATCCACATTGTCATAATGGACAATTGCTTCCATGTGGCCCCACTGTGTCACAATAGCCCCTTGGTTCCATAGGTTTTCTAGAATGTAATGTATAATTTTCTACAATGTAACAATGGACTCCTTGGTTCTGTGAGCTACCCTGCTTTTTGCAGAGGTGTCTTTGGTTCCAACAAGGCCCTGCTGTGTCTCAGTGCACCCTGGCTTCCATGCGCATCTGGAGTATCACAAAGGCTCCTTGGTTCCACGAGGTCTTGCTGTGTCACAATGGATCCTGTGCTCCATGAGGCCCTCCAAAGTCATCATGGAGCCTTGATTCCATGTGCTTCCATTGTGTCCCAGGGATCGCCTTGGTTCCATCAGTTTCCTTAGTGGCACAATGCTCTCCATGCTTCCACGATTGCCCACAATGTCACAATGCTCTCCATGCTTCCATGAGGCCCTGCTTTGCCACAATGCTCCCCTTGTGTCCATGAGGCCCCGCTGTGTCCCAATGGACGGATGGTTCCATGAGGTTCCGTGCTGTCCCCATGGTCTTCTTGAATCCGCAGTGTAACAATGGACCATTGCTTCCAGGCGGCCTCTCTGTGTCACAAGGGGCTCCTTGATTCCATGATTCCCCACGGTGTCACCATGGAGCCTTGTTTCTAGGAGGTTCTGTACTGTCACAATTGTCTCCTTGATGCCATGAGCCCCTGCAGTGTCACAATGGCTCCTTGCTTCCATGAGGAACACAAAAGCTTTGCATCAACACTGAGCAACAGCTGCTGAACACACCTGGGAGCATCTGCTTGCATCAAAAGAGGGCTTCAAGCTGAGAAAGGCACCAGCAGCTTCCATCTGCAACAGAGAGCCAGGCAAAGGACAGGGACAGGGAATTCCGTGGAAAGACTGCGAGAATTCTGCTCCCAGACATCATTCCTGCTCACAGTGTCCCTTGTAGAAAGGGGACATCATTGCAGGCAGCCTGGACTGAGCATGTGGGTTTGGTTGTCTAGGGAACCTGCTCAGGCTTTTCCATTCTTTCCTTACAAACAGGAAAACTTCTCTGGGCCTGTGTGCAGGCAGAGCCCTGAGGAGAGCACTTGGCACATGGTGCTGTGGGCTGGGACAGCCAGCTGCAGAGCTGAAGGGAAGAAGCCCCACTGTGTCACAATGGCTCCTTGGCTTCATGTGCATCACCTGTGTCACCATGGTCTCCTTGATTCCATGAGGCCCCACTGGGTCACAATGGCTCCTTGGCTTCATGTGCATCACCTGTGTCACCATGGTCTCCTTGATTCCATGAGGCCCCACTGTGTCACAATGGCTCCTTGGCTTCATGTGCATCACCTGTGTCACCATGGTCTCCTTGATTCCATGAGGCCCCACTGTGTCACAATGGCTCCTTGGCTTCATGTGCATCACCTGTGTCACCATGGTCTCCTTGATTCCATGAGGCCCCACTGTGTCACAATGGCTCCTTGGCTTCATGTGCATCACCTGTGTCACCATGGTCTCCTTGATTCCATGAGGCCCCACTGTGTCACAATGGCCCCTTGGCTTCATGTGCATCACCTGTGTCACCATGGTCTCCTTGATTCCATGAGGCCCCACTGGGTCACAATGGCTCCTTGGCTTCATGTGCATCACCTGTGTCACCATGGTCTCCTTGATTCCATGAGGCCCCACTGTGTCACAATGGCTCCTTGCTTCCATGAGGTTCCGCAGTGTCACCATGCTCACCTTTGATCCACATTGTCATAATGGACAATTGCTTCCATGTGGCCCCACTGTGTCACAATAGCCCCTTGGTTCCATAGGTTTTCTAGAATGTAATGTATAATTTTCTACAATGTAACAATGGACTCCTTGGTTCTGTGAGCTACCCTGCTTTTTGCAGAGGTGTCCTTGGTTCCAACAAGGCCCCTCTGTGTCTCAGTGCACCCTGGCTTCCATGCGCATCTGGAGTATCACAAAGGCTCCTTGCTTCCACGAGGTCTTGCTGTGTCACAATGGATCCTGTGCTCCATGAGGCCCTCCAAAGTCATCATGGAGCCTTGATTCCATGTGCTTCCATTGTGTCCCAGGGATCGCCTTGGTTCCATCAGTTTCCTTAGTGGCACAATGCTCTCCATGCTTCCATGATTGCCCACAATGTCACAATGCTCTCCATGCTTCCATGAGGCCCTGCTTTGCCACAATGGTCCCCTTGTGTCCATGAGGCCCCGCTGTGTCCCAATGGACGGATGGTTCCATGAGGTTCCGTGCTGTCCCCATGGTCTTCTTGAATCCGCACTGTAACAATGGACCATTGCTTCCAGGCGGCCTCTCTGTGTCACAATGGCTCCTTGGCTTCATGTGCATCACCTGTGTCACCATGGTCTCCTGATTCCATGAGGCCCCACTGTGTCACAATGGCACCTTGGCTTCATGTGCATCACCTGTGTCACCATGGTCTCCTTGATTCCATGAGGCCCCACTGGGTCACAATGGCTCCTTGGCTTCATGTGCATCACCTGTGTCACCATGGTCTCCTTGATTCCATGAGGCCCCACTGGGTCACAATGGCTCCTTGGCTTCATGTGCATCACCTGTGTCACCATGGTCTCCTTGATTCCATGAGGCCCCACTGGGTCACAATGGCTCCTTGGCTTCATGTGCATCACCTGTGTCACCATGGTCTCCTTGATTCCATGAGGCCCCACTGTGTCACAATGGCTCCTTGGCTTCCATGTGGCCCCACTGTGTCACAATGGCCCCTTGCTTCCATAGGTTTTCTATTGCAACAATGGACTCCTTGGTTCTGTGAGCTACCCTGCTTTTTGCAGAGGTGTCTTTGGTTCCAACAAGGCCCTGCTGTGTCTCATCAGGAACACATTTCCATGTGGTTCCATGATTCCCCACGGTGTCACCATGGAGCCTTGTTTCGAGGAGGTTCTGTACTGTCACAATTGTCTCCTTGATGCCATGAGCCCCTGCAGTGTCACACTGGCTCCTTGCTTCCATGAGGAACACAAAAGCTTTGCATCAACACTGAGCAACAGCTGCTGAACACACCTGGGAGCATCTGCTTGCATCAAACGAGGGCTTCAAGCTGAGAATGGCAGCAGCAGCTTCCATCTGCAACAGAGAGCCAGGCAAAGGACAGGGACAGAGAATTCCGTGGAAAGACTGCGAGAATTCTGCTCCCAGACATCATTCCTGCTCACAGTGTCCCTTGTAGAAAGGGGACATCATTGCAGGCAGCCTGGACTGAGCATGTGGGGTTGGTTGTCTAGGGAACCTGCTCAGGCTTTTTCATTCTTTCCTTACAAACAGGAAAACTTCTCTGGGCCTGTGTGCAGGCAGAGCCCTGAGGAGAGCACTTGGCACATGGTGCCGTGGGCTGGGACAGCCAGCTGCAGAGCTGAAGGGAAGAAGCCCCGCTGTGTCACAATGGCTCCTTGGCTTCATGTGCATCACCTGTGTCACCATGGTCTCCTTGATTCCATGAGGCCCCACTGGGTCACAATGGCTCCTTGGCTTCATGTGCATCACCTGTGTCACCATGGTCTCCTTGATTCCATGAGGCCCCACTTTGTCACAATGGCTCCTTAGCTTCATGTGCATCACCTGTGTCACAATGGTCTCCTTGATTCCATGAGGCCCCACTTTGTCACAATGGCTCCTTGCTTCCATGAGGTTCTGCAGTGTCACCATGCTCACCTTTGATCCACATTGTCATAATGGACAATTGCTTCCATGTGGCCCCACTGTGTCACAATAGCCCCTTGGTTCCATAGGTTTTCTAGAATGTAATGTATAATTTTCTACAATGTAGCAATGGACTCCTTGGTTCTGTGAGCTACCCTGCTTTTTGCAGAGGTGTCCTTGGTTCCAACAAGGCCCCTCTGTGTCTCAGTGCACCCTGGCTTCCATGCGCATCTGGAGTATCACAAAGGCTCCTTGGTTCCACGAGGTCTTGCTGTGTCACAATGGATGCTGTGCTCCATGAGGCCCTCCAAAGTCATCATGGAGCCTTGATTCCATGTGCTTCCATTGTGTCCCAGGGATCGCCTTGGTTCCATCAGTTTCCTTAGTGGCACAATGCTCTCCGTGCTTCCATGATTGCCCACAATGTCACAATGCTCTCCATGCTTCCATGAGGCCCTGCTTTGCCACAATGCTCCCCTTGTGTCCATGAGGCCCCGCTGTGTCCCAATGGACGGATGGTTCCATGAGGTTCCGTGCTGTCTCCATGGTCTTCTTGAATCCGCAGTGTAACAATGGACCATTGCGTCCAGGTGGCCTCTCTGTGTCACAAGGGGCTCCTTGATTCCAAGATTCGCCATGGTATCATCATGGAGCCTTGTTTCTAGGAGGTTCTGTAGTGTCACAATTGTCTCCTTGATCCCAGGAGCCCCTGCAGTGTCACAATGGCTCCTTAGCTTCATGTGCATCACCTGTGTCACCATGGTCTCCTTGATTCCATGAGGCCCCACTGGGTCACAATGGCTCCTTGGCTTCATGTGCATCACCTGTGTCACCATGGTCTCCTTGATTCCATGAGGCCCCACTGGGTCACAATGGCTCCTTGGCTTCATGTGCATCACCTGTGTCACCATGGTCTCCTTGATTCCATGAGGCCCCACTGGGTCACAATGGCTCCTTGGCTTCATGTGCATCACCTGTGTCACCATGGGCTCCTTGATTCCATGAGGCCCCACTGTGTCACAATGGCTCCTTGGCTTCATGTGCATCACCTGCAGTGTCACAATGGCTCCTTGCTTCCATGAGGAACACAAAAGCTTTGCATCAACACTGAGCAACAGCTGCTGAACACACCTGGGAGCATGTGCTTGCATCAAAAGAGGGCTTCAAGCTGAGAAAGGCACCAGCTGCTTCCATCTGCAACAGAGAGCCGGGCAAAGGACAGGGACAGAGAATTCAGTGGAAAGACTGTGGGAATTCTGCTCCCAGAGATCATTCCTGCTCACAGTGTCACTTGTAGAAAGGGGACATCATTGCAGGCAGCCTGGACTGAGCATGTGGGATTGGTTGTTTAGGAAACCAGCTCAGGCTTTTCCATTCTTTCCTTACAAACAGGAAAACTTCTCTGGGCCTGTGTGCAGGCAGAGCCCTGAGGAGAGCAGTTGGCACATGGTGCCGTGGGCTGGGACAGCCAGCTGCAGAGCTGAAGGGAAGAAGCCCCGCTGTGTCACAATGGCTCCTTAGCTTCATGTGCATCACCTGTGTCACAATGGTCTCCTTGATTCCATGAGGCCCCGCTGTGTCACAATGGCTCCTTGGCTTCATGTGCATCACCTGTGTCACCATGGTCTCCTTGATTCCATGAGGCCCCACTGTGTCACAATGGCTCCTTGGCTTCATGTGCATCACCTGTGTCACCATGGTCTCCTTGATTCCATGAGTCCCCACTGTGTCACAATGGCTCCTTGGCTTCCATAGGTTTTCTATTGTAACAATGGACTCCTTGGTTCTGTGAGCTACCCTGCTTTTTGCAGAGGTGTCTTTGGTTCCAACAAGGCCCTGCTGTGTCTCATCAGGAACACATTTCCATGTGGTTCCATGATTCCCCACGGTGTCACCATGGAGCCTTGTTTCTAGGAGGTTCTGTACTGTCATAATTGTCTCCTTGATCCCATGAGCCCCTGCAGTGTCACACTGGCTCCTTGCTTCCATGAGGAACACAAAAGCTTTGCATCAACACTGAGCAACAGCTGCTGAACACACCTGGGAGCATCTGCTTGCATCAAACGAGGGCTTCAAGCTGAGAATGGCAGCAGCAGCTTCCATCTGCAACAGAGAGCCAGGCAAAGGACAGGGACAGAGAATTCAGTGGAAAGACTGTGGGAATTCTGCTCCCAGACATCATTCCTGCTCACAGTATCCCTTGTAGAAAGGGGACATCATTGCAGGCAGCCTGGACTGAGCATGTGGGATTGGTTGTTTAGGAAAGCTGCTCAGGCTTTTCCATTCTTTCCTTACAAACAGGAAAACTTCTCTGGGCCTGTGTGCAGGCAGAGCCCCGAGGAGAGCAGTTGGCACATGGTGCCGTGGGCTGGGACAGCCAGCTGCAGAGCTGAAGGGAAGAAGCCCCACTGTGTCACAATGGCTCCTTGGCTTCATGTGCATCACCTGTGTCACAATGGTCTCCTTGATTCCATGAGGCCCCACTGGGTCACAATGGCTCCTTGGCTTCATGTGCATCACCTGCCTCACAATGGTCTCCTTGATTCCATGAGGCCCCGCTGTGTCACAATGGCTCCTTGGCTTCATGTGCATCACCTGTGTCACCATGGTCTCCTTGATTCCATGAGGCCCCACTGTGTCACAATGGCCCCTTGCTTCCATAGGTTTTCTATTGTAACAATGGACTCCTTGGTTCTGTGAGCTACCCTGCTTTTTGCAGAGGTGTCTTTGGTTCCAACAAGGCCCTGCTGTGTCTCATCAGGAACACATTTCCCTGTGGTTCCATGATTCCCCACGGTGTCACCATGGAGCCTTGTTTCTAGGAGGTTCTGTAGTGTCACAATTGTCTCCTTGATCCCATGAGCCGCTGCAGTGTCACAATGGCTCCTTGCTTCCATGAGGAACACAAAAGCTTTGCATCAACACTGAGCAACAGCTGCTGAACACACCTGGGAGCATCTGCTTGCATCAAACGAGGGCTTCAAGCTGAGAATGGCAGCAGCAGCTTCCACCTGCAACAGAGAGCCAGGCAAAGGACAGGGACAGAGAATTCCGTGGAAAGACTGCGAGAATTCTGCTCCCAGACATCATTCCTGCTCACAGTGTCCCTTGTAGAAAGGGGACATCATTGCAGGCAGCCTGGACTGAGCATGTGGGGGTGGTTGTTGAGGAAAGCTGCTCAGGCTTTTCCATTCTTTCCTTACAAACAGGAAAATTTCTCTGGGCCTGTGTGCAGGGAGAGCCCTGAGGAGAGCACTTGGCACATGGAGCCTCGGGCTGGGACAGCCAGCTGCAGGGCTGAAGGGAAGAAGCCCCGCTGTGTCACAATGGCTCCTTGGCTTCATGTGCATCACCTGTGTCACCATGGTCTCCTTGATTCCATGAGGCCCCACTGTGTCACAATGGCTCCTTGGCTTCATGTGCATCACCTGTGTCACCATGGTCTCCTTGATTCCATGAGTCCCCACTGTGTCACAATGGCTCCTTGGCTTCCATAGGTTTTCTATTGTAACAATGGACTCCTTGGTTCTGTGAGCTACCCTGCTTTTTGCAGAGGTGTCTTTGGTTCCAACAAGGCCCTGCTGTGTCTCATCAGGAACACATTTCCATGTGGTTCCATGATTCCCCACGGTGTCACCATGGAGCCTTGTTTCTAGGAGGTTCTGTACTGTCATAATTGTCTCCTTGATCCCATGAGCCCCTGCAGTGTCACACTGGCTCCTTGCTTCCATGAGGAACACAAAAGCTTTGCATCAACACTGAGCAACAGCTGCTGAACACACCTGGGAGCATCTGCTTGCATCAAACGAGGGCTTCAAGCTGAGAATGGCAGCAGCAGCTTCCATCTGCAACAGAGAGCCAGGCAAAGGACAGGGACAGAGAATTCAGTGGAAAGACTGTGGGAATTCTGCTCCCAGACATCATTCCTGCTCACAGTATCCCTTGTAGAAAGGGGACATCATTGCAGTCAGCCTGGACTGAGCATGTGGGATTGGTTGTTTAGGAAAGCTGCTCAGGCTTTTCCATTCTTTCCTTACAAACAGGAAAACTTCTCTGGGCCTGTGTGCAGGCAGAGCCCCGAGGAGAGCAGTTGGCACATGGTGCCGTGGGCTGGGACAGCCAGCTGCAGAGCTGAAGGGAAGAAGCCCCACTGTGTCACAATGGCTCCTTGGCTTCATGTGCATCACCTGTGTCACAATGGTCTCCTTGATTCCATGAGGCCCCACTGGGTCACAATGGCTCCTTGGCTTCATGTGCATCACCTGCCTCACAATGGTCTCCTTGATTCCATGAGGCCCCGCTGTGTCACAATGGCTCCTTGGCTTCATGTGCATCACCTGTGTCACCATGGTCTCCTTGATTCCATGAGGCCCCACTGTGTCACAATGGCCCCTTGCTTCCATAGGTTTTCTATTGTAACAATGGACTCCTTGGTTCTGTGAGCTACCCTGCTTTTTGCAGAGGTGTCTTTGGTTCCAACAAGGCCCTGCTGTGTCTCATCAGGAACACATTTCCCTGTGGTTCCATGATTCCCCACGGTGTCACCATGGAGCCTTGTTTCTAGGAGGTTCTGTAGTGTCACAATTGTCTCCTTGATCCCATGAGCCGCTGCAGTGTCACAATGGCTCCTTGCTTCCATGAGGAACACAAAAGCTTTGCATCAACACTGAGCAACAGCTGCTGAACACACCTGGGAGCATCTGCTTGCATCAAACGAGGGCTTCAAGCTGAGAATGGCAGCAGCAGCTTCCACCTGCAACAGAGAGCCAGGCAAAGGACAGGGACAGAGAATTCCGTGGAAAGACTGCGAGAATTCTGCTCCCAGACATCATTCCTGCTCACAGTGTCCCTTGTAGAAAGGGGACATCATTGCAGGCAGCCTGGACTGAGCATGTGGGGGTGGTTGTTTAGGAAAGCTGCTCAGGCTTTTCCATTCTTTCCTTACAAACAGGAAAATTTCTCTGGGCCTGTGTGCAGGGAGAGCCCTGAGGAGAGCACTTGGCACATGGAGCCTCGGGCTGGGACAGCCAGCTGCAGGGCTGAAGGGAAGAAGCCCCGCTGTGTCACAATGGCTCCTTGGCTTCATGTGCATCACCTGTGTCACCATGGTCTCCTTGATTCCATGAGGCCCCACTGTGTCACAATGGCTCCTTGGCTTCATGTGCATCACCTGCCTCACAATGGTCTCCTTGATTCCATGAGGCCCCACTGGGTCACAATGGCTCCTTGGCTTCCATGTGGCCCCACTGTGTCACAATGGCCCCTTGCTTCCATAGGTTTTCTATTGTAACAATGGACTCCTTGGTTCTGTGAGCTACCCTGCTTTTTGCAGAGGTGTCTTTGGTTCCAACAAGGCCCTGCTGTGTCTCATCAGGAACACATTTCCATGTGGTTCCGTGATTCGCCACGGTGTCACCATGGAGCCTTGTTTCTAGGAGGTTCTGTACTGTCACAATTGTCTCCTTGATGCCATGAGCCCCTGCAGTGTCACAATGGCTCCTTGCTTCCATGAGGAACACAAAAGCTTTGCATCAACACTGAGCAACAGCTGCTGAACACACCTGGGAGCATCTGCTTGCATCAAACGAGGGCTTCAAGCTGAGAATGGCAGCAGCAGCTTCCATCTGCAACAGAGAGCCAGGCAAAGGACAGGGACAGAGAATTCCGTGGAAAGACTGCGAGAATTCTGCTCCCAGACATCATTCCTGCTCACAGTGTCCCTTGTAGAAAGGGGACATCATTGCAGGCAGCCTGGACTGAGCATGTGGGGTTGGTTGTCTAGGGAACCTGCTCAGGCTTTTTCATTCTTTCCTTACAAACAGGAAAACTTCTCTGGGCCTGTGTGCAGGCAGAGCCCTGAGGAGAGCACTTGGCACATGGTGCCGTGGGCTGGGACAGCCAGCTGCAGAGCTGAAGGGAAGAAGCCCCGCTGTGTCACAATGGCTCCTTGGCTTCATGTGCATCACCTGTGTCACCATGGTCTCCTTGATTCCATGAGGCCCCACTGGGTCACAATGGCTCCTTGGCTTCATGTGCATCACCTGTGTCACCATGGTCTCCTTGATTCCATGAGGCCCCACTTTGTCACAATGGCTCCTTAGCTTCATGTGCATCACCTGTGTCACAATGGTCTCCTTGATTCCATGAGGCCCCACTTTGTCACAATGGCTCCTTGCTTCCATGAGGTTCTGCAGTGTCACCATGCTCACCTTTGATCCACATTGTCATAATGGACAATTGCTTCCATGTGGCCCCACTGTGTCACAATAGCCCCTTGGTTCCATAGGTTTTCTAGAATGTAATGTATAATTTTCTACAATGTAGCAATGGACTCCTTGGTTCTGTGAGCTACCCTGCTTTTTGCAGAGGTGTCCTTGGTTGCAACAAGGCCCCTCTGTGTCTCAGTGCACCCTGGCTTCCATGCGCATCTGGAGTATCACAAAGGCTCCTTGGTTCCACGAGGTCTTGCTGTGTCACAATGGATGCTGTGCTCCATGAGGCCCTCCAAAGTCATCATGGAGCCTTGATTCCATGTGCTTCCATTGTGTCCCAGGGATCGCCTTGGTTCCATCAGTTTCCTTAGTGGCACAATGCTCTCCGTGCTTCCATGATTGCCCACAATGTCACAATGCTCTCCATGCTTCCATGAGGCCCTGCTTTGCCACAATGGTCCCCTTGTGTCCATGAGGCCCCGCTGTGTCCCAATGGACGGATGGTTCCATGAGGTTCCGTGCTGTCCCCATGGTCTTCTTGAATCCGCAGTGTAACAATGGACCATTGCTTCCAGGCGGCCTCTCTGTGTCACAAGGGGCTCCTTGATTCCAAGATTCGCCATGGTGTCACCATGGAGCCTTGTTTCTAGGAGGTTCTGTAGTGTCACAATTGTCTCCTTGATCCCAGGAGCCCCTGCAGTGTCACAATGGCTCCTTAGCTTCATGTGCATCACCTGTGTCACCATGGTCTCCTTGATTCCATGAGGCGCCACTTTGTCACAATGGCTCCTTGGCTTCATGTGCCTCTCAATGGTCTCCTTGATTCCATGAGGCCCCACTGTGTCACAATGGCTCCTTGGCTTCATGTGCATCACCTGCAGTGTCACAATGGCTCCTTGCTTCCATGAGGAACACAAAAGCTTTGCATCAACACTGAGCAACAGCTGCTGAACACACCTGGGAGCATCTGCTTGCATCAAACGAGGGCTTCAAGCTGCGAATGGCAGCAGCAGCTTCCATCTGCAACAGAGAGCCAGGCAAAGGAGAGGGACAGAGAATTCCGTGGAAAGACTGCGAGAATTCTGCTCCCAGAGATCATTCCTGCTCACAGTGTCACTTGTAGAAAGGGGACATCATTGCAGGCAGCCTGGACTGAGCATGTAGGGTTTGTTGTTTCGGAAAGCTGCTCAGGCTTTTCCATTCTTTCCTTACAAACAGGAAAACTTCTCCTGGGCCTGTGTGCAGGCAGAGCCCTGAGGAGAGCACTTGGCACATGGTGCTGTGGGCTGGGACAGCCAGCTGCAGAGCTGAAGGGAAGAAGCCCCGCTGTGTCACAATGGCTCCTTGGCTTCATGTGCATCACCTGTGTCACCATGGTCTCCTTGATTCCATGAGGCCCCACTGGGTCACAATGGCTCCTTGGCTTCATGTGAATCACCTGTGTCACCATGGTCTCCTTGATTCCATGAGGCCCCGCCGCGTCACAATGGCTCCTTGGCTTCATGTGCATCACCTGTGTCACCATGGTCTCCTTGATTCCATGAGGCCCCACTGGGTCACAATGGCTCCTTGGCTTCATGTGCATCACCTGTGTCACCATGGTCTCCTTGATTCCATGAGGCCCCGCTGGGTCACAATGGCTCCTTGGCTTCATGTGCATCACCTGTGTCACCATGGTCTCCTTGATTCCATGAGGCCCCACTGGGTCACAATGGCTCCTTGGCTTCATGTGCATCACCTGTGTCACCATGGTCTCCTTGATTCCATGAGGCCCCACTGTGTCACAATGGCTCCGTGGCTTCCATGTGGCCCCACTGTGTCAAAATGGCCCCTTGCTTCCATAGGTTTTCTATTGTAACAATGGACTCCTTGGTTCTGTGAGCTACCCTGCTTTTTGCAGAGGTGTCTTTGGTTCCAACAAGGCCCTGCTGTGTCTCATCAGGAACACATTTCCATGTGGTTCCATGATTCCCCACAGTGTCACCATGGAGCCTTGTTTCTAGGAGGTTCTGTAGTGTCACAATTGTCTCCTTGATGCCATGAGCCCCTGCAGTGTCACAATGGCTCCTTGCTTCCATGAGGAACACAAAAGCTTTGCATCAACACTGAGCAACAGCTGCTGAACACACCTGGGAGCATCTGCTTGCATCAAAAGAGGGCTTCAAGCTGAGAAAGGCAGCAGCAGCTTCCATCTGCAACAGAGAGCCAGGCAAAGGACAGGGACAGAGAATTCCGTGGAAAGACTGCGAGAATTCTGCTCCCAGACATCATTCCTGCTCACAGTGTCCCTTGTAGAAAGGGGACATCATTGCAGGCAGCCTGGACTGAGCATGTGGGGTTGGTTGTCTAGGGAACCTGCTCAGGCTTTTCCATTCTTTCCTTACAAACAGGAAAACTTCTCTGGGCCTGTGTGCAGGCAGAGCCCTGAGGAGAGCAGTTGGCACATGGTGCTGTGGGCTGGGACAGCCAGCTGCAGAGCTGAAGGGAAGAAGCCCCGCTGTGTCACAATGGCTCCTTGGCTTCATGTGCATCACCTGTGTCACCATGGTATCCTTGAATCCATGAGGCCCCACTGGGTCACAATGGCTCCTTGGCTTCATGTGCATCACCTGTGTCACCATGGTCTCCTTGATTCCATGAGGCCCCACTGGGTCACAATGCCTCCTTAGCTTCATTTGCATCACCTGTGTCACCATGGTCTCCTTGATTCTATGAGGCCCCACTTTGTCACAATGGCTCCTTGCTTCCATGAGGTTCCGCATTGTCACCATGCTCACCTTTGATCCACATTGTCATAATGGACAATTGCTTCCATGTGGCCCCACTGTGTCACAATAGCCCCTTGGTTCCATAGGTTTTCTAGAATGTAATGTATAATTTTCTACAATGTAACAATGGACTCCTTGGTTCTGTGAGCTACCCTGCTTTTTGCAGAGGTGTCTTTGGTTCCAACAAGGCCCCTCTGTGTCTCAGTGCACCCTGGCTTCCATGCGCATCTGGAGTATCACAAAGGCTCCTTGGTTCCACGAGGTCTTGCTGTGTCACAATGGATGCTGTGCTCCATGAGGCCCTCCAAAGTCATCATGGAGCCTTGATTCCATGTGCTTCCATTGTATCCCAGGGATCGCCTTGGTTCCATCAGTTTCCTTAGTGGCACAATGCTCTCCATGCTTCCATGATTGCCCACAATGTCACAATGCTCTCCATGCTTCCATGAGCCCCTGCTTTGCCACAATGGTCCCCTTGTGTCCATGAGGCCCCGCTGTGTCCCAATGGATGGATGGTTCCATGAGGTTCCGTGCTGTCCCCATGGTCTTCTTGAATCTGCAGTGTAACAATGGACCATTGCGTCCAGGTGGCCTCTCTGTGTCACAAGGGGCTCCTTGATTCCAAGATTCGCCATGGTATCATCATGGAGCCTTGTTTCTAGGAGGTTCTGTAGTGTCACAATTGTCTCCTTGATCCCATGAGCCCCTGCAGTGTCACAATGGCTCCTTAGCTTCATGTGCATCACCTGTGTCACCATGGTCTCCTTGATTCCATGAGGCCCCACTGGGTCACAATGGCTCCTTGGCTTCATGTGCATCACCTGTGTCACCATGGTCTCCTTGATTCCATGAGGCCCCACTGGGTCACAATGGCTCCTTGGCTTCATGTGCATCACCTGTGTCACCATGGGCTCCTTGATTCCATGAGGCCCCACTGGGTCACAATGGCTCCTTGGCTTCATGTGCATCACCTGCAGTGTCACAATGGCTCCTTGCTTCCATGAGGAACAGAAAAGCTTTGCATCAACACTGAGCAACAGCTGCTGAACACACCTGGGAGCATCTGCTTGCATCAAAAGAGGGCTTCAAGCTGAGAAAGGCACCAGCTGCTTCCATCTGCAACAGAGAGCCAGGCAAAGGACAGGGACAGAGAATTCAGTGGAAAGACTGTGGGAATTCTGCTCCCAGAGATCATTCCTGCTCACAGTGTCACTTGTAGAAAGGGGACATCATTGCAGGCAGCCTGGACTGAGCATGTGGGGTTGGTTGTTTAGGAAACCAGCTCAGGCTTTTCCATTCTTTCCTTACAAACAGGAAAACTTCTCTGGGCCTGTGTGCAGGCAGAGCCCTGAGGAGAGCAGTTGGCACATGGTGCCGTGGGCTGGGACAGCCAGCTGCAGAGCTGAAGGGAAGAAGCCCCGCTGTGTCACAATGGCTCCTTAGCTTCATGTGCATCACCTGTGTCACAATGGTCTCCTTGATTCCATGAGGCCCCGCTGTGTCACAATGGCTCCTTGGCTTCATGTGCATCACCTGTGTCACCATGGTCTCCTTGATTCCATGAGGCCCCACTGTGTCACAATGGCTCCTTGGCTTCATGTGCATCACCTGTGTCACCATGGTCTCCTTGATTCCATGAGTCCCCACTGTGTCACAATGGCTCCTTGGCTTCCATAGGTTTTCTATTGTAACAATGGACTCCTTGGTTCTGTGAGCTACCCTGCTTTTTGCAGAGGTGTCTTTGGTTCCAACAAGGCCCTGCTGTGTCTCATCAGGAACACATTTCCATGTGGTTCCATGATTCCCCACAGTGTCACCATGGAGCCTTGTTTCTAGGAGGTTCTGTAGTGTCACAATTGTCTCCTTGATGCCATGAGCCCCTGCAGTGTCACAATGGCTCCTTGCTTCCATGAGGAACACAAAAGCTTTGCATCAACACTGAGCAACAGCTGCTGAACACACCTGGGAGCATCTGCTTGCATCAAAAGAGGGCTTCAAGCTGAGAAAGGCAGCAGCAGCTTCCATCTGCAACAGAGAGCCAGGCAAAGGACAGGGACAGAGAATTCCGTGGAAAGACTGCGAGAATTCTGCTCCCAGACATCATTCCTGCTCACAGTGTCCCTTGTAGAAAGGGGACATCATTGCAGGCAGCCTGGACTGAGCATGTGGGGTTGGTTGTCTAGGGAACCTGCTCAGGCTTTTCCATTCTTTCCTTACAAACAGGAAAACTTCTCTGGGCCTGTGTGCAGGCAGAGCCCTGAGGAGAGCAGTTGGCACATGGTGCTGTGGGCTGGGACAGCCAGCTGCAGAGCTGAAGGGAAGAAGCCCCGCTGTGTCACAATGGCTCCTTGGCTTCATGTGCATCACCTGTGTCACCATGGTATCCTTGAATCCATGAGGCCCCACTGGGTCACAATGGCTCCTTGGCTTCATGTGCATCACCTGTGTCACCATGGTCTCCTTGATTCCATGAGGCCCCACTGGGTCACAATGCCTCCTTAGCTTCATTTGCATCACCTGTGTCACCATGGTCTCCTTGATTCTATGAGGCCCCACTTTGTCACAATGGCTCCTTGCTTCCATGAGGTTCCGCATTGTCACCATGCTCACCTTTGATCCACATTGTCATAATGGACAATTGCTTCCATGTGGCCCCACTGTGTCACAATAGCCCCTTGGTTCCATAGGTTTTCTAGAATGTAATGTATAATTTTCTACAATGTAACAATGGACTCCTTGGTTCTGTGAGCTACCCTGCTTTTTGCAGAGGTGTCTTTGGTTCCAACAAGGCCCCTCTGTGTCTCAGTGCACCCTGGCTTCCATGCGCATCTGGAGTATCACAAAGGCTCCTTGGTTCCACGAGGTCTTGCTGTGTCACAATGGATGCTGTGCTCCATGAGGCCCTCCAAAGTCATCATGGAGCCTTGATTCCATGTGCTTCCATTGTGTCCCAGGGATCGCCTTGGTTCCATCAGTTTCCTTAGTGGCACAATGCTCTCCATGCTTCCATGATTGCCCACAATGTCACAATGCTCTCCATGCTTCCATGAGCCCCTGCTTTGCCACAATGGTCCCCTTGTGTCCATGAGGCCCCGCTGTGTCTCAATGGATGGATGGTTCCATGAGGTTCCGTGCTGTCCCCATGGTCTTCTTGAATCCGCAGTGTAACAATGGACCATTGCGTCCAGGTGGCCTCTCTGTGTCACAAGGGGCTCCTTGATTCCAAGATTCGCCATGGTATCATCATGGAGCCTTGTTTCTAGGAGGTTCTGTAGTGTCACAATTGTCTCCTTGATCCCATGAGCCCCTGCAGTGTCACAATGGCTCCTTAGCTTCATGTGCATCACCTGTGTCACCATGGTCTCCTTGATTCCATGAGGCCCCACTGGGTCACAATGGCTCCTTGGCTTCATGTGCATCACCTGTGTCACCATGGTCTCCTTGATTCCATGAGGCCCCACTGGGTCACAATGGCTCCTTGGCTTCATGTGCATCACCTGTGTCACCATGGGCTCCTTGATTCCATGAGGCCCCACTGGGTCACAATGGCTCCTTGGCTTCATGTGCATCACCTGCAGTGTCACAATGGCTCCTTGCTTCCATGAGGAACACAAAAGCTTTGCATCAACACTGAGCAACAGCTGCTGAACACACCTGGGAGCATCTGCTTGCATCAAAAGAGGGCTTCAAGCTGAGAAAGGCACCAGCTGCTTCCATCTGCAACAGAGAGCCAGGCAAAGGACAGGGACAGAGAATTCAGTGGAAAGACTGTGGGAATTCTGCTCCCAGACATCATTCCTGCTCACAGTGTCACTTGTAGAAAGGGGACATCATTGCAGGCAGCCTGGACTGAGCATGTGGGGTTGGTTGTTTAGGAAACCAGCTCAGGCTTTTCCATTCTTTCCTTACAAACAGGAAAACTTCTCTGGGCCTGTGTGCAGGCAGAGCCCTGAGGAGAGCACTTGGCACATGGTGCCGTGGGCTGGGACAGCCAGCTGCAGAGCTGAAGGGAAGAAGCCCCGCTGTGTCACAATGGCTCCTTAGCTTCATGTGCATCACCTGTGTCACCATGGTCTCCTTGATTCCATGAGGCCCCGCTGTGTCACAATGGCTCCTTGGCTTCATGTGCATCACCTGTGTCACCATGGTCTCCTTGATTCCATGAGGCCCCACTGTGTCACAATGGCTCCTTGGCTTCATGTGCATCACCTGTGTCACCATGGTCTCCTTGATTCCATGAGTCCCCACTGTGTCACAATGGCTCCTTGGCTTCCATAGGTTTTCTATTGTAACAATGGACTCCTTGGTTCTGTGAGCTACCCTGCTTTTTGCAGAGGTGTCTTTGGTTCCAACAAGGCCCTGCTGTGTCTCATCAGGAACACATTTCCATGTGGTTCCATGATTCCCCACAGTGTCACCATGGAGCCTTGTTTCTAGGAGGTTCTGTACTGTCATAATTGTCTCCTTGATCCCATGAGCCCCTGCAGTGTCACACTGGCTCCTTGCTTCCATGAGGAACACAAAAGCTTTGCATCAACACTGAGCAACAGCTGCTGAACACACCTGGGAGCATCTGCTTGCATCAAACGAGGGCTTCAAGCTGAGAATGGCAGCAGCAGCTTCCATCTGCAACAGAGAGCCAGGCAAAGGACAGGGACAGAGAATTCAGTGGAAAGACTGTGGGAATTCTGCTCCCAGACATCATTCCTGCTCACAGTATCCCTTGTAGAAAGGGGACATCATTGCAGGCAGCCTGGACTGAGCATGTGGGATTGGTTGTTTAGGAAAGCTGCTCAGGCTTTTCCATTCTTTCCTTACAAACAGGAAAACTTCTCTGGGCCTGTGTGCAGGGAGAGCCCTGAGGAGAGCACTTGGCACAGGGTGCCGTGGGCTGGGACAGCCAGCTGCAGAGCTGAAGGGAAGAAGCCCCACTGTGTCACAATGGCTCCTTGGCTTCATGTGCATCACCTGTGTCACAATGGTCTCCTTGATTCCATGAGGCCCCGCTGTGTCACAATGGCTCCTTGGCTTCATGTGCATCACCTGTGTCACAATGGTCTCCTTGATTCCATGAGGCCCCACTGGGTCACAATGGCTCCTTGGCTTCATGTGCATCACCTGCCTCACAATGGTCTCCTTGATTCCATGAGGCCCCGCTGTGTCACAATGGCTCCTTGGCTTCATGTGCATCACCTGCCTCACAATGGTCTCCTTGATTCCATGAGGCCCCACTGTGTCACAATGGCTCCTTGGCTTCATGTGCATCACCTGTGTCACCATGGTCTCCTTGATTCCATGAGGCCCCACTGGTTCACAATGGCTCCTTGGCTTCCATGTGGCCCCACTGTGTCACAATGGCCCCTTGCTTCCATAGGTTTTCTATTGTAACAATGGACTCCTTGGTTCTGTGAGCTACCCTGCTTTTTGCAAAGGTATCTTTGGTTCCAACAAGGCCCTGCTGTGTCTCATCAGGAACACATTTCCCTGTGGTTCCATGATTCCCCACGGTGTCACCATGGAGCCTTGTTTCTAGGAGGTTCTGTAGTGTCACAATTGTCTCCTTGATCCCATGAGCCGCTGCAGTGTCACAATGGCTCCTTGCTTCCATGAGGAACACAAAAGCTTTGCATCAACACTGAGCAACAGCTGCTGAACACACCTGGGAGCATCTGCTTGCATCAAACGAGGGCTTCAAGCTGAGAATGGCAGCAGCAGCTTCCACCTGCAACAGAGAGCCAGGCAAAGGACAGGGACAGAGAATTCCGTGGAAAGACTGCGAGAATTCTGCTCCCAGAGATCATTCCTGCTCACAGTGTCCCTTGTAGAAAGGGGACATCATTGCAGGCAGCCTGGACTGAGCATGTGGGGGTGGTTGTTTAGGAAAGCTGCTCAGGCTTTTCCATTCTTTCCTTACAAACAGGAAAATTTCTCTGGGCCTGTGTGCAGCGAGAGCCCTGAGGAGAGCACTTGGCACATGGAGCCTCGGGCTGGGACAGCCAGCTGCAGGGCTGAAGGGAAGAAGCCCCGCTGTGTCACAATGGCTCCTTGGCTTCATGTGCATCACCTGTGTCACCATGGTCTCCTTGATTCCATGAGGCCCCGCTGTGTCACAATGGCTCCTTGGCTTCATGTGCATCACCTGTGTCACGATGGTCTCCTTGATTCCATGAGGCCCCACTGTGTCACAATGGCTCCTTGGCTTCATGTGCATCACCTGTGTCCCAAGGGTCTCCTTGATTCCATGAGGCCCCACTGGGTCACAATGGCTCCGTGGCTTGCATGTGGCCCCACTGTGTCACAATGGCCCCTTGCTTCCATAGGTTTTCTATTGTAACAATGGACTCCTTGGTTCTGTGAGCTACCCTGCTTTTTGCAGAGGTGTCTTTGGTTCCAACAAGGCCCTGCTGTGTCTCATCAGGAACACATTTCCATGTGGTTCCATGATTCCCCACAGTGTCACCATGGAGCCTTGTTTCTAGGAGGTTCTGTACTGTCACAATTGTCTCCTTGATGCCATGAGCCCCTGCAGTGTCACAATGGCTCCTTGCTTCCATGAGGAACACAAAAGCTTTGCATCAACACTGAGCAACAGCTGCTGAACACACCTGGGAGCATCTGCTTGCATCAAACGAGGGCTTCAAGCTGAGAATGGCAGCAGCAGCTTCCATCTGCAACAGAGAGCCAGGCAAAGGACAGGGACAGAGAATTCAGTGGAAAGACTGCGAGAATTCTGCTCCCAGACATCATTCCTGCTCACAGTGTCTCTTGTAGAAAGGGGACATCATTGCAGGCAGCCTGGACTGAGCATGTGGGGTTGGTTGTCTAGGGAACCTGCTCAGGCTTTTTCATTCTTTCCTTACAAACAGGAAAACTTCTCTGGGCCTGTGTGCAGGCAGAGCCCTGAGGAGAGTACTTGGCACATGGTGCTTCAGGAGGGACAGCCAGCTGCAGAGCTGAAGGGAAGAAGCCCCGCTGTGTCACAATGGCTCCTTGGCTTCATGTGCATCACCTGTGTCACCATGGTCTCCTTGATTCCATGAGGCCCCACTGTGTCACAATGGCTCCTTGGCTTCATGTGCATCACCTGCCTCACAATGGTCTCCTTGATTCCATGAGGCCCCACTGGGTCACAATGTCTCCTTGGCTTCCATGTGGCCCCACTGTGTCACAATGGCCCCTTGCTTCCATAGGTTTTCTATTGTAACAATGGACTCCTTGGTTCTGTGAGCTACCCTGCTTTTTGCAGAGGTGTCTTTGGTTCCAACAAGGCCCTGCTGTGTCTCATCAGGAACACATTTCCATGTGGTTCCGTGATTCGCCACGGTGTCACCATGGAGCCTTGTTTCTAGGAGGTTCTGTACTGTCACAATTGTCTCCTTGATGCCATGAGCCCCTGCAGTGTCACAATGGCTCCTTGCTTCCATGAGGAACACAAAAGCTTTGCATCAACACTGAGCAACAGCTGCTGAACACACCTGGGAGCATCTGCTTGCATCAAACGAGGGCTTCAAGCTGAGAATGGCAGCAGCAGCTTCCATCTGCAACAGAGAGCCAGGCAAAGGACAGGGACAGAGAATTCCGTGGAAAGACTGCGAGAATTCTGCTCCCAGAGATCATTCCTGCTCACAGTGTCCCTTGTAGAAAGGGGACATCATTGCAGGCAGCCTGGACTGAGCATGTAGGGTTGGTTGTTTCGGAAAGCTGCTCAGGCTTTTCCATTCTTTCCTTACAAACATAAAAATTCTCTGGGCCTGTGTGCAGGCAGAGCCCTGAGGAGAGCACTTGGCACATGGTGCCTCGGTGTGGGACAGCCAGCTGCAGAGCTGAAGGGAAGAAGCCCCGCTGTGTCACAATGGCTCCGTGGCTTCATGTGCATCACCTGTGTCACCATGGTCTCCTTGATTCCATGAGGCCCCACTTTGTAACAATGGCTCCTTGCTTCCATGAGGTTCCGCAGTGTCACCATGCTCACCTTTGATCCACATTGTCATAACGGACAATTGCTTCCATGTGGCCCCACTGTGTCACAATAGCCCCTTGGTTCCATAGGTTTTCTAGAATGTAACGTATAATTTTCTACAATGTAACAATGGACTCCTTGGTTCTGTGAGCTACCCTGCTTTTTGCAGAGGTGTCCTTGGTTCCAACAAGGCCCCTCTGTGTCTCAGTGCACCCTGGCTTCCATGCGCATCTGGAGTATCACAAAGGCTCCTTGGTTCCACGAGGTCTTGCTGTGTCACAATGGATCCTGTGCTCCATGAGGCCCTCCAAAGTCATCATGGAGCCTTGATTCCATGTGCTTCCATTGTGTCCCAGGGATCGCCTTGGTTCCATCAGTTTCCTTAGTGGCACAATGCTCTCCATGCTTCCATGATTGCCCACAATGTCACAATGCTCTCCATGCTTCCATGAGCCCCTGCTTTGCCACAATGGTCCCCTTGTGTCCATGAGGCCCCGCTGTGTCCCAATGGATGGATGGTTCCATGAGGTTCCGTGCTGTCCCCATGGTCTTCTTGAATCCGCAGTGTAACAATGGACCATTGCTTCCAGGCGGCCTCTCTGTGTCACAAGGGGCTCCTTGATTCCAAGATTCGCCATGGTGTCACCATGGAGCCTTGTTTCTAGGAGGTTCTGTAGTGTCACAATTGTCTCCTTGATCCCAGGAGCCCCTGCAGTGTCACAATGGCTCCTTAGCTTCATGTGCATCACCTGTGTCACCGTGGTCTCCTTGATTCCATGAGGCCCTACTTTGTCACAAAGGCTCCTTGGCTTCATGTGCATCACCGGTGTCACCATGGTCTCCTTGATTCCATGAGGCCCCACTGGGTCACAATGGCTCCTTGGCTTCATGTGCATCACCTGCAGTGTCACAATGGCTCCTTGCTTCCATGAGGAACACAAAAGCTTTGCATCAACACTGAGCAACAGCTGCTGAACACACCTGGGAGCATCTGCTTGCATCAAAAGAGGGCTTCAAGCTGAGAAAGGCATCAGCTGCTTCCATCTGCAACAGAGAGCCAGGCAAAGGACAGGGACAGAGAATTCAGTGGAAAGACTGCGAGAATTCTGCTCCCAGACATCATTCCTGCTCACAGTGTCCCTTGTAGAAAGGGGACATCATTGCAGGCAGCCTGGACTGAGCATGTAGGGTTTGTTGTTTAGGAAACCTGCTCAGGCTTTTTCATTCTTTCCTTACAAACAGGAAAACTTCTCTGGGCCTGTGTGCAGGCAGAGCCCTGAGGAGAGCACTTGGCACATGGTGCTGTGGGCTGGGACAGCCAGCTGCAGAGCTGAAGGGAAGAAGCCCCGCTGTGTCACAATGGCTCCTTGGCTTCATGTGCATCACCTGTGTCACCATGGTCTCCTTGATTCCATGAGGCCCCACTGGGTCACAATGGCTCCTTGGCTTCATGTGCATCACCTGTGTCACCATGGTCTCCTTGATTCCATGAGGCCCCACTGGGTCACAATGGCTCCTTGGCTTCATAAGCATCACCTGCCTCACAATGGTCTCCTTGATTCCATGAGGCCCCACTGGGTCACAATGGCTCCATGGCTTCCATGTGGCCCCACTGTGTCACAATGGCCCCTTGCTTCCATAGGTTTTCTATTGTAACAATGGACTCCTTGGTTCTGTGAGCTACCCTGCTTTTTGCAGAGGTGTCTTTGGTTCCAACAAGGCCCTGCTGTGTCTCATCAGGAACACATTTCCATGTGGTTCCATGATTCCCCACGGTGTCACCATGGAGCCTTGTTTCTAGGAGGTTCTGTACTGTCACAATTGTCTCCTTGATGCCATGAGCCCCTGCAGTGTCACAATGGCTCCTTGCTTCCATGAGGAACACAAAAGCTTTGCATCAACACTGAGCAACAGCTGCTGAACACACCTGGGAGCATCTGCTTGCATCAAACGAGGGCTTCAAGCGGAGAATGGCAGCAGCAGCTTCCATCTGCAACAGAGAGCCAGGCAAAGGACAGGGACAGAGAATTCCGTGGAAGGACTGCAAGAATTCTGCTCCCAGAGATCATTCCTGCTCACAGTGTCCCTTGTAGAAAGGGGACATCATTGCAGGCAGCCTGGACTCAGCATGTGGGTTTGGTTGTCTAGGGAACCTGCTCAGGCTTTTCCATTCTTTCCTTACAAACAGGAAAACTTCTCCTGGGCCTGTGTGCAGGCAGAGCCCTGAGGAGAGCAGTTGGCACATGGTGATGTGGGCTGGGACAGCCAGCTGCAGAGCTGAAGGGAAGAAGCCCCGCTGTGTCACAATGGCTCCTTGGCTTCATGTGCATCACCTGTGTCACCATGGTCTCCTTGATTCCATGAGGCCCCACTGTGTCACAATGGCTCCTTGGCTTCATGTGCATCACCTGTGTCACCAGGGTCTCCTTGATTCCATGAGGCCCCACTTTGTCACAATGGCTCCTTGGCTTCATGTGCATCACCTGCAGTGTCACCACGGTCTCCTTGCTTCCATGAGGAACACAAAAGCTTTGCATCCACACTGAGCAACAGCTGCTGAACACACCTGGGAGCATCTGCTTGCATCAAAAGAGGGCTTCAAGCTGAGAAAGGCACCAGCTGCTTCCATCTGCAACAGAGAGCCAGGCAAAGGACAGGGACAGAGAATTCAGTGGAAAGACTGTGGGAATTCTGCTCCCAGACATCATTCCTGCTCACAGTGTCCCTTGTAGAAAGGGGACATCATTGCAGGCAGCCTGGACTGAGCATGTGGGGTTGGTTGTCTAGGGAACCTGCTCAGGCTTTTTCATTCTTTCCTTACAAACAGGAAAACTTCTCTGGGCCTGTGTGCAGGCAGAGCCCTGAGGAGAGTACTTGGCACATGGTGCTTCAGGAGGGACAGCCAGCTGCAGAGCTGAAGGGAAGAAGCCCCGCTGTGTCACAATGGCTCCTTGGCTTCATGTGCATCACCTGTGTCACCATGGTCTCCTTGATTCCATGAGGCCCCACTGCGTCACAATGGCTCCTTGACTTCATGTGCATCACCTGTGTCACCATGGTCTCCTTGATTCCATGAGGCCCCACTGGGTCACAATGGCTCCTTGGCTTCATGTGCATCACCTGCCTCACAATGGTCTCCTTGATTCCATGAGGCCCCACTGGGTCACAATGGCTCCTTGGCTTCCATGTGGCCCCACTGTGTCACAATGGCCCCTTGCTTCCATAGGTTTTCTATTGTAACAATGGACTCCTTGGTTCTGTGAGCTACCCTGCTTTTTGCAGAGGTGTCTTTGGTTCCAACAAGGCCCTGCTGTGTCTCATCAGGAACACATTTCCATGTGGTTCCGTGATTCGCCACGGTGTCACCATGGAGCCTTGTTTCTAGGAGGTTCTGTACTGTCACAATTGTCTCCTTGATGCCATGAGCCCCTGCAGTGTCACAATGGCTCCTTGCTTCCATGAGGAACACAAAAGCTTTGCATCAACACTGAGCAACAGCTGCTGAACACACCTGGGAGCATCTGCTTGCATCAAACGAGGGCTTCAAGCTGAGAATGGCAGCAGCAGCTTCCATCTGCAACAGAGAGCCAGGCAAAGGACAGGGACAGAGAATTCCGTGGAAAGACTGCGAGAATTCTGCTCCCAGACATCATTCCTGCTCACAGTGTCTCTTGTAGAAAGGGGACATCATTGCAGGCAGCCTGGACTGAGCATGTGGGGGTGGTTGTTTAGGAAAGCTGCTCAGGCTTTTCCATTCTTTCCTTACAAACAGGAAAATTTCTCTGGGCCTGTGTGCAGGGAGAGCCCTGAGGAGAGCACTTGGCACATGGAGCCTCGGGCTGGGAGAGCCAGCTGCAGAGCTGAAGGGAAGAAGCCCCGCTGTGTCACAATGTCTCCTTGGCTTCATGTGCATCACCTGTGTCACAATTGTCTCCTTGATTCCATGAGGCCCCGCTGTGTCACAATGGCTCCTTGGCTTCATGTGCATCACCTGCCTCACAATGGTCTCCTTGATTCCATGAGGCCCCACTGGGTCACAATGGCTCCTTGGCTTCCATGTGGCCCCACTGTGTCACAATGGCCCCTTGCTTCCATAGGTTTTCTATTGTAACAATGGACTCCTTGGTTCTGTGAGCTACCCTGCTTTTTGCAGAGGTGTCTTTGGTTCCAACAAGGCCCTGCTGTGTCTCATCAGGAACACATTTCCATGTGGTTCCGTGATTCGCCACGGTGTCACCATGGAGCCTTGTTTCTAGGAGGTTCTGTACTGTCACAATTGTCTCCTTGATGCCATGAGCCCCTGCAGTGTCACAATGGCTCCTTGCTTCCATGAGGAACACAAAAGCTTTGCATCAACACTGAGCAACAGCTGCTGAACACACCTGGGAGCATCTGCTTGCATCAAACGAGGGCTTCAAGCTGAGAATGGCAGCAGCAGCTTCCATCTGCAACAGAGAGCCAGGCAAAGGACAGGGACAGGGAATTCCGTGGAAAGACTGCGAGAATTCTGCTCCCAGAGATCATTCCTGCTCACAGTGTCCCTTGTAGAAAGGGGACATCATTGCAGGCAGCCTGGACTGAGCATGTAGGGTTGGTTGTTTCGGAAAGCTGCTCAGGCTTTTCCATTCTTTCCTTACAAACATAAAAATTCTCTGGGCCTGTGTGCAGGCAGAGCCCTGAGGAGAGCACTTGGCACATGGTGCCTCGGTGTGGGACAGCCAGCTGCAGAGCTGAAGGGAAGAAGCCCCGCTGTGTCACAATGGCTCCTTGGCTTCATGTGCATCACCTGTGTCACCATGGTCTCCTTGATTCCATGAGGCCCCACTTTGTAACAATAGCTCCTTGCTTCCATGAGGTTCCGCAGTGTCACCATGCTCACCTTTGATCCACATTGTCATAACGGACAATTGCTTCCATGTGGCCCCACTGTGTCACAATAGCCCCTTGGTTCCATAGGTTTTCTAGAATGTAATGTATAATTTTCTACAATGTAACAATGGACTCCTTGGTTCTGTGAGCTACCCTGCTTTTTGCAGAGGTGTCCTTGGTTCCAACAAGGCCCCTCTGTGTCTCAGTGCACCCTGGCTTCCATGCGCATCTGGAGTATCACAAAGGCTCCTTGGTTCCACGAGGTCTTGCTGTGTCACAATGGATCCTGTGCTCCATGAGGCCCTCCAAAGTCATCATGGAGCCTTGATTCCATGTGCTTCCATTGTGTCCCAGGGATCGCCTTGGTTCCATCAGTTTCCTTAGTGGCACAATGCTCTCCATGCTTCCATGATTGCCCACAATGTCACAATGCTCTCCATGCTTCCATGAGCCCCTGCTTTGCCACAATGGTCCCCTTGTGTCCACGAGGCCCCGCTGTGTCCCAATGGATGGATGGTTCCATGAGGTTCCGTGCTGTCCCCATGGTCTTCTTGAATCCGCAGTGTAACAATGGACCATTGCTTCCAGGCGGCCTCTCTGTGTCACAAGGGGCTCCTTGATTCCAAGATTCGCCATGGTGTCACCATGGAGCCTTGTTTCTAGGAGGTTCTGTAGTGTCACAATTGTCTCCTTGATCCCAGGAGCCCCTGCAGTGTCACAATGGCTCCTTAGCTTCATGTGCATCACCTGTGTCACCGTGGTCTCCTTGATTCCATGAGGCCCTACTTTGTCACAAAGGCTCCTTGGCTTCATGTGCATCACCGGTGTCACCATGGTCTCCTTGATTCCATGAGGCCCCACTGGGTCACAATGGCTCCTTGGCTTCATGTGCATCACCTGCAGTGTCACAATGGCTCCTTGCTTCCATGAGGAACACAAAAGCTTTGCATCAACACTGAGCAACAGCTGCTGAACACACCTGGGAGCATCTGCTTGCATCAAAAGAGGGCTTCAAGCTGAGAAAGGCATCAGCTGCTTCCATCTGCAACAGAGAGCCAGGCAAAGGACAGGGACAGAGAATTCCGTGGAAAGACTGCGAGAATTCTGCTCCCAGACATCATTCCTGCTCACAGTGTCCCTTGTAGAAAGGGGACATCATTGCAGGCAGCCTGGACTGAGCATGTAGGGTTTGTTGTTTAGGAAACCTGCTCAGGCTTTTTCATTCTTTCCTTACAAACAGGAAAACTTCTCTGGGCCTGTGTGCAGGCAGAGCCCTGAGGAGAGCACTTGGCACATGGTGCTGTGGGCTGGGACAGCCAGCTGCAGAGCTGAAGGGAAGAAGCCCCGCTGTGTCACAATGGCTCCTTGGCTTCATGTGCATCACCTGTGTCACCATGGTCTCCTTGATTCCATGAGGCCCCACTGGGTCACAATGGCTCCTTGGCTTCATGTGCATCACCTGTGTCACCATGGTCTCCTTGATTCCATGAGGCCCCACTGGGTCACAATGGCTCCTTGGCTTCATGTGCATCACCTGTGTCACCATGGTCTCCTTGATTCCATGAGGCCCCACTGGGTCACAATGGCTCCTTGGCTTCATAAGCATCACCTGCCTCACAATGGTCTCCTTGATTCCATGAGGCCCCACTGGGTCACAATGGCTCCATGGCTTCCATGTGGCCCCACTGTGTCACAATGGCTCCTTGCTTCCATAGGTTTTCTATTGTAACAATGGACTCCTTGGTTCTGTGAGCTACCCTGCTTTTTGCAGAGGTGTCTTTGGTTCCAACAAGGCCCTGCTGTGTCTCATCAGGAACACATTTCCATGTGGTTCCATGATTCCCCACGGTGTCACCATGGAGCCTTGTTTCTAGGAGGTTCTGTACTGTCACAATTGTCTCCTTGATGCCATGAGCCCCTGCAGTGTCACAATGGCTCCTTGCTTCCATGAGGAACACAAAAGCTTTGCATCAACACTGAGCAACAGCTGCTGAACACACCTGGGAGCATCTGCTTGCATCAAACGAGGGCTTCAAGCGGAGAATGGCAGCAGCAGCTTCCATCTGCAACAGAGAGCCAGGCAAAGGACAGGGACAGAGAATTCCGTGGAAGGACTGCAAGAATTCTGCTCCCAGAGATCATTCCTGCTCACAGTGTCCCTTGTAGAAAGGGGACATCATTGCAGGCAGCCTGGACTGAGCATGTGGGGTTGGTTGTCTAGGGAACCTGCTCAGGCTTTTCCATTCTTTCCTTACAAACAGGAAAACTTCTCCTGGGCCTGTGTGCAGGCAGAGCCCTGAGGAGAGCACTTGGCACATGGTGATGTGGGCTGGGACAGCCAGCTGCAGAGCTGAAGGGAAGAAGCCCCGCTGTGTCACAATGGCTCCTTGGCTTCATGTGCATCACCTGTGTCACCATGGTCTCCTTGATTCCATGAGGCCCCAATGTGTCACAATGGCTCCTTGGCTTCATGTGCATCACCTGTGTCACCAGGGTCTCCTTGATTCCATGAGGCCCCACTTTGTCACAATGGCTCCTTGGCTTCATGTGCATCACCTGCAGTGTCACCACGGTCTCCTTGCTTCCATGAGGAACACAAAAGCTTTGCATCAACACTGAGCAACAGCTGCTGAACACACCTGGGAGCATCTGCTTGCATCAAAAGAGGGCTTCAAGCTGAGAAAGGCACCAGCTGCTTCCATCTGCAACAGAGAGCCAGGCAAAGGACAGGGACAGAGAATTCAGTGGAAAGACTGTGGGAATTCTGCTCCCAGACATCATTCCTGCTCACAGTGTCCCTTGTAGAAAGGGGACATCATTGCAGGCAGCCTGGACTGAGCATGTGGGGTTGGTTGTCTAGGGAACCTGCTCAGGCTTTTTCATTCTTTCCTTACAAACAGGAAAACTTCTCTGGGCCTGTGTGCAGGCAGAGCCCTGAGGAGAGTACTTGGCACATGGTGCTTCAGGAGGGACAGCCAGCTGCAGAGCTGAAGGGAAGAAGCCCCGCTGTGTCACAATGGCTCCTTGGCTTCATGTGCATCACCTGTGTCACCATGGTCTCCTTGATTCCATGAGGCCCCACTGGGTCACAATGGCTCCTTGACTTCATGTGCATCACCTGTGTCACCATGGTCTCCTTGATTCCATGAGGCCCCACTGGGTCACAATGGCTCCTTAGCTTCCATGTGGCCCCACTGTGTCACAATGGCCCCTTGCTTCCATAGGTTTTCTATTGTAACACTGGACTCCTTGGTTCTGTGAGCTACCCTGCTTTTTGCAGAGGTGTCTTTGGTTCCAACAAGGCCCTGCTGTGTCTCATCAGGAACACATTTCCATGTGGTTCCGTGATTCGCCACGGTGTCACCATGGAGCCTTGTTTCTAGGAGGTTCTGTAGTGTCACAATTGTCTCCTTGATGCCATGAGCCCCTGCAGTGTCACAATGGCTCCTTGCTTCCATGAGGAACACAAAAGCTTTGCATCAACACTGAGCAACAGCTGCTGAACACACCTGGGAGCATCTGCTTGCATCAAACGAGGGCTTCAAGCTGAGAATGGCAGCAGCAGCTTCCATCTGCAACAGAGAGCCAGGGAAAGGACAGGGACAGAGAATTCAGTGGAAAGACTGCGAGGATTCTGCTCCCAGACATCATTCCTGCTCACAGTGTCTCTTGTAGAAAGGGGACATCATTGCAGGCAGCCTGGACTCAGCATGTGGGGTTGGTTGTCTAGGGAACCTGCTCAGGCTTTTTCATTCTTTCCTTACAAACAGGAAAACTTCTCTGGGCCTGTGTGCAGGCAGAGCCCTGAGGAGAGCACTTGGCACATGGTGCCGTGGGCTGGGACAGCCAGCTGCAGAGCTGAAGGGAAGAAGCCCCGCTGTGTCACAATGGCTCCTTGGCTTCATGTGCATCACCTGTGTCACCATGGTCTCCTTGATTCCATGAGGCCCCACTGGGTCACAATGGCTCCTTGGCTTCATGTACATCACCTGTGTCACCATGGTCTCCTTGATTCCATGAGGCCCCACTGGGTCACAATGGCTCCTTGGCTTCCATGTGGCCCCACTGTGTCACAATGGCCCCTTGCTTCCATAGGTTTTCTATTGTAACAATGGACTCCTTGGTTCTGTGAGCTACCCTGCTTTTTGCAGAGGTGTCTTTGGTTCCAACAAGGCCCTGCTGTGTCTCATCAGGAACACATTTCCATGTGGTTCCGTGATTCGCCACGGTGTCACCATGGAGCCTTGTTTCTAGGAGGTTCTGTACTGTCACAATTGTCTCCTTGATGCCATGAGCCCCTGCAGTGTCACAATGGCTCCTTGCTTCCATGAGGAACACAAAAGCTTTGCATCAACACTGAGCAACAGCTGCTGAACACACCTGGGAGCATCTGCTTGCATCAAAAGAGGGCTTCAAGCTGAGAAAGGCACCAGCTGCTTCCATCTGCAACAGAGAGCCAGGCAAAGGACAGGGACAGAGAATTCAGTGGAAAGACTGTGGGAATTCTGCTCCCAGACATCATTCCTGCTCACAGTGTCCCTTGTAGAAAGGGGACATCATTGCAGGCAGCCTGGACTGAGCATGTGGGGTTGGTTGTCTAGGGAACCTGCTCAGGCTTTTTCATTCTTTCCTTACAAACAGGAAAACTTCTCTGGGCCTGTGTGCAGGCAGAGCCCTGAGGAGAGCACTTGGCACATGGTGCCGTGGGCTGGGACAGCCAGCTGCAGAGCTGAAGGGAAGAAGCCCCGCTGTGTCACAATGGCTCCTTGGCTTCATGTGCATCACCTGTGTCACCATGGTCTCCTTGATTCCATGAGGCCCCACTTTGTCACAGTGGCTCCTTAGCTTCATGTGCATCACCTGTGTCACAATGGTCTCCTTGATTCCATGAGGCCCCACTTTGTCACAATGGCTCCTTGCTTCCATGAGGTTCTGCAGTGTCACCATGCTCACCTTTGATCCACATTGTCATAATGGACAATTGCTTCCATGTGGCCCCACTGTGTCACAATAGCCCCTTGGTTCCATAGGTTTTCTAGAATGTAATGTATAATTTTCTACAATGTAACAATGGACTCCTTGGTTCTGTGAGCTACCCTGCTTTTTGCAGAGGTGTCCTTGGTTCCAACAAGGCCCCTCTGTGTCTCAGTGCACCCTGGCTTCCATGCGCATCTGGAGTATCACAAAGGCTCCTTGGTTCCACGAGGTCTTGCTGTGTCACAATGGATGCTGTGCTCCATGAGGCCCTCCAAAGTCATCATGGAGCCTTGATTCCATGTGCTTCCATTGTGTCCCAGGGATCGCCTTGGTTCCATCAGTTTCCTTAGTGGCACAATGCTCTCCATGCTTCCATGATTGCCCACAATGTCACAATGCTCTCCATGCTTCCATGAGCCCCTGCTTTGCCACAATGGTCCCCTTGTGTCCATGAGGCCCCGCTGTGTCCCAATGGATGGATGGTTCCATGAGGTTCCGTGCTGTCCCCATGGTCTTCTTGAATCCGCAGTGTAACAATGGACCATTGCGTCCAGGTGGCCTCTCTGTGTCACAAGGGGCTCCTTGATTCCAAGATTCGCCATGGTATCATCATGGAGCCTTGTTTCTAGGAGGTTCTGTAGTGTCACAATTGTCTCCTTGATCCCATGAGCCCCTGCAGTGTCACAATGGCTCCTTAGCTTCATGTGCATCACCTGTGTCACCATGGTCTCCTTGATTCCATGAGGCCCCACTGGGTCACAATGGCTCCTTGGCTTCATGTGCATCACCTGTGTCACCATGGTCTCCTTGATTCCATGAGGCCCCACTGGGTCACAATGGCTCCTTGGCTTCATGTGCATCACCTGTGTCACCATGGTCTCCTTGATTCCATGAGGCCCCACTGGGTCACAATGGCTCCTTGGCTTCATGTGCATCACCTGTGTCACCATGGGCTCCTTGATTCCATGAGGCCCCACTGTGTCACAATGGCTCCTTGGCTTCATGTGCATCACCTGCAGTGTCACAATGGCTCCTTGCTTCCATGAGGAACACAAAAGCTTTGCATCAACACTCAGCAACAGCTGCTGAACACACCTGGGAGCATCTGCTTGCATCAAAAGAGGGCTTCAAGCTGAGAAAGGCACCAGCTGCTTCCATCTGCAACAGAGAGCCAGGCAAAGGACAGGGACAGAGAATTCAGTGGAAAGACTGTGGGAATTCTGCTCCCAGAGATCATTCCTGCTCACAGTGTCACTTGTAGAAAGGGGACATCATTGCAGGCAGCCTGGACTGAGCATGTGGGATTGGTTGTTTAGGAAACCAGCTCAGGCTTTTCCATTCTTTCCTTACAAACAGGAAAACTTCTCTGGGCCTGTGTGCAGGCAGAGCCCTGAGGAGAGCACTTGGCAGATGGTGCCGTGGGCTGGGACAGCCAGCTGCAGAGCTGAAGGGAAGAAGCCCCGCTGTGTCACAATGGCTCCTTAGCTTCATGTGCATCACCTGTGTCACAATGGTCTCCTTGATTCCATGAGGCCCCACTGGGTCACAATGGCTCCTTGGCTTCATGTGCATCACCTGTGTCACCATGGTCTCCTTGATTCCATGAGGCCCCGCTGTGTCACAATGGCTCCTTGGCTTCATGTGCATCACCTGCCTCACAATGGCCTCCTTGATTCCATGAGGCCCCACTGTGTCACAATGGCTCCTTGGCTTCATGTGCATCACCTGTGTCACCATGGTCTCCTTGATTCCATGAGGCCCCACTGGGTCACAATGGCTCCTTGGCTTCCATGTGGCCCCACTGTGTCACAATGGCCCCTTGCTTCCATAGGTTTTCTATTGTAACAATGGACTCCTTGGTTCTGTGAGCTACCCTGCTTTTTGCAGAGGTGTCTTTGGTTCCAACAAGGCCCTGCTGTGTCTCATCAGGAACACATTTCCCTGTGGTTCCATGATTCCCCACGGTGTCACCATGGAGCCTTGTTTCTAGGAGGTTCTGTAGTGTCACAATTGTCTCCTTGATCCCATGAGCCCCTGCAGTGTCACAATGGCTCCTTGCTTCCATGAGGAACACAAAAGCTTTGCATCAACACTGAGCAACAGCTGCTGAACACACCTGGGAGCATCTGCTTGCATCAAACGAGGGCTTCAAGCTGAGAATGGCAGCAGCAGCTTCCATCTGCAACAGAGAGCCAGGCAAAGGACAGGGACAGAGAATTCCGTGGAAAGACTGCGAGAATTCTGCTCCCAGACATCATTCCTGCTCACAGTGTCCCTTGTAGAAAGGGGACATCATTGCAGGCAGCCTGGACTGAGCATGTGGGGGTGGTTGTTTAGGAAAGCTGCTCAGGCTTTTCCATTCTTTCCTTACAAACAGGAAAATTTCTCTGGGCCTGTGTGCAGCGAGAGCCCTGAGGAGAGCACTTGGCACATGGAGCCTCGGGCTGGGACAGCCAGCTGCAGAGCTGAAGGGAAGAAGCCCCGCTGTGTCACAATGGCTCCTTGGCTTCATGTGCATCACCTGTGTCACCATGGTCTCCTTGATTCCATGAGGCCCCGCTGTGTCACAATGGCTCCTTGGCTTCATGTGCATCACCTGTGTCACGATGGTCTCCTTGATTCCATGAGGCCCCACTGTGTCACAATGGCTCCTTGGCTTCATGTGCATCACCTGTGTCCCAAGGGTCTCCTTGATTCCATGTGGCCCCACTGGGTCACAATGGCTTCTTGGCTTCATGTGCATCACCTGTGTCACCATGGTCTCCTTGATTCCATGAGGCCCCACTGGGTCACAATGGCTCCATGGCTTGCATGTGGCCCCACTGTGTCACAATGGCCCCTTGCTTCCATAGGTTTTCTATTGTAACAATGGACTCCTTGGTTCTGTGAGCTACCCTGCTTTTTGCAGAGGTGTCTTTGGTTCCAACAAGGCCCTGCTGTGTCTCATCAGGAACACATTTCCATGTGGTTCCATGATTCCCCACAGTGTCACCATGGAGCCTTGTTTCTAGGAGGTTCTGTACTGTCACAATTGTCTCCTTGATGCCATGAGCCCCTGCAGTGTCACAATGGCTCCTTGCTTCCATGAGGAACACAAAAGCTTTGCATCAACACTCAGCAACAGCTGCTGAACACACCTGGGAGCATCTGCTTGCATCAAACGAGGGCTTCAAGCTGAGAATGGCAGCAGCAGCTTCCATCTGCAACAGAGAGCCAGGCAATGGACAGGGACAGAGAATTCCGTGGAAAGACTGCGAGAATTCTGCTCCCAGACATCATTCCTGCTCACAGTGTCTCTTGTAGAAAGGGGACATCATTGCAGGCAGCCTGGACTGAGCATGTGGGGTTGGTTGTCTAGGGAACCTGCTCAGGCTTTTTCATTCTTTCCTTACAAACAGGAAAACTTCTCTGGGCCTGTGTGCAGGCAGAGCCCTGAGGAGAGTACTTGGCACATGGTGCTTCAGGAGGGACAGCCAGCTGCAGAGCTGAAGGGAAGAAGCCCCGCTGTGTCACAATGGCTCCTTGGCTTCATGTGCATCACCTGTGTCACCATGGTCTCCTTGATTCCATGAGGCCCCACTGTGTCACAATGGCTCCTTGGCTTCATGTGCATCACCTGTGTCACCATGGTCTCCTTGATTCCATGAGGCCCCACTGTGTCACAATGGCTCCTTGGCTTCCATGTGGCCCCACTGTGTCACAATGGCCCCTTGCTTCCATAGGTTTTCTATTGTAACAATGGACTCCTTGGTTCTGTGAGCTACCCTGCTTTTTGCAGAGGTGTCTTTGGTTCCAACAAGGCCCTGCTGTGTCTCATCAGGAACACATTTCCATGTGGTTCCGTGATTCGCCACGGTGTCACCATGGAGCCTTGTTTCTAGGAGGTTCTGTACTGTCACAATTGTCTCCTTGATGCCATGAGCCCCTGCAGTGTCACAATGGCTCCTTGCTTCCATGAGGAACACAAAAGCTTTGCATCAACACTGAGCAACAGCTGCTGAACACACCTGGGAGCATCTGCTTGCATCAAACGAGGGCTTCAAGCTGAGAATGGCAGCAGCAGCTTCCATCTGCAACAGAGAGCCAGGCAAAGGACAGGGACAGAGAATTCCGTGGAAAGACTGCGAGAATTCTGCTCCCAGACATCATTCCTGCTCACAGTGTCCCTTGTAGAAAGGGGACATCATTGCAGGCAGCCTGGACTGAGCATGTGGGGTTGGTTGTCTAGGGAACCTGCTCAGGCTTTTTCATTCTTTCCTTACAAACAGGAAAACTTCTCTGGGCCTGTGTGCAGGCAGAGCCCTGAGGAGAGCACTTGGCACACGGTGCCGTGGGCTGGGACAGCCAGCTGCAGAGCTGAAGGGAAGAAGCCCCGCTGTGTCACAATGGCTCCTTGGCTTCATGTGCATCACCTGTGTCACCATGGTCTCCTTGATTCCATGAGGCCCCACTGGGTCACAATGGCTCCTTGGCTTCATGTGCATCACCTGTGTCACCATGGTCTCCTTGATTCCATGAGGCCCCACTTTGTCACAATGGCTCCTTAGCTTCATGTGCATCACCTGTGTCACAATGGTCTCCTTGATTCCATGAGGCCCCACTTTGTCACAATGGCTCCTTGCTTCCATGAGGTTCTGCAGTGTCACCATGCTCACCTTTGATCCACATTGTCATAATGGACAATTGCTTCCATGTGGCCCCACTGTGTCACAATAGCCCCTTGGTTCCATAGGTTTTCTAGAATGTAATGTATAATTTTCTACAATGTAGCAATGGACTCCTTGGTTCTGTGAGCTACCCTGCTTTTTGCAGAGGTGTCCTTGGTTCCAACAAGGCCCCTCTGTGTCTCAGTGCACCCTGGCTTCCATGCGCATCTGGAGTATCACAAAGGCTCCTTGGTTCCACGAGGTCTTGCTGTGTCACAATGGATCCTGTGCTCCATGAGGCCCTCCAAAGTCATCATGGAGCCTTGATTCCATGTGCTTCCATTGTGTCCCAGGGATCGCCTTGGTTCCATCAGTTTCCTTAGTGGCACAATGCTCTCCGTGCTTCCATGATTGCCCACAATGTCACAATGCTCTCCATGCTTCCATGAGGCCCTGCTTTGCCACAATGGTCCCCTTGTGTCCATGAGGCCCCGCTGTGTCCCAATGGACGGATGGTTCCATGAGGTTCCGTGCTGTCCCCATGGTCTTCTTGAATCCGCAGTGTAACAATGGACCATTGCTTCCAGGCGGCCTCTCTGTGTCACAAGGGGCTCCTTGATTCCAAGATTCGCCATGGTGTCACCATGGAGCCTTGTTTCTAGGAGGTTCTGTAGTGTCACAATTGTCTCCTTGATCCCAGGAGCCCCTGCAGTGTCACAATGGCTCCTTAGCTTCATGTGCATCACCTGTGTCACCATGGTCTCCTTGATTCCATGAGGCGCCACTTTGTCACAATGGCTCCTTGGCTTCATGTGCCTCTCAATGGTCTCCTTGATTCCATGAGGCCCCACTGTGTCACAATGGCTCCTTGGCTTCATGTGCATCACCTGCAGTGTCACAATGGCTCCTTGCTTCCATGAGGAACACAAAAGCTTTGCATCAACACTGAGCAACAGCTGCTGAACACACCTGGGAGCATCTGCTTGCATCAAACGAGGGCTTCAAGCTGAGAATGGCAGCAGCAGCTTCCATCTGCAACAGAGAGCCAGGCAAAGGACAGGGACAGAGAATTCAGTGGAAAGACAGCGAGAATTCTGCTCCCAGAGATCATTCCTGCTCACAGTGTCCCTTGTAGAAAGGGGACATCATTGCAGGCAGCCTGGACTGAGCATGTAGGGTTTGTTGTTTCGGAAAGCTGCTCAGGCTTTTCCATTCTTTCCTTACAAACAGGAAAACTTCTCTGGGCCTGTGTGCAGGCAGAGCCCTGAGGAGAGCACTTGGCACATGGTGCTGTGGGCTGGGACAGCCAGCTGCAGAGCTGAAGGGAAGAAGCCCCGCTGTGTCACAATGGCTCCTTGGCTTCATGTGCATCACCTGTGTCACCATGGTCTCCTGGATTCCATGAGGCCCCACTGGGTCACAATGGCTCCTTGGCTTCATGTGCATCACCTGTGTCACCATGGTCTCCTTGATTCCATGAGGCCCCGCCGCGTCACAATGGCTCCTTGGCTTCATGTGCATCACCTGTGTCACCATGGTCTCCTTGATTCCATGAGGCCCCACTGGGTCACAATGGCTCCTTGGCTTCATGTGCATCACCTGTGTCACCATGGTCTCCTTGATTCCATGAGGCCCCGGTGTGTCACAATGGCTCCTTGGCTTCATGTGCATCACCTGTGTCACCATGGTCTCCTTGATTCCATGAGGCCCCACTGGGTCACAATGGCTCCTTGGCTTCATGTGCATCACCTGTGTCACCATGGTCTCCTTGATTCCATGAGGCCCCACTGGGTCACAATGGCTCCGTGGCTTCCATGTGGCCCCACTGTGTCAAAATGGCCCCTTGCTTCCATAGGTTTTCTATTGTAACAATGGACTCCTTGGTTCTGTGAGCTACCCTGCTTTTTGCAGAGGTGTCTTTGGTTCCAACAAGGCCCTGCTGTGTCTCATCAGGAACACATTTCCATGTGGTTCCATGATTCCCCACAGTGTCACCATGGAGCCTTGTTTCTAGGAGGTTCTGTACTGTCATAATTGTCTCCTTGATCCCATGAGCCCCTGCAGTGTCACAATGGCTCCTTGCTTCCATGAGGAACACAAAAGCTTTGCATCAACACTGAGCAACAGCTGCTGAACACACCTGGGAGCATCTGCTTGCATCAAAAGAGGGCTTCAAGCTGAGAATGGCAGCAGCAGCTTCCATCTGCAACAGAGAGCCAGGCAAAGGACAGGGACAGAGAATTCCGTGGAAAGACTGCGAGAATTCTGCTCCCAGACATCATTCCTGCTCACAGTGTCCCTTGTAGAAAGGGGACATCATTGCAGGCAGCCTGGACTGAGCATGTGGGGTTGGTTGTCTAGGGAACCTGCTCAGGCTTTTCCATTCTTTCCTTACAAACAGGAAAACTTCTCTGGGCCTGTGTGCAGGCAGAGCCCTGAGGAGAGCACTTGGCACATGGTGCCGTGGGCTGGGACAGCCAGCTGCAGAGCTGAAGGGAAGAAGCCCCGCTGTGTCACAATGGCTCCTTGGCTTCATGTGCATCACCTGTGTCACCATGGTCTCCTTGATTCCATGAGGCCCCACTGGGTCACAATGCCTCCTTAGCTTCATTTGCATCACCTGTGTCACCATGGTCTCCTTGATTCTATGAGGCCCCACTTTGTCACAATGGCTCCTTGCTTCCATGAGGTTCCGCAGTGTCACCATGCTCACCTTTGATCCACATTGTCATAATGGACAATTGCTTCCATGTGGCCCCACTGTGTCACAATAGCCCCTTGGTTCCATAGGTTTTCTAGAATGTAATGTATAATTTTCTACAATGTAACAATGGACTCCTTGGTTCTGTGAGCTACCCTGCTTTTTGCAGAGGTGTCTTTGGTTCCAACAAGGCCCCTCTGTGTCTCAGTGCACCCTGGCTTCCATGCGCATCTGGAGTATCACAAAGGCTCCTTGGTTCCACGAGGTCTTGCTGTGTCACAATGGATGCTGTGCTCCATGAGGCCCTCCAAAGTCATCATGGAGCCTTGATTCCATGTGCTTCCATTGTGTCCCAGGGATCGCCTTGGTTCCATCAGTTTCCTTAGTGGCACAATGCTCTCCATGCTTCCATGATTGCCCACAATGTCACAATGCTCTCCATGCTTCCATGAGCCCCTGCTTTGCCACAATGGTCCCCTTGTGTCCATGAGGCCCCGCTGTGTCCCAATGGATGGATGGTTCCATGAGGTTCCGTGCTGTCCCCATGGTCTTCTTGAATCCGCACTGTAACAATGGACCATTGCGTCCAGGTGGCCTCTCTGTGTCATAAGGGGCTCCTTGATTCCAAGATTCGCCATGGTATCATCATGGAGCCTTGTTTCTAGGAGGTTCTGTAGTGTCACAATTGTCTCCTTGATCCCATGAGCCCCTGCAGTGTCACAATGGCTCCTTAGCTTCATGTGCATCACCTGTGTCACCATGGTCTCCTTGATTCCATGAGGCGCCACTTTGTCACAATGGCTCCTTGGCTTCATGTGCCTCTCAATGGTCTCCTTGATTCCATGAGGCCCCACTGTGTCACAATGGCTCCTTGGCTTCATGTGCATCACCTGCCTCACAATGGTCTCCTTGATTCCATGAGGCCCCACTGTGTCACAATGGCTCCTTGGCTTCCATGTGGCCCCACTGTGTCACAATGGCCCCTTGCTTCCATAGGTTTTCTATTGTAACAATGGACTCCTTGGTTCTGTGAGCTACCCTGCTTTTTGCAGAGGTGTCTTTGGTTCCAACAAGGCCCTGCTGTGTCTCATCAGGAACACATTTCCATGTGGTTCCGTGATTCCCCACGGTGTCACCATGGAGCCTTGTTTCTAGGAGGTTCTGTACTGTCACAATTGTCTCCTTGATGCCATGAGCCCCTGCAGTGTCACAATGGCTCCTTGCTTCCATGAGGAACACAAAAGCTTTGCATCAACACTGAGCAACAGCTGCTGAACACACCTGGGAGCATCTGCTTGCATCAAACGAGGGCTTCAAGCTGAGAATGGCAGCAGCAGCTTCCATCTGCAACAGAGAGCCCGGGAAAGGACAGGGACAGGGAATTCAGTGGAAAGACTGCGAGAATTCTGCTCCCAGAGATCATTCCTGCTCACAGTGTCCCTTGTAGAAAGGGGACATCATTGCAGGCAGCCTGGACTGAGCATGTAGGGTTGGTTGTTTCGGAAAGCTGCTCAGGCTTTTCCATTCTTTCCTTACAAACATAAAAATTCTCTGGGCCTGTGTGCAGGCAGAGCCCTGAGGAGAGCACTTGGCACATGGTGCCTCGGTGTGGGACAGCCAGCTGCAGAGCTGAAGGGAAGAAGCCCCGCTGTGTCACAATGGCTCCTTGGCTTCATGTGCATCACCTGTGTCACCATGGTCTCCTTGATTCCATGAGGCCCCACTTTGTAACAATGGCTCCTTGCTTCCATGAGGTTCCGCAGTGTCACCATGCTCACCTTTGATCCACATTGTCATAACGGACAATTGCTTCCATGTGGCCCCACTGTGTCACAATAGCCCCTTGGTTCCATAGGTTTTCTAGAATGTAATGTATAATTTTCTACAATGTAACAATGGACTCCTTGGTTCTGTGAGCTCCCCTGCTTTTTGCAGAGGTGTCCTTGGTTCCAACAAGGCCCCTCTGTGTCTCAGTGCACCCTGGCTTCCATGCGCATCTGGAGTATCACAAAGGCTCCTTGGTTCCACGAGGTCTTGCTGTGTCACAATGGATGCTGTGCTCCATGAGGCCCTCCAAAGTCATCATGGAGCCTTGATTCCATGTGCTTCCATTGTGTCCCAGGGATCGCCTTGGTTCCATCAGTTTCCTTAGTGGCACAATGCTCTCCATGCTTCCATGATTGCCCACAATGTCACAATGCTCTCCATGCTTCCATGAGGCCCTGCTTTGCCACAATGGTCCCCTTGTGTCCATGAGGCCCCGCTGTGTCCCAATGGACGGATGGTTCCATGAGGTTCCGTGCTGTCCCCATGGTCTTCTTGAATCCGCAGTGTAACAATGGACCATTGCTTCCAGGCGGCCTCTCTGTGTCACAAGGGGCTCCTTGATTCCAAGATTCGCCATGGTGTCACCATGGAGCCTTGTTTCTAGGAGGTTCTGTAGTGTCACAATTGTCTCCTTGATCCCAGGAGCCCCTGCAGTGTCACAATGGCTCCTTAGCTTCATGTGCATCACCTGTGTCACCATGGTCTCCTTGATTCCATGAGGCCCCACTGGGTCACAATGGCTCCTTGACTTCATGTGCATCACCTGTGTCACCATGGTCTCCTTGATTCCATGAGGCCCCACTGGGTCACAATGGCTCCTTAGCTTCATGTGCATCACCTGCAGTGTCACAATGGCTCCTTGCTTCCATGTGGAACACAAAAGCTTTGCATCAACCCTGAGCAACAGCTGCTGAACACACCTGGGAGCATCTGCTTGCATCAAAAGAGGGCTTCCAGCTGAGAAAGGCACCAGCAGCTTCCATCTGCAACAGAGAGCCAGGCAAAGGACAGGGACAGAGAATTCAGTGGAAAGACTGCGGGAATTCTGCTCTCAGAGATCATTCCTGCTCACAGTGTCCCTTGTAGAAAGGGGACATCATTGCAGGCAGCCTGGACTGAGCATGTAGGGTTTCTTGTTTAGGAAACCTGCTCAGGCTTTTTCATTCTTTCCTTACAAACAGGAAAACTTCTCTGTGCCTGTGTGCAGGCAGAGCCCTGAGGAGAGCACTTGGCACATGGTGCCTCGGTGTGGGACAGCCAGCTGCAGAGCTGAAGGGAAGAAGCCCCGCTGTGTCACAATGGCTCCTTGGCTTCATGTGCATCACCTGTGTCACCATGGTCTCCTTGATTCCATGAGGCCCCACTTTGTCACAATGGCTCCTTGGCTTCATGTGCATCACCTGTGTCACCATGGTCTCCTTGATTCCATGAGGCCCCACTTTGTCACAATGGCTCCTTGCTTCCATGAGGTTCCGCAGTGTCACCATGCTCACCTTTGATCCACATTGTCATAATGGACAATTGCTTCCATGTGGCCCCACTGTGTCACAATAGCCCCTTGGTTCCATAGGTTTTCTAGAATGTAATGTATAATTTTCTACAATGTAACAATGGACTCCTTGGTTCTGTGAGCTACCCTGCTTTTTGCAGAGGTGTCCTTGGTTCCAACAAGGCCCCTCTGTGTCTCAGTGCACCCTGGCTTCCATGCGCATCTGGAGTATCACAAAGGCTCCTTGGTTCCACGAGGTCTTGCTGTGTCACAATGGATGCTGTGCTCCATGAGGCCCTCCAAAGTCATCATGGAGCCTTGATTCCATGTGCTTCCATTGTGTCCCAGGGATCGCCTTGGTTCCATCAGTTTCCTTAGTGGCACAATGCTCTCCATGCTTCCATGATTGCCCACAATGTCACAATGCTCTCCATGCTTCCATGAGGCCCTGCTTTGCCACAATGGTCCCCTTGTGTCCATGAGGCCCCGCTGTGTCCCAATGGACGGATGGTTCCATGAGGTTCCGTGCTGTCCCCATGGTCTTCTTGAATCCGCACTGTAACAATGGACCATTGCTTCCAGGCGGCCTCTCTGTGTCACAATGGCTCCTTGGCTTCATGTGCATCACCTGTGTCACCATGGTCTCCTTGATTCCATGAGGCCCCACTGTGTCACAATGGCTCCTTGGCTTCATGTGCATCACCTGTGTCACCATGGTCTCCTTGATTCCATGAGGCCCCACTGGGTCACAATGGCTCCTTGGCTTCATGTGCATCACCTGTGTCACCATGGTCTCCTTGATTCCATGAGGCCCCACTGGGTCACAATGGCTCCTTGGCTTCATGTGCATCACCTGTGTCACCATGGTCTCCTTGATTCCATGAGGCCCCACTGGGTCACAATGGCTCCTTGGCTTCATGTGCATCACCTGTGTCACCATGGTCTCCTTGATTCCATGAGGCCCCACTGGGTCACAATGGCTCCTTGGCTTCATGTGCATCACCTGTGTCACCATGGTCTCCTTGATTCCATGAGGCCCCACTGTGTCACAATGGCTCCTTGGCTTCCATGTGGCCCCACTGTGTCACAATGGCCCCTTGGTTCCATAGGTTTTCTATTGCAACAATGGACTCCTTGGTTCTGTGAGCTACCCTGCTTTTTGCAGAGGTGTCTTTGGTTCCAACAAGGCCCTGCTGTGTCTCATCAGGAACACATTTCCATGTGGTTCCATGATTCGCCATGGTGTCACCATGGAGCCTTGTTTCTAGGAGGTTCTGTACTGTCACAATTGTCTCCTTGATGCCATGAGCCCCTGCAGTGTCACAATGGCTCCTTGCTTCCATGAGGAACACAAAAGCTTTGCATCAACACTGAGCAACAGCTGCTGAACACACCTGGGAGCATCTGCTTGCATCAAACGAGGGCTTCAAGCTGAGAATGGCAGCAGCAGCTTCCATCTGCAACAGAGAGCCAGGCAAAGGACAGGGACAGAGAATTCCGTGGAAAGACTGCGAGAATTCTGCTCCCAGACATCATTCCTGCTCACAGTGTCCCTTGTAGAAAGGGGACATCATTGCAGGCAGCCTGGACTGAGCATGTGGGGTTGGTTGTCTAGGGAACCTGCTCAGGCTTTTTCATTCTTTCCTTACAAACAGGAAAACTTCTCTGGGCCTGTGTGCAGGCAGAGCCCTGAGGAGAGCACTTGGCACATGGTGCCGTGGGCTGGGACAGCCAGCTGCAGAGCTGAAGGGAAGAAGCCCCGCTGTGTCACAATGGCTCCTTGGCTTCATGTGCATCACCTGTGTCACCATGGTCTCCTTGATTCCATGAGGCCCCACTGGGTCACAATGGCTCCTTGGCTTCATGTGCATCACCTGTGTCACCATGGTCTCCTTGATTCCATGAGGCCCCACTGGGTCACAATGGCTCCATGGCTTCCATGTGGCCCCACTGTGTCACAATGGCTCCTTGCTTCCACAGGTTTTCTATTGTAACAATGGACTCCTTGGTTCTGTGAGCTACCCTGCTTTTTGCAGAGGTGTCTTTGGTTCCAACAAGGCCCTGCTGTGTCTCATCAGGAACACATTTCCATGTGGTTCCATGATTCCCCACGGTGTCACCATGGAGCCTTGTTTCTAGGAGGTTCTGTACTGTCACAATTGTCTCCTTGATGCCATGAGCCCCTGCAGTGTCACAATGGCTCCTTGCTTCCATGAGGAACACAAAAGCTTTGCATCAACACTGAGCAACAGCTGCTGAACACACCTGGGAGCATCTGCTTGCATCAAACGAGGGCTTCAAGCGGAGAATGGCATCAGTAGCTTCCATCTGCAACAGAGAGCCAGGCAAAGGACAGGGACAGAGAATTCCGTGGAAGGACTGCAAGAATTCTGCTCCCAGAGATCATTCCTGCTCACAGTGTCCCTTGTAGAAAGGGGACATCATTGCAGGCAGCCTGGACTCAGCATGTGGGTTTGGTTGTCTAGGGAACCTGCTCAGGCTTTTCCATTCTTTCCTTACAAACAGGAAAACTTCTCCTGGGCCTGTGTGCAGGCAGAGCCCTGAGGAGAGCACTTGGCACATGGTGATGTGGGCTGGGACAGCCAGCTGCAGAGCTGAAGGGAAGAAGCCCCGCTGTGTCACAATGGCTCCTTGGCTTCATGTGCATCACCTGTGTCACCATGGTCTCCTTGATTCCATGAGGCCCCACTGGGTCACAATGGCTCCTTGGCTTCATGTGCATCACCTGTGTCACCAGGGTCTCCTTGATTCCATGAGGCCCCACTTTGTCACAATGGCTCCTTGCTTCCATGAGGTTCCGCAGTGTCACCATGCTCACCTTTGATCCACTGTCATAATGGACAATTGCTTCCATGTGGCCCCACTGTGTCACAATAGCCCCTTGGTTCCATAGGTTTTCTAGAATGTAATGTATAATTTTCTACAATGTAACAATGGACTCCTTGGTTCTGTGAGCTACCCTGCTTTTTGCAGAGGTGTCTTTGGTTCCAACAAGGCCCCTCTGTGTCTCAGTGCACCCTGGCTTCCATGCGCATCTGGAGTATCACAAAGGCTCCTTGGTTCCATGAGGTCTTGCTGTGTCACAATGGATCCTGTGCTCCATGAGGCCCTCCAAAGTCATCATGGAGCCTTGATTCCATGTGCTTCCATTGTGTCCCAGGGATCGCCTTGGTTCCATCAGTTTCCTTAGTGGCACAATGCTCTCCATGCTTCCATGATTGCCCACAATGTCACAATGCTCTCCATGCTTCCATGAGGCCCTGCTTTGCCACAATGCTCCCCTTGTGTCCATGAGGCCCCGCTGTGTCCCAATGGATGGATGGTTCCATGAGGTTCCGTGCTGTCCCCATGGTCTTCTTGAATCCGCAGTGTAACAATGGACCATTGCTTCCAGGCGGCCTCTCTGTGTCACAAGGGGCTCCTTGATTCCAAGATTCGCCATGGTGTCACCATGGAGCCTTGTTTCTAGGAGGTTCTGTACTGTCACCATGGTCTCCTTGATCCCATGAGCTCCTGCAGTGTCACAATGGCTCCTTAGCTTCATGTGCATCACCTGTGTCACCATGGTCTCCTTGATTCCATGAGGCGCCACTTTGTCACAATGGCTCCTTGGCTTCATGTGCATCACCTGTGTCACCATGGTCCCCTTGATTCCATGAGGCCCCACTGGGTCACAATGGCTCCTTGGCTTCATGTGCATCACCTGCAGTGTCACAATGGCTCCTTGATTCCATGAGGCCCCACTGTGTCACAATGGCTCCTTGGCTTCATGTGCATCACCTGCAGTGTCACCACGGTCTCCTTGCTTCCATGAGGAACACAAAAGCTTTGCATCAACACTGAGCAACAGCTGCTGAACACACCTGGGAGCATCTGCTTGCATCAAAAGAGGGCTTCAAGCTGAGAAAGGCACCAGCTGCTTCCATCTGCAACAGAGAGCCAGGCAAAGGACAGGGACAGAGAATTCAGTGGAAAGACTGTGGGAATTCTGCTCCCAGACATCATTCCTGCTCACAGTGTCCCTTGTAGAAAGGGGACATCATTGCAGGCAGCCTGGACTGAGCATGTGGGGTTGGTTGTCTAGGGAACCTGCTCAGGCTTTTTCATTCTTTCCTTACAAACAGGAAAACTTCTCTGGGCCTGTGTGCAGGCAGAGCCCTGAGGAGAGTACTTGGCACATGGTGCTTCAGGAGGAACAGCCAGCTGCAGAGCTGAAGGGAAGAAGCCCCGCTGTGTCACAATGGCTCCTTGGCTTCATGTGCATCACCTGTGTCACCATGGTCTCCTTGATTCCATGAGGCCCCACTGGGTCACAATGGCTTTTTGGCTTCATGTACATCACCTGTGTCACCATGGTCTCCTTGATTCCATGAGGCCCCACTGGGTCACAATGGCTCCGTGGCTTCCATGTGGCCCCACTGTGTCACAATGGCCCCTTGCTTCCATAGGTTTTCGATTGTAACAATGGACTCCTTGGTTCTGTGAGCTACCCTGCTTTTTGCAGAGGTGTCTTTGGTTCCAACAAGGCCCTGCTGTGTCTCATCAGGAACACATTTCCATGTGGTTCCGTGATTCGCCACGGTGTCACCATGGAGCCTTGTTTCTAGGAGGTTCTGTACTGTCACAATTGTCTCCTTGATGCCATGAGCCCCTGCAGTGTCACAATGGCTCCTTGCTTCCATGAGGAACACAAAAGCTTTGCATCAACACTGAGCAACAGCTGCTGAACACACCTGGGAGCATCTGCTTGCATCAAACGAGGGCTTCAAGCTGAGAATGGCAGCAGCAGCTTCCATCTGCAACAGAGAGCCAGGCAATGGACAGGGACAGAGAATTCCGTGGAAAGACTGCGAGAATTCTGCTCCCAGAGATCATTCCTGCTCACAGTGTCTCTTGTAGAAAGGGGACATCATTGCAGGCAGCCTGGACTCAGCATGTGGGGTTGGTTGTCTAGGGAACCTGCTCAGGCTTTTTCATTCTTTCCTTACAAACAGGAAAACTTCTCTGGGCCTGTGTGCAGGCAGAGCCCTGAGGAGAGTACTTGGCACATGGTGCTTCAGGAGGGACAGCCAGCTGCAGAGCTGAAGGGAAGAAGCCCCGCTGTGTCACAATGGCTCCTTGGCTTCATGTGCATCACCTGTGTCACCATGGTCTCCTTGATTCCATGAGGCCCCACTGGGTCACAATGGCTCCTTGGCTTCATGTGCATCACCTGTGTCACCATGGTCTCCTTGATTCCATGAGGCCCCACTGGGTCACAATGGCTCCGTGGCTTCCATGTGGCCCCACTGTGTCACAATGGCCCCTTGCTTCCATAGGTTTTCTATTGTAACACTGGACTCCTTGGTTCTGTGAGCTACCCTGCTTTTTGCAGAGGTGTCTTTGGTTCCAACAAGGCCCTGCTGTGTCTCATCAGGAACACATTTCCATGTGGTTCCATGATTCCCCACGGTGTCACCATGGAGCCTTGTTTCTAGGAGGTTCTGTACTGTCACAATTGTCTCCTTGATGCCATGAGCCCCTGCAGTGTCACAATGGCTCCTTGCTTCCATGAGGAACACAAAAGCTTTGCATCAACACTGAGCAACAGCTGCTGAACACACCTGGGAGCATCTGCTTGCATCAAAAGAGGGCTTCAAGCTGAGAATGGCAGCAGCAGCTTCCATCTGTAACAGAGAGCCAGGCAAAGGACAGGGACAGAGAATTCCGTGGAAAGACTGCGAGAATTCTGCTCCCAGACATCATTCCTGCTCACAGTGTCCCTTGTAGAAAGGGGACATCATTGCAGGCAGCCTGGACTGAGCATGTGGGGTTGGTTGTCTAGGGAACCTGCTCAGGCTTTTTCATTCTTTCCTTACAAACAGGAAAACTTCTCTGGGGCTGTGTGCAGGCAGAGCCCTGAGGAGAGCAGTTGGCACATGGTGCCTCGGTGTGGGACAGCCAGCTGCAGAGCTGAAGGGAAGAAGCCCCACTGGGTCAGAATGGCTCCGTGGCTTCATGTGCATCACCTGTGTCACCATGGTCTCCTTGATTCCATGAGGCCCCACTGTGTCACAATGGCTCCTTGACTTCATGTGCATCACCTGTGTCACCATGGTCTCCTTGATTCCATGAGGCCCCACTGTGTCACAATGGCTCCTTGACTTCATGTGCATCACCTGTGTCACCATGGTCTCCTTGATTCCATGAGGCCCCACTGGGTCACAATGGCTCCTTGGCTTCATGTGCATCACCTGTGTCACAATGGTGTCCTTGATTCCATGAGGCCCCACTGGGTCACCATGGTCTCCTTGGCTTCCGTGTGGCCCCACTGTGTCACAATGGCACCTTGCTTCCATAGGTTTTCTATTGTAACAATGGACTCCTTGGTTCTGTGAGCTACCCTGCTTTTTGCAGAGGTGTCTTTGGTTCCAACAAGGCCCTGCTGTGTCTCATCAGGAACACATTTCCATGTGGTTCCATGATTCCCCACGGTGTCACCATGGAGCCTTGTTTCTAGGAGGTTCTGTACTGTCACAATTGTCTCCTTGATGCCATGAGCCCCTGCAGTGTCACAATGGCTCCTTGCTTCCATGAGGAACACAAACGCTTTGCATCAACACTGAGCAACAGCTGCTGAACACACCTGGGAGCATCTGCTTGCATCAAACGAGGGCTTCAAGCTGAGAATGGCAGCAGCAGCTTCCATCTGCAACAGAGAGCCAGGCAAAGGACAGGGACAGAGCATTCCGTGGAAGGACTGCAAGAATTCTGCTCTCAGAGATCATTCCTGCTCACAGTGTCCCTTGTAGAAAGGGGACATCATTGCAGGCAGCCTGGACTGAGCATGTGGGGTTGGTTGTCTAGGGAACCTGCTCAGGCTTTTCCATTCTTTCCTTACAAACAGGAAAACTTCTCCTGGGCCTGTGTGCAGGCAGAGCCCTGAGGAGAGCAGTTGGCACATGGTGATGTGGGCTGGGACAGCCAGCTGCAGAGCTGAAGGGAAGAAGCCCCGCTGTGTCACAATGGCTCCTTGGCTTCATGTGCATCACCTGTGTCACCATGGTCTCCTTGATTCCATGAGGCCCCACTGGGTCACAATGGCTCCTTGGCTTCATGTGCATCACCTGTGTCACCATGGTCTCCTTGATTCCATGAGGCCCCACTGGGTCACAATGGCTCCTTGGCTTCATGTGCATCACCTGTGTCACCAGGGTCTCCTTGATTCCATGAGGCCCCACTTTGTCACAATGGCTCCTTGCTTCCATGAGGTTCCGCAGTGTCACCATGCTCACCTTTGATCCACATTGTCATAATGGACAATTGCTTCCATGTGGCCCCACTGTGTCACAATAGCCCCTTGGTTCCATAGGTTTTCTAGAATGTAATGTATAATTTTCTACAATGTAACAATGGACTCCTTGGTTCTGTGAGCTACCCTGCTTTTTGCAGAGGTGTCCTTGGTTCCAACAAGGCCCCTCTGTGTCTCAGTGCACCCTGGCTTCCATGCGCATCTGGAGTATCACAAAGGCTCCTTGCTTCCACGAGGTCTTGCTGTGTCACAATGGATCCTGTGCTCCATGAGGCCCTCCAAAGTCATCATGGAGCCTTGATTCCATGTGCTTCCATTGTGTCCCAGGGATCGCCTTGGTTCCATTAGTTTCCTTAGTGGCACAATGCTCTCCATGCTTCCATGATTGCCCACAATGTCACAATGCTCTCCATGCTTCCATGAGGCCCTGCTTTGCCACAATGGTCCCCTTGTGTCCATGAGGCCCCGCTGTGTCCCAATGGACGGATGGTTCCATGAGGATCCGTGCTGTCCCCATGGTCTTCTTGAATCCACAGTGTAACAATGGACCATTGCGTCCAGGCGGCCTCTCTGTGTCACAAGGGGCTCCTTGATTCCAAGATTCGCCATGGTGTCACCATGGAGCCTTGTTTCTAGGAGGTTCTATACTGTCACCATGGTCTCCTTGATCCCATGAGCCCCTGCAGTGTCACAATGGCTCCTTAGCTTCATGTGCATCACCTGTGTCACCATGGTCTCCTTGATTCCATGAGGCCCCACTGGGTCACAATGGCTCCTTGGCTTCATGTGCATCACCTGTGTCACAATGGTCTCCTTGATTCCATGAGGCCCCACTGTGTCACAATGGCTCCTTGGCTTCATGTGCATCACCTGCCTCACAATGGTCTCCTTGATTCCATGAGGCCCCACTGGGTCACAATGGCTCCGTGGCTTCCATGTGGCCCCACTGTGTCACAATGGCCCCTTGCTTCCATAGGTTTTCTATTGTAACAATGGACTCCTTGGTTCTGTGAGCTACCCTGCTTTTTGCAGAGGTGTCTTTGGTTCCAACAAGGCCCTGCTGTGTCTCATGAGGAACACATTTCCATGTGGTTCCATGATTCCCCACGGTGTCACCATCGAGCCTTGTTTCTAGGAGGTTCTGTACTGTCACAATTGTCTCCTTGATGCCATGAGCCCCTGCAGTGTCACAATGGCTCCTTGCTTCCATGAGGAACACAAAAGCTTTGCATCAACACTGAGCAACAGCTGCTGAACACACCTGGGAGCATCTGCTTGCATCAAAAGAGGGCTTCAAGCTGAGAATGGCAGCAGCAGCTTCCATCTGTAACAGAGAGCCAGGCAAAGGACAGGGACAGAGAATTCCGTGGAAAGACTGCGAGAATTCTGCTCCCAGAGATCATTCCTGCTCACAGTGTCCCTTGTAGAAAGGGGACATCATTGCAGGCAGCCTGGACTCAGCATGTAGGGTTTGGTTGTCTAGGGAACCTGCTCAGGCTTTTTCATTCTTTCCTTACAAACAGGAAAACTTCTCTGGGCCTGTGTGCAGGCAGAGCCCTGAGGAGAGCAGTTGGCACATGGTGCCTCGGAGTGGGACAGCCAGCTGCAGAGCTGAAGGGAAGAAGCCCCACTGGGTCAGAATGGCTCCGTGGCTTCATGTGCATCACCTGTGTCACCATGGTCTCCTTGATTCCATGAGGCCCCACTGTGTCACAATGGCTGCTTGACTTCATGTGCATCACCTGTGTCACCATGGTCTCCTTGATTCCATGAGGCCCCACTGGGTCACAATGGCTCCTTGGCTTCATGTGCATCACCTGTGTCACAATGGTCTCCTTGATTCCATGAGGCCCCACTGTGTCACAATGGCTCCTTGGCTTCATGTGCATCACCTGTGTCACCATGGTGTCCTTGATTTCATGAGGCCCCACTGGGTCACAATGGCTCCTTGGCTTCATGTGCATCACCTGTGTCACAATGGTCTCCTTGATTCCATGAGGCCCCACTGGGTCACCATGGTCTCCTTGGCTTCCATGTGGCCCCACTCTGTCACAATGGCCCCTTGCTTCCATAGGTTTTCTATTGTAACAATGGACTCCTTGGTTCTGTGAGCTACCCTGCTTTTTGCAGAGGTGTCTTTGGTTCCAACAAGGCCCTGCTGTGTCTCATGAGGAACACATTTCCATGTGGTTCCATGATTCCCCACGGTGTCACCATCGAGCCTTGTTTCTAGGAGGTTCTGTAGCGTCACAATTGTCTCCTTGATCCCATGAGCCCCTGCAGTGTCACAATGGCTCCTTAGCTTCATGTGCATCACCTGTGTCACCATGGTCTCCTTGATTCCATGAGGCCCCACTGTGTCACAATGGCTCCTTAGCTTCATGTGCATCACCTGCAGTGTCACAATGGCTCCTTGCTTCCATGTGGAACACAAAAGCTTTGCATCAACACTGAGCAACAGCTGCTGAACACACCTGGGAGCATCTGCTTGCATCAAAAGAGGGCTTCCAGCTGAGAAAGGCACCAGCAGCTTCCATCTGCAACAGAGAGCCAGGCAAAGGACAGGGACAGAGAATTCAGTGGAAAGACTGCGGGAATTCTGCTCTCAGAGATCATTCCTGCTCACAGTGTCCCTTGTAGAAAGGGGACATCATTGCAGGCAGCCTGGACTGAGCATGTAGGGTTTCTTGTTTAGGAAACCTGCTCAGGCTTTTTCATTCTTTCCTTACAAACAGGAAAACTTCTCTGTGCCTGTGTGCAGGCAGAGCCCTGAGGAGAGCACTTGGCACATGGTGCCTCGGTGTGGGACAGCCAGCTGCAGAGCTGAAGGGAAGAAGCCCCGCTGTGTCACAATGGCTCCTTGGCTTCATGTGCATCACCTGTGTCACCATGGTCTCCTTGATTCCATGAGGCCCCACTGGGTCACAATGGCTCCTTGGCTTCATGTGCATCACCTGTGTCACCATGGTCTCCTTGATTCCATGAGGCCCCACTTTGTCACAATGGCTCCGTGGCTTCATGTGCATCACCTGCCTCACAATGGTCTCCTTGATTCCATGAGGCCCCACTTTGTCACAATGGCTCCTTGCTTCCATGAGGTTCCGCAGTGTCACCATGCTCACCTTTGATCCACATTGTCATAATGGACAATTGCTTCCATGTGGCCCCACTGTGTCACAATAGCCCCTTGGTTCCATAGGTTTTCTAGAATGTAATGTATAATTTTCTACAATGTAACAATGGACTCCTTGGTTCTGTGAACTACCCTGCTTTTTGCAGAGGTGTCCTTGGTTCCAACAAGGCCCCTCTGTGTCTCAGTGCACCCTGGCTTCCATGCGCATCTGGAGTATCACAAAGGCTCCTTGCTTCCACGAGGTCTTGCTGTGTCACAATGGATGCTGTGCTCCATGAGGCCCTCCAAAGTCATCATGGAGCCTTGATTCCATGTGCTTCCATTGTGTCCCAGGGATCGCCTTGGTTCCATCAGTTTCCTTAGTGGCACAATGCTCTCCATGCTTCCATGATTGCCCACAATGTCACAATGCTCTCCATGCTTCCATGAGGCCCTGCTTTGCCACAATGGTCCCCTTGTGTCCATGAGGCCCCGCTGTGTCCCAATGGACGGATGGTTCCATGAGGTTCCGTGCTGTCCCCATGGTCTTCTTGAATTCGCACTGTAACAATGGACCATTGCTTCCAGGCGGCCTCTCTGTGTCACAATGGCTCCTTGGCTTCATGTGCATCACCTGTGTCACCATGGTCTCCTTGATTCCATGAGGCCCCACTGGGTCACAATGGCTCCTTGGCTTCATGTGCATCACCTGTGTCACCATGGTCTCCTTGATTCCATGAGGCCCCACTTTGTCACAATGGCTCCTTGGCTTCATGTGCATCACCTGTGTCACCATGGTCCCCTTGATTCCATGAGGCCCCACTGGGTCACAATGGCTCCTTGGCTTCATGTGCATCACCTGCAGTGTCACAATGGCTCCTTGATTCCATGAGGCCCCACTGTGTCACAATGGCTCCTTGGCCTCATGTGCATCACCTGCAGTGTCACCACGGTCTCCTTGCTTCCATGACGAACACAAAAGCTTTGCATCAACACTGAGCAACAGCTGCTGAACACACCTGGGAGCATCTGCTTGCATCAAAAGAGGGCTTCAAGCTGAGAAAGGCACCAGCTGCTTCCATCTGCAACAGAGAGCCAGGCAAAGGACAGGGACAGAGAATTCAGTGGAAAGACTGTGGGAATTCTGCTCCCAGAGATCATTCCTACTCACAGTGTCCCTTGTAGAAAGGGGACATCATTGCAGGCAGCCTTGACTGAGCATGTAGGCTTTGTTGTTTAGGAAACCTGCTCAGGCTTTTTCATTCTTTCCTTACAAACAGGAAAACTTCTCTGGGCCTGTGTGCAGGCAGAGCCCTGAGGAGAGCACTTGGCACATGGTGCCGTGGGCTGGGACAGCCAGCTGCAGAGCTGAAGGGAAGAAGCCCCGCTGTGTCACAATGGCACCTTGGCTTCATGTGCATCACCTGTGTCACCATGGTCTCCTTGATTCCATGAGGCCCCACTGGGTCACAATGGCTCCTTGGCTTCATGTGCATCACCTGTGTCACCATGGTCTCCTTGATTCCATGAGGCCCCACTGGGTCACAATGGCTCCTTGGCTTCCATGTGGCCCCACTGTGTCACAATGGCCCCTTGCTTCCATAGGTTTTCTATTGCAACAATGGACTCCTTGGTTCTGTGAGCTACCCTGCTTTTTGCAGAGGTGTCTTTGGTTCCAACAAGGCCCTGCTGTGTCTCATCAGGAACACATTTCCATGTGGTTCCATGATTCGCCACGGTGTCACCATGGAGCCTTGTTTCTAGGAGGTTCTGTACTGTCACAATTGTCTCCTTGATGCCATGAGCCCCTGCAGTGTCACAATGGCTCCTTGCTTCCATGAGGAACACAAAAGCTTTGCATCAACACTGAGCAACAGCTGCTGAACACACCTGGGAGCATCTGCTTGCATCAAACGAGGGCTTCAAGCTGAGAATGGCAGCAGCAGCTTCCATCTGCAACAGAGAGCCAGGCAAAGGACAGGGACAGAGAATTCCGTGGAAAGACTGCGAGGATTCTGCTCCCAGAGATCATTCCTGCTCACAGTGTCCCTTGTAGAAAGGGGACATCATTGCAGGCAGCCTGGACTGAGCATGTGGGGTTGGTTGTCTAGGGAACCTGCTCAGGCTTTTTCATTCTTTCGTTACAAACAGGAAAACTTCTCTGGGCCTGTGTGCAGGCAGAGCCCTGAGGAGAGCACTTGGCACATGGTGCCGTGGGCTGGGACAGCCAGCTGCAGAGCTGAAGGGAAGAAGCCCCGCTGTGTCACAATGGCTCCTTGGCTTCATGTGCATCACCTGTGTCACAATGGTCTCCTTGATTCCATGAGGCCCCACTGGGTCACAATGGCTCCTTGGCTTCATGTGCATCACCTGTGTCACCATGGTCTCCTTGATTCCATGAGGCCCTGTTGCAGTGGGGATCCTGCAACACGCATATATCAAACCAGGAGTCCCGTGGAAAGGAAATATATATATGGACAGACAGATTCTTGATAGCTGTTTCAGAGATGTTTATTTCTCCAGCCGCATGGCCGGAGCTCTGCCGAGGAACTGTCCCAGTCACGGGACCAAGGGTCCTTCTGCCCGCGCAGGGGACACAAACCAACCAATGGGAACGAGGCTGAGCAGGGGCAGGAAACCCCGTGTCTGTGCCCTCAGGGCCCCTCTCCCAGGGCTACACGGCGGGGGAGGGACCCCAACACCTCACCCGTTTTATTTTAATAAAAGGAGAATGAAAACAACTGGATAAACATAACAAGAACAGTTTCAAGACAAAACAAGCCACCCTCCTGAGTCTTTAAATGTCCAAACAGATTCTGCGGAACATCTTAGGGCTGACAGAAGGGAGACAGAACTCTGAGCATGCTTTGTGGGGAAACTGAGGCAGGAGAGGGTTTAACTTCTTCCCTCCCCCTTTTCATCCCCCACTCGGCATTGGAAAGGGATTTTTGGGGAAACAATTGGCAAAAGCATGGCTTTGTGAGGGAAACCATGGGTGAAAAAACGGATTGGGAATACACTGGGGGTAATAGGACATAGGGTAAAAGGGAAAGGTGGGATTAGGAAAGGGAAACTGTAGGGGGGGCTTACAATGGAGATACTGTCTAACATGACTATGATTTTTTGCATATATACTGCCTTTTACAGAAACACCATCAGGCCCAGTTACCTGCGATGCTTGTAACCCTTTTCTCCCTAGTACAATATTAAATTCCACCACCTCTCCATCTCCCAAGCTTGGGATGCATTTTTCAGGGTTATTCTTTTTAATAGCAGTTCTATGCACGAATATGTCTTGCTGGTTGTCACACCTTGTTATAAAACCATAATTTTGCTTAACATTATACCATTTTACTATCCCTAAGGTCTTAGTTGCTATGATCTTTTCCTTTTTCCGAGTGGCTGCTGTTTTCTGTCTCGCTGCGTCTTTGCTGTCTCTTTCGGTCGCTCCCGTGTTGGAATTGTCGGGGCTGCTGGTGCCTGCGCGCTCTTCCCGGGGTCGCGTTCGGGGCTGCGCGGGCCGGGCCGGGCCACGCCGCTCAGTTCTCCGTGCGTCGCCTCCTCTGGTCGCAGCTTCGCTGCCGCTGCCGGGCGCTGCACCCACGTCTCGGCCGGGCCCCCGAGCGAGGACTCCCCCGCGCCCTGCTCCAGCGCGCGTCTCGGCTGGGCACGGCTCCGTTCTACCGCCATCGCCGCCAGCCGCCGCCCGCGTGCCGCCCCTCTCGGTCGGGCGTTCACGGGGCTCGCTCCACCACGCGCTGTGCTGCGCCGTGCGGGTCCCGCCGGGTCCCGCCGCTCCCCGCTCCGCCGCCGACACTGCGGCTCGCGTGGCTCCGCCCGCGCGCGGGAACTGCCTCGCTGCTGCTCTCAGAGCGCTCGGTGCACGTGGCCTGGGCCGCACGGTCCCTGCGCCACGCTTCCCTTCACCAGGACACAGCTGACATTGCTCAACAGTCTCAGTAACTAAATAATATTCACGAAAATATTCTTCCATCGGCATATATTTTGACTCTAGTATTAACTGTGTCCAAACGGTTTTCCAAAAGCCCTTGGTAAGAATTAAATCCCAAGAAACATAGAAAAAGTTCTTAAACAACCATGCCAGGAAGTGTTTCAGTTCTTTTTGAGCTTGAATCAAGCTAAAATTCACAAATCGTTGTTCAAGAATCATTTTAAGTTTAAGATAAATGTCCATATGCGGCTCTGAGAGCCAAGAGTCTTCCCACGGTTCCTCCATAGTTTAGATACGGAATAGCAAAGCAAAACCAAGAAGAGGAATCCAAAGTTTCCAGGGTTTACTCACACAAATCAGTCGCTTAGGGATCGGGGATCGTTCTGCTCACAAATCTCCACCATTTGTTGCAGTGGGGATCCTGCAACACGCATATATCAAACCAGGAGTCCCGTGGAAAGGAAATATATATATGGACAGACAGATTCTTGATAGCTGTTTCAGAGATGTTTATTTCTCCAGCCGCATGGCCGGAGCTCTGCCGAGGAACTGTCCCAGTCACAGGACCAAGGGTCCTTCTGCCCGCGCAGGGGACACAAACCAACCAATGGGAACGAGGCTGAGCAGGGGCAGGAAACCCCGTGTCTGTGCCCTCAGGGCCCCTCTCCCAGGGCTACACGGCGGGGGAGGGACCCCAACAAGGCCCCACTTTGTCACAATGGCTCCTTGCTTCCATGAGGTTCTGCAGTGTCACCATGCTCACCTTTGATCCACATTGTCATAATGGACAATTGCTTCCATGTGGCCCCACTGTGTCACAATAGCCCCTTGGTTCCATAGGTTTTCTAGAATGTAATGTATAATTTTCTACAATGTAGCAATGGACTCCTTGGTTCTGTGAGCTACCCTGCTTTTTGCAGAGGTGTCCTTGGTTCCAACAAGGCCCTGCTGTGTCTCATCAGGAACACATTTCCATGTGGTTCCATGATTCCCCACGGTGTCACCATGGAGCCTTGTTTCTAGGAGGTTCTGTACTGTCACAATTGTCTCCTTGATGCCATGAGCCCCTGCAGTGTCACAATGGCTCCTTGCTTCCATGAGGAACACAAAAGCTTTGCATCAACACTGAGCAACAGCTGCTGAACACACCTGGGAGCATCTGCTTGCATCAAACGAGGGCTTCAAGCTGAGAATGGCAGCAGCAGCTTCCATCTGTAACAGAGAGCCAGGCAAAGGACAGGGACAGAGAATTCAGTGGAAAGACTGCGAGAATTCTGCTCCCAGAGATCATTCCTGCTCACAGTGTCCCTTGTTGAAAGGGGACATCATTGCAGGCAGCCTGGACTGAGCATGTAGGGTTTGGTTGTCTAGGGAACCTGCTCAGGCTTTTTCATTCTTTCCTTACAAACAGGAAAACTTCTCTGGGCCTGTGTGCAGGCAGAGCCCTGAGGAGAGCAGTTGGCACATGGTGCCTCGGTGTGGGACAGCCAGCTGCAGAGCGGAAGGGAAGAAGCCCCACTGGGTCAGAATGGCTCCTTGGCTTCATGTGCATCACCTGTGTCACCATGGTCTCCTTGATTCCATGAGGCCCCACTGGGTCACAATGGCTCCTTGACTTCATGTGCATCACCTGTGTCACCATGGTCTCCTTGATTCCATGAGGCCCCACTTTGTCACAATGGCTCCTTGGCTTCATGTGCATCACCTGTGTCACAATGGTCTCCTTGATTCCATGAGGCCCCACTGTGTCACAATGGCTCCTTGGCTTCATGTGCATCACCTGTGTCACCATGGTGTCCTTGATTTCATGAGGCCCCACTGGGTCACAATGGCTCCTTGGCTTCATGTGCATCACCTGTGTCACAATGGTCTCCTTGATTCCATGAGGCCCCACTGGGTCACCATGGTCTCCTTGGCTTCCATGTGGCCCCACTCTGTCACAATGGCCCCTTGCTTCCATAGGTTTTCTATTGTAACAATGGACTCCTTGGTTCTGTGAGCTACCCTGCTTTTTGCAGAGGTGTCTTTGGTTCCAACAAGGCCCTGCTGTGTCTCATGAGGAACACATTTCCATGTGGTTCCATGATTCCCCACGGTGTCACCATGGAGCCTTGTTTCTAGGAGGTTCTGTAGCGTCACAATTGTATCCTTGATCCCAGGAGCCCCTGCAGTGTCACAATGGCTCCTTAGCTTCATGTGCATCACCTGTGTCACCATGGTCTCCTTGATTCCATGAGGCCCCACTGTGTCACAATGGCTCCTTAGCTTCATGTGCATCACCTGCAGTGTCACAATGGCTCCTTGCTTCCATGTGGAACACAAAAGCTTTGCATCAACACTGAGCAACAGCTGCTGAACACACCTGGGAGCATCGGCTTGCATCAAAAGAGGGCTTCCAGCTGAGAAAGGCACCAGCAGCTTCCATCTGCAACAGAGAGCCAGGCAAAGGACAGGGACAGAGAATTCAGTGGAAAGACTGCGGGAATTCTGCTCTCAGAGATCATTCCTGCTCACAGTGTCCCTTGTAGAAAGGGGACATCATTGCAGGCAGCCTGGACTGAGCATGTAGGGTTTGTTGTTTAGGAAACCTGCTCAGGCTTTTTCATTCTTTCCTTACAAACAGGAAAACTTCTCTGTGCCTGTGTGCAGGCAGAGCCCTGAGGAGAGCACTTGGCACATGGTGCCTCGGTGTGGGACAGCCAGCTGCAGAGCTGAAGGGAAGAAGCCCCGCTGTGTCACAATGGCTCCTTGGCTTCATGTGCATCACCTGTGTCACCATGGTCTCCTTGATTCCATGAGGCCCCACTTTGTCACAATGGCTCCGTGGCTTCCTGTGCATCACCTGCCTCACCATGGTCTCCTTGATTCCATGAGGCCCCACTTTGTCACAATGGCTCCTTGCTTCCATGAGGTTCCGCAGTGTCACCATGCTCACCTTTGATCCACATTGTCATAATGGACAATTGCTTCCATGTGGCCCCACTGTGTCACAATAGCCCCTTGGTTCCATAGGTTTTCTAGAATGTAATGTATAATTTTCTACAATGTAACAATGGACTCCTTGGTTCTGTGAGCTACCCTGCTTTTTGCAGAGGTGTCCTTGGTTCCAACAAGGCCCCTCTGTGTCTCAGTGCACCCTGGCTTCCATGCGCATCTGGAGTATCACAAAGGCTCCTTGCTTCCACGAGGTCTTGCTGTGTCACAATGGATGCTGTGCTCCATGAGGCCCTCCAAAGTCATCATGGAGCCTTGATTCCATGTGCTTCCATTGTGTCCCAGGGATCGCCTTGGTTCCATCAGTTTCCTTAGTGGCACAATGCTCTCCATGCTTCCATGATTGCCCACAATGTCACAATGCTCTCCATGCTTCCATGAGGCCCTGCTTTGCCACAATGGTCCCCTTGTGTCCATGAGGCCCCGCTGTGTCCCAATGGACGGATGGTTCCATGAGGTTCCGTGCTGTCCCCATGGTCTTCGTGAATCCGCACTGTAACAATGGACCATTGCTTCCAGGCGGCCTCTCTGTGTCACAATGGCTCCTTGGCTTCATGTGCATCACCTGTGTCACCATGGTCTCCTTGATTCCATGAGGCCCCACTGTGTCACAATGGCTCCTTGGCTTCATGTGCATCACCTGTGTCACCATGGTCTCCTTGATTCCATGAGGCCCCACTGGGTCACAATGGCTCCTTGGCTTCATGTGCATCACCTGTGTCACCATGGTCTCCTTGATTCCATGAGGCCCCACTGGGTCACAATGGCTCCTTGGCTTCATGTGCATCACCTGTGTCACCATGGTCTCCTTGATTCCATGAGGCCCCACTGGGTCACAATGGCTCCTTGGCTTCATGTGCATCACCTGTGTCACCATGGTCTCCTTGGCTTCCATGTGGCCCCACTGTGTCACAATGGCCCCTTGCTTCCATAGGTTTTCTATTGCAACAATGGACTCCTTGGTTCTGTGAGCTACCCTGCTTTTTGCAGAGGTGTCTTTGGTTCCAACAAGGCCCTGCTGTGTCTCATCAGGAACACATTTCCATGTGGTTCCATGATTCGCCACGGTGTCACCATGGAGCCTTGTTTCTAGGAGGTTCTGTACTGTCACAATTGTCTCCTTGATGCCATGAGCCCCTGCAGTGTCACAATGGCTCCTTGCTTCCATGAGGAACACAAAAGCTTTGCATCAACACTGAGCAACAGCTGCTGAACACACCTGGGAGCATCTGCTTGCATCAAATGAGGGCTTCAAGCTGAGAATGGCAGCAGCAGCTTCCATCTGCAACAGAGAGCCAGGCAAAGGACAGGGACAGAGAATTCAGTGGAAAGACTGCGAGAATTCTGCTCCCAGACATCATTCCTGCTCACAGTGTCCCTTGTAGAAAGGGGACATCATTGCAGGCAGCCTGGACTGAGCATGTGGGGTTGGTTGTCTAGGGAACCTGCTCAGGCTTTTTCATTCTTTCCTTACAAACAGGAAAACTTCTCTGGGCCTGTGTGCAGGCAGAGCCCTGAGGAGAGCAGTTGGCACATGGTGCCGTGGGCTGGGACAGCCAGCTGCAGAGCTGAAGGGAAGAAGCCCCGCTGTGTCACAATGGCTCCTTGGCTTCATGTGCATCACCTGTGTCACCATGGTCTCCTTGATTCCATGAGGCCCCACTGGGTCACAATGGCTCCTTGGCTTCATGTGCATCACCTGTGTCACCATGGTCTCCTTGATTCCATGAGGCCCCACTTTGTCACAATGGCTCCTTAGCTTCATGTGCATCACCTGTGTCACAATGGTCTCCTTGATTCCATGAGGCCCCACTTTGTCACAATGGCTCCTTGCTTCCATGAGGTTCTGCAGTGTCACCATGCTCACCTTTGATCCACATTGTCATAATGGACAATTGCTTCCATGTGGCCCCACTGTGTCACAATAGCCCCTTGGTTCCATAGGTTTTCTAGAATGTAATGTATAATTTTCTACAATGTAGCAATGGACTCCTTGGTTCTGTGAGCTACCCTGCTTTTTGCAGAGGTGTCCTTGGTTCCAACAAGGCCCCTCTGTGTCTCAGTGCACCCTGGCTTCCATGCGCATCTGGAGTATCACAAAGGCTCCTTGCTTCCACGAGGTCTTGCTGTGTCACAATGGATCCTGTGCTCCATGAGGCCCTCCAAAGTCATCATGGAGCCTTGATTCCATGTGCTTCCATTGTGTCCCAGGGATCGCCTTGGTTCCATCAGTTTCCTTAGTGGCACAATGCTCTCCATGCTTCCATGATTGCCCACAATGTCACAATGCTCTCCATGCTTCCATGAGGCCCTGCTTTGCCACAATGGTCCCCTTGTGTCCATGAGGCCCCGCTGTGTCCCAATGGACGGATGGTTCCATGAGGTTCCGTGCTGTCCCCATGGTCTTCTTGAATCCGCACTGTAACAATGGACCATTGCTTCCAGGCGGCCTCTCTGTGTCACAAGGGGCTCCTTGATTCCAAGATTCGCCATGGTGTCACCATGGAGCCTTGTTTCTAGGAGGTTCTGTAGTGTCACAATTGTCTCCTTGATCCCAGGAGCCCCTGCAGTGTCACAATGGCTCCTTAGCTTCATGTGCATCACCTGTGTCACCATGGTCTCCTTGATTCCATGAGGCGCCACTTTGTCACAATGGCTCCTTGGCTTCATGTGCCTCTCAATGGTCTCCTTGATTCCATGAGGCCCCACTGTGTCACAATGGCTCCTTGGCTTCATGTGCATCACCTGCAGTGTCACAATGGCTCCTTGCTTCCATGAGGAACACAAAAGCTTTGCATCAACACTGAGCAACAGCTGCTGAACACACCTGGGAGCATCTGCTTGCATCAAACGAGGGCTTCAAGCTGAGAATGGCAGCAGCAGCTTCCATCTGCAACAGAGAGCCAGGCAAAGGACAGGGACAGAGAATTCCGTGGAAAGACTGCGAGAATTCTGCTCCCAGACATCATTCCTGCTCACAGTGTCCCTTGTAGAAAGGGGACATCATTGCAGGCAGCCTGGACTGAGCATGTGGGGTTGGTTGTCTAGGGAACCTGCTCAGGCTTTTTCATTCTTTCCTTACAAACAGGAAAACTTCTCTGGGCCTGTGTGCAGGCAGAGCCCTGAGGAGAGCACTTGGCACATGGTGCTGTGGGCTGGGACAGCCAGCTGCAGAGCTGAAGGGAAGAAGCCCCGCTGTGTCACAATGGCTCCTTGGCTTCATGTGCATCACCTGTGTCACAATGGTCTCCTTGATTCCATGAGGCCCCGCTGTGTCACAATGGCTCCTTGGCTTCATGTGCATCACCTGTGTCACAATGGTCTCCTTGATTCCATGAGGCCCCACTGTGTCACAATGGCTCCTTGGCTTCATGTGCATCACCTGCCTCACAACGGTCTCCTTGATTCCATGAGGCCCCACTGGGTCACAATGGCTCCTTGGCTTCATGTGCATCACCTGTGTCACCATGGTCTCCTTGATTCCATGAGGCCCCACTGTGTCACAATGGCTCCTTGGCTTCATGTGCATCACCTGTGTCACCATGGTCTCCTTGATTCCATGAGGCCCCACTGGTTCACAATGGCTCCTTGGCTTCCATGTGGCCCCACTGTGTCACAATGGCCCCTTGCTTCCATAGGTTTTCTATTGTAACACTGGACTCCTTGGTTCTGTGAGCTACCCTGCTTTTTGCAGAGGTGTCTTTGGTTCCAACAAGGCCCTGCTGTGTCTCATCAAGAACACATTTCCCTGTGGTTCCATGATTCCCCACGGTGTCACCATGGAGCCTTGTTTCTAGGAGGTTCTGTAGTGTCACAATTGTCTCCTTGATCCCATGAGCCGCTGCAGTGTCACAATGGCTCCTTGCTTCCATGAGGAACACAAAAGCTTTGCATCAACACTGAGCAACAGCTGCTGAACACACCTGGGAGCATCTGCTTGCATCAAACGAGGGCTTCAAGCTGAGAATGGCAGCAGCAGCTTCCACCTGCAACAGAGAGCCAGGCAAAGGACAGGGACAGAGAATTCCGTGGAAAGACTGCGAGAATTCTGCTCCCAGACATCATTCCTGCTCACAGTGTCCCTTGTAGAAAGGGGACATCATTGCAGGCAGCCTGGACTGAGCATGTGGGGGTGGTTGTTTAGGAAAGCTGCTCAGGCTTTTCCATTCTTTCCTTACAAACAGGAAAATTTCTCTGGGCCTGTGTGCAGCGAGAGCCCTGAGGAGAGCACTTGGCACATGGAGCCTCGGGCTGGGACAGCCAGCTGCAGGGCTGAAGGGAAGAAGCCCCGCTGTGTCACAATGGCTCCTTGGCTTCATGTGCATCACCTGTGTCACCATGGTCTCCTTGATTCCATGAGGCCCCGCTGTGTCACAATGGCTCCTTGGCTTCATGTGCATCACCTGTGTCACCATGGTCTCCTTGATTCCATGAGGCCCCACTGGGTCACAATGGCTCCTTGGCTTCATGTGCATCACCTGTGTCACCATGGTCTCCTTGATTCCATGAGGCCCCACTGGGTCACAATGGCTTCTTGGCTTCATGTGCATCACCTGTGTCACCATGGTCTCCTTGATTCCATGAGGCCCCACTGGGTCACAATGGCTCCGTGGCTTGCATGTGGCCCCACTGTGTCACAATGGCCCCTTGCTTCCATAGGTTTTCTATTGTAACAATGGACTCCTTGGTTCTGTGAGCTACCCTGCTTTTTGCAGAGGTGTCTTTGGTTCCAACAAGGCCCTGCTGTGTCTCATCAGGAACACATTTCCATGTGGTTCCATGATTCCCCACAGTGTCACCATGGAGCCTTGTTTCTAGGAGGTTCTGTACTGTCACAATTGTCTCCTTGATGCCATGAGCCCCTGCAGTGTCACAATGGCTCCTTGCTTCCATGAGGAACACAAAAGCTTTGCATCAACACTGAGCAACAGCTGCTGAACACACCTGGGAGCATCTGCTTGCATCAAACGAGGGCTTCAAGCGGAGAATGGCAGCAGCAGCTTCCATCTGCAACAGAGAGCCAGGCAATGGACAGGGACAGAGAATTCCGTGGAAAGACTGTGAGAATTCTGCTCCCAGACATCATTCCTGCTCACAGTGTCTCTTGTAGAAAGGGGACATCATTGCAGGCAGCCTGGACTGAGCATGTGGGGTTGGTTGTCTAGGGAACCTGCTCAGGCTTTTTCATTCTTTCCTTACAAACAGGAAAACTTCTCTGGGCCTGTGTGCAGGCAGAGCCCTGAGGAGAGCAGTTGGCACATGGTGCTGTGGGCTGGGACAGCCAGCTGCAGAGCTGAAGGGAAGAAGCCCCGCTGTGTCACAATGGCTCCTTGGCTTCATGTGCATCACCTGTGTCACCATGGTCTCCTTGATTCCATGAGGCCCCACTGGGTCACAATGGCTCCTTGGCTTCATGTGCATCACCTGTGTCACCATGGTCTCCTTGATTCCATGAGGCCCCACTGTGTCACAATGGCTCCTTGGCTTCATGTGAATCACCTGTGTCACAATGGTCTCCTTGATTCCATGAGGCCCCGCTGTGTCACAATGGCTCCTTGGCTTCATGTGCATCACCTGTGTCACCATGGTCCCCTTGATTCCATGAGGCCCCACTGGGTCATAATGGCTCCTTGGCTTCATGTGCATCACCTGCCTCACAATGGTCTCCTTGATTCCATGAGGCCCCACTGGGTCACAATGGCTCCTTGGCTTCCATGTGGCCCCACTGTGTCACAATGGCCCCTTGCTTCCATAGGTTTTCTATTGTAACAATGGACTCCTTGGTTCTCTGAGCTACCCTGCTTTTTGCAGAGGTGTCTTTGGTTCCAACAAGGCCCTGCTGTGTCTCATCAGGAACACATTTCCATGTGTTTCCATGATTCCCCACGGTGTCACCATGGAGCCTTGTTTCTAGGAGGTTCTGTACTGTCACAATTGTCTCCTTGATGCCATGAGCCCCTGCAGTGTCACAATGGCTCCTTGCTTCCATGAGGAACACAAAAGCTTTGCATCAACACTGAGCAACAGCTGCTGAACACACCTGGGAGCATCTGCTTGCATCAAACGAGGGCTTCAAGCTGAGAATGGCAGCAGCAGCTTCCATCTGCAACAGAGAGCCCGGGAAAGGAGAAAGACAGGGAATTCCGTGGAAAGACTGCGAGAATTCTGCTCCCAGAGATCATTCCTGCTCACAGTGTCCCTTGTAGAAAGGGGACATCATTGCAGGCAGCCTGGACTGAGCATGTAGGGTTGGTTGTTTCGGAAAGCTGCTCAGGCTTTTCCATTCTTTCCTTACAAACATAAAAATTCTCTGGGCCTGTGTGCAGGCAGAGCCCTGAGGAGAGCAGTTGGCACATGGTGCCTCGGTGTGGGACAGCCAGCTGCAGAGCTGAAGGGAAGAAGCCCCGCTGTGTCACAATGGCTCCGTGGCTTCATGTGCATCACCTGTGTCACCATGGTCTCCTTGATTCCATGAGGCCCCACTTTGTAACAATGGCTCCTTGCTTCCATGAGGTTCCGCAGTGTCACCATGCTCACCTTTGATCCACATTGTCATAATGGACAATTGCTTCCATGTGGCCCCACTGTGTCACAATAGCCCCTTGGTTCCATAGGTTTTCTAGAATGTAATGTATAATTTTCTACAATGTAACAATGGACTCCTTGGTTCTGTGAGCTACCCTGCTTTTTGCAGAGGTGTCCTTGGTTCCAACAAGGCCCCTCTGTGTCTCAGTGCACCCTGGCTTCCATGCGCATCTGGAGTATCACAAAGGCTCCTTGCTTCCACGAGGTCTTGCTGTGTCACAATGGATCCTGTGCTCCATGAGGCCCTCCAAAGTCATCATGGAGCCTTGATTCCATGTGCTTCCATTGTGTCCCAGGGATCGCCTTGGTTCCATCAGTTTCCTTAGTGGCACAATGCTCTCCATGCTTCCATGATTGCCCACAATGTCACAATGCTCTCCATGCTTCCATGAGCCCCTGCTTTGCCACAATGGTCCCCTTGTGTCCATGAGGCCCCGCTGTGTCCCAATGGATGGATGGTTCCATGAGGTTCCGTGCTGTCCCCATGGTCTTCTTGAATCCACAGTGTAACAATGGACCATTGCTTCCAGGCGGCCTCTCTGTGTCACAAGGGGCTCCTTGATTCCAAGATTCGCCATGGTGTCACCATGGAGCCTTGTTTCTAGGAGGTTCTGTAGTGTCACAATTGTCTCCTTGATCCCAGGAGCCCCTGCAGTGTCACAATGGCTCCTTAGCTTCATGTGCATCACCTGTGTCACCGTGGTCTCCTTGATTCCATGAGGCCCTACTTTGTCACAAAGGCTCCTTGGCTTCATGTGCATCACCGGTGTCACCATGGTCTCCTTGATTCCATGAGGCCCCACTGGGTCACAATGGCTCCTTGGCTTCATGTGCATCACCTGCAGTGTCACAATGGCTCCTTGCTTCCATGAGGAACACAAAAGCTTTGCATCAACACTGAGCAACAGCTGCTGAACACACCTGGGAGCATCTGCTTGCATCAAAAGAGGGCTTCAAGCTGAGAAAGGCACCAGCTGCTTCCATCTGCAACAGAGAGCCAGGCAAAGGACAGGGACAGAGAATTCCGTGGAAAGACTGCGAGAATTCTGCTCCCAGACATCATTCCTGCTCACAGTGTCCCTTGTAGAAAGGGGACATCATTGCAGGCAGCCTGGACTGAGCATGTAGGGTTTGTTGTTTAGGAAACCTGCTCAGGCTTTTTCATTCTTTCCTTACAAACAGGAAAACTTCTCTGGGCCTGTGTGCAGGCAGAGCCCTGAGGAGAGCACTTGGCACATGGTGCTGGGGGCTGGGACAGCCAGCTGCAGAGCTGAAGGGAAGAAGCCCCGCTGTGTCACAATGGCTCCTTGGCTTCATGTGCATCACCTGTGTCACCATGGTCTCCTTGATTCCATGAGGCCCCACTGGGTCACAATGGCTCCTTGGCTTCATGTGCATCACCTGTGTCACCATGGTCTCCTTGATTCCATGAGGCCCCACTGGGTCACAATGGCTCCTTGGCTTCATGTGCATCACCTGTGTCACCATGGTCTCCTTGATTCCATGAGGCCCCACTGGGTCACAATGGCTCCTTGGCTTCATAAGCATCACCTGCCTCACAATGGTCTCCTTGATTCCATGAGGCCCCACTGGGTCACAATGGCTCCATGGCCTCCATGTGGCCCCACTGTGTCACAATGGCTCCTTGCTTCCATAGGTTTTCTATTGTAACAATGGACTCCTTGGTTCTGTGAGCTACCCTGCTTTTTGCAGAGGTGTCTTTGGTTCCAACAAGGCCCTGCTGTGTCTCATGAGGAACACATTTCCATGTGGTTCCATGATTCCCCACGGTGTCACCATGGAGCCTTGTTTCTAGGAGGTTCTGTACTGTCACAATTGTCTCCTTGATGCCATGAGCCCCTGCAGTGTCACAATGGCTCCTTGCTTCCATGAGGAACACAAAAGCTTTGCATCAACACTGAGCAACAGCTGCTGAACACACCTGGGAGCATCTGCTTGCATCAAACGAGGGCTTCAAGCGGAGAATGGCAGCAGCAGCTTCTATCTGCAACAGAGAGCCAGGCAAAGGACAGGGACAGAGCATTCCGTGGAAGGACTGCAAGAATTCTGCTCCCAGAGATCATTCCTGCTCACAGTGTCCCTTGTAGAAAGGGGACATCATTGCAGGCAGCCTGGACTGAGCATGTGGGTTTGGTTGTCTAGGGAACCTGCTCAGGCTTTTCCATTCTTTCCTTACAAACAGGAAAACTTCTCCTGGGCCTGTGTGCAGGCAGAGCCCTGAGGAGAGCAGTTGGCACATGGTGATGTGGGCTGGGACAGCCAGCTGCAGAGCTCAAGGGAAGAAGCCCCGCTGTGTCACAATGGCTCCTTGGCTTCATGTGCATCACCTGTGTCACCATGGTCTCCTTGATTCCATGAGGCCCCACTGTGTCACAATGGCTCCTTGGCTTCATGTGCATCACCTGTGTCCCAAGGGTCTCCTTGATTCCATGAGGCCCCACTTTGTCACAATGGCTCCTTGCTTCCATGAGGTTCCGCAGTGTCACCATGCTCACCTTTGATCCACTGTCATAATGGACAATTGCTTCCATGTGGCCCCACTGTGTCACAATAGCCCCTTGGTTCCATAGGTTTTCTAGAATGTAATGTATAATTTTCTACAATGTAGCAATGGACTCCTTGGTTCTGTGAGCTACCCTGCTTTTTGCAGAGGTGTCCTTGGTTCCAACAAGGCCCCTCTGTGTCTCAGTGCACCCTGGCTTCCATGCGCATCTGGAGTATCACAAAGGCTCCTTGCTTCCACGAGGTCTTGCTGTGTCACAATGGATCCTGTGCTCCATGAGGCCCTCCAAAGTCATCATGGAGCCTTGATTCCATGTGCTTCCATTGTGTCCCAGGGATCGCCTTGGTTCCATCAGTTTCCTTAGTGGCACAATGCTCTCCATGCTTCCATGATTGCCCACAATGTCACAATGCTCTCCATGCTTCCATGAGGCCCTGCTTTGCCACAATGCTCCCCTTGTGTCCATGAGGCCCCGCTGTGTCCCAATGGACGGATGGTTCCATGAGGTTCCATGCTGTCCCCATGGTCTTCTTGAATCCGCACTGTAACAATGGACCATTGCTTCCAGGCGGCCTCTCTGGTCACAAGGGGCTCCTTGATTCCAAGATTCACCATGGTGTCACCATGGAGCCTTGTTTCTAGGAGGTTCTGTAGTGTCACAATTGTCTCCTTGATCCCAGGAGCCCCTGCAGTGTCACAATGGCTCCTTAGCTTCATGTGCATCACCTGTGTCACCATGGTCTCCTTGATTCCATGAGGCGCCACTTTGTCACAATGGCTCCTTGGCTTCATGTGCATCACCTGTGTCACCATGGTCCCCTTGATTCCATGAGGCCCCACTGTGTCACAATGGCTCCTTGGCTTCATGTGCATCACCTGCAGTGTCACAATGGCTCCTTGATTCCATGAGGCCCCACTGTGTCACAATGGCTCCTTGGCCTCATGTGCATCACCTGCAGTGTCACCACGGTCTCCTTGCTTCCATGAGGAACACAAAAGCTTTGCATCAACACTGAGCAACAGCTGCTGAACACACCTGGGAGCATCTGCTTGCATCAAAAGAGGGCTTCAAGCTGAGAAAGGCACCAGCTGCTTCCATCTGCAACAGAGAGCCAGGCAAAGGACAGGGACAGAGAATTCAGTGGAAAGACTGTGGGAATTCTGCTCCCAGAGATCATTCCTACTCACAGTGTCCCTTGTAGAAAGGGGACATCATTGCAGGCAGCCTGGACTCAGCATGTAGGCTTTGTTGTTTAGGAAACCTGCTCAGGCTTTTTCATTCTTTCCTTACAAACAGGAAAACTTCTCTGGGCCTGTGTGCAGGCAGAGCCCTGAGGAGAGCAGTTGGCACATGGTGCCGTGGGCTGGGACAGCCAGCTGCAGAGCTGAAGGGAAGAAGCCCCGCTGTGTCACAATGGCACCTTGGCTTCATGTGCATCACCTGTGTCACCATGGTCTCCTTGATTCCATGAGGCCCCACTGGGTCACAATGGCTCCTTGGCTTCATGTGCATCACCTGTGTCACCATGGTCTCCTTGATTCCATGAGGCCCCACTGTGTCACAATGGCTCCTTGGCTTCATGTGCATCACCTGCAGTGTCACAATGGCTCCTTGCTTCCATGTGGAACACAAAAGCTTTGCATCAACACTGAGCAACAGCTGCTGAACACACCTGGGAGCATCTGCTTGCATCAAAAGAGGGCTTCAAGCTGAGAAAGGCAGCAGCAGCTTCCATCTGCAACAGAGAGCCAGGCAAAGGACAGGGACAGAGAATTCAGTGGAAAGACTGCGGGAATTCTGCTCCCAGACATCATTCCTGCTCACAGTGTCCCTTGTAGAAAGGGGACATCATTGCAGGCAGCCTGGACTGAGCATGTAGGGTTGGTTGTTTAGGAAACCTTCTCAGGCTTTTTCATTCTTTCCTTACAAACAGGAAAACTACTCTGGGCCTGTGTGCAGGCAGAGCCCTGAGGAGAGCAGTTGGCACATGGTGCTGTGGGCTGGGACAGCCAGCTGCAGAGCTGAAGGGAAGAAGCCCCGCTGTGTCACAATGGCTCCTTGGCTTCATGTGCATCACCTGTGTCACCATGGTCTCCTTGATTCCATGAGGCCCCACTGGGTCACAATGGCTCCTTGGCTTCATGTGCATCACCTGTGTCACCATGGTCTCCTTGATTCCATGAGGCCCCACTTTGTCACAATGGCTCCGTGGCTTCATGTGCATCACCTGTGTCACCATGGTCTCCTTGATTCCATGAGGCCCCACTTTGTCACAATGGCTCCTTGCTTCCATGAGGTTCCGCAGTGTCACCATGCTCACCTTTGATCCACATTGTCATAATGGACAATTGCTTCCATGTGGCCCCACTGTGTCACAATAGCCCCTTGGTTCCATAGGTTTTCTAGAATGTAATGTATAATTTTCTACAATGTAACAATGGACTCCTTGGTTCTGTGAGCTACCCTGCTTTTTGCAGAGGTGTCCTTGGTTCCAACAAGGCCCCTCTGTGTCTCAGTGCACCCTGGCTTCCATGCGCATCTGGAGTATCACAAAGGCTCCTTGGTTCCACGAGGTCTTGCTGTGTCACAATGGATGCTGTGCTCCATGAGGCCCTCCAAAGTCATCATGGAGCCTTGATTCCATGTGCTTCCATTGTGTCCCAGGGATCGCCTTGGTTCCATCAGTTTCCTTAGTGGCACAATGCTCTCCATGCTTCCATGATTGCCCACAATGTCACAATGCTCTCCATGCTTCCATGAGGCCCTGCTTTGCCACAATGCTCCCCTTGTGTCCATGAGGCCCCGCTGTGTCCCAATGGATGGATGGTTCCATGAGGTTCCGTGCTGTCCCCATGGTCTTCTTGAATCCGCAGTGTAACAATGGACCATTGCTTCCAGGCGGCCTCTCTGTGTCACAAGGGGCTCCTTGATTCCAAGATTCGCCATGGTGTCACCATGGGGCCTTGTTTCTAGGAGGTTCTGTACTGTCACCATGGTCTCCTTGATCCCATGAGCCCCTGCAGTGTCACAATGGCTCCTTAGCTTCATGTGCATCACCTGTGTCACCATGGTCTCCTTGATTCCATGAGGCGCCACTTTGTCACAATGGCTCCTTGGCTTCATGTGCATCACCTGTGTCACCATGGTCCCCTTGATTCCATGAGGCCCCACTGTGTCACAATGGCTCCTTGGCTTCATGTGCATCACCTGCAGTGTCACAATGGCTCCTTGATTCCATGAGGCCCCACTGTGTCACAATGGCTCCTTGGCTTCATGTGCATCACCTGCAGTGTCACCACGGTCTCCTTGCTTCCATGAGGAACACAAAAGCTTTGCATCAACACTGAGCAACAGCTGCTGAACACACCTGGGAGCATCTGCTTGCATCAAAAGAGGGCTTCCAGCTGAGAAAGGCACCAGCAGCTTCCATCTGCAACAGAGAGCCAGGCAAAGGACAGGGACAGAGAATTCAGTGGAAAGACTGCGGGAATTCTGCTCTCAGAGATCATTCCTGCTCACAGTGTCCCTTGTAGAAAGGGGACATCATTGCAGGCAGCCTGGACTGAGCATGTAGGGTTTCTTGTGTAGGAAACCTGCTCAGGCTTTTTCATTCTTTCCTTACAAACAGGAAAACTTCTCTGTGCCTGTGTGCAGGCAGAGCCCTGAGGAGAGCACTTGGCACATGGTGCCTCGGTGTGGGACAGCCAGCTGCAGAGCTGAAGGGAAGAAGCCCCGCTGTGTCACAATGGCTCCTTGGCTTCATGTGCATCACCTGTGTCACCATGGTCTCCTTGATTCCATGAGGCCCCACTGTGTCACAATGGCTCCGTGGCTTCATGTGCATCACCTGTGTCACCATGGTCTCCTTGATTCCATGAGGCCCCACTTTGTCACAATGGCTCCTTGCTTCCATGAGGTTCCGCAGTGTCACCATGCTCACCTTCTATCCACATTGTCATAATGGACAATTGCTTCCATGTGGCCCCACTGTGTCACAATAGCCCCTTGGTTCCATAGGTTTTCTAGAATGTAATGTATAATTTTCTACAATGTAACAATGGACTCCTTGGTTCTGTGAGCTACCCTGCTTTTTGCAGAGGTGTCCTTGGTTCCAACAAGGCCCCTCTGTGTCTCAGTGCACCCTGGCTTCCATGCGCATCTGGAGTATCACAAAGGCTCCTTGGTTCCACGAGGTCTTGCTGTGTCACAATGGATCCTGTGCTCCATGAGGCCCTCCAAAGTCATCATGGAGCCTTGATTCCATGTGCTTCCATTGTGTCCCAGGGATCGCCTTGGTTCCATCAGTTTCCTTAGTGGCACAATGCTCTCCATGCTTCCATGATTGCCCACAATGTCACAATGCTCTCCATGCTTCCATGAGGCCCTGCTTTGCCACAATGCTCCCCTTGTGTCCATGAGGCCCCGCTGTGTCCCAATGGACGGATGGTTCCATGAGGTTCCGTGCTGTCCCCATGGTCTTCTTGAATCCGCACTGTAACAATGGACCATTGCTTCCAGGCGGCCTCTCTGTGTCACAATGGCTCCTTGGCTTCATGTGCATCACCTGTGTCACCATGGTCTCCTTGATTCCATGAGGCCCCACTGTGTCACAATGGCTCCTTGGCTTCATGTGCATCACCTGTGTCACCATGGTCTCCTTGATTCCATGAGGCCCCACTGGGTCACAATGGCTCCTTGGCTTCATGTGCATCACCTGTGTCACCATGGTCTCCTTGATTCCATGAGGCCCCACTGGGTCACAATGGCTCCTTGGCTTCATGTGCATCACCTGTGTCACCATGGTCTCCTTGATTCCATGAGGCCCCACTGGGTCACAATGGCTCCTTGGCTTCATGTGCATCACCTGTGTCACCATGGTCTCCTTGATTCCATGAGGCCCCACTGGGTCACAATGGCTCCTTGGCTTCATGTGCATCACCTGTGTCACCATGGTCTCCTTGATTCCATGAGGCCCCACTGGGTCACAATGGCTCCTTGGCTTCCATGTGGCCCCACTGTGTCACAATGGCCCCTTGCTTCCATAGGTTTTCTATTGCAACAATGGACTCCTTGGTTCTGTGAGCTACCCTGCTTTTTGCAGAGGTGTCTTTGGTTCCAACAAGGCCCTGCTGTGTCTCATCAGGAACACATTTCCATGTGGTTCCATGATTCGCCACGGTGTCACCATGGAGCCTTGTTTCTAGGAGGTTCTGTACTGTCACAATTGTCTCCTTGATGCCATGAGCCCCTGCAGTGTCACAATGGCTCCTTGCTTCCATGAGGAACACAAAAGCTTTGCATCAACACTGAGCAACAGCTGCTGAACACACCTGGGAGCATCTGCTTGCATCAAACGAGGGCTTCAAGCTGAGAATGGCAGCAGCAGCTTCCATCTGCAACAGAGAGCCAGGCAAAGGACAGGGACAGAGAATTCCATGGAAAGACTGCGAGAATTCTGCTCCCAGACATCATTCCTGCTCACAGTGTCCCTTGTAGAAAGGGGACATCATTGCAGGCAGCCTGGACTGAGCATGTGGGGTTGGTTGTCTAGGGAACCTGCTCAGGCTTTTTCATTCTTTCCTTACAAACAGGAAAACTTCTCTGGGCCTGTGTGCAGGCAGAGCCCTGAGGAGAGCAGTTGGCACATGGTGCCGTGGGCTGGGACAGCCAGCTGCAGAGCTGAAGGGAAGAAGCCCCGCTGTGTCACAATGGCTCCTTGGCTTCATGTGCATCACCTGTGTCACCATGGTCTCCTTGATTCCATGAGGCCCCACTGGGTCACAATGGCTCCTTGGCTTCATGTGCATCACCTGTGTCACCATGGTCTCCTTGATTCCATGAGGCCCCACTTTGTCACAATGGCTCCTTAGCTTCATGTGCATCACCTGTGTCACAATGGTCTCCTTGATTCCATGAGGCCCCACTTTGTCACAATGGCTCCTTGCTTCCATGAGGTTCTGCAGTGTCACCATGCTCACCTTTGATCCACATTGTCATAATGGACAATTGCTTCCATGTGGCCCCACTGTGTCACAATAGCCCCTTGGTTCCATAGGTTTTCTAGAATGTAATGTATAATTTTCTACAATGTAACAATGGACTCCTTGGTTCTGTGAGCTACCCTGCTTTTTGCAGAGGTGTCCTTGGTTCCAACAAGGCCCCTCTGTGTCTCAGTGCACCCTGGCTTCCATGCGCATCTGGAGTATCACAAAGGCTCCTTGCTTCCACGAGGTCTTGCTGTGTCACAATGGATCCTGTGCTCCATGAGGCCCTCCAAAGTCATCATGGAGCCTTGATTCCATGTGCTTCCATTGTGTCCCAGGGATCGCCTTGGTTCCATCAGTTTCCTTAGTGGCACAATGCTCTCCATGCTTCCATGATTGCCCACAATGTCACAATGCTCTCCATGCTTCCATGAGGCCCTGCTTTGCCACAATGCTCCCCTTGTGTCCATGAGGCCCCGCTGTGTCCCAATGGACGGATGGTTCCATGAGGTTCCGTGCTGTCCCCATGGTCTTCTTGAATCCGCACTGTAACAATGGACCATTGCTTCCAGGCGGCCTCTCTGTGTCACAAGGGGCTCCTTGATTCCAAGATTCGCCATGGTGTCACCATGGAGCCTTGTTTCTAGGAGGTTCTGTAGTGTCACAATTGTCTCCTTGATCCCAGGAGCCCCTGCAGTGTCACAATGGCTCCTTAGCTTCATGTGCATCACCTGTGTCACCATGGTCTCCTTGATTCCATGAGGCGCCACTTTGTCACAATGGCTCCTTGGCTTCATGTGCCTCTCAATGGTCTCCTTGATTCCATGAGGCCCCACTGTGTCACAATGGCTCCTTGGCTTCATGTGCATCACCTGCAGTGTCACAATGGCTCCTTGCTTCCATGAGGAACACAAAAGCTTTGCATCAACACTGAGCAACAGCTGCTGAACACACCTGGGAGCATCTGCTTGCATCAAACGAGGGCTTCAAGCTGAGAATGGCAGCAGCAGCTTCCATCTGCAACAGAGAGCCAGGCAAAGGACAGGGACAGAGAATTCCGTGGAAAGACTGCGAGAATTCTGCTCCCAGACATCATTCCTGCTCACAGTGTCCCTTGTAGAAAGGGGACATCATTGCAGGCAGCCTGCACTGAGCATGTGGGGTTGGTTGTCTAGGGAACCTGCTCAGGCTTTTTCATTCTTTCCTTACAAACAGGAAAACTTCTCTGGGCCTGTGTGCAGGCAGAGCCCTGAGGAGAGCACTTGGCACATGGTGCTGTGGGCTGGGACAGCCAGCTGCAGAGCTGAAGGGAAGAAGCCCCGCTGTGTCACAATGGCTCCTTGGCTTCATGTGCATCACCTGTGTCACAATGGTCTCCTTGATTCCATGAGGCCCCACTGGGTCACAATGGCTCCTTGGCTTCATGTGCATCACCTGTGTCACAATGGTCTCCTTGATTCCATGAGGCCCCACTGTGTCACAATGGCTCCTTGGCTTCATGTGCATCACCTGCCTCACAACGGTCTCCTTGATTCCATGAGGCCCCGCTGGGTCACAATGGCTCCTTGGCTTCATGTGCATCACCTGTGTCACCATGGTCTCCTTGATTCCATGAGGCCCCACTGGGTCACAATGGCTCCTTGGCTTCATGTGCATCACCTGTGTCACCATGGTCTCCTTGATTCCATGAGGCCCCACTGGTTCACAATGGCTCCTTGGCTTCCATGTGGCCCCACTGTGTCACAATGGCCCCTTGCTTCCATAGGTTTTCTATTGTAACACTGGACTCCTTGGTTCTGTGAGCTACCCTGCTTTTTGCAGAGGTGTCTTTGGTTCCAACAAGGCCCTGCTGTGTCTCATCAAGAACACATTTCCCTGTGGTTCCATGATTCCCCACGGTGTCACCATGGAGCCTTGTTTCTAGGAGGTTCTGTAGTGTCACAATTGTCTCCTTGATCCCATGAGCCGCTGCAGTGTCACAATGGCTCCTTGCTTCCATGAGGAACACAAAAGCTTTGCATCAACACTGAGCAACAGCTGCTGAACACACCTGGGAGCATCTGCTTGCATCAAACGAGGGCTTCAAGCTGAGAAAGGCAGCAGCAGCTTCCACCTGCAACAGAGAGCCAGGCAAAGGACAGGGACAGAGAATTCCGTGGAAAGACTGCGAGAATTCTGCTCCCAGACATCATTCCTGCTCACAGTGTCCCTTGTAGAAAGGGGACATCATTGCAGGCAGCCTGGACTGAGCATGTGGGGGTGGTTGTTTAGGAAAGCTGCTCAGGCTTTTCCATTCTTTCCTTACAAACAGGAAAATTTCTCTGGGCCTGTGTGCAGCGAGAGCCCTGAGGAGAGCACTTGGCACATGGAGCCTCGGGCTGGGACAGCCAGCTGCAGGGCTGAAGGGAAGAAGCCCCGCTGTGTCACAATGGCTCCTTGGCTTCATGTGCATCACCTGTGTCACCATGGTCTCCTTGATTCCATGAGGCCCCGCTGTGTCACAATGGCTCCTTGGCTTCATGTGCATCACCTGTGTCACCATGGTCTCCTTGATTCCATGAGGCCCCACTGTGTCACAATGGCTCCTTGGCTTCATGTGCATCACCTGTGTCACCATGGTCTCCTTGATTCCATGAGGCCCCACTGGGTCACAATGGCTTCTTGGCTTCATGTGCATCACCTGTGTCACCATGGTCTCCTTGATTCCATGAGGCCCCACTGGGTCACAATGGCTCCGTGGCTTGCATGTGGCCCCACTGTGTCACAATGGCCCCTTGCTTCCATAGGTTTTCTATTGTAACAATGGACTCCTTGGTTCTGTGAGCTACCCTGCTTTTTGCAGAGGTGTCTTTGGTTCCAACAAGGCCCTGCTGTGTCTCATCAGGAACACATTTCCATGTGGTTCCATGATTCCCCACAGTGTCACCATGGAGCCTTGTTTCTAGGAGGTTCTGTACTGTCACAATTGTCTCCTTGATGCCATGAGCCCCTGCAGTGTCACAATGGCTCCTTGCTTCCATGAGGAACACAAAAGCTTTGCATCAACACTGAGCAACAGCTGCTGAACACACCTGGGAGCATCTGCTTGCATCAAACGAGGGCTTCAAGCGGAGAATGGCAGCAGCAGCTTCCATCTGCAACAGAGAGCCAGGCAATGGACAGGGACAGAGAATTCCGTGGAAAGACTGCGAGAATTCTGCTCCCAGACATCATTCCTGCTCACAGTGTCTCTTGTAGAAAGGGGACATCATTGCAGGCAGCCTGGACTGAGCATGTGGGGTTGGTTGTCTAGGGAACCTGCTCAGGCTTTTTCATTCTTTCCTTACAAACAGGAAAACTTCTCTGGGCCTGTGTGCAGGCAGAGCCCTGAGGAGAGTACTTGGCACATGGTGCTTCAGGAGGGACAGCCAGCTGCAGAGCTGAAGGGAAGAAGCCCCGCTGTGTCACAATGGCTCCTTGGCTTCATGTGCATCACCTGTGTCACCATGGTCTCCTTGATTCCATGAGGCCCCACTGGGTCACAATGGCTCCTTGGCTTCATGTGCATCACCTGTGTCACCATGGTCTCCTTGATTCCATGAGGCCCCACTGTGTCACAATGGCTCCTTGGCTTCATGTGAATCACCTGTGTCACAATGGTCTCCTTGATTCCATGAGGCCCCGCTGTGTCACAATGGCTCCTTGGCTTCATGTGCATCACCTGTGTCACCATGGTCCCCTTGATTCCATGAGGCCCCACTGGGTCATAATGGCTCCTTGGCTTCATGTGCATCACCTGCCTCACAATGGTCTCCTTGATTCCATGAGGCCCCACTGTGTCACAATGGCTCCTTGGCTTCCATGTGGCCCCACTGTGTCACAATGGCCCCTTGCTTCCATAAGTTTTCTATTGTAACAATGGACTCCTTGGTTCTCTGAGCTACCCTGCTTTTTGCAGAGGTGTCTTTGGTTCCAACAAGGCCCTGCTGTGTCTCATCAGGAACACATTTCCATGTGTTTCCATGATTCCCCACGGTGTCACCATGGAGCCTTGTTTCTAGGAGGTTCTGTAGTGTCACAATTGTCTCCTTGATGCCATGAGCCCCTGCAGTGTCACAATGGCTCCTTGCTTCCATGAGGAACACAAAAGCTTTGCATCAACACTGAGCAACAGCTGCTGAACACACCTGGGAGCATCTGCTTGCATCAAACGAGGGCTTCAAGCTGAGAATGGCAGCAGCAGCTTCCATCTGCAACAGAGAGCCCGGGAAAGGACAAAGACAGGGAATTCCATGGAAAGACTGCGAGAATTCTGCTCCCAGAGATCATTCCTGCTCACAGTGTCCCTTGTAGAAAGGGGACATCATTGCAGGCAGCCTGGACTGAGCATGTAGGGTTGGTTGTTTCGGAAAGCTGCTCAGGCTTTTCCATTCTTTCCTTACAAACATAAAAATTCTCTGGGCCTGTGTGCAGGCAGAGCCCTGAGGAGAGCAGTTGGCACATGGTGCCTCGGTGTGGGACAGCCAGCTGCAGAGCTGAAGGGAAGAAGCCCCGCTGTGTCACAATGGCTCCGTGGCTTCATGTGCATCACCTGTGTCACCATGGTCTCCTTGATTCCATGAGGCCCCACTGTGTCACAATGGCTCCTTGGCTTCATGTGCATCACCTGTGTCACCATGGTCTCCTTGATTCCATGAGGCCCCACTTTGTAACAATGGCTCCTTGCTTCCATGAGGTTCCGCAGTGTCACCATGCTCACCTTTGATCCACATTGTCATAATGGACAATTGCTTCCATGTGGCCCCACTGTGTCACAATAGCCCCTTGGTTCCATAGGTTTTCTAGAATGTAATGTATAATTTTCTACAATGTAACAATGGACTCCTTGGTTCTGTGAGCTACCCTGCTTTTTGCAGAGGTGTCCTTGGTTCCAACAAGGCCCCTCTGTGTCTCAGTGCACCCTGGCTTCCATGCGCATCTGGAGTATCACAAAGGCTCCTTGCTTCCACGAGGTCTTGCTGTGTCACAATGGATCCTGTGCTCCATGAGGCCCTCCAAAGTCATCATGGAGCCTTGATTCCATGTGCTTCCATTGTGTCCCAGGGATCGCCTTGGTTCCATCAGTTTCCTTAGTGGCACAATGCTCTCCATGCTTCCATGATTGCCCACAATGTCACAATGCTCTCCATGCTTCCATGAGCCCCTGCTTTGCCACAATGGTCCCCTTGTGTCCATGAGGCCCCGCTGTGTCCCAATGGATGGATGGTTCCATGAGGTTCCGTGCTGTCCCCATGGTCTTCTTGAATCCACAGTGTAACAATGGACCATTGCTTCCAGGCGGCCTCTCTGTGTCACAAGGGGCTCCTTGATTCCAAGATTCGCCATGGTGTCACCATGGAGCCTTGTTTCTAGGAGGTTCTGTAGTGTCACAATTGTCTCCTTGATCCCAGGAGCCCCTGCAGTGTCACAATGGCTCCTTAGCTTCATGTGCATCACCTGTGTCACCGTGGTCTCCTTGATTCCATGAGGCCCTACTTTGTCACAAAGGCTCCTTGGCTTCATGTGCATCACCGGTGTCACCATGGTCTCCTTGATTCCATGAGGCCCCACTGGGTCACAATGGCTCCTTGGCTTCATGTGCATCACCTGCAGTGTCACAATGGCTCCTTGCTTCCATGAGGAACACAAAAGCTTTGCATCAACACTGAGCAACAGCTGCTGAACACACCTGGGAGCATCTGCTTGCATCAAAAGAGGGCTTCAAGCTGAGAAAGGCACCAGCTGCTTCCATCTGCAACAGAGAGCCAGGCAAAGGACAGGGACAGAGAATTCCGTGGAAAGACTGCGAGAATTCTGCTCCCAGACATCATTCCTGCTCACAGTGTCCCTTGTAGAAAGGGGACATCATTGCAGGCAGCCTGGACTGAGCATGTAGGGTTTGTTGTTTAGGAAACCTGCTCAGGCTTTTTCATTCTTTCCTTACAAACAGGAAAACTTCTCTGGGCCTGTGTGCAGGCAGAGCCCTGAGGAGAGCACTTGGCACATGGTGCTGGGGGCTGGGACAGCCAGCTGCAGAGCTGAAGGGAAGAAGCCCCGCTGTGTCACAATGGCTCCTTGGCTTCATGTGCATCACCTGTGTCACCATGGTCTCCTTGATTCCATGAGGCCCCACTGGGTCACAATGGCTCCTTGGCTTCATGTGCATCACCTGTGTCACCATGGTCTCCTTGATTCCATGAGGCCCCACTGGGTCACAATGGCTCCTTGGCTTCATGTGCATCACCTGTGTCACCATGGTCTCCTTGATTCCATGAGGCCCCACTGGGTCACAATGGCTCCTTGGCTTCATAAGCATCACCTGCCTCACAATGGTCTCCTTGATTCCATGAGGCCACACTGTGTCACAATGGCTCCTTGCTTCCATAGGTTTTCTATTGTAACAATGGACTCCTTGGTTCTGTGAGCTACCCTGCTTTTTGCAGAGGTGTCTTTGGTTCCAACAAGGCCCTGCTGTGTCTCATGAGGAACACATTTCCATGTGGTTCCATGATTCCCCACGGTGTCACCATGGAGCCTTGTTTCTAGGAGGTTCTGTACTGTCACAATTGTCTCCTTGATGCCATGAGCCCCTGCAGTGTCACAATGGCTCCTTGCTTCCATGAGGAACACAAAAGCTTTGCATCAACACTGAGCAACAGCTGCTGAACACACCTGGGAGCATCTGCTTGCATCAAACGAGGGCTTCAAGCGGAGAATGGCAGCAGCAGCTTCCATCTGCAACAGAGAGCCAGGCAAAGGACAGGGACAGAGCATTCCGTGGAAGGACTGCAAGAATTCTGCTCCCAGAGATCATTCCTGCTCACAGTGTCCCTTGTAGAAAGGGGACATCATTGCAGGCAGCCTGGACTGAGCATGTGGGTTTGGTTGTCTAGGGAACCTGCTCAGGCTTTTCCATTCTTTCCTTACAAACAGGAAAACTTCTCCTGGGCCTGTGTGCAGGCAGAGCCCTGAGGAGAGCACTTGGCACATGGTGATGTGGGCTGGGACAGCCAGCTGCAGAGCTCAAGGGAAGAAGCCCCGCTGTGTCACAATGGCTCCTTGGCTTCATGTGCATCACTTGTGTCACCATGGTCTCCTTGATTCCATGAGGCCCCACTGTGTCACAATGGCTCCTTGGCTTCATGTGCATCACCTGTGTCCCAAGGGTCTCCTTGATTCCATGAGGCCCCACTTTGTCACAATGGCTCCTTGCTTCCATGAGGTTCCGCAGTGTCACCATGCTCACCTTTGATCCACTGTCATAATGGACAATTGCTTCCATGTGGCCCCACTGTGTCACAATAGCCCCTTGGTTCCATAGGTTTTCTAGAATGTAATGTGTAATTTTCTACAATGTAGCAATGGACTCCTTGGTTCTGTGAGCTACCCTGCTTTTTGCAGAGGTGTCCTTGGTTCCAACAAGGCCCCTCTGTGTCTCAGTGCACCCTGGCTTCCATGCGCATCTGGAGTATCACAAAGGCTCCTTGGTTCCACGAGGTCTTGCTGTGTCACAATGGATGCTGTGCTCCATGAGGCCCTCCAAAGTCATCATGGAGCCTTGATTCCATGTGCTTCCATTGTGTCCCAGGGATCGCCTTGGTTCCATCAGTTTCCTTAGTGGCACAATGCTCTCCATGCTTCCATGATTGCCCACAATGTCACAATGCTCTCCATGCTTCCATGAGGCCCTGCTTTGCCACAATGCTCCCCTTGTGTCCATGAGGCCCCGCTGTGTCCCAATGGACGGATGGTTCCATGAGGTTCCATGCTGTCCCCATGGTCTTCTTGAATCCGCAGTGTAACAATGGACCATTGCTTCCAGGCGGCCTCTCTGGTCACAAGGGGCTCCTTGATTCCAAGATTCACCATGGTGTCACCATGGAGCCTTGTTTCTAGGAGGTTCTGTAGTGTCACAATTGTCTCCTTGATCCCAGGAGCCCCTGCAGTGTCACAATGGCTCCTTAGCTTCATGTGCATCACCTGTGTCACCATGGTCTCCTTGATTCCATGAGGCGCCACTTTGTCACAATGGCTCCTTGGCTTCATGTGCATCACCTGTGTCACCATGGTCCCCTTGATTCCATGAGGCCCCACTGTGTCACAATGGCTCCTTGGCCTCATGTGCATCACCTGCAGTGTCACCACGGTCTCCTTGCTTCCATGAGGAACACAAAAGCTTTGCATCAACACTGAGCAACAGCTGCTGAACACACCTGGGAGCATCTGCTTGCATCAAAAGAGGGCTTCAAGCTGAGAAAGGCACCAGCTGCTTCCATCTGCAACAGAGAGCCAGGCAAAGGACAGGGACAGAGAATTCAGTGGAAAGACTGTGGGAATTCTGCTCCCAGAGATCATTCCTACTCACAGTGTCCCTTGTAGAAAGGGGACATCATTGCAGGCAGCCTTGACTGAGCATGTAGGCTTTGTTGTTTAGGAAACCTGCTCAGGCTTTTTCATTCTTTCCTTACAAACAGGAAAACTTCTCTGGGCCTGTGTGCAGGCAGAGCCCTGAGGAGAGCAGTTGGCACATGGTGCCGTGGGCTGGGACAGCCAGCTGCAGAGCTGAAGGGAAGAAGCCCCGCTGTGTCACAATGGCACCTTGGCTTCATGTGCATCACCTGTGTCACCATGGTCTCCTTGATTCCATGAGGCCCCACTGTGTCACAATGGCTCCTTGGCTTCATGTGCATCACCTGTGTCACCATGGTCTCCTTGATTCCATGAGGCCCCACTGTGTCACAATGGCTCCTTGGCTTCATGTGCATCACCTGCAGTGTCACAATGGCTCCTTGCTTCCATGTGGAACACAAAAGCTTTGCATCAACACTGAGCAACAGCTGCTGAACACACCTGGGAGCATCTGCTTGCATCAAAAGAGGGCTTCAAGCTGAGAAAGGCAGCAGCAGCTTCCATCTGCAACAGAGAGCCAGGCAAAGGACAGGGACAGAGAATTCAGTGGAAAGACTGCGGGAATTCTGCTCCCAGACATCATTCCTGCTCACAGTGTCCCTTGTAGAAAGGGGACATCATTGCAGGCAGCCTGGACTGAGCATGTAGGGTTGGTTGTTTAGGAAACCTTCTCAGGCTTTTTCATTCTTTCCTTACAAACAGGAAAACTACTCTGGGCCTGTGTGCAGGCAGAGCCCTGAGGAGAGCACTTGGCACATGGTGCTGTGGGCTGGGACAGCCAGCTGCAGAGCTGAAGGGAAGAAGCCCCGCTGTGTCACAATGGCTCCTTGGCTTCATGTGCATCACCTGTGTCACCATGGTCTCCTTGATTCCATGAGGCCCCACTGGGTCACAATGGCTCCTTGGCTTCATGTGCATCACCTGTGTCACCATGGTCTCCTTGATTCCATGAGGCCCCACTTTGTCACAATGGCTCCGTGGCTTCATGTGCATCACCTGTGTCACCATGGTCTCCTTGATTCCATGAGGCCCCACTTTGTCACAATGGCTCCTTGCTTCCATGAGGTTCCGCAGTGTCACCATGCTCACCTTTGATCCACATTGTCATAATGGACAATTGCTTCCATGTGGCCCCACTGTGTCACAATAGCCCCTTGGTTCCATAGGTTTTCTAGAATGTAATGTATAATTTTCTACAATGTAACAATGGACTCCTTGGTTCTGTGAGCTACCCTGCTTTTTGCAGAGGTGTCCTTGGTTCCAACAAGGCCCCTCTGTGTCTCAGTGCACCCTGGCTTCCATGCGCATCTGGAGTATCACAAAGGCTCCTTGCTTCCACGAGGTCTTGCTGTGTCACAATGGATGCTGTGCTCCATGAGGCCCTCCAAAGTCATCATGGAGCCTTGATTCCATGTGCTTCCATTGTGTCCCAGGGATCGCCTTGGTTCCATCAGTTTCCTTAGTGGCACAATGCTCTCCATGCTTCCATGATTGCCCACAATGTCACAATGCTCTCCATGCTTCCATGAGGCCCTGCTTTGCCACAATGCTCCCCTTGTGTCCATGAGGCCCCGCTGTGTCCCAATGGATGGATGGTTCCATGAGGTTCCGTGCTGTCCCCATGGTCTTCTTGAATCCGCAGTGTAACAATGGACCATTGCTTCCAGGCGGCCTCTCTGTGTCACAAGGGGCTCCTTGATTCCAAGATTCGCCATGGTGTCACCATGGGGCCTTGTTTCTAGGAGGTTCTGTACTGTCACCATGGTCTCCTTGATCCCATGAGCCCCTGCAGTGTCACAATGGCTCCTTAGCTTCATGTGCATCACCTGTGTCACCATGGTCTCCTTGATTCCATGAGGCGCCACTTTGTCACAATGGCTCCTTGGCTTCATGTGCATCACCTGTGTCACCATGGTCCCCTTGATTCCATGAGGCCCCACTGTGTCACAATGGCTCCTTGGCTTCATGTGCATCACCTGCAGTGTCACAATGGCTCCTTGATTCCATGAGGCCCCACTGTGTCACAATGGCTCCTTGGCTTCATGTGCATCACCTGCAGTGTCACCACGGTCTCCTTGCTTCCATGAGGAACACAAAAGCTTTGCATCAACACTGAGCAACAGCTGCTGAACACACCTGGGAGCATCTGCTTGCATCAAAAGAGGGCTTCCAGCTGAGAAAGGCACCAGCAGCTTCCATCTGCAACAGAGAGCCAGGCAAAGGACAGGGACAGAGAATTCAGTGGAAAGACTGCGGGAATTCTGCTCTCAGAGATCATTCCTGCTCACAGTGTCCCTTGTAGAAAGGGGACATCATTGCAGGCAGCCTGGACTGAGCATGTAGGGTTTCTTGTGTAGGAAACCTGCTCAGGCTTTTTCATTCTTTCCTTACAAACAGGAAAACTTCTCTGTGCCTGTGTGCAGGCAGAGCCCTGAGGAGAGCACTTGGCACATGGTGCCTCGGTGTGGGACAGCCAGCTGCAGAGCTGAAGGGAAGAAGCCCCGCTGTGTCACAATGGCTCCTTGGCTTCATGTGCATCACCTGTGTCACCATGGTCTCCTTGATTCCATGAGGCCCCACTGTGTCACAATGGCTCCGTGGCTTCATGTGCATCACCTGTGTCACCATGGTCTCCTTGATTCCATGAGGCCCCACTTTGTCACAATGGCTCCTTGCTTCCATGAGGTTCCGCAGTGTCACCATGCTCACCTTCTATCCACATTGTCATAATGGACAATTGCTTCCATGTGGCCCCACTGTGTCACAATAGCCCCTTGGTTCCATAGGTTTTCTAGAATGTAATGTATAATTTTCTACAATGTAACAATGGACTCCTTGGTTCTGTGAGCTACCCTGCTTTTTGCAGAGGTGTCCTTGGTTCCAACAAGGCCCCTCTGTGTCTCAGTGCACCCTGGCTTCCATGCGCATCTGGAGTATCACAAAGGCTCCTTGCTTCCACGAGGTCTTGCTGTGTCACAATGGATCCTGTGCTCCATGAGGCCCTCCAAAGTCATCATGGAGCCTTGATTCCATGTGCTTCCATTGTGTCCCAGGGATCGCCTTGGTTCCATCAGTTTCCTTAGTGGCACAATGCTCTCCATGCTTCCATGATTGCCCACAATGTCACAATGCTCTCCATGCTTCCATGAGGCCCTGCTTTGCCACAATGCTCCCCTTGTGTCCATGAGGCCCCGCTGTGTCCCAATGGACGGATGGTTCCATGAGGTTCCGTGCTGTCCCCATGGTCTTCTTGAATCCGCACTGTAACAATGGACCATTGCTTCCAGGCGGCCTCTCTGTGTCACAATGGCTCCTTGGCTTCATGTGCATCACCTGTGTCACCATGGTCTCCTTGATTCCATGAGGCCCCACTGTGTCACAATGGCTCCTTGGCTTCATGTGCATCACCTGTGTCACCATGGTCTCCTTGATTCCATGAGGCCCCACTGGGTCACAATGGCTCCTTGGCTTCATGTGCATCACCTGTGTCACCATGGTCTCCTTGATTCCATGAGGCCCCACTGGGTCACAATGGCTCCTTGGCTTCATGTGCATCACCTGTGTCACCATGGTCTCCTTGATTCCATGAGGCCCCACTGGGTCACAATGGCTCCTTGGCTTCATGTGCATCACCTGTGTCACCATGGTCTCCTTGATTCCATGAGGCCCCACTGGGTCACAATGGCTCCTTGGCTTCATGTGCATCACCTGTGTCACCATGGTCTCCTTGATTCCATGAGGCCCCACTGGGTCACAATGGCTCCTTGGCTTCCATGTGGCCCCACTGTGTCACAATGGCCCCTTGCTTCCATAGGTTTTCTATTGCAACAATGGACTCCTTGGTTCTGTGAGCTACCCTGCTTTTTGCAGAGGTGTCTTTGGTTCCAACAAGGCCCTGCTGTGTCTCATCAGGAACACATTTCCATGTGGTTCCATGATTCGCCACGGTGTCACCATGGAGCCTTGTTTCTAGGAGGTTCTGTACTGTCACAATTGTCTCCTTGATGCCATGAGCCCCTGCAGTGTCACAATGGCTCCTTGCTTCCATGAGGAACACAAAAGCTTTGCATCAACACTGAGCAACAGCTGCTGAACACACCTGGGAGCATCTGCTTGCATCAAACGAGGGCTTCAAGCTGAGAATGGCAGCAGCAGCTTCCATCTGCAACAGAGAGCCAGGCAAAGGACAGGGACAGAGAATTCCATGGAAAGACTGCGAGAATTCTGCTCCCAGACATCATTCCTGCTCACAGTGTCCCTTGTAGAAAGGGGACATCATTGCAGGCAGCCTGGACTGAGCATGTGGGGTTGGTTGTCTAGGGAACCTGCTCAGGCTTTTTCATTCTTTCCTTACAAACAGGAAAACTTCTCTGGGCCTGTGTGCAGGCAGAGCCCTGAGGAGAGCAGTTGGCACATGGTGCCGTGGGCTGGGACAGCCAGCTGCAGAGCTGAAGGGAAGAAGCCCCGCTGTGTCACAATGGCTCCTTGGCTTCATGTGCATCACCTGTGTCACCATGGTCTCCTTGATTCCATGAGGCCCCACTGGGTCACAATGGCTCCTTGGCTTCATGTGCATCACCTGTGTCACCATGGTCTCCTTGATTCCATGAGGCCCCACTTTGTCACAATGGCTCCTTAGCTTCATGTGCATCACCTGTGTCACAATGGTCTCCTTGATTCCATGAGGCCCCACTTTGTCACAATGGCTCCTTGCTTCCATGAGGTTCTGCAGTGTCACCATGCTCACCTTTGATCCACATTGTCATAATGGACAATTGCTTCCATGTGGCCCCACTGTGTCACAATAGCCCCTTGGTTCCATAGGTTTTCTAGAATGTAATGTATAATTTTCTACAATGTAGCAATGGACTCCTTGGTTCTGTGAGCTACCCTGCTTTTTGCAGAGGTGTCCTTGGTTCCAACAAGGCCCCTCTGTGTCTCAGTGCACCCTGGCTTCCATGCGCATCTGGAGTATCACAAAGGCTCCTTGCTTCCACGAGGTCTTGCTGTGTCACAATGGATCCTGTGCTCCATGAGGCCCTCCAAAGTCATCATGGAGCCTTGATTCCATGTGCTTCCATTGTGTCCCAGGGATCGCCTTGGTTCCATCAGTTTCCTTAGTGGCACAATGCTCTCCATGCTTCCATGATTGCCCACAATGTCACAATGCTCTCCATGCTTCCATGAGGCCCTGCTTTGCCACAATGCTCCCCTTGTGTCCATGAGGCCCCGCTGTGTCCCAATGGACGGATGGTTCCATGAGGTTCCGTGCTGTCCCCATGGTCTTCTTGAATCCGCACTGTAACAATGGACCATTGCTTCCAGGCGGCCTCTCTGTGTCACAAGGGGCTCCTTGATTCCAAGATTCGCCATGGTGTCACCATGGAGCCTTGTTTCTAGGAGGTTCTGTAGTGTCACAATTGTCTCCTTGATCCCAGGAGCCCCTGCAGTGTCACAATGGCTCCTTAGCTTCATGTGCATCACCTGTGTCACCATGGTCTCCTTGATTCCATGAGGCGCCACTTTGTCACAATGGCTCCTTGGCTTCATGTGCCTCTCAATGGTCTCCTTGATTCCATGAGGCCCCACTGTGTCACAATGGCTCCTTGGCTTCATGTGCATCACCTGCAGTGTCACAATGGCTCCTTGCTTCCATGAGGAACACAAAAGCTTTGCATCAACACTGAGCAACAGCTGCTGAACACACCTGGGAGCATCTGCTTGCATCAAACGAGGGCTTCAAGCTGAGAATGGCAGCAGCAGCTTCCATCTGCAACAGAGAGCCAGGCAAAGGACAGGGACAGAGAATTCCGTGGAAAGACTGCGAGAATTCTGCTCCCAGAGATCATTCCTGCTCACAGTGTCCCTTGTAGAAAGGGGACATCATTGCAGGCAGCCTGGACTGAGCATGTGGGGTTGGTTGTCTAGGGAACCTGCTCAGGCTTTTTCATTCTTTCCTTACAAACAGGAAAACTTCTCTGGGCCTGTGTGCAGGCAGAGCCCTGAGGAGAGCACTTGGCACATGGTGCTGTGGGCTGGGACAGCCAGCTGCAGAGCTGAAGGGAAGAAGCCCCGCTGTGTCACAATGGCTCCTTGGCTTCATGTGCATCACCTGTGTCACAATGGTCTCCTTGATTCCATGAGGCCCCACTGGGTCACAATGGCTCCTTGGCTTCATGTGCATCACCTGTGTCACAATGGTCTCCTTGATTCCATGAGGCCCCACTGTGTCACAATGGCTCCTTGGCTTCATGTGCATCACCTGCCTCACAACGGTCTCCTTGATTCCATGAGGCCCCGCTGGGTCACAATGGCTCCTTGGCTTCATGTGCATCACCTGTGTCACCATGGTCTCCTTGATTCCATGAGGCCCCACTGGGTCACAATGGCTCCTTGGCTTCATGTGCATCACCTGTGTCACCATGGTCTCCTTGATTCCATGAGGCCCCACTGGTTCACAATGGCTCCTTGGCTTCCATGTGGCCCCACTGTGTCACAATGGCCCCTTGCTTCCATAGGTTTTCTATTGTAACACTGGACTCCTTGGTTCTGTGAGCTACCCTGCTTTTTGCAGAGGTGTCTTTGGTTCCAACAAGGCCCTGCTGTGTCTCATCAAGAACACATTTCCCTGTGGTTCCATGATTCCCCACGGTGTCACCATGGAGCCTTGTTTCTAGGAGGTTCTGTAGTGTCACAATTGTCTCCTTGATCCCATGAGCCGCTGCAGTGTCACAATGGCTCCTTGCTTCCATGAGGAACACAAAAGCTTTGCATCAACACTGAGCAACAGCTGCTGAACACACCTGGGAGCATCTGCTTGCATCAAACGAGGGCTTCAAGCTGAGAATGGCAGCAGCAGCTTCCACCTGCAACAGAGAGCCAGGCAAAGGACAGGGACAGAGAATTCCGTGGAAAGACTGCGAGAATTCTGCTCCCAGACATCATTCCTGCTCACAGTGTCCCTTGTAGAAAGGGGACATCATTGCAGGCAGCCTGGACTGAGCATGTGGGGGTGGTTGTTTAGGAAAGCTGCTCAGGCTTTTCCATTCTTTCCTTACAAACAGGAAAATTTCTCTGGGCCTGTGTGCAGCGAGAGCCCTGAGGAGAGCACTTGGCACATGGAGCCTCGGGCTGGGACAGCCAGCTGCAGGGCTGAAGGGAAGAAGCCCCGCTGTGTCACAATGGCTCCTTGGCTTCATGTGCATCACCTGTGTCACCATGGTCTCCTTGATTCCATGAGGCCCCACTGGGTCACAATGGCTCCTTGGCTTCATGTGCATCACCTGTGTCACCATGGTCTCCTTGATTCCATGAGGCCCCACTGTGTCACAATGGCTCCTTGGCTTCATGTGCATCACCTGTGTCACCATGGTCTCCTTGATTCCATGAGGCCCCACTGGGTCACAATGGCTTCTTGGCTTCATGTGCATCACCTGTGTCACCATGGTCTCCTTGATTCCATGAGGCCCCACTGGGTCACAATGGCTCCGTGGCTTGCATGTGGCCCCACTGTGTCACAATGGCCCCTTGCTTCCATAGGTTTTCTATTGTAACAATGGACTCCTTGGTTCTGTGAGCTACCCTGCTTTTTGCAGAGGTGTCTTTGGTTCCAACAAGGCCCTGCTGTGTCTCATCAGGAACACATTTCCATGTGGTTCCATGATTCCCCACAGTGTCACCATGGAGCCTTGTTTCTAGGAGGTTCTGTACTGTCACAATTGTCTCCTTGATGCCATGAGCCCCTGCAGTGTCACAATGGCTCCTTGCTTCCATGAGGAACACAAAAGCTTTGCATCAACACTGAGCAACAGCTGCTGAACACACCTGGGAGCATCTGCTTGCATCAAACGAGGGCTTCAAGCGGAGAATGGCAGCAGCAGCTTCCATCTGCAACAGAGAGCCAGGCAATGGACAGGGACAGAGAATTCCGTGGAAAGACTGCGAGAATTCTGCTCCCAGACATCATTCCTGCTCACAGTGTCTCTTGTAGAAAGGGGACATCATTGCAGGCAGCCTGGACTGAGCATGTGGGGTTGGTTGTCTAGGGAACCTGCTCAGGCTTTTTCATTCTTTCCTTACAAACAGGAAAACTTCTCTGGGCCTGTGTGCAGGCAGAGCCCTGAGGAGAGTACTTGGCACATGGTGCTTCAGGAGGGACAGCCAGCTGCAGAGCTGAAGGGAAGAAGCCCCGCTGTGTCACAATGGCTCCTTGGCTTCATGTGCATCACCTGTGTCACCATGGTCTCCTTGATTCCATGAGGCCCCACTGGGTCACAATGGCTCCTTGGCTTCATGTGCATCACCTGTGTCACCATGGTCTCCTTGATTCCATGAGGCCCCACTGTGTCACAATGGCTCCTTGGCTTCATGTGAATCACCTGTGTCACAATGGTCTCCTTGATTCCATGAGGCCCCGCTGTGTCACAATGGCTCCTTGGCTTCATGTGCATCACCTGTGTCACCATGGTCCCCTTGATTCCATGAGGCCCCACTGGGTCATAATGGCTCCTTGGCTTCATGTGCATCACCTGCCTCACAATGGTCTCCTTGATTCCATGAGGCCCCACTGTGTCACAATGGCTCCTTGGCTTCCATGTGGCCCCACTGTGTCACAATGGCCCCTTGCTTCCATAAGTTTTCTATTGTAACAATGGACTCCTTGGTTCTCTGAGCTACCCTGCTTTTTGCAGAGGTGTCTTTGGTTCCAACAAGGCCCTGCTGTGTCTCATCAGGAACACATTTCCATGTGTTTCCATGATTCCCCACGGTGTCACCATGGAGCCTTGTTTCTAGGAGGTTCTGTACTGTCACAATTGTCTCCTTGATGCCATGAGCCCCTGCAGTGTCACAATGGCTCCTTGCTTCCATGAGGAACACAAAAGCTTTGCATCAACACTGAGCAACAGCTGCTGAACACACCTGGGAGCATCTGCTTGCATCAAACGAGGGCTTCAAGCTGAGAATGGCAGCAGCAGCTTCCATCTGCAACAGAGAGCCCGGGAAAGGACAAAGACAGGGAATTCCATGGAAAGACTGCGAGAATTCTGCTCCCAGAGATCATTCCTGCTCACAGTGTCCCTTGTAGAAAGGGGACATCATTGCAGGCAGCCTGGACTGAGCATGTAGGGTTGGTTGTTTCGGAAAGCTGCTCAGGCTTTTCCATTCTTTCCTTACAAACATAAAAATTCTCTGGGCCTGTGTGCAGGCAGAGCCCTGAGGAGAGCAGTTGGCACATGGTGCCTCGGTGTGGGACAGCCAGCTGCAGAGCTGAAGGGAAGAAGCCCCGCTGTGTCACAATGGCTCCGTGGCTTCATGTGCATCACCTGTGTCACCATGGTCTCCTTGATTCCATGAGGCCCCACTTTGTAACAATGGCTCCTTGCTTCCATGAGGTTCCGCAGTGTCACCATGCTCACCTTTGATCCACATTGTCATAATGGACAATTGCTTCCATGTGGCCCCACTGTGTCACAATAGCCCCTTGGTTCCATAGGTTTTCTAGAATGTAATGTATAATTTTCTACAATGTAACAATGGACTCCTTGGTTCTGTGAGCTACCCTGCTTTTTGCAGAGGTGTCCTTGGTTCCAACAAGGCCCCTCTGTGTCTCAGTGCACCCTGGCTTCCATGCGCATCTGGAGTATCACAAAGGCTCCTTGCTTCCACGAGGTCTTGCTGTGTCACAATGGATCCTGTGCTCCATGAGGCCCTCCAAAGTCATCATGGAGCCTTGATTCCATGTGCTTCCATTGTGTCCCAGGGATCGCCTTGGTTCCATCAGTTTCCTTAGTGGCACAATGCTCTCCATGCTTCCATGATTGCCCACAATGTCACAATGCTCTCCATGCTTCCATGAGCCCCTGCTTTGCCACAATGGTCCCCTTGTGTCCATGAGGCCCCGCTGTGTCCCAATGGATGGATGGTTCCATGAGGTTCCGTGCTGTCCCCATGGTCTTCTTGAATCCACAGTGTAACAATGGACCATTGCTTCCAGGCGGCCTCTCTGTGTCACAAGGGGCTCCTTGATTCCAAGATTCGCCATGGTGTCACCATGGAGCCTTGTTTCTAGGAGGTTCTGTAGTGTCACAATTGTCTCCTTGATCCCAGGAGCCCCTGCAGTGTCACAATGGCTCCTTAGCTTCATGTGCATCACCTGTGTCACCGTGGTCTCCTTGATTCCATGAGGCCCTACTTTGTCACAAAGGCTCCTTGGCTTCATGTGCATCACCGGTGTCACCATGGTCTCCTTGATTCCATGAGGCCCCACTGGGTCACAATGGCTCCTTGGCTTCATGTGCATCACCTGCAGTGTCACAATGGCTCCTTGCTTCCATGAGGAACACAAAAGCTTTGCATCAACACTGAGCAACAGCTGCTGAACACACCTGGGAGCATCTGCTTGCATCAAAAGAGGGCTTCAAGCTGAGAAAGGCACCAGCTGCTTCCATCTGCAACAGAGAGCCAGGCAAAGGACAGGGACAGAGAATTCCGTGGAAAGACTGCGAGAATTCTGCTCCCAGACATCATTCCTGCTCACAGTGTCCCTTGTAGAAAGGGGACATCATTGCAGGCAGCCTGGACTGAGCATGTAGGGTTTGTTGTTTAGGAAACCTGCTCAGGCTTTTTCATTCTTTCCTTACAAACAGGAAAACTTCTCTGGGCCTGTGTGCAGGCAGAGCCCTGAGGAGAGCACTTGGCACATGGTGCTGGGGGCTGGGACAGCCAGCTGCAGAGCTGAAGGGAAGAAGCCCCGCTGTGTCACAATGGCTCCTTGGCTTCATGTGCATCACCTGTGTCACCATGGTCTCCTTGATTCCATGAGGCCCCACTGGGTCACAATGGCTCCTTGGCTTCATGTGCATCACCTGTGTCACCATGGTCTCCTTGATTCCATGAGGCCCCACTGGGTCACAATGGCTCCTTGGCTTCATGTGCATCACCTGTGTCACCATGGTCTCCTTGATTCCATGAGGCCCCACTGGGTCACAATGGCTCCTTGGCTTCATAAGCATCACCTGCCTCACAATGGTCTCCTTGATTCCATGAGGCCCCACTGGGTCACAATGGCTCCATGGCCTCCATGTGGCCCCACTGTGTCACAATGGCTCCTTGCTTCCATAGGTTTTCTATTGTAACAATGGACTCCTTGGTTCTGTGAGCTACCCTGCTTTTTGCAGAGGTGTCTTTGGTTCCAACAAGGCCCTGCTGTGTCTCATGAGGAACACATTTCCATGTGGTTCCATGATTCCCCACGGTGTCACCATGGAGCCTTGTTTCTAGGAGGTTCTGTACTGTCACAATTGTCTCCTTGATGCCATGAGCCCCTGCAGTGTCACAATGGCTCCTTGCTTCCATGAGGAACACAAAAGCTTTGCATCAACACTGAGCAACAGCTGCTGAACACACCTGGGAGCATCTGCTTGCATCAAACGAGGGCTTCAAGCGGAGAATGGCAGCAGCAGCTTCCATCTGCAACAGAGAGCCAGGCAAAGGACAGGGACAGAGCATTCCGTGGAAGGACTGCAAGAATTCTGCTCCCAGAGATCATTCCTGCTCACAGTGTCCCTTGTAGAAAGGGGACATCATTGCAGGCAGCCTGGACTGAGCATGTGGGTTTGGTTGTCTAGGGAACCTGCTCAGGCTTTTCCATTCTTTCCTTACAAACAGGAAAACTTCTCCTGGGCCTGTGTGCAGGCAGAGCCCTGAGGAGAGCACTTGGCACATGGTGATGTGGGCTGGGACAGCCAGCTGCAGAGCTCAAGGGAAGAAGCCCCGCTGTGTCACAATGGCTCCTTGGCTTCATGTGCATCACCTGTGTCACCATGGTCTCCTTGATTCCATGAGGCCCCACTGTGTCACAATGGCTCCTTGGCTTCATGTGCATCACCTGTGTCCCAAGGGTCTCCTTGATTCCATGAGGCCCCACTTTGTCACAATGGCTCCTTGCTTCCATGAGGTTCCGCAGTGTCACCATGCTCACCTTTGATCCACTGTCATAATGGACAATTGCTTCCATGTGGCCCCACTGTGTCACAATAGCCCCTTGGTTCCATAGGTTTTCTAGAATGTAATGTATAATTTTCTACAATGTAGCAATGGACTCCTTGGTTCTGTGAGCTACCCTGCTTTTTGCAGAGGTGTCCTTGGTTCCAACAAGGCCCCTCTGTGTCTCAGTGCACCCTGGCTTCCATGCGCATCTGGAGTATCACAAAGGCTCCTTGGTTCCACGAGGTCTTGCTGTGTCACAATGGATCCTGTGCTCCATGAGGCCCTCCAAAGTCATCATGGAGCCTTGATTCCATGTGCTTCCATTGTGTCCCAGGGATCGCCTTGGTTCCATCAGTTTCCTTAGTGGCACAATGCTCTCCATGCTTCCATGATTGCCCACAATGTCACAATGCTCTCCATGCTTCCATGAGGCCCTGCTTTGCCACAATGCTCCCCTTGTGTCCATGAGGCCCCGCTGTGTCCCAATGGACGGATGGTTCCATGAGGTTCCATGCTGTCCCCATGGTCTTCTTGAATCCGCAGTGTAACAATGGACCATTGCTTCCAGGCGGCCTCTCTGGTCACAAGGGGCTCCTTGATTCCAAGATTCACCATGGTGTCACCATGGAGCCTTGTTTCTAGGAGGTTCTGTAGTGTCACAATTGTCTCCTTGATCCCAGGAGCCCCTGCAGTGTCACAATGGCTCCTTAGCTTCATGTGCATCACCTGTGTCACCATGGTCTCCTTGATTCCATGAGGCGCCACTTTGTCACAATGGCTCCTTGGCTTCATGTGCATCACCTGTGTCACCATGGTCCCCTTGATTCCATGAGGCCCCACTGTGTCACAATGGCTCCTTGGCCTCATGTGCATCACCTGCAGTGTCACCACGGTCTCCTTGCTTCCATGAGGAACACAAAAGCTTTGCATCAACACTGAGCAACAGCTGCTGAACACACCTGGGAGCATCTGCTTGCATCAAAAGAGGGCTTCAAGCTGAGAAAGGCACCAGCTGCTTCCATCTGCAACAGAGAGCCAGGCAAAGGACAGGGACAGAGAATTCAGTGGAAAGACTGTGGGAATTCTGCTCCCAGAGATCATTCCTACTCACAGTGTCCCTTGTAGAAAGGGGACATCATTGCAGGCAGCCTTGACTGAGCATGTAGGCTTTGTTGTTTAGGAAACCTGCTCAGGCTTTTTCATTCTTTCCTTACAAACAGGAAAACTTCTCTGGGCCTGTGTGCAGGCAGAGCCCTGAGGAGAGCAGTTGGCACATGGTGCCGTGGGCTGGGACAGCCAGCTGCAGAGCTGAAGGGAAGAAGCCCCGCTGTGTCACAATGGCACCTTGGCTTCATGTGCATCACCTGTGTCACCATGGTCTCCTTGATTCCATGAGGCCCCACTGGGTCACAATGGCTCCTTGGCTTCATGTGCATCACCTGTGTCACCATGGTCTCCTTGATTCCATGAGGCCCCACTGTGTCACAATGGCTCCTTGGCTTCATGTGCATCACCTGCAGTGTCACAATGGCTCCTTGCTTCCATGTGGAACACAAAAGCTTTGCATCAACACTGAGCAACAGCTGCTGAACACACCTGGGAGCATCTGCTTGCATCAAAAGAGGGCTTCAAGCTGAGAAAGGCAGCAGCAGCTTCCATCTGCAACAGAGAGCCAGGCAAAGGACAGGGACAGAGAATTCAGTGGAAAGACTGCGGGAATTCTGCTCCCAGACATCATTCCTGCTCACAGTGTCCCTTGTAGAAAGGGGACATCATTGCAGGCAGCCTGGACTGAGCATGTAGGGTTGATTGTTTAGGAAACCTTCTCAGGCTTTTTCATTCTTTCCTTACAAACAGGAAAACTACTCTGGGCCTGTGTGCAGGCAGAGCCCTGAGGAGAGCACTTGGCACATGGTGCTGTGGGCTGGGACAGCCAGCTGCAGAGCTGAAGGGAAGAAGCCCCGCTGTGTCACAATGGCTCCTTGGCTTCATGTGCATCACCTGTGTCACCATGGTCTCCTTGATTCCATGAGGCCCCACTGGGTCACAATGGCTCCTTGGCTTCATGTGCATCACCTGTGTCACCATGGTCTCCTTGATTCCATGAGGCCCCACTTTGTCACAATGGCTCCGTGGCTTCATGTGCATCACCTGTGTCACCATGGTCTCCTTGATTCCATGAGGCCCCACTTTGTCACAATGGCTCCTTGCTTCCATGAGGTTCCGCAGTGTCACCATGCTCACCTTTGATCCACATTGTCATAATGGACAATTGCTTCCATGTGGCCCCACTGTGTCACAATAGCCCCTTGGTTCCATAGGTTTTCTAGAATGTAATGTATAATTTTCTACAATGTAACAATGGACTCCTTGGTTCTGTGAGCTACCCTGCTTTTTGCAGAGGTGTCCTTGGTTCCAACAAGGCCCCTCTGTGTCTCAGTGCACCCTGGCTTCCATGCGCATCTGGAGTATCACAAAGGCTCCTTGCTTCCACGAGGTCTTGCTGTGTCACAATGGATCCTGTGCTCCATGAGGCCCTCCAAAGTCATCATGGAGCCTTGATTCCATGTGCTTCCATTGTGTCCCAGGGATCGCCTTGGTTCCATCAGTTTCCTTAGTGGCACAATGCTCTCCATGCTTCCATGATTGCCCACAATGTCACAATGCTCTCCATGCTTCCATGAGGCCCTGCTTTGCCACAATGCTCCCCTTGTGTCCATGAGGCCCCGCTGTGTCCCAATGGATGGATGGTTCCATGAGGTTCCGTGCTGTCCCCATGGTCTTCTTGAATCCGCAGTGTAACAATGGACCATTGCTTCCAGGCGGCCTCTCTGTGTCACAAGGGGCTCCTTGATTCCAAGATTCGCCATGGTGTCACCATGGGGCCTTGTTTCTAGGAGGTTCTGTACTGTCACCATGGTCTCCTTGATCCCATGAGCCCCTGCAGTGTCACAATGGCTCCTTAGCTTCATGTGCATCACCTGTGTCACCATGGTCTCCTTGATTCCATGAGGCGCCACTTTGTCACAATGGCTCCTTGGCTTCATGTGCATCACCTGTGTCACCATGGTCCCCTTGATTCCATGAGGCCCCACTGTGTCACAATGGCTCCTTGGCTTCATGTGCATCACCTGCAGTGTCACAATGGCTCCTTGATTCCATGAGGCCCCACTGTGTCACAATGGCTCCTTGGCTTCATGTGCATCACCTGCAGTGTCACCACGGTCTCCTTGCTTCCATGAGGAACACAAAAGCTTTGCATCAACACTGAGCAACAGCTGCTGAACACACCTGGGAGCATCTGCTTGCATCAAAAGAGGGCTTCAAGCTGAGAAAGGCAGCAGCAGCTTCCATCTGCAACAGAGAGCCAGGCAAAGGACAGGGACAGAGAATTCAGTGGAAAGACTGTGGGAATTCTGCTCCCAGAGATCATTCCTGCTCACAGTGTCCCTTGTAGAAAGGGGACATCATTGCAGGCAGCCTGGACTCAGCATGTGGGGTTGGTTGTCTAGGGAACCTGCTCAGGCTTTTTCATTCTTTCCTTACAAAAAGGAAAACTTCTCTGGGCCTGTGTGCAGGCAGAGCCCTGAGGAGAGTACTTGGCACATGGTGCTTCAGGAGGGACAGCCAGCTGCAGAGCTGAAGGGAAGAAGCCCCGCTGTGTCACAATGGCTCCTTGGCTTCATGTGCATCACCTGTGTCACCATGGTCTCCTTGATTCCATGAGGCCCCACTGGGTCACAATGGCTCCTTGGCTTCATGTACATCACCTGTGTCACCATGGTCTCCTTGATTCCATGAGGCCCCACTGGGTCACAATGGCTCCGTGGCTTCCATGTGGCCCCACTGTGTCACAATGGCCCCTTGCTTCCATAGGTTTTCTATTGTAACACTGGACTCCTTGGTTCTGTGAGCTACCCTGCTTTTTGCAGAGGTGTCTTTGGTTCCAACAAGGCCCTGCTGTCTCTCATCAGGAACACATTTCCATGTGGTTCCGTGATTCGCCACGGTGTCACCATGGAGCCTTGTTTCTAGGAGGTTCTGTACTGTCACAATTGTCTCCTTGATGCCATGAGCCCCTGCAGTGTCACAATGGCTCCTTGCTTCCATGAGGAACACAAAAGCTTTGCATCAACACTGAGCAACAGCTGCTGAACACACCTGGGAGCATCTGCTTGCATCAAACGAGGGCTTCAAGCTGAGAATGGCAGCAGCAGCTTCCATCTGTAACAGAGAGCCAGGCAAAGGACAGGGACAGAGAATTCCGTGGAAAGACTGCGAGAATTCTGCTCCCAGAGATCATTCCTGCTCACAGTGTCCCTTGTAGAAAGGGGACATCATTGCAGGCAGCCTGGACTGAGCATGTAGGGTTTGGTTGTCTAGGGAACCTGCTCAGGCTTTTTCATTCTTTCCTTACAAACAGGAAAACTTCTCTGGGCCTGTGTGCAGGCAGAGCCCTGAGGAGAGCACTTGGCACATGGTGCCTCGGTGTGGGACAGCCAGCTGCAGAGCTGAAGGGAAGAAGCCCCACTGGGTCAGAATGGCTCCGTGGCTTCATGTGCATCACCTGTGTCACCATGGTCTCCTTGATTCCATGAGGCCCCACTGTGTCACAATGGCTCCTTGACTTCATGTGCATCACCTGTGTCACCATGGTCTCCTTGATTCCATGAGGCCCCACTGGGTCACAATGGCTCCTTGACTTCATGTGCATCACCTGTGTCACCATGGTCTCCTTGATTCCATGAGGCCCCACTGGGTCACCATGGTCTCCTTGGCTTCCATGTGGCCCCACTGTGTCACAATGGCTCCTTGCTTCCATAGGTTTTCTATTGTAACAATGGACTCCTTGGTTCTGTGAGCTACCCTGCTTTTTGCAGAGGTGTCTTTGGTTCCAACAAGGCCCTGCTGTGTCTCATCAGGAACACATTTCCATGTGGTTCCATGATTTCCCACGGTGTCCCCATGGAGCCTTGTTTCTAGGAGGTTCTGTACTGTCACAATTGTCTCCTTGATGCCATGAGCCCCTGCAGTGTCACAATGGCTCCTTGCTTCCATGAGGAACACAAAAGCTTTGCATCAACACTGAGCAACAGCTGCTGAACACACCTGGGAGCATCTGCTTGCATCAAACGAGGGCTTCAAGCTGAGAATGGCAGCAGCAGCTTCCATCTGCAACAGAGAGCCAGGCAAAGGACAGGGACAGAGCATTCCGTGGAAGGACTGCAAGAATTCTGCTCTCAGAGATCATTCCTGCTCACAGTGTCCCTTGTAGAAAGGGGACATCATTGCAGGCAGCCTGGACTGAGCATGTGGGTTTGGTTGTCTAGGGAACCTGCTCAGGCTTTTCCATTCTTTCCTTACAAAAAGGAAAACTTCTCCTGGGCCTGTGTGCAGGCAGAGCCCTGAGGAGAGCACTTGGCACATGGTGCCTCGGTGTGGGACAGCCAGCTGCAGAGCTGAAGGGAAGAAGCCCCGCTGTGTCACAATGGCTCCTTGGCTTCATGTGCATCACCTGTGTCACCATGGTCTCCTTGATTCCATGAGGCCCCACTGGGTCACAATGGCTCCTTGGCTTCATGTGCATCACCTGTGTCACCATGGTCTCCTTGATTCCATGAGGCCCCACTGGGTCACAATGGCTCCGTGGCTTCATGTGCATCACCTGTGTCACCATGGTCTCCTTGATTCCATGAGGCCCCACTTTGTCACAATGGCTCCTTGCTTCCATGAGGTTCCGCAGTGTCACCATGCTCACCTTTGATCCACATTGTCATAATGGACAATTGCTTCCATGTGGCCCCACTGTGTCACAATAGCCCCTTGGTTCCATAGGTTTTCTAGAATGTAATGTATAATTTTCTACAATGTAACAATGGACTCCTTGGTTCTGTGAGCTACCCTGCTTTTTGCAGAGGTGTCCTTGGTTCCAACAAGGCCCCTCTGTGTCTCAGTGCACCCTGGCTTCCATGCGCATCTGGAGTATCACAAAGGCTCCTTGGTTCCACGAGGTCTTGCTGTGTCACAATGGATCCTGTGCTCCATGAGGCCCTCCAAAGTCATCATGGAGCCTTGATTCCATGTGCTTCCATTGTGTCCCAGGGATCGCCTTGGTTCCATCAGTTTCCTTAGTGGCACAATGCTCTCCATGCTTCCATGATTGCCCACAATGTCACAATGCTCTCCATGCTTCCATGAGGCCCTGCTTTGCCACAATGGTCCCCTTGTGTCCATGAGGCCCCGCTGTGTCCCAATGGACGGATGGTTCCATGAGGATCCGTGCTGTCCCCATGGTCTTCTTGAATCCACAGTGTAACAATGGACCATTGCGTCCAGGCGGCCTCTCTGTGTCACAAGGGGCTCCTTGATTCCAAGATTCGCCATGGTGTCACCATGGAGCCTTGTTTCTAGGAGGTTCTATACTGTCACCATGGTCTCCTTGATCCCAGGAGCCCCTGCAGTGTCACAATGGCTCCTTAGCTTCATGTGCATCACCTGTGTCACAATGGTCTCCTTGATTCCATGAGGCCCCACTGGGTCACCATGGTCTCCTTGGCTTCCATGTGGCCCCACTGTGTCACAATGGCCCCTTGCTTCCATAGGTTTTCTATTGTAACAATGGACTCCTTGGTTCTGTGAGCTACCCTGCTTTTTGCAGAGGTGTCTTTGGTTCCAACAAGGCCCTGCTGTGTCTCATGAGGAACACATTTCCATGTGGTTCCATGATTCCCCACGGTGTCACCATGGAGCCTTGTTTCTAGGAGGTTCTGTAGCGTCACAATTGTATCCTTGATCCCAGGAGCCCCTGCAGTGTCACAATGGCTCCTTAGCTTCATGTGCATCACCTGTGTCACCATGGTCTCCTTGATTCCATGAGGCCCCACTGTGTCACAATGGCTCCTTAGCTTCATGTGCATCACCTGCAGTGTCACAATGGCTCCTTGCTTCCATGTGGAACACAAAAGCTTTGCATCAACACTGAGCAACAGCTGCTGAACACACCTGGGAGCATCTGCTTGCATCAAAAGAGGGCTTCCAGCTGAGAAAGGCACCAGCAGCTTCCATCTGCAACAGAGAGCCAGGCAAAGGACAGGGACAGAGAATTCAGTGGAAAGACTGCGGGAATTCTGCTCTCAGAGATCATTCCTGCTCACAGTGTCCCTTGTAGAAAGGGGACATCATTGCAGGCAGCCTGGACTGAGCATGTAGGGTTTGTTGTTTAGGAAACCTGCTCAGGGTTTTTCATTCTTTCCTTACAAACAGGAAAACTTCTCTGGGCCTGTGTGCAGGCAGAGCCCTGAGGAGAGCACTTGGCACATGGTGCCTCGGTGTGGGACAGCCAGCTGCAGAGCTGAAGGGAAGAAGCCCCGCTGTGTCACAATGGCTCCTTGGCTTCATGTGCATCACCTGTGTCACCATGGTCTCCTTGATTCCATGAGGCCCCACTGGGTCACAATGGCTCCTTGGCTTCATGTGCATCACCTGTGTCACCATGGTCTCCTTGATTCCATGAGGCCCCACTTTGTCACAATGGCTCCGTGGCTTCATGTGCATCACCTGTGTCACCATGGTCTCCTTGATTCCATGAGGCCCCACTTTGTCACAATGGCTCCTTGCTTCCATGAGGTTCCGCAGTGTCACCATGCTCACCTTTGATCCACATTGTCATAATGGACAATTGCTTCCATGTGGCCCCACTGTGTCACAATAGCCCCTTGGTTCCATAGGTTTTCTAGAATGTAATGTATAATTTTCTACAATGTAACAATGGACTCCTTGGTTCTGTGAGCTACCCTGCTTTTTGCAGAGGTGTCCTTGGTTCCAACAAGGCCCCTCTGTGTCTCAGTGCACCCTGGCTTCCATGCGCATCTGGAGTATCACAAAGGCTCCTTGCTTCCACGAGGTCTTGCTGTGTCACAATGGATGCTGTGCTCCATGAGGCCCTCCAAAGTCATCATGGAGCCTTGATTCCATGTGCTTCCATTGTGTCCCAGGGATCGCCTTGGTTCCATCAGTTTCCTTAGTGGCACAATGCTCTCCATGCTTCCATGATTGCCCACAATGTCACAATGCTCTCCATGCTTCCATGAGGCCCTGCTTTGCCACAATGGTCCCCTTGTGTCCATGAGGCCCCGCTGTGTCCCAATGGACGGATGGTTCCATGAGGTTCCGTGCTGTCCCCATGGTCTTCTTGAATCCGCACTGTAACAATGGACCATTGCTTCCAGGCGGCCTCTCTGTGTCACAATGGCTCCTTGGCTTCATGTGCATCACCTGTGTCACCATGGTCTCCTTGATTCCATGAGGCCCCACTGGGTCACAATGGCTCCTTGGCTTCATGTGCATCACCTGTGTCACCATGGTCTCCTTGATTCCATGAGGCCCCACTGGGTCACAATGGCTCCTTGGCTTCATGTGCATCACCTGTGTCACCATGGTCTCCTTGATTCCATGAGGCCCCACTGGGTCACAATGGCTCCTTGGCTTCATGTGCATCACCTGTGTCACCATGGTCTCCTTGATTCCATGAGGCCCCACTGGGTCACAATGGCTCCTTGGCTTCATGTGCATCACCTGTGTCACCATGGTCTCCTTGATTCCATGAGGCCCCACTGGGTCACAATGGCTCCTTGGCTTCATGTGCATCACCTGTGTCACCATGGTCTCCTTGATTCCATGAGGCCCCACTGGGTCACAATGGCTCCTTGGCTTCCATGTGGCCCCACTGTGTCACAATGGCCCCTTGCTTCCATAGGTTTTCTATTGCAACAATGGACTCCTTGGTTCTGTGAGCTACCCTGCTTTTTGCAGAGGTGTCTTTGGTTCCAACAAGGCCCTGCTGTGTCTCATGAGGAACACATTTCCATGTGGTTCCATGATTCCCCACGGTGTCACCATGGAGCCTTGTTTCTAGGAGGTTCTGTACTGTCACAATTGTCTCCTTGATGCCATGAGCCCCTGCAGTGTCACAATGGCTCCTTGCTTCCATGAGGAACACAAAAGCTTTGCATCAACACTGAGCAACAGCTGCTGAACACACCTGGGAGCATCTGCTTGCATCAAAAGAGGGCTTCAAGCTGAGAATGGCAGCAGCAGCTTCCATCTGCAACAGAGAGCCAGGCAAAGGACAGGGACAGAGAATTCCGTGGAAAGACTGCGAGAATTCTGCTCCCAGAGATCATTCCTGCTCACAGTGTCCCTTGTAGAAAGGGGACATCATTGCAGGCAGCCTGGACTGAGCATGTGGGGTTGGTTGTCTAGGGAACCTGCTCAGGCTTTTTCATTCTTTCCTTACAAACAGGAAAACTTCTCTGGGCCTGTGTGCAGGCAGAGCCCTGAGGAGAGCACTTGGCACATGGTGCCGTGGGCTGGGACAGCCAGCTGCAGAGCTGAAGGGAAGAAGCCCCGCTGTGTCACAATGGCTCCTTGGCTTCATGTGCATCACCTGTGTCACCATGGTCTCCTTGATTCCATGAGGCCCCACTGGGTCACAATGGCTCCTTGGCTTCATGTGCATCACCTGTGTCACCATGGTCTCCTTGATTCCATGAGGCCCCACTGGGTCACAATGGCTCCTTGGCTTCATGTGCATCACCTGTGTCACCATGGTCTCCTTGATTCCATGAGGCCCCACTGGGTCACAATGGCTCCTTGGCTTCATGTGCATCACCTGCCTCACAATGGTCTCCTTGATTCCATGAGGCCCCACTGGGTCACAATGGCTCCTTGGCTTCATAAGCATCACCTGCCTCACAATGGTCTCCTTGATTCCATGAGGCCCCACTGTGTCACAATGGCTCCATGGCTTCCATGAGGCCCCACTGTGTCACAATGGCTCCTTAGCTTCATGTGCATCACCTGTGTCACAATGGTCTCCTTGATTCCATGAGGCCCCACTTTGTCACAATGGCTCCTTGCTTCCATGAGGTTCCGCAGTGTCACCATGCTCACCTTTGATCCACATTGTCATAATGGACAATTGCTTCCATGTGGCCCCACTGTGTCACAATAGCCCCTTGGTTCCATAGGTCTTCTAGAATGTAATGTATAATTTTCTACAATGTAACAATGGACTCCTTGGTTCTGTGAGCTACCCTGCTTTTTGCAGAGGTGTCTTTGGTTCCAACAAGGCCCCTCTGTGTCTCAGTGCACCCTGGCTTCCATGCGCATCTGGAGTATCACAAAGGCTCCTTGCTTCCACGAGGTCTTGCTGTGTCACAATGGATCCTGTGCTCCATGAGGCCCTCCAAAGTCATCATGGAGCCTTGATTCCATGTGCTTCCATTGTGTCCCAGGGATCGCCTTGGTTCCATCAGTTTCCTTAGTGGCACAATGCTCTCCATGCTTCCATGATTGCCCACAATGTCACAATGCTCTCCATGCTTCCATGAGGCCCTGCTTTGCCACAATGCTCCCCTTGTGTCCATGAGGCCCCGCTGTGTCCCAATGGACGGATGGTTCCATGAGGTTCCGTGCTGTCCCCATGGTCTTCTTGAATCCGCAGTGTAACAATGGACCATTGCTTCCAGGCGGCCTCTCTGTGTCACAAGGGGCTCCTTGATTCCAAGATTCGCCATGGTGTCACCATGGAGCCTTGTTTCTAGGAGGTTCTGTAGTGTCACAATTGTCTCCTTGATCCCATGAGCCCCTGCAGTGTCACAATGGCTCCTTAGCTTCATGTGCATCACCTGTGTCACCATGGTCTCCTTGATTCCATGAGGCCCCACTGGGTCACAATGGCTCCTTGGCTTCATGTGCATCACCTGTGTCACCATGGTCTCCTTGATTCCATGAGGCCCCACTGGGTCACAATGGCTCCTTGGCTTCATGTGCATCACCTGCAGTGTCACAATGGCTCCTTGCTTCCATGAGGAACACAAAAGCTTTGCATCAACACTGAGCAACAGCTGCTGAACACACCTGGGAGCATCTGCTTGCATCAAAAGAGGGCTTCAAGCTGAGAAAGGCACCAGCAGCTTCCATCTGCAACAGAGAGCCAGGCCAAGGACAGGGACAGAGAATTCAGTGGAAAGACTGCGGGAATTCAACTCTCAGAGATCATTCCTGCTCACAGTGTCCCTTGTAGAAAGGGGACATCATTGCAGGCAGCCTGGACTGAGCATGTAGGGTTTGTTGTTTAGGAAACCTGCTCAGGGTTTTCATTCTTTCCTTACAAACAGGAAAATTTCTCTGTGCCTGTGTGCAGGCAGAGCCCTGAGGAGAGCACTTGGCACATGGTGCCTCGGTGTGGGACAGCCAGCTGCAGAGCTGAAGGGAAGAAGCCCTGCTGTGTCACAATGGCTCCTTGGCTTCATGTGCATCACCTGTGTCACCATGGTCTCCTTGATTCCATGAGGCCCCACTGGGTCACAATGGCTCCTTGGCTTCATGTGCATCACCTGTGTCACCATGGTCTCCTTGATTCCATGAGGCCCCACTGGGTCACAATGGCTCCTTGGCTTCATGTGCATCACCTGTGTCACCATGGTCTCCTTGATTCCATGAGGCCCCACTTTGTCACAATGGCTCCTTGGCTTCATGTGCATCACCTGTGTCACCATGGTCTCCTTGATTCCATGAGGCCCCACTGGGTCACAATGGCCCCTTGCTTCCATAGGTTTTCTATTGTAACAATGGACTCCTTGGTTCTGTGAGCTACCCTGCTTTTTGCAGAGGTGTCTTTGGTTCCAACAAGGCCCTGCTGTGTCTCATCAGGAACACATTTCCATGTGGTTCCATGATTCCCCACGGTGTCACCATGGAGCCTTGTTTCTAGGAGGTTCTGTACTGTCACAATTGTCTCCTTGATGCCATGAGCCCCTGCAGTGTCACAATGGCTCCTTGCTTCCATGAGGAACACAAAAGCTTTGCATCAACACTGAGCAACAGCTGCTGAACACACCTGGGAGCATCTGCTTGCATCAAACGAGGGCTTCAAGCTGAGAATGGCAGCAGCAGCTTCCATCTGCAACAGAGAGCCAGGCAAAGGACAGGGACAGAGAATTCCGTGGAAAGACTGCGAGAATTCTGCTCCCAGACATCATTCCTGCTCACAGTGTCCCTTGTAGAAAGGGGACATCATTGCAGGCAGCCTGGACTGAGCATGTGGTGTTGGTTGTCTAGGGAACCTGCTCAGGCTTTTCCATTCTTTCCTTACAAACAGGAAAACTTCTCTGGGCCTGTGTGCAGGCAGAGCCCTGAGGAGAGCACTTGGCACATGATGCTGTGGGCTGGGACAGCCAGCTGCAGAGCTGAAGGGAAGAAGCCCCGCTGTGTCACAATGGCTCCTTGGCTTCATGTGCATCACCTGTGTCACCATGGTCTCCTTGATTCCATGAGGCCCCACTGGGTCACAATGGCTCCTTGGCTTCATGTGCATCACCTGTGTCACCATGGTCTCCTTGATTCCATGAGGCCCCACTGTGTCACAATGGCTCCTTAGCTTCATGTGCATCACCTGCCTCACAATGGTCTCCTTGATTCCATGAGGCCCCACTTTGTCACAATGGCTCCTTGCTTCCATGAGGTTCCGCAGTGTCACCATGCTCACCTTTGATCCACATTGTCATAATGGACAATTGCTTCCATGTGGCCCCACTGTGTCACAATAGCCCCTTGGTTCCATAGGTTTTCTAGAATGTAATGTATAATTTTCTACAATGTAACAATGGACTCCTTGGTTCTGTGAGCTACCCTGCTTTTTGCAGAGGTGTCCTTGGTTCCAACAAGGCCCCTCTGTGTCTCAGTGCACCCTGGCTTCCATGCGCATCTGGAGTATCACAAAGGCTCCTTGGTTCCACGAGGTCTTGCTGTGTCACAATGGATCCTGTGCTCCATGAGGCCCTCCAAAGTCATCATGGAGCCTTGATTCCATGTGCTTCCATTGTGTCCCAGGGATCGCCTTGGTTCCATCAGTTTCCTTAGTGGCACAATGCTCTCCATGCTTCCATGATTGCCCACAATGTCACAATGCTCTCCATGCTTCCATGAGGCCCTGCTTTGCCACAATGCTCCCCTTGTGTCCATGAGGCCCCGCTGTGTCCCAATGGACGGATGGTTCCATGAGGTTCCGTGCTGTCCCCATGGTCTTCTTGAATCCGCAGTGTAACAATGGACCATTGCTTCCAGGCGGCCTCTCTGTGTCACAAGGGGCTCCTTGATTCCAAGATTCGCCACGGTGTCACCATGGAGCCTTGTTTCTAGGAGGTTCTGTACTGTCACAATTGTCTCCTTGATGCCATGAGCCCCTGCAGTGTCACAATGGCTCCTTGCTTCCATGAGGAACACAAAAGCTTTGCATCAACACTGAGCAACAGCTGCTGAACACACCTGGGAGCATCTGCTTGCATCAAACGAGGGCTTCAAGCTGAGAATGGCAGCAGCAGCTTCCATCTGCAACAGAGAGCCAGGCAAAGGACAGGGACAGAGAATTCCGTGGAAAGACTGCGAGAATTCTGCTCCCAGACATCATTCCTGCTCACAGTGTCCCTTGTAGAAAGGGGACATCATTGCAGGCAGCCTGGACTGAGCATGTGGGGTTGGTTGTCTAGGGAACCTGCTCAGGCTTTTCCATTCTTTCCTTACAAACAGGAAAACTTCTCTGGGCCTGTGTGCAGGCAGAGCCCTGAGGAGAACACTTGGCACATGGTGCCTCGGTCTGGGACAGCCAGCTGCAGAGCTCAAGGGAAGAAGCCCCGCTGTGTCACAATGGCTCCTTGGCTTCATGTGCATCACCTGTGTCACCATGGTCTCCTTGATTCCATGAGGCCCCACTGGGTCACAATGGCTCCTTAGCTTCATGTGCATCACCTGTGTCACCATGGTCTCCTTGATTCCATGAGGCCCCACTTTGTCACAATGGCTCCTTGCTTCCATGAGGTTCCGCAGTGTCACCATGCTCACCTTTGATCCACATTGTCATAATGGACAATTGCTTCCATGTGGCCCCACTGTGTCATAATAGCCCCTTGGTTCCATAGGTTTTCTAGAATGTAATGTATAATTTTCTACAATGTAACAATGGACTCCTTGGTTCTGTGAGCTACCCTGCTTTTTGCAGAGGTGTCCTTGGTTCCAACAAGGCCCCTCTGTGTCTCAGTGCACCCTGGCTTCCATGCGCATCTGGAGTATCACAAAGGCTCCTTGGTTCCACGAGGTCTTGCTGTGTCACAATGGATCCTGTGCTCCATGAGGCCCTCCAAAGTCATCATGGAGCCTTGATTCCATGTGCTTCCATTGTGTCCCAGGGATCGCCTTGGTTCCATCAGTTTCCTTAGTGGCACAATGCTCTCCATGCTTCCATGATTGCCCACAATGTCACAATGCTCTCCATGCTTCCATGAGGCCCTGCTTTGCCACAATGGTCCCCTTGTGTCCATGAGGCCCCGCTGTGTCCCAATGGACGGATGGTTCCATGAGGTTCCGTGCTGTCCCCATGGTCTTCTTGAATCCACAGTGTAACAATGGACCATTGCTTCCAGGCGGCCTCTCTGTGTCACAAGGGGCTCCTTGATTCCAAGATTCGCCATGGTGTCACCATGGAGCCTTGTTTCTAGGAGGTTCTGTAGTGTCACAATTGTCTCCTTGATACCATGAGCCCCTGCAGTGTCACAATGGCTCCTTAGCTTCATGTGCATCACCTGTGTCACCATGGTCTCCTTGATTCCATAAAGCCCCACTGTGTCACAATGGCTCCTTGCTTCATGTGCATCACCTGCAGTGTCACAATGGCTCCTTGCTTCCATGAGGAACACAAAAGCTTTGCATCAACACTGAGCAACAGCTGCTGAACACACCTGGGAGCATCTGCTTGCATCAAACTAGGGCTTCAAGCTGAGAATGGCAGCAGCAGCTTCCATCTGCAACAGAGAGCCAGGCAAAGGACAGGGACAGAGAATTCAGTGGAAAGACTGCGGGAATTCTGCTCTCAGAGATCATTCCTGCTCACAGTGTCCCTTGTAGAAAGGGGACATCATTGCAGGCAGCCTGGACTGAGCATGTAGGGTTTGTTGTTTAGGAAACCTGCTCAGGGTTTTCATTCTTTCCTTACAAACAGGAAAATTTCTCTGTGCCTGTGTGCAGGCAGAGCCCTGAAGAGAGCAGTTGGCACATGGTGCCTCGGTGTGGGACAGCCAGCTGCAGAGCTCAAGGGAAGAAGCCCCGCTGTGTCACAATGGCTCCTTGGCTTCATGTGCATCACCTGTGTCACCATGGTCTCCTTGATTCCATGAGGCCCCACTGGGTCACAATGGCTCCTTGGCTTCATGTGCATCACCTGTGTCACCATGGTCTCCTTGATTCCATGAGGCCCCACTGTGTCACAATGGCTCCTTAGCTTCATGTGCATCACCTGCCTCACAATGGTCTCCTTGATTCCATGAGGCCCCACTTTGTCACAATGGCTCCTTGCTTCCATGAGGTTCCGCAGTGTCACCATGCTCACCTTTGATCCACATTGTCATAATGGACAATTGCTTCCATGTGGCCCCACTGTGTCACAATAGCCCCTTGGTTCCATAGGTTTTCTAGAATGTAATGTATAATTTTCTACAATGTAACAATGGACTCCTTGGTTCTGTGAGCTACCCTGCTTTTTGCAGAGGTGTCCTTGGTTCCAACAAGGCCCCTCTGTGTCTCAGTGCACCCTGGCTTCCATGCGCATCTGGAGTATCACAAAGGCTCCTTGGTTCCACGAGGTCTTGCTGTGTCACAATGGATCCTGTGCTCCATGAGGCCCTCCAAAGTCATCATGGAGCCTTGATTCCATGTGCTTCCATTGTGTCCCAGGGATCGCCTTGGTTCCATCAGTTTCCTTAGTGGCACAATGCTCTCCATGCTTCCATGATTGCCCACAATGTCACAATGCTCTCCATGCTTCCATGAGGCCCTGCTTTGCCACAATGGTCCCCTTGTGTCCATGAGGCCCCGCTGTGTCCCAATGGACGGATGGTTCCATGAGGTTCCGTGCTGTCCCCATGGTCTTCTTGAATCCGCAGTGTAACAATGGACCATTGCTTCCAGGCGGCCTCTCTGTGTCACAAGGGGCTCCTTGATTCCAAGATTCGCCATGGTGTCACCATGGAGCCTTGTTTCTAGGAGGTTCTGTAGTGTCACAATTGTCTCCTTGATCCCATGAGCCCCTGCAGTGTCACAATGGCTCCTTAGCTTCATGTGCATCACCTGTGTCACCATGGTCTCCTTGATTCCATGAGGCCCCACTGTGTCACAATGGCTCCTTGGCTTCATGTGCATCACCTGTGTCACCATGGTCTCCTTGATTCCATGAGGCCCCACTGGGTCACAATGGCTCCTTGGCTTCATGTGCATCACCTGCAGTGTCACAATGGCTCCTTGCTTCCATGAGGAACACAAAAGCTTTGCATCAACACTCAGCAACAGCTGCTGAACACACCTGGGAGCATCTGCTTGCATCAAAAGAGGGCTTCAAGCGGAGAAAGGCAGCAGCAGCTTCCATCTGCAACAGAGAGCCAGGCAAAGGACAGGGACAGAGAATTCAGTGGAAAGACTGCGGGAATTCTGCTCTCAGAGATCATTCCTGCTCACAGTGTCCCTTGTAGAAAGGGGACATCATTGCAGGCAGCCTGGACTGAGCATGTAGGGTTTGTTGTTTAGGAAACCTGCTCAGGGTTTTCATTCTTTCCTTACAAACAGGAAAATTTCTCTGTGCCTGTGTGCAGGCAGAGCCCTGAGGAGAGCACTTGGCACATGGTGCCTCGGTGTGGGACAGCCAGCTGCAGAGCTGAAGGGAAGAAGCCCTGCTGTGTCACAATGGCTCCTTGGCTTCATGTGCATCACCTGTGTCACCATGGTCTCCTTGATTCCATGAGGCCCCACTGGGTCACAATGGCTCCTTGGCTTCATGTGCATCACCTGTGTCACCATGGTCTCCTTGATTCCATGAGGCCCCACTGGGTCACAATGGCTCCTTGGCTTCATGTGCATCACCTGTGTCACCATGGTCTCCTTGATTCCATGAGGCCCCGCTGTGTCACAATGGCTCCTTGGCTTCATGTGCATCACCTATGTCACCATGGTCTCCTTGATTCCATGAGGCCCCACTGGGTCACAATGGCTCCTTGGCTTCATGTGCATCACCTGTGTCACCATGGTCTCCTTGATTCCATGAGGCCCCGCTGGGTCACAATGGGTCTTTGGCTTCATGTGCAACACCTGTGTCACCATGGTCTCCTTGATTCCATGAGGCCCCACTGTGTCACAATGGCTCCTTGGCTTCATGTGCATCACCTGCCTCACAATGGTCTCCTTGATTCCATGAGGCCCCACTTTGTCACAATGGCTCCTTGGCTTCCATGTGGCCCCACTGTGTCACAATGGCTCCTTGCTTCCATAGGTTTTCGATTGTAACAATGGACTCCTTGGTTCTGTGAGCTACCCTGCTTTTTGCAGAGGTGTCTTTGGTTCCAACAAGGCCCTGCTGTGTCTCATCAGGAACACATTTCCATGTGTTTCCATGATTCCCCACGGTGTCACCATGGAGCCTTGTTTCTAGGAGGTTCTGTACTGTCACAATTGTCTCCTTGATGCCATGAGCCCCTGCAGTGTCACAATGGCTCCTTGCTTCCATGAGGAACACAAAAGCTTTGCATCAACACTGAGCAACAGCTGCTGAACACACCTGGGAGCATCTGCTTGCATCAAACGAGGGCTTCAAGCTGAGAATGGCAGCAGCAGCTTCCATCTGCAACAGAGAGCCAGGCAAAGGACAGGGACAGAGAATTCCGTGGAAAGACTGCGAGAATTCTGCTCCCAGAGATCATTCCTGCTCACAGTGTCCCTTGTAGAAAGGGGACATCATTGCAGGCAGCCTGGACTGAGCATGTGGGGTTGGTTGTCTAGGGAACCTGCTCAGGCTTTTCCATTCTTTCCTTACAAACAGGAAAACTTCTCTGGGCCTGTGTGCAGGCAGAGCCCTGAGGAGAGCACTTGGCACATGGTGCCTCGGTCTGGGACAGCCAGCTGCAGAGCTGAAGGGAAGAAGCCCCGCTGTGTCACAATGGCTCCTTGGCTTCATGTGCATCACCTGTGTCACCATGGTCTCCTTGATTCCATGAGGCCCCACTGTGTCACAATGGCTCCTTGGCTTCATGTGCATCACCTGTGTCACCATGGTCTCCTTGATTCCATGAGGCCCCACTTTGTCACAATGGCTCCTTGCTTCCATGAGGTTCCGCAGTGTCACCATGCTCACCTTTGATCCACATTGTCATAATGGACAATTGCTTCCATGTGGCCCCACTGTGTCACAATAGCCCCTTGGTTCCATAGGTTTTCTAGAATGTAATGTATAATTTTCTACAATGTAACAATGGACTCCTTGGTTCTGTGAGCTACCCTGCTTTTTGCAGAGGTGTCCTTGGTTCCAACAAGGCCCCTCTGTGTCTCAGTGCACCCTGGCTTCCATGCGCATCTGGAGTATCACAAAGGCTCCTTGGTTCCACGAGGTCTTGCTGTGTCACAATGGATCCTGTGCTCCATGAGGCCCTCCAAAGTCATCATGGAGCCTTGATTCCATGTGCTTCCATTGTGTCCCAGGGATCGCCTTGGTTCCATCAGTTTCCTTAGTGGCACAATGCTCTCCATGCTTCCATGATTGCCCACAATGTCACAATGCTCTCCATGCTTCCATGAGCCCCTGCTTTGCCACAATGGTCCCCTTGTGTCCATGAGGCCCCGCTGTGTCCCAATGGACGGATGGTTCCATGAGGTTCCGTGCTGTCCCCATGGTCTTCTTGAATCCACAGTGTAACAATGAACCATTGCTTCCAGGTGGCCTCTCTGTGTCACAAGGGGCTCCTTGATTCCAAGATTCGCCATGGTGTCACCATGGAGCCTTGTTTCTAGGAGGTTCTGTAGTGTCACAATTGTCTCCTTGATCCCATGAGCCCCTGCAGTGTCACAATAGCTCCTTAGCTTCATGTGCATCACCTGTGTCACCATGGTCTCCTTGATTCCATGAGGCGTCACTTTGTCACAATGGCTCCTTAGCTTCATGTGCATCACCTGTGTCACCATGGTCTCCTTGATTCCATGAGGCCCCACTGTGTCACAATGGCTCCTTGGCTTCATGTGCATCACCTGTGTCACCATGGTCTCCTTGATTCCATGAGGCCCCACTGGGTCACAATGGCTCCTTGCTACATGTGCATCACCTGCAGTGTCACAATGGCTCCTTGCTTCCATGAGGAACACAAAAGCTTTGCATCAACACTGAGCAACAGCTGCTGAACACACCTGGGAGCATCTGCTTGCATCAAAAGAGGGCTTCAAGCTGAGAAAGGCAGCAGCAGCTTCCATCTGCAACAGAGAGCCAGGCAAAGGACAGGGACAGAGAATTCAGTGGAAAGACTGCGGGAATTCTGCTCCCAGAGATCATTCCTGCTCACAGTGTCCCTTGTAGAAAGGGGACATCATTGCAGGCAGCCTGGACTGAGCATGTAGGGTTTGTTGTTTAGGAAACCTGCTCAGGCTTTTTCATTCTTTCCTTACAAACAGGAAAATTTCTCTGTGCCTGTGTGCAGGCAGAGCCCTGAGGAGAGCACTTGGCACATGGTGCCGTGGGCTGGGACAGCCAGCTGCAGAGCTGAAGGGAAGAAGCCCCGCTGTGTCACAATGGCTCCTTGGCTTCATGTGCATCACCTGTGTCACCATGGTCTCCTTGATTCCATGAGGCCCCACTGGGTCACAATGGCTCCTTGGCTTCATGTGCATCACCTGTGTCACCATGGTCTCCTTGATTCCATGAGGCCCCACTGTGTCACAATGGCTCCTTGGCTTCATGTGCATCACCTGTGTCACCATGGTCTCCTTGATTCCATGAGGCCCCACTGGGTCACAATGGCTCCTTGGCTTCATGTGCATCACCTGTGTCACCATGGTCTCCTTGATTCCATGAGGCCCCACTGGGTCACAATGGCTCCTTGGCTTCATGTGCATCACCTGTGTCACCATGGTCTCCTTGATTCCATGAGGCCCCACTGGGTCACAATGGCTCCTTGGCTTCATGTGCATCACCTGTGTCACCATGGTCTCCTTGATTCCATGAGGCCCCACTGGGTCACAATGGCTCCATGGCTTCCATGTGGCCCCACTGTGTCACAATGGCCCCTTGCTTCCATAGGTTTTCTATTGTAACAATGGACTCCTTGGTTCTGTGAGCTACCCTGCTTTTTGCAGAGGTGTCTTTGGTTCCAACAAGGCCCTGCTGTGTCTCATCAGGAACACATTTCCATGTGGTTCCATGATTCCCCACAGTGTCACCATGGAGCCTTGTTTCTAGGAGGTTCTGTACTGTCACAATTGTCTCCTTGATGCCATGAGCCCCTGCAGTGTCACACTGGCTCCTTGCTTCCATGAGGAACACAAAAGCTTTGCATCAACACTGAGCAACAGCTGCTGAACACACCTGGGAGCATCTGCTTGCATCAAACGAGGGCTTCAAGCTGAGAATGGCAGCAGCAGCTTCCATCTGCAACAGAGAGCCAGGCAAAGGACAGGGACAGAGAATTCCGTGGAAAGACTGCGGGAATTGTGCTCCCAGAGATCATTCCTGCTCACAGTGTCCCTTGTAGAAAGGGGACATCATTGCAGGCAGCCTGGACTGAACATGTGTGGTTTGTTGTTTCGGAAAGCTGCTCAGGCTTTTCCATTCTTTCCTTACAAAGAGGAAAACTTCTCCTGGGCCTGTGTGCAGGCAGAGCCCTGAGGAGAGCAGTTGGCACATGGTGCTGTGGGCTGGGACAGCCAGCTGCAGAGCTGAAGGGAAGAAGCTCCGCTGTGTCACAATGGCTCCTTGGCTTCATGTGCATCACCTGTGTCACCATGGTCTCCTTGATTCCATGAGGCCCCACTGGGTCACAATGGCTCCTTGCTTCATGTGCATCACCTGTGTCACCATGGTCTCCTTGATTCCATGAGGCCCCACTTTGTCACAATGGCTCCTTGCTTCCATGAGGTTCCGCAGTGTCACCATGCTCACCTTTGATCCACATTGTCATAATGGACAATTGCTTCCATGTGGCCCCACTGTGTCACAATAGCCCCTTGGTTCCATAGGTTTTCTAGAATGTAATGTATAATTTTCTACAATGGAACAATGGACTCCTTGGTTCTGTGAGCTACCTTGCTTTTTGCAGAGGTGTCCTTGGTTCCAACAAGGCCCCTCTGTGTCTCAGTGCACCCTGGCTTCCATGCGCATCTGGAGTATCACAAAGGCTCCTTGGTTCCACGAGGTCTTGCTGTGTCACAATGGATCCTGTGCTCCATGAGGCCCTCCAAAGTCATCATGGAGCCTTGATTCCATGTGCTTCCATTGTGTCCCAGGGATCGCCTTGGTTCCATCAGTTTCCTTAGTGGCACAATGCTCTCCATGCTTCCATGATTGCCCACAATGTCACAATGCTCTCCATGCTTCCATGAGGCCCTGCTTTGCCACAATGCTCCCTTTGTGTCCATGAGGCCCCGCTGTGTCCCAATGGACGGATGGTTCCATGAGGTTCCGTGCTGTCCCCATGGTCTTCTTGAATCCACAGTGTAACAATGGACCATTGCTTCCATGTGGCCTCTCTGTGTCACAAGGGGCTCCTTGATTCCAAGATTCGCCATGGTGTCACCATGGAGCCTTGTTTCTAGGAGGTTCTGTAGTGTCACAATTGTCTCCTTGATCCCATGAGCCCCACTGTGTCACAATGGCTCCTTGCTTCATGTGCATCACCTGTGTCACCATGGTCTCCTTGATTCCATGAGGCGCCACTATGTCACAATGGCTCCTTGGCTTCATGTGCATCACCTGTGTCACCATGGTCTCCTTGATTCCATGAGGCCCCACTGTGTCACAATGGCTCCTTGGCTTCATGTGCATCACCTGCAGTGTCACAATGGCTCCTTGCTTCCATGAGGAACACAAAAGCTTTGCATCAACACTGAGCAACAGCTGCTGAACACACCTGGGAGCATCTGCTTGCATCAAACGAGGGCTTCAAGCTGAGAAAGGCACCAGCAGCTTCCATCTGCAACAGAGAGCCAGGCAAAGGACAGGGACAGAGAATTCCGTGGAAAGACTGCGAGAATTCTGCTCCCAGACATCATTCCTGCTCACAGTGTCCCTTGTAGAAAGGGGACATCATTGCAGGCAGCCTGGACTGAGCATGTGGGGTTGGTTTTCTAGGAAACCTGCTCAGGCTTTTTCATTCTTTCCTTACAAACAGGAAAACTTCTCTGGGCCTGTGTGCAGGGAGAGCCCTGAGGAGAGCACTTGGCACATGGTGCCTCGGTGTGGGACAGCCAGCTGCAGAGCTGAAGGGAAGAAGCCCCGCTGTGTCACAATGGCTCCTTGGCTTCATGTGCATCACCTGTGTCACCATGGTCTCCTTGATTCCATGAGGCCCCACTTTGTCACAATGGCTCCTTAGCTTCATGTGCATCACCTGTGTCACCATGGTCTCCTTGATTCCATGAGGCCCCACTTTGTCACAATGGCTCCTTGCTTCCATGAGGTTCCGCAGTGTCACCATGCTCACCTTTGATCCACATTGTCATAATGGACAATTGCTTCCATGTGGCCCCACTGTGTCACAATAGCCCCTTGGTTCCATAGGTTTTCTAGAATGTAATGTATAATTTTCTACAATGTAACAATGGACTCCTTGGTTCTGTGAGCTACCCTGCTTTTTGCAGAGGTGTCCTTGGTTCCAACAAGGCCCCTCTGTGTCTCAGTGCACCCTGGCTTCCATGCGCATCTGGAGTATCACAAAGGCTCCTTGCTTCCACGAGGTCTTGCTGTGTCACAATGGATCCTGTGCTCCATGAGGCCCTCCAAAGTCATCATGGAGCCTTGATTCCATGTGCTTCCATTGTGTCCCAGGGATCGCCTTGGTTCCATCAGTTTCCTTAGTGGCACAATGCTCTCCATGCTTCCATGATTGCCCACAATGTCACAATGCTCTCCATGCTTCCATGAGGCCCTGCTTTGCCACAATGGTCCCCTTGTGTCCATGAGGCCCCGCTGTGTCCCAATGGACGGATGGTTCCATGAGGTTCCGTGCTGTCCCCATGGTCTTCTTGAATCCGCAGTGTAACAATGGACCATTGCTTCCAGGCGGCCTCTCTGTGTCACAAGGGGCTCCTTGATTCCAAGATTCGCCATGGTGTCACCATGGAGCCTTGTTTCTAGGAGGTTCTGTAGTGTCACAATTGTCTCCTTGATCCCATGAGCCCCTGCAGTGTCACAATGGCTCCTTAGCTTCATGTGCATCACCTGTGTCACCATGGTCTCCTTGATTCCATGAGGCCCCACTATGTCACAATGGCTCCTTGGCTTCATGTGCATCACCTGTGTCACCATGGTCTCCTTGATTCCATGAGGCCCCACTGTGTCACAATGGCTCCTTGGCTTCATGTGCATCACCTGCAGTGTCACAATGGCTCCTTGCTTCCATGAGGAACACAAAAGCTTTGCATCAACACTCAGCAACAGCTGCTGAACACACCTGGGAGCATCTGCTTGCATCAAAAGAGGGCTTCAAGCTGAGAAAGGCAGCAGCAGCTTCCATCTGCAACAGAGAGCCAGGCAAAGGACAGGGACAGAGAATTCAGTGGAAAGACTGCGGGAATTCTGCTCTCAGAGATCATTCCTGCTCACAGTGTCCCTTGTAGAAAGGGGACATCATTGCAGGCAGCCTGGACTGAGCATGTAGGGTTTGTTGTTTAGGAAACCTGCTCAGGGTTTTCATTCTTTCCTTACAAACAGGAAAATTTCTCTGTGCCTGTGTGCAGGCAGAGCCCTGAGGAGAGCACTTGGCACATGGTGCCTCGGTGTGGGACAGCCAGCTGCAGAGCTGAAGGGAAGAAGCCCTGCTGTGTCACAATGGCTCCTTGGCTTCATGTGCATCACCTGTGTCACCATGGTCTCCTTGATTCCATGAGGCCCCACTGGGTCACAATGGCTCCTTGGCTTCATGTGCATCACCTGTGTCACCATGGTGTCCTTGATTCCATGAGGCCCCACTGGGTCACAATGGCTCCTTGGCTTCATGTGCATCACCTGTGTCACCATGGTCTCCTTGATTCCATGAGGCCCCACTGGGTCACAATGGCTCCTTGGCTTCATGTGCATCACCTGTGTCACCATGGTCTCCTTGATTCCATGAGGCCCCACTGGGTCACAATGGCTCCTTGGCTTCATGTGCATCACCTGTGTCACCATGGTCTCCTTGATTCCATGAGGCCCCACTGGGTCACAATGGCCCCTTGCTTCCATAGGTTTTCTATTGTAACAATGGACTCCTTGGTTCTGTGAGCTACCCTGCTTTTTGCAGAGGTGTCTTTGGTTCCAATAAGGCCCTGCTGTGTCTCATGAGGAACACATTTCCATGTGGTTCCATGATTCGCCACGGTGTCACCATGGAGCCTTGTTTCTAGGAGGTTCTGTACTGTCACAATTGTCTCCTTGATGCCATGAGCCCCTGCAGTGTCACAATGGCTCCTTGCTTCCATGAGGAACACAAAAGCTTTGCATCAACACTGAGCAACAGCTGCTGAACACACCTGGGAGCATCTGCTTGCATCAAACGAGGGCTTCAAGCTGAGAATGGCAGCAGCAGCTTCCATCTGCAACAGAGAGCCAGGCAAAGGACAGGGACAGAGAATTCAGTGGAAAGACTGCGGGAATTCTGCTCTCAGAGATCATTCCTGCTTACAGTGTCCCTTGTAGAAAGGGGACATCATTGCAGGCAGCCTGGACTGAGCATGTAGGGTTTGTTGTTTAGGAAACCTGCTCAGGGTTTTCATTCTTTCCTTACAAACAGGAAAATTTCTCTGTGCCTGTGTGCAGGCAGAGCCCTGAGGAGAGCACTTGGCACATGGTGCCTCGGTGTGGGACAGCCAGCTGCAGAGCTCAAGGGAAGAAGCCCCGCTATGTCACAATGGCTCCTTGGCTTCATGTGCATCACCTGTGTCACCATGGTCTCCTTGATTCCATGAGGCCCCACTGGGTCACAATGGCTCCTTGGCTTCATGTGCATCACCTGTGTCACCATGGTCTCCTTGATTCCATGAGGCCCCACTGTGTCACAATGGCTCCTTAGCTTCATGTGCATCACCTGTGTCACCATGGTCTCCTTGATTCCATGAGGCCCCACTGGGTCACAATGGCTCCTTGCTTCCATGAGGTTCCGCAGTGTCACCATGCTCACCTTTGATCCACATTGTCATAATGGACAATTGCTTCCATGTGGCCCCACTGTGTCACAATAGCCCCTTGGTTCCATAGGTTTTCTAGAATGTAATGTATAATTTTCTACAATGTAACAATGGACTCCTTGGTTCTGTGAGCTACCCTGCTTTTTGCAGAGGTGTCCTTGGTTCCAACAAGGCCCCTCTGTGTCTCAGTGCACCCTGGCTTCCATGCGCATCTGGAGTATCACAAAGGCTCCTTGGTTCCACGAGGTCTTGCTGTGTCACAATGGATCCTGTGCTCCATGAGGCCCTCCAAAGTCATCATGGAGCCTTGATTCCATGTGCTTCCATTGTGTCCCAGGGATCGCCTTGGTTCCATCAGTTTCCTTAGTGGCACAATGCTCTCCATGCTTCCATGATTGCCCACAATGTCACAATGCTCTCCATGCTTCCATGAGGCCCTGCTTTGCCACAATGGTCCCCTTGTGTCCATGAGGCCCCGCTGTGTCCCAATGGACGGATGGTTCCATGAGGTTCCGTGCTGTCCCCATGGTCTTCTTGAATCCGCAGTGTAACAATGGACCATTGCTTCCAGGCGGCCTCTCTGTGTCACAAGGGGCTCCTTGATTCCAAGATTCGCCATGGTGTCACCATGGAGCCTTGTTTCTAGGAGGTTCTGTAGTGTCACAATTGTCTCCTTGATCCCATGAGCCCCTGCAGTGTCACAATGGCTCCTTAGCTTCATGTGCATCACCTGTGTCACCATGGTCTCCTTGATTCCATGAGGCCCCACTGTGTCACAATGGCTCCTTGGCTTCATGTGCATCACCTGTGTCACCATGGTCTCCTTGATTCCATGAGGCCCCACTGTGTCACAATGGCTCCTTGGCTTCATGTGCATCACCTGCAGTGTCACAATGGCTCCTTGCTTCCATGAGGAACACAAAAGCTTTGCATCAACACTCAGCAACAGCTGCTGAACACACCTGGGAGCATCTGCTTGCATCAAAAGAGGGCTTCAAGCTGAGAAAGGCAGCAGCAGCTTCCGTCTGCAACAGAGAGCCAGGCAAAGGACAGGGACAGAGAATTCAGTGGAAAGACTGCGGGAATTCTGCTCTCAGAGATCATTCCTGCTCACAGTGTCCCTTGTAGAAAGGGGACATCATTGCAGGCAGCCTGGACTGAGCATGTAGGGTTTGTTGTTTAGGAAACCTGCTCAGGGTTTTCATTCTTTCCTTACAAACAGGAAAATTTCTCTGTGCCTGTGTGCAGGCAGAGCCCTGAGGAGAGCACTTGGCACATGGTGCCTCGGTGTGGGACAGCCAGCTGCAGAGCTGAAGGGAAGAAGCCCTGCTGTGTCACAATGGCTCCTTGGCTTCATGTGCATCACCTGTGTCACCATGGTCTCCTTGATTCCATGAGGCCCCACTGGGTCACAATGGCTCCGTGGCTTCATGTGCATCACCTGTGTCACCATGGTCTCCTTGATTCCATGAGGCCCCACTGGGTCACAATGGCTCCTTGGCTTCATGTGCATCACCTGTGTCACCATGGTCTCCTTGATTCCATGAGGCCCCGCTGTGTCACAATGGCTCCTTGGCTTCATGTGCATCACCTGTGTCACCATGGTCTCCTTGATTCCATGAGGCCCCACTGGGTCACAATGGCTCCTTGGCTTCATGTGCATCACCTGTGTCACCATGGTCTCCTTGATTCCATGAGGCCCCGCTGGGTCACAATGGGTCTTTGGCTTCATGTGCAACACCTGTGTCACCATGGTCTCCTTGATTCCATGAGGCCCCACTGTGTCACAATGGCTCCTTGGCTTCATGTGCATCACCTGCCTCACAATGGTCTCCTTGATTCCATGAGGCCCCACTGGGTCACAATGGCTCCGTGGCATCCATGTGGCCCCACTGTGTCACAATGGCTCCTTGCTTCCATAGGTTTTCGATTGTAACAATGGACTCCTTGGTTCTGTGAGCTACCCTGCTTTTTGCAGAGGTGTCTTTGGTTCCAACAAGGCCCTGCTGTGTCTCATGAGGAACACATTTCCATGTGTTTCCATGATTCCCCACGGTGTCACCATGGAGCCTTGTTTCTAGGAGGTTCTGTACTGTCACAATTGTCTCCTTGATGCCATGAGCCCCTGCAGTGTCACAATGGCTCCTTGCTTCCATGAGGAACACAAAAGCTTTGCATCAACACTGAGCAACAGCTGCTGAACACACCTGGGAGCATCTGCTTGCATCAAACGAGGGCTTCAAGCTGAGAATGGCAGCAGCAGCTTCCATCTGCAACAGAGAGCCAGGCAAAGGACAGGGACAGAGAATTCCGTGGAAAGACTGCGAGAATTCTGCTCCCAGACATCATTCCTGCTCACAGTGTCCCTTGTAGAAAGGGGACATCATTGCAGGCAGCCTGGACTGAGCATGTGGGGTTGGTTGTCTAGGGAACCTGCTCAGGCTTTTCCATTCTTTCCTTACAAACAGGAAAACTTCTCTGGGCCTGTGTGCAGGCAGAGCCCTGAGGAGAGCACTTGGCACATGGTGCCTCGGTGTGGGACAGCCAGCTGCAGAGCTGAAGGGAAGAAGCCCCGCTGTGTCACAATGGCTCCTTGGCTTCATGTGCATCACCTGTGTCACCATGGTCTCCTTGATTCCATGAGGCCCCACTGTGTCACAATGGCTCCTTGGCTTCATGTGCATCACCTGTGTCACCATGGTCTCCTTGATTCCATGAGGCCCCACTGGGTCACAATGGCTCCTTGGCTTCATGTGCATCACCTGTGTCACCATGGTCTCCTTGATTCCATGAGGCCCCACTTTGTCACAATGGCTCCTTGCTTCCATGAGGTTCCGCAGTGTCACCATGCTCACCTTTGATCCACATTGTCATAATGGACAATTGCTTCCATGTGGCCCCACTGTGTCACAATAGCCCCTTGGTTCCATAGGTTTTCTAGAATGTAATGTATAATTTTCTACAATGTAACAATGGACTCCTTGGTTCTGTGAGCTACCCTGCTTTTTGCAGAGGTGTCCTTGGTTCCAACAAGGCCCCTCTGTGTCTCAGTGCACCCTGGCTTCCATGCGCATCTGGAGTATCACAAAGGCTCCTTGGTTCCACGAGGTCTTGCTGTGTCACAATGGATCCTGTGCTCCATGAGGCCCTCCAAAGTCATCATGGAGCCTTGATTCCATGTGCTTCCATTGTGTCCCAGGGATCGCCTTGGTTCCATCAGTTTCCTTAGTGGCACAATGCTCTCCATGCTTCCATGATTGCCCACAATGTCACAATGCTCTCCATGCTTCCATGAGGCCCTGCTTTGCCACAATGGTCCCCTTGTGTCCATGAGGCCCCGCTGTGTCCCAATGGACGGATGGTTCCATGAGGTTCCGTGCTGTCCCCATGGTCTTCTTGAATCCACAGTGTAACAATGGACCATTGCTTCCAGGTGGCCTCTCTGTGTCACAAGGGGCTCCTTGATTCCAAGATTCGCCATGGTGTCACCATGGAGCCTTGTTTCTAGGAGGTTCTGTAGTGTCACAATTGTCTCCTTGATCCCATGAGCCCCTGCAGTGTCACAATGGCTCCTTAGCTTCATGTGCATCACCTGTGTCACCATGGTCTCCTTGATTCCATGAGGCCCCACTGGGTCACAATGGCTCCTTGGCTTCATGTGCATCACCTGCAGTGTCACAATGGCTCCTTGCTTCCATGAGGAACACAAAAGCTTTGCATCAACACTGAGCAACAGCTGCTGAACACACCTGGGAGCATCTGCTTGCATCAAACGAGGGCTTCAAGCTGAGAAAGGCACCAGCAGCTTCCATCTGTAACAGAGAGCCAGGCAAAGGACAGGGACAGAGAATTCAGTGGAAAGACTGCGGGAATTCTGCTCCCAGAGATCATTCCTGCTCACAGTGTCCCTTGTAGAAAGGGGACATCATTGCAGGCAGCCTGGACTGAGCATGTAGGGTTTGTTGTTTAGGAAACCTGCTCAGGCTTTTTCATTCTTTCCTTACAAACAGGAAAATTTCTCTGTGCCTGTGTGCAGGCAGAGCCCTGAGGAGAGCACTTGGCACATGGTGCCGTGGGCTGGGACAGCCAGCTGCAGAGCTGAAGGGAAGAAGCCCCGCTGTGTCACAATGGCTCCTTGGCTTCATGTGCATCACCTGTGTCACCATGGTCTCCTTGATTCCATGAGGCCCCACTGGGTCACAATGGCTCCTTGGCTTCATGTGCATCACCTGTGTCACCATGGTCTCCTTGATTCCATGAGGCCCCACTGGGTCACAATGGCTCCTTGGCTTCATGTGCATCACCTGTGTCACCATGGTCTCCTTGATTCCATGAGGCCCCACTGGGTCACAATGGCTCCTTGGCTTCATGTGCATCACCTGTGTCACCATGGTCTCCTTGATTCCATGAGGCCCCACTGGGTCACAATGGCTCCGTGGCTTCCATGTGGCCCCACTGTGTCACAATGGCCCCTTGCTTCCATAGGTTTTCTATTGTAACAATGGACTCCTTGGTTCTGTGAGCTACCCTGCTTTTTGCAGAGGTGTCTTTGGTTCCAACAAGGCCCTGCTGTGTCTCATCAGGAACACATTTCCATGTGGTTCCATGATTCGCCACGGTGTCACCATGGAGCCTTGTTTCTAGGAGGTTCTGTACTGTCACAATTGTCTCCTTGATGCCATGAGCCCCTGCAGTGTCACACTGGCTCCTTGCTTCCATGAGGAACACAAAAGCTTTGCATCAACACTGAGCAACAGCTGCTGAACACACCTGGGAGCATCTGCTTGCATCAAACGAGGGCTTCCAGCTGAGAATGGCAGCAGCAGCTTCCATCTGCAACAGAGAGCCAGGCAAAGGACAGGGACAGAGAATTCAGTGGAAAGACTGCGGGAATTGTGCTCCCAGAGATCATTCCTGCTCACAGTGTCCCTTGTAGAAAGGGGACATCATTGCAGGCAGCCTGGACTGAACATGTATGGTTTGTTGTTTCGGAAAGCTGCTCAGGCTTTTCCATTCTTTCCTTACAAAGAGGAAAACTTCTCCTGGGCCTGTGTGCAGGCAGAGCCCTGAGGAGAGCAGTTGGCACATGGTGCTGTGGGCTGGGACAGCCAGCTGCAGAGCTGAAGGGAAGAAGCTCCGCTGTGTCACAATGCCTCCTTGGCTTCATGTGCATCACCTGTGTCACCATGGTCTCCTTGATTCCATGAGGCCCCACTGGGTCACAATGGCTCCTTGCTTCATGTGCATCACCTGTGTCACCATGGTCTCCTTGATTCCATGAGGCCCCACTGTGTCACAATGGCTCCTTGGCTTCATGTGCATCACCTGTGTCACCATGGTCTCCTTGATTCCATGAGGCCCCACTTTGTCACAATGGCTCCTTGGCTTCATGTGCATCACCTGTGTCACAATGGTCTCCTTGATTCCATGAGGCCCCACTTTGTCACAATTGCTCCTTGCTTCCATGAGGTTCCGCAGTGTCACCATGCTCACCTTTGATCCACATTGTCATAATGGACAATTGCTTCCATGTGGCCCCACTGTGTCACAATAGCCCCTTGGTTCCATAGGTTTTCTAGAATGTAATGTATAATTTTCTACAATGGAACAATGGACTCCTTGGTTCTGTGAGCTACCTTGCTTTTTGCAGAGGTGTCCTTGGTTCCAACAAGGCCCCGCTGTGTCTCAGTGCACCCTGGCTTCCATGCACATCTGGAGTATCACAAAGGCTCCTTGCTTCCACGAGGTCTTGCTGTGTCACAATGGATCCTGTGCTCCATGAGGCCCTCCAAAGTCATCATGGAGCCTTGATTCCATGTGCTTCCATTGTGTCCCAGGGATCGCCTTGGTTCCATCAGTTTCCTTAGTGGCACAATGCTCTCCATGCTTCCATGATTGCCCACAATGTCACAATGCTCTCCATGCTTCCATGAGGCCCTGCTTTGCCACAATGCTCCCTTTGTGTCCATGAGGCCCCGCTGTGTCCCAATGGACGGATGGTTCCATGAGGTTCCGTGCTGTCCCCATGGTCTTCTTGAATCCACAGTGTAACAATGGACCATTGCTTCCAGGCGGCCTCTCTGTGTCACAAGGGGCTCCTTGATTCCAAGATTCGCCATGGTGTCACCATGGAGCCTTGTTTCTAGGAGGTTCTGTAGTGTCACAATTGTCTCCTTGATCCCATGAGCCCCACTGTGTCACAATGGCTCCTTGCTTCATGTGCATCACCTGTGTCACCATGGTCTCCTTGATTCCATGAGGCCCCACTATGTCACAATGGCTCCTTGGCTTCATGTGCATCACCTGTGTCACCATGGTCTCCTTGATTCCATGAGGCCCCACTGTGTCACAATGGCTCCTTGGCTTCATGTGCATCACCTGCAGTGTCACAATGGCTCCTTGCTTCCATGAGGAACACAAAAGCTTTGCATCAACACTGAGCAACAGCTGCTGAACACACCTGGGAGCATCTGCTTGCATCAAACGAGGGCTTCAAGCTGAGAAAGGCACCAGCAGCTTCCATCTGCAACAGAGAGCCAGGCAAAGGACAGGGACAGAGAATTCCGTGGAAAGACTGCGAGAATTCTGCTCCCAGACATCATTCCTGCTCACAGTGTCCCTTGTAGAAAGGGGACATCATTGCAGGCAGCCTGGACTGAGCATGTGGGGTTGGTTGTCTAGGAAACCTGCTCAGGCTTTTTCATTCTTTCCTTACAAACAGGAAAACTTCTCTGTGCCTGTGTGCAGGGAGAGCCCTGAGGAGAGCACTTGGCACATGGTGCCTCGGTCTGGGACAGCCAGCTGCAGAGCTGAAGGGAAGAAGCCCCGCTGTGTCACAATGGCTCCTTGGCTTCATGTGCATCACCTGTGTCACCATGGTCTCCTTGATTCCATGAGGCCCCACTGGGTCACAATGGCTCCTTGGCTTCATGTGCATCACCTGTGTCACAATGGTCTCCTTGATTCCATGAGGCCCCGCTGTGTCACAATGGCTCCTTGGCTTCATGTGCATCACCTGCCTCACAATGGTCTCCTTGATTCCATGAGGCCCCACTGGGTCACAATGGCTCCTTGGCTTCATGTGCATCACCTGTGTCACCATGGTCTCCTTGATTCCATGAGGCCCCACTGGGTCACAATGGCTCCTTGCTTCATGTGCATCAGCTGTGTCACCATGGTCTCCTTGATTCCATGAGGCCCCACTATGTCACAATGGCTCCTTGGCTTCATGTGCATCACCTGCCTCACAATGGTCTCCTTGATTCCATGAGGCCCCACTGGGTCACCATGGTCTCCTTGGCTTCCATGTGGCCCCACTGTGTCACAATGGCCCCTTGCTTCCATAGGTTTTCTATTGTAACAATGGACTCCTTGGTTCTGTGAGCTACCCTGCTTTTTGCAGAGGTGTCTTTGGTTCCAACAAGGCCCTGCTGTGTCTCATCAGGAACACATTTCCATGTGGTTCCATGATACCCCACGGTGTCACCATGGAGCCTTGTTTCTAGGAGGTTCTGTACTGTCACAATTGTCTCCTTGATGCCATGAGCCCCTGCAGTGTCACACTGGCTCCTTGCTTCCATGAGGAACACAAAAGCTTTGCATCAACACTGAGTAACAACTGCTGAACACACCTGGGAGCATCTGCTTGCATCAAACGAGGGCTTCAAGCTGAGAATGGCAGCAGCAGCTTCCATCTGCAACAGAGAGCCAGGCAAAGGACAGGGACAGAGAATTCAGTGGAAAGACTGCGAGAATTCTGCTCCCAGACATCATTCCTGCTCACAGTGTCCCTTGTAGAAAGGGGACATCATTGCAGGCAGCCTGGACTGAGCATGTGGGGTTGGTTGTCTAGGGAACCTGCTCAGGCTTTTCCATTCTTTCCTTACAAACAGGAAAACTTCTCTGGGCCTGTGTGCAGGCAGAGCCCTGAGGAGAGCACTTGGCACATGGTGCCGTGGGCTGGGACAGCCAGCTGCAGAGCTGAAGGGAAGAAGCCCCGCTGTGTCACAATGGCTCCTTGGCTTCATGTGCATCACCTGTGTCACCATGGTCTCCTTGATTCCATGAGGCCCCACTGGGTCACAATGGCTCCTTGGCTTCATGTGCATCACCTGTGTCACCATGGTCTCCTTGATTCCATGAGGCCCCACTTTGTCACAATGGCTCCTTAGCTTCATGTGCATCACCTGTGTCACAATGGTCTCCTTGATTCCATGAGGCCCCACTTTGTCACAATGGCTCCTTGCTTCCATGATGTTCCGCAGTGTCACCATGCTCACCTTTGATCCACATTGTCATAATGGACAATTGCTTCCATGTGGCCCCACTGTGTCACAATAGCCCCTTGGTTCCATAGGTTTTCTAGAATGTAATGTATAATTTTCTACAATGTAACAATGGACTCCTTGGTTCTGTGAGCTACCCTGCTTTTTGCAGAGGTGTCCTTGGTTCCAACAAGGCCCCTCTGTGTCTCAGTGCACCCTGGCTTCCATGCGCATCTGGAGTATCACAAAGGCTCCTTGCTTCCACGAGGTCTTGCTGTGTCACAATGGATCCTGTGCTCCATGAGGCCCTCCAAAGTCATCATGGAGCCTTGATTCCATGTGCTTCCATTGTGTCCCAGGGATCGCCTTGGTTCCATCAGTTTCCTTAGTGGCACAATGCTCTCCATGCTTCCATGATTGCCCACAATGTCACAATGCTCTCCATGCTTCCATGAGGCCCTGCTTTGCCACAATGCTCCCCTTGTGTCCATGAGGCCCCGCTGTGTCCCAATGGACGGATGGTTCCATGAGGTTCCGTGCTGTCCCCATGGTCTTCTTGAATCCGCAGTGTAACAATGGACCATTGCTTCCAGGCGGCCTCTCTGTGTCACAAGGGGCTCCTTGATTCCAAGATTTGCCATGGTGTCACCATGGAGCCTTGTTTCTAGGAGGTTCTGTAGTGTCACAATTGTCTCCTTGATCCCAGGAGCCCCTGCAGTGTCACAATGGCTCCTTAGCTTCATGTGCATCACCTGTGTCACCATGGTCTCCTTGATTCCATGAGGCGCCACTTTGTCACAATGGCTCCTTGGCTTCATGTGCATCACCTGTGTCACCATGGTCTCCTTGATTCCATGAGGCGCCACTATGTCACAATGGCTCCTTGGCTTCATGTGCATCACCTGTGTCACCATGGTCTCCTTGATTCCATGAGGCCCCACTGGGTCACAATGGCTCCTTGGCTTCATGTGCATCACCTGCAGTGTCACAATGGCTCCTTGCTTCCATGAGGAACACAAAAGCTTTGCATCAACACTGAGCAACAGCTGCTGAACACACCTGGGAGCATCTGCTTGCATCAAACGAGGGCTTCAAGCTGAGAAAGGCACCAGCAGCTTCCATCTGCAACAGAGAGCCAGGCAAAGGACAGGGACAGAGAATTCCGTGGAAAGACTGCGAGAATTCTGCTCCCAGACATCATTCCTGCTCACAGTGTCCCTTGTAGAAAGGGGACATCATTGCAGGCAGCCTGGACTGAGCATGTGGGGTTGGTTGTCTAGGAAACCTGCTCAGGCTTTTTCATTCTTTCCTTACAAACAGGAAAACTTCTCTGGGCCTGTGTGCAGGGAGAGCCCTGAGGAGAGCACTTGGCACATGGTGCCTCGGTCTGGGACAGCCAGCTGCAGAGCTGAAGGGAAGAAGCCCCGCTGTGTCACAATGGCTCCTTGGCTTCATGTGCATCACCTGTGTCACCATGGTCTCCTTGATTCCATGAGGCCCCACTGGGTCACAATGGCTCCTTGGCTTCATGTGCATCACCTGTGTCACAATGGTCTCCTTGATTCCATGAGGCCCCGCTGTGTCACAATGGCTCCTTGGCTTCATGTGCATCACCTGCCTCACAATGGTCTCCTTGATTCCATGAGGCCCCACTGGGTCACAATGGCTCCTTGGCTTCATGTGCATCACCTGTGTCACCATGGTCTCCTTGATTCCATGAGGCCCCACTGGGTCACAATGGCTCCTTGCTTCATGTGCATCAGCTGTGTCACCATGGTCTCCTTGATTCCATGAGGCCCCACTATGTCACAATGGCTCCTTGGCTTCATGTGCATCACCTGCCTCACAATGGTCTCCTTGATTCCATGAGGCCCCACTGGGTCACCATGGTCTCCTTGGCTTGCATGTGGCCCCACTGTGTCACAATGGCCCCTTGCTTCCATAGGTTTTCTATTGTAACAATGGACTCCTTGGTTCTGTGAGCTACCCTGCTTTTTGCAGAGGTGTCTTTGGTTCCAACAAGGCCCTGCTGTGTCTCATCAGGAACACATTTCCATGTGGTTCCATGATACCCCACGGTGTCACCATGGAGCCTTGTTTCTAGGAGGTTCTGTACTGTCACAATTGTCTCCTTGATGCCATGAGCCCCTGCAGTGTCACACTGGCTCCTTGCTTCCATGAGGAACACAAAAGCTTTGCATCAACACTGAGTAACAACTGCTGAACACACCTGGGAGCATCTGCTTGCATCAAACGAGGGCTTCAAGCTGAGAATGGCAGCAGCAGCTTCCATCTGCAACAGAGAGCCAGGCAAAGGACAGGGACAGAGAATTCAGTGGAAAGACTGCGAGAATTCTGCTCCCAGACATCATTCCTGCTCACAGTGTCCCTTGTAGAAAGGGGACATCATTGCAGGCAGCCTGGACTGAGCATGTGGGGTTGGTTGTCTAGGGAACCTGCTCAGGCTTTTCCATTCTTTCCTTACAAACAGGAAAACTTCTCTGGGCCTGTGTGCAGGCAGAGCCCTGAGGAGAGCACTTGGCACATGGTGCCGTGGGCTGGGACAGCCAGCTGCAGAGCTGAAGGGAAGAAGCCCCGCTGTGTCACAATGGCTCCTTGGCTTCATGTGCATCACCTGTGTCACCATGGTCTCCTTGATTCCATGAGGCCCCACTGGGTCACAATGGCTCCTTGGCTTCATGTGCATCACCTGTGTCACCATGGTCTCCTTGATTCCATGAGGCCCCACTTTGTCACAATGGCTCCTTAGCTTCATGTGCATCACCTGTGTCACAATGGTCTCCTTGATTCCATGAGGCCCCACTTTGTCACAATGGCTCCTTGCTTCCATGATGTTCCGCAGTGTCACCATGCTCACCTTTGATCCACATTGTCATAATGGACAATTGCTTCCATGTGGCCCCACTGTGTCACAATAGCCCCTTGGTTCCATAGGTTTTCTAGAATGTAATGTATAATTTTCTACAATGTAACAATGGACTCCTTGGTTCTGTGAGCTACCCTGCTTTTTGCAGAGGTGTCCTTGGTTCCAACAAGGCCCCTCTGTGTCTCAGTGCACCCTGGCTTCCATGCGCATCTGGAGTATCACAAAGGCTCCTTGCTTCCACGAGGTCTTGCTGTGTCACAATGGATCCTGTGCTCCATGAGGCCCTCCAAAGTCATCATGGAGCCTTGATTCCATGTGCTTCCATTGTGTCCCAGGGATCGCCTTGGTTCCATCAGTTTCCTTAGTGGCACAATGCTCTCCATGCTTCCATGATTGCCCACAATGTCACAATGCTCTCCATGCTTCCATGAGGCCCTGCTTTGCCACAATGCTCCCCTTGTGTCCATGAGGCCCCGCTGTGTCCCAATGGACGGATGGTTCCATGAGGTTCCGTGCTGTCCCCATGGTCTTCTTGAATCCGCAGTGTAACAATGGACCATTGCTTCCAGGCGGCCTCTCTGTGTCACAAGGGGCTCCTTGATTCCAAGATTTGCCATGGTGTCACCATGGAGCCTTGTTTCTAGGAGGTTCTGTAGTGTCACAATTGTCTCCTTGATCCCAGGAGCCCCTGCAGTGTCACAATGGCTCCTTAGCTTCATGTGCATCACCTGTGTCACCATGGTCTCCTTGATTCCATGAGGCGCCACTTTGTCACAATGGCTCCTTGGCTTCATGTGCATCACCTGTGTCACCATGGTCTCCTTGATTCCATGAGGCGCCACTATGTCACAATGGCTCCTTGGCTTCATGTGCATCACCTGTGTCACCATGGTCTCCTTGATTCCATGAGGCCCCACTGGGTCACAATGGCTCCTTGGCTTCATGTGCATCACCTGCAGTGTCACAATGGCTCCTTGCTTCCATGAGGAACACAAAAGCTTTGCATCAACACTGAGCAACAGCTGCTGAACACACCTGGGAGCATCTGCTTGCATCAAACGAGGGCTTCAAGCTGAGAAAGGCACCAGCAGCTTCCATCTGCAACAGAGAGCCAGGCAAAGGACAGGGACAGAGAATTCCGTGGAAAGACTGCGAGAATTCTGCTCCCAGACATCATTCCTGCTCACAGTGTCCCTTGTAGAAAGGGGACATCATTGCAGGCAGCCTGGACTGAGCATGTGGGGTTGGTTGTCTAGGAAACCTGCTCAGGCTTTTTCATTCTTTCCTTACAAACAGGAAAACTTCTCTGGGCCTGTGTGCAGGGAGAGCCCTGAGGAGAGCACTTGGCACATGGTGCCTCGGTCTGGGACAGCCAGCTGCAGAGCTGAAGGGAAGAAGCCCCGCTGTGTCACAATGGCTCCTTGGCTTCATGTGCATCACCTGTGTCACCATGGTCTCCTTGATTCCATGAGGCCCCACTGGGTCACAATGGCTCCTTGGCTTCATGTGCATCACCTGTGTCACAATGGTCTCCTTGATTCCATGAGGCCCCGCTGTGTCACAATGGCTCCTTGGCTTCATGTGCATCACCTGCCTCACAATGGTCTCCTTGATTCCATGAGGCCCCACTGGGTCACAATGGCTCCTTGGCTTCATGTGCATCACCTGTGTCACCATGGTCTCCTTGATTCCATGAGGCCCCACTGGGTCACAATGGCTCCTTGCTTCATGTGCATCAGCTGTGTCACCATGGTCTCCTTGATTCCATGAGGCCCCACTATGTCACAATGGCTCCTTGGCTTCATGTGCATCACCTGCCTCACAATGGTCTCCTTGATTCCATGAGGCCCCACTGGGTCACCATGGTCTCCTTGGCTTGCATGTGGCCCCACTGTGTCACAATGGCCCCTTGCTTCCATAGGTTTTCTATTGTAACAATGGACTCCTTGGTTCTGTGAGCTACCCTGCTTTTTGCAGAGGTGTCTTTGGTTCCAACAAGGCCCTGCTGTGTCTCATCAGGAACACATTTCCATGTGGTTCCATGATACCCCACGGTGTCACCATGGAGCCTTGTTTCTAGGAGGTTCTGTACTGTCACAATTGTCTCCTTGATGCCATGAGCCCCTGCAGTGTCACACTGGCTCCTTGCTTCCATGAGGAACACAAAAGCTTTGCATCAACACTGAGTAACAACTGCTGAACACACCTGGGAGCATCTGCTTGCATCAAACGAGGGCTTCAAGCTGAGAATGGCAGCAGCAGCTTCCATCTGCAACAGAGAGCCAGGCAAAGGACAGGGACAGAGAATTCAGTGGAAAGACTGCGAGAATTCTGCTCCCAGACATCATTCCTGCTCACAGTGTCCCTTGTAGAAAGGGGACATCATTGCAGGCAGCCTGGACTGAGCATGTGGGGTTGGTTGTCTAGGGAACCTGCTCAGGCTTTTCCATTCTTTCCTTACAAACAGGAAAACTTCTCTGGGCCTGTGTGCAGGCAGAGCCCTGAGGAGAGCACTTGGCACATGGTGCCTCGGTGTGGGACAGCCAGCTGCAGAGCTCAAGGGAAGAAGCCCCGCTATGTCACAATGGCTCCTTGGCTTCATGTGCATCACCTGTGTCACCATGGTCTCCTTGATTCCATGAGGCCCCACTGGGTCACAATGGCTCCTTGGCTTCATGTGCATCACCTGTGTCACCATGGTCTCCTTGATTCCATGAGGCCCCACTGTGTCACAATGGCTCCTTAGCTTCATGTGCATCACCTGTGTCACCATGGTCTCCTTGATTCCATGAGGCCCCACTGGGTCACAATGGCTCCTTGCTTCCATGAGGTTCCGCAGTGTCACCATGCTCACCTTTGATCCACATTGTCATAATGGACAATTGCTTCCATGTGGCCCCACTGTGTCACAATAGCCCCTTGGTTCCATAGGTTTTCTAGAATGTAATGTATAATTTTCTACAATGTAACAATGGACTCCTTGGTTCTGTGAGCTACCCTGCTTTTTGCAGAGGTGTCCTTGGTTCCAACAAGGCCCCTCTGTGTCTCAGTGCACCCTGGCTTCCATGCGCATCTGGAGTATCACAAAGGCTCCTTGGTTCCACGAGGTCTTGCTGTGTCACAATGGATCCTGTGCTCCATGAGGCCCTCCAAAGTCATCATGGAGCCTTGATTCCATGTGCTTCCATTGTGTCCCAGGGATCGCCTTGGTTCCATCAGTTTCCTTAGTGGCACAATGCTCTCCATGCTTCCATGATTGCCCACAATGTCACAATGCTCTCCATGCTTCCATGAGGCCCTGCTTTGCCACAATGGTCCCCTTGTGTCCATGAGGCCCCGCTGTGTCCCAATGGACGGATGGTTCCATGAGGTTCCGTGCTGTCCCCATGGTCTTCTTGAATCCGCAGTGTAACAATGGACCATTGCTTCCAGGCGGCCTCTCTGTGTCACAAGGGGCTCCTTGATTCCAAGATTCGCCATGGTGTCACCATGGAGCCTTGTTTCTAGGAGGTTCTGTAGTGTCACAATTGTCTCCTTGATCCCATGAGCCCCTGCAGTGTCACAATGGCTCCTTAGCTTCATGTGCATCACCTGTGTCACCATGGTCTCCTTGATTCCATGAGGCCCCACTGTGTCACAATGGCTCCTTGGCTTCATGTGCATCACCTGTGTCACCATGGTCTCCTTGATTCCATGAGGCCCCACTGTGTCACAATGGCTCCTTGGCTTCATGTGCATCACCTGCAGTGTCACAATGGCTCCTTGCTTCCATGAGGAACACAAAAGCTTTGCATCAACACTCAGCAACAGCTGCTGAACACACCTGGGAGCATCTGCTTGCATCAAAAGAGGGCTTCAAGCTGAGAAAGGCAGCAGCAGCTTCCGTCTGCAACAGAGAGCCAGGCAAAGGACAGGGACAGAGAATTCAGTGGAAAGACTGCGGGAATTCTGCTCTCAGAGATCATTCCTGCTCACAGTGTCCCTTGTAGAAAGGGGACATCATTGCAGGCAGCCTGGACTGAGCATGTAGGGTTTGTTGTTTAGGAAACCTGCTCAGGGTTTTCATTCTTTCCTTACAAACAGGAAAATTTCTCTGTGCCTGTGTGCAGGCAGAGCCCTGAGGAGAGCACTTGGCACATGGTGCCTCGGTGTGGGACAGCCAGCTGCAGAGCTGAAGGGAAGAAGCCCTGCTGTGTCACAATGGCTCCTTGGCTTCATGTGCATCACCTGTGTCACCATGGTCTCCTTGATTCCATGAGGCCCCACTGGGTCACAATGGCTCCGTGGCTTCATGTGCATCACCTGTGTCACCATGGTCTCCTTGATTCCATGAGGCCCCACTGGGTCACAATGGCTCCTTGGCTTCATGTGCATCACCTGTGTCACCATGGTCTCCTTGATTCCATGAGGCCCCGCTGTGTCACAATGGCTCCTTGGCTTCATGTGCATCACCTGTGTCACCATGGTCTCCTTGATTCCATGAGGCCCCACTGGGTCACAATGGCTCCTTGGCTTCATGTGCATCACCTGTGTCACCATGGTCTCCTTGATTCCATGAGGCCCCGCTGGGTCACAATGGGTCTTTGGCTTCATGTGCAACACCTGTGTCACCATGGTCTCCTTGATTCCATGAGGCCCCACTGTGTCACAATGGCTCCTTGGCTTCATGTGCATCACCTGCCTCACAATGGTCTCCTTGATTCCATGAGGCCCCACTGGGTCACAATGGCTCCGTGGCATCCATGTGGCCCCACTGTGTCACAATGGCTCCTTGCTTCCATAGGTTTTCGATTGTAACAATGGACTCCTTGGTTCTGTGAGCTACCCTGCTTTTTGCAGAGGTGTCTTTGGTTCCAACAAGGCCCTGCTGTGTCTCATGAGGAACACATTTCCATGTGTTTCCATGATTCCCCACGGTGTCACCATGGAGCCTTGTTTCTAGGAGGTTCTGTACTGTCACAATTGTCTCCTTGATGCCATGAGCCCCTGCAGTGTCACAATGGCTCCTTGCTTCCATGAGGAACACAAAAGCTTTGCATCAACACTGAGCAACAGCTGCTGAACACACCTGGGAGCATCTGCTTGCATCAAACGAGGGCTTCAAGCTGAGAATGGCAGCAGCAGCTTCCATCTGCAACAGAGAGCCAGGCAAAGGACAGGGACAGAGAATTCCGTGGAAAGACTGCGAGAATTCTGCTCCCAGACATCATTCCTGCTCACAGTGTCCCTTGTAGAAAGGGGACATCATTGCAGGCAGCCTGGACTGAGCATGTGGGGTTGGTTGTCTAGGGAACCTGCTCAGGCTTTTCCATTCTTTCCTTACAAACAGGAAAACTTCTCTGGGCCTGTGTGCAGGCAGAGCCCTGAGGAGAGCACTTGGCACATGGTGCCTCGGTGTGGGACAGCCAGCTGCAGAGCTGAAGGGAAGAAGCCCCGCTGTGTCACAATGGCTCCTTGGCTTCATGTGCATCACCTGTGTCACCATGGTCTCCTTGATTCCATGAGGCCCCACTGTGTCACAATGGCTCCTTGGCTTCATGTGCATCACCTGTGTCACCATGGTCTCCTTGATTCCATGAGGCCCCACTGGGTCACAATGGCTCCTTGGCTTCATGTGCATCACCTGTGTCACCATGGTCTCCTTGATTCCATGAGGCCCCACTTTGTCACAATGGCTCCTTGCTTCCATGAGGTTCCGCAGTGTCACCATGCTCACCTTTGATCCACATTGTCATAATGGACAATTGCTTCCATGTGGCCCCACTGTGTCACAATAGCCCCTTGGTTCCATAGGTTTTCTAGAATGTAATGTATAATTTTCTACAATGTAACAATGGACTCCTTGGTTCTGTGAGCTACCCTGCTTTTTGCAGAGGTGTCCTTGGTTCCAACAAGGCCCCTCTGTGTCTCAGTGCACCCTGGCTTCCATGCGCATCTGGAGTATCACAAAGGCTCCTTGGTTCCACGAGGTCTTGCTGTGTCACAATGGATCCTGTGCTCCATGAGGCCCTCCAAAGTCATCATGGAGCCTTGATTCCATGTGCTTCCATTGTGTCCCAGGGATCGCCTTGGTTCCATCAGTTTCCTTAGTGGCACAATGCTCTCCATGCTTCCATGATTGCCCACAATGTCACAATGCTCTCCATGCTTCCATGAGGCCCTGCTTTGCCACAATGGTCCCCTTGTGTCCATGAGGCCCCGCTGTGTCCCAATGGACGGATGGTTCCATGAGGTTCCGTGCTGTCCCCATGGTCTTCTTGAATCCACAGTGTAACAATGGACCATTGCTTCCAGGTGGCCTCTCTGTGTCACAAGGGGCTCCTTGATTCCAAGATTCGCCATGGTGTCACCATGGAGCCTTGTTTCTAGGAGGTTCTGTAGTGTCACAATTGTCTCCTTGATCCCATGAGCCCCTGCAGTGTCACAATGGCTCCTTAGCTTCATGTGCATCACCTGTGTCACCATGGTCTCCTTGATTCCATGAGGCCCCACTGGGTCACAATGGCTCCTTGGCTTCATGTGCATCACCTGCAGTGTCACAATGGCTCCTTGCTTCCATGAGGAACACAAAAGCTTTGCATCAACACTGAGCAACAGCTGCTGAACACACCTGGGAGCATCTGCTTGCATCAAACGAGGGCTTCAAGCTGAGAAAGGCACCAGCAGCTTCCATCTGTAACAGAGAGCCAGGCAAAGGACAGGGACAGAGAATTCAGTGGAAAGACTGCGGGAATTCTGCTCCCAGAGATCATTCCTGCTCACAGTGTCCCTTGTAGAAAGGGGACATCATTGCAGGCAGCCTGGACTGAGCATGTAGGGTTTGTTGTTTAGGAAACCTGCTCAGGCTTTTTCATTCTTTCCTTACAAACAGGAAAATTTCTCTGTGCCTGTGTGCAGGCAGAGCCCTGAGGAGAGCACTTGGCACATGGTGCCGTGGGCTGGGACAGCCAGCTGCAGAGCTGAAGGGAAGAAGCCCCGCTGTGTCACAATGGCTCCTTGGCTTCATGTGCATCACCTGTGTCACCATGGTCTCCTTGATTCCATGAGGCCCCACTGGGTCACAATGGCTCCTTGGCTTCATGTGCATCACCTGTGTCACCATGGTCTCCTTGATTCCATGAGGCCCCACTGGGTCACAATGGCTCCTTGGCTTCATGTGCATCACCTGTGTCACCATGGTCTCCTTGATTCCATGAGGCCCCACTGGGTCACAATGGCTCCTTGGCTTCATGTGCATCACCTGTGTCACCATGGTCTCCTTGATTCCATGAGGCCCCACTGGGTCACAATGGCTCCGTGGCTTCCATGTGGCCCCACTGTGTCACAATGGCCCCTTGCTTCCATAGGTTTTCTATTGTAACAATGGACTCCTTGGTTCTGTGAGCTACCCTGCTTTTTGCAGAGGTGTCTTTGGTTCCAACAAGGCCCTGCTGTGTCTCATCAGGAACACATTTCCATGTGGTTCCATGATTCGCCACGGTGTCACCATGGAGCCTTGTTTCTAGGAGGTTCTGTACTGTCACAATTGTCTCCTTGATGCCATGAGCCCCTGCAGTGTCACACTGGCTCCTTGCTTCCATGAGGAACACAAAAGCTTTGCATCAACACTGAGCAACAGCTGCTGAACACACCTGGGAGCATCTGCTTGCATCAAACGAGGGCTTCCAGCTGAGAATGGCAGCAGCAGCTTCCATCTGCAACAGAGAGCCAGGCAAAGGACAGGGACAGAGAATTCAGTGGAAAGACTGCGGGAATTGTGCTCCCAGAGATCATTCCTGCTCACAGTGTCCCTTGTAGAAAGGGGACATCATTGCAGGCAGCCTGGACTGAACATGTATGGTTTGTTGTTTCGGAAAGCTGCTCAGGCTTTTCCATTCTTTCCTTACAAAGAGGAAAACTTCTCCTGGGCCTGTGTGCAGGCAGAGCCCTGAGGAGAGCAGTTGGCACATGGTGCTGTGGGCTGGGACAGCCAGCTGCAGAGCTGAAGGGAAGAAGCTCCGCTGTGTCACAATGCCTCCTTGGCTTCATGTGCATCACCTGTGTCACCATGGTCTCCTTGATTCCATGAGGCCCCACTGGGTCACAATGGCTCCTTGCTTCATGTGCATCACCTGTGTCACCATGGTCTCCTTGATTCCATGAGGCCCCACTTTGTCACAATGGCTCCTTGGCTTCATGTGCATCACCTGTGTCACCATGGTCTCCTTGATTCCATGAGGCCCCACTTTGTCACAATGGCTCCTTGGCTTCATGTGCATCACCTGTGTCACAATGGTCTCCTTGATTCCATGAGGCCCCACTTTGTCACAATTGCTCCTTGCTTCCATGAGGTTCCGCAGTGTCACCATGCTCACCTTTGATCCACATTGTCATAATGGACAATTGCTTCCATGTGGCCCCACTGTGTCACAATAGCCCCTTGGTTCCATAGGTTTTCTAGAATGTAATGTATAATTTTCTACAATGGAACAATGGACTCCTTGGTTCTGTGAGCTACCTTGCTTTTTGCAGAGGTGTCCTTGGTTCCAACAAGGCCCCGCTGTGTCTCAGTGCACCCTGGCTTCCATGCACATCTGGAGTATCACAAAGGCTCCTTGCTTCCACGAGGTCTTGCTGTGTCACAATGGATCCTGTGCTCCATGAGGCCCTCCAAAGTCATCATGGAGCCTTGATTCCATGTGCTTCCATTGTGTCCCAGGGATCGCCTTGGTTCCATCAGTTTCCTTAGTGGCACAATGCTCTCCATGCTTCCATGATTGCCCACAATGTCACAATGCTCTCCATGCTTCCATGAGGCCCTGCTTTGCCACAATGCTCCCTTTGTGTCCATGAGGCCCCGCTGTGTCCCAATGGACGGATGGTTCCATGAGGTTCCGTGCTGTCCCCATGGTCTTCTTGAATCCACAGTGTAACAATGGACCATTGCTTCCAGGCGGCCTCTCTGTGTCACAAGGGGCTCCTTGATTCCAAGATTCGCCATGGTGTCACCATGGAGCCTTGTTTCTAGGAGGTTCTGTAGTGTCACAATTGTCTCCTTGATCCCATGAGCCCCACTGTGTCACAATGGCTCCTTGCTTCATGTGCATCACCTGTGTCACCATGGTCTCCTTGATTCCATGAGGCCCCACTATGTCACAATGGCTCCTTGGCTTCATGTGCATCACCTGTGTCACCATGGTCTCCTTGATTCCATGAGGCCCCACTGTGTCACAATGGCTCCTTGGCTTCATGTGCATCACCTGCAGTGTCACAATGGCTCCTTGCTTCCATGAGGAACACAAAAGCTTTGCATCAACACTGAGCAACAGCTGCTGAACACACCTGGGAGCATCTGCTTGCATCAAACGAGGGCTTCAAGCTGAGAAAGGCACCAGCAGCTTCCATCTGCAACAGAGAGCCAGGCAAAGGACAGGGACAGAGAATTCCGTGGAAAGACTGCGAGAATTCTGCTCCCAGACATCATTCCTGCTCACAGTGTCCCTTGTAGAAAGGGGACATCATTGCAGGCAGCCTGGACTGAGCATGTGGGGTTGGTTGTCTAGGAAACCTGCTCAGGCTTTTTCATTCTTTCCTTACAAACAGGAAAACTTCTCTGTGCCTGTGTGCAGGGAGAGCCCTGAGGAGAGCACTTGGCACATGGTGCCTCGGTCTGGGACAGCCAGCTGCAGAGCTGAAGGGAAGAAGCCCCGCTGTGTCACAATGGCTCCTTGGCTTCATGTGCATCACCTGTGTCACCATGGTCTCCTTGATTCCATGAGGCCCCACTGGGTCACAATGGCTCCTTGGCTTCATGTGCATCACCTGTGTCACAATGGTCTCCTTGATTCCATGAGGCCCCGCTGTGTCACAATGGCTCCTTGGCTTCATGTGCATCACCTGCCTCACAATGGTCTCCTTGATTCCATGAGGCCCCACTGGGTCACAATGGCTCCTTGGCTTCATGTGCATCACCTGTGTCACCATGGTCTCCTTGATTCCATGAGGCCCCACTGGGTCACAATGGCTCCTTGCTTCATGTGCATCAGCTGTGTCACCATGGTCTCCTTGATTCCATGAGGCCCCACTATGTCACAATGGCTCCTTGGCTTCATGTGCATCACCTGCCTCACAATGGTCTCCTTGATTCCATGAGGCCCCACTGGGTCACCATGGTCTCCTTGGCTTCCATGTGGCCCCACTGTGTCACAATGGCCCCTTGCTTCCATAGGTTTTCTATTGTAACAATGGACTCCTTGGTTCTGTGAGCTACCCTGCTTTTTGCAGAGGTGTCTTTGGTTCCAACAAGGCCCTGCTGTGTCTCATCAGGAACACATTTCCATGTGGTTCCATGATACCCCACGGTGTCACCATGGAGCCTTGTTTCTAGGAGGTTCTGTACTGTCACAATTGTCTCCTTGATGCCATGAGCCCCTGCAGTGTCACACTGGCTCCTTGCTTCCATGAGGAACACAAAAGCTTTGCATCAACACTGAGTAACAACTGCTGAACACACCTGGGAGCATCTGCTTGCATCAAACGAGGGCTTCAAGCTGAGAATGGCAGCAGCAGCTTCCATCTGCAACAGAGAGCCAGGCAAAGGACAGGGACAGAGAATTCAGTGGAAAGACTGCGAGAATTCTGCTCCCAGACATCATTCCTGCTCACAGTGTCCCTTGTAGAAAGGGGACATCATTGCAGGCAGCCTGGACTGAGCATGTGGGGTTGGTTGTCTAGGGAACCTGCTCAGGCTTTTCCATTCTTTCCTTACAAACAGGAAAACTTCTCTGGGCCTGTGTGCAGGCAGAGCCCTGAGGAGAGCACTTGGCACATGGTGCCGTGGGCTGGGACAGCCAGCTGCAGAGCTGAAGGGAAGAAGCCCCGCTGTGTCACAATGGCTCCTTGGCTTCATGTGCATCACCTGTGTCACCATGGTCTCCTTGATTCCATGAGGCCCCACTGGGTCACAATGGCTCCTTGGCTTCATGTGCATCACCTGTGTCACCATGGTCTCCTTGATTCCATGAGGCCCCACTTTGTCACAATGGCTCCTTAGCTTCATGTGCATCACCTGTGTCACAATGGTCTCCTTGATTCCATGAGGCCCCACTTTGTCACAATGGCTCCTTGCTTCCATGATGTTCCGCAGTGTCACCATGCTCACCTTTGATCCACATTGTCATAATGGACAATTGCTTCCATGTGGCCCCACTGTGTCACAATAGCCCCTTGGTTCCATAGGTTTTCTAGAATGTAATGTATAATTTTCTACAATGTAACAATGGACTCCTTGGTTCTGTGAGCTACCCTGCTTTTTGCAGAGGTGTCCTTGGTTCCAACAAGGCCCCTCTGTGTCTCAGTGCACCCTGGCTTCCATGCGCATCTGGAGTATCACAAAGGCTCCTTGCTTCCACGAGGTCTTGCTGTGTCACAATGGATCCTGTGCTCCATGAGGCCCTCCAAAGTCATCATGGAGCCTTGATTCCATGTGCTTCCATTGTGTCCCAGGGATCGCCTTGGTTCCATCAGTTTCCTTAGTGGCACAATGCTCTCCATGCTTCCATGATTGCCCACAATGTCACAATGCTCTCCATGCTTCCATGAGGCCCTGCTTTGCCACAATGCTCCCCTTGTGTCCATGAGGCCCCGCTGTGTCCCAATGGACGGATGGTTCCATGAGGTTCCGTGCTGTCCCCATGGTCTTCTTGAATCCGCAGTGTAACAATGGACCATTGCTTCCAGGCGGCCTCTCTGTGTCACAAGGGGCTCCTTGATTCCAAGATTTGCCATGGTGTCACCATGGAGCCTTGTTTCTAGGAGGTTCTGTAGTGTCACAATTGTCTCCTTGATCCCAGGAGCCCCTGCAGTGTCACAATGGCTCCTTAGCTTCATGTGCATCACCTGTGTCACCATGGTCTCCTTGATTCCATGAGGCGCCACTTTGTCACAATGGCTCCTTGGCTTCATGTGCATCACCTGTGTCACCATGGTCTCCTTGATTCCATGAGGCGCCACTATGTCACAATGGCTCCTTGGCTTCATGTGCATCACCTGTGTCACCATGGTCTCCTTGATTCCATGAGGCCCCACTGGGTCACAATGGCTCCTTGGCTTCATGTGCATCACCTGCAGTGTCACAATGGCTCCTTGCTTCCATGAGGAACACAAAAGCTTTGCATCAACACTGAGCAACAGCTGCTGAACACACCTGGGAGCATCTGCTTGCATCAAACGAGGGCTTCAAGCTGAGAAAGGCACCAGCAGCTTCCATCTGCAACAGAGAGCCAGGCAAAGGACAGGGACAGAGAATTCCGTGGAAAGACTGCGAGAATTCTGCTCCCAGACATCATTCCTGCTCACAGTGTCCCTTGTAGAAAGGGGACATCATTGCAGGCAGCCTGGACTGAGCATGTGGGGTTGGTTGTCTAGGAAACCTGCTCAGGCTTTTTCATTCTTTCCTTACAAACAGGAAAACTTCTCTGGGCCTGTGTGCAGGGAGAGCCCTGAGGAGAGCACTTGGCACATGGTGCCTCGGTCTGGGACAGCCAGCTGCAGAGCTGAAGGGAAGAAGCCCCGCTGTGTCACAATGGCTCCTTGGCTTCATGTGCATCACCTGTGTCACCATGGTCTCCTTGATTCCATGAGGCCCCACTGGGTCACAATGGCTCCTTGGCTTCATGTGCATCACCTGTGTCACAATGGTCTCCTTGATTCCATGAGGCCCCGCTGTGTCACAATGGCTCCTTGGCTTCATGTGCATCACCTGCCTCACAATGGTCTCCTTGATTCCATGAGGCCCCACTGGGTCACAATGGCTCCTTGGCTTCATGTGCATCACCTGTGTCACCATGGTCTCCTTGATTCCATGAGGCCCCACTGGGTCACAATGGCTCCTTGCTTCATGTGCATCAGCTGTGTCACCATGGTCTCCTTGATTCCATGAGGCCCCACTATGTCACAATGGCTCCTTGGCTTCATGTGCATCACCTGCCTCACAATGGTCTCCTTGATTCCATGAGGCCCCACTGGGTCACCATGGTCTCCTTGGCTTGCATGTGGCCCCACTGTGTCACAATGGCCCCTTGCTTCCATAGGTTTTCTATTGTAACAATGGACTCCTTGGTTCTGTGAGCTACCCTGCTTTTTGCAGAGGTGTCTTTGGTTCCAACAAGGCCCTGCTGTGTCTCATCAGGAACACATTTCCATGTGGTTCCATGATACCCCACGGTGTCACCATGGAGCCTTGTTTCTAGGAGGTTCTGTACTGTCACAATTGTCTCCTTGATGCCATGAGCCCCTGCAGTGTCACACTGGCTCCTTGCTTCCATGAGGAACACAAAAGCTTTGCATCAACACTGAGTAACAACTGCTGAACACACCTGGGAGCATCTGCTTGCATCAAACGAGGGCTTCAAGCTGAGAATGGCAGCAGCAGCTTCCATCTGCAACAGAGAGCCAGGCAAAGGACAGGGACAGAGAATTCAGTGGAAAGACTGCGAGAATTCTGCTCCCAGACATCATTCCTGCTCACAGTGTCCCTTGTAGAAAGGGGACATCATTGCAGGCAGCCTGGACTGAGCATGTGGGGTTGGTTGTCTAGGGAACCTGCTCAGGCTTTTCCATTCTTTCCTTACAAACAGGAAAACTTCTCTGGGCCTGTGTGCAGGCAGAGCCCTGAGGAGAGCACTTGGCACATGGTGCCGTGGGCTGGGACAGCCAGCTGCAGAGCTGAAGGGAAGAAGCCCCGCTGTGTCACAATGGCTCCTTGGCTTCATGTGCATCACCTGTGTCACCATGGTCTCCTTGATTCCATGAGGCCCCACTGGGTCACAATGGCTCCTTGGCTTCATGTGCATCACCTGTGTCACCATGGTCTCCTTGATTCCATGAGGCCCCACTTTGTCACAATGGCTCCTTAGCTTCATGTGCATCACCTGTGTCACAATGGTCTCCTTGATTCCATGAGGCCCCACTTTGTCACAATGGCTCCTTGCTTCCATGATGTTCCGCAGTGTCACCATGCTCACCTTTGATCCACATTGTCATAATGGACAATTGCTTCCATGTGGCCCCACTGTGTCACAATAGCCCCTTGGTTCCATAGGTTTTCTAGAATGTAATGTATAATTTTCTACAATGTAACAATGGACTCCTTGGTTCTGTGAGCTACCCTGCTTTTTGCAGAGGTGTCCTTGGTTCCAACAAGGCCCCTCTGTGTCTCAGTGCACCCTGGCTTCCATGCGCATCTGGAGTATCACAAAGGCTCCTTGCTTCCACGAGGTCTTGCTGTGTCACAATGGATCCTGTGCTCCATGAGGCCCTCCAAAGTCATCATGGAGCCTTGATTCCATGTGCTTCCATTGTGTCCCAGGGATCGCCTTGGTTCCATCAGTTTCCTTAGTGGCACAATGCTCTCCATGCTTCCATGATTGCCCACAATGTCACAATGCTCTCCATGCTTCCATGAGGCCCTGCTTTGCCACAATGCTCCCCTTGTGTCCATGAGGCCCCGCTGTGTCCCAATGGACGGATGGTTCCATGAGGTTCCGTGCTGTCCCCATGGTCTTCTTGAATCCGCAGTGTAACAATGGACCATTGCTTCCAGGCGGCCTCTCTGTGTCACAAGGGGCTCCTTGATTCCAAGATTTGCCATGGTGTCACCATGGAGCCTTGTTTCTAGGAGGTTCTGTAGTGTCACAATTGTCTCCTTGATCCCAGGAGCCCCTGCAGTGTCACAATGGCTCCTTAGCTTCATGTGCATCACCTGTGTCACCATGGTCTCCTTGATTCCATGAGGCGCCACTTTGTCACAATGGCTCCTTGGCTTCATGTGCATCACCTGTGTCACCATGGTCTCCTTGATTCCATGAGGCGCCACTATGTCACAATGGCTCCTTGGCTTCATGTGCATCACCTGTGTCACCATGGTCTCCTTGATTCCATGAGGCCCCACTGGGTCACAATGGCTCCTTGGCTTCATGTGCATCACCTGCAGTGTCACAATGGCTCCTTGCTTCCATGAGGAACACAAAAGCTTTGCATCAACACTGAGCAACAGCTGCTGAACACACCTGGGAGCATCTGCTTGCATCAAACGAGGGCTTCAAGCTGAGAAAGGCACCAGCAGCTTCCATCTGCAACAGAGAGCCAGGCAAAGGACAGGGACAGAGAATTCCGTGGAAAGACTGCGAGAATTCTGCTCCCAGACATCATTCCTGCTCACAGTGTCCCTTGTAGAAAGGGGACATCATTGCAGGCAGCCTGGACTGAGCATGTGGGGTTGGTTGTCTAGGAAACCTGCTCAGGCTTTTTCATTCTTTCCTTACAAACAGGAAAACTTCTCTGGGCCTGTGTGCAGGGAGAGCCCTGAGGAGAGCACTTGGCACATGGTGCCTCGGTCTGGGACAGCCAGCTGCAGAGCTGAAGGGAAGAAGCCCCGCTGTGTCACAATGGCTCCTTGGCTTCATGTGCATCACCTGTGTCACCATGGTCTCCTTGATTCCATGAGGCCCCACTGGGTCACAATGGCTCCTTGGCTTCATGTGCATCACCTGTGTCACAATGGTCTCCTTGATTCCATGAGGCCCCGCTGTGTCACAATGGCTCCTTGGCTTCATGTGCATCACCTGCCTCACAATGGTCTCCTTGATTCCATGAGGCCCCACTGGGTCACAATGGCTCCTTGGCTTCATGTGCATCACCTGTGTCACCATGGTCTCCTTGATTCCATGAGGCCCCACTGGGTCACAATGGCTCCTTGCTTCATGTGCATCAGCTGTGTCACCATGGTCTCCTTGATTCCATGAGGCCCCACTATGTCACAATGGCTCCTTGGCTTCATGTGCATCACCTGCCTCACAATGGTCTCCTTGATTCCATGAGGCCCCACTGGGTCACCATGGTCTCCTTGGCTTGCATGTGGCCCCACTGTGTCACAATGGCCCCTTGCTTCCATAGGTTTTCTATTGTAACAATGGACTCCTTGGTTCTGTGAGCTACCCTGCTTTTTGCAGAGGTGTCTTTGGTTCCAACAAGGCCCTGCTGTGTCTCATCAGGAACACATTTCCATGTGGTTCCATGATACCCCACGGTGTCACCATGGAGCCTTGTTTCTAGGAGGTTCTGTACTGTCACAATTGTCTCCTTGATGCCATGAGCCCCTGCAGTGTCACACTGGCTCCTTGCTTCCATGAGGAACACAAAAGCTTTGCATCAACACTGAGTAACAACTGCTGAACACACCTGGGAGCATCTGCTTGCATCAAACGAGGGCTTCAAGCTGAGAATGGCAGCAGCAGCTTCCATCTGCAACAGAGAGCCAGGCAAAGGACAGGGACAGAGAATTCAGTGGAAAGACTGCGAGAATTCTGCTCCCAGACATCATTCCTGCTCACAGTGTCCCTTGTAGAAAGGGGACATCATTGCAGGCAGCCTGGACTGAGCATGTGGGGTTGGTTGTCTAGGGAACCTGCTCAGGCTTTTCCATTCTTTCCTTACAAACAGGAAAACTTCTCTGGGCCTGTGTGCAGGCAGAGCCCTGAGGAGAGCACTTGGCACATGGTGCCGTGGGCTGGGACAGCCAGCTGCAGAGCTGAAGGGAAGAAGCCCCGCTGTGTCACAATGGCTCCTTGGCTTCATGTGCATCACCTGTGTCACCATGGTCTCCTTGATTCCATGAGGCCCCACTGGGTCACAATGGCTCCTTGGCTTCATGTGCATCACCTGTGTCACCATGGTCTCCTTGATTCCATGAGGCCCCACTTTGTCACAATGGCTCCTTGGCTTCATGTGCATCACCTGTGTCACCATGGTCTCCTTGATTCCATGAGGCGCCACTATGTCACAATGGCTCCTTGGCTTCATGTGCATCACCTGTGTCACCATGGTCTCCTTGATTCCATGAGGCCCCACTGGGTCACAATGGCTCCTTGGCTTCATGTGCATCACCTGCAGTGTCACAATGGCTCCTTGCTTCCATGAGGAACACAAAAGCTTTGCATCAACACTGAGCAACAGCTGCTGAACACACCTGGGAGCATCTGCTTGCATCAAACGAGGGCTTCAAGCTGAGAAAGGCAGCAGCAGCTTCCATCTGCAACAGAGAGCCAGGCAAAGGACAGGGACAGAGAATTCCGTGGAAAGACTGCGAGAATTCTGCTCCCAGACATCATTCCTGCTCACAGTGTCCCTTGTAGAAAGGGGACATCATTGCAGGCAGCCTGGACTGAGCATGTGGGGTTGGTTGTCTAGGAAACCTGCTCAGGCTTTTTCATTCTTTCCTTACAAACAGGAAAACTTCTCTGGGCCTGTGTGCAGGCAGAGCCCTGAGGAGAGCACTTGGCACATGGTGCCGTGGGCTGGGACAGCCAGCTGCAGAGCTGAAGGGAAGAAGCCCCGCTGTGTCACAATGGCTCCTTGGCTTCATGTGCATCACCTGTGTCACCATGGTCTCCTTGATTCCATGAGGCCCCACTGGGTCACAATGGCTCCTTGGCTTCATGTGCATCACCTGTGTCACAATGGTCTCCTTGATTCCATGAGGCCCCGCTGTATCACAATGGCTCCTTGGCTTCATGTGCATCACCTGTGTCACCATGGTCTCCTTGATTCCATGAGGCCCCACTGGGTCACAATGGCTCCTTGGCTTCATGTGCATCACCTGTGTCACCATGGTCTCCTTGATTCCATGAGGCCCCACTGGGTCACAATGGCTCCGTGGCTTCCATGTGGCCCCACTGTGTCACAATGGTCTCCTTGCTTCCATAGGTTTTCTATTGTAACACTGGACTCCTTGGTTCTGTGAGCTACCCTGCTTTTTGCAGAGGTGTCTTTGGTTCCAACAAGGCCCTGCTGTGTCTCATCAGGAACACATTTCCATGTGGTTCCATGATTCGCCACGGTGTCACCATGGAGCCTTGTTTCTAGGAGGTTCTGTACTGTCACAATTGTCTCCTTGATGCCATGAGCCCCTGCAGTGTCACAATGGCTCCTTGCTTCCATGAGGAACACAAAAGCTTTGCATCAACACTGAGCAACAGCTGCTGAACACACCTGGGAGCATCTGCTTGCATCAAAAGAGGGCTTCAAGCGGAGAATGGCAGCAGCAGCTTCCATCTGCAACAGAGAGCCAGGCAAAGGACAGGGACAGAGAATTCCATGGAAAGACTGCGAGAATTCTGCTCCCAGAGATCATTCCTGCTCACAGTGTCCCTTGTAGAAAGGGGACATCATTGCAGGCAGCCTGGACTGAGCATGTGGGGTTGGTTGTCTATGGAACCTGCTCAGGCTTTTCCATTCTTTCCTTACAAACAGGAAAACTTCTCTGGGCCTGTGTGCAGGGAGAGCCCTGAGGAGAGCACTTGGCACATGGTGCCGTGGGCTGGGACAGCCAGCTGCAGAGCTGAAGGGAAGAAGCCCCGCTGTGTCACAATGGCTCCTTGGCTTCATGTGCATCACCTGTGTCACCATGGTCTCCTTGATTCCATGAGGCCCCACTGGGTCACAATGGCTCCTTGGCTTCATGTGCATCACCTGTGTCACCATGGTCTCCTTGATTCCATGAGGCCCCACTTTGTCACAATGGCTCCTTGGCTTCATGTGCATCACCTGTGTCACCATGGTCTCCTTGATTCCATGAGGCCCCACTTTGTCACAATGGCTCCTTAGCTTCATGTGCATCACCTGTGTCACAATGGTCTCCTTGATTCCATGAGGCCCCACTTTGTCACAATGGCTCCTTGGCTTCCATGAGGTTCCGCAGTGTCACCATGCTCACCTTTGATCCACATTGTCATAATGGACAATTGCTTCCATGTGGCCCCACTGTGTCACAATAGCCCCTTAGTTCCATAGGTTTTCTAGAATGTAATGTATAATTTTCTACAATGGAACAATGGACTCCTTGGTTCTGTGAGCTACCTTGCTTTTTGCAGAGGTGTCCTTGGTTCCAACAAGGCCCCTCTGTGTCTCAGTGCACCCTGGCTTCCATGCGCATCTGGAGTATCACAAAGGCTCCTTGCTTCCACGAGGTCTTGCTGTGTCGCAATGGATCCTGTGCTCCATGAGGCCCTCCAAAGTCATCATGGAGCCTTGATTCCATGTGCTTCCATTGTGTCCCAGGGATCGCCTTGGTTCCATCAGTTTCCTTAGTGGCACAATGCTCTCCATGCTTCCATGATTGCCCACAATGTCACAATGCTCTCCATGCTTCCATGAGGCCCTGCTTTGCCACAATGCTCCCCTTGTGTCCATGAGGCCCCGCTGTGTCCCAATGGACGGATGGTTCCATGAGGTTCCGTGCTGTCCCCATGGTCTTCTTGAATCCGCAGTGTAACAATGGACCATTACTTCCAGGTGGCCTCTCTGTGTCACAAGGGGCTCCTTGATTCAAAGATTCGCCATGGTGTCACCATGGAGCCTTGTTTCTAGGAGGTTCTGTAGTGTCACAATTGTCTCCTTGATCCCATGAGCCCCACTGTGTCACAATGGCTCCTTGCTTCATGTGCATCACCTGTGTCACCATGGTCTCCTTGATTCCATGAGGCGCCACTATGTCACAATGGCTCCTTGGCTTCATGTGCATCACCTGTGTCACCATGGTCTCCTTGATTCCATGAGGCCCCGCTGTGTCACAATGGCTCCTTGGCTTCATGTGCATCACCTGTGTCACCATGGTCTCCTTGATTCCATGAGGCCCCACTGGGTCACAATGGCTCCTTGGCTTCATGTGCATCACCTGTGTCACCATGGTCTCCTTGATTCCATGAGGCCCCACTGGGTCACAATGGCTCCGTGGCTTCCATGTGGCCCCACTGTGTCACAATGGCCCCTTGCTTCCATAGGTTTTCTATTGTAACAATGGACTCCTTGGTTCTGTGAGCTACCCTGCTTTTTGCAGAGGTGTCTTTGGTTCCAACAAGGCCCTGCTGTGTCTCATCAGGAACACATTTCCATGTGGTTCCATGATTCCCCACAGTGTCACCATGGAGCCTTGTTTCTAGGAGGTTCTGTACTGTCACAATTGTCTCCTTGATGCCATGAGCCCCTGCAGTGTCACAATGGCTCCTTGCTTCCATGAGGAACACAAAAGCTTTGCATCAACACTGAGCAACAGCTGCTGAACACACCTGGGAGCATCTGCTTGCATCAAACGAGGGCTTCAAGCTGAGAATGGCAGCAGCAGCTTCCATCTGCAACAGAGAGCCAGGCAAAGGACAGGGACAGAGAATTCAGTGGAAAGACTGCGAGAATTCTGCTCCCAGAGATCATTCCTGCTCACAGTGTCCCTTGTAGAAAGGGGACATCATTGCAGGCAGCCTGGACTGAGCATGTGGGGTTGGTTGTCTAGGGAACCTGCTCAGGCTTTTCCATTCTTTCCTTACAAACAGGAAAACTTCTCTGGGCCTGTGTGCAGGCAGAGCCCTGAGGAGAGCACTTGGCACATGGTGCCGTGGGCTGGGACAGCCAGCTGCAGAGCTGAAGGGAAGAAGCCCCGCTGTGTCACAATGGCTCCTTGGCTTCATGTGCATCACCTGTGTCACCATGGTCTCCTTGATTCCATGAGGCCCCACTGGGTCACAATGGCTCCTTGGCTTCATGTGCATCACCTGTGTCACCATGGTCTCCTTGATTCCATGAGGCCCCACTGGGTCACAATGGCTCCGTGGCTTCCATGTGGCCCCACTGTGTCACAATGGTCTCCTTGCTTCCATAGGTTTTCTATTGTAACAATGGACTCCTTGGTTCTGTGAGCTACCCTGCTTTTTGCAGAGGTGTCTTTGGTTCCAACAAGGCCCTGCTGTGTCTCATCAGGAACACATTTCCATGTGGTTCCATGATTCCCCACGGTGTCACCATGGAGCCTTGTTTCTAGGAGGTTCTGTACTGTCACAATTGTCTCCTTGATGCCATGAGCCCCTGCAGTGTCACAATGGCTCCTTGCTTCCATGAGGAACACAAAAGCTTTGCATCAACACTGAGCAACAGCTGCTGAACACACCTGGGAGCATCTGCTTGCATCAAAAGAGGGCTTCAAGCTGAGAATGGCAGCAGCAGCTTCCACCTGCAACAGAGAGCCAGGCAAAGGACAGGGACAGAGAATTCCATGGAAAGACTGCGAGAATTCTGCTCCCAGAGATCATTCCTGCTCACAGTGTCCCTTGTAGAAAGGGGACATCATTGCAGGCAGCCTGGACTGAGCATGTGGGGTTGGTTGTCTAGGGAACCTGCTCAGGCTTTTCCATTCTTTCCTTACAAACAGGAAAACTTCTCTGGGCCTGTGTGCAGGCAGAGCCCTGAGGAGAGCACTTGGCACATGGTGCCGTGGGCTGGGACAGCCAGCTGCAGAGCTGAAGGGAAGAAGCCCCGCTGTGTCACAATGGCTCCTTGGCTTCATGTGCATCACCTGTGTCACCATGGTCTCCTTGATTCCATGAGGCCCCACTGGGTCACAATGGCTCCTTGGCTTCATGTGCATCACCTGTGTCACCATGGTCTCCTTGATTCCATGAGGCCCCACTTTGTCACAATGGCTCCTTGGCTTCATGTGCATCACCTTTGTCACCATGGTCTCCTTGATTCCATGAGGCCCCACTTTGTCACAATGGCTCCTTGCTTCCATGAGGTTCCGCAGTGTCACCATGCTCACCTTTGATCCACATTGTCATAATGGACAATTGCTTCCATGTGGCCCCACTGTGTCACAATAGCCCCTTAGTTCCATAGGTTTTCTAGAATGTAATGTATAATTTTCTACAATGGAACAATGGACTCCTTGGTTCTGTGAGCTACCTTGCTTTTTGCAGAGGTGTCCTTGGTTCCAACAAGGCCCCTCTGTGTCTCAGTGCACCCTGGCTTCCATGCGCATCTGGAGTATCACAAAGGCTCCTTGGTTCCACGAGGTCTTGCTGTGTCGCAATGGATCCTGTGCTCCATGAGGCCCTCCAAAGTCATCATGGAGCCTTGATTCCATGTGCTTCCATTGTGTCCCAGGGATCGCCTTGGTTCCATCAGTTTCCTTAGTGGCACAATGCTCTCCATGCTTCCATGATTGCCCACAATGTCACAATGCTCTCCATGCTTCCATGAGGCCCTGCTTTGCCACAATGGTCCCCTTGTGTCCATGAGGCCCCGCTGTGTCCCAATGGACGGATGGTTCCATGAGGTTCCGTGCTGTCCCCATGGTCTTCTTGAATCCGCAGTGTAACAATGGACCATTACTTCCAGGTGGCCTCTCTGTGTCACAAGGGGCTCCTTGATTCAAAGATTCGCCATGGTGTCACCATGGAGCCTTGTTTCTAGGAGGTTCTGTAGTGTCACAATTGTCTCCTTGATCCCATGAGCCCCACTGTGTCACAATGGCTCCTTGCTTCATGTGCATCACCTGTGTCACCATGGTCTCCTTGATTCCATGAGGCGCCACTATGTCACAATGGCTCCTTGGCTTCATGTGCATCACCTGTGTCACCATGGTCTCCTTGATTCCATGAGGCCCCACTGTGTCACAATGGCTCCTTGGCTTCATGTGCATCACCTGCAGTGTCACAATGGCTCCTTGCTTCCATGAGGAACACAAAAGCTTTGCATCAACACTGAGCAACAGCTGCTGAACACACCTGGGAGCATCTGCTTGCATCAAACGAGGGCTTCAAGCTGAGAAAGGCAGCAGCAGCTTCCATCTGCAACAGAGAGCCAGGCAAAGGACAGGGACAGAGAATTCAGTGGAAAGACTGCGAGAATTCTGCTCCCAGACATCATTCCTGCTCACAGTGTCCCTTGTAGAAAGGGGACATCATTGCAGGCAGCCTGGACTGAGCATGTGGGGTTGGTTGTCTAGGAAACCTGCTCAGGCTTTTTCATTCTTTCCTTACAAACAGGAAAACTTCTCTGGGCCTGTGTGCAGGCAGAGCCCTGAGGAGAGCACTTGGCACATGGTGCCGTGGGCTGGGACAGCCAGCTGCAGAGCTGAAGGGAAGAAGCCCCGCTGTGTCACAATGGCTCCTTGGCTTCATGTGCATCACCTGTGTCACCATGGTCTCCTTGATTCCATGAGGCCCCACTGGGTCACAATGGCTCCTTGGCTTCATGTGCATCACCTGTGTCACCATGGTCTCCTTGATTCCATGAGGCCCCACTGGGTCACAATGGCTCCTTGGCTTCATGTGCATCACCTGTGTCACCATGGTCTCCTTGATTCCATGAGGCCCCACTGGGTCACAATGGCTCCGTGGCTTCCATGTGGCCCCACTGTGTCACAATGGCCCCTTGCTTCCATAGGTTTTCTATTGTAACAATGGACTCCTTGGTTCTGTGAGCTACCCTGCTTTTTGCAGAGGTGTCTTTGGTTCCAACAAGGCCCTGCTGTGTCTCATCAGGAACACATTTCCATGTGGTTCCATGATTCCCCACAGTGTCACCATGGAGCCTTGTTTCTAGGAGGTTCTGTACTGTCACAATTGTCTCCTTGATGCCATGAGCCCCTGCAGTGTCACAATGGCTCCTTGCTTCCATGAGGAACACAAAAGCTTTGCATCAACACTGAGCAACAGCTGCTGAACACACCTGGGAGCATCTGCTTGCATCAAACGAGGGCTTCAAGCTGAGAATGGCAGCAGCAGCTTCCATCTGCAACAGAGAGCCAGGCAAAGGACAGGGACAGAGAATTCAGTGGAAAGACTGCGAGAATTCTGCTCCCAGAGATCATTCCTGCTCACAGTGTCCCTTGTAGAAAGGGGACATCATTGCAGGCAGCCTGGACTGAGCATGTGGGGTTGGTTGTCTAGGGAACCTGCTCAGGCTTTTCCATTCTTTCCTTACAAACAGGAAAACTTCTCTGGGCCTGTGTGCAGGCAGAGCCCTGAGGAGAGCACTTGGCACATGGTGCCGTGGGCTGGGACAGCCAGCTGCAGAGCTGAAGGGAAGAAGCCCCGCTGTGTCACAATGGCTCCTTGGCTTCATGTGCATCACCTGTGTCACCATGGTCTCCTTGATTCCATGAGGCCCCACTGGGTCACAATGGCTCCTTGGCTTCATGTGCATCACCTGTGTCACCATGGTCTCCTTGATTCCATGAGGCCCCACTGGGTCACAATGGCTCCGTGGCTTCCATGTGGCCCCACTGTGTCACAATGGTCTCCTTGCTTCCATAGGTTTTCTATTGTAACAATGGACTCCTTGGTTCTGTGAGCTACCCTGCTTTTTGCAGAGGTGTCTTTGGTTCCAACAAGGCCCTGCTGTGTCTCATCAGGAACACATTTCCATGTGGTTCCATGATTCCCCACGGTGTCACCATGGAGCCTTGTTTCTAGGAGGTTCTGTACTGTCACAATTGTCTCCTTGATGCCATGAGCCCCTGCAGTGTCACAATGGCTCCTTGCTTCCATGAGGAACACAAAAGCTTTGCATCAACACTGAGCAACAGCTGCTGAACACACCTGGGAGCATCTGCTTGCATCAAAAGAGGGCTTCAAGCTGAGAATGGCAGCAGCAGCTTCCACCTGCAACAGAGAGCCAGGCAAAGGACAGGGACAGAGAATTCCATGGAAAGACTGCGAGAATTCTGCTCCCAGAGATCATTCCTGCTCACAGTGTCCCTTGTAGAAAGGGGACATCATTGCAGGCAGCCTGGACTGAGCATGTGGGGTTGGTTGTCTAGGGAACCTGCTCAGGCTTTTCCATTCTTTCCTTACAAACAGGAAAACTTCTCTGGGCCTGTGTGCAGGCAGAGCCCTGAGGAGAGCACTTGGCACATGGTGCCGTGGGCTGGGACAGCCAGCTGCAGAGCTGAAGGGAAGAAGCCCCGCTGTGTCACAATGGCTCCTTGGCTTCATGTGCATCACCTGTGTCACCATGGTCTCCTTGATTCCATGAGGCCCCACTGGGTCACAATGGCTCCTTGGCTTCATGTGCATCACCTGTGTCACCATGGTCTCCTTGATTCCATGAGGCCCCACTTTGTCACAATGGCTCCTTGGCTTCATGTGCATCACCTTTGTCACCATGGTCTCCTTGATTCCATGAGGCCCCACTTTGTCACAATGGCTCCTTGCTTCCATGAGGTTCCGCAGTGTCACCATGCTCACCTTTGATCCACATTGTCATAATGGACAATTGCTTCCATGTGGCCCCACTGTGTCACAATAGCCCCTTAGTTCCATAGGTTTTCTAGAATGTAATGTATAATTTTCTACAATGGAACAATGGACTCCTTGGTTCTGTGAGCTACCTTGCTTTTTGCAGAGGTGTCCTTGGTTCCAACAAGGCCCCTCTGTGTCTCAGTGCACCCTGGCTTCCATGCGCATCTGGAGTATCACAAAGGCTCCTTGGTTCCACGAGGTCTTGCTGTGTCGCAATGGATCCTGTGCTCCATGAGGCCCTCCAAAGTCATCATGGAGCCTTGATTCCATGTGCTTCCATTGTGTCCCAGGGATCGCCTTGGTTCCATCAGTTTCCTTAGTGGCACAATGCTCTCCATGCTTCCATGATTGCCCACAATGTCACAATGCTCTCCATGCTTCCATGAGGCCCTGCTTTGCCACAATGGTCCCCTTGTGTCCATGAGGCCCCGCTGTGTCCCAATGGACGGATGGTTCCATGAGGTTCCGTGCTGTCCCCATGGTCTTCTTGAATCCGCAGTGTAACAATGGACCATTACTTCCAGGTGGCCTCTCTGTGTCACAAGGGGCTCCTTGATTCAAAGATTCGCCATGGTGTCACCATGGAGCCTTGTTTCTAGGAGGTTCTGTAGTGTCACAATTGTCTCCTTGATCCCATGAGCCCCACTGTGTCACAATGGCTCCTTGCTTCATGTGCATCACCTGTGTCACCATGGTCTCCTTGATTCCATGAGGCGCCACTATGTCACAATGGCTCCTTGGCTTCATGTGCATCACCTGTGTCACCATGGTCTCCTTGATTCCATGAGGCCCCACTGTGTCACAATGGCTCCTTGGCTTCATGTGCATCACCTGCAGTGTCACAATGGCTCCTTGCTTCCATGAGGAACACAAAAGCTTTGCATCAACACTGAGCAACAGCTGCTGAACACACCTGGGAGCATCTGCTTGCATCAAACGAGGGCTTCAAGCTGAGAAAGGCAGCAGCAGCTTCCATCTGCAACAGAGAGCCAGGCAAAGGACAGGGACAGAGAATTCAGTGGAAAGACTGCGAGAATTCTGCTCCCAGACATCATTCCTGCTCACAGTGTCCCTTGTAGAAAGGGGACATCATTGCAGGCAGCCTGGACTGAGCATGTGGGGTTGGTTGTCTAGGAAACCTGCTCAGGCTTTTTCATTCTTTCCTTACAAACAGGAAAACTTCTCTGGGCCTGTGTGCAGGCAGAGCCCTGAGGAGAGCACTTGGCACATGGTGCCGTGGGCTGGGACAGCCAGCTGCAGAGCTGAAGGGAAGAAGCCCCGCTGTGTCACAATGGCTCCTTGGCTTCATGTGCATCACCTGTGTCACCATGGTCTCCTTGATTCCATGAGGCCCCACTGGGTCACAATGGCTCCTTGGCTTCATGTGCATCACCTGTGTCACAATGGTCTCCTTGATTCCATGAGGCCCCGCTGTGTCACAATGGCTCCTTGGCTTCATGTGCATCACCTGTGTCACCATGGTCTCCTTGATTCCATGAGGCCCCACTGGGTCACAATGGCTCCTTGGCTTCATGTGCATCACCTGTGTCACCATGGTCTCCTTGATTCCATGAGGCCCCACTGGGTCACAATGGCTCCTTGGCTTCCATGTGGCCCCACTGTGTCACAATGGCCCCTTGCTTCCACAGGTTTTCTATTGTAACAATGGACTCCTTGATTCCATGAGGCCCCACTTTGTCACAATGGCTCCTTGCTTCCATGAGGTTCCGCAGTGTCACCATGCTCACCTTTGATCCACATTGTCATAATGGACAATTGCTTCCATGTGGCCCCACTGTGTCACAATAGCCCCTTAGTTCCATAGGTTTTCTAGAATGTAATGTATAATTTTCTACAATGGAACAATGGACTCCTTGGTTCTGTGAGCTACCTTGCTTTTTGCAGAGGTGTCCTTGGTTCCAACAAGGCCCCTCTGTGTCACAGTGCACCCTGGCTTCCATGCGCATCTGGAGTATCACAAAGGCTCCTTGCTTCCACGAGGTCTTGCTGTGTCACAATGGATCCTGTGCTCCATGAGGCCCTCCAAAGTCATCATGGAGCCTTGATTCCATGTGCTTCCATTGTGTCCCAGGGATCGCCTTGGTTCCATCAGTTTCCTTAGTGGCACAATGCTCTCCATGCTTCCATGATTGCCCACAATGTCACAATGCTCTCCATGCTTCCATGAGGCCCTGCTTTGCCACAATGCTCCCCTTGTGTCCATGAGGCCCCGCTGTGTCCCAATGGACGGATGGTTCCATGAGGTTCCGTGCTGTCCCCATGGTCTTCTTGAATCCGCAGTGTAACAATGGACCATTACTTCCAGGCGGCCTCTCTGTGTCACAAGGGGCTCCTTGATTCAAAGATTCGCCATGGTGTCACCATGGAGCCTTGTTTCTAGGAGGTTCTGTAGTGTCACAATTGTCTCCTTGATCCCATGAGCCCCACTGTGTCACAATGGCTCCTTGCTTCATGTGCATCACCTGTGTCACCATGGTCTCCTTGATTCCATGAGGCGCCACTATGTCACAATGGCTCCTTGGCTTCATGTGCATCACCTGCAGTGTCACAATGGCTCCTTGCTTCCATGAGGAACACAAAAGCTTTGCATCAACACTGAGCAACAGCTGCTGAACACACCTGGGAGCATCTGCTTGCATCAAACGAGGGCTTCAAGCTGAGAAAGGCAGCAGCAGCTTCCATCTGCAACAGAGAGCCAGGCAAAGGAGAGGGACAGAGAATTCAGTGGAAAGACTGCGAGAATTCTGCTCCCAGACATCATTCCTGCTCACAGTGTCCCTTGTAGAAAGGGGACATCATTGCAGGCAGCCTGGACTGAGCATGTGGGGTTGGTTGTCTAGGAAACCTGCTCAGGCTTTTTCATTCTTTCCTTACAAACAGGAAAACTTCTCTGGGCCTGTGTGCAGGGAGAGCCCTGAGGAGAGCACTTGGCACATGGTGCCGTGGGCTGGGACAGCCAGCTGCAGAGCTGAAGGGAAGAAGCCCCGCTGTGTCACAATGGCTCCTTGGCTTCATGTGCATCACCTGTGTCACCATGGTCTCCTTGATTCCATGAGGCCCCACTGGGTCACAATGGCTCCTTGGCTTCATGTGCATCACCTGTGTCACCATGGTCTCCTTGATTCCATGAGGCCCCACTGGGTCACAATGGCTCCGTGGCTTCCATGTGGCCCCACTGTGTCACAATGGTCTCCTTGCTTCCATAGGTTTTCTATTGTAACACTGGACTCCTTGGTTCTGTGAGCTACCCTGCTTTTTGCAGAGGTGTCTTTGGTTCCAACAAGGCCCTGCTGTGTCTCATGAGGAACACATTTCCATGTGGTTCCATGATTCCCCACGGTGTCACCATGGAGCCTTGTTTCTAGGAGGTTCTGTACTGTCACAATTGTCTCCTTGATGCCATGAGCCCCTGCAGTGTCACAATGGCTCCTTGCTTCCATGAGGAACACAAAAGCTTTGCATCAACACTGAGCAACAGCTGCTGAACACACCTGGGAGCATCTGCTTGCATCAAAAGAGGGCTTCAAGCGGAGAATTGCAGCAGCAGCTTCCATCTGCAACAGAGAGCCAGGCAAAGGACAGGGACAGAGAATTCCGTGGAAAGACTGCGAGAATTCTGCTCCCAGAGATCATTCCTGCTCACAGTGTCCCTTGTAGAAAGGGGACATCATTGCAGGCAGCCTGGACTGAGCATGTGGGGTTGGTTGTCTATGGAACCTGCTCAGGCTTTTCCATTCTTTCCTTACAAACAGGAAAACTTCTCTGGGCCTGTGTGCAGGGAGAGCCCTGAGGAGAGCACTTGGCACATGGTGCCGTGGGCTGGGACAGCCAGCTGCAGAGCTGAAGGGAAGAAGCCCCGCTGTGTCACAATGGCTCCTTGGCTTCATGTGCATCACCTGTGTCACCATGGTCTCCTTGATTCCATGAGGCCCCACTGGGTCACAATGGCTCCTTGGCTTCATGTGCATCACCTGTGTCACCATGGTCTCCTTGATTCCATGAGGCCCCACTTTGTCACAATGGCTCCTTGGCTTCATGTGCATCACCTTTGTCACCATGGTCTCCTTGATTCCATGAGGCCCCACTTTGTCACAATGGCTCCTTAGCTTCATGTGCATCACCTGTGTCACAATGGTCTCCTTGATTCCATGAGGCCCCACTTTGTCACAATGGCTCCTTGCTTCCATGAGGTTCCGCAGTGTCACCATGCTCACCTTTGATCCACATTGTCATAATGGACAATTGCTTCCATGTGGCCCCACTGTATCACAATAGCCCCTTGGTTCCATAGGTTTTCTAGAATGTAATGTATAATTTTCTACAATGGAACAATGGACTCCTTGGTTCTGTGAGCTACCTTGCTTTTTGCAGAGGTGTCCTTGGTTCCAACAAGGCCCCTCTGTGTCTCAGTGCACCCTGGCTTCCATGCGCATCTGGAGTATCACAAAGGCTCCTTGGTTCCACGAGGTCTTGCTGTGTCGCAATGGATCCTGTGCTCCATGAGGCCCTCCAAAGTCATCATGGAGCCTTGATTCCATGTGCTTCCATTGTGTCCCAGGGATCGCCTTGGTTCCATCAGTTTCCTTAGTGGCACAATGCTCTCCATGCTTCCATGATTGCCCACAATGTCACAATGCTCTCCATGCTTCCATGAGGCCCTGCTTTGCCACAATGCTCCCCTTGTGTCCATGAGGCCCCGCTGTGTCCCAATGGACGGATGGTTCCATGAGGTTCCGTGCTGTCCCCATGGTCTTCTTGAATCCGCAGTGTAACAATGGACCATTACTTCCAGGTGGCCTCTCTGTGTCACAAGGGGCTCCTTGATTCAAAGATTCGCCATGGTGTCACCATGGAGCCTTGTTTCTAGGAGGTTCTGTAGTGTCACAATTGTCTCCTTGATCCCATGAGCCCCACTGTGTCACAATGGCTCCTTGCTTCATGTGCATCACCTGTGTCACCATGGTCTCCTTGATTCCATGAGGCGCCACTATGTCACAATGGCTCCTTGGCTTCATGTGCATCACCTGTGTCACCATGGTTTCCTTGATTCCATGAGGCCCCACTGTGTCACAATGGCTCCTTGGCTTCATGTGCATCACCTGCAGTGCCACAATGGCTCCTTGCTTCCATGAGGAACACAAAAGCTTTGCATCAACACTGAGCAACAGCTGCTGAACACACCTGGGAGCATCTGCTTGCATCAAAAGAGGGCTTCAAGCTGAGAAAGGCAGCAGCAGCTTCCATCTGCAACAGAGAGCCAGGCAAAGGACAGGGACAGAGAATTCAGTGGAAAGACTGCGAGAATTCTGCTCCCAGACATCATTCCTGCTCACAGTGTCCCTTGTAGAAAGGGGACATCATTGCAGGCAGCCTGGACTGAGCATGTGGGGTTGGTTGTCTAGGAAACCTGCTCAGGCTTTTTCATTCTTTCCTTACAAACAGGAAAACTTCTCTGGGCCTGTGTGCAGGGAGAGCCCTGAGGAGAGCACTTGGCACATGGTGCCGTGGGCTGGGACAGCCAGCTGCAGAGCTGAAGGGAAGAAGCCCCGCTGTGTCACAATGGCTCCTTGGCTTCATGTGCATCACCTGTGTCACCATGGTCTCCTTGATTCCATGAGGCCCCACTGGGTCACAATGGCTCCTTGGCTTCATGTGCATCACCTGTGTCACCATGGTCTCCTTGATTCCATGAGGCCCCACTGGGTCACAATGGCTCCTTGGCTTCATGTGCATCACCTGTGTCACCATGGTCTCCTTGATTCCATGAGGCCCCACTGGGTCACAATGGCTCCTTGGCTTCATGTGCATCACCTGTGTCACCATGGTCTCCTTGATTCCATGAGGCCCCACTGTGTCACAATGGCTCCTTGGCTTCATGTGCATCACCTGTGTCACCATGGTCTCCTTGATTCCATGAGGCCCCACTGGGTCACAATGGCTCCTTGGCTTCATGTGCATCACCTGTGTCACCATGGTCTCCTTGATTCCATGAGGCCCCACTGGGTCACAATGGCTCCTTGGCTTCATGTGCATCACCTGTGTCACCATGGTCTCCTTGATTCCATGAGGCCCCACTGGGTCACAATGGCTCCTTGGCTTCATGTGCATCACCTGTGTCACCATGGTCTCCTTGATTCCATGAGGCCCCACTGGGTCACAATGGCTCCTTGGCTTCATGTGCATCACCTGCAGTGTCACAATGGCTCCTTGCTTCCATGAGGAACACAAAAGCTTTGCATCAACACTGAGCAACAGCTGCTGAACACACCTGGGAGCATCTGCTTGCATCAAAAGAGGGCTTCAAGCTGAGAAAGGCAGCAGCAGCTTCCATCTGCAACAGAGAGCCAGGCAAAGGACAGGGACAGAGAATTCCGTGGAAAGACTGCGAGAATTCTGCTCCCAGAGATCATTCCTGCTCACAGTGTCCCTTGTAGAAAGGGGACATCATTGCAGGCAGCCTGGACTGAGCATGTGGTGTTGGGGTCCCTCCCCTGCCGTGTAGCCCTGGGGGAGGGGCCCTGAGGGCACAGACACGGGGCTTCCCTGTCCCTGCTCAGCCTCGTTCCCGTTGGTTGGTTTGTGTTCCCTGCGCGGGCAGAAGGACCCTTGGTCCCGTGACTGGAACAGTTCCTGAGCAGAGCTCCGGCCATGCGGCTGGAGAAATAAACATCTCTCTGAAACAGCTATCAAGAATCTGTCTGTCCATATATATTTCCTTTCCACGGGACTCCTGGTTTGATATATGCGTGTTGCAGGATCCCCACTGCAACAAATGGTGGAGATTTGTGAGCAGAACGATCCCCGATCCCTAAGCGACTGATTTGTGTGAGTAAACCCTGGAAACTTTGGATTCCTCTTCTTGGTTTTGCTTTGCTATTCCATATCTAAACTATGGAGGAACCGTGGGAAGACTCTTGGCTCTCAGAGCCGCATATGGACATTTATCTTAAACTTAAAATGATTCTTGAACAACGATTTGTAAATTTTAGCTTGATTCAAGCTCAAAAAGAACTGAAACACTTCCTGGCATGGTTGTTTAAGAACTTTTTTTATGTTTCTTGGGATTTAATTCTTACCAAGGGCTTTTGGAAAACCGTTTGGACACAGTTAATACTGGAGTCAAAATATATGCCGATGGAAGAATATTTTCGTGAATATTATTTAGTTACCGAGACTGTTGAGCAATGTCAGCTGTGTCCTGGCGAAGGGAATCCTGGCGCAGGGACCGTGCGGCCCAGGCCACGTGCACCGAGCGCTCTGCGAGCAGCAGCGAGGCAGTTCCCGCGTGCGGGCGGAGCCACGCGAGCCGCAGTGTCGGTGGCGGAGCGAGGCGCGGCGGGAGCGGCGGGACCCGGCAGTGCCTGCCCGGACCCGCGCAGCGCGTGGTGGAGCGAGCCCCGTGAACGCCCGGCCGAGAGGGGCGGCGCGCGGGCGGTGGCTGGCGGCGGTGGCGGTGGAACGGAGCCGCGCCCAGCCGAGACGCGCGCTGGAGCGGGGCACGGGGGAGTCGTCGCTCGGGGGCCCGGCCGAGACGTGGGTGCAGCGCCCGACAGCGGCAACGAAGCTGCGACCAGAGGAGGCGACGCACGGAGAACTGAGCGGCACGGCCCGGCCCGGCCCGCGCGGCCCCGAACGCGACCCCGGGAAGAGCGCGCAGGCACCAGCAGCCCCGACAATTCCAACACGGGAGCGACCGAAAGAGAGAGCAAAGACGCAGCGAGACAGAAAACAGCAGCCACTCGGAAAAAGGAAAAGATCATAGCAACTAAGACCTTAGGGATAGTAAAATGGTATAATGTTAAGCAAAATTATGGTTTTATAACAAGGTGTGACAACCAGCAAGACATATTCGTGCATAGAACTGCTATTAAAAAGAATAACCCTGAAAAATGCATCCCAAGCTTGGGAGATGGAGAGGTGGTGGAATTTAATATTGTACTAGGGAGAAAAGGGTTACAAGCATCGCAGGTCACTGGGCCTGATGGTGTTCCTGTAAAAGGCAGTATATATGCAAAAAATCGTAGTCATGTTAGACAGTATCTCCATTGTAAGCCCCCCCTACAGTTTCCCTTTCCTAATCCCACCTTTCCCTTTTACCCTATATCCTATTACCCCCAGTGTACTCCCAATCCGTTTTTTCATCCATGGTTTCCCTCACAAAACCATGCTTTTGCCAATTGTTTCCCCAAAAATCCCTTTCCAATGCCGAGTGGGGGATGAAAAGGGGGAGGGAAGAAGTTAAACCCTCTCCTGCCTCAGTTTCCCCACAAAGCATGCTCAGAGAATTCTGTCTCCCTTCTGTCAGCCCTAAGATGTTCCACAGAATCTGTTTGGACATTTAAAGACTCAGGAGGGTGGCTTGTTTTGTTTTGAAACTGTTCTTGTTATGTTTATCCAGTTGTTTTCATTCTCCTTTTATTAAAATAAAACGGGTGAGGTGTTGGGGTCCCTCCCCGGCCATGTAGCCCTGGGAGAGGGGCCCTGAGGGCACAGACATGGGGCTTCCCTGTCCCTGCTCAGCCTCGTTCCCGTTGGTTGGTTTGTGTTCCCTGCGCGGGCAGAAGGACCCTTGGTCCCGTGACTGGAACAGTCCCTCGGCAGAGCCCCGGCCATGCGGCTGGAGAAATAAACATCTCTGAAACAGCTATCAAGAATCTGTCTGTCCATATATATTTCCTTTCCACGGGACTCCTGGTTTGATATATGCGTGTTGCAGGATCCCCACTGCAACAATGTGGGATTGGTTATTTAGGAAAGCTGCTCAGGCTTTTTCATTCTTTCCTTACAAACAGGAAAACTTCTCTGGGCCTGTGTGCAGGCAGAGCCCTGAGGAGAGCACTTGGCACATGGTGCCGTGGGCTGGGACAGCCAGCTGCAGAGCTGAAGGGAAGAAGCCCCGCTGTGTCACAATGGCTCCTTAGCTTCATGTGCATCACCTGTGTCACCATGGTCTCCTTGATTCCATGAGGCCCCACTGTGTCACAATGGCTCCTTGGCTTCATGTGCATCACCTGTGTCACCATGGTCTCCTTGATTCCATGAGGCCCCACTGTGTCACAATGGCCCCTTGCTTCCATAGGTTTTCTATTGTAACAATGGACTCCTTGGTTCTGTGAGCTACCCTGCTTTTTGCAGAGGTGTCCTTGGTTCCAACAAGGCCCTGCTGTGTCTCATCAGGAACACATTTCCATGTGGTTCCATGATTCCCCACGGTGTCACCATGGAGCCTTGTTTCTAGGAGGTTCTGTACTGTCACAATTGTCTCCTTGATGCCATGAGCCCCTGCAGTGTCACAATGGCTCCTTGCTTCCATGAGGAACACAAAAGCTTTGCATCAACACTGAGCAACAGCTGCTGAACACACCTGGGAGCATCTGCTTGCATCAAACGAGGGCTTCAAGCTGAGAATGGCAGCAGCAGCTTCCACCTGCAACAGAGAGCCAGGCAAAGGACAGGGACAGAGAATTCAGTGGAAAGACTGCGAGAATTCTGCTCCCAGAGATCATTCCTGCTCACAGTGTCCCTTGTAGAAAGGGGACATCATTGCAGGCAGCCTGGACTGAGCATGTGGGGTTTGTTGTTTAGGAAACCTGCTCAGGCTTTTCCATTCTTTCCTTACAAATAGGAAAACTTCTCTGGGCCTGTGTGCAGGCAGAGCCCTGAGGAGAGCAGTTGGCACATGGTGCTGTGGGCTGGGACAGCCAGCTGCAGAGCTGAAGGGAAGAAGCCCCACTGTGTCACAATGGCTCCTTGGCTTCATGTGCATCACCTGTGTCACAATGGTCTCCTTGATTCCATGAGGCCCCACTGTGTCACAATGGCTCCTAGGCTTCATGTGCATCACCTGTGTCACCATGGTCTCCTTGATTCCATGAGGCCCCACTGGGTCACAATGGCTCCTTGGCTTCATGTGCATCACCTGTGTCACCATGGTCTCCTTGATTCCATGAGGCCCCACTGGGTCACAATGGCTCCTTGGCTTCATGTGCATCACCTGTGTCACCATGGTCTCCTTGATTCCATGAGGCCCCACTGGGTCACAATGGCTCCTTGGCTTCATGTGCATCACCTGCCTCACCATGGTCTCCTTGATTCCATGAGGCCCCACTGGGTCACAATGGCTCCTTGGCTTCATGTGCATCACCTGCCTCACCATGGTCTCCTTGATTCCATGAGGCCCCACTGGGTCACAATGGCTCCTTGGCTTCCATGTGGCCCCACTGTGTCACAATGGCCCCTTGCTTCCATAGGTTTTCTATTGTAACTATGGACTCCTTGGTTCTGTGAGCTACCCTGCTTTTTGCAGAGGTGTCTTTGGTTCCAACAAGGCCCTGCTGTGTCTCATCAGGAACACATTTCCATGTGGTTCCATGATTCGCCACGGTGTCACCATGGAGCCTTGTTTCTAGGAGGTTCTGTACTGTCACAATTGTCTCCTTGATGCCATGAGCCCCTGCAGTGTCACAATGGCTCCTTGCTTCCATGAGGAACACAAAAGCTTTGCATCAACACTGAGCAACAGCTGCTGAACACACCTGGGAGCATCTGCTTGCATCAAACGAGGGCTTCAAGCGGAGAATGGCAGCAGCAGCTTCCATCTGCAACAGAGAGCCAGGCAAAGGACAGGGACAGAGCATTCCGTGGAAGGACTGCGAGAATTCTGCTCTCAGAGATCATTCCTGCTCACAGTATCCCTTGTAGAAAGGGGACATCATTGCAGGCAGCCTGGACTGAGCATGTGGGGTTGGTTGTCTAGGGAACCTGCTCAGGCTTTTCCATTCTTTCCTTACAAACAGGAAAACTTCTCCTGGGCCTGTGTGCAGGCAGAGCCCTGAGGAGAGCACTTGGCACATGGTGCCGTGGGCTGGGACAGCCAGCTGCAGAGCTGAAGGGAAGAAGCCCCGCTGTGTCACAATGGCTCCTTGGCTTCATGTGCATCACCTGTGTCACCATGGTCTCCTTGATTCCATGAGGCCCCACTGGGTCACAATGGCTCCTTGGCTTCATGTGCATCACCTGTGTCACCATGGTCTCCTTGATTCCATGAGGCCCCACTGGGTCACAATGGCTCCTTAGCTTCATGTGCATCACCTGTGTCACCAGGGTCTCCTTGATTCCATGAGGCCCCACTTTGTCACAATGGCTCCTTGCTTCCATGAGGTTCCGCAGTGTCACCATGCTCACCTTTGATCCACATTGTCATAATGGACAATTGCTTCCATGTGGCCCCACTGTGTCACAATAGCCCCTTGGTTCCATAGGTTTTCTAGAATGTAATGTATAATTTTCTACAATGTAACAATGGACTCCTTGGTTCTGTGAGCTACCCTGCTTTTTGCAGAGGTGTCCTTGGTTCCAACAAGGCCCCTCTGTGTCTCAGTGCACCCTGGCTTCCATGCGCATCTGGAGTATCACAAAGGCTCCTTGGTTCCACGAGGTCTTGCTGTGTCACAATGGATCCTGTGCTCCATGAGGCCCTCCAAAGTCATCATGGAGCCTTGATTCCATGTGCTTCCATTGTGTCCCAGGGATCGCCTTGGTTCCATCAGTTTCCTTAGTGGCACAATGCTCTCCATGCTTCCATGATTGCCCACAATGTCACAATGCTCTCCATGCTTCCATGAGGCCCTGCTTTGCCACAATGCTCCCCTTGTGTCCATGAGGCCCCGCTGTGTCCCAATGGACGGATGGTTCCATGAGGTTCCGTGCTGTCCCCATGGTCTTCTTGAATCCGCAGTGTAACAATGGACCATTGCTTCCAGGCGGCCTCTCTGTGTCACAAGGGGCTCCTTGATTCCAAGATTCGCCATGGTGTCACCATGGAGCCTTGTTTCTAGGAGGTTCTGTAGTGTCACAATTGTCTCCTTGATCCCAGGAGCCCCTGCAGTGTCACAAGGGCTCCTTAGCTTCATGTGCATCACCTGTGTCACCATGGTCTCCTTGATTCCATGAGGCCCCACTGGGTCACAATGGCTCCTTGGCTTCATGTGCATCACCTGCAGTGTCACAATGGCTCCTTGCTTCCATGAGGAACACAAAAGCTTTGCATCAACACTGAGCAACAGCTGCTGAACACACCTGGGAGCATCTGCATGCATCAAAAGAGAGCTTCAAGCTGAGAAAGGCACCAGCTGCTTCCATCTGCAACAGAGAGCCAGGCAAAGGACAGGGACAGAGAAATCCGTGGAAAGACTGCGAGAATTCTGCTCCCAGACATCATTCCTGCTCACAGTGTCCCTTGTAGAAAGGGGACATCATTGCAGGCAGCCTGGACTGAGCATGTAGGGTTTGTTGTTTAGGAAACCTGCTCAGGCTTTTTCATTCTTTCCTTACAAACAGGAAAACTTCTCTGGGCCTGTGTGCAGGCAGAGCCCTGAGGAGAGCACTTGGCACATTGTGCTGTGGGCTGGGACAGCCAGCTGCAGAGCTGAAGGGAAGAAGCCCCGCTGTGTCACAATGGCTCCTTGGCTTCATGTGCATCACCTGTGTCACCATGGTCTCCTTGATTCCATGAGGCCCCACTGGGTCACAATGGCTCCTTGGCTTCATGTGCATCACCTGTGTCACCATGGTCTCCTTGATTCCATGAGGCCCCACTGGGTCACAATGGCTCCTTGGCTTCATGTGCATCACCTGTGTCACCATGGTCTCCTTGATTCCATGAGGCCCCACTGGGTCACAATGGCTCCTTGGCTTCATGTGCATCACCTGTGTCACCATGGTCTCCTTGATTCCATGAGGCCCCACTGTGTCACAATGGCTCCTTGGCTTCATGTGCATCACCTGTGTCACCATGGTCTCCTTGATTCCATGAGGCCCCACTGGGTCACAATGGCTCCTTGGCTTCCATGTGGCCTCACTGTGTCACAATGGCTCCTTGCTTCCATAGGTTTTCTATTGTAACTATGGACTCCTTGGTTCTGTGAGCTACCCTGCTTTTTGCAGAGGTGTCTTTGGTTCCAACAAGGCCCTGCTGTGTCTCATCAGGAACACATTTCCATGTGGTTCCATGATTCCCCACGGTGTCACCATGGAGCCTTGTTTCTAGGAGGTTCTGTACTGTCACAATTGTCTCCTTGATGCCATGAGCCCCTGCAGTGTCACAATGGCTCCTTGCTTCCATGAGGAACACAAAAGCCTTGCATCAACACTGAGCAACAGCTGCTGAACACACCTGGGAGCATCTGCTTGCATCAAACGAGGGCTTCAAGCGGAGAATGGCAGCAGCAGCTTCCATCTGCAACAGAGAGCCAGGCAAAGGACAGGGACAGAGCATTCCGTGGAAGGACTGCAAGAATTCTGCTCTCAGAGATCATTCCTGCTCACAGTATCCCTTGTAGAAAGGGGACATCATTGCAGGCAGCCTGGACTGAGCATGTGGGGTTGGTTGTCTAGGGAACCTGCTCAGGCTTTTCCATTCTTTCCTTACAAACAGGAAAACTTCTCCTGGGCCTGTGTGCAGGCAGAGCCCTGAGGAGAGCAGATGGCACATGGTGCTGTGAGCTGGGACAGCCAGCTGCAGAGCTGAAGAGAAGAAGCCCCGCTGTGTCACAATGGCTCCTTGGCTTCATGTGCATCACCTGTGTCACCATGGTCTCCTTGATTCCATGAGGCCCCACTGTGTCACAATGGCTCCTTGGCTTCATGTGCATCACCTGTGTCACAATGGTCTCCTTGATTCCATGAGGCCCCACTTTGTCACAATGGCTCCTTGCTTCCATGAGGTTCCGCAGTGTCACCATGCTCACCTTTGATCCACATTGTCATAATGGACAATTGCTTCCATGTGGCCCCACTGTGTCACAATAGCCCCTTGGTTCCATAGGTTTTCTAGAATGTAATGTATAATTTTCTACAATGTAACAATGGACTCCTTGGTTCTGTGAGCTACCCTGCTTTTTGCAGAGGTGTCTTTGGTTCCAACAAGGCCCCGCTGTGTCTCAGTGCACCCTGGCTTCCATGCGCATCTGGAGTATCACAAAGGCTCCTTGGTTCCACGAGGTCTTGCTGTGTCACAATGGATCCTGTGCTCCATGAGGCCCTCCAAAGTCATCATGGAGCCTTGATTCCATGTGCTTCCATTGTGTCCCAGGGATCGCCTTGGTTCCATCAGTTTCCTTAGTGGCACAATGCTCTCCATGCTTCCATGATTGCCCACAATGTCACAATGCTCTCCATGCTTCCATGAGGCCCTGCTTTGCCACAATGCTCCCCTTGTGTCCATGAGGCCCCGCTGTGTCCCAATGGACGGATGGTTCCATGAGGTTCCGTGCTGTCCCCATGGTCTTCTTGAATCCGCAGTGTAACAATGGACCATTGCTTCCAGGCGGCCTCTCTGTGTCACAAGGGGCTCCTTGATTCCAAGATTCGCCATGGTGTCACCATGGAGCCTTGTTTCTAGGAGGTTCTGTAGTGTCACAATTGTCTCCTTGATCCCATGAGCCCCTGCAGTGTCACAATGGCTCCTTGACTTCATGTGCATCACCTGTGTCACCATGGTCTCCTTGATTCCATCAGGCCCCACTGTGTCACAATGGCTCCTTGGCTTCATGTGCATCACCTGTGTCACCATGGTCTCCTTGATTCCATGAGGCCCCACTGTGTCACAATGGCTCCTTGGCTTCATGTGCATCACCTGCCTCACAATGGTCTCCTTGATTCCATGAGGCCCCACTGTGTCACAATGGCTCCTTGGCTTCATGTGCATCACCTGCAGTGTCACAATGGCTCCTTGCTTCCATGAGGAACACAAAAGCTTTGCATCAACACTGAGCAACAGCTGCTGAACACACCTGGGAGCATCTGCTTGCATCAAAAGAGGGCTTCAAGCTGAGAAAGGCAGCAGCAGCTTCCATCTGCAACAGAGAGCCAGGCAAAGGACAGGGACAGAGAATTCCGTGGAAAGACTGCGAGAATTCTGCTCCCAGAGATCATTCCTGCTCACAGTGTCACTTGTAGAAAGGGGACATCATTGCAGGCAGCCTGAACTGAGCATGTGGTGTTGGGGTCCCTCCCCTGCCGTGTAGCCCTGGGGGAGGGGCCCTGAGGGCACAGACACGGGGCTTCCCTGTCCCTGCTCAGCCTCGTTCCCGTTGGTTGGTTTGTGTTCCCTGCGCGGGCAGAAGGACCCTTGGTCCCGTGACTGGAACAGTTCCTGAGCAGAGCTCCGGCCATGCGGCTGGAGAAATAAACATCTCTCTGAAACAGCTATCAAGAATCTGTCTGTCCATATATATTTCCTTTCCACGGGACTCCTGGTTTGATATATGCGTGTTGCAGGATCCCCACTGCAACAAATGGTGGAGATTTGTGAGCAGAACGATCCCCGATCCCTAAGCGACTGATTTGTGTGAGTAAACCCTGGAAACTTTGGATTCCTCTTCTTGGTTTTGCTTTGCTATTCCATATCTAAACTATGGAGGAACCGTGGGAAGACTCTTGGCTCTCAGAGCCGCATATGGACATTTATCTTAAACTTAAAATGATTCTTGAACAACGATTTGTAAATTTTAGCTTGATTCAAGCTCAAAAAGAACTGAAACACTTCCTGGCATGGTTGTTTAAGAACTTTTTCTATGTTTCTTGGGATTTAATTCTTACCAAGGGCTTTTGGAAAACCGTTTGGACACAGTTAATACTGGAGTCAAAATATATGCCGATGGAAGAATATTTTCGTGAATATTATTTAGTTACCGAGACTGTTGAGCAATGTCAGCTGTGTCCTGGCGAAGGGAATCCTGGCGCAGGGACCGTGCGGCCCAGGCCACGTGCACCGAGCGCTCTGCGAGCAGCAGCGAGGCAGTTCCCGCGTGCGGGCGGAGCCACGCGAACCGCAGTGTCGGTGGCGGAGCGAGGCGCGGCGGGAGCGGCGGGACCCGGCAGTGCCTGCCCGGACCCGCGCAGCGCGTGGTGGAGCGAGCCCCGTGAACGCCCGGCCGAGAGGGGCGGCGCGCGGGCGGCGGCTGGCGGCGGTGGCGGTGGAACGGAGCCGCGCCCAGCCGAGACGCGCGCTGGAGCGGGGCACGGGGGAGTCGTCGCTCGGGGGCCCGGCCGAGACGTGGGTGCAGCGCCCGACAGCGGCAGCGAAGCTGCGACCAGAGGAGGCGACGCACGGAGAACTGAGCGGCACGGCCCGGCCCGGCCCGCGCGGCCCCGAACGCGACCCCGGGAAGAGCGCGCAGGCACCAGCAGCCCCGACAATTCCAACACGGGAACGACCGAAAGAGACAGCAAAGACGCAGCGAGACAGAAAACAGCAGCCACTCGGAAAAAGGAAAAGATCATAGCAACTAAGACCTTAGGGATAGTAAAATGGTATAATGTTAAGCAAAATTATGGTTTTATAACAAGGTGTGACAACCAGCAAGACATATTCGTGCATAGAACTGCTATTAAAAAGAATAACCCTGAAAAATGCATCCCAAGCTTGGGAGATGGAGAGGTGGTGGAATTTAATATTGTACTAGGGAGAAAAGGGTTACAAGCATCGCAGGTCACTGGGCCTGATGGTGTTCCTGTAAAAGGCAGTATATATGCAAAAAATCGTAGTCATGTTAGACAGTATCTCCATTGTAAGCCCCCCCTACAGTTTCCCTTTCCTAATCCCACCTTTCCCTTTTACCCTATATCCTATTACCCCCAGTGTACTCCCAATCCGTTTTTTCATCCATGGTTTCCCTCACAAAACCATGCTTTTGCCAATTGTTTCCCCAAAAATCCCTTTCCAATGCCGAGTGGGGGATGAAAAGGGGAAGGGAAGAAGTTAAACCCTCTCCTGCCTCAGTTTCCCCACAAAGCATGCTCAGAGAATTCTGTCTCCCTTCTGTCAGCCCTAAGATGTTCCACAGAATCTGTTTGGACATTTAAAGACTCAGGAGGGTGGCTTGTTTTGTTTTGAAACAGTTCTTGTTATGTTTATCCAGTTGTTTTCATTCTCCTTTTATTAAAATAAAACGGGTGAGGTGTTGGGGTCCCTCCCCGGCCATGTAGCCCTGGGAGAGGGGCCCTGAGGGCACAGACACGGGGCTTCCCTGTCCCTGCTCAGCCTCGTTCCCGTTGGTTGGTTTGTGTTCCCTGCGCGGGCAGAAGGACCCTTGGTCCCGTGACTGGAACAGTCCCTCGGCAGAGCCCCGGCCATGCGGCTGGAGAAATAAAAATCTCTGAAACAGCTATCAAGAATCTGTCTGTCCATATATATTTCCTTTCCACGGGACTCCTGGTTTGATATATGCGTGTTGCAGGATCCCCACTGCAACAATGTGGGATTGGTTGTTTAGGAAACCAGCTCAGGCTTTTCCATTCTTTCCTTACAAACAGGAAAACTTCTCTGGGCCTGTGTGCAGGCAGAGCCCTGAGGAGAGCACTTGGCACATGGTGCCGTGGGCTGGGACAGCCAGCTGCAGAGCTGAAGGGAAGAAGCCCCGCTGTGTCACAATGGCTCCTTGGCTTCATGTGAATCACCTGTGTCACAATGGTCTCCTTCATTCCATGAGGCCCCACTGGGTCACAATGGCTCCTTGGCTTCATGTGCATCACCTGCCTCACAATGGTCTCCTTGATTCCATGAGGCCCCACTGTGTCACAATGGCTCCTTGGCTTCATGTGCATCACCTGTGTCACATTGGTCTCCTTGATTCCATGAGGCCCCACTGGGTCACAATGGCTCCTTGACTTCATGTGCATCACCTGTGTCACCATGGTCTCCTTGATTCCATGAGGCCCCACTGTGTCACAATGGCTCCTTAGCTTCATGTGCATCACCTGTGTCACCATGGTCTCCTTGATTCCATGAGGCCCCACTTTGTCACAATGGCTCCTTGCTTCCATGAGGTTCCGCAGTGTCACCATGCTCACCTTTGATCCACATTGTCATAATGGACAATTGCTTCCATGTGGCCCCACTGTGTCACAATAGCCCCTTGGTTCCATAGGTTTTCTAGAATGTAATGTATAATTTTCTACAATGGAACAATGGACTCCTTGGTTCTGTGAGCTACCCTGCTTTTTGCAGAGGTGTCCTTGGTTCCAACAAGGCCCCTCTGTGTCTCAGTGCACCCTGGCTTCCATGCGCATCTGGAGTATCACAAAGGCTCCTTGGTTCCACGAGGTCTTGCTGTGTCACAATGGATCCTGTGCTCCATGAGGCCCTCCAAAGTCATCATGGAGCCTTGATTCCATGTGCTTCCATTGTGTCCCAGGGATCGCCTTGGTTCCATCAGTTTCCTTAGTGGCACAATGCTCTCCATGCTTCCATGATTGCCCACAATGTCACAATGCTCTCCATGCTTCCATGAGGCCCTGCTTTGCCACAATGCTCCCCTTGTGTCCATGAGGCCCCGCTGTGTCCCAATGGACGGATGGTTCCATGAGGTTCCGTGCTGTCCCCATGGTCTTCTTGAATCCGCAGTGTAACAATGGACCATTGCTTCCAGGCGGCCTCTCTGTGTCACAAGGGGCTCCTTGATTCCAAGATTCGCCATGGTGTCACCATGGAGCCTTGTTTCTAGGAGGTTCTGTAGTGTCACAATTGTCTCCTTGATCCCAGAAGCAACTGCAGTGTCACAATGGCTCCTTAGCTTCATGTGCATCACCTGTGTCACCATGGTCTCCTTGATTCCATGAGGCCCCACTGGGTCACAATGGCTCCTTGGCTTCATGTGCATCACCTGCAGTGTCACAATGGCTCCTTGCTTCCATGAGGAACACAAAAGCTTTGCATCAACACTGAGCAACAGCTGCTGAACACACCTGGGAGCATCTGCTTGCATCAAACGAGGGCTTCAAGCTGAGAATGGCAGCAGCAGCTTCCACCTGCAACAGAGAGCCAGGCAAAGGACAGGGACAGAGAATTCAGTGGAAAGACTGCGAGAATTCTGCTCCCAGAGATCATTCCTGCTCACAGTGTCCCTTGTAGAAAGGGGACATCATTGCAGGCAGCCTGGACTGAGCATGTGGGGTTTGTTGTTTAGGAAACCTGCTCAGGCTTTTCCATTCTTTCCTTACAAATAGGAAAACTTCTCTGGGCCTGTGTGCAGGCAGAGCCCTGAGGAGAGCAGTTGGCACATGGTGCTGTGGGCTGGGACAGCCAGCTGCAGAGCTGAAGGGAAGAAGCCCCACTGTGTCACAATGGCTCCTTGGCTTCATGTGCATCACCTGTGTCACAATGGTCTCCTTGATTCCATGAGGCCCCACTGTGTCACAATGGCTCCTAGGCTTCATGTGCATCACCTGTGTCACCATGGTCTCCTTGATTCCATGAGGCCCCACTGGGTCACAATGGCTCCTTGGCTTCATGTGCATCACCTGTGTCACCATGGTCTCCTTGATTCCATGAGGCCCCACTGGGTCACAATGGCTCCTTGGCTTCATGTGCATCACCTGTGTCACCATGGTCTCCTTGATTCCATGAGGCCCCACTGGGTCACAATGGCTCCTTGGCTTCATGTGCATCACCTGCCTCACCATGGTCTCCTTGATTCCATGAGGCCCCACTGGGTCACAATGGCTCCTTGGCTTCATGTGCATCACCTGCCTCACCATGGTCTCCTTGATTCCATGAGGCCCCACTGGGTCACAATGGCTCCTTGGCTTCCATGTGGCCCCACTGTGTCACAATGGCCCCTTGCTTCCATAGGTTTTCTATTGTAACTATGGACTCCTTGGTTCTGTGAGCTACCCTGCTTTTTGCAGAGGTGTCTTTGGTTCCAACAAGGCCCTGCTGTGTCTCATGAGGAACACATTTCCATGTGGTTCCATGATTCGCCACGGTGTCACCATGGAGCCTTGTTTCTAGGAGGTTCTGTACTGTCACAATTGTCTCCTTGATGCCATGAGCCCCTGCAGTGTCACAATGGCTCCTTGCTTCCATGAGGAACACAAAAGCTTTGCATCAACACTGAGCAACAGCTGCTGAACACACCTGGGAGCATCTGCTTGCATCAAACGAGGGCTTCAAGCGGAGAATGGCAGCAGCAGCTTCCATCTGCAACAGAGAGCCAGGCAAAGGACAGGGACAGAGCATTCCGTGGAAGGACTGCGAGAATTCTGCTCTCAGAGATCATTCCTGCTCACAGTATCCCTTGTAGAAAGGGGACATCATTGCAGGCAGCCTGGACTGAGCATGTGGGGTTGGTTGTCTAGGGAACCTGCTCAGGCTTTTCCATTCTTTCCTTACAAACAGGAAAACTTCTCCTGGGCCTGTGTGCAGGCAGAGCCCTGAGGAGAGCACTTGGCACATGGTGCCGTGGGCTGGGACAGCCAGCTGCAGAGCTGAAGGGAAGAAGCCCCGCTGTGTCACAATGGCTCCTTGGCTTCATGTGCATCACCTGTGTCACCATGGTCTCCTTGATTCCATGAGGCCCCACTGGGTCACAATGGCTCCTTGGCTTCATGTGCATCACCTGTGTCACCATGGTCTCCTTGATTCCATGAGGCCCCACTGGGTCACAATGGCTCCTTAGCTTCATGTGCATCACCTGTGTCACCATGGTCTCCTTGATTCCATGAGGCCCCACTTTGTCACAATGGCTCCTTGCTTCCATGAGGTTCCGCAGTGTCACCATGCTCACCTTTGATCCACATTGTCATAATGGACAATTGCTTCCATGTGGCCCCACTGTGTCACAATAGCCCCTTGGTTCCATAGGTTTTCTAGAATGTAATGTATAATTTTCTACAATGTAACAATGGACTCCTTGGTTCTGTGAGCTACCCTGCTTTTTGCAGAGGTGTCCTTGGTTCCAACAAGGCCCCTCTGTGTCTCAGTGCACCCTGGCTTCCATGCGCATCTGGAGTATCACAAAGGCTCCTTGGTTCCACGAGGTCTTGCTGTGTCACAATGGATCCTGTGCTCCATGAGGCCCTCCAAAGTCATCATGGAGCCTTGATTCCATGTGCTTCCATTGTGTCCCAGGGATCGCCTTGGTTCCATCAGTTTCCTTAGTGGCACAATGCTCTCCATGCTTCCATGATTGCCCACAATGTCACAATGCTCTCCATGCTTCCATGAGGCCCTGCTTTGCCACAATGCTCCCCTTGTGTCCATGAGGCCCCGCTGTGTCCCAATGGACGGATGGTTCCATGAGGTTCCGTGCTGTCCCCATGGTCTTCTTGAATCCGCAGTGTAACAATGGACCATTGCTTCCAGGCGGCCTCTCTGTGTCACAAGGGGCTCCTTGATTCCAAGATTCGCCATGGTGTCACCATGGAGCCTTGTTTCTAGGAGGTTCTGTAGTGTCACAATTGTCTCCTTGATCCCAGGAGCCCCTGCAGTGTCACAAGGGCTCCTTAGCTTCATGTGCATCACCTGTGTCACCATGGTCTCCTTGATTCCATGAGGCCCCACTGGGTCACAATGGCTCCTTGGCTTCATGTGCATCACCTGCAGTGTCACAATGGCTCCTTGCTTCCATGAGGAACACAAAAGCTTTGCATCAACACTGAGCAACAGCTGCTGAACACACCTGGGAGCATCTGCATGCATCAAAAGAGAGCTTCAAGCTGAGAAAGGCACCAGCTGCTTCCATCTGCAACAGAGAGCCAGGCAAAGGACAGGGACAGAGAAATCCGTGGAAAGACTGCGAGAATTCTGCTCCCAGACATCATTCCTGCTCACAGTGTCCCTTGTAGAAAGGGGACATCATTGCAGGCAGCCTGGACTGAGCATGTAGGGTTTGTTGTTTAGGAAACCTGCTCAGGCTTTTTCATTCTTTCCTTACAAACAGGAAAACTTCTCTGGGCCTGTGTGCAGGCAGAGCCCTGAGGAGAGCACTTGGCACATTGTGCTGTGGGCTGGGACAGCCAGCTGCAGAGCTGAAGGGAAGAAGCCCCGCTGTGTCACAATGGCTCCTTGGCTTCATGTGCATCACCTGTGTCACCATGGTCTCCTTGATTCCATGAGGCCCCACTGGGTCACAATGGCTCCTTGGCTTCATGTGCATCACCTGTGTCACCATGGTCTCCTTGATTCCATGAGGCCCCACTGGGTCACAATGGCTCCTTGGCTTCATGTGCATCACCTGTGTCACCATGGTCTCCTTGATTCCATGAGGCCCCACTGGGTCACAATGGCTCCTTGGCTTCATGTGCATCACCTGTGTCACCATGGTCTCCTTGATTCCATGAGGCCCCACTGTGTCACAATGGCTCCTTGGCTTCATGTGCATCACCTGTGTCACCATGGTCTCCTTGATTCCATGAGGCCCCACTGGGTCACAATGGCTCCTTGGCTTCCATGTGGCCTCACTGTGTCACAATGGCTCCTTGCTTCCATAGGTTTTCTATTGTAACTATGGACTCCTTGGTTCTGTGAGCTACCCTGCTTTTTGCAGAGGTGTCTTTGGTTCCAACAAGGCCCTGCTGTGTCTCATCAGGAACACATTTCCATGTGGTTCCATGATTCCCCACGGTGTCACCATGGAGCCTTGTTTCTAGGAGGTTCTGTACTGTCACAATTGTCTCCTTGATGCCATGAGCCCCTGCAGTGTCACAATGGCTCCTTGCTTCCATGAGGAACACAAAAGCCTTGCATCAACACTGAGCAACAGCTGCTGAACACACCTGGGAGCATCTGCTTGCATCAAACGAGGGCTTCAAGCGGAGAATGGCAGCAGCAGCTTCCATCTGCAACAGAGAGCCAGGCAAAGGACAGGGACAGAGCATTCCGTGGAAGGACTGCAAGAATTCTGCTCTCAGAGATCATTCCTGCTCACAGTATCCCTTGTAGAAAGGGGACATCATTGCAGGCAGCCTGGACTGAGCATGTGGGGTTGGTTGTCTAGGGAACCTGCTCAGGCTTTTCCATTCTTTCCTTACAAACAGGAAAACTTCTCCTGGGCCTGTGTGCAGGCAGAGCCCTGAGGAGAGCAGATGGCACATGGTGCTGTGAGCTGGGACAGCCAGCTGCAGAGCTGAAGAGAAGAAGCCCCGCTGTGTCACAATGGCTCCTTGGCTTCATGTGCATCACCTGTGTCACCATGGTCTCCTTGATTCCATGAGGCCCCACTGTGTCACAATGGCTCCTTGGCTTCATGTGCATCACCTGTGTCACAATGGTCTCCTTGATTCCATGAGGCCCCACTTTGTCACAATGGCTCCTTGCTTCCATGAGGTTCCGCAGTGTCACCATGCTCACCTTTGATCCACATTGTCATAATGGACAATTGCTTCCATGTGGCCCCACTGTGTCACAATAGCCCCTTGGTTCCATAGGTTTTCTAGAATGTAATGTATAATTTTCTACAATGGAACAATGGACTCCTTGGTTCTGTGAGCTACCCTGCTTTTTGCAGAGGTGTCTTTGGTTCCAACAAGGCCCCGCTGTGTCTCAGTGCACCCTGGCTTCCATGCGCATCTGGAGTATCACAAAGGCTCCTTGGTTCCACGAGGTCTTGCTGTGTCACAATGGATCCTGTGCTCCATGAGGCCCTCCAAAGTCATCATGGAGCCTTGATTCCATGTGCTTCCATTGTGTCCCAGGGATCGCCTTGGTTCCATCAGTTTCCTTAGTGGCACAATGCTCTCCATGCTTCCATGATTGCCCACAATGTCACAATGCTCTCCATGCTTCCATGAGGCCCTGCTTTGCCACAATGGTCCCCTTGTGTCCATGAGGCCCCGCTGTGTCCCAATGGACGGATGGTTCCATGAGGTTCCGTGCTGTCCCCATGGTCTTCTTGAATCCGCAGTGTAACAATGGACCATTGCTTCCAGGCGGCCTCTCTGTGTCACAAGGGGCTCCTTGATTCCAAGATTCGCCATGGTGTCACCATGGAGCCTTGTTTCTAGGAGGTTCTGTAGTGTCACAATTGTCTCCTTGATCCCATGAGCCCCTGCAGTGTCACAATGGCTCCTTGACTTCATGTGCATCACCTGTGTCACCATGGTCTCCTTGATTCCATCAGGCCCCACTGTGTCACAATGGCTCCTTGGCTTCATGTGCATCACCTGTGTCACCATGGTCTCCTTGATTCCATGAGGCCCCACTGTGTCACAATGGCTCCTTGGCTTCATGTGCATCACCTGCCTCACAATGGTCTCCTTGATTCCATGAGGCCCCACTGTGTCACAATGGCTCCTTGGCTTCATGTGCATCACCTGCAGTGTCACAATGGCTCCTTGCTTCCATGAGGAACACAAAAGCTTTGCATCAACACTGAGCAACAGCTGCTGAACACACCTGGGAGCATCTGCTTGCATCAAAAGAGGGCTTCAAGCTGAGAAAGGCAGCAGCAGCTTCCATCTGCAACAGAGAGCCAGGCAAAGGACAGGGACAGAGAATTCCGTGGAAAGACTGCGAGAATTCTGCTCCCAGAGATCATTCCTGCTCACAGTGTCACTTGTAGAAAGGGGACATCATTGCAGGCAGCCTGAACTGAGCATGTGGTGTTGGGGTCCCTCCCCTGCCGTGTAGCCCTGGGGGAGGGGCCCTGAAGGCACAGACACGGGGCTTCCCTGTCCCTGCTCAGCCTCGTTCCCGTTGGTTGGTTTGTGTTCCCTGCGCGGGCAGAAGGACCCTTGGTCCCGTGACTGGAACAGTTCCTGAGCAGAGCTCCGGCCATGCGGCTGGAGAAATAAACATCTCTCTGAAACAGCTATCAAGAATCTGTCTGTCCATATATATTTCCTTTCCACGGGACTCCTGGTTTGATATATGCGTGTTGCAGGATCCCCACTGCAACAAATGGTGGAGATTTGTGAGCAGAACGATCCCCGATCCCTAAGCGACTGATTTGTGTGAGTAAACCCTGGAAACTTTGGATTCCTCTTCTTGGTTTTGCTTTGCTATTCCATATCTAAACTATGGAGGAACCGTGGGAAGACTCTTGGCTCTCAGAGCCGCATATGGACATTTATCTTAAACTTAAAATGATTCTTGAACAACGATTTGTAAATTTTAGCTTGATTCAAGCTCAAAAAGAACTGAAACACTTCCTGGCATGGTTGTTTAAGAACTTTTTCTATGTTTCTTGGGATTTAATTCTTACCAAGGGCTTTTGGAAAACCGTTTGGACACAGTTAATACTGGAGTCAAAATATATGCCGATGGAAGAATATTTTCGTGAATATTATTTAGTTACCGAGACTGTTGAGCAATGTCAGCTGTGTCCTGGCGAAGGGAATCCTGGCGCAGGGACCGTGCGGCCCAGGCCACGTGCACCGAGCGCTCTGCGAGCAGCAGCGAGGCAGTTCCCGCGTGCGGGCGGAGCCACGCGAACCGCAGTGTCGGTGGCGGAGCGAGGCGCGGCGGGAGCGGCGGGACCCGGCAGTGCCTGCCCGGACCCGCGCAGCGCGTGGTGGAGCGAGCCCCGTGAACGCCCGGCCGAGAGGGGCGGCGCGCGGGCGGCGGCTGGCGGCGGTGGCGGTGGAACGGAGCCGCGCCCAGCCGAGACGCGCGCTGGAGCGGGGCACGGGGGAGTCGTCGCTCGGGGGCCCGGCCGAGACGTGGGTGCAGCGCCCGACAGCGGCAGCGAAGCTGCGACCAGAGGAGGCGACGCACGGAGAACTGAGCGGCACGGCCCGGCCCGGCCCGCGCGGCCCCGAACGCGACCCCGGGAAGAGCGCGCAGGCACCAGCAGCCCCGACAATTCCAACACGGGAACGACCGAAAGAGACAGCAAAGACGCAGCGAGACAGAAAACAGCAGCCACTCGGAAAAAGGAAAAGATCATAGCAACTAAGACCTTAGGGATAGTAAAATGGTATAATGTTAAGCAAAATTATGGTTTTATAACAAGGTGTGACAACCAGCAAGACATATTCGTGCATAGAACTGCTATTAAAAAGAATAACCCTGAAAAATGCATCCCAAGCTTGGGAGATGGAGAGGTGGTGGAATTTAATATTGTACTAGGGAGAAAAGGGTTACAAGCATCGCAGGTCACTGGGCCTGATGGTGTTCCTGTAAAAGGCAGTATATATGCAAAAAATCGTAGTCATGTTAGACAGTATCTCCATTGTAAGCCCCCCCTACAGTTTCCCTTTCCTAATCCCACCTTTCCCTTTTACCCTATATCCTATTACCCCCAGTGTACTCCCAATCCGTTTTTTCATCCATGGTTTCCCTCACAAAACCATGCTTTTGCCAATTGTTTCCCCAAAAATCCCTTTCCAATGCCGAGTGGGGGATGAAAAGGGGAAGGGAAGAAGTTAAACCCTCTCCTGCCTCAGTTTCCCCACAAAGCATGCTCAGAGAATTCTGTCTCCCTTCTGTCAGCCCTAAGATGTTCCACAGAATCTGTTTGGACATTTAAAGACTCAGGAGGGTGGCTTGTTTTGTTTTGAAACAGTTCTTGTTATGTTTATCCAGTTGTTTTCATTCTCCTTTTATTAAAATAAAACGGGTGAGGTGTTGGGGTCCCTCCCCGGCCATGTAGCCCTGGGAGAGGGGCCCTGAGGGCACAGACACGGGGCTTCCCTGTCCCTGCTCAGCCTCGTTCCCGTTGGTTGGTTTGTGTTCCCTGCGCGGGCAGAAGGACCCTTGGTCCCGTGACTGGAACAGTCCCTCGGCAGAGCCCCGGCCATGCGGCTGGAGAAATAAAAATCTCTGAAACAGCTATCAAGAATCTGTCTGTCCATATATATTTCCTTTCCACGGGACTCCTGGTTTGATATATGCGTGTTGCAGGATCCCCACTGCAACAATGTGGGATTGGTTGTTTAGGAAACCAGCTCAGGCTTTTCCATTCTTTCCTTACAAACAGGAAAACTTCTCTGGGCCTGTGTGCAGGCAGAGCCCTGAGGAGAGCACTTGGCACATGGTGCCGTGGGCTGGGACAGCCAGCTGCAGAGCTGAAGGGAAGAAGCCCCGCTGTGTCACAATGGCTCCTTGGCTTCATGTGCATCACCTGTGTCACCATGGTCTCCTTGATTCCATGAGGCCCCACTGTGTCACAATGGCTCCTTGGCTTCCATAGGTTTTCTATTGTAACAATGGACTCCTTGGTTCTGTGAGCTACCCTGCTTTTTGCAGAGGTGTCTTTGGTTCCAACAAGGCCCTGCTGTGTCTCATCAGGAACACATTTCCATGTGGTTCCATGATTCCCCACGGTGTCACCATGGAGCCTTGTTTCTAGGAGGTTCTGTACTGTCACAATTGTCTCCTTGATGCCATGAGCCCCTGCAGTGTCACACTGGCTCCTTGCTTCCATGAGGAACACAAAAGCTTTGCATCAACACTCAGCAACAGCTGCTGAACACACCTGGGAGCATCTGCTTGCATCAAACGAGGGCTTCAGCTGAGAATGGCAGCAGCAGCTTCCATCTGCAACAGAGAGCCAGGCAAAGGACAGGGACAGAGAATTCAGTGGAAAGACTGCGGGAATTCTGCTCCCAGACATCATTCCTGCTCACAGTATCCCTTGTAGAAAGGGGACATCATTGCAGGCAGCCTGGACTGAGCATGTGGGATTGGTTGTTTAGGAAAGCTGCTCAGGCTTTTCCATTATTTCCTTACAAACAGGAAAACTTCTCTGGGCCTGTGTGCAGGCAGAGCCCTGAGGAGAGCAGTTGGCACATGGTGCCGTGGGCTGGGACAGCCAGCTGCAGAGCTGAAGGGAAGAAGCCCCGCTGTGTCACAATGGCTCCTTGGCTTCATGTGAATCACCTGTGTCACAATGGTCTCCTTGATTCCATGAGGCCCCACTGGGTCACAATGGCTCCTTGGCTTCATGTGCATCACCTGCCTCACAATGGTCTCCTTGATTCCATGAGGCCCCACTGTGTCACAATGGCTCCTTGGCTTCATGTGCATCACCTGTGTCACCATGGTCTCCTTGATTCCATGAGGCCCCACTGGGTCACAATGGCTCCTTGGCTTCCATGTGGCCCCACTGTGTCACAATGGCCCCTTGCTTCCATAGGTTTTCTATTGTAACAATGGACTCCTTGGTTCTGTGAGCTACCCTGCTTTTTGCAGAGGTGTCTTTGGTTCCAACAAGGCCCTGCTGTGTCTTATCAGGAACACATTTCCATGTGGTTCCATGATTCCCCACGGTGTCACCATGGAGCCTTGTTTCTAGGAGGTTCTGTACTGTCACAATTGTCTCCTTGATGCCATGAGCCGCTGCAGTGTCACAATGGCTCCTTGCTTCCATGAGGAACACAAAAGCTTTGCATCAACACTGAGCAACAGCTGCTGAACACACCTGGGAGCATCTGCTTGCATCAAACGAGGGCTTCAGCTGAGAATGGCAGCAGCAGCTTCCATCTGCAACAGAGAGCCAGGCAAAGGACAGGGACAGAGAATTCAGTGGAAAGACTGCGGGAATTCTGCTCCCAGACATCATTCCTGCTCACAGTATCCCTTGTAGAAAGGGGACATCATTGCAGGCAGCCTGGACTGAGCATGTGGGATTGGTTGTTTAGGAAAGCTGCTCAGGCTTCTCCATTATTTCCTTACAAACAGGAAAACTTCTCTGGGCCTGTGTGCAGGCAGAGCCCTGAGGAGAGCACTTGGCACATGGTGCCGTGGGCTGGGACAGCCAGCTGCAGAGCTGAAGGGAAGAAGCCCCGCTGTGTCACAATGGCTCCTTGGTGTTGCAGTGGGGATCCTGCAACACGCATATACCAAACCAGGAGTCCCGTGGAAAGGAAATATATATGGACAGACAGATTCTTGATAGCTGTTTCAGAGATGTTTATTTCTCCAGCCGCATGGCCGGAGCTCTGCTGAGGAACTGTTCCAGTCACAGGACCAAGGGTCCTTCTGCCCGCGCAGGGAACACAAACCAACCAATGGGAACGAGGCTGAGCAGGGACAGGGAAGCCCCATGTCTGTGCCCTCAGGGCCCCTCTCCCAGGGCTACACGGCAGGGGAGGGACCCCAACACCTCACCCGTTTTATTTTAATAAAAGGAGAATGAAAACAACTGGATAAACATAACAAGAACAGTTTCAAAACAAAACAAGCCACCCTCCTGAGTCTTTAAATGTCCAAACAGATTCTCTGGAACATCTTAGGGCTGACAGAAGGGAGACAGAATTCTCTGAGCATGCTTTGTGGGGAAACTGAGGCAGGAGAGGGTTTAACTTCTTCCCTCCCCCTTTTCATCCCCCACTCGGCATTGGAAAGGGATTTTTGGGGAAACAATTGGCAAAAGCATGGTTTTGTGAGGGAAACCATGGATGAAAAAACGGATTGGGAATACACTGGGGGTAATAGGACATAGGGTAAAAGGGAAAGGTGGGATTAGGAAAGGGAAACTGTAGGGGGGGCTTACAATGGAGATACTGTCTAACATGACTACGATTTTTTGCATATATACTGCCTTTTACAGGAACACCATCAGGCCCAGTGACCTGCGATGCTTGTAACCCTTTTCTCCCTAGTACAATATTAAATTCCACCACCTCTCCATCTCCCAAGCTTGGGATGCATTTTTCAGGGTTATTCTTTTTAATAGCAGTTCTATGCACGAATATGTCTTGCTGGTTGTCACACCTTGTTATAAAACCATAATTTTGCTTAACATTATACCATTTTACTATCCCTAAGGTCTTAGTTGCTATGATCTTTTCCTTTTTCCGAGTGGCTGCTGTTTTCTGTCTCGCTGCGTCTTTGCTCTCTCTTTCGGTCACTCCCGTGTTGGAATTGTCGGGGCTGCTGGTGCCTGCGCGCTCTTCCCGGAGTCGCGTTCGGGGCTGTGCGGGCCGGGCCGGGCCCCGCCGCTCAGTTCTCCGTGCGTCGCCTCCTCTGGTCGCAGCTTCGCTGCCGCTGCCGGGCGCTGCACCCACGTCTCGGCCGGGCCCCCGAGCGATGACTCCCCCGCGCTCCGCTCCAGCGCGCGTCTCGGCTGGGCGCGGCTCCGTTCCACCGCCACCGCCGCCAGCCGCCGCCCGCGCGCCGCCCCTCTCGGTCGGGCGTTCCCGGGGCTCGCTCCACCACGCGCTGCACAGGACCGGGCAGGCACCGCCGGGTCCCGCCGCTCCCACCGCGCCTCGCTCCGCCACCGACACTGCGGCTCGCGTGGCTCCGCCCGCGCGCGGGAACTGCCTCGCTGCTGCTCTCAGAGCGCTCGGTGCACGTGGCCTGGGCCGCACGGTCCCTGCGCCACGCTTCCCTTCACCAGGACACAGCTGACATTGCTCAACAGTCTCAGTAACTAAATAATATTCACGAAAATATTCTTCCATCGGCATATATTTTGACTCTAGTATTAACTGTGTCCAAACGGTTTTCCAAAAGCCCTTGGTAATAATTAAATCCCAAGAAACATAGAAAAAGTTCTTAAACAACCATGCCAGGAAGTGTTTCAGTTCTTTTTGAGCTTGAATCAAGCTAAAATTTACAAATCGTTGTTCAAGAATCATTTTAAGTTTAAGATAAATGTCCATATGCGGCTCTGAGAGCCAAGAGTCTTCCCACGGTTCCTCCATAGTTCAGATATGGAATAGCAAAGCAAAACCAAGAAGAGGAATCCAAAGTTTCCAGGGTTTACTCACACAAATCAGTCGCTTAGGGATCGGGGATCGTTCTGCTCACAAATCTCCACCATTTGTTGCAGTGGGGATCCTGCAACACGCATATATCAAACCAGGAGTCCCGTGGAAAGGAAATATATATGGACAGACAGATTCTTGATAGCTGTTTCAGAGATGTTTATTTCTCCAGCCGCATGGCCGGAGCTCTGCTGAGGAACTGTTCCAGTCACAGGACCAAGGGTCCTTCTGCCCGCGCAGGGAACACAAACCACCAATGGGAACGAGGCTGAGCAGGGACAGGGAAGCCCCATGTCTGTGCCCTCAGGGCCCCTCTCCCAGGGCTACACGGCAGGGGAGGGACCCCAACACCTTGGCTTCATGTGAATCACCTGTGTCACAATGGTCTCCTTGATTCCATGAGGCCCCACTGGGTCACAATGGCTCCTTGGCTTCATGTGCATCACCTGCCTCACAATGGTCTCCTTGATTCCATGAGGCCCCACTGTGTCACAATGGCTCCTTGGCTTCATGTGCATCACCTGTGTCACCATGGTCTCCTTGATTCCATGAGGCCCCACTGTGTCACAATGGCTCCTTGGCTTCCATGTGGCCCCACTGTGTCACAATGGCCCCTTGCTTCCATAGGTTTTCTATTGTAACAATGGACTCCTTGGTTCTGTGAGCTACCCTGCTTTTTGCAGAGGTGTCTTTGGTTCCAACAAGGCCCTGCTGTGTCTCATCAGGAACACATTTCCCTGTGGTTCCATGATTCCCCACGGTGTCACCATGGAGCCTTGTTTCTAGGAGGTTCTGTACTGTCACAATTGTCTCCTTGATGCCATGAGCCACTGCAGTGTCACAATGGCTCCTTGCTTCCATGAGGAACACAAAAGCTTTGCATCAACACTGAGCAACAGCTGCTGAACACACCTGGGAGCATCTGCTTGCATCAAAGGAGGGCTTCAAGCTGAGAATGGCAGCAGCAGCTTCCACCTGCAACAGAGAGCCAGGCAAAGGACAGGGACAGAGAATTCAGTGGAAAGACTGCGAGAATTCTGCTCCCAGACATCATTCCTGCTCACAGTGTCCCTTGTAGAAAGGGGACATCATTGCAGGCAGCCTGGACTGAGCATGTGGGATTGGTTGTTTAGGAAAGCTGCTCAGGCTTTTCCATTCTTTCCTTACAAACAGGAAAACTTCTCTGGGCCTGTGTGCAGGCAGAGCCCTGAGGAGAGCACTTGGCACATGGAGCCTCGGGCTGGGACAGCCAGCTGCAGGGCTGAAGGGAAGAAGCCCTGCTGTGTCACAATGGCTCCTTGGCTTCATGTGCATCACCTGTGTCACCATGGTCTCCTTGATTCCATGAGGCCCCACTGTGTCACAATGGCTCCTTGGCTTCATGTGCATCACCTGTGTCACGATGGTCTCCTTGATTCCATGAGGCCCCACTATGTCACAATGGCTCCTTGGCTTCATGTGCATCACCTGTGTTCCAAGGGTCTCCTTGATTCCATGAGGCCCCACTGGGTCACAATGGCTCCTTGGCTTCCATGTGGCCCCACTGTGTCACAATGGCCCCTTGCTTCCATTGGTTTTCTATTGTAACTATGGACTCCTTGGTTCTGTGAGCTACCCTGCTTTTTGCAGAGGTGTCTTTGGTTCCAACAAGGCCCTGCTGTGTCTCATCAGGAACACATTTCCATGTGGTTCCATGGTTCCCCGCGGTGTCACCATGGAGCCTTGTTTCTAGGAGGTTCTGTACTGTCACAATTGTCTCCTTGATGCCATGAGCACCTGCAGTGTCACAATGGCTCCTTGCTTCCATGAGGAACACAAAAGCTTTGCATCAACACTGAGCAACAGCTGCTGAACACACCTGGGAGCATCTGCTTGCATCAAAAGAGGGCTTCAAGCTGAGAATGGCAGCAGCAGCTTCCATCTGCAACAGAGAGCCAGGCAATGGACAGGGACAGAGAATTCCGTGGAAAGACTGCGAGAATTCTGCTCCCAGACATCATTCCTGCTCACAGTGTCCCTTGTAGAAAGGGGACATCATTGCAGGCAGCCTGGACTCAGCATGTGGGGTTGGTTGTCTAGGGAACCTGCTCAGGCTTTTTCATTCTTTCCTTACAAACAGGAAAACTTCTCTGGGCCTGTGTGCAGGCAGAGCCCTGAGGAGAGCAGTTGGCACATGGTGCCTCGGTGTGGGACAGCCAGCTGCAGAGCTGAAGGGAAGAAGCCCCACTGGGTCAGAATGGCTCCTTGGCTTCATGTGCATCACCTGTGTCACCATGGTCTCCTTGATTCCATGAGGCCCCACTGGGTCACAATGGCTCCTTGACTTCATGTGCATCACCTGTGTCACCATGGTCTCCTTGATTCCATGAGGCCCCACTGGGTCACAATGGCTCCTTGACTTCATGTGCATCACCTGTGTCACCATGGTCTCCTTGATTCCATGAGGCCCCACTGGGTCACAATGGCTCCTTGGCTTCATGTGCATCACCTGTGTCACAATGGTCTCCTTGATTCCATGAGGCCCCACTGGGTCACCATGGTCTCCTTGGCTTCCATGTGGCCCCACTGTGTCACAATGGCCCCTTGCTTCCATAGGTTTTCTATTGTAACTATGGACTCCTTGGTTCTGTGAGCTACCCTGCTTTTTGCAGAGGTGTCTTTGGTTCCAACAAGGCCCTGCTGTGTCTCATCAGGAACACATTTCCATGTGGTTCCATGATTCCCCACGGTGTCACCATGGAGCCTTGTTTCTAGGAGGTTCTGTACTGTCACAATTGTCTCCTTGATGCCATGAGCCCCTGCAGTGTCACACTGGCTCCTTGCTTCCATGAGGAACACAAAAGCTTTGCATCAACACTCAGCAACAGCTGCTGAACACACCTGGGAGCATCTGCTTGCATCAAACGAGGGCTTCAGCTGAGAATGGCAGCAGCAGCTTCCATCTGCAACAGAGAGCCAGGCAAAGGACAGGGACAGAGAATTCAGTGGAAAGACTGCGGGAATTCTGCTCCCAGACATCATTCCTGCTCACAGTGTCCCTTGTAGAAAGGGGACATCATTGCAGGCAGCCTGGACTGAGCATGTGGGATTGGTTGTTTAGGAAAGCTGCTCAGGCTTTTCCATTCTTTCCTTACAAACAGGAAAACTTCTCTGGGCCTGTGTGCAGGCAGAGCCCTGAGGAGAGCAGTTGGCACATGGTGCCGTGGGCTGGGACAGCCAGCTGCAGAGCTGAAGGGAAGAAGCCCCGCTGTGTCACAATGGCTCCTTGGCTTCATGTGAATCACCTGTGTCACAATGGTCTCCTTCATTCCATGAGGCCCCGCTGTGTCACAATGGCTCCTTGGCTTCATGTGCATCACCTGTGTTCCAAGGGTCTCCTTGATTCCATGAGGCCCCACTGGGTCACAATGGCTCCGTGGCTTCCATGTGGCCCCACTGTGTCACAATGGCCCCTTGCTTCCATTGGTTTTCTATTGTAACAATGGACTCCTTGGTTCTGTGAGCTACCCTGCTTTTTGCAGAGGTGTCTTTGGTTCCAACAAGGCCCTGCTGTGTCTCATCAGGAACACATTTCCATGTGGTTCCATGGTTCCCCACGGTGTCACCATGGAGCCTTGTTTCTAGGAGGTTCTGTACTGTCACAATTGTCTCCTTGATGCCATGAGCACCTGCAGTGTCACAATGGCTCCTTGCTTCCATGAGGAACACAAAAGCTTTGCATCAACACTGAGCAACAGCTGCTGAACACACCTGGGAGCATCTGCTTGCATCAAAAGAGGGCTTCAAGCTGAGAATGGCAGCAGCAGCTTCCATCTGCAACAGAGAGCCAGGCAATGGACAGGGACAGAGAATTCCGTGGAAAGACTGCGAGAATTCTGCTCCCAGACATCATTCCTGCTCACAGTGTCTCTTGTAGAAAGGGGACATCATTGCAGGCAGCCTGGACTGAGCATGTGGGTTTGGTTGTCTAGGGAACCTGCTCAGGCTTTTTCATTCTTTCCTTACAAACAGGAAAACTTCTCTGGGCCTGTGTGCAGGCAGAGCCCTGAGGAGAGTACTTGGCACATGATGCTTCAGGAGGGACAGCCAGCTGCAGAGCTGAAGGGAAGAAGCCCCGCTGTGTCACAATGGCTCCTTGGCTTCATGTGCATCACCTGTGTCACCATGGTCTCCTTGATTCCATGAGGCCCCACTGGGTCACAATGGCTCCTTGGCTTCATGTACATCACCTGTGTCACCATGGTCTCCTTGATTCCATGAGGCCCCACTGGGTCACAATGGCTCCGTGGCTTCCATGTGGCCCCACTGTGTCACAATGGCCCCTTGCTTCCATAGGTTTTCTATTGTAACACTGGACTCCTTGGTTCTGTGAGCTACACTGCTTTTTGCAGAGGTGTCTTTGGTTCCAACAAGGCCCTGCTGTGTCTCATCAGGAACACATTTCCATGTGGTTCCGTGATTCGCCACGGTGTCACCATGGAGCCTTGTTTCTAGGAGGTTCTGTACTGTCACAATTGTCTCCTTGATGCCATGAGCCCCTGCAGTGTCACAATGGCTCCTTGCTTCCATGAGGAACACAAAAGCTTTGCATCAACACTGAGCAACAGCTGCTGAACACACCTGGGAGCATCTGCTTGCATCAAACGAGGGCTTCAAGCTGAGAATGGCAGCAGCAGCTTCCATCTGTAACAGAGAGCCAGGCAAAGGACAGGGACAGAGAATTCCGTGGAAAGACTGCGAGAATTCTGCTCCCAGACATCATTCCTGCTCACAGTGTCCCTTGTAGAAAGGGGACATCATTGCAGGCAGCCTGGACTGAGCATGTAGGGTTTGGTTGTCTAGGGAACCTGCTCAGGCTTTTTCATTCTTTCCTTACAAACAGGAAAACTTCTCTGGGCCTGTGTGCAGGCAGAGCCCTGAGGAGAGCAGTTGGCACATGGTGCCTCGGTGTGGGACAGCCAGCTGCAGAGCTGAAGGGAAGAAGCCCCACTGGGTCAGAATGGCTCCGTGGCTTCATGTGCATCACCTGTGTCACCATGGTCTCCTTGATTCCATGAGGCCCCACTGGGTCACAATGGCTCCTTGGCTTCATGTGCATCACCTGTGTCACCATGGTCTCCTTGATTCCATGAGGCCCCACTGGGTCACAATGGCTCCTTGACTTCATGTGCATCACCTGTGTCACCATGGTCTCCTTGATTCCATGAGGCCCCACTGGGTCACAATGGCACCTTGGTTTCATGTGCATCACCTGTGTCACAATGGTCTCCTTGATTCCATGAGGCCCCACTGGGTCACCATGGTCTCCTTGGCTTCCATGTGGCCCCACTGTGTCACAATGGCTCCTTGCTTCCATTGGTTTTCTATTGTAACAATGGACTCCTTGGTTCTGTGAGCTACCCTGCTTTTTGCAGAGGTGTCTTTGGTTCCAACAAGGCCCTGCTGTGTCTCATCAGGAACACATTTCCATGTGGTTCCATGATTCCCCACGGTGTCACCATGGAGCCTTGTTTCTAGGAGGTTCTGTACTGTCACAATTGTCTCCTTGATGCCATGAGCCCCTGCAGTGTCACAATGGCTCCTTGCTTCCATGAGGAACACAAACGCTTTGCATCAACACTGAGCAACAGCTGCTGAACACACCTGGGAGCATCTGCTTGCATCAAACGAGGGCTTCAAGCTGAGAATGGCAGCAGCAGCTTCCATCTGCAACAGAGAGCCAGGCAAAGGACAGGGACAGAGCATTCCGTGGAAGGACTGCAAGAATTCTGCTCTCAGAGATCATTCCTGCTCACAGTGTCCCTTGTAGAAAGGGGACATCATTGCAGGCAGCCTGGACTGAGCATGTGGGGTTGGTTGTCTAGGGAACCTGCTCAGGCTTTTCCATTCTTTCCTTACAAACAGGAAAACTTCTCCTGGGCCTGTGTGCAGGCAGAGCCCTGAGGAGAGCACTTGGCACATGGTGATGTGGGCTGGGACAGCCAGCTGCAGAGCTGAAGGGAAGAAGCCCCGCTGTGTCACAATGGCTCCTTGGCTTCATGTGCATCACCTGTGTCACCATGGTCTCCTTGATTCCATGAGGCCCCACTGGGTCACAATGGCTCCTTGGCTTCATGTGCATCACCTGTGTCACCATGGTCTCCTTGATTCCATGAGGCCCCACTGGGTCACAATGGCTCCTTGGCTTCATGTGCATCACCTGTGTCACCAGGGTCTCCTTGATTCCATGAGGCCCCACTTTGTCACAATGGCTCCTTGCTTCCATGAGGTTCCGCAGTGTCACCATGCTCACCTTTGATCCACATTGTCATAATGGACAATTGCTTCCATGTGGCCCCACTGTGTCACAATAGCCCCTTGGTTCCATAGGTTTTCTAGAATGTAATGTATAATTTTCTACAATGGAACAATGGACTCCTTGGTTCTGTGAGCTACCCTGCTTTTTGCAGAGGTGTCCTTGGTTCCAACAAGGCCCCTCTGTGTCTCAGTGCACCCTGGCTTCCATGCGCATCTGGAGTATCACAAAGGCTCCTTGCTTCCACGAGGTCTTGCTGTGTCACAATGGATCCTGTGCTCCATGAGGCCCTCCAAAGTCATCATGGAGCCTTGATTCCATGTGCTTCCATTGTGTCCCAGGGATCGCCTTGGTTCCATCAGTTTCCTTAGTGGCACAATGCTCTCCATGCTTCCATGATTGCCCACAATGTCACAATGCTCTCCATGCTTCCATGAGGCCCTGCTTTGCCACAATGCTCCCCTTGTGTCCATGAGGCCCCGCTGTGTCCCAATGGACGGATGGTTCCATGAGGTTCCGTGCTGTCCCCATGGTCTTCTTGAATCCACAGTGTAACAATGGACCATTGCGTCCAGGCGGCCTCTCTGTGTCACAAGGGGCTCCATGATTCCAAGATTCGCCATGGTGTCACCATGGAGCCTTGTTTCTAGGAGGTTCTATACTGTCACCATGGTCTCCTTGATCCCATGAGCCCCTGCAGTGTCACAATGGCTCCTTAGCTTCATGTGCATCACCTGTGTCACCATGGTCTCCTTGATTCCATGAGGCCCCACTGGGTCACAATGGCTCCTTGGCTTCATGTGCATCACCTGTGTCACCATGGTCTCCTTGATTCCATGAGGCCCCACTGGGTCACAATGGCTCCTTGGCTTCATGTGCATCACCTGCCTCACAATGGTCTCCTTGATTCCATGAGGCCCCACTGGGTCACAATGGCTCCGTGGCTTCCATGTGGCCCCACTGTGTCACAATGGCCCCTTGCTTCCATAGGTTTTCTTTTGTAACAATGGACTCCTTGGTTCTGTGAGCTACCCTGCTTTTTGCAGAGGTGTCTTTGGTTCCAACAAGGCCCTGCTGTGTCTCATCAGGAACACATTTCCATGTGGTTCCATGATTCCCCACGGTGTCACCATGGAGCCTTGTTTCTAGGAGGTTCTGTACTGTCACAATTGTCTCCTTGATGCCATGAGCCCCTGCAGTGTCACAATGGATGAGGAACACAAAAGCTTTGCATCAACACTGAGCAACAGCTGCTGAACACACCTGGGAGCATCTGCTTGCATCAAAAGAGGGCTTCAAGCTGAGAATGGCAGCAGCAGCTTCCATCTGTAACAGAGAGCCAGGCAAAGGACAGGGACAGAGAATTCCGTGGAAAGACTGCGAGAATTCTGCTCCCAGACATCATTCCTGCTCACAGTGTCCCTTGTAGAAAGGGGACATCATTGCAGGCAGCCTGGACTGAGCATGTAGGGTTTGGTTGTCTAGGGAACCTGCTCAGGCTTTTTCATTCTTTCCTTACAAACAGGAAAACTTCTCTGGGCCTGTGTGCAGGCAGAGCCCTGAGGAGAGCAGTTCGCACATGGTGCCTCGGTGTGGGACAGCCAGCTGCAGAGCTGAAGGGAAGAAGCCCCACTGGGTCAGAATGGCTCCGTGGCTTCATGTGCATCACCTGTGTCACCATGGTCTCCTTGATTCCATGAGGCCCCACTGGGTCACAATGGCTCCTTGACTTCATGTGCATCACCTGTGTCACCATGGTCTCCTTGATTCCATGAGGCCCCACTGGGTCACAATGGCTCCTTGGCTTCATGTGCATCACCTGTGTCACAATGGTCTCCTTGATTCCATGAGGCCCCACTGTGTCACAATGGCTCCTTGGCTTCATGTGCATCACCTGTGTCACCATGGTGTCCTTGATTTCATGAGGCCCCACTGGGTCACAATGGCTCCTTGGCTTCATGTGCATCACCTGTGTCACAATGGTCTCCTTGATTCCATGAGGCCCCACTGGGTCACCATGGTCTCCTTGGCTTCCATGTGGCCCCACTGTGTCACAATGGCCCCTTGCTTCCATAGGTTTTCTATTGTAACAATGGACTCCTTGGTTCTGTGAGCTACCCTGCTTTTTGCAGAGGTGTCTTTGGTTCCAACAAGGCCCTGCTGTGTCTCATGAGGAACACATTTCCATGTGGTTCCATGATTCCCCACGGTGTCACCATGGAGCCTTGTTTCTAGGAGGTTCTGTAGGGTCACAATTGTATCCTTGATCCCAGGAGCCCCTGCAGTGTCACAATGGCTCCTTAGCTTCATGTGCATCACCTGTGTCACCATGGTCTCCTTGATTCCATGAGGCCCCACTGTGTCACAATGGCTCCTTGGCTTCATGTGCATCACCTGCAGTGTCACAATGGCTCCTTGCTTCCATGTGGAACACAAAAGCTTTGCATCAACACTGAGCAACAGCTGCTGAACACACCTGGGAGCATCTGCTTGCATCAAAAGAGGGCTTCCAGCTGAGAAAGGCACCAGCAGCTTCCATCTGCAACAGAGAGCCAGGCAAAGGACAGGGACAGAGAATTCCGTGGAAAGACTGCGGGAATTCTGCTCTCAGAGATCATTCCTGCTCACAGTGTCCCTTGTAGAAAGGGGACATCATTGCAGGCAGCCTGGACTGAGCATGTAGGGTTTGTTGTTTAGGAAACCTGCTCAGGATTTTTCATTCTTTCCTTACAAACAGGAAAACTTCTCTGTGCCTGTGTGCAGGCAGAGCCCTGAGGAGAGCACTTGGCACATGGTGCCTCGGTGTGGGACAGCCAGCTGCAGAGCTGAAGGGAAGAAGCCCCGCTGTGTCACAATGGCTCCTTGGCTTCATGTGCATCACCTGTGTCACCATGGTCTCCTTGATTCCATGAGGCCCCACTGGGTCACAATGGCTCCTTGGCTTCATGTGCATCACCTGTGTCACCATGGTCTCCTTGATTCCATGAGGCCCCACTTTGTCACAATGGCTCCGTGGCTTCATGTGCATCACCTGTGTCACCATGGTCTCCTTGATTCCATGAGGCCCCACTTTGTCACAATGGCTCCTTGCTTCCATGAGGTTCCGCAGTGTCACCATGCTCACCTTTGATCCACATTGTCATAATGGACAATTGCTTCCATGTGGCCCCACTGTGTCACAATAGCCCCTTGGTTCCATAGGTTTTCTAGAATGTAATGTATAATTTTCTACAATGTAACAATGGACTCCTTGGTTCTGTGAGCTACCCTGCTTTTTGCAGAGGTGTCCTTGGTTCCAACAAGGCCCCTCTGTGTCTCAGTGCACCCTGGCTTCCATGCGCATCTGGAGTATCACAAAGGCTCCTTGCTTCCACGAGGTCTTGCTGTGTCACAATGGATGCTGTGCTCCATGAGGCCCTCCAAAGTCATCATGGAGCCTTGATTCCATGTGCTTCCATTGTGTCCCAGGGATCGCCTTGGTTCCATCAGTTTCCTTAGTGGCACAATGCTCTCCATGCTTCCATGATTGCCCACAATGTCACAATGCTCTCCATGCTTCCATGAGGCCCTGCTTTGCCACAATGCTCCCCTTGTGTCCATGAGGCCCCGCTGTGTCCCAATGGACGGATGGTTCCATGAGGTTCCGTGCTGTCCCCATGGTCTTCTTGAATCCGCACTGTAACAATGGACCATTGCTTCCAGGCGGCCTCTCTGTGTCACAATGGCTCCTTGGCTTCATGTGCATCACCTGTGTCACCATGGTCTCCTTGATTCCATGAGGCCCCACTGGGTCACAATGGCACCTTGGTTTCATGTGCATCACCTGTGTCACAATGGTCTCCTTGATTCCATGAGGCCCCACTGGGTCACCATGGTCTCCTTGGCTTCCATGTGGCCCCACTGTGTCACAATGGCTCCTTGCTTCCATTGGTTTTCTATTGTAACAATGGACTCCTTGGTTCTGTGAGCTACCCTGCTTTTTGCAGAGGTGTCTTTGGTTCCAACAAGGCCCTGCTGTGTCTCATCAGGAACACATTTCCATGTGGTTCCATGATTCCCCACGGTGTCACCATGGAGCCTTGTTTCTAGGAGGTTCTGTAGTGTCACAATTGTCTCCTTGATGCCATGAGCCCCTGCAGTGTCACAATGGCTCCTTGCTTCCATGAGGAACACAAACGCTTTGCATCAACACTGAGCAACAGCTGCTGAACACACCTGGGAGCATCTGCTTGCATCAAATGAGGGCTTCAAGCTGAGAATGGCAGCAGCAGCTTCCATCTGCAACAGAGAGCCAGGCAAAGGACAGGGACAGAGCATTCCGTGGAAGGACTGCAAGAATTCTGCTCTCAGAGATCATTCCTGCTCACAGTGTCCCTTGTAGAAAGGGGACATCATTGCAGGCAGCCTGGACTGAGCATGTGGGGTTGGTTGTCTAGGGAACCTGCTCAGGCTTTTCCATTCTTTCCTTACAAACAGGAAAACTTCTCCTGGGCCTGTGTGCAGGCAGAGCCCTGAGGAGAGCACTTGGCACATGGTGATGTGGGCTGGGACAGCCAGCTGCAGAGCTGAAGGGAAGAAGCCCCGCTGTGTCACAATGGCTCCTTGGCTTCATGTGCATCACCTGTGTCACCATGGTCTCCTTGATTCCATGAGGCCCCACTGGGTCACAATGGCTCCTTGGCTTCATGTGCATCACCTGTGTCACCATGGTCTCCTTGATTCCATGAGGCCCCACTGGGTCACAATGGCTCCTTGGCTTCATGTGCATCACCTGTGTCACCAGGGTCTCCTTGATTCCATGAGGCCCCACTTTGTCACAATGGCTCCTTGCTTCCATGAGGTTCCGCAGTGTCACCATGCTCACCTTTGATCCACATTGTCATAATGGACAATTGCTTCCATGTGGCCCCACTGTGTCACAATAGCCCCTTGGTTCCATAGGTTTTCTAGAATGTAATGTATAATTTTCTACAATGGAACAATGGACTCCTTGGTTCTGTGAGCTACCCTGCTTTTTGCAGAGGTGTCCTTGGTTCCAACAAGGCCCCTCTGTGTCTCAGTGCACCCTGGCTTCCATGCGCATCTGGAGTATCACAAAGGCTCCTTGCTTCCACGAGGTCTTGCTGTGTCACAATGGATCCTGTGCTCCATGAGGCCCTCCAAAGTCATCATGGAGCCTTGATTCCATGTGCTTCCATTGTGTCCCAGGGATCGCCTTGGTTCCATCAGTTTCCTTAGTGGCACAATGCTCTCCATGCTTCCATGATTGCCCACAATGTCACAATGCTCTCCATGCTTCCATGAGGCCCTGCTTTGCCACAATGCTCCCCTTGTGTCCATGAGGCCCCGCTGTGTCCCAATGGACGGATGGTTCCATGAGGTTCCGTGCTGTCCCCATGGTCTTCTTGAATCCACAGTGTAACAATGGACCATTGCGTCCAGGCGGCCTCTCTGTGTCACAAGGGGCTCCATGATTCCAAGATTCGCCATGGTGTCACCATGGAGCCTTGTTTCTAGGAGGTTCTATACTGTCACCATGGTCTCCTTGATCCCATGAGCCCCTGCAGTGTCACAATGGCTCCTTAGCTTCATGTGCATCACCTGTGTCACCATGGTCTCCTTGATTCCATGAGGCCCCACTGGGTCACAATGGCTCCTTGGCTTCATGTGCATCACCTGTGTCACCATGGTCTCCTTGATTCCATGAGGCCCCACTGTGTCACAATGGCTCCTTGGCTTCATGTGCATCACCTGCCTCACAATGGTCTCCTTGATTCCATGAGGCCCCACTGGGTCACAATGGCTCCGTGGCTTCCATGTGGCCCCACTGTGTCACAATGGCCCCTTGCTTCCATAGGTTTTCTTTTGTAACAATGGACTCCTTGGTTCTGTGAGCTACCCTGCTTTTTGCAGAGGTGTCTTTGGTTCCAACAAGGCCCTGCTGTGTCTCATCAGGAACACATTTCCATGTGGTTCCATGATTCCCCACGGTGTCACCATGGAGCCTTGTTTCTAGGAGGTTCTGTACTGTCACAATTGTCTCCTTGATGCCATGAGCCCCTGCAGTGTCACAATGGATGAGGAACACAAAAGCTTTGCATCAACACTGAGCAACAGCTGCTGAACACACCTGGGAGCATCTGCTTGCATCAAAAGAGGGCTTCAAGCTGAGAATGGCAGCAGCAGCTTCCACCTGCAACAGAGAGCCAGGCAAAGGACAGGGACAGAGAATTCCGTGGAAAGACTGCGAGAATTCTGCTCCCAGACATCATTCCTGCTCACAGTGTCCCTTGTAGAAAGGGGACATCATTGCAGGCAGCCTGGACTGAGCATGTAGGGTTTGGTTGTCTAGGGAACCTGCTCAGGCTTTTTCATTCTTTCCTTACAAACAGGAAAACTTCTCTGGGCCTGTGTGCAGGCAGAGCCCTGAGGAGAGCAGTTCGCACATGGTGCCTCGGTGTGGGACAGCCAGCTGCAGAGCTGAAGGGAAGAAGCCCCACTGGGTCAGAATGGCTCCGTGGCTTCATGTGCATCACCTGTGTCACCATGGTCTCCTTGATTCCATGAGGCCCCACTGGGTCACAATGGCTCCTTGACTTCATGTGCATCACCTGTGTCACCATGGTCTCCTTGATTCCATGAGGCCCCACTGGGTCACAATGGCTCCTTGGCTTCATGTGCATCACCTGTGTCACAATGGTCTCCTTGATTCCATGAGGCCCCACTGTGTCACAATGGCTCCTTGGCTTCATGTGCATCACCTGTGTCACCATGGTGTCCTTGATTTCATGAGGCCCCACTGGGTCACAATGGCTCCTTGGCTTCATGTGCATCACCTGTGTCACAATGGTCTCCTTGATTCCATGAGGCCCCACTGGGTCACCATGGTCTCCTTGGCTTCCATGTGGCCCCACTGTGTCACAATGGCCCCTTGCTTCCATAGGTTTTCTATTGTAACAATGGACTCCTTGGTTCTGTGAGCTACCCTGCTTTTTGCAGAGGTGTCTTTGGTTCCAACAAGGCCCTGCTGTGTCTCATCAGGAACACATTTCCATGTGGTTCCATGATTCCCCACGGTGTCACCATGGAGCCTTGTTTCTAGGAGGTTCTGTAGGGTCACAATTGTATCCTTGATCCCAGGAGCCCCTGCAGTGTCACAATGGCTCCTTAGCTTCATGTGCATCACCTGTGTCACCATGGTCTCCTTGATTCCATGAGGCCCCACTGTGTCACAATGGCTCCTTGGCTTCATGTGCATCACCTGCAGTGTCACAATGGCTCCTTGCTTCCATGTGGAACACAAAAGCTTTGCATCAACACTGAGCAACAGCTGCTGAACACACCTGGGAGCATCTGCTTGCATCAAAAGAGGGCTTCCAGCTGAGAAAGGCACCAGCAGCTTCCATCTGCAACAGAGAGCCAGGCAAAGGACAGGGACAGAGAATTCCGTGGAAAGACTGCGGGAATTCTGCTCTCAGAGATCATTCCTGCTCACAGTGTCCCTTGTAGAAAGGGGACATCATTGCAGGCAGCCTGGACTGAGCATGTAGGGTTTGTTGTTTAGGAAACCTGCTCAGGATTTTTCATTCTTTCCTTACAAACAGGAAAACTTCTCTGTGCCTGTGTGCAGGCAGAGCCCTGAGGAGAGCACTTGGCACATGGTGCCTCGGTGTGGGACAGCCAGCTGCAGAGCTGAAGGGAAGAAGCCCCGCTGTGTCACAATGGCTCCTTGGCTTCATGTGCATCACCTGTGTCACCATGGTCTCCTTGATTCCATGAGGCCCCACTGGGTCACAATGGCTCCTTGGCTTCATGTGCATCACCTGTGTCACCATGGTCTCCTTGATTCCATGAGGCCCCACTTTGTCACAATGGCTCCTTGGCTTCATGTGCATCACCTGTGTCACCATGGTCTCCTTGATTCCATGAGGCCCCACTTTGTCACAATGGCTCCTTGCTTCCATGAGGTTCCGCAGTGTCACCATGCTCACCTTTGATCCACATTGTCATAATGGACAATTGCTTCCATGTGGCCCCACTGTGTCACAATAGCCCCTTGGTTCCATAGGTTTTCTAGAATGTAATGTATAATTTTCTACAATGTAACAATGGACTCCTTGGTTCTGTGAGCTACCCTGCTTTTTGCAGAGGTGTCCTTGGTTCCAACAAGGCCCCTCTGTGTCTCAGTGCACCCTGGCTTCCATGCGCATCTGGAGTATCACAAAGGCTCCTTGCTTCCACGAGGTCTTGCTGTGTCACAATGGATGCTGTGCTCCATGAGGCCCTCCAAAGTCATCATGGAGCCTTGATTCCATGTGCTTCCATTGTGTCCCAGGGATCGCCTTGGTTCCATCAGTTTCCTTAGTGGCACAATGCTCTCCATGCTTCCATGATTGCCCACAATGTCACAATGCTCTCCATGCTTCCATGAGGCCCTGCTTTGCCACAATGCTCCCCTTGTGTCCATGAGGCCCCGCTGTGTCCCAATGGACGGATGGTTCCATGAGGTTCCGTGCTGTCCCCATGGTCTTCTTGAATCCGCACTGTAACAATGGACCATTGCTTCCAGGCGGCCTCTCTGTGTCACAATGGCTCCTTGGCTTCATGTGCATCACCTGTGTCACCATGGTCTCCTTGATTCCATGAGGCCCCACTGGGTCACAATGGCTCCTTGGCTTCATGTGCATCACCTGTGTCACCATGGTCTCCTTGATTCCATGAGGCCCCACTGGGTCACAATGGCTCCTTGGCTTCATGTGCATCACCTGTGTCACCATGGTCTCCTTGATTCCATGAGGCCCCACTGTGTCACAATGGCTCCTTGGCTTCATGTGCATCACCTGTGTCACCATGGTCTCCTTGATTCCATGAGGCCCCACTGGGTCACAATGGCTCCTTGGCTTCATGTGCATCACCTGTGTCACCATGGTCTCCTTGATTCCATGAGGCCCCACTGGGTCACAATGGCTCCTTGGCTTCCATGTGGCCCCACTGTGTCACAATGGCCCCTTGCTTCCATAGGTTTTCTATTGTAACTATGGACTCCTTGGTTCTGTGAGCTACCCTGCTTTTTGCAGAGGTGTCTTTGGTTCCAACAAGGCCCTGCTGTGTCTCATCAGGAACACATTTCCATGTGGTTCCATGATTCCCCACGGTGTCACCATGGAGCCTTGTTTCTAGGAGGTTCTGTACTGTCACAATTGTCTCCTTGATGCCATGAGCCCCTGCAGTGTCACAATGGCTCCTTGCTTCCATGAGGAACACAAAAGCTTTGCATCAACACTGAGCAACAGCTGCTGAACACACCTGGGAGCATCTGCTTGCATCAAACGAGGGCTTCAAGCTGAGAATGGCAGCAGCAGCTTCCATCTGCAACAGAGAGCCAGGCAAAGGACAGGGACAGAGAATTCAGTGGAAAGACTGCGAGAATTCTGCTCCCAGACATCATTCCTGCTCACAGTGTCCCTTGTAGAAAGGGGACATCATTGCAGGCAGCCTGGACTGAGCATGTGGGGTTGGTTGTCTAGGGAACCTGCTCAGGCTTTTTCATTCTTTCCTTACAAACAGGAAAACTTCTCTGGGCCTGTGTGCAGGCAGAGCCCTGAGGAGAGCACTTGGCACATGGTGCCGTGGGCTGGGACAGCCAGCTGCAGAGCTGAAGGGAAGAAGCCCCGCTGTGTCACAATGGCTCCTTGGCTTCATGTGCATCACCTGTGTCACCATGGTCTCCTTGATTCCATGAGGCCCCACTGGGTCACAATGGCTCCTTGGCTTCATGTGCATCACCTGTGTCACCATGGTCTCCTTGATTCCATGAGGCCCCACTTTGTCACAATGGCTCCTTAGCTTCATGTGCATCACCTGTGTCACAATGGTCTCCTTGATTCCATGAGGCCCCACTTTGTCACAATGGCTCCTTGCTTCCATGAGGTTCTGCAGTGTCACCATGCTCACCTTTGATCCACATTGTCATAATGGACAATTGCTTCCATGTGGCCCCACTGTGTCACAATAGCCCCTTGGTTCCATAGGTTTTCTAGAATGTAATGTATAATTTTCTACAATGTAGCAATGGACTCCTTGGTTCTGTGATCTACCCTGCTTTTTGCAGAGGTGTCCTTGGTTCCAACAAGGCCCCTGCTGTGTCTCAGTGCACCCTGGCTTCCATGCGCATCTGGACTATCACAAAGGCTCCTTGGTTCCACGAGGTCTTGCTGTGTCACAATGGATCCTGTGCTCCATGAGGCCCTCCAAAGTCATCATGGAGCCTTGATTCCATGTGCTTCCATTGTGTCCCAGGGATCGCCTTGGTTCCATCAGTTTCCTTAGTGGCACAATGCTCTCCGTGCTTCCATGATTGCCCACAATGTCACAATGCTCTCCATGCTTCCATGAGGCCCTGCTTTGCCACAATGGTCCCCTTGTGTCCATGAGGCCCCGCTGTGTCCCAATGGACGGATGGTTCCATGAGGTTCCGTGCTGTCCCCATGGTCTTCTTGAATCCGCAGTGTAACAATGGACCATTGCTTCCAGGCGGCCTCTCTGTGTCACAAGGGGCTCCTTGATTCCAAGATTCGCCATGGTGTCACCATGGAGCCTTGTTTCTAGGAGGTTCTGTAGTGTCACAATTGTCTCCTTGATCCCAGGAGCCCCTGCAGTGTCACAATGGCTCCTTGGCTTCATGTGCATCACCTGTGTCACCATGGTCTCCTTGATTCCATGAGGCGCCACTTTGTCACAATGGCTCCTTGGCTTCATGTGCCTCTCAATGGTCTCCTTGATTCCATGAGGCCCCACTGTGTCACAATGGCTCCTTGGCTTCATGTGCATCACCTGCAGTGTCACAATGGCTCCTTGCTTCCATGAGGAACACAAAAGCTTTGCATCAACACTGAGCAACAGCTGCTGAACACACCTGGGAGCATCTGCTTGCATCAAACGAGGGCTTCAAGCTGAGAATGGCAGCAGCAGCTTCCATCTGCAACAGAGAGCCAGGCAAAGGAGAGGGACAGAGAATTCCGTGGAAAGACTGCGAGAATTCTGCTCCCAGAGATCATTCCTGCTCACAGTGTCACTTGTAGAAAGGGGACATCATTGCAGGCAGCCTGGACTGAGCATGTAGGGTTTGTTGTTTCGGAAAGCTGCTCAGGCTTTTCCATTCTTTCCTTACAAACAGGAAAACTTCTCTGGGCCTGTGTGCAGGCAGAGCCCTGAGGAGAGCACTTGGCACATGGTGCTGTGGGCTGGGACAGCCAGCTGCAGAGCTGAAGGGAAGAAGCCCCGCTGTGTCACAATGGCTCCTTGGCTTCATGTGCATCACCTGTGTCACCATGGTCTCCTTGATTCCATGAGGCCCCACTGGGTCACAATGGCTCCTTGGCTTCATGTGCATCACCTGTGTCACCATGGTCTCCTTGATTCCATGAGGCCCCACTTTGTCACAATGGCTCCTTGGCTTCATGTGCATCACCTGTGTCACCATGGTCTCCTTGATTCCATGAGGCCCCGCTGTGTCACAATGGCTCCTTGGCTTCATGTGCATCACCTGTGTCACGATGGTCTCCTTGATTCCATGAGGCCCCACTGTGTCACAATGGCTCCTTGGCTTCATGTGCATCACCTGTGTCCCAAGGGTCTCCTTGATTCCATGAGGCCCCACTGGGTCACAATGGCTCCTTGGCTTCATGTGCATCACCTGTGTCACCATGGTCTCCTTGATTCCATGAGGCCCCACTGTGTCACAATGGCTCCGTGGCTTCCATGTGGCCCCACTGTGTCACAATGGCCCCTTGCTTCCATAGGTTTTCTATTGTAACAATGGACTCCTTGGTTCTGTGAGCTACCCTGCTTTTTGCAGAGGTGTCTTTGGTTCCAACAAGGCCCTGCTGTGTCTCATCAGGAACACATTTCCATGTGGTTCCATGATTCCCCACAGTGTCACCATGGAGCCTTGTTTCTAGGAGGTTCTGTACTGTCATAATTGTCTCCTTGATCCCATGAGCCCCTGCAGTGTCACAATGGCTCCTTGCTTCCATGAGGAACACAAAAGCTTTGCATCAACACTGAGCAACAGCTGCTGAACACACCTGGGAGCATCTGCTTGCATCAAAAGAGGGCTTCAAGCTGAGAAAGGCAGCAGCAGCTTCCATCTGCAACAGAGAGCCAGGCAAAGGACAGGGACAGAGAATTCCGTGGAAAGACTGCGAGAATTCTGCTCCCAGACATCATTCCTGCTCACAGTGTCCCTTGTAGAAAGGGGACATCATTGCAGGCAGCCTGGACTGAGCATGTGGGGTTGGTTGTCTAGGGAACCTGCTCAGGCTTTTCCATTCTTTCCTTACAAACAGGAAAACTTCTCTGGGCCTGTGTGCAGGCAGAGCCCTGAGGAGAGCAGTTGGCACATGGTGCTGTGGGCTGGGACAGCCAGCTGCAGAGCTGAAGGGAAGAAGCCCCGCTGTGTCACAATGGCTCCTTGGCTTCATGTGCATCACCTGTGTCACCATGGTATCCTTGATTCCATGAGGCCCCACTGGGTCACAATGGCTCCTTGGCTTCATGTGCATCACCTGTGTCACCATGGTCTCCTTGATTCCATGAGGCCCCACTGGGTCACAATGCCTCCTTAGCTTCATTTGCATCACCTGTGTCACCATGGTCTCCTTGATTCTATGAGGCCCCACTTTGTCACAATGGCTCCTTGCTTCCATGAGGTTCCGCAGTGTCACCATGCTCACCTTTGATCCACATTGTCATAATGGACAATTGCTTCCATGTGGCCCCACTGTGTCACAATAGCCCCTTGGTTCCATAGGTTTTCTAGAATGTAATGTATAACTTTCTACAATGTAACAATGGACTCCTTGGTTCTGTGAGCTACCCTGCTTTTTGCAGAGGTGTCCTTGGTTCCAACAAGGCCCCTCTGTGTCTCAGTGCACCCTGGCTTCCATGCGCATCTGGAGTATCACAAAGGCTCCTTGCTTCCACGAGGTCTTGCTGTGTCACAATGGATCCTGTGCTCCATGAGGCCCTCCAAAGTCATCATGGAGCCTTGATTCCATGTGCTTCCATTGTGTCCCAGGGATCGCCTTGGTTCCATCAGTTTCCTTAGTGGCACAATGCTCTCCATGCTTCCATGATTGCCCACAATGTCACAATGCTCTCCATGCTTCCATGAGCCCCTGCTTTGCCACAATGGTCCCCTTGTGTCCATGAGGCCCCGCTGTGTCTCAATGGACGGATGGTTCCATGAGGTTCCGTGCTGTCCCCATGGTCTTCTTGAATCCGCAGTATAACAATGGACCATTGCTTCCAGGCGGCCTCTCTGTGTCACAAGGGGCTCCTTGATTCCAAGATTCGCCATGGTGTCACCATGGAGCCTTGTTTCTAGGAGGTTCTGTAGTGTCACAATTGTCTCCTTGATCCCAGGAGCCCCGGCAGTGTCACAATGGCTCCTTAGCTTCATGTGCATCACCGGTGTCACCATGGTCTCCTTGATTCCATGAGGCGCCGCTGGGTCACAATGGCTCCTTGGCTTCATGTGCATCACCTGCAGTGTCACAATGGCTCCTTGCTTCCATGAGGAACACAAAAGCTTTGCATCAACACTGAGCAACAGCTGCTGAACACACCTGGGAGCATCTGCTTGCATCAAAAGAGGGCTTCAAGCTGAGAAAGGCACCAGCTGCTTCCATCTGCAACAGAGAGCCAGGCAAAGGACAGGGACAGAGAATTCCGTGGAAAGACTGCGAGAATTCTGCTCCCAGACATCATTCCTGCTCACAGTGTCCCTTGTAGAAAGGGGACATCATTGCAGGCAGCCTGGACTGAGCATGTAGGGTTTGTTGTTTAGGAAACCTGCTCAGGCTTTTTCATTCTTTCCTTACAAACAGGAAAACTTCTCTGGGCCTGTGTGCAGGCAGAGCCCTGAGGAGAGCACTTGGCACATGGTGCTGGGGGCTGGGACAGCCAGCTGCAGAGCTGAAGGGAAGAAGCCCCACTGTGTCACAATGGCTCCTTGGCTTCATGTGCATCACCTGTGTCACCATGGTCTCCTTGATTCCATGAGGCCCCACTGGGTCACAATGGCTCCTTGGCTTCATGTGCATCACCTGTGTCACCATGGTCTCCTTGATTCCATGAGGCCCCACTTTGTCACAATGGCTCCTTGGCTTCATGTGCATCACCTGTGTCACCATGGTCTCCTTGATTCCATGAGGCCCCACTGGGTCACAATGTCTCCTTGGCTTCATGTGCATCACCTGTGTCACCATGGTCTCCTTGATTCCATGAGGCCCCACTGGGTCACAATGGCTCCGTGGCTTCCATGTGGCCCCACTGTGTCACAATGGCCCCTTGCTTCCATAGGTTTTCTATTGTAACACTGGACTCCTTGGTTCTGTGAGCTACCCTGCTTTTTGCAGAGGTGTCTTTGGTTCCAACAAGGCCCTGCTGTGTCTCATCAGGAACACATTTCCATGTGGTTCCGTGATTCGCCACGGTGTCACCATGGAGCCTTGTTTCTAGGAGGTTCTGTACTGTCACAATTGTCTCCTTGATGCCATGAGCCCCTGCAGTGTCACAATGGCTCCTTGCTTCCATGAGGAACACAAAAGCTTTGCATCAACACTGAGCAACAGCTGCTGAACACACCTGGGAGCATCTGCTTGCATCAAACGAGGGCTTCAAGCTGAGAATGGCAGCAGCAGCTTCCATCTGCAACAGAGAGCCAGGCAATGGACAGGGACAGAGAATTCAGTGGAAAGACTGCGAGAATTCTGCTCCCAGACATCATTCCTGCTCACAGTGTCTCTTGTAGAAAGGGGACATCATTGCAGGCAGCCTGGACTGAGCATGTGGGGTTGGTTGTCTAGGGAACCTGCTCAGGCTTTTTCATTCTTTCCTTACAAACAGGAAAACTTCTCTGGGCCTGTGTGCAGGCAGAGCCCTGAGGAGAGTACTTGGCACATGGTGCTTCAGGAGGGACAGCCAGCTGCAGAGCTGAAGGGAAGAAGCCCCGCTGTGTCACAATGGCTCCTTGGCTTCATGTGCATCACCTGTGTCACCATGGTCTCCTTGATTCCATGAGGCCCCACTGGGTCACAATGGCTCCTTGGCTTCATGTGCATCACCTGCCTCACAATGGTCTCCTTGATTCCATGAGGCCCCACTGGGTCACAATGGCTCCTTGGCTTCCATGTGGCCCCACTGTGTCACAATGGCCCCTTGCTTCCATAGGTTTTCTATTGTAACAATGGACTCCTTGGTTCTGTGAGCTACCCTGCTTTTTGCAGAGGTGTCTTTGGTTCCAACAAGGCCCTGCTGTGTCTCATCAGGAACACATTTCCATGTGGTTCCGTGATTCGCCACGGTGTCACCATGGAGCCTTGTTTCTAGGAGGTTCTGTACTGTCACAATTGTCTCCTTGATGCCATGAGGCCCTGCAGTGTCACAATGGCTCCTTGCTTCCATGAGGAACACAAAAGCTTTGCATCAACACTGAGCAACAGCTGCTGAACACACCTGGGAGCATCTGCTTGCATCAAACGAGGGCTTCAAGCTGAGAATGGCAGCAGCAGCTTCCATCTGCAACAGAGAGCCCGGGAAAGGACAGGGACAGGGAATTCCGTGGAAAGACTGCGAGAATTCTGCTCCCAGAGATCATTCCTGCTCACAGTGTCCCTTGTAGAAAGGGGACATCATTGCAGGCAGCCTGGACTGAGCATGTGGGGTTGGTTGTTTCGGAAAGCTGCTCAGGCTTTTCCATTCTTTCCTTACAAACATAAAAATTCTCTGGGCCTGTGTGCAGGCAGAGCCCTGAGGAGAGCACTTGGCACATGGTGCCTCGGTGTGGGACAGCCAGCTGCAGAGCTGAAGGGAAGAAGCCCCGCTGTGTCACAATGGCTCCGTGGCTTCATGTGCATCACCTGTGTCACCATGGTCTCCTTGATTCCATGAGGCCCCACTTTGTAACAATGGCTCCTTGCTTCCATGAGGTTCCGCAGTGTCACCATGCTCACCTTTGATCCACATTGTCATAACGGACAATTGCTTCCATGTGGCCCCACTGTGTCACAATAGCCCCTTGGTTCCATAGGTTTTCTAGAATGTAATGTATAATTTTCTACAATGTAACAATGGACTCCTTGGTTCTGTGAGCTACCCTGCTTTTTGCAGAGGTGTCCTTGGTTCCAACAAGGCCCCTCTGTGTCTCAGTGCACCCTGGCTTCCATGCGCATCTGGAGTATCACAAAGGCTCCTTGCTTCCACGAGGTCTTGCTGTGTCACAATGGATGCTGTGCTCCATGAGGCCCTCCAAAGTCATCATGGAGCCTTGATTCCATGTGCTTCCATTGTGTCCCAGGGATCGCCTTGGTTCCATCAGTTTCCTTAGTGGCACAATGCTCTCCATGCTTCCATGATTGCCCACAATGTCACAATGCTCTCCATGCTTCCATGAGGCCCTGCTTTGCCACAATGCTCCCCTTGTGTCCATGAGGCCCCGCTGTGTCCCAATGGACGGATGGTTCCATGAGGTTCCGTGCTGTCCCCATGGTCTTCTTGAATCCGCACTGTAACAATGGACCATTGCTTCCAGGCGGCCTCTCTGTGTCACAAGGGGCTCCTTGATTCCAAGATTCGCCATGGTGTCACCATGGAGCCTTGTTTCTAGGAGGTTCTGTAGTGTCACAATTGTCTCCTTGATCCCAGGAGCCCCTGCAGTGTCACAATGGCTCCTTAGCTTCATGTGCATCACCTGTGTCACCGTGGTCTCCTTGATTCCATGAGGCCCTACTTTGTCACAAAGGCTCCTTGGCTTCATGTGCATCACCGGTGTCACCATGGTCTCCTTGATTCCATGAGGCCCCACTGGGTCACAATGGCTCCTTGGCTTCATGTGCATCACCTGCAGTGTCACAATGGCTCCTTGCTTCCATGAGGAACACAAAAGCTTTGCATCAACACTGAGCAACAGCTGCTGAACACACCTGGGAGCATCTGCTTGCATCAAAAGAGGGCTTCAAGCTGAGAAAGGCATCAGCTGCTTCCATCTGCAACAGAGAGCCAGGCAAAGGACAGGGACAGAGAATTCCGTGGAAAGACTGCGAGAATTCTGCTCCCAGACATCATTCCTGCTCACAGTGTCCCTTGTAGAAAGGGGACATCATTGCAGGCAGCCTGGACTGAGCATGTGGGGTTGGTTGTCTAGGGAACCTGCTCAGGCTTTTTCATTCTTTCCTTACAAACAGGAAAACTTCTCTGGGCCTGTGTGCAGGCAGAGCCCTGAGGAGAGCACTTGGCACATGGTGCTGGGGGCTGGGACAGCCAGCTGCAGAGCTGAAGGGAAGAAGCCCCACTGTGTCACAATGGCTCCTTGGCTTCATGTGCATCACCTGTGTCACCATGGTCTCCTTGATTCCATGAGGCCCCACTGGGTCACAATGGCTCCTTGGCTTCATGTGCATCACCTGTGTCACCATGGTCTCCTTGATTCCATGAGGCCCCACTTTGTCACAATGGCTCCTTGGCTTCATGTGCATCACCTGTGTCACCATGGTCTCCTTGATTCCATGAGGCCCCACTGGGTCACAATGGCTCCTTGGCTTCATGTGCATCACCTGTGTCACCATGGTCTCCTTGATTCCATGAGGCCCCACTGGGTCACAATGGCTCCATGGCTTCCATGTGGCCCCACTGTGTCACAATGGCTCCTTGCTTCCATAGGTTTTCTATTGTAACAATGGACTCCTTGGTTCTGTGAGCTACCCTGCTTTTTGCAGAGGTGTCTTTGGTTCCAACAAGGCCCTGCTGTGTCTCATCAGGAACACATTTCCATGTGTTTCCATGATTCCCCACGGTGTCACCATGGAGCCTTGTTTCTAGGAGGTTCTGTACTGTCACAATTGTCTCCTTGATGCCATGAGCCCCTGCAGTGTCACAATGGCTCCTTGCTTCCATGAGGAACACAAAAGCTTTGCATCAACACTGAGCAACAGCTGCTGAACACACCTGGGAGCATCTGCTTGCATCAAATGAGGGCTTCAAGCTGAGAAAGGCACCAGCTGCTTGCATCTGCAACAGAGAGCCAGGCAAAGGACAGGGACAGAGAATTCCGTGGAAAGACTGTGGGAATTCTGCTCCCAGACATCATTCCTGCTCACAGTGTCCCTTGTAGAAAGGGGACATCATTGCAGGCAGCCTGGACTGAGCATGTAGGGTTTGTTGTTTCGGAAAGCTGCTCAGGCTTTTTCATTCTTTCCTTACAAACAGGAAAACTTCTCTGGGCCTGTGTGCAGGCAGAGCCCTGAGGAGAGTACTTGGCACATGGTGCTTCAGGAGGGACAGCCAGCTGCAGAGCTGAAGGGAAGAAGCCCCGCTGTGTCACAATGGCTCCTTGGCTTCATGTGCATCACCTGTGTCACCATGGTCTCCTTGATTCCATGAGGCCCCACTGGGTCACAATGGCTCCTTGACTTCATGTGCATCACCTGTGTCACCATGGTCTCCTTGATTCCATGAGGCCCCACTGGGTCACAATGGCTCCGTGGCTTCCATGTGGCCCCACTGTGTCACAATGGCCCCTTGCTTCCATAGGTTTTCTATTGTAACACTGGACTCCTTGGTTCTGTGAGCTACCCTGCTTTTTGCAGAGGTGTCTTTGGTTCCAACAAGGCCCTGCTGTGTCTCATCAGGAACACATTTCCATGTGGTTCCGTGATTCGCCACGGTGTCACCATGGAGCCTTGTTTCTAGGAGGTTCTGTACTGTCACAATTGTCTCCTTGATGCCATGAGCCCCTGCAGTGTCACAATGGCTCCTTGCTTCCATGAGGAACACAAAAGCTTTGCATCAACACTGAGCAACAGCTGCTGAACACACCTGGGAGCATCTGCTTGCATCAAAAGAGGGCTTCAAGCTGAGAAAGGCAGCAGCAGCTTCCATCTGCAACAGAGAGCCAGGCAAAGGACAGGGACAGAGAATTCCGTGGAAAGACTGCGAGAATTCTGCTCCCAGAGATCATTCCTGCTCACAGTGTCTCTTGTAGAAAGGGGACATCATTGCAGGCAGCCTGGACTGAGCATGTGGGGTTGGTTGTCTAGGGAACCTGCTCAGGCTTTTTCATTCTTTCCTTACAAACAGGAAAACTTCTCTGGGCCTGTGTGCAGGCAGAGCCCTGAGGAGAGTACTTGGCACATGGTGCTTCAGGAGGGACAGCCAGCTGCAGAGCTGAAGGGAAGAAGCCCCGCTGTGTCACAATGGCTCCTTGGCTTCATGTGCATCACCTGTGTCACCATGGTCTCCTTGATTCCATGAGGCCCCACTGGGTCACAATGGCTCCTTGGCTTCATGTACATCACCTGTGTCACCATGGTCTCCTTGATTCCATGAGGCCCCACTGGGTCACAATGGCTCCGTGGCTTCCATGTGGCCCCACTGTGTCACAATGGCCCCTTGCTTCCATAGGTTTTCTATTGTAACACTGGACTCCCTGGTTCTGTGAGCTACCCTGCTTTTTGCAGAGGTGTCTTTGGTTCCAACAAGGCCCTGCTGTGTCTCATCAGGAACACATTTCCATGTGGTTCCGTGATTCGCCACGGTGTCACCATGGAGCCTTGTTTCTAGGAGGTTCTGTACTGTCACAATTGTCTCCTTGATGCCATGAGCCCCTGCAGTGTCACAATGGCTCCTTGCTTCCATGAGGAACACAAAAGCTTTGCATCAACACTGAGCAACAGCTGCTGAACACACCTGGGAGCATCTGCTTGCATCAAACGAGGGCTTCAAGCTGAGAATGGCAGCAGCAGCTTCCATCTGCAACAGAGAGCCAGGCAATGGACAGGGACAGAGAATTCAGTGGAAAGACTGCGAGAATTCTGCTCCCAGACATCATTCCTGCTCACAGTGTCTCTTGTAGAAAGGGGACATCATTGCAGGCAGCCTGGACTGAGCATGTGGGGTTGGTTGTCTAGGGAACCTGCTCAGGCTTTTTCATTCTTTCCTTACAAACAGGAAAACTTCTCTGGGCCTGTGTGCAGGCAGAGCCCTGAGGAGAGTACTTGGCACATGGTGCTTCAGGAGGGACAGCCAGCTGCAGAGCTGAAGGGAAGAAGCCCCGCTGTGTCACAATGGCTCCTTGGCTTCATGTGCATCACCTGTGTCACCATGGTCTCCTTGATTCCATGAGGCCCCACTGGGTCACAATGGCTCCTTGGCTTCATGTGCATCACCTGTGTCACAATGGTCTCCTTGATTCCATGAGGCCCCGCTGTGTCACAATGGCTCCTTGGCTTCATGTGCATCACCTGTGTCACCATGGTCCCCTTGATTCCATGAGGCCCCACTGGGTCACAATGGCTCCTTGGCTTCATGTGCATCACCTGTGTCACCATGGTCTCCTTGATTCCATGAGGCCCCACTGGGTCACAATGGCTCCTTGGCTTCCATGTGGCCCCACTGTGTCACAATGGCCCCTTGCTTCCATAGGTTTTCTATTGTAACAATGGACTCCTTGGTTCTGTGAGCTACCCTGCTTTTTGCAGAGGTGTCTTTGGTTCCAACAAGGCCCTGCTGTGTCTCATCAGGAACACATTTCCATGTGTTTCCATGATTCCCCACGGTGTCACCATGGAGCCTTGTTTCTAGGAGGTTCTGTACTGTCACAATTGTCTCCTTGATGCCATGAGCCCCTGCAGTGTCACAATGGCTCCTTGCTTCCATGAGGAACACAAAAGCTTTGCATCAACACTGAGCAACAGCTGCTGAACACACCTGGGAGCATCTGCTTGCATCAAAAGAGGGCTTCAAGCAGAGAATGGCAGCAGCAGCTTCCATCTGCAACAGAGAGCCCGGGAAAGGACAGGGACAGGGAATTCCGTGGAAAGACTGCGAGAATTCTGCTCCCAGAGATCATTCCTGCTCACAGTGTCCCTTGTAGAAAGGGGACATCATTGCAGGCAGCCTGGACTGAGCATGTAGTGTTGGTGGTTTCGGAAAGCTGCTCAGGCTTTTCCATTCTTTCCTTACAAACATAAAAATTCTCTGGGCCTGTGTGCAGGCAGAGCCCTGAGGAGAGCACTTGGCATATGGTGCCTCGGTGTGGGACAGCCAGCTGCAGAGCTGAAGGGAAGAAGCCCCGCTGTGTCACAATGGCTCCGTGGCTTCATGTGCATCACCTGTGTCACCATGGTCTCCTTGATTCCATGAGGCCCCACTTTGTAACAATGGCTCCTTGCTTCCATGAGGTTCCGCAGTGTCACCATGCTCACCTTTGATCCACATTGTCATAACGGACAATTGCTTCCATGTGGCCCCACTGTGTCACAATAGCCCCTTGGTTCCATAGGTTTTCTAGAATGTAATGTATAATTTTCTACAATGTAACAATGGACTCCTTGGTTCTGTGAGCTACCCTGCTTTTTGCAGAGGTGTCCTTGGTTCCAACAAGGCCCCTCTGTGTCTCAGTGCACCCTGGCTTCCATGCGCATCTGGAGTATCACAAAGGCTCCTTGCTTCCACGAGGTCTTGCTGTGTCACAATGGATGCTGTGCTCCATGAGGCCCTCCAAAGTCATCATGGAGCCTTGATTCCATGTGCTTCCATTGTGTCCCAGGGATCGCCTTGGTTCCATCAGTTTCCTTAGTGGCACAATGCTCTCCATGCTTCCATGATTGCCCACAATGTCACAATGCTCTCCATGCTTCCATGAGCCCCTGCTTTGCCACAATGGTCCCCTTGTGTCCATGAGGCCCCGCTGTGTCCCAATGGATGGATGGTTCCATGAGGTTCCGTGCTGTCCCCATGGTCTTCTTGAATCCGCAGTGTAACAATGGACCATTGCTTCCAGGCGGCCTCTCTGTGTCACAAGGGGCTCCTTGATTCCAAGATTCGCCATGGTGTCACCATGGAGCCTTGTTTCTAGGAGGTTCTGTAGTGTCACAATTGTCTCCTTGATCCCAGGAGCCCCTGCAGTGTCACAATGGCTCCTTAGCTTCATGTGCATCACCTGTGTCACCGTGGTCTCCTTGATTCCATGAGGCCCTACTTTGTCACAAAGGCTCCTTGGCTTCATGTGCATCACCGGTGTCACCATGGTCTCCTTGATTCCATGAGGCCCCACTGGGTCACAATGGCTCCTTGGCTTCATGTGCATCACCTGCAGTGTCACAATGGCTCCTTGCTTCCATGAGGAACACAAAAGCTTTGCATCAACACTGAGCAACAGCTGCTGAACACACCTGGGAGCATCTGCTTGCATCAAAAGAGGGCTTCAAGCTGAGAAAGGCATCAGCTGCTTCCATCTGCAACAGAGAGCCAGGCAAAGGACAGGGACAGAGAATTCCGTGGAAAGACTGCGAGAATTCTGCTCCCAGACATCATTCCTGCTCACAGTGTCCCTTGTAGAAAGGGGACATCATTGCAGGCAGCCTGGACTGAGCATGTAGGGTTTGTTGTTTAGGAAACCTGCTCAGGCTTTTTCATTCTTTCCTTACAAACAGGAAAACTTCTCTGTGCCTGTGTGCAGGCAGAGCCCTGAGGAGAGCACTTGGCACATGGTGCTGTGGGCTGGGACAGCCAGCTGCAGAGCTGAAGGGAAGAAGCCCCGCTGTGTCACAATGGCTCCTTGGCTTCATGTGCATCACCTGTGTCACCATGGTCTCCTTGATTCCATGAGGCCCCACTGGGTCACAATGGCTCCTTGGCTTCATGTGCATCACCTGTGTCACCATGGTCTCCTTGATTCCATGAGGCCCCACTGGGTCACAATGGCTCCTTGGCTTCATGTGCATCACCTGTGTCACCATGGTCTCCTTGATTCCATGAGGCCCCACTGGGTCACAATGGCTCCTTGGCTTCATGTGCATCACCTGTGTCACCATGGTCTCCTTGATTCCATGAGGCCCCACTGGGTCACAATGGCTCCATGGCTTCCATGTGGCCCCACTGTGTCACAATGGCTCCTTGCTTCCATAGGTTTTCTATTGTAACAATGGACTCCTTGGTTCTGTGAGCTACCCTGCTTTTTGCAGAGGTGTCTTTGGTTCCAACAAGGCCCTGCTGTGTCTCATCAGGAACACATTTCCATGTGGTTCCATGATTCCCCACGGTGTCACCATGGAGCCTTGTTTCTAGGAGGTTCTGTACTGTCACAATTGTCTCCTTGATGCCATGAGCCCCTGCAGTGTCACAATGGCTCCTTGCTTCCATGAGGAACACAAAAGCTTTGCATCAACACTGAGCAACAGCTGCTGAACACACCTGGGAGCATCTGCTTGCATCAAATGAGGGCTTCAAGCTGAGAATGGCAGCAGCAGCTTCCATCTGCAACAGAGAGCCAGGCAAAGGACAGGGACAGAGAATTCCGTGGAAGGACTGCAAGAATTCTGCTCCCAGAGATCATTCCTGCTCACAGTGTCCCTTGTAGAAAGGGGACATCATTGCAGGCAGCCTGGACTGAGCATGTAGGGTTGGATGTTTAGGAAAGCTGCTCAGGCTTTTCCATTCTTTCCTTACAAACAGGAAAACTTCTCCTGGGCCTGTGTGCAGGCAGAGTCCTGAGGAGAGCACTTGGCACATGGTGATGTGGGCTGGGACAGCCAGCTGCAGAGCTGAAGGGAAGAAGCCCTGCTGTGTCACAATGGCTCCTTGGCTTCATGTGCATCACCTGTGTCACCATGGTCTCCTTGATTCCATGAGGCCCCACTGTGTCACAATGGCTCCTTGGCTTCATGTGCATCACCTGTGTCACCAGGGTCTCCTTGATTCCATGAGGCCCCACTTTGTCACAATGGCTCCTTGGCTTCATGTGCATCACCTGCAGTGTCACCACGGTCTCCTTGCTTCCATGAGGAACACAAAAGCTTTGCATCAACACTGAGCAACAGCTGCTGAACACACCTGGGAGCATCTGCTTGCATCAAAAGTGGGCTTCAAGCTGAGAAAGGCACCAGCTGCTTCCATCTGCAACAGAGAGCCAGGCAAAGGACAGGGACAGAGAATTCCGTGGAAAGACTGTGGGAATTCTGCTCCCAGACATCATTCCTGCTCACAGTGTCCCTTGTAGAAAGGGGACATCATTGCAGGCAGCCTGGACTGAGCATGTGGGGTTGGTTGTCTAGGGAACCTGCTCAGGCTTTTTCATTCTTTCCTTACAAACAGGAAAACTTCTCTGGGCCTGTGTGCAGGCAGAGCCCTGAGGAGAGTACTTGGCACATGGTGCTTCAGGAGGGACAGCCAGCTGCAGAGCTGAAGGGAAGAAGCCCCGCTGTGTCACAATGGCTCCTTGGCTTCATGTGCATCACCTGTGTCACCATGGTCTCCTTGATTCCATGAGGCCCCATTGGGTCATAATGGCTCCTTGACTTCATGTGCATCACCTGTGTCACCATGGTCTCCTTGATTCCATGAGGCCCCACTGGGTCACAATGGCTCCGTGGCTTCCATGTGGCCCTACTGTGTCACAATGGCCCCTTGCTTCCATAGGTTTTCTATTGTAACACTGGACTCCTTGGTTCTGTGAGCTACCCTGCTTTTTGCAGAGGTGTCTTTGGTTCCAACAAGGCCCTGCTGTGTCTCATCAGGAACACATTTCCATGTGGTTCCGTGATTCGCCACGGTGTCACCATGGAGCCTTGTTTCTAGGAGGTTCTGTACTGTCACAATTGTCTCCTTGATGCCATGAGCCCCTGCAGTGTCACAATGGCTCCTTGCTTCCATGAGGAACACAAAAGCTTTGCATCAACACTGAGCAACAGCTGCTGAACACACCTGGGAGCATCTGCTTGCATCAAAAGAGGGCTTCAAGCTGAGAATGGCACCAGCAGCTTCCATCTGCAACAGAGAGCCAGGCAATGGACAGGGACAGAGAATTCCGTGGAAAGACTGCGAGAATTCTGCTCCCAGACATCATTCCTGCTCACAGTGTCTCTTGTAGAAAGGGGACATCATTGCAGGCAGCCTGGACTGAGCATGTGGGGTTGGTTGTCTAGGGAACCTGCTCAGGCTTTTTCATTCTTTCCTTACAAACAGGAAAACTTCTCTGGGCCTGTGTGCAGGCAGAGCCCTGAGGAGAGTACTTGGCACATGGTGCTTCAGGAGGGACAGCCAGCTGCAGAGCTGAAGGGAAGAAGCCCCGCTGTGTCACAATGGCTCCTTGGCTTCATGTGCATCACCTGTGTCACCATGGTCTCCTTGATTCCATGAGGCCCCACTGTGTCACAATGGCTCCTTGGCTTCATGTGCATCACCTGCCTCACAATGGTCTCCTTGATTCCATGAGGCCCCACTGGGTCACAATGGCTCCTTGGCTTCCATGTGGCCCCACTGTGTCACAATGGCCCCTTGCTTCCATAGGTTTTCTATTGTAACAATGGACTCCTTGGTTCTGTGAGCTACCCTGCTTTTTGCAGAGGTGTCTTTGGTTCCAACAAGGCCCTGCTGTGTCTCATCAGGAACACATTTCCATGTGGTTCCGTGATTCGCCACGGTGTCACCATGGAGCCTTGTTTCTAGGAGGTTCTGTACTGTCACAATTGTCTCCTTGATGCCATGAGCCCCTGCAGTGTCACAATGGCTCCTTGCTTCCATGAGGAACACAAAAGCTTTGCATCAACACTCAGCAACAGCTGCTGAACACACCTGGGAGCATCTGCTTGCATCAAACGAGGGCTTCAAGCTGAGAATGGCAGCAGCAGCTTCCATCTGCAACAGAGAGCCAGGCAAAGGACAGGGACAGAGAATTCCGTGGAAAGACTGCGAGAATTCTGCTCCCAGACATCATTCCTGCTCACAGTGTCTCTTGTAGAAAGGGGACATCATTGCAGGCAGCCTAGACTGAGCATGTGGGGGTGGTTGTTTAGGAAAGCTGCTCAGGCTTTTCCATTCTTTCCTTACAAACAGGAAAATTTCTCTGGGCCTGTGTGCAGGGAGAGCCCTGAGGAGAGCACTTGGCACATGGAGCCTCGGGCTGGGACAGCCAGCTGCAGAGCTGAAGGGAAGAAGCCCCGCTGTGTCACAATGGCTCCTTGGCTTCATGTGCATCACCTGTGTCACCATGGTCTCCTTGATTCCATGAGGCCCCACTGGGTCACAATGGCTCCTTGGCTTCATGTGAATCACCTGTGTCACAATGGTCTCCTTGATTCCATGAGGCCCCGCTGTGTCACAATGGCTCCTTGGCTTCATGTGCATCACCTGTGTCACCATGGTCCCCTTGATTCCATGAGGCCCCACTGGGTCACAATGGCTCCTTGGCTTCATGTGCATCACCTGTGTCACCATGGTCTCCTTGATTCCATGAGGCCCCACTGTGTCACAATGGCTCCTTGGCTTCCATGTGGCCCCACTGTGTCACAATGGCCCCTTGCTTCCATAGGTTTTCTATTGTAACAATGGACTCCTTGGTTCTGTGAGCTACCCTGCTTTTTGCAGAGGTGTCTTTGGTTCCAACAAGGCCCTGCTGTGTCTCATCAGGAACACATTTCCATGTGTTTCCATGATTCCCCACGGTGTCACCATGGAGCTTTGTTTCTAGGAGGTTCTGTACTGTCACAATTGTCTCCTTGATGCCATGAGCCCCTGCAGTGTCACAATGGCTCCTTGCTTCCATGAGGAACACAAAAGCTTTGCATCAACACTGAGCAACAGCTGCTGAACACACCTGGGAGCATCTGCTTGCATCAAACGAGGGCTTCAAGCTGAGAATGGCAGCAGCAGCTTCCATCTGCAACAGAGAGCCCGGGAAAGGACAGGGACAGGGAATTCCGTGGAAAGACTGCGAGAATTCTGCTCCCAGAGATCATTCCTGCTCACAGTGTCCCTTGTAGAAAGGGGACATCATTGCAGGCAGCCTGGACTGAGCATGTAGGGTTGGTTGTTTCGGAAAGCTGCTCAGGCTTTTCCATTCTTTCCTTACAAACATAAAAATTCTCTGGGCCTGTGTGCAGGCAGAGCCCTGAGGAGAGCACTTGGCACATGGTGCCTCGGTGTGGGACAGCCAGCTGCAGAGCTGAAGGGAAGAAGCCCCGCTGTGTCACAATGGCTCCTTGGCTTCATGTGCATCACCTGTGTCACCATGGTCTCCTTGATTCCATGAGGCCCCACTGTGTCACAATGGCTCCTTAGCTTCATGTGCATCACCTGTGTCACAATGGTCTCCTTGATTCCATGAGGCCCCACTTTGTCACAATGGCTCCTTGCTTCCATGAGGTTCCGCAGTGTCACCATGCTCACCTTTGATCCACTGTCATAATGGACAATTGCTTCCATGTGGCCCCACTGTGTCACAATAGCCCCTTGGTTCCATAGGTTTTCTAGAATGTAATGTATAATTTTCTACAATGTAGCAATGGACTCCTTGGTTCTGTGAGCTACCCTGCTTTTTGCAGAGGTGTCCTTGGTTCCAACAAGGCCCCTCTGTGTCTCAGTGCACCCTGGCTTCCATGCGCATCTGGAGTATCACAAAGGCTCCTTGGTTCCACGAGGTCTTGCTGTGTCACAATGGATGCTGTGCTCCATGAGGCCCTCCAAAGTCATCATGGAGCCTTGATTCCATGTGCTTCCATTGTGTCCCAGGGATTGCCTTGGTTCCATCAGTTTCCTTAGTGGCACAATGCTCTCCATGCTTCCATGATTGCCCACAATGTCACAATGCTCTCCATGCTTCCATGAGCCCCTGCTTTGCCACAATGGTCCCCTTGTGTCCATGAGGCCCCGCTGTGTCCCAATGGATGGATGGTTCCATGAGGTTCCGTGCTGTCCCCATGGTCTTCTTGAATCCGCAGTGTAACAATGGACCATTGCTTCCAGGCGGCCTCTCTGTGTCACAAGGGGCTCCTTGATTCCAAGATTCGCCATGGTGTCACCATGGAGCCTTGTTTCTAGGAGGTTCTGTAGTGTCACAATTGTCTCCTTGATCCCAGGAGCCCCTGCAGTGTCACAATGGCTCCTTAGCTTCATGTGCATCACCTGTGTCACCGTGGTCTCCTTGATTCCATGAGGCCCTACTTTGTCACAAAGGCTCCTTGGCTTCATGTGCATCACCAGTGTCACCATGGTCTCCTTGATTCCATGAGGCCCCACTGGGTCACAATGGCTCCTTGGCTTCATGTGCATCACCTGCAGTGTCACAATGGCTCCTTGCTTCCATGAGGAACACAAAAGCTTTGCATCAACACTGAGCAACAGCTGCTGAACACACCTGGGAGCATCTGCTTGCATCAAAAGAGGGCTTCAAGCTGAGAAAGGCATCAGCTGCTTCCATCTGCAACAGAGAGCCAGGCAAAGGACAGGGACAGAGAATTCCGTGGAAAGACTGCGAGAATTCTGCTCCCAGACATCATTCCTGCTCACAGTGTCCCTTGTAGAAAGGGGACATCATTGCAGGCAGCCTGGACTGAGCATGTAGGGTTTGTTGTTTAGGAAACCTGCTCAGGCTTTTTCATTCTTTCCTTACAAACAGGAAAACTTCTCTGGGCCTGTGTGCAGGCAGAGCCCTGAGGAGAGCACTTGGCACATGGTGCTGGGGGCTGGGACAGCCAGCTGCAGAGCTGAAGGGAAGAAGCCCCGCTGTGTCACAATGGCTCCTTGGCTTCATGTGCATCACCTGTGTCACCATGGTCTCCTTGATTCCATGAGGCCCCACTGTGTCACAATGGCTCCTTGGCTTCATGTGCATCACCTGCAGTGTCACCACGGTCTCCTTGCTTCCATGAGGAACACAAAAGCTTTGCATCAACACTGAGCAACAGCTGCTGAACACACCTGGGAGCATCTGCTTGCATCAAAAGAGGGCTTCAAGCTGAGAAAGGCACCAGCTGCTTCCATCTGCAACAGAGAGCCAGGCAAAGGACAGGGACAGAGAATTCAGTGGAAAGACTGTGGGAATTCTGCTCCCAGACATCATTCCTGCTCACAGTGTCCCTTGTAGAAAGGGGACATCATTGCAGGCAGCCTGGACTCAGCATGTGGGGTTGGTTGTCTAGGGAACCTGCTCAGGCTTTTTCATTCTTTCCTTACAAACAGGAAAACTTCTCTGGGCCTGTGTGCAGGCAGAGCCCTGAGGAGAGTACTTGGCACATGGTGCTTCAGGAGGGACAGCCAGCTGCAGAGCTGAAGGGAAGAAGCCCCGCTGTGTCACAATGGCTCCTTGGCTTCATGTGCATCACCTGTGTCACCATGGTCTCCTTGATTCCATGAGGCCCCACTGGGTCACAATGGCTCCTTGACTTCATGTGCATCACCTGTGTCACCATGGTCTCCTTGATTCCATGAGGCCCCACTGGGTCACAATGGCTCCGTGGCTTCCATGTGGCCCCACTGTGTCACAATGGCCCCTTGCTTCCATAGGTTTTCTATTGTAACACTGGACTCCTTGGTTCTGTGAGCTACCCTGCTTTTTGCAGAGGTGTCTTTGGTTCCAACAAGGCCCTGCTGTGTCTCATCAGGAACACATTTCCATGTGGTTCCGTGATTCGCCACGGTGTCACCATGGAGCCTTGTTTCTAGGAGGTTCTGTACTGTCACAATTGTCTCCTTGATGCCATGAGCCCCTGCAGTGTCACAATGGCTCCTTGCTTCCATGAGGAACACAAAAGCTTTGCATCAACACTGAGCAACAGCTGCTGAACACACCTGGGAGCATCTGCTTGCATCAAAAGAGGGCTTCAAGCTGAGAATGGCAGCAGCAGCTTCCATCTGCAACAGAGAGCCAGGCAATGGACAGGGACAGAGAATTCCGTGGAAAGACTGCGAGAATTCTGCTCCCAGACATCATTCCTGCTCACAGTGTCTCTTGTAGAAAGGGGACATCATTGCAGGCAGCCTGGACTCAGCATGTGGGGTTGGTTGTCTAGGGAACCTGCTCAGGCTTTTTCATTCTTTCCTTACAAACAGGAAAACTTCTCTGGGCCTGTGTGCAGGCAGAGCCCTGAGGAGAGTACTTGGCACATGGTGCTTCAGGAGGGACAGCCAGCTGCAGAGCTGAAGGGAAGAAGCCCCGCTGTGTCACAATGGCTCCTTGGCTTCATGTGCATCACCTGTGTCACCATGGTCTCCTTGATTCCATGAGGCCCCACTGGGTCACAATGGCTCAGTGGCTTCCATGTGGCCCCACTGTGTCACAATGGCCCCTTGCTTCCATAGGTTTTCTATTGTAACACTGGACTCCTTGGTTCTGTGAGCTACCCTGCTTTTTGCAGAGGTGTCTTTGGTTCCAACAAGGCCCTGCTGTGTCTCATCAGGAACACATTTCCATGTGGTTCCGTGATTCGCCACGGTGTCACCATGGAGCCTTGTTTCTAGGAGGTTCTGTACTGTCACAATTGTCTCCTTGATGCCATGAGCCCCTGCAGTGTCACAATGGCTCCTTGCTTCCATGAGGAACACAAAAGCTTTGCATCAACACTGAGCAACAGCTGCTGAACACACCTGGGAGCATCTGCTTGCATCAAACGAGGGCTTCAAGCTGAGAATGGCAGCAGCAGCTTCCATCTGCAACAGAGAGCCAGGCAAAGGACAGGGACAGAGAATTCCGTGGAAAGACTGCGAGAATTCTGCTCCCAGACATCATTCCTGCTCACAGTGTCCCTTGTAGAAAGGGGACATCATTGCAGGCAGCCTGGACTGAGCATGTGGGGTTGGTTGTCTAGGGAACCTGCTCAGGCTTTTTCATTCTTTCCTTACAAACAGGAAAACTTCTCTGGGCCTGTGTGCAGGCAGAGCCCTGAGGAGAGCACTTGGCACATGGTGCCGTGGGCTGGGACAGCCAGCTGCAGAGCTGAAGGGAAGAAGCCCCGCTGTGTCACAATGGCTCCGTGGCTTCATGTGCATCACCTGTGTCACCATGGTCTCCTTGATTCCATGAGGCCCCACTTTGTAACAATGGCTCCTTGCTTCCATGAGGTTCCGCAGTGTCACCATGCTCACCTTTGATCCACATTGTCATAATGGACAATTGCTTCCATGTGGCCCCACTGTGTCACAATAGCCCCTTGGTTCCATAGGTTTTCTAGAATGTAATGTATAATTTTCTACAATGTAACAATGGAGTCCTTGGTTCTGTGAGCTACCCTGCTTTTTGCAGAGGTGTCCTTGGTTCCAACAAGGCCCCTCTGTGTCTCAGTGCACCCTGGCTTCCATGCGCATCTGGAGTATCACAAAGGCTCCTTGGTTCCACGAGGTCTTGCTGTGTCACAATGGATCCTGTGCTCCATGAGGCCCTCCAAAGTCATCATGGAGCCTTGATTCCATGTGCTTCCATTGTGTCCCAGGGATCGCCTTGGTTCCATCAGTTTCCTTAGTGGCACAATGCTCTCCATGCTTCCATGATTGCCCACAATGTCACAATGCTCTCCATGCTTCCATGAGCCCCTGCTTTGCCACAATGGTCCCCTTGTGTCCATGAGGCCCCACTGTGTCCCAATGGATGGATGGTTCCATGAGGTTCCGTGCTGTCCCCATGGTCTTCTTGAATCCGCACTGTAACAATGGACCATTGCTTCCAGGCGGCCTCTCTGTGTCACAAGGGGCTCCTTGATTCCAAGATTCGCCATGGTGTCACCATGGAGCCTTGTTTCTAGGAGGTTCTGTAGTGTCACAATTGTCTCCTTGATCCCAGGAGCCCCTGCAGTGTCACAATGGCTCCTTAGCTTCATGTGCATCACCTGTGTCACCGTGGTCTCCTTGATTCCATGAGGCGCCACTTTGTCACAATGGCTCCTTGGCTTCATGTGCCTCTCAATGGTCTCCTTGATTCCATGAGGCCCCACTGTGTCACAATGGCTCCTTGGCTTCATGTGCATCACCTGCAGTGTCACAATGGCTCCTTGCTTCCATGAGGAACACAAAAGCTTTGCATCAACACTGAGCAACAGCTGCTGAACACACCTGGGAGCATCTGCTTGCATCAAACGAGGGCTTCAAGCTGAGAATGGCAGCAGCAGCTTCCATCTGCAACAGAGAGCCAGGCAAAGGAGAGGGACAGAGAATTCCGTGGAAAGACTGCGAGAATTCTGCTCCCAGAGATCATTCCTGCTCACAGTGTCCCTTGTAGAAAGGGGACATCATTGCAGGCAGCCTGGACTGAGCATGTAGGGTTTGTTGTTTCGGAAAGCTGCTCAGGCTTTTCCATTCTTTCCTTACAAACAGGAAAACTTCTCTGGGCCTGTGTGCAGGCACAGCCCTGAGGAGAGCACTTGGCACATGGTGCTGTGGGCTGGGACAGCCATCTGCAGAGCTGAAGGGAAGAAGCCCCGCTGTGTCACAATGGCTCCTTGGCTTCATGTGCATCACCTGTGTCACCATGGTCTCCTTGATTCCATGAGGCCCCACTGGGTCACAATGGCTCCTTGGCTTCATGTGCATCACCTGCCTCACAATGGTTTCCTTGATTCCATGAGGCCCCACTGGGTCACAATGGCTCCTTGGCTTCATGTGCATCACCTGTGTCACCATGGTCTCCTTGATTCCATGAGGCCCCACTGGGTCACAATGGCTTCTTGGCTTCATGTGCATCACCTGTGTCACCATGGTCTCCTTGATTCCATGAGGCCCCACTGGGTCACAATGGCTCCGTGGCTTCCATGTGGCCCCACTGTGTCAAAATGGCCCCTTGCTTCCATAGGTTTTCTATTGTAACAATGGACTCCTTGGTTCTGTGAGCTACCCTGCTTTTTGCAGAGGTGTCTTTGGTTCCAACAAGGCCCTGCTGTGTCTCATCAGGAACACATTTCCATGTGGTTCCATGATTCCCCACAGTGTCACCATGGAGCCTTGTTTCTAGGAGGTTCTGTACTGTCATAATTGTCTCCTTGATGCCATGAGCCCCTGCAGTGTCACAATGGCTCCTTGCTTCCATGAGGAACACAAAAGCTTTGCATCAACACTGAGCAACAGCTGCTGAACACACCTGGGAGCATCTGCTTGCATCAAAAGAGGGCTTCAAGCTGAGAAAGGCAGCAGCAGCTTCCATCTGCAACAGAGAGCCAGGCAAAGGACAGGGACAGAGAATTCCGTGGAAAGACTGCGAGAATTCTGCTCCCAGACATCATTCCTGCTCACAGTGTCCCTTGTAGAAAGGGGACATCATTGCAGGCAGCCTGGACTGAGCATGTGGGGTTGGTTGTCTAGGGAACCTGCTCAGGCTTTTCCATTCTTTCCTTACAAACAGGAAAACTTCTCTGGGCCTGTGTGCAGGCAGAGCCCTGAGGAGAGCAGTTGGCACATGGTGCTGTGGGCTGGGACAGCCAGCTGCAGAGCTGAAGGGAAGAAGCCCCCCTGTGTCACAATGGCTCCTTGGCTTCATGCGCATCACCTGTGTCACCATGGTATCCTTGATTCCATGAGGCCCCACTGGGTCACAATGGCTCCTTGGCTTCATGTGCATCACCTGTGTCACCATGGTCTCCTTGATTCCATGAGGCCCCACTGGGTCACAATGCCTCCTTAGCTTCATTTGCATCACCTGTGTCACCATGGTCTCCTTGATTCTATGAGGCCCCACTTTGTCACAATGGCTCCTTGCTTCCATGAGGTTCCGCAGTGTCACCATGCTCACCTTTGATCCACATTGTCATAATGGACAATTGCTTCCATGTGGCCCCACTGTGTCACAATAGCCCCTTGGTTCCATAGGTTTTCTAGAATGTAATGTATAATTTTCTACAATGTAACAATGGACTCCTTGGTTCTGTGAGCTACCCTGCTTTTTGCAGAGGTGTCCTTGGTTCCAACAAGGCCCCTCTGTGTCTCAGTGCACCCTGGCTTCCATGCGCATCTGGAGTATCACAAAGGCTCCTTGGTTCCACGAGGTCTTGCTGTGTCACAATGGATGCTGTGCTCCATGAGGCCCTCCAAAGTCATCATGGAGCCTTGATTCCATGTGCTTCCATTGTGTCCCAGGGATCGCCTTGGTTCCATCAGTTTCCTTAGTGGCACAATGCTCTCCGTGCTTCCATGATTGCCCACAATGTCACAATGCTCTCCATGCTTCCATGAGGCCCTGCTTTGCCACAATGGTCCCCTTGTGTCCATGAGGCCCCGCTGTGTCCCAATGGACGGATGGTTCCATGAGGTTCCGTGCTGTCCCCATGGTCTTCTTGAATCCGCAGTGTAACAATGGACCATTGCTTCCAGGCGGCCTCTCTGTGTCACAAGGGGCTCCTTGATTCCAAGATTCGCCATGGTGTCACCATGGAGCCTTGTTTCTAGGAGGTTCTGTAGTGTCACAATTGTCTCCTTGATCCCAGGAGCCCCTGCAGTGTCACAATGGCTCCTTAGCTTCATGTGCATCACCTGTGTCACCATGGTCTCCTTGATTCCATGAGGCGCCACTTTGTCACAATGGCTCCTTGGCTTCATGTGCCTCTCAATGGTCTCCTTGATTCCATGAGGCCCCACTGTGTCACAATGGCTCCTTGGCTTCATGTGCATCACCTGCAGTGTCACAATGGCTCCTTGCTTCCATGAGGAACACAAAAGCTTTGCATCAACACTGAGCAACAGCTGCTGAACACACCTGGGAGCATCTGCTTGCATCAAACGAGGGCTTCAAGCTGAGAATGGCAGCAGCAGCTTCCATCTGCAACAGAGAGCCAGGCAATGGACAGGGACAGAGAATTCCGTGGAAAGACTGCGAGAATTCTGCTCCCAGAGATCATTCCTGCTCACAGTGTCCCTTGTAGAAAGGGGACATCATTGCAGGCAGCCTGGACTGAGCATGTAGGGTTTGTTGTTTCGGAAAGCTGCTCAGGCTTTTCCATTCTTTCCTTACAAACAGGAAAACTTCTCTGGGCCTGTGTGCAGGCAGAGCCCTGAGGAGAGCACTTGGCACATGGTGCTGTGGGCTGGGACAGCCAGCTGCAGAGCTGAAGGGAAGAAGCCCCGCTGTGTCACAATGGCTCCTTGGCTTCATGTGCATCACCTGTGTCACCATGGTCTCCTTGATTCCATGAGGCCCCACTGGGTCACAATGGCTCCTTGGCTTCATGTGCATCACCTGTGTCACCATGGTCTCCTTGATTCCATGAGGCCCCACTGGGTCACAATGGCTCCTTGGCTTCATGTGCATCACCTGTGTCACAATGGTCTCCTTGATTCCATGAGGCCCCGCTGTGTCACAATGGCTCCGTGGCTTCCATGTGGCCCCACTGTGTCAAAATGGCCCCTTGCTTCCATAGGTTTTCTATTGTAACAATGGACTCCTTGGTTCTGTGAGCTACCCTGCTTTTTGCAGAGGTGTCTTTGGTTCCAACAAGGCCCTGCTGTGTCTCATCAGGAACACATTTCCATGTGGTTTCATGATTCCCCACAGTGTCACCATGGAGCCTTGTTTCTAGGAGGTTCTGTAGTGTCACAATTGTCTCCTTGATGCCATGAGCCCCTGCAGTGTCACAATGGCTCCTTGGCTTCATGTGCATCACCTGTGTCACCATGGTCTCCTTGATTCCATGAGGCCCCACTGGGTCACAATGGCTCCTTGGCTTCATGTGCATCACCTGTGTCACCATGGTCTCCTTGATTCCATGAGGCCCCACTGGGTCACAATGGCTCCTTGGCTTCATGTGCATCACCTGTGTCACCATGGGCTCCTTGATTCCATGAGGCCCCACTGTGTCACAATGGCTCCTTGGCTTCATGTGCATCACCTGCAGTGTCACAATGGCTCCTTGCTTCCATGAGGAACACAAAAGCTTTGCATCAACACTGAGCAACAGCTGCTGAACACACCTGGGAGCATCTGCTTGCATCAAAAGAGGGCTTCAAGCTGAGAAAGGCAGCAGCAGCTTCCATCTGCAACAGAGAGCCAGGCAAAGGACAGGGACAGAGAATTCAGTGGAAAGACTGTGGGAATTCTGCTCCCAGAGATCATTCCTGCTCACAGTGTCACTTGTAGAAAGGGGACATCATTGCAGGCAGCCTGGACTGAGCATGTGGGATTGGTTGTTTAGGAAACCAGCTCAGGCTTTTCCATTCTTTCCTTACAAACAGGAAAACTTCTCTGGGCCTGTGTGCAGGCAGAGCCCTGAGGAGAGCACTTGGCACATGGTGCCGTGGGCTGGGACAGCCAGCTGCAGAGCTGAAGGGAAGAAGCCCCGCTGTGTCACAATGGCTCCTTAGCTTCATGTGCATCACCTGTGTCACAATGGTCTCCTTGATTCCATGAGGCCCCGCTGTGTCACAATGGCTCCTTGGCTTCATGTGCATCACCTGCCTCACAATGGTCTCCTTGATTCCATGAGGCCCCACTGTGTCACAATGGCTCCTTGGCTTCATGTGCATCACCTGTGTCACCATGGTCTCCTTGATTCCATGAGGCCCCACTTTGTCACAATGGCTCCTTGGCTTCCATGTGGCCCCACTGTTTCACAATGGCCCCTTGCTTCCATAGGTTTTCTATTGTAACAATGGACTCCTTGGTTCTGTGAGCTACCCTGCTTTTTGCAGAGGTGTCTTTGGTTCCAACAAGGCCCTGCTGTGTCTCATCAGGAACACATTTCCATGTGGTTCCATGATTCCCCACGGTGTCACCATGGAGCCTTGTTTCTAGGAGGTTCTGTAGTGTCACAATTGTCTCCTTGATCCCATGAGCCGCTGCAGTGTCACAATGGCTCCTTGCTTCCATGAGGAACACAAAAGCTTTGCATCAACACTGAGCAACAGCTGCTGAACACACCTGGGAACATCTGCTTGCATCAAACGAGGGCTTCAAGCTGAGAATGGCAGCAGCAGCTTCCACCTGCAACAGAGAGCCAGGCAAAGGACAGGGACAGAGAATTCCGTGGAAAGACTGCGAGAATTCTGCTCCCAGAGATCATTCCTGCTCACAGTGTCCCTTGTAGAAAGGGGACATCATTGCAGGCAGCCTGGACTGAGCATGTGGGGGTGGTTGTTTAGGAAAGCTGCTCAGGCTTTTCCATTCTTTCCTTACAAACAGGAAAATTTCTCTGGGCCTGTGTGCAGCGAGAGCCCTGAGGAGAGCAGTTGGCACATGGAGCCTGGGGCTGGGACAGCCAGCTGCAGGGCTGAAGGGAAGAAGCCCCGCTGTGTCACAACGGCTCCTTGGCTTCATGTGCATCACCTGTGTCACCATGGTCTCCTTGATTCCATGAGGCCCCACTGGGTCACAATGGCTCCTTGGCTTCATGTGCATCACCTGTGTCCCAAGGGTCTCCTTGATTCCATGAGGCCCCACTGGGTCACAATGGCTTCTTGGCTTCATGTGCATCACCTGTGTCACCATGGTCTCCTTGATTCCATGAGGCCCCACTGGGTCACAATGGCTCCGTGGCTTGCATGTGGCCCCACTGTGTCACAATGGCCCCTTGCTTCCATAGGTTTTCTATTGTAACAATGGACTCCTTGGTTCTGTGAGCTACCCTGCTTTTTGCAGAGGTGTCTTTGGTTCCAACAAGGCCCTGCTGTGTCTCATCAGGAACACATTTCCATGTGGTTCCATGATTCCCCACAGTGTCACCATGGAGCCTTGTTTCTAGGAGGTTCTGTACTGTCACAATTGTCTCCTTGATGCCATGAGCCCCTGCAGTGTCACAATGGCTCCTTGCTTCCATGAGGAACACAAAAGCTTTGCATCAACACTGAGCAACAGCTGCTGAACACACCTGGGAGCATCTGCTTGCATCAAACGAGGGCTTCAAGCTGAGAATGGCAGCAGCAGCTTCCATCTGCAACAGAGAGCCAGGCAATGGACAGGGACAGAGAATTCCGTGGAAAGACTGCGAGAATTCTGCTCCCAGACATCATTCCTGCTCACAGTGTCTCTTGTAGAAAGGGGACATCATTGTAGGCAGCCTGGACTGAGCATGTGGGGTTGGTTGTCTAGGGAACCTGCTCAGGCTTTTTCATTCTTTCCTTACAAACAGGAAAACTTCTCTGGGCCTGTGTGCAGGCAGAGCCCTGAGGAGAGTACTTGGCACATGGTGCTTCAGGAGGGACAGCCAGCTGCAGAGCTGAAGGGAAGAAGCCCCGCTGTGTCACAATGGCTCCTTGGCTTCATGTGCATCACCTGTGTCACCATGGTCTCCTTGATTCCATGAGGCCCCACTGGGTCACAATGGCTCCTTGGCTTCATGTGCATCACCTGCCTCACAATGGTCTCCTTGATTCCATGAGGCCCCACTGGGTCACAATGGCTCCTTGGCTTCCATGTGGCCCCACTGTGTCACAATGGCCCCTTGCTTCCATAGGTTTTCTATTGTAACAATGGACTCCTTGGTTCTGTGAGCTACCCTGCTTTTTGCAGAGGTGTCTTTGGTTCCAACAAGGCCCTGCTGTGTCTCATCAGGAACACATTTCCATGTGGTTCCGTGATTCGCCACGGTGTCACCATGGAGCCTTGTTTCTAGGAGGTTCTGTACTGTCACAATTGTCTCCTTGATGCCATGAGCCCCTGCAGTGTCACAATGGCTCCTTGCTTCCATGAGGAACACAAAAGCTTTGCATCAACACTGAGCAACAGCTGCTGAACACACCTGGGAGCATCTGCTTGCATCAAACGAGGGCTTCAAGCTGAGAATGGCAGCAGCAGCTTCCATCTGCAACAGAGAGCCAGGCAAAGGACAGGGACAGAGAATTCCGTGGAAAGACTGCGAGAATTCTGCTCCCAGACATCATTCCTGCTCACAGTGTCTCTTGTAGAAAGGGGACATCATTGCAGGCAGCCTGGACTGAGCATGTGGGGTTGGTTGTTTAGGGAACCTGCTCAGGCTTTTCCATTCTTTCCTTACAAACAGGAAAATTTCTCTGGGCCTGTGTGCAGGGAGAGCCCTGAGGAGAGCACTTGGCACATGGAGCCTCGGGCTGGGACAGCCAGCTGCAGAGCTGAAGGGAAGAAGCCCCGCTGTGTCACAATGGCTCCTTGGCTTCATGTGCATCACCTGTGTCACCATGGTCTCCTTGATTCCATGAGGCCCCACTGGGTCACAATGGCTCCTTGGCTTCCATGTGGCCCCACTGTGTCACAATGGCCCCTTGCTTCCATAGGTTTTCTATTGTAACAATGGACTCCTTGGTTCTGTGAGCTACCCTGCTTTTTGCAGAGGTGTCTTTGGTTCCAACAAGGCCCTGCTGTGTCTCATCAGGAACACATTTCCATGTGTTTCCATGATTCCCCACGGTGTCACCATGGAGCCTTGTTTCTAGGAGGTTCTGTACTGTCACAATTGTCTCCTTGATGCCATGAGCCCCTGCAGTGTCACAATGGCTCCTTGCTTCCATGAGGAACACAAAAGCTTTGCATCAACACTGAGCAACAGCTGCTGAACACACCTGGGAGCATCTGCTTGCATCAAACGAGGGCTTCAAGCTGAGAATGGCAGCAGCAGCTTCCATCTGCAACAGAGAGCCCGGGAAAGGACAGGGACAGGGAATTCAGTGGAAAGACTGCGAGAATTCTGCTCCCAGAGATCATTCCTGCTCACAGTGTCCCTTGTAGAAAGGGGACATCATTGCAGGCAGCCTGGACTGAGCATGTAGGGTTTCTTGTTTAGGAAACCTGCTCAGGCTTTTTCATTCTTTCCTTACAAACAGGAAAACTTCTCTGTGCCTGTGTGCAGGCAGAGCCCTGAGGAGAGCACTTGGCACATGGTGCCTCGGTGTGGGACAGCCAGCTGCAGAGCTGAAGGGAAGAAGCCCCGCTGTGTCACAATGGCTCCTTGGCTTCATGTGCATCACCTGTGTCACCATGGTCTCCTTGATTCCATGAGGCCCCACTTTGTAACAATGGCTCCTTGCTTCCATGAGGTTCCGCAGTGTCACCATGCTCACCTTTGATCCACATTGTCATAACGGACAATTGCTTCCATGTGGCCCCACTGTGTCACAATAGCCCCTTGGTTCCATAGGTTTTCTAGAAAGTAATGTATAATTTTCTACAATGTAACAATGGACTCCTTGGTTCTGTGAGCTACCCTGCTTTTTGCAGAGGTGTCCTTGGTTCCAACAAGGCCCCTCTGTGTCTCAGTGCACCCTGGCTTCCATGCGTATCTGGAGTATCACAAAGGCTCCTTGCTTCCACGAGGTCTTGCTGTGTCACAATGGATGCTGTGCTCCATGAGGCCCTCCAAAGTCATCATGGAGCCTTGATTCCATGTGCTTCCATTGTGTCCCAGGGATCGCCTTGGTTCCATCAGTTTCCTTAGTGGCACAATGCTCTCCATGCTTCCATGATTGCCCACAATGTCACAATGCTCTCCATGCTTCCATGAGCCCCTGCTTTGCCACAATGGTCCCCTTGTGTCCATGAGGCCCCGCTGTGTCCCAATGGATGGATGGTTCCATGAGGTTCCGTGCTGTCCCCATGGTCTTCTTGAATCCGCAGTGTAACAATGGACCATTGCTTCCAGGCGGCCTCTCTGTGTCACAAGGGGCTCCTTGATTCCAAGATTCGCCATGGTGTCACCATGGAGCCTTGTTTCTAGGAGGTTCTGTAGTGTCACAATTGTCTCCTTGATCCCAGGAGCCCCTGCAGTGTCACAATGGCTCCTTAGCTTCATGTGCATCACCTGTGTCACCGTGGTCTCCTTGATTCCATGAGGCCCTACTTTGTCACAAAGGCTCCTTGGCTTCATGTGCATCACCGGTGTCACCATGGTCTCCTTGATTCCATGAGGCCCCACTGTGTCACAATGGCTCCTTGGCTTCATGTGCATCACCTGCAGTGTCACAATGGCTCCTTGCTTCCATGAGGAACACAAAAGCTTTGCATCAACACTGAGCAACAGCTGCTGAACACACCTGGGAGCATCTGCTTGCATCAAAAGAGGGCTTCAAGCTGAGAAAGGCATCAGCTGCTTCCATCTGCAACAGAGAGCCAGGCAAAGGACAGGGACAGAGAATTCCGTGGAAAGACTGCGAGAATTCTGCTCCCAGAGATCATTCCTGCTCACAGTGTCCCTTGTAGAAAGGGGACATCATTGCAGGCAGCCTGGACTGAGCATGTAGGGTTTGTTGTTTAGGAAACCTGCTCAGGCTTTTTCATTCTTTCCTTACAAACAGGAAAACTTCTCTGGGCCTGTGTGCAGGCAGAGCCCTGAGGAGAGCACTTGGCACATGGTGCTGGGGGCTGGGACAGCCAGCTGCAGAGCTGAAGGGAAGAAGCCCCGCTGTGTCACAATGGCTCCTTGGCTTCATGTGCATCACCTGTGTCACCATGGTCTCCTTGATTCCATGAGGCCCCGCTGTGTCACAATGGCTCCTTGGCTTCATGTGCATCACCTGTGTCACCATGGTCTCCTTGATTCCATGAGGCCCCACTGGGTCACAATGGCTCCTTGGCTTCATGTGCATCACCTGTGTCACCATGGTCTCCTTGATTCCATGAGGCCCCACTGGATCACAATGGCTCCTTGGCTTCATAAGCATCACCTGCCTCACAATGGTCTCCTTGATTCCATGAGGCCCCACTGGGTCACAATGGCTCCATGGCTTCCATGTGGCCCCACTGTGTCACAATGGCTCCTTGCTTCCATAGGTTTTCTATTGTAACAATGGACTCCTTGGTTCTGTGAGCTACCCTGCTTTTTGCAGAGGTGTCTTTGGTTCCAACAAGGCCCTGCTGTGTCTCATGAGTAACACATTTCCATGTGGTTCCATGATTCGCCACGGTGTCACCATGGAGCCTTGTTTCTAGGAGGTTCTGTACTGTCACAATTGTCTCCTTGATGCCATGAGCCCCTGCAGTGTCACAATGGCTCCTTGCTTCCATGAGGAACACAAAAGCTTTGCATCAACACTGAGCAACAGCTGCTGAACACACCTGGGAGCATCTGCTTGCATCAAACGAGGGCTTCAAGCGGAGAATGGCAGCAGCAGCTTCCATCTGCAACAGAGAGCCAGGCAAAGGACAGGGACAGAGAATTCCGTGGAAGGACTGCAAGAATTCTGCTCCCAGAGATCATTCCTGCTCACAGTGTCCCTTGTAGAAAGGGGACATCATTGCAGGCAGCCTGGACTCAGCATGTGGGTTTGGTTGTCTAGGGAACCTGCTCAGGCTTTTCCATTCTTTCCTTACAAACAGGAAAACTTCTCCTGGGCCTGTGTGCAGGCAGAGCCCTGAGGAGAGCACTTGGCACATGGTGATGTGGGCTGGGACAGCCAGCTGCAGAGCTGAAGGGAAGAAGCCCCGCTGTGTCACAATGGCTCCTTGGCTTCATGTGCATCACCTGTGTCACCATGGTCTCCTTGATTCCATGAGGCCCCACTGTGTCACAATGGCTCCTTGGCTTCATGTGCATCACCTGTGTCACCAGGGTCTCCTTGATTCCATGAGGCCCCACTTTGTCACAATGGCTCCTTGGCTTCATGTGCATCACCTGCAGCGTCACCACGGTCTCCTTGCTTCCATGAGGAACACAAAAGCTTTGCATCAACACTGAGCAACAGCTGCTGAACACACCTGGGAGCATCTGCTTGCATCAAAAGAGGGCTTCAAGCTGAGAAAGGCAGCAGCAGCTTCCATCTGCAACAGAGAGCCAGGCAAAGGACAGGGACAGAGAATTCCGTGGAAAGACTGCGAGAATTCTGCTCCCAGACATCATTCCTGCTCACAGTGTCCCTTGTAGAAAGGGGACATCATTGCAGGCAGCCTGGACTGAGCATGTGGGGTTGGTTGTCTAGGGAACCTGCTCAGGCTTTTTCATTCTTTCCTTACAAACAGGAAAACTTCTCTGGGCCTGTGTGCAGGCAGAGCCCTGAGGAGAGTACTTGGCACATGGTGCTTCAGGAGGGACAGCCAGCTGCAGAGCTGAAGGGAAGAAGCCCCGCTGTGTCACAATGGCTCCTTGGCTTCATGTGCATCACCTGTGTCACCATGGTCTCCTTGATTCCATGAGGCCCCACTGGGTCACAATGGCTCCTTGACTTCATGTGCATCACCTGTGTCACCATGGTCTCCTTGATTCCATGAGGCCCCACTGGGTCACAATGGCCCCTTGCTTCCATAGGTTTTCTATTGTAACACTGGACTCCTTGGTTCTGTGAGCTACCCTGCTTTTTGCAGAGGTGTCTTTGGTTCCAACAAGGCCCTGCTGTGTCTCATCAGGAACACATTTCCATGTGGTTCCGTGATTCGCCACGGTGTCACCATGGAGCCTTGTTTCTAGGAGGTTCTGTACTGTCACAATTGTCTCCTTGATGCCATGAGCCCCTGCAGTGTCACAATGGCTCCTTGCTTCCATGAGGAACACAAAAGCTTTGCATCAACACTGAGCAACAGCTGCTGAACACACCTGGGAGCATCTGCTTGCATCAAACGAGGGCTTCAAGCTGAGAATGGCAGCAGCAGCTTCCATCTGCAACAGAGAGCCCGGGAAAGGACAGGGACAGGGAATTCAGTGGAAAGACTGCGAGAATTCTGCTCCCAGAGATCATTCCTGCTCACAGTGTCCCTTGTAGAAAGGGGACATCATTGCAGGCAGCCTGGACTGAGCATGTGGGGTTGGTTGTCTAGGAAAGCTGCTCAGGCTTTTCCATTCTTTCCTTACAAACATAAAAATTCTCTGGGCCTGTGTGCAGGCAGAGCCCTGAGGAGAGCACTTGGCACATGGTGCCTCGGTGTGGGACAGCCAGCTGCAGAGCTGAAGGGAAGAAGCCCCGCTGTGTCACAATGGCTCCGTGGCTTCATGTGCATCACCTGTGTCACCATGGTCTCCTTGATTCCATGAGGCCCCACTTTGTAACAATGGCTCCTTGCTTCCATGAGGTTCCGCAGTGTCACCATGCTCACCTTTGATCCACATTGTCATAACGGACAATTGCTTCCATGTGGCCCCACTGTGTCACAATAGCCCCTTGGTTCCATAGGTTTTCTAGAATGTAATGTATAATTTTCTACAATGTAACAATGGACTCCTTGGTTCTGTGAGCTACCCTGCTTTTTGCAGAGGTGTCCTTGGTTCCAACAAGGCCCCTCTGTGTCTCAGTGCACCCTGGCTTCCATGCGCATCTGGAGTATCACAAAGGCTCCTTGCTTCCACGAGGTCTTGCTGTGTCACAATGGATCCTGTGCTCCATGAGGCCCTCCAAAGTCATCATGGAGCCTTGATTCCATGTGCTTCCATTGTGTCCCAGGGATCGCCTTGGTTCCATCAGTTTCCTTAGTGGCACAATGCTCTCCATGCTTCCATGATCGCCCACAATGTCACAATGCTCTCCATGCTTCCATGAGCCCCAGCTTTGCCACAATGGTCCCCTTGTGTCCATGAGGCCCCGCTGTGTCCCAATGGATGGATGGTTCCATGAGGTTCCGTGCTGTCCCCATGGTCTTCTTGAATCCGCAGTGTAACAATGGACCATTGCTTCCAGGCGGCCTCTCTGTGTCACAAGGGGCTCCTTGATTCCAAGATTCGCCATGGTGTCACCATGGAGCCTTGTTTCTAGGAGGTTCTGTAGTGTCACAATTGTCTCCTTGATCCCAGGAGCCCCTGCAGTGTCACAATGGCTCCTTAGCTTCATGTGCATCACCTGTGTCACCGTGGTCTCCTTGATTCCATGAGGCCCTACTTTGTCACAAAGGCTCCTTGGCTTCATGTGCATCACCGGTGTCACCATGGTCTCCTTGATTCCATGAGGCCCCACTGGGTCACAATGGCTCCTTGGCTTCATGTGCATCACCTGCAGTGTCACAATGGCTCCTTGCTTCCATGAGGAACACAAAAGCTTTGCATCAACACTCAGCAACAGCTGCTGAACACACCTGGGAGCATCTGCTTGCATCAAAAGAGGGCTTCAAGCTGAGAAAGGCATCAGCTGCTTCCATCTGCAACAGAGAGCCAGGCAAAGGACAGGGACAGAGAATTCCGTGGAAAGACTGCGAGAATTCTGCTCCCAGACATCATTCCTGCTCACAGTGTCCCTTGTAGAAAGGGGACATCATTGCAGGCAGCCTGGACTGAGCATGTAGGGTTTGTTGTTTAGGAAACCTGCTCAGGCTTTTTCATTCTTTCCTTACAAACAGGAAAACTTCTCTGGGCCTGTGTGCAGGCAGAGCCCTGAGGAGAGCACTTGGCACATGGTGCTGTGGGCTGGGACAGCCAGCTGCAGAGCTGAAGGGAAGAAGCCCCGCTGTGTCACAATGGCTCCTTGGCTTCATGTGCATCACCTGTGTCACCATGGTCTCCTTGATTCCATGAGGCCCCACTGGGTCACAATGGCTCCTTGGCTTCATGTGCATCACCTGTGTCACCATGGTCTCCTTGATTCCATGAGGCCCCACTGGGTCACAATGGCTCCTTGGCTTCATGTGCATCACCTGTGTCACCATGGTCTCCTTGATTCCATGAGGCCCCACTGGGTCACAATGGCTCCATGGCTTCCATGTGGCCCCACTGTGTCACAATGGCTCCTTGCTTCCATAGGTTTTCTATTGTAACAATGGACTCCTTGGTTCTGTGAGCTACCCTGCTTTTTGCAGAGGTGCCTTTGGTTCCAACAAGGCCCTGCTGTGTCTCATCAGGAACACATTTCCATGTGGTTCCATGATTCGCCACGGTGTCACCATGGAGCCTTGTTTCTAGGAGGTTCTGTACTGTCACAATTGTCTCCTTGATGCCATGAGCCCCTGCAGTGTCACAATGGCTCCTTGCTTCCATGAGGAACACAAAAGCTTTGCATCAACACTGAGCAACAGCTGCTGAACACACCTGGGAGCATCTGCTTGCATCAAACGAGGGCTTCAAGCTGAGAATGGCACCAGCAGCTTCCATCTGCAACAGAGAGCCAGGCAAAGGACAGGGACAGAGAATTCCGTGGAAGGACTGCAAGAATTCTGCTCCCAGACATCATTCCTGCTCACAGTGTCCCTTGTAGAAAGGGGACATCATTGCAGGCAGCCTGGACTGAGCATGTGGGTTTGGTTGTCTAGGGAACCTGCTCAGGCTTTTCCATTCTTTCCTTACAAACAGGAAAACTTCTCCTGGGCCTGTGTGCAGGCAGAGCCCTGAAGAGAGCACTTGGCACATGGTGATGTGGGCTGGGACAGCCAGCTGCAGAGCTGAAGGGAAGAAGCCCCGCTGTGTCACAATGGCTCCTTGGCTTCATGTGCATCACCTGTGTCACCATGGTCTCCTTGATTCCATGAGGCCCCACTGTGTCACAATGGCTCCTTGGCTTCATGTGCATCACCTGTGTCACCAGGGTCTCCTTGATTCCATGAGGCCCCACTTTGTCACAATGGCTCCTTGGCTTCATGTGCATCACCTGCAGTGTCACCACGGTCTCCTTGCTTCCATGAGGAACACAAAAGCTTTGCATCAACACTGAGCAACAGCTGCTGAACACACCTGGGAGCATCTGCTTGCATCAAAAGAGGGCTTCAAGCTGAGAAAGGCACCAGCTGCTTCCATCTGCAACAGAGAGCCAGGCAAAGGACAGGGACAGAGAATTCAGTGGAAAGACTGTGGGAATTCTGCTCCCAGACATCATTCCTGCTCACAGTGTCCCTTGTAGAAAGGGGACATCATTGCAGGCAGCCTGGACTCAGCATGTGGGGTTGGTTGTCTAGGGAACCTGCTCAGGCTTTTTCATTCTTTCCTTACAAACAGGAAAACTTCTCTGGGCCTGTGTGCAGGCAGAGCCCTGAGGAGAGTACTTGGCACATGGTGCTTCAGGAGGGACAGCCAGCTGCAGAGCTGAAGGGAAGAAGCCCCGCTGTGTCACAATGGCTCCTTGGCTTCATGTGCATCACCTGTGTCACCATGGTCTCCTTGATTCCATGAGGCCCCACTGGGTCACAATGGCTCCTTGACTTCATGTGCATCACCTGTGTCACCATGGTCTCCTTGATTCCATGAGGCCCCACTGGGTCACAATGGCTCCGTGGCTTCCATGTGGCCCCACTGTGTCACAATGGCCCCTTGCTTCCATAGGTTTTCTATTGTAACACTGGACTCCTTGGTTCTGTGAGCTACCCTGCTTTTTGCAGAGGTGTCTTTGGTTCCAACAAGGCCCTGCTGTGTCTCATCAGGAACACATTTCCATGTGGTTCCATGATTCGCCACGGTGTCACCATGGAGCCTTGTTTCTAGGAGGTTCTGTACTGTCACAATTGTCTCCTTGATGCCATGAGCCCCTGCAGTGTCACAATGGCTCCTTGCTTCCATGAGGAACACAAAAGCTTTGCATCAACACTGAGCAACAGCTGCTGAACACACCTGGGAGCATCTGCTTGCATCAAAAGAGGGCTTCAAGCTGAGAATGGCAGCAGCAGATTCCATCTGCAACAGAGAGCCAGGCAATGGACAGGGACAGAGAATTCCGTGGAAAGACTGCGAGAATTCTGCTCCCAGACATCATTCCTGCTCACAGTGTCTCTTGTAGAAAGGGGACATCATTGCAGGCAGCCTGGACTCAGCATGTGGGGTTGGTTGTCTAGGGAACATGCTCAGGCTTTTTCATTCTTTCCTTACAAACAGGAAAACTTCTCTGGGCCTGTGTGAAGGCAGAGCCCTGAGGAGAGTACTTGGCACATGGTGCTTCAGGAGGGACAGCCAGCTGCAGAGCTGAAGGGAAGAAGCCCCGCTGTGTCACAATGGCTCCTTGGCTTCATGTGCATCACCTGTGTCACCATGGTCTCCTTGATTCCATGAGGCCCCACTGGGTCACAATGGCTCCTTGGCTTCATGTACATCACCTGTGTCACCATGGTCTCCTTGATTCCATGAGGCCCCACTGGGTCACAATGGCTCCGTGGCTTCCATGTGGCCCCACTGTGTCACAATGGCCCCTTGCTTCCATAGGTTTTCTATTGTAACACTGGACTCCTTGGTTCTGTGAGCTACCCTGCTTTTTGCAGAGGTGTCTTTGGTTCCAACAAGGCCCTGCTGTGTCTCATCAGGAACACATTTCCATGTGGTTCCGTGATTCGCCACGGTGTCACCATGGAGCCTTGTTTCTAGGAGGTTCTGTACTGTCACAATTGTCTCCTTGATGCCATGAGCCCCTGCAGTGTCACAATGGCTCCTTGCTTCCATGAGGAACACAAAAGCTTTGCATCAACACTGAGCAACAGCTGCTGAACACACCTGGGAGCATCTGCTTGCATCAAAAGAGGGCTTCAAGCTGAGAATGGCAGCAGCAGCTTCCATCTGTAACAGAGAGCCAGGCAAAGGACAGGGACAGAGAATTCCGTGGAAAGACTGCGAGAATTCTGCTCCCAGAGATCATTCCTGCTCACAGTGTCCCTTGTAGAAAGGGGACATCATTGCAGGCAGCCTGGACTGAGCATGTAGGGTTTGGTTGTCTAGGGAACCTGCTCAGGCTTTTTCATTCTTTCCTTACAAACAGGAAAACTTCTCTGGGCCTGTGTGCAGGCAGAGCCCTGAGGAGAGCAGTTGGCACATGGTGCCTCGGTGTGGGACAGCCAGCTGCAGAGCTGAAGGGAAGAAGCCCCACTGGGTCAGAATGGCTCCGTGGCTTCATGTGCATCACCTGTGTCACCATGGTCTCCTTGATTCCATGAGGCCCCACTGTGTCACAATGGCTCCTTGACTTCATGTGCATCACCTGTGTCACCATGGTCTCCTTGATTCCATGAGGCCCCACTGTGTCACAATGGCTCCTTGACTTCATGTGCATCACCTGTGTCACCATGGTCTCCTTGATTCCATGAGGCCCCACTGTGTCACAATGGCTCCTTGGCTTCATGTGCATCACCTGTGTCACAATGGTCTCCTTGATTCCATGAGGCCCCACTGGGTCACCATGTTCTCCTTGGCTTTCGTGTGGCCCCACTGTGTCACAATGGCTCCTTGCTTCCATAGGTTTTCTATTGTAACAATGGACTCCTTGGTTCTGTGAGCTACCCTGCTTTTTTCAGAGGTGTCTTTGGTTCCAACAAGGCCCTGCTGTGTCTCATCAGGAACACATTTCCATGTGGTTCCATGATTCCCCACGGTGTCACCATGGAGCCTTGTTTCTAGGAGGTTCTGTAGTGTCACAATTGTCTCCTTGATGCCATGAGCCCCTGCAGTGTCACAATGGCTCCTTGCTTCCATGAGGAACACAAACGCTTTGCATCAACACTGAGCAACAGCTGCTGAACACACCTGGGAGCATCTGCTTGCATCAAACGAGGGCTTCAAGCTGAGAATGGCAGCAGCAGCTTCCATCTGCAACAGAGAGCCAGGCAAAGGACAGGGACAGAGAATTCCGTGGAAGGACTGCAAGAATTCTGCTCTCAGAGATCATTCCTGCTCACAGTGTCCCTTGTAGAAAGGGGACATCATTGCAGGCAGCCTGGACTGAGCATGTGGGGTTGGTTGTCTAGGGAACCTGCTCAGGCTTTTCCATTCTTTCCTTACAAACAGGAAAACTTCTCCTGGGCCTGTGTGCAGGCAGAGCCCTGAGGAGAGCAGTTGGCACATGGTGATGTGGGCTGGGACAGCCAGCTGCAGAGCTGAAGGGAAGAAGCCCCGCTGTGTCACAATGGCTCCTTGGCTTCATGTGCATCACCTGTGTCACCATGGTCTCCTTGATTCCATGAGTCCCCACTGGGTCACAATGGCTCCTTGGCTTCATGTGCATCACCTGTGTCACCATGGTCTCCTTGATTCCATGAGGCCCCACTGGGTCACAATGGCTCCTTGGCTTCATGTGCATCACCTGTGTCACCAGGGTCTCCTTGATTCCATGAGGCCCCACTTTGTCACAATGGCTCCTTGCTTCCATGAGGTTCCGCAGTGTCACCATGCTCACCTTTGATCCACATTGTCATAATGGACAATTGCTTCCATGTGGCCCCACTGTGTCACAATAGCCCCTTGGTTCCATAGGTTTTCTAGAATGTAATGTATAATTTTCTACAATGTAACAATGGACTCCTTGGTTCTGTGAGCTACCCTGCTTTTTGCAGAGGTGTCCTTGGTTCCAACAAGGCCCCTCTGTGTCTCAGTGCACCCTGGCTTCCATGCGCATCTGGACTATCACAAAGGCTCCTTGCTTCCACGAGGTCTTGCTGTGTCACAATGGATCCTGTGCTCCATGAGGCCCTCCAAAGTCATCATGGAGCCTTGATTCCATGTGCTTCCATTGTGTCCCAGGGATCGCCTTGGTTCCATCAGTTTCCTTAGTGGCACAATGCTCTCCATGCTTCCATGATTGCCCACAATGTCACAATGCTCTCCATGCTTCCATGAGGCCCTGCTTTGCCACAATGGTCCCCTTGTGTCCATGAGGCCCCGCTGTGTCCCAATGGACGGATGGTTCCATGAGGATCCGTGCTGTCCCCATGGTCTTCTTGAATCCACAGTGTAACAATGGACCATTGCGTCCAGGCGGCCTCTCTGTGTCACAAGGGGCTCCTTGATTCCAAGATTCGCCATGGTGTCACCATGGAGCCTTGTTTCTAGGAGGTTCTATACTGTCACCATGGTCTCCTTGATCCCATGAGCCCCTGCAGTGTCACAATGGCTCCTTAGCTTCATGTGCATCACCTGTGTCACCATGGTCTCCTTGATTCCATGAGGCCCCACTCTGTCACAATGGCTCCTTGGCTTCATGTGCATCACCTGCCTCACAATGGTCTCCTTGATTCCATGAGGCCCCACTGGGTCACAATGGCTCCTTGGCTTCCATGTGGCCCCACTGTGTCACAATGGCCCCTTGCTTCCATAGGTTTTCTATTGTAACAATGGACTCCTTGGTTCTGTGAGCTACCCTGCTTTTTGCAGAGGTGTCTTTGGTTCCAACAAGGCCCTGCTGTGTCTCATCAGGAACACATTTCCATGTGGTTCCATGATTCCCCACGGTGTCACCATGGAGCCTTGTTTCTAGGAGGTTCTGTACTGTCACAATTGTCTCCTTGATGCCATGAGCCCCTGCAGTGTCACAATGGCTCCTTGCTTCCATGAGGAACACAAAAGCTTTGCATCAACACTGAGCAACAGCTGCTGAACACACCTGGGAGCATCTGCTTGCATCAAAAGAGGGCTTCAAGCTGAGAATGGCAGCAGCAGCTTCCATCTGCAACAGAGAGCCAGGCAAAGGACAGGGACAGAGAATTCCGTGGAAAGACTGCGAGAATTCTGCTCCCAGAGATCATTCCTGCTCACAGTGTCCCTTGTAGAAAGGGGACATCATTGCAGGCAGCCTGGACTGAGCATGTAGGGTTTGGTTGTCTAGGGAACCTGCTCAGGCTTTTTCATTCTTTCCTTACAAACAGGAAAACTTCTCTGGGCCTGTGTGCAGGCAGAGCCCTGAGGAGAGCAGTTGGCACATGGTGCCTCGGTGTGGGACAGCCAGCTGCAGAGCTGAAGGGAAGAAGCCCCACTGGGTCAGAATGGCTCCGTGGCTTCATGTGCATCACCTGTGTCACCATGGTCTCCTTGATTCCATGAGGCCCCACTGGGTCACAATGGCTCCTTGACTTCATGTGCATCACCTGTGTCACCATGGTCTCCTTGATTCCATGAGGCCCCACTGGGTCACAATGGCTCCTTGGCTTCATGTGCATCACCTGTGTCACAATGGTCTCCTTGATTCCATGAGGCCCCACTGTGTCACAATGGCTCCTTGGCTTCATGTGCATCACCTGTGTCACCATGGTCTCCTTGATTCCATGAGGCCCCACTGGGTCACAATGGCTCCTTGGCTTCATGTGCATCACCTGTGTCACAATGGTCTCCTTGATTCCATGAGGCCTCACTGGGTCACAATGGCTCCTTGGCTTCCATGTGGCCCCACTGTGTCACAATGGCCCCTTGCTTCCATAGGTTTTCTATTGTAACAATGGACTCCTTGGTTCTGTGAGCTACCCTGCTTTTTGCAGAGGTGTCTTTGGTTCCAACAAGGCCCTGCTGTGTCTCATGAGGAACACATTTCCATGTGGTTCCATGATTCCCCACGGTGTCACCATGGAGCCTTGTTTCTAGGAGGTTCTGTAGCGTCACAATTGTATCCTTGATCCCAGGAGCCCCTGCAGTGTCACAATGGCTCCTTAGCTTCATGTGCATCACCTGTGTCACCATGGTCTCCTTGATTCCATGAGGCCCCACTGTGTCACAATGGCTCCTTAGCTTCATGTGCATCACCTGCAGTGTCACAATGGCTCCTTGCTTCCATGTGGAACACAAAAGCTTTGCATCAACACTGAGCAACAGCTGCTGAACACACCTGGGAGCATCTGCTTGCATCAAAAGAGGTCTTCCAGCTGAGAAAGGCAGCAGCAGCTTCCATCTGCAACAGAGAGCCAGGCAAAGGACAGGGACAGAGAATTCAGTGGAAAGACTGCGGGAATTCTGCTCTCAGAGATCATTCCTGCTCACAGTGTCCCTTGTAGAAAGGGGACATCATTGCAGGCAGCCTGGACTGAGCATGTGGGGTTGGTTGTCTAGGGAACCTGCTCAGGCTTTTTCATTCTTTCCTTACAAACAGGAAAACTTCTCTGTGCCTGTGTGCAGGCAGAGCCCTGAGGAGAGCACTTGGCACATGGTGCCTCGGTGTGGGACAGCCAGCTGCAGAGCTGAAGGGAAGAAGCCCCGCTGTGTCACAATGGCTCCTTGGCTTCATGTGCATCACCTGTGTCACCATGATCTCCTTGATTCCATGAGGCCCCACTGTGTCACAATGGCTCCTTGGCTTCATGTGCATCACCTGTGTCACCATGGTCTCCTTGATTCCATGAGGCCCCACTTTGTCACAATGGCTCCGTGGCTTCATGTGCATCACCTGTGTCACCATGGTCTCCTTGATTCCATGAGGCCCCACTTTGTCACAATGGCTCCTTGCTTCCATGAGGTTCCGCAGTGTCACCATGCTCACCTTTGATCCACATTGTCATAATGGACAATTGCTTCCATGTGGCCCCACTGTGTCACAATAGCCCCTTGGTTCCATAGGTTTTCTAGAATGTAATGTATAATTTTCTACAATGTAACAATGGACTCCTTGGTTCTGTGAGCTACCCTGCTTTTTGCAGAGGTGTCCTTGGTTCCAACAAGGCCCCTCTGTGTCTCAGTGCACCCTGGCTTCCATGCGCATCTGGAGTATCACAAAGGCTCCTTGGTTCCACGAGGTCTTGCTGTGTCACAATGGATCCTGTGCTCCATGAGGCCCTCCAAAGTCATCATGGAGCCTTGATTCCATGTGCTTCCATTGTGTCCCAGGGATCGCCTTGGTTCCATCAGTTTCCTTAGTGGCACAATGCTCTCCATGCTTCCATGATTGCCCACAATGTCACAATGCTCTCCATGCTTCCATGAGGCCCTGCTTTGCCACAATGGTCCCCTTGTGTCCATGAGGCCCCGCTGTGTCCCAATGGACGGATGGTTCCATGAGGTTCCGTGCTGTCCCCATGGTCTTCTTGAATCCGCACTGTAACAATGGACCATTGCTTCCAGGCGGCCTCTCTGTGTCACAATGGCTCCTTGGCTTCATGTGCATCACCTGTGTCACCATGGTCTCCTTGATTCCATGAGGCCCCACTGGGTCACAATGGCTCCTTGGCTTCATGTGCATCACCTGTGTCACCATGGTCTCCTTGATTCCATGAGGCCCCACTGGGTCACAATGGCTCCTTGGCTTCATGTGCATCACCTGTGTCACCATGGTCTCCTTGATTCCATGAGGCCCCACTGGGTCACAATGGCTCCTTGGCTTCATGTGCATCACCTGTGTCACCATGGTCTCCTTGATTCCATGAGGCCCCACTGGGTCACAATGGCTCCTTGGCTTCATGTGCATCACCTGTGTCACCATGGTCTCCTTGATTCCATGAGGCCCCACTGTGTCACAATGGCTCCTTGGCTTCCATGTGGCCCCACTGTGTCACAATGGCCCCTTGCTTCCATAGGTTTTCTATTGCAACAATGGACTCCTTGGTTCTGTGAGCTACCCTGCTTTTTGCAGAGGTGTCTTTGGTTCCAACAAGGCCCTGCTGTGTCTCATCAGGAACACATTTCCATGTGGTTCCATGATTCGCCACGGTGTCACCATGGAGCCTTGTTTCTAGGAGGTTCTGTACTGTCACAATTGTCTCCTTGATGCCATGAGCCCCTGCAGTGTCACAATGGCTCCTTGCTTCCATGAGGAACACAAAAGCTTTGCATCAACACTGAGCAACAGCTGCTGAACACACCTGGGAGCATCTGCTTGCATCAAACGAGGGCTTCAAGCTGAGAATGGCAGCAGCAGCTTCCATCTGCAACAGAGAGCCAGGCAAAGGACAGGGACAGAGAATTCCGTGGAAAGACTGCGAGAATTCTGCTCCCAGACATCATTCCTGCTCACAGTGTCCCTTGTAGAAAGGGGACATCATTGCAGGCAGCCTGGACTGAGCATGTGGGGTTGGTTGTCTAGGGAACCTGCTCAGGCTTTTTCATTCTTTCCTTACAAACAGGAAAACTTCTCTGGGCCTGTGTGCAGGCAGAGCCCTGAGGAGAGCACTTGGCACATGGTGCCGTGGGCTGGGACAGCCAGCTGCAGAGCTGAAGGGAAGAAGCCCCGCTGTGTCACAATGGCTCCTTGGCTTCATGTGCATCACCTGTGTCACCATGGTCTCCTTGATTCCATGAGGCCCCACTGGGTCACAATGGCTCCTTGGCTTCATGTGCATCACCTGTGTCACCATGGTGTCCTTGATTCCATGAGGCCCCACTGGGTCACAATGGCTCCATGGCTTCCATGTGGCCCCACTGTGTCACAATGGCTCCTTGCTTCCATAGGTTTTCTATTGTAACAATGGACTCCTTGGTTCTGTGAGCTACCCTGCTTTTTGCAGAGGTGTCTTTGGTTCCAACAAGGCCCTGCTGTGTCTCATCAGGAACACATTTCCATGTGGTTCCATGATTCCCCACGGTGTCACCATGGAGCCTTGTTTCTAGGAGGTTCTGTACTGTCACAATTGTCTCCTTGATGCCATGAGCCCCTGCAGTGTCACAATGGCTCCTTGCTTCCATGAGGAACACAAAAGCTTTGCATCAACACTGAGCAACAGCTGCTGAACACACCTGGGAGCATCTGCTTGCATCAAACGAGGGCTTCAAGCGGAGAATGGCAGCAGCAGCTTCCATCTGCAACAGAGAGCCAGGCAAAGGACAGGGACAGAGAATTCCGTGGAAGGACTGCAAGAATTCTGCTCCCAGAGATCATTCCTGCTCACAGTGTCCCTTGTAGAAAGGGGACATCATTGCAGGCAGCCTGGACTGAGCATGTGGGTTTGGTTGTCTAGGGAACCTGCTCAGGCTTTTCCATTCTTTCCTTACAAACAGGAAAACTTCTCCTGGGCCTGTGTGCAGGCAGAGCCCTGAGGAGAGCAGTTGGCACATGGTGATGTGGGCTGGGACAGCCAGCTGCAGAGCTGAAGGGAAGAAGCCCCGCTGTGTCACAATGGCTCCTTGGCTTCATGTGCATCACCTGTGTCACCATGGTCTCCTTGATTCCATGAGGCCCCACTGTGTCACAATGGCTCCTTGGCTTCATGTGCATCACCTGTGTCACCAGGGTCTCCTTGATTCCATGAGGCCCCACTTTTTCACAATGGCTCCTTGCTTCCATGAGGTTCCGCAGTGTCACCATGCTCACCTTTGATCCACTGTCATAATGGACAATTGCTTCCATGTGGCCCCACTGTGTCACAATAGCCCCTTGGTTCCATAGGTTTTCTAGAATGTAATGTATAATTTTCTACAATGTAACAATGGACTCCTTGGTTCTGTGAGCTACCCTGCTTTTTGCAGAGGTGTCCTTGGTTCCAACAAGGCCCCTCTGTGTCTCAGTGCACCCTGGCTTCCATGCGCATCTGGAGTATCACAAAGGCTCCTTGCTTCCACGAGGTCTTGCTGTGTCACAATGGATCCTGTGCTCCATGAGGCCCTCCAAAGTCATCATGGAGCCTTGATTCCATGTGCTTCCATTGTGTCCCAGGGATCGCCTTGGTTCCATCAGTTTCCTTAGTGGCACAATGCTCTCCATGCTTCCATGATTGCCCACAATGTCACAATGCTCTCCATGCTTCCATGAGGCCCTGCTTTGCCACAATGCTCCCCTTGTGTCCATGAGGCCCCGCTGTGTCCCAATGGATGGATGGTTCCATGAGGTTCCGTGCTGTCTCCATGGTCTTCTTGAATCCGCAGTGTAACAATGGACCATTGCTTCCAGGCGGCCTCTCTGTGTCACAAGGGGCTCCTTGATTCCAAGATTCGCCATGGTGTCACCATGGAGCCTTGTTTCTAGGAGGTTCTGTACTGTCACCATGGTCTCCTTGATCCCATGAGCCCCTGCAGTGTCACAATGGCTCCTTAGCTTCATGTGCATCACCTGTGTCACCATGGTCTCCTTGATTCCATGAGGCGCCACTTTGTCACAATGGCTCCTTGGCTTCATGTGCATCACCTGTGTCACCATGGTCCCCTTGATTCCATGAGGCCCCACTGTGTCACAATGGCTCCTTGGCTTCATGTGCATCACCTGCAGTGTCACAATGGCTCCTTGATTCCATGAGGCCCCACTGTGTCACAATGGCTCCTTGGCTTCATGTGCATCACCTGCAGTGTCACCACGGTCTCCTTGCTTCCATGAGGAACACAAAAGCTTTGCATCAACACTGAGCAACAGCTGCTGAACACACCTGGGAGCATCTGCTTGCATCAAAAGAGGGCTTCAAGCTGAGAAAGGCACCAGCTGCTTCCATCTGCAACAGAGAGCCAGGCAAAGGACAGGGACAGAGAATTCCGTGGAAAGACTGTGGGAATTCTGCTCCCAGACATCATTCCTGCTCACAGTGTCCCTTGTAGAAAGGGGACATCATTGCAGGCAGCCTGGACTGAGCATGTGGGGTTGGTTGTCTAGGGAACCTGCTCAGGCTTTTTCATTCTTTCCTTACAAACAGGAAAACTTCTCTGGGCCTGTGTGCAGGCAGAGCCCTGAGGAGAGCACTTGGCACATGGTGCTTCAGGAGGGACAGCCAGCTGCAGAGCTGAAGGGAAGAAGCCCCGCTGTGTCACAATGGCTCCTTGGCTTCATGTGCATCACCTGTGTCACCATGGTCTCCTTGATTCCATGAGGCCCCACTGGGTCACAATGGCTCCTTGGCTTCATGTACATCACCTGTGTCACCATGGTCTCCTTGATTCCATGAGGCCCCACTGGGTCACAATGGCTCCGTGGCTTCCATGTGGCCCCACTGTGTCACAATGGCCCCTTGCTTCCATAGGTTTTCTATTGTAACACTGGACTCCTTGGTTCTGTGAGCTACCCTGCTTTTTGCAGAGGTGTCTTTGGTTCCAACAAGGCCCTGCTGTGTCTCATCAGGAACACATTTCCATGTGGTTCCGTGATTCGCCACGGTGTCACCATGGAGCCTTGTTTCTAGGAGGTTCTGTACTGTCACAATTGTCTCCTTGATGCCATGAGCCCCTGCAGTGTCACAATGGCTCCTTGCTTCCATGAGGAACACAAAACTTTGCATCAACACTGAGCAACAGCTGCTGAACACACCTGGGAGCATCTGCTTGCATCAAAAGAGGGCTTCAAGCTGAGAATGGCAGCAGCAGCTTCCATCTGCAACAGAGAGCCAGGCAATGGACAGGGACAGAGAATTCCGTGGAAAGACTGCAAGAATTCTGCTCCCAGACATCATTCCTGCTCACAGTGTCTCTTGTAGAAAGGGGACATCATTGCAGGCAGCCTGGACTGAGCATGTGGGGTTGGTTGTCTAGGGAACCTGCTCAGGCTTTTTCATTCTTTCCTTACAAACAGGAAAACTTCTCTGGGCCTGTGTGCAGGCAGAGCCCTGAGGAGAGTACTTGGCACATGGTGCTTCAGGAGGGACAGCCAGCTGCAGAGCTGAAGGGAAGAAGCCCCGCTGTGTCACAATGGCTCCTTGGCTTCATGTGCATCACCTGTGTCACCATGGTCTCCTTGATTCCATGAGGCCCCACTGGGTCACAATGGCTCCTTGGCTTCATGTGCATCACCTGTGTCACCATGGTCTCCTTGATTCCATGAGGCCCCACTGGGTCACAATGGCTCCTTGCTTCCATGAGGTTCCGCAGTGTCACCATGCTCACCTTTGATCCACATTGTCATAATGGACAATTGCTTCCATGTGGCCCCACTGTGTCACAATAGCCCCTTGGTTCCATAGGTTTTCTAGAATGTAATGTATAATTTTCTACAATGTAACAATGGACTCCTTGGTTCTGTGAGCTACCCTGCTTTTTGCAGAGGTGTCCTTGGTTCCAACAAGGCCCCTCTGTGTCTCAGTGCACCCTGGCTTCCATGCGCATCTGGAGTATCACAAAGGCTCCTTGCTTCCACGAGGTCTTGCTGTGTCACAATGGATCCTGTGCTCCATGAGGCCCTCCAAAGTCATCATGGAGCCTTGATTCCATGTGCTTCCATTGTGTCCCAGGGATCGCCTTGGTTCCATCAGTTTCCTTAGTGGCACAATGCTCTCCATGCTTCCATGATTGCCCACAATGTCACAATGCTCTCCATGCTTCCATGAGGCCCTGCTTTGCCACAATGCTCCCCTTGTGTCCATGAGGCCCCGCTGTGTCCCAATGGACGGATGGTTCCATGAGGATCCGTGCTGTCCCCATGGTCTTCTTGAATCCGCACTGTAACAATGGACCATTGCGTCCAGGCGGCCTCTCTGTGTCACAAGGGGCTCCTTGATTCCAAGATTCGCCATGGTGTCACCATGGAGCCTTGTTTCTAGGAGGTTCTATACTGTCACCATGGTCTCCTTGATCCCATGAGCCCCTGCAGTGTCACAATGGCTCCTTAGCTTCATGTGCATCACCTGTGTCACCATGGTCTCCTTGATTCCATGAGGCCCCACTGTGTCACAATGGCTCCTTAGCTTCATGTGCATCACCTGCAGTGTCACAATGGCTCCTTGCTTCCATGTGGAACACAAAAGCTTTGCATCAACACTGAGCAACAGCTGCTGAACACACCTGGGAGCATCTGCTTGCATCAAAAGAGGGCTTCCAGCTGAGAAAGGCACCAGCAGCTTCCATCTGCAACAGAGAGCCAGGCAAAGGACAGGGACAGAGAATTCAGTGGAAAGACTGCGGGAATTCTGCTCTCAGAGATCATTCCTGCTCACAGTGTCCCTTGTAGAAAGGGGACATCATTGCAGGCAGCCTGGACTGAGCATGTAGGGTTTCTTGTTTAGGAAACCTGCTCAGGCTTTTTCATTCTTTCCTTACAAACAGGAAAACTTCTCTGGGCCTGTGTGCAGGCAGAGCCCTGAGGAGAGCAGATGGCACATGGTGCCTCGGTGTGGGACAGCCAGCTGCAGAGCTGAAGGGAAGAAGCCCCGCTGTGTCACAATGGCTCCTTGGCTTCATGTGCATCACCTGTGTCACCATGGTCTCCTTGATTCCATGAGGCCCCACTGGGTCACAATGGCTCCTTGGCTTCATGTGCATCACCTGTGTCACCATGGTCTCCTTGATTCCATGAGGCCCCACTTTGTCACAATGGCTCCGTGGCTTCATGTGCATCACCTGCCTCACAATGGTCTCCTTGATTCCATGAGGCCCCACTTTGTCACAATGGCTCCTTGCTTCCATGAGGTTCCGCAGTGTCACCATGCTCACCTTTGATCCACATTGTCATAATGGACAATTGCTTCCATGTGGCCCCACTGTGTCACAATAGCCCCTTGGTTCCATAGGTTTTCTAGAATGTAATGTATAATTTTCTACAATGTAACAATGGACTCCTTGGTTCTGTGAGCTACCCTGCTTTTTGCAGAGGTGTCCTTGGTTCCAACAAGGTCCCTCTGTGTCTCAGTGCACCCTGGCTTCCATGCGCATCTGGAGTATCACAAAGGCTCCTTGCTTCCACGAGGTCTTGCTGTGTCACAATGGATGCTGTGCTCCATGAGGCCCTCCAAAGTCATCATGGAGCCTTGATTCCATGTGCTTCCATTGTGTCCCAGGGATCGCCTTGGTTCCATCAGTTTCCTTAGTGGCACAATGCTCTCCATGCTTCCATGATTGCCCACAATGTCACAATGCTCTCCATGCTTCCATGAGGCCCTGCTTTGCCACAATGGTCCCCTTGTGTCCATGAGGCCCCGCTGTGTCCCCATGGACGGATGGTTCCATGAGGTTCCGTGCTGTCCCCATGGTCTTCTTGAATCCGCACTGTAACAATGGACCATTGCTTCCAGGCGGCCTCTCTGTGTCACAATGGCTCCTTGGCTTCATGTGCATCACCTGTGTCACCATGGTCTCCTTGATTCCATGAGGCCCCACTGGGTCACAATGGCTCCTTGGCTTCATGTGCATCACCTGTGTCACCATGGTCTCCTTGATTCCATGAGGCCCCACTGGGTCACAATGGCTCCTTGGCTTCATGTGCATCACCTGTGTCACCATGGTCTCCTTGATTCCATGAGGCCCCACTGGGTCACAATGGCTCCTTGGCTTCATGTGCATCACCTGTGTCACCATGGTCTCCTTGATTCCATGAGGCCCCACTGGGTCACAATGGCTCCTTGGCTTCATGTGCATCACCTGTGTCACCATGGTCTCCTTGATTCCATGAGGCCCCACTGGGTCACAATGGCTCCTTGGCTTCATGTGCATCACCTGTGTCACCATGGTCTCCTTGATTCCATGAGGCCCCACTGTGTCACAATGGCTCCGTGGCTTCCATGTGGCCCCACTGTGTCAAAATGGCCCCTTGCTTCCATAGGTTTTCTATTGTAACAATGGACTCCTTGGTTCTGTGAGCTACCCTGCTTTTTGCAGAGGTGTCTTTGGTTCCAACAAGGCCCTGCTGCGTCTCATGAGGAACACATTTCCATGTGGTTCCATGATTCCCCACGGTGTCACCATGGAGCCTTGTTTCTAGGAGGTTCTGTACTGTCACAATTGTCTCCTTGATGCCATGAGCCCCTGCAGTGTCACAATGGCTCCTTGCTTCCATGAGGAACACAAAAGCTTTGCATCAACACTGAGCAACAGCTGCTGAACACACCTGGGAGCATCTGCTTGCATCAAACGAGGGCTTCAAGCTGAGAATGGCAGCAGCAGCTTCCATCTGTAACAGAGAGCCAGGCAAAGGACAGGGACAGAGAATTCAGTGGAAAGACTGCGAGAATTCTGCTCCCAGAGATCATTCCTGCTCACAGTGTCCCTTGTAGAAAGGGGACATCATTGCAGGCAGCCTGGACTGAGCATGTGGGGTTGGTTGTCTAGGGAACCTGCTCAGGCTTTTTCATTCTTTCCTTACAAACAGGAAAACTTCTCTGGGCCTGTGTGCAGGCAGAGCCCTGAGGAGAGCAGTTGGCACATGGTGCCTCGGTGTGGGACAGCCAGCTGCAGAGCTGAAGGGAAGAAGCCCCACTGGGTCAGAATGGCTCCGTGGCTTCATGTGCATCACCTGTGTCACCATGGTCTCCTTGATTCCATGAGGCCCCATTGGGTCACAATGGCTCCTTGACTTCATGTGCATCACCTGTGTCACCATGGTCTCCTTGATTCCATGAGGCCCCACTGGGTCACAATGGCTCCTTGGCTTCATGTGCATCACCTGTGTCACAATGGTCTCCTTGATTCCATGAGGCCCCACTGGGTCACAATGGCTCCTTGGCTTCATGTGCATCACCTGTGTCACAATGGTCTCCTTGATTCCATGAGGCCCCACTGGGTCACCATGGTCTCCTTGGCTTCCATGTGGCCCCACTGTGTCACAATGGCCCCTTGCTTCCATAGGTTTTCTATTGTAACAATGGACTCCTTGGTTCTGTGAGCTACCCTGCTTTTTGCAGAGGTGTCTTTGGTTCCAACAAGGCCCTGCTGTGTCTCATGAGGAACACATTTCCATGTGGTTCCATGATTCCCCACGGTGTCACCATGGAGCCTTGTTTCTAGGAGGTTCTGTAACGTCACAATTGTATCCTTGATCCCAGGAGCCCCTGCAGTGTCACAATGGCTCCTTAGCTTCATGTGCATCACCTGTGTCACCATGGTCTCCTTGATTCCATGAGGCCCCACTGTGTCCCAATGGCTCCTTAGCTTCATGTGCATCACCTGCAGTGTCACAATGGCTCCTTGCTTCCATGTGGAACACAAAAGCTTTGCATCAACACTGAGCAACAGCTGCTGAACACACCTGGGAGCATCTGCTTGCATCAAAAGATGGCTTCCAGCTGAGAAAGGCACCAGCAGCTTCCATCTGCAACAGAGAGCCAGGCAAAGGACAGGGACAGAGAATTCAGTGGAAAGACTGCGGGAATTCTGCTCTCAGAGATCATTCCTGCTCACAGTGTCCCTTGTAGAAAGGGGACATCATTGCAAGCAGCCTGGACTGAGCATGTAGGGTTTCTTGTTTAGGAAACCTGCTCAGGCTTTTTCATTCTTTCCTTACAAACAGGAAAACTTCTCTGTGCCTGTGTGCAGGCAGAGCCCTGAGGAGAGCACTTGGCACATGGTGCCTCGGTGTGGGACAGCCAGCTGCAGAGCTGAAGGGAAGAAGCCCCGCTGTGTCACAATGGCTCCTTGGCTTCATGTGCATCACCTGTGTCACCATGGTCTCCTTGATTCCATGAGGCCCCACTTTGTCACAATGGCTCCGTGGCTTCATGTGCATCACCTGCCTCACCATGGTCTCCTTGATTCCATGAGGCCCCACTTTGTCACAATGGCTCCTTGCTTCCATGAGGTTCCGCAGTGTCACCATGCTCACCTTTGATCCACATTGTCATAATGGACAATTGCTTCCATGTGGCCCCACTGTGTCACAATAGCCCCTTGGTTCCATAGGTTTTCTAGAATGTAATGTATAATTTTCTACAATGTAACAATGGACTCCTTGGTTCTGTGAGCTACCCTGCTTTTTGCAGAGGTGTCCTTGGTTCCAACAAGGCCCCTCTGTGTCTCAGTGCACCCTGGCTTCCATGCGCATCTGGAGTATCACAAAGGCTCCTTGCTTCCACGAGGTCTTGCTGTGTCACAATGGATGCTGTGCTCCATGAGGCCCTCCAAAGTCATCATGGAGCCTTGATTCCATGTGCTTCCATTGTGTCCCAGGGATCGCCTTGGTTCCATCAGTTTCCTTAGTGGCACAATGCTCTCCATGCTTCCATGATTGCCCACAATGTCACAATGCTCTCCATGCTTCCATGAGGCCCTGCTTTGCCACAATGGTCCCCTTGTGTCCATGAGGCCCCGCTGTGTCCCAATGGACGGATGGTTCCATGAGGTTCCGTGCTGTCCCCATGGTCTTCTTGAATCCGCACTGTAACAATGGACCATTGCTTCCAGGCGGCCTCTCTGTGTCACAATGGCTCCTTGGCTTCATGTGCATCACCTGTGTCACCATGGTCTCCTTGATTCCATGAGGCCCCACTGTGTCACAATGGCTCCTTGGCTTCATGTGCATCACCTGTGTCACCATGGTCTCCTTGATTCCATGAGGCCCCACTGGGTCACAATGGCTCCTTGGCTTCATGTGCATCACCTGTGTCACCATGGTCTCCTTGATTCCATGAGGCCCCACTGGGTCACAATGGCTCCTTGGCTTCATGTGCATCACCTGTGTCACCATGGTCTCCTTGATTCCATGAGGCCCCACTGGGTCACAATGGCTCCTTGGCTTCATGTGCATCACCTGTGTCACCATGGTCTCCTTGATTCCATGAGGCCCCACTGGGTCACAATGGCTCCTTGGCTTCATGTGCATCACCTGTGTCACCATGGTCTCCTTGATTCCATGAGGCCCCACTGGGTCACAATGGCTCCTTGGCTTCCATGTGGCCCCACTGTGTCACAATGGCCCCTTGCTTCCATAGGTTTTCTATTGCAACAATGGACTCCTTGGTTCTGTGAGCTACCCTGCTTTTTGCAGAGGTGTCTTTGGTTCCAACAAGGCCCTGCTGTGTCTCATCAGGAACACATTTCCATGTGGTTCCATGATTCGCCACGGTGTCACCATGGAGCCTTGTTTCTAGGAGGTTCTGTACTGTCACAATTGTCTCCTTGATGCCATGAGCCCCTGCAGTGTCACAATGGCTCCTTGCTTCCATGAGGAACACAAAAGCTTTGCATCAACACTGAGCAACAGCTGCTGAACACACCTGGGAGCATCTGCTTGCATCAAACGAGGGCTTCAAGCTGAGAATGGCAGCAGCAGCTTCCATCTGCAACAGAGAGCCAGGCAAAGGACAGGGACAGAGAATTCCGTGGAAAGACTGCGAGAATTCTGCTCCCAGACATCATTCCTGCTCACAGTGTCCCTTGTAGAAAGGGGACATCATTGCAGGCAGCCTGGACTGAGCATGTGGGGTTGGTTGTCTAGGGAACCTGCTCAGGCTTTTTCATTCTTTCCTTACAAACAAGAAAACTTCTCTGGGCCTGTGTGCAGGCAGAGCCCTGAGGAGAGCACTTGGCACATGGTGCCGTGGGCTGGGACAGCCAGCTGCAGAGCTGAAGGGAAGAAGCCCCGCTGTGTCACAATGGCTCCTTGGCTTCATGTGCATCACCTGTGTCACAATGGTCTCCTTGATTCCATGAGGCCCCACTGGGTCACAATGGCTCCTTGGCTTCATGTGCATCACCTGTGTCACAATGGTCTCCTTGATTCCATGAGGCCCCACTTTGTCACAATGGCTCCTTAGCTTCATGTGCATCACCTGTGTCACAATGGTCTCCTTGATTCCATGAGGCCCCACTTTGTCACAATGGCTCCTTGCTTCCATGAGGTTCTGCAGTGTCACCATGCTCACCTTTGATCCACATTGTCATAATGGACAATTGCTTCCATGTGGCCCCACTGTGTCACAATAGCCCCTTGGTTCCATAGGTTTTCTAGAATGTAATGTATAATTTTCTACAATGTAGCAATGGACTCCTTGGTTCTGTGAGCTACCCTGCTTTTTGCAGAGGTGTCCTTGGTTCCAACAAGGCCCCTCTGTGTCTCAGTGCACCCTGGCTTCCATGCGCATCTGGAGTATCACAAAGGCTCCTTGCTTCCACGAGGTCTTGCTGTGTCACAATGGATCCTGTGCTCCATGAGGCCCTCCAAAGTCATCATGGAGCCTTGATTCCATGTGCTTCCATTGTGTCCCAGGGATCGCCTTGGTTCCATCAGTTTCCTTAGTGGCACAATGCTCTCCATGCTTCCATGATTGCCCACAATGTCACAATGCTCTCCATGCTTCCATGAGGCCCTGCTTTGCCACAATGGTCCCCTTGTGTCCATGAGGCCCCGCTGTGTCCCAATGGACGGATGGTTCCATGAGGTTCCGTGCTGTCCCCATGGTCTTCTTGAATCCGCAGTGTAACAATGGACCATTGCTTCCAGGCGGCCTCTCTGTGTCACAAGGGGCTCCTTGATTCCAAGATTCGCCATGGTGTCACCATGGAGCCTTGTTTCTAGGAGGTTCTGTAGTGTCACAATTGTCTCCTTGATCCCAGGAGCCCCTGCAGTGTCACAATGGCTCCTTAGCTTCATGTGCATCACCTGTGTCACCATGGTCTCCTTGATTCCATGAGGCGCCACTTTGTCACAATGGCTCCTTGGCTTCATGTGCCTCTCAATGGTCTCCTTGATTCCATGAGGCCCCACTGTGTCACAATGGCTCCTTGGCTTCATGTGCATCACCTGCAGTGTCACAATGGCTCCTTGCTTCCATGAGGAACACAAAAGCTTTGCATCAACACTGAGCAACAGCTGCTGAACACACCTGGGAGCATCTGCTTGCATCAAACGAGGGCTTCAAGCTGAGAATGGCAGCAGCAGCTTCCATCTGCAACAGAGAGCCAGGCAATGGACAGGGACAGAGAATTCCGTGGAAAGACTGCGAGAATTCTGCTCCCAGAGATCATTCCTGCTCACAGTGTCCCTTGTAGAAAGGGGACATCATTGCAGGCAGCCTGGACTGAGCATGTAGGGTTGGTTGTTTCGGAAAGCTGCTCAGGCTTTTCCATTCTTTCCTTACAAACAGGAAAACTTCTCTGGGCCTGTGTGCAGGCAGAGCCCTGAGGAGAGCACTTGGCACATGGTGCTGTGGGCTGGGACAGCCAGCTGCAGAGCTGAAGGGAAGAAGCCCCGCTGTGTCACAATGGCTCCTTGGCTTCATGTGCATCACCTGTGTCACCATGGTCTCCTTGATTCCATGAGGCCCCACTGGGTCACAATGGCTCCTTGGCTTCATGTGCATCACCTGTGTCACCATGGTCTCCTTGATTCCATGAGGCCCCACTGGGTCACAATGGCTCCGTGGCTTCCATGTGGCCCCACTGTGTCAAAATGGCCCCTTGCTTCCATAGGTTTTCTATTGTAACAATGGACTCCTTGGTTCTGTGAGCTACCCTGCTTTTTGCAGAGGTGTCTTTGGTTCCAACAAGGCCCTGCTGCGTCTCATGAGGAACACATTTCCATGTGGTTCCATGATTCCCCACGGTGTCACCATGGAGCCTTGTTTCTAGGAGGTTCTGTAGTGTCACAATTGTCTCCTTGATGCCATGAGCCCCTGCAGTGTCACAATGGCTCCTTGCTTCCATGAGGAACACAAAAGCTTTGCATCAACACTGAGCAACAGCTGCTGAACACACCTGGGAGCATCTGCTTGCATCAAAAGAGGGCTTCAAGCTGAGAATGGCAGCAGCAGCTTCCATCTGTAACAGAGAGCCAGGCAAAGGACAGGGACAGAGAATTCAGTGGAAAGACTGCGAGAATTCTGCTCCCAGAGATCATTCCTGCTCACAGTGTCCCTTGTAGAAAGGGGACATCATTGCAGGCAGCCTGGACTGAGCATGTGGGGTTGGTTGTCTAGGGAACCTGCTCAGGCTTTTTCATTCTTTCCTTACAAACAGGAAAACTTCTCTGGGCCTGTGTGCAGGCAGAGCCCTGAGGAGAGCACTTGGCACATGGTGCCTCGGTGTGGGACAGCCAGCTGCAGAGCTGAAGGGAAGAAGCCCCACTGGGTCAGAATGGCTCCGTGGCTTCATGTGCATCACCTGTGTCACCATGGTCTCCTTGATTCCATGAGGCCCCACTATGTCACAATGGCTCCTTGACTTCATGTGCATCACCTGTGTCACCATGGTCTCCTTGATTCCATGAGGCCCCACTGTGTCACAATGGCTCCTTGGCTTCATGTGCATCACCTGCCTCACAATGGTCTCCTTGATTCCATGAGGCCCCACTGGGTCACCATGTTCTCCTTGGCTTCCATGTGGCCCCACTGTGTCACAATGGCCCCTTGCTTCCATAGGTTTTCTATTGTAACACTGGACTCCTTGGTTCGGTGAGCTACCCTGCTTTTTGCAGAGGTGTCTTTGGTTCCAACAAGGCCCTGCTGTGTCTCATGAGGAACACATTTCCATGTGGTTCCATGATTCCCCACGGTGTCACCATGGAGCCTTGTTTCTAGGAGGTTCTGTAGCGTCACAATTGTATCCTTGATCCCAGGAGCCCCTGCAGTGTCACAATGGCTCCTTAGCTTCATGTGCATCACCTGTGTCACCATGGTCTCCTTGATTCCATGAGGCCCCACTGGGTCACAATGGCTCCTTAGCTTCATGTGCATCACCTGCAGTGTCACAATGGCTCCTTGCTTCCATGTGGAACACAAAAGCTTTGCATCAACACTGAGCAACAGCTGCTGAACACACCTGGGAGCATCTGCTTGCATCAAAAGAGGGCTTCCAGCTGAGAAAGGCACCAGCAGCTTCCATCTGCAACAGAGAGCCAGGCAAAGGACAGGGACAGAGAATTCAGTGGAAAGACTGCGGGAATTCTGCTCTCAGAGATCATTCCTGCTCACAGTGTCCCTTGTAGAAAGGGGACATCATTGCAGGCAGCCTGGACTGAGCATGTAGGGTTTGTTGTTTAGGAAACCTGCTCAGGCTTTTTCATTCTTTCCTTACAAACAGGAAAACTTCTCTGTGCCTGTGTGCAGGCAGAGCCCTGAGGAGAGCACTTGGCACATGGTGCCTCGGTGTGGGACAGCCAGCTGCAGAGCTGAAGGGAAGAAGCCCCGCTGTGTCACAATGGCTCCTTGGCTTCATGTGCATCACCTGTGTCACCATGGTCTCCTTGATTCCATGAGGCCCCACTTTGTCACAATGGCTCCGTGGCTTCATGTGCATCACCTGCCTCACCATGGTCTCCTTGATTCCATGAGGCCCCACTTTGTCACAATGGCTCCTTGCTTCCATGAGGTTCCGCAGTGTCACCATGCTCACCTTTGATCCACATTGTCATAATGGACAATTGCTTCCATGTGGCCCCACTGTGTCACAATAGCCCCTTGGTTCCATAGGTTTTCTAGAATGTAATGTATAATTTTCTACAATGTAACAATGGACTCCTTGGTTCTGTGAGCTACCCTGCTTTTTGCAGAGGTGTCCTTGGTTCCAACAAGGCCCCTCTGTGTCTCAGTGCAGCCTGGCTTCCATGCGCATCTGGAGTATCACAAAGGCTCCTTGGTTCCACGAGGTCTTGCTGTGTCACAATGGATGCTGTGCTCCATGAGGCCCTCCAAAGTCATCATGGAGCCTTGATTCCATGTGCTTCCATTGTGTCCCAGGGATCGCCTTGGTTCCATCAGTTTCCTTAGTGGCACAATGCTCTCCATGCTTCCATGATTGCCCACAATGTCACAATGCTCTCCATGCTTCCATGAGGCCCTGCTTTGCCACAATGCTCCCCTTGTGTCCATGAGGCCCCGCTGTGTCCCAATGGACGGATGGTTCCATGAGGTTCCGTGCTGTCCCCATGGTCTTCTTGAATCCGCACTGTAACAATGGACCATTGCTTCCAGGCGGCCTCTCTGTGTCACAATGGCTCCTTGGCTTCATGTGCATCACCTGTGTCACCATGGTCTCCTTGATTCCATGAGGCCCCACTGGGTCACAATGGCTCCTTGGCTTCATGTGCATCACCTGTGTCACCATGGTCTCCTTGATTCCATGAGGCCCCACTGGGTCACAATGGCTCCTTGGCTTCATGTGCATCACCTGTGTCACCATGGTCTCCTTGATTCCATGAGGCCCCACTGGGTCACAATGGCTCCTTGGCTTCATGTGCATCACCTGTGTCACCATGGTCTCCTTGATTCCATGAGGCCCCACTGGGTCACAATGGCTCCTTGGCTTCATGTGCATCACCTGTGTCACCATGGTCTCCTTGATTCCATGAGGCCCCACTGGGTCACAATGGCTCCTTGGCTTCATGTGCATCACCTGTGTCACCATGGTCTCCTTGATTCCATGAGGCCCCACTGGGTCACAATGGCTCCTTGGCTTCCATGTGGCCCCACTGTGTCACAATGGCCCCTTGCTTCCATAGGTTTTCTATTGCAACAATGGACTCCTTGGTTCTGTGAGCTACCCTGCTTTTTGCAGAGGTGTCTTTGGTTCCAACAAGGCCCTGCTGTGTCTCATCAGGAACACATTTCCATGTGGTTCCATGATTCCCCACGGTGTCACCATGGAGCCTTGTTTCTAGGAGGTTCTGTAGCGTCACAATTGTCTCCTTGATGCCATGAGCCCCTGCAGTGTCACAATGGCTCCTTGCTTCCATGAGGAACACAAAAGCTTTGCATCAACACTGAGCAACAGCTGCTGAACACACCTGGGAGCATCTGCTTGCATCAAACGAGGGCTTCAAGCTGAGAATGGCAGCAGCAGCTTCCATCTGCAACAGAGAGCCAGGCAAAGGACAGGGACAGAGAATTCCGTGGAAAGACTGCGAGAATTCTGCTCCCAGAGATCATTCCTGCTCACAGTGTCCCTTGTAGAAAGGGGACATCATTGCAGGCAGCCTGGACTGAGCATGTGGGGTTGGTTGTCTAGGGAACCTGCTCAGGCTTTTTCATTCTTTCCTTACAAACAGGAAAACTTCTCTGGGCCTGTGTGCAGGCAGAGCCCTGAGGAGAGCACTTGGCACATGGTGCCGTGGGCTGGGACAGCCAGCTGCAGAGCTGAAGGGAAGAAGCCCCGCTGTGTCACAATGGCTCCTTGGCTTCATGTGCATCACCTGTGTCACAATGGTCTCCTTGATTCCATGAGGCCCCACTGGGTCACAATGGCTCCTTGGCTTCATGTGCATCACCTGTGTCACCATGGTCTCCTTGATTCCATGAGGCCCCACTTTGTCACAATGGCTCCTTAGCTTCATGTGCATCACCTGTGTCACAATGGTCTCCTTGATTCCATGAGGCCCCACTTTGTCACAATGGCTCCTTGCTTCCATGAGGTTCTGCAGTGTCACCATGCTCACCTTTGATCCACATTGTCATAATGGACAATTGCTTCCATGTGGCCCCACTGTGTCACAATAGCCCCTTGGTTCCATAGGTTTTCTAGAATGTAATGTATAATTTTCTACAATGTAACAATGGACTCCTTGGTTCTGTGAGCTACCCTGCTTTTTGCAGAGGTGTCCTTGGTTCCAACAAGGCCCCTCTGTGTCTCAGTGCACCCTGGCTTCCATGCGCATCTGGAGTATCACAAAGGCTCCTTGCTTCCACGAGGTCTTGCTGTGTCACAATGGATCCTGTGCTCCATGAGGCCCTCCAAAGTCATCATGGAGCCTTGATTCCATGTGCTTCCATTGTGTCCCAGGGATCGCCTTGGTTCCATCAGTTTCCTTAGTGGCACAATGCTCTCCATGCTTCCATGATTGCCCACAATGTCACAATGCTCTCCATGCTTCCATGAGGCCCTGCTTTGCCACAATGGTCCCCTTGTGTCCATGAGGCCCCGCTGTGTCCCAATGGACGGATGGTTCCATGAGGTTCCGTGCTGTCCCCATGGTCTTCTTGAATCCGCAGTGTAACAATGGACCATTGCTTCCAGGCGGCCTCTCTGTGTCACAAGGGGCTCCTTGATTCCAAGATTCGCCATGGTGTCACCATGGAGCCTTGTTTCTAGGAGGTTCTGTAGTGTCACAATTGTCTCCTTGATCCCAGGAGCCCCTGCAGTGTCACAATGGCTCCTTAGCTTCATGTGCATCACCTGTGTCACCATGGTCTCCTTGATTCCATGAGGCGCCACTTTGTCACAATGGCTCCTTGGCTTCATGTGCCTCTCAATGGTCTCCTTGATTCCATGAGGCCCCACTGTGTCACAATGGCTCCTTGGCTTCATGTGCATCACCTGTGTCACCATGGTCTCCTTGATTCCATGAGGCCCCACTGGGTCACAATGGCTCCTTGGCTTCATGTGCATCACCTGTGTCACCATGGTCTCCTTGATTCCATGAGGCCCCGCCGGGTCACAATGGCTCCTTGGCTTCATGTGCATCACCTGTGTCACCATGGTCTCCTTGATTCCATGAGGCCCCACTGGGTCACAATGGCTCCTTGGCTTCATGTGCATCACCTGTGTCACCATGGTCTCCTTGATTCCATGAGGCCCCACTGTGTCACAATGGCTCCGTGGCTTCCATGTGGCCCCACTGTGTCAAAATGGCCCCTTGCTTCCATAGGTTTTCTATTGTAACAATGGACTCCTTGGTTCTGTGAGCTACCCTGCTTTTTGCAGAGGTGTCTTTGGTTCCAACAAGGCCCTGCTGCGTCTCATGAGGAACACATTTCCATGTGGTTCCATGATTCCCCACGGTGTCACCATGGAGCCTTGTTTCTAGGAGGTTCTGTACTGTCACAATTGTCTCCTTGATGCCATGAGCCCCTGCAGTGTCACAATGGCTCCTTGCTTCCATGAGGAACACAAAAGCTTTGCATCAACACTGAGCAACAGCTGCTGAACACACCTGGGAGCATCTGCTTGCATCAAAAGAGGGCTTCAAGCTGAGAATGGCAGCAGCAGCTTCCATCTGTAACAGAGAGCCAGGCAAAGGACAGGGACAGAGAATTCAGTGGAAAGACTGCGAGAATTCTGCTCCCAGAGATCATTCCTGCTCACAGTGTCCCTTGTAGAAAGGGGACATCATTGCAGGCAGCCTGGACTGAGCATGTGGGGTTGGTTGTCTAGGGAACCTGCTCAGGCTTTTTCATTCTTTCCTTACAAACAGGAAAACTTCTCTGGGCCTGTGTGCAGGCAGAGCCCTGAGGAGAGCAGTTGGCACATGGTGCCTCGGTGTGGGACAGCCAGCTGCAGAGCTGAAGGGAAGAAGCCCCACTGGGTCAGAATGGCTCCGTGGCTTCATGTGCATCACCTGTGTCACCATGGTCTCCTTGATTCCATGAGGCCCCACTGGGTCACAATGGCTCCTTGACTTCATGTGCATCACCTGTGTCACCATGGTCTCCTTGATTCCATGAGGCCCCACTGGGTCACAATGGCTCCTTGGCTTCATGTGCATCACCTGTGTCACAATGGTCTCCTTGATTCCATGAGGCCCCACTGGGTCACAATGGCTCCTTGGCTTCATGTGCATCACCTGCCTCACAATGGTCTCCTTGATTCCATGAGGCCCCACTGGGTCACCATGGTCTCCTTGGCTTCCATGTGGCCCCACTGTGTCACAATGGCCCCTTGCTTCCATAGGTTTTCTATTGTAACAATGGACTCCTTGGTTCTGTGAGCTACCCTGCTTTTTGCAGAGGTGTCTTTGGTTCCAACAAGGCCCTGCTGTGTCTCATGAGGAACACATTTCCATGTGGTTCCATGATTCCCAACGGTGTCACCATGGAGCCTTGTTTCTAGGAGGTTCTGTAGCGTCACAATTGTATCCTTGATCCCAGGAGCCCCTGCAGTGTCACAATGGCTCCTTAGCTTCATGTGCATCACCTGTGTCACCATGGTCTCCTTGATTCCATGAGGCCCCACTGTGTCCCAATGGCTCCTTAGCTTCATGTGCATCACCTGCAGTGTCACAATGGCTCCTTGCTTCCATGTGGAACACAAAAGCTTTGCATCAACACTGAGCAACAGCTGCTGAACACACCTGGGAGCATCTGCTTGCATCAAAAGATGGCTTCCAGCTGAGAAAGGCACCAGCAGCTTCCATCTGCAACAGAGAGCCAGGCAAAGGACAGGGACAGAGAATTCAGTGGAAAGACTGCGGGAATTCTGCTCTCAGAGATCATTCCTGCTCACAGTGTCCCTTGTAGAAAGGGGACATCATTGCAGGCAGCCTGGACTGAGCATGTAGGGTTTCTTGTTTAGGAAACCTGCTCAGGCTTTTTCATTCTTTCCTTACAAACAGGAAAACTTCTCTGTGCCTGTGTGCAGGCAGAGCCCTGAGGAGAGCACTTGGCACATGGTGCCTCGGTGTGGGACAGCCAGCTGCAGAGCTGAAGGGAAGAAGCCCCGCTGTGTCACAATGGCTCCTTGGCTTCATGTGCATCACCTGTGTCACCATGGTCTCCTTGATTCCATGAGGCCCCACTTTGTCACAATGGCTCCGTGGCTTCATGTGCATCACCTGCCTCACCATGGTCTCCTTGATTCCATGAGGCCCCACTTTGTCACAATGGCTCCTTGCTTCCATGAGGTTCCGCAGTGTCACCATGCTCACCTTTGATCCACATTGTCATAATGGACAATTGCTTCCATGTGGCCCCACTGTGTCACAATAGCCCCTTGGTTCCATAGGTTTTCTAGAATGTAATGTATAATTTTCTACAATGTAACAATGGACTCCTTGGTTCTGTGAGCTACCCTGCTTTTTGCAGAGGTGTCCTTGGTTCCAACAAGGCCCCTCTGTGTCTCAGTGCACCCTGGCTTCCATGCGCATCTGGAGTATCACAAAGGCTCCTTGCTTCCACGAGGTCTTGCTGTGTCACAATGGATGCTGTGCTCCATGAGGCCCTCCAAAGTCATCATGGAGCCTTGATTCCATGTGCTTCCATTGTGTCCCAGGGATCGCCTTGGTTCCATCAGTTTCCTTAGTGGCACAATGCTCTCCATGCTTCCATGATTGCCCACAATGTCACAATGCTCTCCATGCTTCCATGAGGCCCTGCTTTGCCACAATGGTCCCCTTGTGTCCATGAGGCCCCGCTGTGTCCCAATGGACGGATGGTTCCATGAGGTTCCGTGCTGTCCCCATGGTCTTCTTGAATCCGCACTGTAACAATGGACCATTGCTTCCAGGCGGCCTCTCTGTGTCACAATGGCTCCTTGGCTTCATGTGCATCACCTGTGTCACCATGGTCTCCTTGATTCCATGAGGCCCCACTGGGTCACAATGGCTCCTTGGCTTCATGTGCATCACCTGTGTCACCATGGTCTCCTTGATTCCATGAGGCCCCACTGGGTCACAATGGCTCCTTGGCTTCATGTGCATCACCTGTGTCACCATGGTCTCCTTGATTCCATGAGGCCCCACTGGGTCACAATGGCTCCTTGGCTTCATGTGCATCACCTGTGTCACCATGGTCTCCTTGATTCCATGAGGCCCCACTGGGTCACAATGGCTCCTTGGCTTCATGTGCATCACCTGTGTCACCATGGTCTCCTTGATTCCATGAGGCCCCACTGGGTCACAATGGCTCCTTGGCTTCCATGTGGCCCCACTGTGTCACAATGGCCCCTTGCTTCCATAGGTTTTCTATTGCAACAATGGACTCCTTGGTTCTGTGAGCTACCCTGCTTTTTGCAGAGGTGTCTTTGGTTCCAACAAGGCCCTGCTGTGTCTCATCAGGAACACATTTCCATGTGGTTCCATGATTCCCCACGGTGTCACCATGGAGCCTTGTTTCTAGGAGGTTCTGTACTGTCACAATTGTCTCCTTGATGCCATGAGCCCCTGCAGTGTCACAATGGCTCCTTGCTTCCATGAGGAACACAAAAGCTTTGCATCAACACTGAGCAACAGCTGCTGAACACACCTGGGAGCATCTGCTTGCATCAAACGAGGGCTTCAAGCTGAGAATGGCAGCAGCAGCTTCCATCTGCAACAGAGAGCCAGGCAAAGGACAGGGACAGAGAATTCCGTGGAAAGACTGCGAGAATTCTGCTCCCAGAGATCATTCCTGCTCACAGTGTCCCTTGTAGAAAGGGGACATCATTGCAGGCAGCCTGGACTGAGCATGTGGGGTTGGTTGTCTAGGGAACCTGCTCAGGCTTTTTCATTCTTTCCTTACAAACAGGAAAACTTCTCTGGGCCTGTGTGCAGGCAGAGCCCTGAGGAGAGCACTTGGCACATGGTGCCGTGGGCTGGGACAGCCAGCTGCAGAGCTGAAGGGAAGAAGCCCCGCTGTGTCACAATGGCTCCTTGGCTTCATGTGCATCACCTGTGTCACAATGGTCTCCTTGATTCCATGAGGCCCCACTGGGTCACAATGGCTCCTTGGCTTCATGTGCATCACCTGTGTCACAATGGTCTCCTTGATTCCATGAGGCCCCACTTTGTCACAATGGCTCCTTAGCTTCATGTGCATCACCTGTGTCACAATGGTCTCCTTGATTCCATGAGGCCCCACTTTGTCACAATGGCTCCTTGCTTCCATGAGGTTCTGCAGTGTCACCATGCTCACCTTTGATCCACATTGTCATAATGGACAATTGCTTCCATGTGGCCCCACTGTGTCACAATAGCCCCTTGGTTCCATAGGTTTTCTAGAATGTAATGTATAATTTTCTACAATGTAGCAATGGACTCCTTGGTTCTGTGAGCTACCCTGCTTTTTGCAGAGGTGTCCTTGGTTCCAACAAGGCCCCTCTGTGTCTCAGTGCACCCTGGCTTCCATGCGCATCTGGAGTATCACAAAGGCTCCTTGCTTCCACGAGGTCTTGCTGTGTCACAATGGATCCTGTGCTCCATGAGGCCCTCCAAAGTCATCATGGAGCCTTGATTCCATGTGCTTCCATTGTGTCCCAGGGATCGCCTTGGTTCCATCAGTTTCCTTAGTGGCACAATGCTCTCCATGCTTCCATGATTGCCCACAATGTCACAATGCTCTCCATGCTTCCATGAGGCCCTGCTTTGCCACAATGCTCCCCTTGTGTCCATGAGGCCCCGCTGTGTCCCAATGGACGGATGGTTCCATGAGGTTCCGTGCTGTCCCCATGGTCTTCTTGAATCCGCAGTGTAACAATGGACCATTGCTTCCAGGCGGCCTCTCTGTGTCACAAGGGGCTCCTTGATTCCAAGATTCGCCATGGTGTCACCATGGAGCCTTGTTTCTAGGAGGTTCTGTAGTGTCACAATTGTCTCCTTGATCCCAGGAGCCCCTGCAGTGTCACAATGGCTCCTTAGCTTCATGTGCATCACCTGTGTCACCATGGTCTCCTTGATTCCATGAGGCGCCACTTTGTCACAATGGCTCCTTGGCTTCATGTGCCTCTCAATGGTCTCCTTGATTCCATGAGGCCCCACTGTGTCCCAATGGCTCCTTAGCTTCATGTGCATCACCTGCAGTGTCACAATGGCTCCTTGCTTCCATGTGGAACACAAAAGCTTTGCATCAACACTGAGCAACAGCTGCTGAACACACCTGGGAGCATCTGCTTGCATCAAACGAGGGCTTCAAGCTGAGAAAGGCACCAGCAGCTTCCATCTGCAAGAGAGAGCCAGGCAAAGGACAGGGACAGAGAATTCAGTGGAAAGACTGCGGGAATTCTGCTCTCAGAGATCATTCCTGCTCACAGTGTCCCTTGTAGAAAGGGGACATCATTGCAGGCAGCCTGGACTGAGCATGTAGGGTTTCTTGTTTAGGAAACCTGCTCAGGCTTTTTCATTCTTTCCTTACAAACAGGAAAACTTCTCTGTGCCTGTGTGCAGGCAGAGCCCTGAGGAGAGCACTTGGCACATGGTGCCTCGGTGTGGGACAGCCAGCTGCAGAGCTGAAGGGAAGAAGCCCCGCTGTGTCACAATGGCTCCTTGGCTTCATGTGCATCACCTGTGTCACCATGGTCTCCTTGATTCCATGAGGCCCCACTTTGTCACAATGGCTCCGTGGCTTCATGTGCATCACCTGCCTCACCATGGTCTCCTTGATTCCATGAGGCCCCACTTTGTCACAATGGCTCCTTGCTTCCATGAGGTTCCGCAGTGTCACCATGCTCACCTTTGATCCACATTGTCATAATGGACAATTGCTTCCATGTGGCCCCACTGTGTCACAATAGCCCCTTGGTTCCATAGGTTTTCTAGAATGTAATGTATAATTTTCTACAATGTAACAATGGACTCCTTGGTTCTGTGAGCTACCCTGCTTTTTGCAGAGGTGTCCTTGGTTCCAACAAGGCCCCTCTGTGTCTCAGTGCACCCTGGCTTCCATGCGCATCTGGAGTATCACAAAGGCTCCTTGCTTCCACGAGGTCTTGCTGTGTCACAATGGATGCTGTGCTCCATGAGGCCCTCCAAAGTCATCATGGAGCCTTGATTCCATGTGCTTCCATTGTGTCCCAGGGATCGCCTTGGTTCCATCAGTTTCCTTAGTGGCACAATGCTCTCCATGCTTCCATGATTGCCCACAATGTCACAATGCTCTCCATGCTTCCATGAGCCCCTGCTTTGCCACAATGCTCCCCTTGTGTCCATGAGGCCCCGCTGTGTCCCAATGGACGGATGGTTCCATGAGGTTCCGTGCTGTCCCCATGGTCTTCTTGAATCCGCACTGTAACAATGGACAATTGCTTCCAGGCGGCCTCTCTGTGTCACAATGGCTCCTTGGCTTCATGTGCATCACCTGTGTCACCATGGTCTCCTTGATTCCATGAGGCCCCACTGTGTCACAATGGCTCCTTGGCTTCATGTGCATCACCTGTGTCACCATGGTCTCCTTGATTCCATGAGGCCCCACTGGGTCACAATGGCTCCTTGGCTTCATGTGCATCACCTGTGTCACCATGGTCTCCTTGATTCCATGAGGCCCCACTGGGTCACAATGGCTCCTTGGCTTCATGTGCATCACCTGTGTCACCATGGTCTCCTTGATTCCATGAGGCCCCACTGGGTCACAATGGCTCCTTGGCTTCCATGTGGCCCCACTGTGTCACAATGGCCCCTTGCTTCCATAGGTTTTCTATTGCAACAATGGACTCCTTGGTTCTGTGAGCTACCCTGCTTTTTGCAGAGGTGTCTTTGGTTCCAACAAGGCCCTGCTGTGTCTCATCAGGAACACATTTCCATGTGGTTCCATGATTCGCCACGGTGTCACCATGGAGCCTTGTTTCTAGGAGGTTCTGTACTGTCACAATTGTCTCCTTGATGCCATGAGCCCCTGCAGTGTCACAATGGCTCCTTGCTTCCATGAGGAACACAAAAGCTTTGCATCAACACTGAGCAACAGCTGCTGAACACACCTGGGAGCATCTGCTTGCATCAAACGAGGGCTTCAAGCTGAGAATGGCAGCAGCAGCTTCCATCTGCAACAGAGAGCCAGGCAAAGGACAGGGACAGAGAATTCCGTGGAAAGACTGCGAGAATTCTGCTCCCAGACATCATTCCTGCTCACAGTGTCCCTTGTAGAAAGGGGACATCATTGCAGGCAGCCTGGACTGAGCATGTGGGGTTGGTTGTCTAGGGAACCTGCTCAGGCTTTTTCATTCTTTCCTTACAAACAAGAAAACTTCTCTGGGCCTGTGTGCAGGCAGAGCCCTGAGGAGAGCACTTGGCACATGGTGCCGTGGGCTGGGACAGCCAGCTGCAGAGCTGAAGGGAAGAAGCCCCGCTGTGTCACAATGGCTCCTTGGCTTCATGTGCATCACCTGTGTCACCATGGTCTCCTTGATTCCATGAGGCCCCACTGTGTCACAATGGCTCCTTGGCTTCATGTGCATCACCTGTGTCACAATGGTCTCCTTGATTCCATGAGGCCCCACTTTGTCACAATGGCTCCTTAGCTTCATGTGCATCACCTGTGTCACAATGGTCTCCTTGATTCCATGAGGCCCCACTTTGTCACAATGGCTCCTTGCTTCCATGAGGTTCTGCAGTGTCACCATGCTCACCTTTGATCCACATTGTCATAATGGACAATTGCTTCCATGTGGCCCCACTGTGTCACAATAGCCCCTTGGTTCCATAGGTTTTCTAGAATGTAATGTATAATTTTCTACAATGTAGCAATGGACTCCTTGGTTCTGTGAGCTACCCTGCTTTTTGCAGAGGTGTCCTTGGTTCCAACAAGGCCCCTCTGTGTCTCAGTGCACCCTGGCTTCCATGCGCATCTGGAGTATCACAAAGGCTCCTTGGTTCCACGAGGTCTTGCTGTGTCACAATGGATCCTGTGCTCCATGAGGCCCTCCAAAGTCATCATGGAGCCTTGATTCCATGTGCTTCCATTGTGTCCCAGGGATCGCCTTGGTTCCATCAGTTTCCTTAGTGGCACAATGCTCTCCATGCTTCCATGATTGCCCACAATGTCACAATGCTCTCCATGCTTCCATGAGGCCCTGCTTTGCCACAATGGTCCCCTTGTGTCCATGAGGCCCCGCTGTGTCCCAATGGACGGATGGTTCCATGAGGTTCCGTGCTGTCCCCATGGTCTTCTTGAATCCGCAGTGTAACAATGGACCATTGCTTCCAGGCGGCCTCTCTGTGTCACAAGGGGCTCCTTGATTCCAAGATTCGCCATGGTGTCACCATGGAGCCTTGTTTCTAGGAGGTTCTGTAGTGTCACAATTGTCTCCTTGATCCCAGGAGCCCCTGCAGTGTCACAATGGCTCCTTAGCTTCATGTGCATCACCTGTGTCACCATGGTCTCCTTGATTCCATGAGGCGCCACTTTGTCACAATGGCTCCTTGGCTTCATGTGCCTCTCAATGGTCTCCTTGATTCCATGAGGCCCCACTGTGTCACAATGGCTCCTTGGCTTCATGTGCATCACCTGCAGTGTCACAATGGCTCCTTGCTTCCATGAGGAACACAAAAGCTTTGCATCAACACTGAGCAACAGCTGCTGAACACACCTGGGAGCATCTGCTTGCATCAAACGAGGGCTTCAAGCTGAGAATGGCAGCAGCAGCTTCCATCTGCAACAGAGAGCCAGGCAATGGACAGGGACAGAGAATTCCGTGGAAAGACTGCGAGAATTCTGCTCCCAGAGATCATTCCTGCTCACAGTGTCCCTTGTAGAAAGGGGACATCATTGCAGGCAGCCTGGACTGAGCATGTAGGGTTTGTTGTTTCGGAAAGCTGCTCAGGCTTTTCCATTCTTTCCTTACAAACAGGAAAACTTCTCTGGGCCTGTGTGCAGGCAGAGCCCTGAGGAGAGCACTTGGCACATGGTGCTGTGGGCTGGGACAGCCAGCTGCAGAGCTGAAGGGAAGAAGCCCCGCTGTGTCACAATGGCTCCTTGGCTTCATGTGCATCACCTGTGTCACCATGGTCTCCTTGATTCCATGAGGCCCCACTGGGTCACAATGGCTCCTTGGCTTCATGTGCATCACCTGTGTCACCATGGTCTCCTTGATTCCATGAGGCCCCGCCGGGTCACAATGGCTCCTTGGCTTCATGTGCATCACCTGTGTCACCATGGTCTCCTTGATTCCATGAGGCCCCACTGGGTCACAATGGCTCCTTGGCTTCATGTGCATCACCTGTGTCACCATGGTCTCCTTGATTCCATGAGGCCCCGCTGTGTCACAATGGCTCCTTGGCTTCATGTGCATCACCTGTGTCACCATGGTCTCCTTGATTCCATGAGGCCCCACTGGGTCACAATGGCTCCTTGGCTTCATGTGCATCACCTGTGTCACCATGGTCTCCTTGATTCCATGAGGCCCCACTGTGTCACAATGGCTCCGTGGCTTCCATGTGGCCCCACTGTGTCAAAATGGCCCCTTGCTTCCATAGGTTTTCTATTGTAACAATGGACTCCTTGGTTCTGTGAGCTACCCTGCTTTTTGCAGAGGTGTCTTTGGTTCCAACAAGGCCCTGCTGCGTCTCATGAGGAACACATTTCCATGTGGTTCCATGATTCCCCACGGTGTCACCATGGAGCCTTGTTTCTAGGAGGTTCTGTACTGTCACAATTGTCTCCTTGATGCCATGAGCCCCTGCAGTGTCACAATGGCTCCTTGCTTCCATGAGGAACACAAAAGCTTTGCATCAACACTGAGCAACAGCTGCTGAACACACCTGGGAGCATCTGCTTGCATCAAAAGAGGGCTTCAAGCTGAGAATGGCAGCAGCAGCTTCCATCTGTAACAGAGAGCCAGGCAAAGGACAGGGACAGAGAATTCAGTGGAAAGACTGCGAGAATTCTGCTCCCAGAGATCATTCCTGCTCACAGTGTCCCTTGTAGAAAGGGGACATCATTGCAGGCAGCCTGGACTGAGCATGTGGGGTTGGTTGTCTAGGGAACCTGCTCAGGCTTTTTCATTCTTTCCTTACAAACAGGAAAACTTCTCTGGGCCTGTGTGCAGGCAGAGCCCTGAGGAGAGCACTTGGCACATGGTGCCTCGGTGTGGGACAGCCAGCTGCAGAGCTGAAGGGAAGAAGCCCCACTGGGTCAGAATGGCTCCGTGGCTTCATGTGCATCACCTGTGTCACCATGGTCTCCTTGATTCCATGAGGCCCCACTGGGTCACAATGGCTCCTTGACTTCATGTGCATCACCTGTGTCACCATGGTCTCCTTGATTCCATGAGGCCCCACTGTGTCACAATGGCTCCTTGGCTTCATGTGCATCACCTGTGTCACAATGGTCTCCTTGATTCCATGAGGCCCCACTGGGTCACCATGTTCTCCTTGGCTTCCATGTGGCCCCACTGTGTCACAATGGCCCCTTGCTTCCATAGGTTTTCTATTGTAACACTGGACTCCTTGGTTCGGTGAGCTACCCTGCTTTTTGCAGAGGTGTCTTTGGTTCCAACAAGGCCCTGCTGTGTCTCATGAGGAACACATTTCCATGTGGTTCCATGATTCCCCACGGTGTCACCATGGAGCCTTGTTTCTAGGAGGTTCTGTAGCGTCACAATTGTATCCTTGATCCCAGGAGCCCCTGCAGTGTCACAATGGCTCCTTAGCTTCATGTGCATCACCTGTGTCACCATGGTCTCCTTGATTCCATGAGGCCCCACTGTGTCACAATGGCTCCTTAGCTTCATGTGCATCACCTGCAGTGTCACAATGGCTCCTTGCTTCCATGTGGAACACAAAAGCTTTGCATCAACACTGAGCAACAGCTGCTGAACACACCTGGGAGCATCTGCTTGCATCAAAAGAGGGCTTCAGGCTGAGAAAGGCACCAGCAGCTTCCATCTGCAACAGAGAGCCAGGCAAAGGACAGGGACAGAGAATTCAGTGGAAAGACTGCGGGAATTCTGCTCTCAGAGATCATTCCTGCTCACAGTGTCCCTTGTAGAAAGGGGACATCATTGCAGGCAGCCTGGACTGAGCATGTAGGGTTTGTTGTTTAGGAAACCTGCTCAGGCTTTTTCATTCTTTCCTTACAAACAGGAAAACTTCTCTGTGCCTGTGTGCAGGCAGAGCCCTGAGGAGAGCACTTGGCACATGGTGCCTCGGTGTGGGACAGCCAGCTGCAGAGCTGAAGGGAAGAAGCCCCGCTGTGTCACAATGGCTCCTTGGCTTCATGTGCATCACCTGTGTCACCATGGTCTCCTTGATTCCATGAGGCCCCACTTTGTCACAATGGCTCCGTGGCTTCATGTGCATCACCTGCCTCACCATGGTCTCCTTGATTCCATGAGGCCCCACTTTGTCACAATGGCTCCTTGCTTCCATGAGGTTCCGCAGTGTCACCATGCTCACCTTTGATCCACATTGTCATAATGGACAATTGCTTCCATGTGGCCCCACTGTGTCACAATAGCCCCTTGGTTCCATAGGTTTTCTAGAATGTAATGTATAATTTTCTACAATGTAACAATGGACTCCTTGGTTCTGTGAGCTACCCTGCTTTTTGCAGAGGTGTCCTTGGTTCCAACAAGGCCCCTCTGTGTCTCAGTGCACCCTGGCTTCCATGCGCATCTGGAGTATCACAAAGGCTCCTTGCTTCCACGAGGTCTTGCTGTGTCACAATGGATGCTGTGCTCCATGAGGCCCTCCAAAGTCATCATGGAGCCTTGATTCCATGTGCTTCCATTGTGTCCCAGGGATCGCCTTGGTTCCATCAGTTTCCTTAGTGGCACAATGCTCTCCATGCTTCCATGATTGCCCACAATGTCACAATGCTCTCCATGCTTCCATGAGGCCCTGCTTTGCCACAATGCTCCCCTTGTGTCCATGAGGCCCCGCTGTGTCCCAATGGACGGATGGTTCCATGAGGTTCCGTGCTGTCCCCATGGTCTTCTTGAATCCGCACTGTAACAATGGACCATTGCTTCCAGGCGGCCTCTCTGTGTCACAATGGCTCCTTGGCTTCATGTGCATCACCTGTGTCACCATGGTCTCCTTGATTCCATGAGGCCCCACTGTGTCACAATGGCTCCTTGGCTTCATGTGCATCACCTGTGTCACCATGGTCTCCTTGATTCCATGAGGCCCCACTGGGTCACAATGGCTCCTTGGCTTCATGTGCATCAGCTGTGTCACCATGGTCTCCTTGATTCCATGAGGCCCCACTGGGTCACAATGGCTCCTTGGCTTCATGTGCATCACCTGTGTCACCATGGTCTCCTTGATTCCATGAGGCCCCACTGGGTCACAATGGCTCCTTGGCTTCATGTGCATCACCTGTGTCACCATGGTCTCCTTGATTCCATGAGGCCCCACTGGGTCACAATGGCTCCTTGGCTTCATGTGCATCACCTGTGTCACCATGGTCTCCTTGATTCCATGAGGCCCCACTGGGTCACAATGGCTCCTTGGCTTCCATGTGGCCCCACTGTGTCACAATGGCCCCTTGCTTCCATAGGTTTTCTATTGCAACAATGGACTCCTTGGTTCTGTGAGCTACCCTGCTTTTTGCAGAGGTGTCTTTGGTTCCAACAAGGCCCTGCTGTGTCTCATCAGGAACACATTTCCATGTGGTTCCATGATTCCCCACGGTGTCACCATGGAGCCTTGTTTCTAGGAGGTTCTGTACTGTCACAATTGTCTCCTTGATGCCATGAGCCCCTGCAGTGTCACAATGGCTCCTTGCTTCCATGAGGAACACAAAAGCTTTGCATCAACACTGAGCAACAGCTGCTGAACACACCTGGGAGCATCTGCTTGCATCAAACGAGGGCTTCAAGCTGAGAATGGCAGCAGCAGCTTCCATCTGCAACAGAGAGCCAGGCAAAGGACAGGGACAGAGAATTCCGTGGAAAGACTGCGAGAATTCTGCTCCCAGAGATCATTCCTGCTCACAGTGTCCCTTGTAGAAAGGGGACATCATTGCAGGCAGCCTGGACTGAGCATGTGGGGTTGGTTGTCTAGGGAACCTGCTCAGGCTTTTTCATTCTTTCCTTACAAACAGGAAAACTTCTCTGGGCCTGTGTGCAGGCAGAGCCCTGAGGAGAGCACTTGGCACATGGTGCCTCGGTGTGGGACAGCCAGCTGCAGAGCTGAAGGGAAGAAGCCCCGCTGTGTCACAATGGCTCCTTGGCTTCATGTGCATCACCTGTGTCACCATGGTCTCCTTGATTCCATGAGGCCCCACTGTGTCACAATGGCTCCGTGGCTTCATGTGCATCACCTGCCTCACCATGGTCTCCTTGATTCCATGAGGCCCCACTTTGTCACAATGGCTCCTTGCTTCCATGAGGTTCCGCAGTGTCACCATGCTCACCTTTGATCCACATTGTCATAATGGACAATTGCTTCCATGTGGCCCCACTGTGTCACAATAGCCCCTTGGTTCCATAGGTTTTCTAGAATGTAATGTATAATTTTCTACAATGTAACAATGGACTCCTTGGTTCTGTGAGCTACCCTGCTTTTTGCAGAGGTGTCCTTGGTTCCAACAAGGCCCCTCTGTGTCTCAGTGCACCCTGGCTTCCATGCGCATCTGGAGTATCACAAAGGCTCCTTGCTTCCACGAGGTCTTGCTGTGTCACAATGGATGCTGTGCTCCATGAGGCCCTCCAAAGTCATCATGGAGCCTTGATTCCATGTGCTTCCATTGTGTCCCAGGGATCGCCTTGGTTCCATCAGTTTCCTTAGTGGCACAATGCTCTCCATGCTTCCATGATTGCCCACAATGTCACAATGCTCTCCATGCTTCCATGAGGCCCTGCTTTGCCACAATGGTCCCCTTGTGTCCATGAGGCCCCGCTGTGTCCCAATGGACGGATGGTTCCATGAGGTTCCGTGCTGTCCCCATGGTCTTCTTGAATCCGCACTGTAACAATGGACAATTGCTTCCAGGCGGCCTCTCTGTGTCACAATGGCTCCTTGGCTTCATGTGCATCACCTGTGTCACCATGGTCTCCTTGATTCCATGAGGCCCCACTGTGTCACAATGGCTCCTTGGCTTCATGTGCATCACCTGTGTCACCATGGTCTCCTTGATTCCATGAGGCCCCACTGGGTCACAATGGCTCCTTGGCTTCATGTGCATCACCTGTGTCACCATGGTCTCCTTGATTCCATGAGGCCCCACTGGGTCACAATGGCTCCTTGGCTTCATGTGCATCACCTGTGTCACCATGGTCTCCTTGATTCCATGAGGCCCCACTGGGTCACAATGGCTCCTTGGCTTCCATGTGGCCCCACTGTGTCACAATGGCCCCTTGCTTCCATAGGTTTTCTATTGCAACAATGGACTCCTTGGTTCTGTGAGCTACCCTGCTTTTTGCAGAGGTGTCTTTGGTTCCAACAAGGCCCTGCTGTGTCTCATCAGGAACACATTTCCATGTGGTTCCATGATTCGCCACGGTGTCACCATGGAGCCTTGTTTCTAGGAGGTTCTGTACTGTCACAATTGTCTCCTTGATGCCATGAGCCCCTGCAGTGTCACAATGGCTCCTTGCTTCCATGAGGAACACAAAAGCTTTGCATCAACACTGAGCAACAGCTGCTGAACACACCTGGGAGCATCTGCTTGCATCAAACGAGGGCTTCAAGCTGAGAATGGCAGCAGCAGCTTCCATCTGCAACAGAGAGCCAGGCAAAGGACAGGGACAGAGAATTCCGTGGAAAGACTGCGAGAATTCTGCTCCCAGACATCATTCCTGCTCACAGTGTCCCTTGTAGAAAGGGGACATCATTGCAGGCAGCCTGGACTGAGCATGTGGGGTTGGTTGTCTAGGGAACCTGCTCAGGCTTTTTCATTCTTTCCTTACAAACAAGAAAACTTCTCTGGGCCTGTGTGCAGGCAGAGCCCTGAGGAGAGCACTTGGCACATGGTGCCGTGGGCTGGGACAGCCAGCTGCAGAGCTGAAGGGAAGAAGCCCCGCTGTGTCACAATGGCTCCTTGGCTTCATGTGCATCACCTGTGTCACCATGGTCTCCTTGATTCCATGAGGCCCCACTGTGTCACAATGGCTCCTTGGCTTCATGTGCATCACCTGTGTCACAATGGTCTCCTTGATTCCATGAGGCCCCACTTTGTCACAATGGCTCCTTAGCTTCATGTGCATCACCTGTGTCACAATGGTCTCCTTGATTCCATGAGGCCCCACTTTGTCACAATGGCTCCTTGCTTCCATGAGGTTCTGCAGTGTCACCATGCTCACCTTTGATCCACATTGTCATAATGGACAATTGCTTCCATGTGGCCCCACTGTGTCACAATAGCCCCTTGGTTCCATAGGTTTTCTAGAATGTAATGTATAATTTTCTACAATGTAGCAATGGACTCCTTGGTTCTGTGAGCTACCCTGCTTTTTGCAGAGGTGTCCTTGGTTCCAACAAGGCCCCTCTGTGTCTCAGTGCACCCTGGCTTCCATGCGCATCTGGAGTATCACAAAGGCTCCTTGCTTCCACGAGGTCTTGCTGTGTCACAATGGATCCTGTGCTCCATGAGGCCCTCCAAAGTCATCATGGAGCCTTGATTCCATGTGCTTCCATTGTGTCCCAGGGATCGCCTTGGTTCCATCAGTTTCCTTAGTGGCACAATGCTCTCCATGCTTCCATGATTGCCCACAATGTCACAATGCTCTCCATGCTTCCATGAGGCCCTGCTTTGCCACAATGCTCCCCTTGTGTCCATGAGGCCCCGCTGTGTCCCAATGGACGGATGGTTCCATGAGGTTCCGTGCTGTCCCCATGGTCTTCTTGAATCCGCAGTGTAACAATGGACCATTGCTTCCAGGCGGCCTCTCTGTGTCACAAGGGGCTCCTTGATTCCAAGATTCGCCATGGTGTCACCATGGAGCCTTGTTTCTAGGAGGTTCTGTAGTGTCACAATTGTCTCCTTGATCCCAGGAGCCCCTGCAGTGTCACAATGGCTCCTTAGCTTCATGTGCATCACCTGTGTCACCATGGTCTCCTTGATTCCATGAGGCGCCACTTTGTCACAATGGCTCCTTGGCTTCATGTGCCTCTCAATGGTCTCCTTGATTCCATGAGGCCCCACTGTGTCACAATGGCTCCTTGGCTTCATGTGCATCACCTGCAGTGTCACAATGGCTCCTTGCTTCCATGAGGAACACAAAAGCTTTGCATCAACACTGAGCAACAGCTGCTGAACACACCTGGGAGCATCTGCTTGCATCAAAAGAGGGCTTCAAGCTGAGAATGGCAGCAGCAGCTTCCATCTGCAACAGAGAGCCAGGCAATGGACAGGGACAGAGAATTCCGTGGAAAGACTGCGAGAATTCTGCTCCCAGAGATCATTCCTGCTCACAGTGTCCCTTGTAGAAAGGGGACATCATTGCAGGCAGCCTGGACTGAGCATGTAGGGTTTGTTGTTTCGGAAAGCTGCTCAGGCTTTTCCATTCTTTCCTTACAAACAGGAAAACTTCTCTGGGCCTGTGTGCAGGCAGAGCCCTGAGGAGAGCACTTGGCACATGGTGCTGTGGGCTGGGACAGCCAGCTGCAGAGCTGAAGGGAAGAAGCCCCGCTGTGTCACAATGGCTCCTTGGCTTCATGTGCATCACCTGTGTCACCATGGTCTCCTTGATTCCATGAGGCCCCACTGTGTCACAATGGCTCCTTGGCTTCATGTGCATCACCTGTGTCACCATGGTCTCCTTGATTCCATGAGGCCCCGCCGGGTCACAATGGCTCCTTGGCTTCATGTGCATCACCTGTGTCACCATGGTCTCCTTGATTCCATGAGGCCCCACTGGGTCACAATGGCTCCTTGGCTTCATGTGCATCACCTGTGTCACCATGGTCTCCTTGATTCCATGAGGCCCCGCTGTGTCACAATGGCTCCTTGGCTTCATGTGCATCACCTGTGTCACCATGGTCTCCTTGATTCCATGAGGCCCCACTGGGTCACAATGGCTCCTTGGCTTCATGTGCATCACCTGTGTCACCATGGTCTCCTTGATTCCATGAGGCCCCACTGTGTCACAATGGCTCCGTGGCTTCCATGTGGCCCCACTGTGTCAAAATGGCCCCTTGCTTCCATAGGTTTTCTATTGTAACAATGGACTCCTTGGTTCTGTGAGCTACCCTGCTTTTTGCAGAGGTGTCTTTGGTTCCAACAAGGCCCTGCTGCGTCTCATGAGGAACACATTTCCATGTGGTTCCATGATTCCCCACGGTGTCACCATGGAGCCTTGTTTCTAGGAGGTTCTGTACTGTCACAATTGTCTCCTTGATGCCATGAGCCCCTGCAGTGTCACAATGGCTCCTTGCTTCCATGAGGAACACAAAAGCTTTGCATCAACACTGAGCAACAGCTGCTGAACACACCTGGGAGCATCTGCTTGCATCAAAAGAGGGCTTCAAGCTGAGAATGGCAGCAGCAGCTTCCATCTGTAACAGAGAGCCAGGCAAAGGACAGGGACAGAGAATTCAGTGGAAAGACTGCGAGAATTCTGCTCCCAGACATCATTCCTGCTCACAGTGTCCCTTGTAGAAAGGGGACATCATTGCAGGCAGCCTGGACTGAGCATGTGGGGTTGGTTGTCTAGGGAACCTGCTCAGGCTTTTTCATTCTTTCCTTACAAACAGGAAAACTTCTCTGGGCCTGTGTGCAGGCAGAGCCCTGAGGAGAGCACTTGGCACATGGTGCCTCGGTGTGGGACAGCCAGCTGCAGAGCTGAAGGGAAGAAGCCCCACTGGGTCAGAATGGCTCCGTGGCTTCATGTGCATCACCTGTGTCACCATGGTCTCCTTGATTCCATGAGGCCCCACTGGGTCACAATGGCTCCTTGACTTCATGTGCATCACCTGTGTCACCATGGTCTCCTTGATTCCATGAGGCCCCACTGTGTCACAATGGCTCCTTGGCTTCATGTGCATCACCTGTGTCACAATGGTCTCCTTGATTCCATGAGGCCCCACTGGGTCACCATGTTCTCCTTGGCTTCCATGTGGCCCCACTGTGTCACAATGGCCCCTTGCTTCCATAGGTTTTCTATTGTAACACTGGACTCCTTGGTTCGGTGAGCTACCCTGCTTTTTGCAGAGGTGTCTTTGGTTCCAACAAGGCCCTGCTGTGTCTCATGAGGAACACATTTCCATGTGGTTCCATGATTCCCCACGGTGTCACCATGGAGCCTTGTTTCTAGGAGGTTCTGTAGCGTCACAATTGTATCCTTGATCCCAGGAGCCCCTGCAGTGTCACAATGGCTCCTTAGCTTCATGTGCATCACCTGTGTCACCATGGTCTCCTTGATTCCATGAGGCCCCACTGGGTCACAATGGCTCCTTAGCTTCATGTGCATCACCTGCAGTGTCACAATGGCTCCTTGCTTCCATGTGGAACACAAAAGCTTTGCATCAACACTGAGCAACAGCTGCTGAACACACCTGGGAGCATCTGCTTGCATCAAAAGAGGGCTTCAGGCTGAGAAAGGCACCAGCAGCTTCCATCTGCAACAGAGAGCCAGGCAAAGGACAGGGACAGAGAATTCAGTGGAAAGACTGCGGGAATTCTGCTCTCAGAGATCATTCCTGCTCACAGTGTCCCTTGTAGAAAGGGGACATCATTGCAGGCAGCCTGGACTGAGCATGTAGGGTTTGTTGTTTAGGAAACCTGCTCAGGCTTTTTCATTCTTTCCTTACAAACAGGAAAACTTCTCTGTGCCTGTGTGCAGGCAGAGCCCTGAGGAGAGCACTTGGCACATGGTGCCTCGGTGTGGGACAGCCAGCTGCAGAGCTGAAGGGAAGAAGCCCCGCTGTGTCACAATGGCTCCTTGGCTTCATGTGCATCACCTGTGTCACCATGGTCTCCTTGATTCCATGAGGCCCCACTTTGTCACAATGGCTCCGTGGCTTCATGTGCATCACCTGCCTCACCATGGTCTCCTTGATTCCATGAGGCCCCACTTTGTCACAATGGCTCCTTGCTTCCATGAGGTTCCGCAGTGTCACCATGCTCACCTTTGATCCACATTGTCATAATGGACAATTGCTTCCATGTGGCCCCACTGTGTCACAATAGCCCCTTGGTTCCATAGGTTTTCTAGAATGTAATGTATAATTTTCTACAATGTAACAATGGACTCCTTGGTTCTGTGAGCTACCCTGCTTTTTGCAGAGGTGTCCTTGGTTCCAACAAGGCCCCTCTGTGTCTCAGTGCACCCTGGCTTCCATGCGCATCTGGAGTATCACAAAGGCTCCTTGCTTCCACGAGGTCTTGCTGTGTCACAATGGATGCTGTGCTCCATGAGGCCCTCCAAAGTCATCATGGAGCCTTGATTCCATGTGCTTCCATTGTGTCCCAGGGATCGCCTTGGTTCCATCAGTTTCCTTAGTGGCACAATGCTCTCCATGCTTCCATGATTGCCCACAATGTCACAATGCTCTCCATGCTTCCATGAGGCCCTGCTTTGCCACAATGCTCCCCTTGTGTCCATGAGGCCCCGCTGTGTCCCAATGGACGGATGGTTCCATGAGGTTCCGTGCTGTCCCCATGGTCTTCTTGAATCCGCACTGTAACAATGGACCATTGCTTCCAGGCGGCCTCTCTGTGTCACAATGGCTCCTTGGCTTCATGTGCATCACCTGTGTCACCATGGTCTCCTTGATTCCATGAGGCCCCACTGTGTCACAATGGCTCCTTGGCTTCATGTGCATCACCTGTGTCACCATGGTCTCCTTGATTCCATGAGGCCCCACTGGGTCACAATGGCTCCTTGGCTTCATGTGCATCACCTGTGTCACCATGGTCTCCTTGATTCCATGAGGCCCCACTGGGTCACAATGGCTCCTTGGCTTCATGTGCATCACCTGTGTCACCATGGTCTCCTTGATTCCATGAGGCCCCACTGGGTCACAATGGCTCCTTGGCTTCATGTGCATCACCTGTGTCACCATGGTCTCCTTGATTCCATGAGGCCCCACTGGGTCACAATTGCTCCTTGGCTTCCATGTGGCCCCACTGTGTCACAATGGCCCCTTGCTTCCATAGGTTTTCTATTGCAACAATGGACTCCTTGGTTCTGTGAGCTACCCTGCTTTTTGCAGAGGTGTCTTTGGTTCCAACAAGGCCCTGCTGTGTCTCATCAGGAACACATTTCCATGTGGTTCCATGATTCCCCACGGTGTCACCATGGAGCCTTGTTTCTAGGAGGTTCTGTAGCGTCACAATTGTCTCCTTGATGCCATGAGCCCCTGCAGTGTCACAATGGCTCCTTGCTTCCATGAGGAACACAAAAGCTTTGCATCAACACTGAGCAACAGCTGCTGAACACACCTGGGAGCATCTGCTTGCATCAAACGAGGGCTTCAAGCTGAGAATGGCAGCAGCAGCTTCCATCTGCAACAGAGAGCCAGGCAAAGGACAGGGACAGAGAATTCCGTGGAAAGACTGCGAGAATTCTGCTCCCAGAGATCATTCCTGCTCACAGTGTCCCTTGTAGAAAGGGGACATCATTGCAGGCAGCCTGGACTGAGCATGTGGGGTTGGTTGTCTAGGGAACCTGCTCAGGCTTTTTCATTCTTTCCTTACAAACAGGAAAACTTCTCTGGGCCTGTGTGCAGGCAGAGCCCTGAGGAGAGCACTTGGCACATGGTGCCGTGGGCTGGGACAGCCAGCTGCAGAGCTGAAGGGAAGAAGCCCCGCTGTGTCACAATGGCTCCTTGGCTTCATGTGCATCACCTGTGTCACAATGGTCTCCTTGATTCCATGTGGCCCCACTGTGTCACAATAGCCCCTTGGTTCCATAGGTTTTCTAGAATGTAATGTATAATTTTCTACAATGTAACAATGGACTCCTTGGTTCTGTGAGCTACCCTGCTTTTTGCAGAGGTGTCCTTGGTTCCAACAAGGCCCCTCTGTGTCTCAGTGCACCCTGGCTTCCATGCGCATCTGGAGTATCACAAAGGCTCCTTGCTTCCACGAGGTCTTGCTGTGTCACAATGGATCCTGTGCTCCATGAGGCCCTCCAAAGTCATCATGGAGCCTTGATTCCATGTGCTTCCATTGTGTCCCAGGGATCGCCTTGGTTCCATCAGTTTCCTTAGTGGCACAATGCTCTCCATGCTTCCATGATTGCCCACAATGTCACAATGCTCTCCATGCTTCCATGAGGCCCTGCTTTGCCACAATGGTCCCCTTGTGTCCATGAGGCCCCGCTGTGTCCCAATGGACGGATGGTTCCATGAGGTTCCGTGCTGTCCCCATGGTCTTCTTGAATCCGCAGTGTAACAATGGACCATTGCTTCCAGGCGGCCTCTCTGTGTCACAAGGGGCTCCTTGATTCCAAGATTCGCCATGGTGTCACCATGGAGCCTTGTTTCTAGGAGGTTCTGTAGTGTCACAATTGTCTCCTTGATCCCAGGAGCCCCTGCAGTGTCACAATGGCTCCTTAGCTTCATGTGCATCACCTGTGTCACCATGGTCTCCTTGATTCCATGAGGCGCCACTTTGTCACAATGGCTCCTTGGCTTCATGTGCCTCTCAATGGTCTCCTTGATTCCATGAGGCCCCACTGTGTCACAATGGCTCCTTGGCTTCATGTGCATCACCTGTGTCACCATGGTCTCCTTGATTCCATGAGGCCCCACTGGGTCACAATGGCTCCTTGGCTTCATGTGCATCACCTGTGTCACCATGGTCTCCTTGATTCCATGAGGCCCCGCCGGGTCACAATGGCTCCTTGGCTTCATGTGCATCACCTGTGTCACCATGGTCTCCTTGATTCCATGAGGCCCCACTGGGTCACAATGGCTCCTTGGCTTCATGTGCATCACCTGTGTCACCATGGTCTCCTTGATTCCATGAGGCCCCACTGTGTCACAATGGCTCCGTGGCTTCCATGTGGCCCCACTGTGTCAAAATGGCCCCTTGCTTCCATAGGTTTTCTATTGTAACAATGGACTCCTTGGTTCTGTGAGCTACCCTGCTTTTTGCAGAGGTGTCTTTGGTTCCAACAAGGCCCTGCTGCGTCTCATGAGGAACACATTTCCATGTGGTTCCATGATTCCCCACGGTGTCACCATGGAGCCTTGTTTCTAGGAGGTTCTGTACTGTCACAATTGTCTCCTTGATGCCATGAGCCCCTGCAGTGTCACAATGGCTCCTTGCTTCCATGAGGAACACAAAAGCTTTGCATCAACACTGAGCAACAGCTGCTGAACACACCTGGGAGCATCTGCTTGCATCAAAAGAGGGCTTCAAGCTGAGAATGGCAGCAGCAGCTTCCATCTGTAACAGAGAGCCAGGCAAAGGACAGGGACAGAGAATTCAGTGGAAAGACTGCGAGAATTCTGCTCCCAGAGATCATTCCTGCTCACAGTGTCCCTTGTAGAAAGGGGACATCATTGCAGGCAGCCTGGACTGAGCATGTGGGGTTGGTTGTCTAGGGAACCTGCTCAGGCTTTTTCATTCTTTCCTTACAAACAGGAAAACTTCTCTGGGCCTGTGTGCAGGCAGAGCCCTGAGGAGAGCAGTTGGCACATGGTGCCTCGGTGTGGGACAGCCAGCTGCAGAGCTGAAGGGAAGAAGCCCCACTGGGTCAGAATGGCTCCGTGGCTTCATGTGCATCACCTGTGTCACCATGGTCTCCTTGATTCCATGAGGCCCCACTGGGTCACAATGGCTCCTTGACTTCATGTGCATCACCTGTGTCACCATGGTCTCCTTGATTCCATGAGGCCCCACTGGGTCACAATGGCTCCTTGGCTTCATGTGCATCACCTGTGTCACAATGGTCTCCTTGATTCCATGAGGCCCCACTGGGTCACAATGGCTCCTTGGCTTCATGTGCATCACCTGTGTCACAATGGTCTCCTTGATTCCATGAGGCCCCACTGGGTCACCATGGTCTCCTTGGCTTCCATGTGGCCCCACTGTGTCACAATGGCCCCTTGCTTCCATAGGTTTTCTATTGTAACAATGGACTCCTTGGTTCTGTGAGCTACCCTGCTTTTTGCAGAGGTGTCTTTGGTTCCAACAAGGCCCTGCTGTGTCTCATGAGGAACACATTTCCATGTGGTTCCATGATTCCCCACGGTGTCACCATGGAGCCTTGTTTCTAGGAGGTTCTGTAGCGTCACAATTGTATCCTTGATCCCAGGAGCCCCTGCAGTGTCACAATGGCTCCTTAGCTTCATGTGCATCACCTGTGTCACCATGGTCTCCTTGATTCCATGAGGCCCCACTGTGTCCCAATGGCTCCTTAGCTTCATGTGCATCACCTGCAGTGTCACAATGGCTCCTTGCTTCCATGTGGAACACAAAAGCTTTGCATCAACACTGAGCAACAGCTGCTGAACACACCTGGGAGCATCTGCTTGCATCAAAAGATGGCTTCCAGCTGAGAAAGGCACCAGCAGCTTCCATCTGCAACAGAGAGCCAGGCAAAGGACAGGGACAGAGAATTCAGTGGAAAGACTGCGGGAATTCTGCTCTCAGAGATCATTCCTGCTCACAGTGTCCCTTGTAGAAAGGGGACATCATTGCAGGCAGCCTGGACTGAGCATGTAGGGTTTCTTGTTTAGGAAACCTGCTCAGGCTTTTTCATTCTTTCCTTACAAACAGGAAAACTTCTCTGTGCCTGTGTGCAGGCAGAGCCCTGAGGAGAGCACTTGGCACATGGTGCCTCGGTGTGGGACAGCCAGCTGCAGAGCTGAAGGGAAGAAGCCCCGCTGTGTCACAATGGCTCCTTGGCTTCATGTGCATCACCTGTGTCACCATGGTCTCCTTGATTCCATGAGGCCCCACTTTGTCACAATGGCTCCGTGGCTTCATGTGCATCACCTGCCTCACCATGGTCTCCTTGATTCCATGAGGCCCCACTTTGTCACAATGGCTCCTTGCTTCCATGAGGTTCCGCAGTGTCACCATGCTCACCTTTGATCCACATTGTCATAATGGACAATTGCTTCCATGTGGCCCCACTGTGTCACAATAGCCCCTTGGTTCCATAGGTTTTCTAGAATGTAATGTATAATTTTCTACAATGTAACAATGGACTCCTTGGTTCTGTGAGCTACCCTGCTTTTTGCAGAGGTGTCCTTGGTTCCAACAAGGCCCCTCTGTGTCTCAGTGCACCCTGGCTTCCATGCGCATCTGGAGTATCACAAAGGCTCCTTGCTTCCACGAGGTCTTGCTGTGTCACAATGGATGCTGTGCTCCATGAGGCCCTCCAAAGTCATCATGGAGCCTTGATTCCATGTGCTTCCATTGTGTCCCAGGGATCGCCTTGGTTCCATCAGTTTCCTTAGTGGCACAATGCTCTCCATGCTTCCATGATTGCCCACAATGTCACAATGCTCTCCATGCTTCCATGAGGCCCTGCTTTGCCACAATGCTCCCCTTGTGTCCATGAGGCCCCGCTGTGTCCCAATGGACGGATGGTTCCATGAGGTTCCGTGCTGTCCCCATGGTCTTCTTGAATCCGCACTGTAACAATGGACCATTGCTTCCAGGCGGCCTCTCTGTGTCACAATGGCTCCTTGGCTTCATGTGCATCACCTGTGTCACCATGGTCTCCTTGATTCCATGAGGCCCCACTGTGTCACAATGGCTCCTTGGCTTCATGTGCATCACCTGTGTCACCATGGTCTCCTTGATTCCATGAGGCCCCACTGGGTCACAATGGCTCCTTGGCTTCATGTGCATCACCTGTGTCACCATGGTCTCCTTGATTCCATGAGGCCCCACTGTGTCACAATGGCTCCTTGGCTTCATGTGCATCACCTGTGTCACCATGGTCTCCTTGATTCCATGAGGCCCCACTGGGTCACAATGGCTCCTTGGCTTCATGTGCATCAGCTGTGTCACCATGGTCTCCTTGATTCCATGAGGCCCCACTGGGTCACAATGGCTCCTTGGCTTCATGTGCATCACCTGTGTCACCATGGTCTCCTTGATTCCATGAGGCCCCACTGGGTCACAATGGCTCCTTGGCTTCCATGTGGCCCCACTGTGTCACAATGGCCCCTTGCTTCCATAGGTTTTCTATTGCAACAATGGACTCCTTGGTTCTGTGAGCTACCCTGCTTTTTGCAGAGGTGTCTTTGGTTCCAACAAGGCCCTGCTGTGTCTCATCAGGAACACATTTCCATGTGGTTCCATGATTCCCCACGGTGTCACCATGGAGCCTTGTTTCTAGGAGGTTCTGTACTGTCACAATTGTCTCCTTGATGCCATGAGCCCCTGCAGTGTCACAATGGCTCCTTGCTTCCATGAGGAACACAAAAGCTTTGCATCAACACTGAGCAACAGCTGCTGAACACACCTGGGAGCATCTGCTTGCATCAAACGAGGGCTTCAAGCTGAGAATGGCAGCAGCAGCTTCCATCTGCAACAGAGAGCCAGGCAAAGGACAGGGACAGAGAATTCCGTGGAAAGACTGCGAGAATTCTGCTCCCAGAGATCATTCCTGCTCACAGTGTCCCTTGTAGAAAGGGGACATCATTGCAGGCAGCCTGGACTGAGCATGTGGGGTTGGTTGTCTAGGGAACCTGCTCAGGCTTTTTCATTCTTTCCTTACAAACAGGAAAACTTCTCTGGGCCTGTGTGCAGGCAGAGCCCTGAGGAGAGCACTTGGCACATGGTGCCGTGGGCTGGGACAGCCAGCTGCAGAGCTGAAGGGAAGAAGCCCCGCTGTGTCACAATGGCTCCTTGGCTTCATGTGCATCACCTGTGTCACAATGGTCTCCTTGATTCCATGAGGCCCCACTGGGTCACAATGGCTCCTTGGCTTCATGTGCATCACCTGTGTCACAATGGTCTCCTTGATTCCATGAGGCCCCACTTTGTCACAATGGCTCCTTAGCTTCATGTGCATCACCTGTGTCACAATGGTCTCCTTGATTCCATGAGGCCCCACTTTGTCACAATGGCTCCTTGCTTCCATGAGGTTCTGCAGTGTCACCATGCTCACCTTTGATCCACATTGTCATAATGGACAATTGCTTCCATGTGGCCCCACTGTGTCACAATAGCCCCTTGGTTCCATAGGTTTTCTAGAATGTAATGTATAATTTTCTACAATGTAGCAATGGACTCCTTGGTTCTGTGAGCTACCCTGCTTTTTGCAGAGGTGTCCTTGGTTCCAACAAGGCCCCTCTGTGTCTCAGTGCACCCTGGCTTCCATGCGCATCTGGAGTATCACAAAGGCTCCTTGCTTCCACGAGGTCTTGCTGTGTCACAATGGATCCTGTGCTCCATGAGGCCCTCCAAAGTCATCATGGAGCCTTGATTCCATGTGCTTCCATTGTGTCCCAGGGATCGCCTTGGTTCCATCAGTTTCCTTAGTGGCACAATGCTCTCCATGCTTCCATGATTGCCCACAATGTCACAATGCTCTCCATGCTTCCATGAGGCCCTGCTTTGCCACAATGCTCCCCTTGTGTCCATGAGGCCCCGCTGTGTCCCAATGGACGGATGGTTCCATGAGGTTCCGTGCTGTCCCCATGGTCTTCTTGAATCCGCAGTGTAACAATGGACCATTGCTTCCAGGCGGCCTCTCTGTGTCACAAGGGGCTCCTTGATTCCAAGATTCGCCATGGTGTCACCATGGAGCCTTGTTTCTAGGAGGTTCTGTAGTGTCACAATTGTCTCCTTGATCCCAGGAGCCCCTGCAGTGTCACAATGGCTCCTTAGCTTCATGTGCATCACCTGTGTCACCATGGTCTCCTTGATTCCATGAGGCGCCACTTTGTCACAATGGCTCCTTGGCTTCATGTGCCTCTCAATGGTCTCCTTGATTCCATGAGGCCCCACTGTGTCCCAATGGCTCCTTAGCTTCATGTGCATCACCTGCAGTGTCACAATGGCTCCTTGCTTCCATGTGGAACACAAAAGCTTTGCATCAACACTGAGCAACAGCTGCTGAACACACCTGGGAGCATCTGCTTGCATCAAAAGATGGCTTCCAGCTGAGAAAGGCACCAGCAGCTTCCATCTGCAACAGAGAGCCAGGCAAAGGACAGGGACAGAGAATTCAGTGGAAAGACTGCGGGAATTCTGCTCTCAGAGATCATTCCTGCTCACAGTGTCCCTTGTAGAAAGGGGACATCATTGCAGGCAGCCTGGACTGAGCATGTAGGGTTTGTTGTTTAGGAAACCTGCTCAGGCTTTTTCATTCTTTCCTTACAAACAGGAAAACTTCTCTGTGCCTGTGTGCAGGCAGAGCCCTGAGGAGAGCACTTGGCACATGGTGCCTCGGTGTGGGACAGCCAGCTGCAGAGCTGAAGGGAAGAAGCCCCGCTGTGTCACAATGGCTCCTTGGCTTCATGTGCATCACCTGTGTCACCATGGTCTCCTTGATTCCATGAGGCCCCACTTTGTCACAATGGCTCCGTGGCTTCATGTGCATCACCTGCCTCACCATGGTCTCCTTGATTCCATGAGGCCCCACTTTGTCACAATGGCTCCTTGCTTCCATGAGGTTCCGCAGTGTCACCATGCTCACCTTTGATCCACATTGTCATAATGGACAATTGCTTCCATGTGGCCCCACTGTGTCACAATAGCCCCTTGGTTCCATAGGTTTTCTAGAATGTAATGTATAATTTTCTACAATGTAACAATGGACTCCTTGGTTCTGTGAGCTACCCTGCTTTTTGCAGAGGTGTCCTTGGTTCCAACAAGGCCCCTCTGTGTCTCAGTGCACCCTGGCTTCCATGCGCATCTGGAGTATCACAAAGGCTCCTTGCTTCCACGAGGTCTTGCTGTGTCACAATGGATGCTGTGCTCCATGAGGCCCTCCAAAGTCATCATGGAGCCTTGATTCCATGTGCTTCCATTGTGTCCCAGGGATCGCCTTGGTTCCATCAGTTTCCTTAGTGGCACAATGCTCTCCATGCTTCCATGATTGCCCACAATGTCACAATGCTCTCCATGCTTCCATGAGGCCCTGCTTTGCCACAATGCTCCCCTTGTGTCCATGAGGCCCCGCTGTGTCCCAATGGACGGATGGTTCCATGAGGTTCCGTGCTGTCCCCATGGTCTTCTTGAATCCGCACTGTAACAATGGACCATTGCTTCCAGGCGGCCTCTCTGTGTCACAATGGCTCCTTGGCTTCATGTGCATCACCTGTGTCACCATGGTCTCCTTGATTCCATGAGGCCCCACTGTGTCACAATGGCTCCTTGGCTTCATGTGCATCACCTGTGTCACCATGGTCTCCTTGATTCCATGAGGCCCCACTGGGTCACAATGGCTCCTTGGCTTCATGTGCATCACCTGTGTCACCATGGTCTCCTTGATTCCATGAGGCCCCACTGGGTCACAATGGCTCCTTGGCTTCATGTGCATCACCTGTGTCACCATGGTCTCCTTGATTCCATGAGGCCCCACTGGGTCACAATGGCTCCTTGGCTTCATGTGCATCACCTGTGTCACCATGGTCTCCTTGATTCCATGAGGCCCCACTGGGTCACAATGGCTCCTTGGCTTCATGTGCATCTCCTGTGTCACCATGGTCTCCTTGATTCCATGAGGCCCCACTGGGTCACAATGGCTCCTTGGCTTCCATGTGGCCCCACTGTGTCACAATGGCCCCTTGCTTCCATAGGTTTTCTATTGCAACAATGGACTCCTTGGTTCTGTGAGCTACCCTGCTTTTTGCAGAGGTGTCTTTGGTTCCAACAAGGCCCTGCTGTGTCTCATCAGGAACACATTTCCATGTGGTTCCATGATTCCCCACGGTGTCACCATGGAGCCTTGTTTCTAGGAGGTTCTGTAGCGTCACAATTGTCTCCTTGATGCCATGAGCCCCTGCAGTGTCACAATGGCTCCTTGCTTCCATGAGGAACACAAAAGCTTTGCATCAACACTGAGCAACAGCTGCTGAACACACCTGGGAGCATCTGCTTGCATCAAACGAGGGCTTCAAGCTGAGAATGGCAGCAGCAGCTTCCATCTGCAACAGAGAGCCAGGCAAAGGACAGGGACAGAGAATTCCGTGGAAAGACTGCGAGAATTCTGCTCCCAGAGATCATTCCTGCTCACAGTGTCCCTTGTAGAAAGGGGACATCATTGCAGGCAGCCTGGACTGAGCATGTGGGGTTGGTTGTCTAGGGAACCTGCTCAGGCTTTTTCATTCTTTCCTTACAAACAGGAAAACTTCTCTGGGCCTGTGTGCAGGCAGAGCCCTGAGGAGAGCACTTGGCACATGGTGCCGTGGGCTGGGACAGCCAGCTGCAGAGCTGAAGGGAAGAAGCCCCGCTGTGTCACAATGGCTCCTTGGCTTCATGTGCATCACCTGTGTCACAATGGTCTCCTTGATTCCATGAGGCCCCACTGGGTCACAATGGCTCCTTGGCTTCATGTGCATCACCTGTGTCACCATGGTCTCCTTGATTCCATGAGGCCCCACTTTGTCACAATGGCTCCTTAGCTTCATGTGCATCACCTGTGTCACAATGGTCTCCTTGATTCCATGAGGCCCCACTTTGTCACAATGGCTCCTTGCTTCCATGAGGTTCTGCAGTGTCACCATGCTCACCTTTGATCCACATTGTCATAATGGACAATTGCTTCCATGTGGCCCCACTGTGTCACAATAGCCCCTTGGTTCCATAGGTTTTCTAGAATGTAATGTATAATTTTCTACAATGTAACAATGGACTCCTTGGTTCTGTGAGCTACCCTGCTTTTTGCAGAGGTGTCCTTGGTTCCAACAAGGCCCCTCTGTGTCTCAGTGCACCCTGGCTTCCATGCGCATCTGGAGTATCACAAAGGCTCCTTGCTTCCACGAGGTCTTGCTGTGTCACAATGGATCCTGTGCTCCATGAGGCCCTCCAAAGTCATCATGGAGCCTTGATTCCATGTGCTTCCATTGTGTCCCAGGGATCGCCTTGGTTCCATCAGTTTCCTTAGTGGCACAATGCTCTCCATGCTTCCATGATTGCCCACAATGTCACAATGCTCTCCATGCTTCCATGAGGCCCTGCTTTGCCACAATGCTCCCCTTGTGTCCATGAGGCCCCGCTGTGTCCCAATGGACGGATGGTTCCATGAGGTTCCGTGCTGTCCCCATGGTCTTCTTGAATCCGCAGTGTAACAATGGACCATTGCTTCCAGGCGGCCTCTCTGTGTCACAAGGGGCTCCTTGATTCCAAGATTCGCCATGGTGTCACCATGGAGCCTTGTTTCTAGGAGGTTCTGTAGTGTCACAATTGTCTCCTTGATCCCAGGAGCCCCTGCAGTGTCACAATGGCTCTTTAGCTTCATGTGCATCACCTGTGTCACCATGGTCTCCTTGATTCCATGAGGCGCCACTTTGTCACAATGGCTCCTTGGCTTCATGTGCCTCTCAATGGTCTCCTTGATTCCATGAGGCCCCACTGTGTCACAATGGCTCCTTGGCTTCATGTGCATCACCTGCAGTGTCACAATGGCTCCTTGCTTCCATGAGGAACACAAAAGCTTTGCATCAACACTGAGCAACAGCTGCTGAACACACCTGGGAGCATCTGCTTGCATCAAACGAGGGCTTCAAGCTGAGAATGGCAGCAGCAGCTTCCATCTGCAACAGAGAGCCAGGCAAAGGACAGGGACAGAGAATTCCGTGGAAAGACTGCGAGAATTCTGCTCCCAGAGATCATTCCTGCTCACAGTGTCCCTTGTAGAAAGGGGACATCATTGCAGGCAGCCTGGACTGAGAATGTGGGGTTTGTTGTTTCGGAAAGCTGCTCAGGCTTTTCCATTCTTTCCTTACAAACAGGAAAACTTCTCTGGGCCTGTGTGCAGGCAGAGCCCTGAGGAGAGCACTTGGCACATGGTGCTGTGGGCTGGGACAGCCAGCTGCAGAGCTGAAGGGAAGAAGCCTTGCTGTGTCACAATGGCTCCTTGGCTTCATGTGCATCACCTGTGTCACCATGGTCTCCTTGATTCCATGAGGCCCCACTGGGTCACAATGGCTCCTTGGCTTCATGTGCATCACCTGTGTCACCATGGTCTCCTTGATTCCATGAGGCCCCACTGGGTCACAATGGCTCCTTGGCTTCATGTGCATCACCTGTGTCACCATGGTCTCCTTGATTCCATGAGGCCCCACTGGGTCACAATGGCTTCTTGGCTTCATGTGCATCACCTGTGTCACCATGGTCTCCTTGATTCCATGAGGCCCCACTGTGTCACAATGGCTCCGTGGCTTCCATGTGGCCCCACTGTGTCAAAATGGCCCCTTGCTTCCATAGGTTTTCTATTGTAACAATGGACTCCTTGGTTCTGTGAGCTACCCTGCTTTTTGCAGAGGTGTCTTTGGTTCCAACAAGGCCCTGCTGTGTCTCATGAGGAACACATTTCCATGTGGTTCCATGATTCCTCACGGTGTCACCATGGAGCCTTGTTTCTAGGAGGTTCTGTACTGTCACAATTGTCTCCTTGATGCCATGAGCCCCTGCAGTGTCACAATGGCTCCTTGCTTCCATGAGGAACACAAAAGCTTTGCATCAACACTGAGCAACAGCTGCTGAACACACCTGGGAGCATCTGCTTGCATCAAAAGAGGGCTTCAAGCTGAGAATGGCAGCAGCAGCTTCCATCTGTAACAGAGAGCCAGGCAAAGGACAGGGACAGAGAATTCAGTGGAAAGACTGCGAGAATTCTGCTCCCAGAGATCATTCCTGCTCACAGTGTCCCTTGTTGAAAGGGGACATCATTGCAGGCAGCCTGGACTGAGCATGTAGGGTTTGGTTGTCTAGGGAACCTGCTCAGGCTTTTTCATTCTTTCCTTACAAACAGGAAAACTTCTCTGGGCCTGTGTGCAGGCAGAGCCCTGAGGAGAGCACTTGGCACATGGTGCCGTGGGCTGGGACAGCCAGCTGCAGAGCTGAAGGGAAGAAGCCCCGCTGTGTCACAATGGCTCCTTGGCTTCATGTGCATCACCTGTGTCACAATGGTCTCCTTGATTCCATGAGGCCCCACTGGGTCACAATGGCTCCTTGGCTTCATGTGCATCACCTGTGTCACCATGGTCTCCTTGATTCCATGAGGCCCCACTTTGTCACAATGGCTCCTTAGCTTCATGTGCATCACCTGTGTCACAATGGTCTCCTTGATTCCATGAGGCCCCACTTTGTCACAATGGCTCCTTGCTTCCATGAGGTTCTGCAGTGTCACCATGCTCACCTTTGATCCACATTGTCATAATGGACAATTGCTTCCATGTGGCCCCACTGTGTCACAATAGCCCCTTGGTTCCATAGGTTTTCTAGAATGTAATGTATAATTTTCTACAATGTAACAATGGACTCCTTGGTTCTGTGAGCTACCCTGCTTTTTGCAGAGGTGTCCTTGGTTCCAACAAGGCCCCTCTGTGTCTCAGTGCACCCTGGCTTCCATGCGCATCTGGAGTATCACAAAGGCTCCTTGCTTCCACGAGGTCTTGCTGTGTCACAATGGATGCTGTGCTCCATGAGGCCCTCCAAAGTCATCATGGAGCCTTGATTCCATGTGCTTCCATTGTGTCCCAGGGATCGCCTTGGTTCCATCAGTTTCCTTAGTGGCACAATGCTCTCCATGCTTCCATGATTGCCCACAATGTCACAATGCTCTCCATGCTTCCATGAGGCCCTGCTTTGCCACAATGCTCCCCTTGTGTCCATGAGGCCCCGCTGTGTCCCAATGGACGGATGGTTCCATGAGGTTCCGTGCTGTCCCCATGGTCTTCTTGAATCCGCAGTGTAACAATGGACCATTGCTTCCAGGCGGCCTCTCTGTGTCACAAGGGGCTCCTTGATTCCAAGATTCGCCATGGTGTCACCATGGAGCCTTGTTTCTAGGAGGTTCTGTAGTGTCACAATTGTCTCCTTGATCCCAGGAGCCCCTGCAGTGTCACAATGGCTCTTTAGCTTCATGTGCATCACCTGTGTCACCATGGTCTCCTTGATTCCATGAGGCGCCACTTTGTCACAATGGCTCCTTGGCTTCATGTGCCTCTCAATGGTCTCCTTGATTCCATGAGGCCCCACTGTGTCACAATGGCTCCTTGGCTTCATGTGCATCACCTGCAGTGTCACAATGGCTCCTTGCTTCCATGAGGAACACAAAAGCTTTGCATCAACACTGAGCAACAGCTGCTGAACACACCTGGGAGCATCTGCTTGCATCAAACGAGGGCTTCAAGCTGAGAATGGCAGCAGCAGCTTCCATCTGCAACAGAGAGCCAGGCAAAGGACAGGGACAGAGAATTCCGTGGAAAGACTGCGAGAATTCTGCTCCCAGAGATCATTCCTGCTCACAGTGTCCCTTGTAGAAAGGGGACATCATTGCAGGCAGCCTGGACTGAGAATGTGGGGTTTGTTGTTTCGGAAAGCTGCTCAGGCTTTTCCATTCTTTCCTTACAAACAGGAAAACTTCTCTGGGCCTGTGTGCAGGCAGAGCCCTGAGGAGAGCACTTGGCACATGGTGCTGTGGGCTGGGACAGCCAGCTGCAGAGCTGAAGGGAAGAAGCCCTGCTGTGTCACAATGGCTCCTTGGCTTCATGTGCATCACCTGTGTCACCATGGTCTCCTTGATTCCATGAGGCCCCACTGGGTCACAATGGCTCCTTGGCTTCATGTGCATCACCTGTGTAACCATGGTCTCCTTGATTCCATGAGGCCCCACTGGGTCACAATGGCTCCTTGGCTTCATGTGCATCACCTGTGTCACCATGGTCTCCTTGATTCCATGAGGCCCCACTGGGTCACAATGGCTTCTTGGCTTCATGTGCATCACCTGTGTCACCATGGTCTCCTTGATTCCATGAGGCCCCACTGTGTCACAATGGCTCCGTGGCTTCCATGTGGCCCCACTGTGTCAAAATGGCCCCTTGCTTCCATAGGTTTTCTATTGTAACAATGGACTCCTTGGTTCTGTGAGCTACCCTGCTTTTTGCAGAGGTGTCTTTGGTTCCAACAAGGCCCTGCTGTGTCTCATGAGGAACACATTTCCATGTGGTTCCATGATTCCCCACGGTGTCACCATGGAGCCTTGTTTCTAGGAGGTTCTGTACTGTCACAATTGTCTCCTTGATGCCATGAGCCCCTGCAGTGTCACAATGGCTCCTTGCTTCCATGAGGAACACAAAAGCTTTGCATCAACACTGAGCAACAGCTGCTGAACACACCTGGGAGCATCTGCTTGCATCAAAAGAGGGCTTCAAGCTGAGAATGGCAGCAGCAGCTTCCATCTGTAACAGAGAGCCAGGCAAAGGACAGGGACAGAGAATTCAGTGGAAAGACTGCGAGAATTCTGCTCCCAGAGATCATTCCTGCTCACAGTGTCCCTTGTTGAAAGGGGACATCATTGCAGGCAGCCTGGACTGAGCATGTAGGGTTTGGTTGTCTAGGGAACCTGCTCAGGCTTTTTCATTCTTTCCTTACAAACAGGAAAACTTCTCAGGGCCTGTGTGCAGGCAGATCCCTGAGGAGAGCAGTTCGCACATGGTGCCTCGGTGTGGGACAGCCAGCTGCAGAGCTGAAGGGAAGAAGCCCCACTGGGTCAGAATGGCTCCGTGGCTTCATGTGCATCACCTGTGTCACCATGGTCTCCTTGATTCCATGAGGCCCCACTGGGTCACAATGGCTCCTTGACTTCATGTGCATCACCTGTGTCACCATGGTCTCCTTGATTCCATGAGGCCCCACTGGGTCACAATGGCTCCTTGGCTTCGTGTGCATCACCTGTGTCACCATGGTGTCCTTGATTTCATGAGGCCCCACTGTGTCACAATGGCTCCTTGGCTTCATGTGCATCACCTGTGTCACCATGGTCTCCTTGATTCCATGAGGCCCCGCTGGGTCACAATGGCTCCTTGGCTTCATGTGCATCACCTGTGTCACCATGGTCTCCTTGATTCCATGAGGCCCCACTGTGTCACAATGGCTCCGTGGCTTCCATGTGGCCCCACTGTGTCAAAATGGCCCCTTGCTTCCATAGGTTTTCTATTGTAACAATGGACTCCTTGGTTCTGTGAGCTCCCCTGCTTTTTGCAGAGGTGTCTTTGGGTCCAACAAGGCCCCGCTGTGTCTCAGTGCAGCCTGGCTTCCATGTGCATCTGGAGTATCACAAAGGCTCCTTGGTTCCACGAGGTCTTGCTGTGTCACAATGGATGCTGTGCTCCATGAGGCCCTCCAAAGTCATCATGGAGCCTTGATTCCATGTGCTTCCATTGTGTCCCAGGGATCGCCTTGGTTCCATCAGTTTCCTTAGTGGCACAATGCTCTCCATGCTTCCATGATTGCCCACAATGTCACAATGCTCTCCATGCTTCCATGAGGCCCTGCTTTGCCACAATGGTCCCCTTGTGTCCATGAGGCCCCGCTGTGTCCCAATGGACGGATGGTTCCATGAGGTTCCGTGCTGTCCCCATGGTCTTCTTGAATCCGCAGTGTAACAATGGACCATTGCTTCCAGGCGGCCTCTCTGTGTCACAAGGGGCTCCTTGATTCCATGATTCGCCACGGTGTCACCATGGAGCCTTGTTTCTAGGAGGTTCTGTAGTGTCACAATTGTCCCCTTGATGCCATGAGCCCCTGCAGTGTCACAATGGCTCCTTGCTTCCATGAGGAACACAAAAGCTTTGCATCAACACTGAGCAACAGCTGCTGAACACACCTGGGAGCACCTGCTTGCATCAAAAGAGGGCTTCAAGCAGAGAATGGCAGCAGCAGCTTCCATCTGCAACAGAGAGCCAGGCAAAGGACAGGGACAGAGAATTCCGTGGAAAGACTGCGAGAATTCTGCTCCCAGACATCATTCCTGCTCACAGTGTCCCTTGTAGAAAGGGGACATCATTGCAAGCAGGCTGGACTGAGTATGTGGGTTTGTTGTTCAGGAAACCTGCTCAGGCTTTTCCATTCTTTCCTTACATCAGGAAAACTTTCCTGGGCCTGTGTGCAGGCAGAGCCCTGAGGAGAGCAGATGGCACATGGTGCCGTGGGCTGGGACGGCCAGCTGCAGAGCTGAAGGGAAGAAGACCGGTTGTGTCACAATGGCTCCTTGGGTTCATGTGCATCACCTGTGTCACCATGGTCTCCTTGATTCCATGAGGCCCCACTGTGTCACAATGGCTCCTTGGCTTCATGTGCATCACCTGTGTCACCATGGTCTCCTTGATTCCATGAGGCCCCACTGTGTCACAATGGCTCCTTGGCTTCATGTGAATCACCTGTGTCACCATGGTCTCCTTGATTCCATGAGGCCCCACTGGGTCACAATGGCTCTGTGGCTTCCATGTGGCCCCACTGTGTCACAATGGTCTCCTTGCTTCCATAGGTTTTCTATTGTAACAATGGACTCCTTGGTTCTGTGAGCTACCCTGCTTTTGGTAGAGGTGTCTTTGGTTCCAACAAGGCCCTGCTGCGTCTCATGAGGAACACATTTCCATGTGGTTCCATGATTCCCCACGGTGTCATCATGGAGTCTTGTTTCTAGGAGGTTCTGTAGTGTCACAATTGTCTCCTTGATGCCATGAGCCCCTGCAGTGTCACAATGGCTCCTTGCTTCCATGAGGAACACAAAAGCTTTGCATCAACACTGAGCAACAGCTGCTGAACACACCTGGGAGCATCTGCTTGCATCAAACGAGGGCTTCAAGATGAGAAAGGCACCAGCAGCTTCCATCTGCAACAGAGAGCCAGGGAAAGGACAGGGACAGAGAATTCCGTGGAAAGACTGTGAGAATTCTGCTCTCAGAGATCATTCCTGCTCACAGTGTCCCTTGTAGAAAGGGGACATCATTGCAGGCAGCCTGGACTCAGCATGTGGGGTTTGTTGTTTAGGAAAGCTGCTCAGGCTTTTCCATTCTTTCCTTACAAACAGGAAAACTTCTCTGGGCCTGTGTGCAGGCAGAGTCCTGAGGAGAGCAGTTGGCACATAGTGCTGTGGGCTGGGACAGCCAGCTGCAGAGCTGAAGGGAAGAAGCCCCGCTGTGTCACAATGGCTCCTTGGCTTCATGTGCATCACCTGTGTCACCATGGTCTCCTTGATTCCATGAGGCCCCACTGTGTCACAATGGCTCCTTGGCTTCATGTGCATCACCTGTGTCACCATGGTCTCCTTGATTCCATGAGGCCCCACTGTGTCACAATGGCCCCTTGGCTTCATGTGCATCACCTGTGTCACCATGGTCTCCTTGATTCCATGAGGCCCCACTGTGTCACAATGGCTCCTTGGCTTCATGTGCATCACCTGTGTCACCATGGTCTCCTTGATTCCATGAGGCCCCACTGTGTCACAATGGCTCCTTGGCTTCATGTGCATCACCTGTGTCACCATGGTCTCCTTGATTCCATGAGGCCCCACTGGGTCACAATGGCTCCTTGGCTTCATGTGCATCACCTGTGTCACCATGGTCTCCTTGATTCCATGAGGCCCCACTGTGTCACAATGGCTCCTTGGCTTCATGTGCATCACCTGTGTCACCATGGTCTCCTTGATTCCATGAGGCCCCACTGCGTCACAATGGCTCCTTGCTTCCATGAGGTTCCGCAGTGTCACCATGCTCACCTTTGATCCACATTGTCATAATGGACAATTGCTTCCATGTGGCCCTACTGTGTCACAATAGCCCCTTGGTTCCATAGGTTTTCTAGAATGTAATGTATAATTTTCTACAATGTAACAATGGACTCCTTGGTTCTGTGAGCTCCCCTGCTTTTTGCAGAGGTGTCTTTGGTTCCAACAAGGCCCCGCTGTGTCTCAGTGCAGCCTGGCTTCCATGCGCATCTGGAGTATCACAAAGGCTCCTTGGTTCCACGAGGTCTTGCTGTGTCACAATGGATGCTGTGCTCCATGAGGCCCTCCAAAGTCATCATGGAACCTTGATTCCATGTGCTTCCATTGTGTCCCAGGGATCGCCTTGGTTCCATCAGTTTCCTTAGTGGCACAATGCTCTCCATGCTTCCATGATTGCCCACAATGTCACAATGCTCTCCATGCTTCCATGAGGCCCTGCTTTGCCACAATGCTCCCCTTGTGTCCATGAGGCCCCGCTGTGTCCCAATGGACGGATGGTTCCATGAGGTTCCGTGCTGTCCCCATGGTCTTCTTGAATCCGCAGTGTAACAATGGACCATTGCTTCCAGGCGGCCTCTCTGTGTCACAAGGGGCTCCTTGATTCCATGATTCGCCACGGTGTCACCATGGAGCCTTGTTTCTAGGAGGTTCTGTAGTGTCACAATTGTCTCCTTGATGCCATGAGCCCCTGCAGTGTCACAATGGCTCCTTGCTTCCATGAGGAACACAAAAGCTTTGCATCAACACTGAGCAACAGCTGCTGAACACACCTGGGAGCACCTGCTTGCATCAAAAGAGGGCTTCAAGCAGAGAATGGCAGCAGCAGCTTCCATCTGCAACAGAGAGCCAGGCAAAGGACAGGGACAGGGAATTCCGTGGAAAGACTGCGAGAATTCTGCTCCCAGAGATCATTCCTGCTCACAGTATTCCTTGTAGAAAGGGGACATCATTGCAGGCAGCCTGGACTGAGCATGTGGGTTTGGTTGTCTAGGGAACCTGCTCAGGCTTTTCCATTCTTTCCTTACAAACAGGAAAACTTCTCCTGGGCCTGTGTGCAGGCAGAGCCCTGAGGAGAGCACTTGGCACATGGTGCCTCGGTGTGGGACAGCCAGCTGCAGAGCTGAAGGGAAGAAGCCCCGCTGTGTCACAATGGGTCCTTGGCTTCATGTGCATCACCTGTGTCACCATGGTCTCCTTGATTCCATGAGGCCCCACTGTGTCACAATGGCTCCTTGGCTTCATGTGCATCACCTGTGTCACCATGGTCTCCTTGATTCCATGAGGCCCCACTGGGTCACAATGGCTCCTTGGCTTCATGTGCATCACCTGTGTCACCATGGTCTCCTTGCTTCCATAGGTTTTCTATTGTAACAATGGACTCCTTGGTTCTGTGAGCTACCCTGCTTTTGGTAGAGGTGTCTTTGGTTCCAACAAGGCCCTGCTGCGTCTCATGAGGAACACATTTCCATGTGGTTCCATGATTCCCCACGGTGTCATCATGGAGTCTTGTTTCTAGGAGGTTCTGTAGTGTCACAATTGTCTCCTTGATGCCATGAGCCCCTGCAGTGTCACAATGGCTCCTTGCTTCCATGAGGAACACAAAAGCTTTGCATCAACACTGAGCAACAGCTGCTGAACACACCTGGGAGCATCTGCTTGCATCAAACGAGGGCTTCAAGATGAGAAAGGCACCAGCAGCTTCCATCTGCAACAGAGAGCCAGGGAAAGGACAGGGACAGAGAATTCCGTGGAAAGACTGTGAGAATTCTGCTCTCAGAGATCATTCCTGCTCACAGTGTCCCTTGTAGAAAGGGGACATCATTGCAGGCAGCCTGGACTCAGCATGTGGGGTTTGTTGTTTAGGAAAGCTGCTCAGGCTTTTCCATTCTTTCCTTACAAACAGGAAAACTTCTCTGGGCCTGTGTGCAGGCAGAGTCCTGAGGAGAGCAGTTGGCACATAGTGCTGTGGGCTGGGACAGCCAGCTGCAGAGCTGAAGGGAAGAAGCCCCGCTGTGTCACAATGGCTCCTTGGCTTCATGTGCATCACCTGTGTCACCATGGTCTCCTTGATTCCATGAGGCCCCACTGGGTCACAATGGCTCCTTGGCTTCATGTGCATCACCTGTGTCACCATGGTCTCCTTGATTCCATGAGGCCCCACTGGGTCACAATGGCTCCTTGGCTTCCATGTGGCCCCACTGTGTCACAATGGTCTCCTTGCTTCCATAGGTTTTCTATTGTAACAATGGACTCCTTGGTTCTGTGAGCTACCCTGCTTTTTGCAGAGGTGTCTTTGGTTCCAACAAGGCCCTGCTGTGTCTCATGAGGAACACATTTCCATGTGGTTCCATGATTCCCCATGGTGTCCCCAAGGAGCCTTGTTTCTAGGAGGTTCTGTAGTGTCACAATAGTCTCCTTGATGCCATGAGCCCCTGCAGTGTCACAATGGCTCCTTGCTTCCATGAGGAACACAAAAGCTTTGCATCAACACTGAGCAACAGCTGCTGAACGCACCTGGGAGCATCTGCTTGCATCAAAAGAGGGCTTCAAGCTGAGAATGGCAGCAGCAGCTTCCATCTGCAACAGAGAGCCAGGCAAAGGACAGGGACAGAGAATTCCGTGGAAAGACTGCGAGAATTCTGCTCCCAGAGATCATTCCTGCTCACAGTGTCCCTTGTAGAAAGGGGACATCATTGCAGGCAGCCTGGACTGAGCATGTGGGTTTGGTTGTCTAGGGAACCTGCTCAGGCTTTTTCATTCTTTCCTTACAAACAGGAAAACTTCTCTGGGCCTGTGTGCAGGCAGAGCCCTGAGGAGAGCACTTGGCACATGGTGCTGTGGGCTGGGACAGCCAGCTGCAGAGCTGAAGGGAAGAAGCCCCGCTGTGTCACAATGGCTCCTTGGCTTCATGTGCATCACCTGTGTCACCATGGTCTCCTTGATTCCATGAGGCCCCACTGGGTCACAATGGCTCCTTGGCTTCATGTGCATCACCTGTGTCACCATGGTCTCCTTGCTTCCATAGGTTTTCTATTGTAACAATGGACTCCTTGGTTCTGTGAGCTACCCTGCTTTTGGTAGAGGTGTCTTTGGTTCCAACAAGGCCCTGCTGCGTCTCATGAGGAACACATTTCCATGTGGTTCCATGATTCCCCACGGTGTCATCATGGAGTCTTGTTTCTAGGAGGTTCTGTAGTGTCACAATTGTCTCCTTGATGCCATGAGCCCCTGCAGTGTCACAATGGCTCCTTGCTTCCATGAGGAACACAAAAGCTTTGCATCAACACTGAGCAACAGCTGCTGAACACACCTGGGAGCATCTGCTTGCATCAAACGAGGGCTTCAAGATGAGAAAGGCACCAGCAGCTTCCATCTGCAACAGAGAGCCAGGGAAAGGACAGGGACAGAGAATTCCGTGGAAAGACTGTGAGAATTCTGCTCTCAGAGATCATTCCTGCTCACAGTGTCCCTTGTAGAAAGGGGACATCATTGCAGGCAGCCTGGACTCAGCATGTGGGGTTTGTTGTTTAGGAAAGCTGCTCAGGCTTTTCCATTCTTTCCTTACAAACAGGAAAACTTCTCTGGGCCTGTGTGCAGGCAGAGTCCTGAGGAGAGCAGTTGGCACATAGTGCTGTGGGCTGGGACAGCCAGCTGCAGAGCTGAAGGGAAGAAGCCCCGCTGTGTCACAATGGCTCCTTGGCTTCATGTGCATCACCTGTGTCACCATGGTCTCCTTGATTCCATGAGGCCCCACTGTGTCACAATGGCTCCTTGACTTCATATGCATCACCTGTGTCACCATGGTCTCCTTGATTCCATGAGGCCCCACTGGGTCACAATGGTCTCCTTGCTTCCATAGGTTTTCTATTGTAACAATGGACTCCTTGGTTCTGTGAGCTACCCTGCTTTTTGCAGAGGTGTCTTTGGTTCCAACAAGGCCCTGCTGCGTCTCATGAGGAACACATTTCCATGTGGTTCCATGATTCCCCACGGTGTCATCATGGAGTCTTGTTTCTAGGAGGTTCTGTAGTGTCACAATTGTCTCCTTGATCCCATGAGCCCCTGCAGTGTCACAATGGCTCCTTGCTTCCATGAGGAACACAAAAGCTTTGCATCAACACTGAGCAACAGCTGCTGAACACACCTGGGAGCACCTGCTTGCATCAAAAGAGGGCTTCAAGCAGAGAAAGGCAGTAGCAGCTTCCATCTGCAACAGAGAGCCAGGCAAAGGACAGGGACAGAGAATTCAGTGGAAAGACTGCGAGAATTCTGCTCCCAGAGATCATTCCTGTCTCTCGGTTTTTAAAGACAGGCGTCTGCTAAGGAAGGCAGAGGCCCCCCTTGAAGTGGCAGATATAACCCCTTTTCCCTCCAAGTTATTATATTTTGAAATCAAGGGCCTTTAGGCAAAGATGTGGGAAATAGGAATAACAGTTCTTTACTCTATATATATATGTATATAACCAGTCAAACAAAACAACAACAACTATGGCAGTAACAGCAATCACAAACCCAGTGCCAGCCTTCTCGGCTGTCAGGCTGTTTCCCCTCGGGTGCAGTTCCGCTCGCAGCCGGCAGGGGCGCTGGCGGCTCCCGGTGAGCAGGGCAGGTGCGATGGTTCCCCCGCGGCTGCAGGGGGCGCTCCGGAGCGAGCTCGGGAAACCCGCGGCTCTGGTGCCCTGGGATCCCGGGAAGGATGGAACAAAGGCTTCACAAACCGCTGGGCAGCCGATCCCGGACTCTCAGGAACAGCAGGCTGAAACGGCAGGGACGAACGCAAATCCCGGGTGGCAGACGAGATGTATCCAGATGGGAAAAACCCACGGAGGCCCAGGCAGGCAGGGCGGGCAGGGCTACAGCGTAGCGAAAGCTCGAAGCAGCAGCGGAGCAGGACAGCCACAGCTCGGTCTCCAGCAGGGCAGGGAAAAGCGGCTTTTGGGGTCCCGGCGTTGCTTCCAGCAGGAAGAAAGAACGGCCAAAAAGAAAGAAGCAGCAGCTCCTTTCTCTGCAGCTTCTCTCTCCGGACGCTCAGAGCGAACTGTCCCCACACCCAGGTGTAGACAAAAGAGTAGCCAGGCCCGCCCCACTCCCCTTTTTGTCTTTCTTAAGTACAGCTATTTGTCCCCTAGCAACATGCATATGGGAGAAAATTCCTTTAACAGGAAAACCTAAGACTAAACTAAAACCCCAACATTCCTGCTCACAGTGTCCCTTGTAGAAAGGGGACATCATTGCAGGCAGCCTGGACTCAGCATGTGGGGTTTGTTGTTTAGGAAACCTGCTCAGGCTTTTCCATTCTTTCCTTACAAACAGGAAAACTTCTCTGGGCCTGTGTGCAGGCAGAGCCCTGAGGAGAGCACTTGGCACATGGTGCTGTGGGCTGGGACAGCCAGCTGCAGAGCTGAAGGGAAGAAGCCCCGCTGGGTCACAATGGCTCCTTGGCTTCATGTGCATCACCTGTGTCACCATGGTCTCCTTGATTCCATGAGGCCCCACTGTGTCACAATGGCTCCTTGGCTTCATGTGCATCACCTGTGTCACCATGGTCTCCTTGATTCCATGAGGCCCCACTGTGTCACAATGGCTCCTTGCTTCCATGAGGTTCCGCAGTGTCACCATGCTCACCTTTGATCCACATTGTCATAATGGACAATTGCTTCCATGTGGCCCCACTGTGTCACAATAGCCCCTTGGTTCCATAGGTTTTCTAGAATGTAATGTATAATTTTCTACAATGTAACAATGGACTCCTTGGTTCTGTGAGCTCCCCTGCTTTTTGCAGAGGTGTCTTTGGTTCCAACAAGGCCCCGCTGTGTCTCAGTGCAGCCTGGCTTCCATGCGCATCTGGAGTATCACAAAGGCTCCTTGGTTCCACGAGGTCTTGCTGTGTCACAATGGATGCTGTGCTCCATGAGGCCCTCCAAAGTCATCATGGAGCCTTGATTCCATGTGCTTCCATTGTGTCCCAGTGATCGCCTTGGTTCCATCAGTTTCCTTAGTGGCACAATGCTCTCCATGCTTCCATGATTGCCCACAATGTCACAATGCTCTCCATGCTTCCATGAGGCCCTGCTTTGCCACAATGGTCCCCTTGTGTCCATGAGGCCCCGCTGTGTCCCAATGGACGGATGGTTCCATGAGGTTCCGTGCTGTCCCCATGGTCTTCTTGAATCCGCAGTGTAACAATGGACCATTGCTTCCAGGCGGCCTCTCTGTGTCACAAGGGGCTCCTTGATTCCATGATTCGCCACGGTGTCACCATGGAGCCTTGTTTCTAGGAGGTTCTGTAGTGTCACAATTGTCCCCTTGATGCCATGAGCCCCTGCAGTGTCACAATGGCTCCTTGCTTCCATGAGGAACACAAAAGCTTTGCATCAACACTGAGCAACAGCTGCTGAACACACCTGGGAGCACCTGCTTGCATCAAAAGAGGGCTTCAAGCAGAGAATGGCAGCAGCAGCTTCCATCTGCAACAGAGAGCCAGGCAAAGGACAGGGACAGAGAATTCCGTGGAAAGACTGCGAGAATTCTGCTCCCAGACATCATTCCTGCTCACAGTGTCCCTTGTAGAAAGGGGACATCATTGCAAGCAGGCTGGACTGAGTATGTGGGTTTGTTGTTCAGGAAACCTGCTCAGGCTTTTCCATTCTTTCCTTACATCAGGAAAACTTTCCTGGGCCTGTGTGCAGGCAGAGCCCTGAGGAGAGCAGATGGCACATGGTGCCGTGGGCTGGGACGGCCAGCTGCAGAGCTGAAGGGAAGAAGACCGGTTGTGTCACAATGGCTCCTTGGGTTCATGTGCATCACCTGTGTCACCATGGTCTCCTTGATTCCATGAGGCCCCACTGTGTCACAATGGCTCCTTGGCTTCATGTGCATCACCTGTGTCACCATGGTCTCCTTGATTCCATGAGGCCCCACTGTGTCACAATGGCTCCTTGGCTTCATGTGAATCACCTGTGTCACCATGGTCTCCTTGATTCCATGAGGCCCCACTGGGTCACAATGGCTCTGTGGCTTCCATGTGGCCCCACTGTGTCACAATGGTCTCCTTGCTTCCATAGGTTTTCTATTGTAACAATGGACTCCTTGGTTCTGTGAGCTACCCTGCTTTTGGTAGAGGTGTCTTTGGTTCCAACAAGGCCCTGCTGCGTCTCATGAGGAACACATTTCCATGTGGTTCCATGATTCCCCACGGTGTCATCATGGAGTCTTGTTTCTAGGAGGTTCTGTAGTGTCACAATTGTCTCCTTGATGCCATGAGCCCCTGCAGTGTCACAATGGCTCCTTGCTTCCATGAGGAACACAAAAGCTTTGCATCAACACTGAGCAACAGCTGCTGAACACACCTGGGAGCATCTGCTTGCATCAAACGAGGGCTTCAAGATGAGAAAGGCACCAGCAGCTTCCATCTGCAACAGAGAGCCAGGGAAAGGACAGGGACAGAGAATTCCGTGGAAAGACTGTGAGAATTCTGCTCTCAGAGATCATTCCTGCTCACAGTGTCCCTTGTAGAAAGGGGACATCATTGCAGGCAGCCTGGACTCAGCATGTGGGGTTTGTTGTTTAGGAAAGCTGCTCAGGCTTTTCCATTCTTTCCTTACAAACAGGAAAACTTCTCTGGGCCTGTGTGCAGGCAGAGTCCTGAGGAGAGCAGTTGGCACATAGTGCTGTGGGCTGGGACAGCCAGCTGCAGAGCTGAAGGGAAGAAGCCCCGCTGTGTCACAATGGCTCCTTGGCTTCATGTGCATCACCTGTGTCACCATGGTCTCCTTGATTCCATGAGGCCCCACTGTGTCACAATGGCTCCTTGGCTTCATGTGCATCACCTGTGTCACCATGGTCTCCTTGATTCCATGAGGCCCCACTGTGTCACAATGGCCCCTTGGCTTCATGTGCATCACCTGTGTCACCATGGTCTCCTTGATTCCATGAGGCCCCACTGTGTCACAATGGCTCCTTGGCTTCATGTGCATCACCTGTGTCACCATGGTCTCCTTGATTCCATGAGGCCCCACTGTGTCACAATGGCTCCTTGGCTTCATGTGCATCACCTGTGTCACCATGGTCTCCTTGATTCCATGAGGCCCCACTGGGTCACAATGGCTCCTTGGCTTCATGTGCATCACCTGTGTCACCATGGTCTCCTTGATTCCATGAGGCCCCACTGTGTCACAATGGCTCCTTGGCTTCATGTGCATCACCTGTGTCACCATGGTCTCCTTGATTCCATGAGGCCCCACTGCGTCACAATGGCTCCTTGCTTCCATGAGGTTCCGCAGTGTCACCATGCTCACCTTTGATCCACATTGTCATAATGGACAATTGCTTCCATGTGGCCCTACTGTGTCACAATAGCCCCTTGGTTCCATAGGTTTTCTAGAATGTAATGTATAATTTTCTACAATGTAACAATGGACTCCTTGGTTCTGTGAGCTCCCCTGCTTTTTGCAGAGGTGTCTTTGGTTCCAACAAGGCCCCGCTGTGTCTCAGTGCAGCCTGGCTTCCATGCGCATCTGGAGTATCACAAAGGCTCCTTGGTTCCACGAGGTCTTGCTGTGTCACAATGGATGCTGTGCTCCATGAGGCCCTCCAAAGTCATCATGGAACCTTGATTCCATGTGCTTCCATTGTGTCCCAGGGATCGCCTTGGTTCCATCAGTTTCCTTAGTGGCACAATGCTCTCCATGCTTCCATGATTGCCCACAATGTCACAATGCTCTCCATGCTTCCATGAGGCCCTGCTTTGCCACAATGCTCCCCTTGTGTCCATGAGGCCCCGCTGTGTCCCAATGGACGGATGGTTCCATGAGGTTCCGTGCTGTCCCCATGGTCTTCTTGAATCCGCAGTGTAACAATGGACCATTGCTTCCAGGCGGCCTCTCTGTGTCACAAGGGGCTCCTTGATTCCATGATTCGCCACGGTGTCACCATGGAGCCTTGTTTCTAGGAGGTTCTGTAGTGTCACAATTGTCTCCTTGATGCCATGAGCCCCTGCAGTGTCACAATGGCTCCTTGCTTCCATGAGGAACACAAAAGCTTTGCATCAACACTGAGCAACAGCTGCTGAACACACCTGGGAGCACCTGCTTGCATCAAAAGAGGGCTTCAAGCAGAGAATGGCAGCAGCAGCTTCCATCTGCAACAGAGAGCCAGGCAAAGGACAGGGACAGGGAATTCCGTGGAAAGACTGCGAGAATTCTGCTCCCAGAGATCATTCCTGCTCACAGTATTCCTTGTAGAAAGGGGACATCATTGCAGGCAGCCTGGACTGAGCATGTGGGTTTGGTTGTCTAGGGAACCTGCTCAGGCTTTTCCATTCTTTCCTTACAAACAGGAAAACTTCTCCTGGGCCTGTGTGCAGGCAGAGCCCTGAGGAGAGCACTTGGCACATGGTGCCTCGGTGTGGGACAGCCAGCTGCAGAGCTGAAGGGAAGAAGCCCCGCTGTGTCACAATGGGTCCTTGGCTTCATGTGCATCACCTGTGTCACCATGGTCTCCTTGATTCCATGAGGCCCCACTGTGTCACAATGGCTCCTTGGCTTCATGTGCATCACCTGTGTCACCATGGTCTCCTTGATTCCATGAGGCCCCACTGGGTCACAATGGCTCCTTGGCTTCATGTGCATCACCTGTGTCACCATGGTCTCCTTGCTTCCATAGGTTTTCTATTGTAACAATGGACTCCTTGGTTCTGTGAGCTACCCTGCTTTTGGTAGAGGTGTCTTTGGTTCCAACAAGGCCCTGCTGCGTCTCATGAGGAACACATTTCCATGTGGTTCCATGATTCCCCACGGTGTCATCATGGAGTCTTGTTTCTAGGAGGTTCTGTAGTGTCACAATTGTCTCCTTGATGCCATGAGCCCCTGCAGTGTCACAATGGCTCCTTGCTTCCATGAGGAACACAAAAGCTTTGCATCAACACTGAGCAACAGCTGCTGAACACACCTGGGAGCATCTGCTTGCATCAAACGAGGGCTTCAAGATGAGAAAGGCACCAGCAGCTTCCATCTGCAACAGAGAGCCAGGGAAAGGACAGGGACAGAGAATTCCGTGGAAAGACTGTGAGAATTCTGCTCTCAGAGATCATTCCTGCTCACAGTGTCCCTTGTAGAAAGGGGACATCATTGCAGGCAGCCTGGACTCAGCATGTGGGGTTTGTTGTTTAGGAAAGCTGCTCAGGCTTTTCCATTCTTTCCTTACAAACAGGAAAACTTCTCTGGGCCTGTGTGCAGGCAGAGTCCTGAGGAGAGCAGTTGGCACATAGTGCTGTGGGCTGGGACAGCCAGCTGCAGAGCTGAAGGGAAGAAGCCCCGCTGTGTCACAATGGCTCCTTGGCTTCATGTGCATCACCTGTGTCACCATGGTCTCCTTGATTCCATGAGGCCCCACTGGGTCACAATGGCTCCTTGGCTTCATGTGCATCACCTGTGTCACCATGGTCTCCTTGATTCCATGAGGCCCCACTGGGTCACAATGGCTCCTTGGCTTCCATGTGGCCCCACTGTGTCACAATGGTCTCCTTGCTTCCATAGGTTTTCTATTGTAACAATGGACTCCTTGGTTCTGTGAGCTACCCTGCTTTTTGCAGAGGTGTCTTTGGTTCCAACAAGGCCCTGCTGTGTCTCATGAGGAACACATTTCCATGTGGTTCCATGATTCCCCATGGTGTCCCCAAGGAGCCTTGTTTCTAGGAGGTTCTGTAGTGTCACAATAGTCTCCTTGATGCCATGAGCCCCTGCAGTGTCACAATGGCTCCTTGCTTCCATGAGGAACACAAAAGCTTTGCATCAACACTGAGCAACAGCTGCTGAACGCACCTGGGAGCATCTGCTTGCATCAAAAGAGGGCTTCAAGCTGAGAATGGCAGCAGCAGCTTCCATCTGCAACAGAGAGCCAGGCAAAGGACAGGGACAGAGAATTCCGTGGAAAGACTGCGAGAATTCTGCTCCCAGAGATCATTCCTGCTCACAGTGTCCCTTGTAGAAAGGGGACATCATTGCAGGCAGCCTGGACTGAGCATGTGGGTTTGGTTGTCTAGGGAACCTGCTCAGGCTTTTTCATTCTTTCCTTACAAACAGGAAAACTTCTCTGGGCCTGTGTGCAGGCAGAGCCCTGAGGAGAGCACTTGGCACATGGTGCTGTGGGCTGGGACAGCCAGCTGCAGAGCTGAAGGGAAGAAGCCCCGCTGTGTCACAATGGCTCCTTGGCTTCATGTGCATCACCTGTGTCACCATGGTCTCCTTGATTCCATGAGGCCCCACTGGGTCACAATGGCTCCTTGGCTTCATGTGCATCACCTGTGTCACCATGGTCTCCTTGCTTCCATAGGTTTTCTATTGTAACAATGGACTCCTTGGTTCTGTGAGCTACCCTGCTTTTGGTAGAGGTGTCTTTGGTTCCAACAAGGCCCTGCTGCGTCTCATGAGGAACACATTTCCATGTGGTTCCATGATTCCCCACGGTGTCATCATGGAGTCTTGTTTCTAGGAGGTTCTGTAGTGTCACAATTGTCTCCTTGATGCCATGAGCCCCTGCAGTGTCACAATGGCTCCTTGCTTCCATGAGGAACACAAAAGCTTTGCATCAACACTGAGCAACAGCTGCTGAACACACCTGGGAGCATCTGCTTGCATCAAACGAGGGCTTCAAGATGAGAAAGGCACCAGCAGCTTCCATCTGCAACAGAGAGCCAGGGAAAGGACAGGGACAGAGAATTCCGTGGAAAGACTGTGAGAATTCTGCTCTCAGAGATCATTCCTGCTCACAGTGTCCCTTGTAGAAAGGGGACATCATTGCAGGCAGCCTGGACTCAGCATGTGGGGTTTGTTGTTTAGGAAAGCTGCTCAGGCTTTTCCATTCTTTCCTTACAAACAGGAAAACTTCTCTGGGCCTGTGTGCAGGCAGAGTCCTGAGGAGAGCAGTTGGCACATAGTGCTGTGGGCTGGGACAGCCAGCTGCAGAGCTGAAGGGAAGAAGCCCCGCTGTGTCACAATGGCTCCTTGGCTTCATGTGCATCACCTGTGTCACCATGGTCTCCTTGATTCCATGAGGCCCCACTGTGTCACAATGGCTCCTTGACTTCATATGCATCACCTGTGTCACCATGGTCTCCTTGATTCCATGAGGCCCCACTGGGTCACAATGGTCTCCTTGCTTCCATAGGTTTTCTATTGTAACAATGGACTCCTTGGTTCTGTGAGCTACCCTGCTTTTTGCAGAGGTGTCTTTGGTTCCAACAAGGCCCTGCTGCGTCTCATGAGGAACACATTTCCATGTGGTTCCATGATTCCCCACGGTGTCATCATGGAGTCTTGTTTCTAGGAGGTTCTGTAGTGTCACAATTGTCTCCTTGATCCCATGAGCCCCTGCAGTGTCACAATGGCTCCTTGCTTCCATGAGGAACACAAAAGCTTTGCATCAACACTGAGCAACAGCTGCTGAACACACCTGGGAGCACCTGCTTGCATCAAAAGAGGGCTTCAAGCAGAGAAAGGCAGTAGCAGCTTCCATCTGCAACAGAGAGCCAGGCAAAGGACAGGGACAGAGAATTCAGTGGAAAGACTGCGAGAATTCTGCTCCCAGAGATCATTCCTGTCTCTCGGTTTTTAAAGACAGGCGTCTGCTAAGGAAGGCAGAGGCCCCCCTTGAAGTGGCAGATATAACCCCTTTTCCCTCCAAGTTATTATATTTTGAAATCAAGGGCCTTTAGGCAAAGATGTGGGAAATAGGAATAACAGTTCTTTACTCTATATATATATGTATATAACCAGTCAAACAAAACAACAACAACTATGGCAGTAACAGCAATCACAAACCCAGTGCCAGCCTTCTCGGCTGTCAGGCTGTTTCCCCTCGGGTGCAGTTCCGCTCGCAGCCGGCAGGGGCGCTGGCGGCTCCCGGTGAGCAGGGCAGGTGCGATGGTTCCCCCGCGGCTGCAGGGGGCGCTCCGGAGCGAGCTCGGGAAACCCGCGGCTCTGGTGCCCTGGGATCCCGGGAAGGATGGAACAAAGGCTTCACAAACCGCTGGGCAGCCGATCCCGGACTCTCAGGAACAGCAGGCTGAAACGGCAGGGACGAACGCAAATCCCGGGTGGCAGACGAGATGTATCCAGATGGGAAAAACCCACGGAGGCCCAGGCAGGCAGGGCGGGCAGGGCTACAGCGTAGCGAAAGCTCGAAGCAGCAGCGGAGCAGGACAGCCACAGCTCGGTCTCCAGCAGGGCAGGGAAAAGCGGCTTTTGGGGTCCCGGCGTTGCTTCCAGCAGGAAGAAAGAACGGCCAAAAAGAAAGAAGCAGCAGCTCCTTTCTCTGCAGCTTCTCTCTCCGGACGCTCAGAGCGAACTGTCCCCACACCCAGGTGTAGACAAAAGAGTAGCCAGGCCCGCCCCACTCCCCTTTTTGTCTTTCTTAAGTACAGCTATTTGTCCCCTAGCAACATGCATATGGGAGAAAATTCCTTTAACAGGAAAACCTAAGACTAAACTAAAACCCCAACATTCCTGCTCACAGTGTCCCTTGTAGAAAGGGGACATCATTGCAGGCAGCCTGGACTCAGCATGTGGGGTTTGTTGTTTAGGAAACCTGCTCAGGCTTTTCCATTCTTTCCTTACAAACAGGAAAACTTCTCTGGGCCTGTGTGCAGGCAGAGCCCTGAGGAGAGCACTTGGCACATGGTGCTGTGGGCTGGGACAGCCAGCTGCAGAGCTGAAGGGAAGAAGCCCCGCTGGGTCACAATGGCTCCTTGGCTTCATGTGCATCACCTGTGTCACCATGGTCTCCTTGATTCCATGAGGCCCCACTGTGTCACAATGGCTCCTTGGCTTCATGTGCATCACCTGTGTCACCATGGTCTCCTTGATTCCATGAGGCCCCACTGTGTCACAATGGCTCCTTGCTTCCATGAGGTTCCGCAGTGTCACCATGCTCACCTTTGATCCACATTGTCATAATGGACAATTGCTTCCATGTGGCCCCACTGTGTCACAATAGCCCCTTGGTTCCATAGGTTTTCTAGAATGTAATGTATAATTTTCTACAATGTAACAATGGACTCCTTGGTTCTGTGAGCTCCCCTGCTTTTTGCAGAGGTGTCTTTGGTTCCAACAAGGCCCCGCTGTGTCTCAGTGCAGCCTGGCTTCCATGCGCATCTGGAGTATCACAAAGGCTCCTTGGTTCCACGAGGTCTTGCTGTGTCACAATGGATGCTGTGCTCCATGAGGCCCTCCAAAGTCATCATGGAGCCTTGATTCCATGTGCTTCCATTGTGTCCCAGTGATCGCCTTGGTTCCATCAGTTTCCTTAGTGGCACAATGCTCTCCATGCTTCCATGATTGCCCACAATGTCACAATGCTCTCCATGCTTCCATGAGGCCCTGCTTTGCCACAATGGTCCCCTTGTGTCCATGAGGCCCCGCTGTGTCCCAATGGACGGATGGTTCCATGAGGTTCCGTGCTGTCCCCATGGTCTTCTTGAATCCGCAGTGTAACAATGGACCATTGCTTCCAGGCGGCCTCTCTGTGTCACAAGGGGCTCCTTGATTCCATGATTCGCCACGGTGTCACCATGGAGCCTTGTTTCTAGGAGGTTCTGTAGTGTCACAATTGTCTCCTTGATGCCATGAGCCCCTGCAGTGTCACAATGGCTCCTTGCTTCCATGAGGAACACAAAAGCTTTGCATCAACACTGAGCAACAGCTGCTGAACACACCTGGGAGCACCTGCTTGCATCAAAAGAGGGCTTCAAGCTGAGAATGGCAGCAGCAGCTTCCATCTGCAACAGAGAGCCAGGCAAAGGACAGGGACAGAGAATTCAGTGGAAAGACTGTGAGAATTCTGCTCTCAGAGATCATTCCTGCTCACAGTGTCCCTTGTAGAAAGGGGACATCATTGCAAGCAGGCTGGACTGAGTATGTGGGTTTGTTGTTGAGGAAAGCTGCTCAGGCTTTTCCATTCTTTCCTTACAAACAGGAAAACTTCCCTGGGCCTGTGTGCAGGCAGAGCCCTGAGGAGAGCAGATGGCACATGGTGCCGTGGGCTGGGACGGCCAGCTGCAGAGCTGAAGGGAAGAAGACCGGTTGTGTCACAATGGCTCCTTGGCTTCATGTGCATCACCTGTGTCACCATGGTCTCCTTGATTCCATGAGGCCCCACTGTGTCACAATGGCTCCTTGGCTTCATGTGCATCACCTGTGTCACCATGGTCTCCTTGATTCCATGAGGCCCCACTGTGTCACAATGGCTCCTTGGCTTCATGTGCATCACCTGTGTCACCATGGTCTCCTTGATTCCATGAGGCCCCACTGTGTCACAATGGCTCCTTGGCTTCATGTGCATCACCTGTGTCACAATGGCTCCTTGCTTCCATGAGGTTCCGCAGTGTCACCATGCTCACCTTTGATCCACATTGTCATAATGGACAATTGCTTCCATGTGGCCCCACTGTGTCACAATAGCCCCTTGGTTCCATAGGTTTTCTAGAATGTAATGTATAATTTTCTACAATGTAACAATGGACTCCTTGGTTCTGTGAGCTACCCTGCTTTTTGCAGAGGTGTCTTTGGTTCCAACAAGGCCCTGCTGTGTCTCAGTGCACCCTGGCTTCCATGCGCATCTGGAGTATCACAAAGGCTCCTTGGTTCCACGAGGTCTTGCTGTGTCACAATGGATGCTGTGCTCCATGAGGCCCTCCAAAGTCATCATGGAGCCTTGATTCCATGTGCTTCCATTGTGTCCCAGGGATCGCCTTGGTTCCATCAGTTTCCTTAGTGGCACAATGCTCTCCATGCTTCCACGATTGCCCACAATGTCACAATGCTCTCCATGCTTCCATGAGGCCCTGCTTTGCCACAATGGTCCCCTTGTGTCCATGAGGCCCCGCTGTGTCCCAATGGATGGATGGTTCCATGAGGTTCCGTGCTGTCCCCATGGTCTTCTTGAATCCGCAGTGTAACAATGGACCATTCCTTCCAGGCGGCCTCTCTGTGTCACAAGGGGCTCCTTGATTCCATGATTCGCCACGGTGTCACCATGGAGCCTTGTTTCTAGGAGGTTCTGTAGTGTCACAATTGTCTCCTTGATGCCATGAGCCCCTGCAGTGTCACAATGGCTCCTTGCTTCCATGAGGAACACAAAAGCTTTGCATCAACACTGAGCAACAGCTGCTGAACACACCTGGGAGCATCTGCTTGCATCAAAAGAGGGCTTCAAGCAGAGAATGGCAGCAGCAGCTTCCATCTGCAACAGAGAGCCAGGCAAAGGACAGGGACAGAGAATTCAGTGGAAAGACTGTGAGAATTCTGCTCTCAGAGATCATTCCTGCTCACAGTGTCCCTTGTAGAAAGGGGACATCATTGCAAGCAGGCTGGACTGAGTATGTGGATTTGTTGTTCAGGAAACCTGCTCAGGCTTTTCCATTCTTTCCTTACATCAGGAAAACTTTCCTGGGCCTGTGTGCAGGCAGAGCCCTGAGGAGAGCAGATGGCACATGGTGCCGTGGGCTGGGACGGCCAGCTGCAGAGCTGAAGGGAAGAAGACCGGTTGTGTCACAATGGCTCCTTGGGTTCATGTGCATCACCTGTGTCACCATGGTCTCCTTGATTCCATGAGGCCCCACTGTGTCACAATGGCTCCTTGGCTTCATGTGAATCACCTGTGTCACCATGGTCTCCTTGATTCCATGAGGCCCCACTGTGTCACAATGGCTCCTTGGCTTCATGTGCATCACCTGTGTCACCATGGTCTCCTTGATTCCATGAGGCCCCACTGTGTCACAATGGCCCCTTGCTTCCATAGGTTTTCTATTGTAACAATGGACTCCTTGGTTCTGTGAGCTACCCTGCTTTTTGCAGAGGTGTCTTTGGTTCCAACAAGGCCCTGCTGCGTCTCATGAGGAACACATTTCCATGTGGTTCCATGATTCCCCACGGTGTCACCATGGAGCCTTGTTTCTAGGAGGTTCTGTAGTGTCACAATTGTCTCCTTGATGCCATGAGCCCCTGCAGTGTCACAATGGCTCCTTGCTTCCATGAGGAACACAAAAGCTTTGCATCAACACTGAGCAACAGCTGCTGAACACACCTGGGAGCATCTGCTTGCATCAAAAGAGGGCTTCAAGCTGAGAAAGGCACCAGCAGCTTCCATCTGCAACAGAGAGCCAGGCAAAGGACAGGGACAGGGAATTCCGTGGAAAGACTGCGAGAATTCTGCTCCCAGACATCATTCCTGCTCACAGTGTCCCTTGTAGAAAGGGGACATCATTGCAGGCAGCCTGGACTGAGCATGTGGGTTTGGTTGTCTAGGGAACCTGCTCAGGCTTTTTCATTCTTTCCTTACAAACAGGAAAACTTCTCTGGGCCTGTGTGCAGGCAGAGCCCTGAGGAGAGCACTTGGCACATGGTGCCGTGGGCTGGGACAGCCAGCTGCAGAGCTGAAGGGAAGAAGCCCCGCTGTGTCACAATGGCTCTTTGGCTTCATGTGCATCACCTGTGTCACCATGGTCTCCTTGATTCCATGAGGCCCCACTGTGTCACAATGGCTCCTTGGCTTCATGTGCATCACCTGTGTCACCATGGTCTCCTTGATTCCATGAGGCCCCACTGGGTCACAATGGCTCTGTGGCTTCCATGTGGCCCCAGTGTGTCACAATGGTCTCCTTGCTTCCATAGGTTTTCTATTGTAACAATGGACTCCTTGGTTCTGTGAGCTACCCTGCTTTTGGTAGAGGTGTCTTTGGTTCCAACAAGGCCCTGCTGCGTCTCATGAGGAACACATTTCCATGTGGTTCCATGATTCCCCACGGTGTCATCATGGAGTCTTGTTTCTAGGAGGTTCTGTAGTGTCACAATTGTCTCCTTGATGCCATGAGCCCCTGCAGTGTCACAATGGCTCCTTGCTTCCATGAGGAACACAAAAGCTTTGCATCAACACTGAGCAACAGCTGCTGAACACACCTGGGAGCATCTGCTTGCATCAAACGAGGGCTTCAAGATGAGAAAGGCACCAGCAGCTTCCATCTGCAACAGAGAGCCAGGGAAAGGACAGGGACAGAGAATTCCGTGGAAAGACTGTGAGAATTCTGCTCTCAGAGATCATTCCTGCTCACAGTGTCCCTTGTAGAAAGGGGACATCATTGCAGGCAGCCTGGACTCAGCATGTGGGGTTTGTTGTTTAGGAAAGCTGCTCAGGCTTTTCCATTCTTTCCTTACAAACAGGAAAACTTCTCTGGGCCTGTGTGCAGGCAGAGTCCTGAGGAGAGCAGTTGGCACATAGTGCTGTGGGCTGGGACAGCCAGCTGCAGAGCTGAAGGGAAGAAGCCCCGCTGTGTCACAATGGCTCCTTGGCTTCATGTACATCACCTGTGTCACCATGGTCTCCTTGATTCCATCAGGCCCCACTGGGTCACAATGGCTCCTTGGCTTCATGTGCATCACCTGTGTCACCATGGTCTCCTTGATTCCATGAGGCCCCACTGGGTCACAATGGCTCCTTGGCTTCATGTGCATCACCTGTGTCACCATGGTGTCCTTGATTCCATGAGGCCCCACTGTGTCACAATGGCTCCTTGGCTTCATGTGCATCACCTGTGTCACCATGGTCTCCTTGATTCCATGAGGCCCCACTGTGTCACAATGGCCCCTTGGCTTCATGTGCATCACCTGTGTCACCATGGTCTCCTTGATTCCATGAGGCCCCACTGTGTCACAATGGCTCCTTGGCTTCATGTGCATCACCTGTGTCACCATGGTCTCCTTGATTCCATGAGGCCCCACTGTGTCACAATGGCTCCTTGCTTCCATGAGGTTCCGCAGTGTCACCATGCTCACCTTTGATCCACATTGTCATAATGGACAATTGCTTCCATGTGGCCCTACTGTGTCACAATAGCCCCTTGGTTCCATAGGTTTTCTAGAATGTAATGTATAATTTTCTACAATGTAACAATGGACTCCTTGGTTCTGTGAGCTCCCCTGCTTTTTGCAGAGGTGTCTTTGGTTCCAACAAGGCCCCGCTGTGTCTCAGTGCAGCCTGGCTTCCATGCGCATCTGGAGTATCACAAAGGCTCCTTGGTTCCACGAGGTCTTGCTGTGTCACAATGGATGCTGTGCTCCATGAGGCCCTCCAAAGTCATCATGGAACCTTGATTCCATGTGCTTCCATTGTGTCCCAGGGATCGCCTTGGTTCCATCAGTTTCCTTAGTGGCACAATGCTCTCCATGCTTCCATGATTGCCCACAATGTCACAATGCTCTCCATGCTTCCATGAGGCCCTGCTTTGCCACAATGGTCCCCTTGTGTCCATGAGGCCCCGCTGTGTCCCAATGGACGGATGGTTCCATGAGGTTCCGTGCTGTCCCCATGGTCTTCTTGAATCCGCAGTGTAACAATGGACCATTGCTTCCAGGCGGCCTCTCTGTGTCACAAGGGGCTCCTTGATTCCATGATTCGCCACGGTGTCACCATGGAGCCTTGTTTCTAGGAGGTTCTGTAGTGTCACAATTGTCTCCTTGATCCCATGAGCCCCTGCAGTGTCACAATGGCTCCTTGCTTCCATGAGGAACACAAAAGCTTTGCATCAACACTGAGCAACAGCTGCTGAACACACCTGGGAGCACCTGCTTGCATCAAAAGAGGGCTTCAAGCAGAGAATGGCAGCAGCAGCTTCCATCTGCAACAGAGAGCCAGGCAAAGGACAGGGACAGGGAATTCCGTGGAAAGACTGCGAGAATTCTGCTCCCAGAGATCATTCCTGCTCACAGTGTCCCTTGTAGAAAGGGGACATCATTGCAGGCAGCCTGGACTGAGCATGTGGGTTTGGTTGTCTAGGGAACCTGCTCAGGCTTTTCCATTCTTTCCTTACAAACAGGAAAACTTCTCCTGGGCCTGTGTGCAGGCAGAGCCCTGAGGAGAGCACTTGGCACATGGTGCCTCGGTGTGGGACAGCCAGCTGCAGAGCTGAAGGGAAGAAGCCCCGCTGTGTCACAATGGCTCCTTGGCTTCATGTGCATCACCTGTGTCACCATGGTCTCCTTGATTCCATGAGGCCCCACTGTGTCACAATGGCTCCTTGGCTTCATGTGCATCACCTGTGTCACCATGGTCTCCTTGATTCCATGAGGCCCCACTGGGTCACAATGGCTCCTTGGCTTCATGTGCATCACCTGTGTCACCATGGTCTCCTTGCTTCCATAGGTTTTCTATTGTAACAATGGACTCCTTGGTTCTGTGAGCTACCCTGCTTTTGGTAGAGGTGTCTTTGGTTCCAACAAGGCCCTGCTGCGTCTCATGAGGAACACATTTCCATGTGGTTCCATGATTCCCCACGGTGTCATCATGGAGTCTTGTTTCTAGGAGGTTCTGTAGTGTCACAATTGTCTCCTTGATGCCATGAGCCCCTGCAGTGTCACAATGGCTCCTTGCTTCCATGAGGAACACAAAAGCTTTGCATCAACACTGAGCAACAGCTGCTGAACACACCTGGGAGCATCTGCTTGCATCAAACGAGGGCTTCAAGATGAGAAAGGCACCAGCAGCTTCCATCTGCAACAGAGAGCCAGGGAAAGGACAGGGACAGAGAATTCCGTGGAAAGACTGTGAGAATTCTGCTCTCAGAGATCATTCCTGCTCACAGTGTCCCTTGTAGAAAGGGGACATCATTGCAGGCAGCCTGGACTCAGCATGTGGGGTTTGTTGTTTAGGAAAGCTGCTCAGGCTTTTCCATTCTTTCCTTACAAACAGGAAAACTTCTCTGGGCCTGTGTGCAGGCGGAGTCCTGAGGAGAGCAGTTGGCACATAGTGCTGTGGGCTGGGACAGCCAGCTGCAGAGCTGAAGGGAAGAAGCCCCGCTGTGTCACAATGGCTCCTTGGCTTCATGTGCATCACCTGTGTCACCATGGTCTCCTTGATTCCATGAGGCCCCACTGGGTCACAATGGCTCCTTGGCTTCATGTGCATCACCTGTGTCACCATGGTCTCCTTGATTCCATGAGGCCCCACTGGGTCACAATGGCTCCTTGGCTTCATGTGCATCACCTGTGTCACCATGGTCTCCTTGATTCCATGAGGCCCCACTGTGTCACAATGGCTCCTTGGCTTCATGTGCATCACCTGTGTCACCATGGTCTCCTTGCTTCCATAGGTTTTCTATTGTAACAATGGACTCCTTGGTTCTGTGAGCTACCCTGCTTTTGGTAGAGGTGTCTTTGGTTCCAACAAGGCCCTGCTGCGTCTCATGAGGAACACATTTCCATGTGGTTCCATGATTCCCCACGGTGTCATCATGGAGTCTTGTTTCTAGGAGGTTCTGTAGTGTCACAATTGTCTCCTTGATGCCATGAGCCCCTGCAGTGTCACAATGGCTCCTTGCTTCCATGAGGAACACAAAAGCTTTGCATCAACACTGAGCAACAGCTGCTGAACACACCTGGGAGCATCTGCTTGCATCAAACGAGGGCTTCAAGATGAGAAAGGCACCAGCAGCTTCCATCTGCAACAGAGAGCCAGGGAAAGGACAGGGACAGAGAATTCCGTGGAAAGACTGTGAGAATTCTGCTCTCAGACATCATTCCTGCTCACAGTGTCCCTTGTAGAAAGGGGACATCATTGCAGGCAGCCTGGACTCAGCATGTGGGGTTTGTTGTTTAGGAAAGCTGCTCAGGCTTTTCCATTCTTTCCTTACAAACAGGAAAACTTCTCTGGGCCTGTGTGCAGGCAGAGTCCTGAGGAGAGCAGTTGGCACATAGTGCTGTGGGCTGGGACAGCCAGCTGCAGAGCTGAAGGGAAGAAGCCCCGCTGTGTCACAATGGCTCCTTGGCTTCATGTGCATCACCTGTGTCACCATGGTCTCCTTGATTCCATGAGGCCCCACTGGGTCACAATGGCTCCTTGGCTTCATGTGCATCACCTGTGTCACCATGGTCTCCTTGCTTCCATAGGTTTTCTATTGTAACAATGGACTCCTTGGTTCTGTGAGCTACCCTGCTTTTGGTAGAGGTGTCTTTGGTTCCAACAAGGCCCTGCTGCGTCTCATGAGGAACACATTTCCATGTGGTTCCATGATTCCCCACGGTGTCATCATGGAGTCTTGTTTCTAGGAGGTTCTGTAGTGTCACAATTGTCTCCTTGATGCCATGAGCCCCTGCAGTGTCACAATGGCTCCTTGCTTCCATGAGGAACACAAAAGCTTTGCATCAACACTGAGCAACAGCTGCTGAACACACCTGGGAGCATCTGCTTGCATCAAACGAGGGCTTCAAGATGAGAAAGGCACCAGCAGCTTCCATCTGCAACAGAGAGCCAGGGAAAGGACAGGGACAGAGAATTCCGTGGAAAGACTGTGAGAATTCTGCTCTCAGAGATCATTCCTGCTCACAGTGTCCCTTGTAGAAAGGGGACATCATTGCAGGCAGCCTGGACTCAGCATGTGGGGTTTGTTGTTTAGGAAAGCTGCTCAGGCTTTTCCATTCTTTCCTTACAAACAGGAAAACTTCTCTGGGCCTGTGTGCAGGCAGAGTCCTGAGGAGAGCAGTTGGCACATAGTGCTGTGGGCTGGGACAGCCAGCTGCAGAGCTGAAGGGAAGAAGCCCCGCTGTGTCACAATGGCTCCTTGGCTTCATGTGCATCACCTGTGTCACCATGGTCTCCTTGATTCCATGAGGCCCCACTGTGTCACAATGGCTCCTTGACTTCATATGCATCACCTGTGTCACCATGGTCTCCTTGATTCCATGAGGCCCCACTGGGTCACAATGGTCTCCTTGCTTCCATAGGTTTTCTATTGTAACAATGGACTCCTTGGTTCTGTGAGCTACCCTGCTTTTTGCAGAGGTGTCTTTGGTTCCAACAAGGCCCTGCTGCGTCTCATGAGGAACACATTTCCATGTGGTTCCATGATTCCCCACGGTGTCATCATGGAGTCTTGTTTCTAGGAGGTTCTGTAGTGTCACAATTGTCTCCTTGATGCCATGAGCCCCTGCAGTGTCACAATGGCTCCTTGCTTCCATGAGGAACACAAAAGCTTTGCATCAACACTGAGCAACAGCTGCTGAACACACCTGGGAGCATCTGCTTGCATCAAACGAGGGCTTCAAGATGAGAAAGGCACCAGCAGCTTCCATCTGCAACAGAGAGCCAGGGAAAGGACAGGGACAGAGAATTCCGTGGAAAGACTGTGAGAATTCTGCTCTCAGAGATCATTCCTGCTCACAGTGTCCCTTGTAGAAAGGGGACATCATTGCAGGCAGCCTGGACTGAGCATGTGGGGTTTGTTGTTTAGGAAAGCTGCTCAGGCTTTTCCATTCTTTCCTTACAAACAGGAAAACTTCTCTGGGCCTGTGTGCAGGCAGAGTCCTGAGGAGAGCAGTTGGCACATAGTGCTGTGGGCTGGGACAGCCAGCTGCAGAGCTGAAGGGAAGAAGCCCCGCTGTGTCACAATGGCTCCTTGGCTTCATGTGCATCACCTGTGTCACCATGGTCTCCTTGATTCCATGAGGCCCCACTGGGTCACAATGGCTCCTTGGCTTCATGTGCATCACCTGTGTCACCATGGTCTCCTTGATTCCATGAGGCCCCACTGGGTCACAATGGCTCCTTGGCTTCCATGTGGCCCCACTGTGTCACAATGGTCTCCTTGCTTCCATAGGTTTTCTATTGTAACAATGGACTCCTTGGTTCTGTGAGCTACCCTGCTTTTTGCAGAGGTGTCTTTGGTTCCAACAAGGCCCTGCTGTGTCTCATGAGGAACACATTTCCATGTGGTTCCATGATTCCCCATGGTGTCCCCAAGGAGCCTTGTTTCTAGGAGGTTCTGTAGTGTCACAATAGTCTCCTTGATGCCATGAGCCCCTGCAGTGTCACAATGGCTCCTTGCTTCCATGAGGAACACAAAAGCTTTGCATCAACACTGAGCAACAGCTGCTGAACGCACCTGGGAGCATCTGCTTGCATCAAAAGAGGGCTTCAAGCTGAGAATGGCAGCAGCAGCTTCCATCTGCAACAGAGAGCCAGGCAAAGGACAGGGACAGAGAATTCCGTGGAAAGACTGCGAGAATTCTGCTCCCAGAGATCATTCCTGCTCACAGTGTCCCTTGTAGAAAGGGGACATCATTGCAGGCAGCCTGGACTGAGCATGTGGGTTTGGTTGTCTAGGGAACCTGCTCAGGCTTTTTCATTCTTTCCTTACAAACAGGAAAACTTCTCTGGGCCTGTGTGCAGGCAGAGCCCTGAGGAGAGCACTTGGCACATGGTGCTGTGGGCTGGGACAGCCAGCTGCAGAGCTGAAGGGAAGAAGCCCCGCTGTGTCACAATGGCTCCTTGGCTTCATGTGCATCACCTGTGTCACCATGGTCTCCTTGATTCCATGAAGCCCCACTGGGTCACAATGGCTCCTTGGCTTCATGTGCATCACCTGTGTCACCATGGTCTCCTTGATTCCATGAGGCCCCACTGGGTCACAATGGCTCCTTGGCTTCATGTGCATCACCTGTGTCACCATGGTCTCCTTGCTTCCATAGGTTTTCTATTGTAACAATGGACTCCTTGGTTCTGTGAGCTACCCTGCTTTTGGTAGAGGTGTCTTTGGTTCCAACAAGGCCCTGCTGCGTCTCATGAGGAACACATTTCCATGTGGTTCCATGATTCCCCACGGTGTCATCATGGAGTCTTGTTTCTAGGAGGTTCTGTAGTGTCACAATTGTCTCCTTGATCCCATGAGCCCCTGCAGTGTCACAATGGCTCCTTGCTTCCATGAGGAACACAAAAGCTTTGCATCAACACTGAGCAACAGCTGCTGAACACACCTGGGAGCATCTGCTTGCATCAAACGAGGGCTTCAAGATGAGAAAGGCACCAGCAGCTTCCATCTGCAACAGAGAGCCAGGGAAAGGACAGGGACAGAGAATTCCGTGGAAAGACTGTGAGAATTCTGCTCTCAGAGATCATTCCTGCTCACAGTGTCCCTTGTAGAAAGGGGACATCATTGCAGGCAGCCTGGACTCAGCATGTGGGGTTTGTTGTTTAGGAAAGCTGCTCAGGCTTTTCCATTCTTTCCTTACAAACAGGAAAACTTCTCTGGGCCTGTGTGCAGGCAGAGTCCTGAGGAGAGCAGTTGGCACATAGTGCTGTGGGCTGGGACAGCCAGCTGCAGAGCTGAAGGGAAGAAGCCCCGCTGTGTCACAATGGCTCCTTGGCTTCATGTGCATCACCTGTGTCACCATGGTCTCCTTGATTCCATGAGGCCCCACTGTGTCACAATGGCTCCTTGACTTCATATGCATCACCTGTGTCACCATGGTCTCCTTGATTCCATGAGGCCCCACTGGGTCACAATGGTCTCCTTGCTTCCATAGGTTTTCTATTGTAACAATGGACTCCTTGGTTCTGTGAGCTACCCTGCTTTTGGTAGAGGTGTCTTTGGTTCCAACAAGGCCCTGCTGCGTCTCATGAGGAACACATTTCCATGTGGTTCCATGATTCCCCACGGTGTCATCATGGAGTCTTGTTTCTAGGAGGTTCTGTAGTGTCACAATTGTCTCCTTGATGCCATGAGCCCCTGCAGTGTCACAATGGCTCCTTGCTTCCATGAGGAACACAAAAGCTTTGCATCAACACTGAGCAACAGCTGCTGAACACACCTGGGAGCATCTGCTTGCATCAAAAGAGGGCTTCAAGCAGAGAAAGGCAGTAGCAGCTTCCATCTGCAACAGAGAGCCAGGCAAAGGACAGGGACAGAGAATTCAGTGGAAAGACTGCGAGAATTCTGCTCCCAGAGATCATTCCTGTCTCTCGGTTTTTAAAGACAGGCGTCTGCTAAGGAAGGCAGAGGCCCCCCTTGAAGTGGCAGATATAACCCCTTTTCCCTCCAAGTTATTATATTTTGAAATCAAGGGCCTTTAGGCAAAGATGTGGGAAATAGGAATAACAGTTCTTTACTCTATATATATATGTATATAACCAGTCAAACAAAACAACAACAACTATGGCAGTAACAGCAATCACAAACCCAGTGCCAGCCTTCTCGGCTGTCAGGCTGTTTCCCCTCGGGTGCAGTTCCGCTCGCAGCCGGCAGGGGCGCTGGCGGCTCCCGGTGAGCAGGGCAGGTGCGATGGTTCCCCCGCGGCTGCAGGGGGCGCTCCGGAGCGAGCTCGGGAAACCCGCGGCTCTGGTGCCCTGGGATCCCGGGAAGGATGGAACAAAGGCTTCACAAACCGCTGGGCAGCCGATCCCGGACTCTCAGGAACAGCAGGCTGAAACGGCAGGGACGAACGCAAATCCCGGGTGGCAGACGAGATGTATCCAGATGGGAAAAACCCACGGAGGCCCAGGCAGGCAGGGCGGGCAGGGCTACAGCGTAGCGAAAGCTCGAAGCAGCAGCGGAGCAGGACAGCCACAGCTCGGTCTCCAGCAGGGCAGGGAAAAGCGGCTTTTGGGGTCCCGGCGTTGCTTCCAGCAGGAAGAAAGAACGGCCAAAAAGAAAGAAGCAGCAGCTCCTTTCTCTGCAGCTTCTCTCTCCGGACGCTCAGAGCGAACTGTCCCCACACCCAGGTGTAGACAAAAGAGTAGCCAGGCCCGCCCCACTCCCCTTTTTGTCTTTCTTAAGTACAGCTATTTGTCCCCTAGCAACATGCATATGGGAGAAAATTCCTTTAACAGGAAAACCTAAGACTAAACTAAAACCCCAACATTCCTGCTCACAGTGTCCCTTGTAGAAAGGGGACATCATTGCAGGCAGCCTGGACTCAGCATGTGGGGTTTGTTGTTTAGGAAACCTGCTCAGGCTTTTCCATTCTTTCCTTACAAACAGGAAAACTTCTCTGGGCCTGTGTGCAGGCAGAGCCCTGAGGAGAGCACTTGGCACATGGTGCTGTGGGCTGGGACAGCCAGCTGCAGAGCTGAAGGGAAGAAGCCCCGCTGGGTCACAATGGCTCCTTGGCTTCATGTGCATCACCTGTGTCACCATGGTCTCCTTGATTCCATGAGGCCCCACTGTGTCACAATGGCTCCTTGGCTTCATGTGCATCACCTGTGTCACCATGGTCTCCTTGATTCCATGAGGCCCCACTGTGTCACAATGGCTCCTTGCTTCCATGAGGTTCCGCAGTGTCACCATGCTCACCTTTGATCCACATTGTCATAATGGACAATTGCTTCCATGTGGCCCCACTGTGTCACAATAGCCCCTTGGTTCCATAGGTTTTCTAGAATGTAATGTATAATTTTCTACAATGTAACAATGGACTCCTTGGTTCTGTGAGCTCCCCTGCTTTTTGCAGAGGTGTCTTTGGTTCCAACAAGGCCCCGCTGTGTCTCAGTGCAGCCTGGCTTCCATGCGCATCTGGAGTATCACAAAGGCTCCTTGGTTCCACGAGGTCTTGCTGTGTCACAATGGATGCTGTGCTCCATGAGGCCCTCCAAAGTCATCATGGAGCCTTGATTCCATGTGCTTCCATTGTGTCCCAGTGATCGCCTTGGTTCCATCAGTTTCCTTAGTGGCACAATGCTCTCCATGCTTCCATGATTGCCCACAATGTCACAATGCTCTCCATGCTTCCATGAGGCCCTGCTTTGCCACAATGCTCCCCTTGTGTCCATGAGGCCCCGCTGTGTCCCAATGGACGGATGGTTCCATGAGGTTCCGTGCTGTCCCCATGGTCTTCTTGAATCCGCAGTGTAACAATGGACCATTGCTTCCAGGCGGCCTCTCTGTGTCACAAGGGGCTCCTTGATTCCATGATTCGCCACGGTGTCACCATGGAGCCTTGTTTCTAGGAGGTTCTGTAGTGTCACAATTGTCTCCTTGATCCCATGAGCCCCTGCAGTGTCACAATGGCTCCTTGCTTCCATGAGGAACACAAAAGCTTTGCATCAACACTGAGCAACAGCTGCTGAACACACCTGGGAGCACCTGCTTGCATCAAAAGAGGGCTTCAAGCTGAGAATGGCAGCAGCAGCTTCCATCTGCAACAGAGAGCCAGGCAAAGGACAGGGACAGAGAATTCAGTGGAAAGACTGTGAGAATTCTGCTCTCAGAGATCATTCCTGCTCACAGTGTCCCTTGTAGAAAGGGGACATCATTGCAAGCAGGCTGGACTGAGTATGTGGGTTTGTTGTTGAGGAAAGCTGCTCAGGCTTTTCCATTCTTTCCTTACAAACAGGAAAACTTCCCTGGGCCTGTGTGCAGGCAGAGCCCTGAGGAGAGCAGATGGCACATGGTGCCGTGGGCTGGGACGGCCAGCTGCAGAGCTGAAGGGAAGAAGACCGGTTGTGTCACAATGGCTCCTTGGCTTCATGTGCATCACCTGTGTCACCATGGTCTCCTTGATTCCATGAGGCCCCACTGTGTCACAATGGCTCCTTGGCTTCATGTGCATCACCTGTGTCACCATGGTCTCCTTGATTCCATGAGGCCCCACTGTGTCACAATGGCTCCTTGGCTTCATGTGCATCACCTGTGTCACCATGGTCTCCTTGATTCCATGAGGCCCCACTGTGTCACAATGGCTCCTTGGCTTCATGTGCATCACCTGTGTCACAATGGCTCCTTGCTTCCATGAGGTTCCGCAGTGTCACCATGCTCACCTTTGATCCACATTGTCATAATGGACAATTGCTTCCATGTGGCCCCACTGTGTCACAATAGCCCCTTGGTTCCATAGGTTTTCTAGAATGTAATGTATAATTTTCTACAATGTAACAATGGACTCCTTGGTTCTGTGAGCTACCCTGCTTTTTGCAGAGGTGTCTTTGGTTCCAACAAGGCCCTGCTGTGTCTCAGTGCACCCTGGCTTCCATGCGCATCTGGAGTATCACAAAGGCTCCTTGGTTCCACGAGGTCTTGCTGTGTCACAATGGATGCTGTGCTCCATGAGGCCCTCCAAAGTCATCATGGAGCCTTGATTCCATGTGCTTCCATTGTGTCCCAGGGATCGCCTTGGTTCCATCAGTTTCCTTAGTGGCACAATGCTCTCCATGCTTCCACGATTGCCCACAATGTCACAATGCTCTCCATGCTTCCATGAGGCCCTGCTTTGCCACAATGGTCCCCTTGTGTCCATGAGGCCCCGCTGTGTCCCAATGGATGGATGGTTCCATGAGGTTCCGTGCTGTCCCCATGGTCTTCTTGAATCCGCAGTGTAACAATGGACCATTGCTTCCAGGCGGCCTCTCTGTGTCACAAGGGGCTCCTTGATTCCATGATTCGCCACGGTGTCACCATGGAGCCTTGTTTCTAGGAGGTTCTGTAGTGTCACAATTGTCTCCTTGATGCCATGAGCCCCTGCAGTGTCACAATGGCTCCTTGCTTCCATGAGGAACACAAAAGCTTTGCATCAACACTGAGCAACAGCTGCTGAACACACCTGGGAGCATCTGCTTGCATCAAAAGAGGGCTTCAAGCTGAGAAAGGCACCAGCAGCTTCCATCTGCAACAGAGAGCCAGGCAAAGGACAGGGACAGGGAATTCCGTGGAAAGACTGCGAGAATTCTGCTCCCAGACATCATTCCTGCTCACAGTGTCCCTTGTAGAAAGGGGACATCATTGCAGGCAGCCTGGACTGAGCATGTGGGTTTGGTTGTCTAGGGAACCTGCTCAGGCTTTTTCATTCTTTCCTTACAAACAGGAAAACTTCTCTGGGCCTGTGTGCAGGCAGAGCCCTGAGGAGAGCACTTGGCACATGGTGCTGTGGGCTGGGACAGCCAGCTGCAGAGCTGAAGGGAAGAAGCCCCACAGTGTCACAATGGCTCCTTGGCTTCATGTGCATCACCTGTGTCACCATGGTCTCCTTGATTCCATGAGGCCCCACTGTGTCACAATGGCTCCTTGGCTTCATGTGCATCACCTGTGTCACCATGGTCTCCTTGATTCCATGAGGCCCCACTGTGTCACAATGGCTCCTTGGCTTCATGTGCATCACCTGTGTCACCATGGTCTCCTTGATTCCATGAGGCCCCACTGTGTCACAATGGCTCCTTGGCTTCATGTGCATCACCTGTGTCACCATGGTCTCCTTGATTCCATGAGGCCCCACTGTGTCACAATGGCTCCTTGGCTTCATGTGCATCACCTGTGTCACCATGGTCTCCTTGATTCCATGAGGCCCCACTGTGTCACAATGGCTCCTTGGCTTCATGTGCATCACCTGTGTCACCATGGTCTCCTTGATTCCATGAGGCCCCACTGGGTCACAATGGCTCCTTGGCTTCATGTGCATCACCTGTGTCACAATGGTCTCCTTGATTCCATGAGGCCCCACTGTGTCACAATGGCTCCTTGCTTCCATGAGGTTCCGCAGTGTCACCATGCTCGCCTTTGATCCACATTGTCATAATGGACAATTGCTTCCATGTGGCCCCACTGTGTCACAATAGCCCCTTGGTTCCATAGGTTTTCTAGAATGTAATGTATAATTTTCTACAATGTAACAATGGACTCCTTGGTTCTGTGAGCTCCCCTGCTTTTTGCAGAGGTGTCTTTGGTTCCAACAAGGCCCCGCTGTGTCTCAGTGCAGCCTGGCTTCCATGCGCATCTGGAGTATCACAAAGGCTCCTTGGTTCCACGAGGTCTTGCTGTGTCACAATGGATGCTGTGCTCCATGAGGCCCTCCAAAGTCATCATGGAGCCTTGATTCCATGTGCTTCCATTGTGTCCCAGGGATCGCCTTGGTTCCATCAGTTTCCTTAGTGGCACAATGCTCTCCATGCTTCCATGATTGCCCACAATGTCACAATGCTCTCCATGCTTCCATGAGGCCCTGCTTTGCCACAATGGTCCCCTTGTGTCCATGAGGCCCCGCTGTGTCCCAATGGACGGATGGTTCCATGAGGTTCCGTGCTGTCCCCATGGTCTTCTTGAATCCGCAGTGTAACAATGGACCATTGCTTCCAGGCGGCCTCTCTGTGTCACAAGGGGCTCCTTGATTCCATGATTCGCCACGGTGTCACCATGGAGCCTTGTTTCTAGGAGGTTCTGTAGTGTCACAATTGTCTCCTTGATGCCATGAGCCCCTGCAGTGTCACAATGGCTCCTTGCTTCCATGAGGAACACAAAAGCTTTGCATCAACACTGAGCAACAGCTGCTGAACACACCTGGGAGCACCTGCTTGCATCAAAAGAGGGCTTCAAGCAGAGAATGGCAGCAGCAGCTTCCATCTGCAACAGAGAGCCAGGCAAAGGACAGGGACAGAGAATTCAGTGGAAAGACTGTGAGAATTCTGCTCTCAGAGATCATTCCTGCTCACAGTGTCCCTTGTAGAAAGGGGACATCATTGCAAGCAGGCTGGACTGAGTATGTGGGTTTGTTGTTCAGGAAACCTGCTCAGGCTTTTCCATTCTTTCCTTACATCAGGAAAACTTTCCTGGGCCTGTGTGCAGGCAGAGCCCTGAGGAGAGCAGATGGCACATGGTGCCGTGGGCTGGGACGGCCAGCTGCAGAGCTGAAGGGAAGAAGACCGGTTGTGTCACAATGGCTCCTTGGGTTCATGTGCATCACCTGTGTCACCATGGTCTCCTTGATTCCATGAGGCCCCACTGTGTCACAATGGCTCCTTGGCTTCATGTGCATCACCTGTGTCACCATGGTCTCCTTGATTCCATGAGGCCCCACTGTGTCACAATGGCTCCTTGGCTTCATGTGCATCACCTGTGTCACCATGGTCTCCTTGATTCCATGAGGCCCCACTGTGTCACAATGGCCCCTTGCTTCCATAGGTTTTCTATTGTAACAATGGACTCCTTGGTTCTGTGAGCTACCCTGCTTTTTGCAGAGGTGTCTTTGGTTCCAACAAGGCCCTGCTGCGTCTCATGAGGAACACATTTCCATGTGGTTCCATGATTCCCCACGGTGTCACCATGGAGCCTTGTTTCTAGGAGGTTCTGTAGTGTCACAATTGTCTCCTTGATGCCATGAGCCCCTGCAGTGTCACAATGGCTCCTTGCTTCCATGAGGAACACAAAAGCTTTGCATCAACACTGAGCAACAGCTGCTGAACACACCTGGGAGCATCTGCTTGCATCAAAAGAGGGCTTCAAGCTGAGAAAGGCACCAGCAGCTTCCATCTGCAACAGAGAGCCAGGCAAAGGACAGGGACAGGGAATTCCGTGGAAAGACTGCGAGAATTCTGCTCCCAGAGATCATTCCTGCTCACAGTGTCCCTTGTAGAAAGGGGACATCATTGCAGGCAGCCTGGACTGAGCATGTGGGTTTGGTTGTCTAGGGAACCTGCTCAGGCTTTTTCATTCTTTCCTTACAAACAGGAAAACTTCTCTGGGCCTGTGTGCAGGCAGAGCCCTGAGGAGAGCACTTGGCACATGGTGCCTCGGTGTGGGACAGCCAGCTGCAGAGCTGAAGGGAAGAAGCCCCGCTGTGTCACAATGGCTCCTTGGCTTCATGTGCATCACCTGTGTCACCATGGTCTCCTTGATTCCATGAGGCCCCACTGTGTCACAATGGCTCCTTGGCTTCATGTGCATCACCTGTGTCACCATGGTGTCCTTGATTCCATGAGGCCCCACTGTGTCACAATGGCTCCTTGGCTTCATGTGCATCACCTGTGTCACCATGGTCTCCTTGATTCCATGAGGCCCCACTGTGTCACAATAGCCCCTTGGCTTCATGTGCATCCCCTGTGTCACCATGGTCTCCTTGATTCCATGAGGCCCCACTGTGTCACAATGGCTCCTTGGCTTCATGTGCATCACCTGTGTCACCATGGTCTCCTTGATTCCATGAGGCCCCACTGGGTCACAATGGCTCCTTGGCTTCATGTGCATCACCTGTGTCACCATGGTCTCCTTGATTCCATGAGGCCCCACTGGGTCACAATGGCTCCTTGGCTTCATGTGCATCACCTGTGTCACCATGGTCTCCTTGATTCCATGAGGCCCCACTGTGTCACAATGGCTCCTTGGCTTCATGTGCATCACCTGTGTCACCATGGTCTCCTTGATTCCATGAGGCCCCACTGGGTCACAATGGCTCCTTGCTTCCATGAGGTTCCGCAGTGTCACCATGCTCACCTTTGATCCACATTGTCATAATGGACAATTGCTTCCATGTGGCCCTACTGTGTCACAATAGCCCCTTGGTTCCATAGGTTTTCTAGAATGTAATGTATAATTTTCTACAATGTAACAATGGACTCCTTGGTTCTGTGAGCTACCCTGCTTTTTGCAGAGGTGTCCTTGGTTCCAACAAGGCCCCTCTGTGTCTCAGTGCACCCTGGCTTCCATGCGCATCTGGAGTATCACAAAGGCTCCTTGCTTCCACGAGGTCTTGCTGTGTCACAATGGATGCTGTGCTCCATGAGGCCCTCCAAAGTCATCATGGAGCCTTGATTCCATGTGCTTCCATTGTGTCCCAGGGATCGCCTTGGTTCCATCAGTTTCCTTAGTGGCACAATGCTCTCCATGCTTCCATGATTGCCCACAATGTCACAATGCTCTCCATGCTTCCATGAGGCCCTGCTTTGCCACAATGCTCCCCTTGTGTCCATGAGGCCCCGCTGTGTCCCAATGGACGGATGGTTCCATGAGGTTCCGTGCTGTCCCCATGGTCTTCTTGAATCCGCAGTGTAACAATGGACCATTGCTTCCAGGCGGCCTCTCTGTGTCACAAGGGGCTCCTTGATTCCATGATTCGCCACGGTGTCACCATGGAGCCTTGTTTCTAGGAGGTTCTGTAGTGTCACAATTGTCTCCTTGATGCCATGAGCCCCTGCAGTGTCACAATGGCTCCTTGCTTCCATGAGGAACACAAAAGCTTTGCATCAACACTGAGCAACAGCTGCTGAACACACCTGGGAGCACCTGCTTGCATCAAAAGAGGGCTTCAAGCAGAGAATGGCAGCAGCAGCTTCCATCTGCAACAGAGAGCCAGGCAAAGGACAGGGACAGAGAATTCCGTGGAAAGACTGCGAGAATTCTGCTCCCAGAGATCATTCCTGCTCACAGTATTCCTTGTAGAAAGGGGACATCATTGCAGGCAGCCTGGACTGAGCATGTGGGTTTGGTTGTCTAGGGAACCTGCTCAGGCTTTTCCATTCTTTCCTTACAAACAGGAAAACTTCTCCTGGGCCTGTGTGCAGGCAGAGCCCTGAGGAGAGCACTTGGCACATGGTGCCTCGGTGTGGGACAGCCAGCTGCAGAGCTGAAGGGAAGAAGCCGCACTGTGTCACAATGGCTCCTTGGCTTCATGTGCATCACCTGTGTCACCATGGTCTCCTTGATTCCATGAGGCCCCACTGGGTCACAATGGCTCCTTGGCTTCATGTGCATCACCTGTGTCACCATGGTCTCCTTGATTCCATGAGGCCCCACTGTGTCACAATGGCTCCTTGGCTTCATGTGCATCACCTGTGTCACCATGGTCTCCTTGATTCCATGAGGCCCCACTGTGTCACAATGGCTCCTTGCTTCCATGAGGTTCCGCAGTGTCACCATGCTCACCTTTGATCCACATTGTCATAATGGACAATTGCTTCCATGTGGCCCTACTGTGTCACAATAGCCCCTTGGTTCCATAGGTTTTCTAGAATGTAATGTATAATTTTCTACAATGTAACAATGGACTCCTTGGTTCTGTGAGCTACCCTGCTTTTTGCAGAGGTGTCCTTGGTTCCAACAAGGCCCCTCTGTGTCTCAGTGCACCCTGGCTTCCATGCGCATCTGGAGTATCACAAAGGCTCCTTGCTTCCACGAGGTCTTGCTGTGTCACAATGGATGCTGTGCTCCATGAGGCCCTCCAAAGTCATCATGGAGCCTTGATTCCATGTGCTTCCATTGTGTCCCAGGGATCGCCTTGGTTCCATCAGTTTCCTTAGTGGCACAATGCTCTCCATGCTTCCATGATTGCCCACAATGTCACAATGCTCTCCATGCTTCCATGAGGCCCTGCTTTGCCACAATGGTCCCCTTGTGTCCATGAGGCCCCGCTGTGTCCCAATGGACGGATGGTTCCATGAGGTTCCGTGCTGTCCCCATGGTCTTCTTGAATCCGCAGTGTAACAATGGACCATTGCTTCCAGGCGGCCTCTCTGTGTCACAAGGGGCTCCTTGATTCCATGATTCGCCACGGTGTCACCATGGAGCCTTGTTTCTAGGAGGTTCTGTAGTGTCACAATTGTCTCCTTGATGCCATGAGCCCCTGCAGTGTCACAATGGCTCCTTGCTTCCATGAGGAACACAAAAGCTTTGCATCAACACTGAGCAACAGCTGCTGAACACACCTGGGAGCACCTGCTTGCATCAAAAGAGGGCTTCAAGCAGAGAATGGCAGCAGCAGCTTCCATCTGCAACAGAGAGCCAGGCAAAGGACAGGGACAGAGAATTCCGTGGAAAGACTGCGAGAATTCTGCTCCCAGAGATCATTCCTGCTCACAGTATTCCTTGTAGAAAGGGGACATCATTGCAGGCAGCCTGGACTGAGCATGTGGGGTTGGTTGTCTAGGGAACCTGCTCAGGCTTTTCCATTCTTTCCTTACAAACAGGAAAACTTCTCCTGGGCCTGTGTGCAGGCAGAGCCCTGAGGAGAGCACTTGGCACATGGTGCCTCGGTGTGGGACAGCCAGCTGCAGAGCTCAAGGGAAGAAGCCGCACTGTGTCACAATGGCTCCTTGGCTTCATGTGCATCACCTGTGTCACCATGGTCTCCTTGATTCCATGAGGCCCCACTGTGTCACAATGGCTCCTTGGCTTCATGTGCATCACCTGTGTCACCATGGTCTCCTTGATTCCATGAGGCCCCACTGGGTCACAATGGCTCCTTGGCTTCATGTGCATCACCTGTGTCACCATGGTCTCCTTGCTTCCATAGGTTTTCTATTGTAACAATGGACTCCTTGGTTCTGTGAGCTATCCTGCTTTTGGTAGAGGTGTCTTTGGTTCCAACAAGGCCCTGCTGTGTCTCATGAGGAACACATTTCCATGTGGTTCCATGATTCCCCACGGTGTCATCATGGAGTCTTGTTTCTAGGAGGTTCTGTAGTGTCACAATTGTCTCCTTGATGCCATGAGCCCCTGCAGTGTCACAATGGCTCCTTGCTTCCATGAGGAACACAAAAGCTTTGCATCAACACTGAGCAACAGCTGCTGAACACACCTGGGAGCATCTGCTTGCATCAAACGAGGGCTTCAAGATGAGAAAGGCACCAGCAGCTTCCATCTGCAACAGAGAGCCAGGGAAAGGACAGGGACAGAGAATTCCGTGGAAAGACTGTGAGAATTCTGCTCTCAGAGATCATTCCTGCTCACAGTGTCCCTTGTAGAAAGGGGACATCATTGCAGGCAGCCTGGACTGAGCATGTGGGGTTTGTTGTCTAGGGAACCTGCTCAGGCTTTTCCATTCTTTCCTTACAAACAGGAAAACTTCTCTGGGCCTGTGTGCAGGCAGAGTCCTGAGGAGAGCAGTTGGCACATAGTGCTGTGGGCTGGGACAGCCAGTTGCAGAGCTGAAGGGAAGAAGCCCCGCTGTGTCACAATGGCTCCTTGGCTTCATGTGCATCACCTGTGTCACCATGGTCTCCTTGATTCCATGAGGCCCCACTGGGTCACAATGGCTCCTTGGCTTCATGTGCATCACCTGTGTCACCATGGTCTCCTTGATTCCATGAGGCCCCACTGGGTCACAATGGCTCCTTGGCTTCCATGTGGCCCCACTGTGTCACAATGGTCTCCTTGCTTCCATAGGTTTTCTATTGTAACAATGGACTCCTTGGTTCTGTGAGCTACCCTGCTTTTTGCAGAGGTGTCTTTGGTTCCAACAAGGCCCTGCTGTGTCTCATGAGGAACACATTTCCATGTGGTTCCATGATTCCCCATGGTGTCCCCAAGGAGCCTTGTTTCTAGGAGGTTCTGTAGTGTCACAATTGTCTCCTTGATGCCATGAGCCCCTGCAGTGTCACAATGGCTCCTTGCTTCCATGAGGAACACAAAAGCTTTGCATCAACACTGAGCAACAGCTGCTGAACGCACCTGGGAGCATCTGCTTGCATCAAAAGAGGGCTTCAAGCTGAGAATGGCAGCAGCAGCTTCCATCTGCAACAGAGAGCCAGGCAAAGGACAGGGACAGAGAATTCCGTGGAAAGACTGCGAGAATTCTGCTCCCAGAGATCATTCCTGCTCACAGTGTCCCTTGTAGAAAGGGGACATCATTGCAGGCAGCCTGGACTGAGCATGTGGGTTTGGTTGTCTAGGGAACCTGCTCAGGCTTTTTCATTCTTTCCTTACAAACAGGAAAACTTCTCTGGGCCTGTGTGCAGGCAGAGCCCTGAGGAGAGCACTTGGCACATGGTGCTGTGGGCTGGGACAGCCAGCTGCAGAGCTGAAGGGAAGAAGCCCCGCTGTGTCACAATGGCTCCTTGGCTTCATGTGCATCACCTGTGTCACCATGGTCTCCTTGATTCCATGAGGCCCCACTGTGTCACAATGGCTCCTTGACTTCATGTGCATCACCTGTGTCACCATGGTCTCCTTGATTCCATGAGGCCCCACTGGGTCACAATGGTCTCCTTGCTTCCATAGGTTTTCTATTGTAACAATGGACTCCTTGGTTCTGTGAGCTACCCTGCTTTTTGCAGAGGTGTCTTTGGTTCCAACAAGGCCCTGCTGTGTCTCATCAGGAACACATTTCCATGTGGTTCCATGATTCCCCACGGTGTCATCATGGAGTCTTGTTTCTAGGAGGTTCTGTAGTGTCACAATTGTCTCCTTGATGCCATGAGCCCCTGCAGTGTCACAATGGCTCCTTGCTTCCATGAGGAACACAAAAGCTTTGCATCAACACTGAGCAACAGCTGCTGAACACACCTGGGAGCACCTGCTTGCATCAAAAGAGGGCTTCAAGCAGAGAAAGGCAGTAGCAGCTTCCATCTGCAACAGAGAGCCAGGCAAAGGACAGGGACAGAGAATTCAGTGGAAAGACTGCGAGAATTCTGCTCCCAGAGATCATTCCGGTCTCTCGGTTTTTAAAGACAGGCGTCTGCTAAGGAAGGCAGAGGCCCCCCTTGAAGTGGCAGATATAACCCCTTTTCCCTCCAAGTTATTATATTTTGAAATCAAGGGCCTTTAGGCAAAGATGTGGGAAATAGGAATAACAGTTCTTTACTCTATATATATATGTATATAACCAGTCAAACAAAACAACAACAACTATGGCAGTAACAGCAATCACAAACCCAGTGCCAGCCTTCTCGGCTGTCAGGCTGTTTCCCCTCGGGTGCAGTTCCGCTCGCAGCCGGCAGGGGCGCTGGCGGCTCCCGGTGAGCAGGGCAGGTGCGATGGTTCCCCCGCGGCTGCAGGGGGCGCTCCGGAGCGAGCTCGGGAAACCCGCGGCTCTGGTGCCCTGGGATCCCGGGAAGGATGGAACAAAGGCTTCACAAACCGCTGGGCAGCCGATCCCGGACTCTCAGGAACAGCAGGCTGAAACGGCAGGGACGAACGCAAATCCCGGGTGGCAGACGAGATGTATCCAGATGGGAAAAACCCACGGAGGCCCAGGCAGGCAGGGCGGGCAGGGCTACAGCGTAGCGAAAGCTCGAAGCAGCAGCGGAGCAGGACAGCCACAGCTCGGTCTCCAGCAGGGCAGGGAAAAGCGGCTTTTGGGGTCCCGGCGTTGCTTCCAGCAGGAAGAAAGAACGGCCAAAAAGAAAGAAGCAGCAGCTCCTTTCTCTGCAGCTTCTCTCTCCGGACGCTCAGAGCGAACTGTCCCCACACCCAGGTGTAGACAAAAGAGTAGCCAGGCCCGCCCCACTCCCCTTTTTGTCTTTCTTAAGTACAGCTATTTGTCCCCTAGCAACATGCATATGGGAGAAAATTCCTTTAACAGGAAAACCTAAGACTAAACTAAAACCCCAACATTCCTGCTCACAGTGTCCCTTGTAGAAAGGGGACATCATTGCAGGCAGCCTGGACTCAGCATGTGGGGTTTGTTGTTTAGGAAACCTGCTCAGGCTTTTCCATTCTTTCCTTACAAACAGGAAAACTTCTCTGGGCCTGTGTGCAGGCAGAGCCCTGAGGAGAGCACTTGGCACATGGTGCTGTGGGCTGGGACAGCCAGCTGCAGAGCTGAAGGGAAGAAGCCCCGCTGGGTCACAATGGCTCCTTGGCTTCATGTGCATCACCTGTGTCACCATGGTCTCCTTGATTCCATGAGGCCCCACTGTGTCACAATGGCTCCTTGGCTTCATGTGCATCACCTGTGTCACCATGGTCTCCTTGATTCCATGAGGCCCCACTGTGTCACAATGGCTCCTTGCTTCCATGAGGTTCCGCAGTGTCACCATGCTCACCTTTGATCCACATTGTCATAATGGACAATTGCTTCCATGTGGCCCCACTGTGTCACAATAGCCCCTTGGTTCCATAGGTTTTCTAGAATGTAATGTATAATTTTCTACAATGTAACAATGGACTCCTTGGTTCTGTGAGCTACCCTGCTTTTTGCACTGGTGTCTTTGGTTCCAACAAGGCCCCGCTGTGTCTCAGTGCAGCCTGGCTTCCATGCGCATCTGGAGTATCACAAAGGCTCCTTGGTTCCACGAGGTCTTGCTGTGTCACAATGGATGCTGTGCTCCATGAGGCCCTCCAAAGTCATCATGGAGCCTTGATTCCATGTGCTTCCATTGTGTCCCAGTGATCGCCTTGGTTCCATCAGTTTCCTTAGTGGCACAATGCTCTCCATGCTTCCATGATTGCCCACAATGTCACAATGCTCTCCATGCTTCCATGAGGCCCTGCTTTGCCACAATGGTCCCCTTGTGTCCATGAGGCCCCGCTGTGTCCCAATGGATGGATGGTTCCATGAGGTTCCGTGCTGTCCCCATGGTCTTCTTGAATCCGCAGTGTAACAATGGACCATTGCTTCCAGGCGGCCTCTCTGTGTCACAAGGGGCTCCTTGATTCCATGATTCGCCACGGTGTCACCATGGAGCCTTGTTTCTAGGAGGTTCTGTAGTGTCACAATTGTCTCCTTGATCCCATGAGCCCCTGCAGTGTCACAATGGCTCCTTGCTTCCATGAGGAACACAAAAGCTTTGCATCAACACTGAGCAACAGCTGCTGAACACACCTGGGAGCACCTGCTTGCATCAAAAGAGGGCTTCAAGCTGAGAATGGCAGCAGCAGCTTCCATCTGCAACAGAGAGCCAGGCAAAGGACAGGGACAGAGAATTCAGTGGAAAGACTGTGAGAATTCTGCTCTCAGAGATCATTCCTGCTCACAGTGTCCCTTGTAGAAAGGGGACATCATTGCAAGCAGGCTGGACTGAGTATGTGGGTTTGTTGTTGAGGAAACCTGCTCAGGCTTTTCCATTCTTTCCTTACAAACAGGAAAACTTCCCTGGGCCTGTGTGCAGGCAGAGCCCTGAGGAGAGCAGATGGCACATGGTGCCGTGGGCTGGGACGGCCAGCTGCAGAGCTCAAGGGAAGAAGACCGGTTGTGTCACAATGGCTCCTTGGCTTCATGTGCATCACCTGTGTCACCATGGTCTCCTTGATTCCATGAGGCCCCACTGTGTCACAATGGCTCCTTGGCTTCATGTGCATCACCTGTGTCACCATGGTCTCCTTGATTCCATGAGGCCCCACTGTGTCACAATGGCTCCTTGGCTTCATGTGCATCACCTGTGTCACAATGGCTCCTTGCTTCCATGAGGTTCCGCAGTGTCACCATGCTCACCTTTGATCCACATTGTCATAATGGACAATTGCTTCCATGTGGCCCCACTGTGTCACAATAGCCCCTTGGTTCCATAGGTTTTCTAGAATGTAATGTATAATTTTCTACAATGTAACAATGGACTCCTTGGTTCTGTGAGCTACCCTGCTTTTTGCAGAGGTGTCCTTGGTTCCAACAAGGCCCTGCTGTGTCTCAGTGCACCCTGGCTTCCATGCGCATCTGGAGTATCACAAAGGCTCCTTGGTTCCACGAGGTCTTGCTGTGTCACAATGGATGCTGTGCTCCATGAGGCCCTCCAAAGTCATCATGGAGCCTTGATTCCATGTGCTTCCATTGTGTCCCAGGGATCGCCTTGGTTCCATCAGTTTCCTTAGTGGCACAATGCTCTCCATGCTTCCATGATTGCCCACAATGTCACAATGCTCTCCATGCTTCCATGAGGCCCTGCTTTGCCACAATGGTCCCCTTGTGTCCATGAGGCCCCGCTGTGTCCCAATGGACGGATGGTTCCATGAGGTTCCGTGCTGTCCCCATGGTCTTCTTGAATCCGCAGTGTAACAATGGACCATTGCTTCCAGGCGGCCTCTCTGTGTCACAAGGGGCTCCTTGATTCCATGATTCGCCACGGTGTCACCATGGAGCCTTGTTTCTAGGAGGTTCTGTACTGTCACAATTGTCTCCTTAATGCCATGAGCCCCTGCAGTGTCACAATGGCTCCTTGCTTCCATGAGGAACACAAAAGCTTTGCATCAACACTGAGCAACAGCTGCTGAACACACCTGGGAGCACCTGCTTGCATCAAAGGAGGGCTTCAAGCAGAGAATGGCAGCAGCAGCTTCCATCTGCAAGAGAGAGCCAGGCAAAGGACAGGGACAGAGAATTCAGTGGAAAGACTGCGAGAATTCTGCTCTCAGAGATCATTCCTGCTCACAGTGTCCCTTGTAGAAAGGGGACATCATTGCAAGCAGGCTGGACTGAGTATGTGGGTTTGTTGTTGAGGAAACCTGCTCAGGCTTTTCCATTCTTTCCTTACAAACAGGAAAACTTTCCTGGGCCTGTGTGCAGGCAGAGCCCTGAGGAGAGCAGATGGCACATGGTGCCGTGGGCCGGGACCGCCAGCTGCAGAGCTCAAGGGAAGAAGACCGGTTGTGTCACAATGGCTCCTTGGCTTCATGTGCATCACCTGTGTCACCATGGTCTCCTTGATTCCATGAGGCCCCACTGTGTCACAATGGCTCCTTGGCTTCATGTGAATCACCTGTGTCACCATGGTCTCCTTGATTCCATGAGGCCCCACTGTGTCACAATGGCTCCTTGGCTTCATGTGCATCACCTGTGTCACCATGGTCTCCTTGATTCCATGAGGCCCCACTGGGTCACAATGGCCCCTTGCTTCCATAGGTTTTCTATTGTAACAATGGACTCCTTGGTTCTGTGAGCTACCCTGCTTTTTGCAGAGGTGTCTTTGGTTCCAACAAGGCCCTGCTGCGTCTCATGAGGAACACATTTCCATGTGGTTCCATGATTCCCCACGGTGTCACCATGGAGCCTTGTTTCTAGGAGGTTCTGTCGTGTCACAATTGTCTCCTTGATGCCATGAGCCCCTGCAGTGTCACAATGGCTCCTTGCTTCCATGAGGAACACAAAAGCTTTGCATCAACACTGAGCAACAGCTGCTGAACACACCTGGGAGCATCTGCTTGCATCAAAAGAGGGCTTCCAGCTGAGAAAGGCAGCAGCAGCTTCCATCTGCAACAGAGAGCCAGGCAAAGGACAGGGACAGGGAATTCCGTGGAAAGACTGCGAGAATTCTGCTCCCAGACATCATTCCTGCTCACAGTGTCCCTTGTAGAAAGGGGACATCATTGCAGGCAGCCTGGACTCAGCATGTGGGTTTGGTTGTCTAGGGAACCTGCTCAGGCTTTTTCATTCTTTCCTTACAAACAGGAAAACTTCTCTGGGCCTGTGTGCAGGCAGAGCCCTGAGGAGAGCACTTGGCACATGGTGCTGTGGGCTGGGACAGCCAGCTGCAGAGCTGAAGGGAAGAAGCCCCACTGTGTCACAATGGCTCCTTGGCTTCATGTGCATCACCTGTGTCACCATGGTCTCCTTGATTCCATCAGGCCCCACTGTGTCACAATGGCTCCTTGGCTTCATGTGCATCACCTGTGTCACCATGGTCTCCTTGATTCCATGAGGCCCCACTGGGTCACAATGGCTCCTTGGCTTCATGTGCATCACCTGTGTCACCATGGTCTCCTTGATTCCATGAGGCCCCAGTGTGTCACAATGGCTCCTTGCTTCCATGAGGTTCCAGAGTGTCACCATGCTCACCTTTGATCCACATTGTCATAATGGACAATTGCTTCCATGTGGCCCCACTGTGTCACAATAGCCCCTTGGTTCCATAGGTTTTCTAGAATGTAATGTATAATTTTCTACAATGTAACAATGGACTCCTTGGTTCTGTGAGCTCCCCTGCTTTTTGCAGAGGTGTCTTTGGTTCCAACAAGGCACCGCTGTGTCTCAGTGCACCCTGGCTTCCATGCGCATCTGGAGTATCACAAAGGCTCCTTGGTTCCACGAGGTCTTGCTGTGTCACAATGGATGCTGTGCTCCATGAGGCCCTCCAAAGTCATCATGGAGCCTTGATTCCATGTGCTTCCATTGTGTCCCAGTGATCGCCTTGGTTCCATCAGTTTCCTTAGTGGCACAATGCTCTCCATGCTTCCATGATTGCCCACAATGTCACAATGCTCTCCATGCTTCCATGAGGCCCTGCTTTGCCACAATGGTCCCCTTGTGTCCATGAGGCCCCGCTGTGTCCCAATGGACGGATGGTTCCATGAGGTTCCGTGCTGTCCCCATGGTCTTCTTGAATCCGCAGTGTAACAATGGACCATTGCTTCCAGGCGGCCTCTCTGTGTCACAAGGGGCTCCTTGATTCCATGATTCGCCACGGTGCCACCATGGAGCCTTGTTTCTAGGAGGTTCTGTAGTGTCACAATTGTCTCCTTGATGCCATGAGCCCCTGCAGTGTCACAATGGCTCCTTGCTTCCATGAGGAACACAAAAGCTTTGCATCAACACTGAGCAACAGCTGCTGAACACACCTGGGAGCACCTGCTTGCATCAAAAGAGGGCTTCAAGCAGAGAATGGCAGCAGCAGCTTCCATCCGCAACAGAGAGCCAGGCAAAGGACAGGGACAGAGAATTCAGTGGAAAGACTGCGAGAATTCTGCTCTCAGAGATCATTCCTGCTCACAGTGTCCCTTGTAGAAAGGGGACATCATTGCAGGCAGCCTGGACTGAGCATGTGGGTTTGGTTGTCTAGGGAACCTGCTCAGGCTTTTCCATTCTTTCCTTACAAACAGGAAAACTTCTCCTGGGCCTGTGTGCAGGCAGAGTCGTGAGGAGAGCAGTTGGCACATAGTGCTGTGGGCTGGGACAGCCAGCTGCAGAGCTGAAGGGAAGAAGCCCCGCTGTGTCACAATGGCTCCTTGGCTTCATGTGCATCACCTGTGTCACCATGGTCTCCTTGATTCCATGAGGCCCCACTGGGTCACAATGGCTCCTTGGCTTCATGTGCATCACCTGTGTCACCATGGTCTCCTTGATTCCATGAGGCCCCACTGTGTCACAATGGTCTCCTTGCTTCCATAGGTTTTCTATTGTAGCAATGGACTCCTTGGTTCTGTGAGCTACCCTGCTTTTTGCAGAGGTGTCTTTGGTTCCAACAAGGCCCTGCTGTGTCTCATGAGGAACACATTTCCATGTGGTTCCATGATTCCCCACGGTGTCATCATGGAGTCTTGTTTCTAGGAGGTTCTGTACTGTCACAATTGTCTCCTTGATGCCATGAGCCCCTGCAGTGTCAAAATGGCTCCTTGCTTCCATGAGGAACACAAAAGCTTTGCATCAACACTGAGCAACAGCTGCTGAACACACCTGGGAGCATCTGCTTGCATCAAACAAGGGCTTCAAGATGATAAAGGCACCAGCAGCTTCCATCTGCAACAGAGAGCCAGGCAAAGGACAGGGACAGAGAATTCAGTGGAAAGACTGCGAAAATTCTGCTCCCAGAGATCATTCCTGCTCACAGTGTCCCTTGTAGAAAGGGGACATCATTGCAGGCAGCGTGGACTCAGCATGTGGGGTTTGTTGTTCAGGAAAGCTGCTCAGGCTTTTCCATTCTTTCCTTACAAACAGGAAAACTTCTCTGGGCCTGTGTGCAGGCAGAGCCCTGAGGAGAGCACTTTGCACATGGTGCCTCGGTGTGGGACAGCCAGCTGCAGAGCTGAAGGGAAGAAGCCCCGCTGTGTCACAATGGCTCCTTGGCTTCATGTGCATCACCTGTGTCACCATGGTCTCCTTGATTCCATGAGGCCTCACTGTGTCACAATGGCTCCTTGGCTTCATGTGCATCACCTGTGTCACCATGGTCTCCTTGATTCCATGAGGCCCCACTGGGTCACAATGGCTCCTTGGCTTCATGTGCATCACCTGTGTCACCATGGTCTCCTTGATTCCATGAGGCCCCACTTTGTCACAATGGCTCCTTGGCTTCCATGTGGCCCCACTGTGTCACAATGGCCCCTTGCTTCCATAGGTTTTCTATTGTAACAATGGACTCCTTGGTTCTGTGAGCTACCCTGCTTTTTGCAGAGGTGTCTTTGGTTCCAACAAGGCCCTGCTGTGTCTCATGAGGAACACATTTCCATGTGGTTCCATGATTTCCCACGGTGTCCCCATGGAGCCTTGTTTCTAGGAGGTTCTGTAGTGTCACAATTGTCTCCTTGATGCCATGAGCCCCTGCAGTGTCACAATGGCTCCTTGCTTCCATGAGGAACACAAAAGCTTTGCATCAACACTGAGCAACAGCTGCTGAACGCACCTGGGAGCATCTGCTTGCATCAAAAGAGGGCTTCAAGCAGAGAATGGCAGCAGCAGCTTCCATCTGCAACAGAGAGCCAGGCAAAGGACAGGGACAGAGAATTCCGTGGAAAGACTGCGAGAATTCTGCTCCCAGAGATCATTCCTGCTCACAGTGTCCCTTGTAGAAAGGGGACATCATTGCAGGCAGCCTGGACTGAGCATGTGGGTTTGGTTGTCTAGGGAACCTGCTCAGGCTTTTTCATTCTTTCCTTACAAACAGGAAAACTTCTCTGGGCCTGTGTGCAGGCAGAGCCCTGAGGAGAGCACTTGGCACATGGTGAGTCGGTGTGGGACAGCCAGCTGCAGAGTTGAAGGGAAGAAGCCCCGCTGTGTCACAATGGCTCCTTGACTTCATGTGCATCACCTGTGTCACCATGGTCTCCTTGATTCCATGAGGCCCCACTGTGTCACAATGGCTCCTTGGCTTCATGTGCATCACCTGTGTCACCATGGTCTCCTTGATTCCATGAGGCCCCACTGGGTCACAATGGCTCCTTGGCTTCATGTGCATCACCTGTGCCACCATGGTCTCCTTGATTCCATGAGGCCCCACTGGGTCACAATGGCTCCTTGGCTTTCATGTGGCCCCACTGTGTCACAATTGTCTCCTTGCTTCCATAGGTTTTCTATTGTAACAATGGACTCCTTGGTTCTGTGAGCTACCCTGCTTTTTGCAGAGGTGTCTTTGGTTCCAACAAGGCCCATCTGTGTCTCAGTGCACCCTGGCTTCCATGCGCATCTGGAGTATCACAAAGACTCCTTGGTTCCACGAGGTCTTGCTGTGTCACAATGGATGCTGTGCTCCATGAGGCCCTCCAAAGTCATCATGGAGCCTTGATTCCATGTGCTTCCATTGTGTCCCAGTGATCACCTTGGTTCCATCAGTTTCCTTAGTGGCACAATGCTCTCCATGCTTCCATGATTGCCCACAATGTCACAATGCTCTCCATGCTTCCATGAGGCCCTGCTTTGCCACAATGGTCCCCTTGTGTCCATGAGGCCCCACTGTGTCCCAATGGACGGATGGTTCCATGAGGTTCCGTGCTGTCCCCATGGTCTTCTTGAATCCGCAGTGTAACAATGGACCACTGCTTCCAGGCGGCATCTCTGTGTCACAAGGGGCTCCTTGATTCCAAGATTTTCCATGGTGTCACCATGGAGCCTTGTTTCTAGGAGGTTCTGTAGTGTCACAATTGTCTCCTTGATCCCATGAGCCCCTGCAGTGTCACAATGGCTCCTTGCTTCCATGAGGAACACAAAAGCTTTGCATCAACACTGAGCAACAGCTGCTGAACACACCTGGGAGCACCTGCTTGCATCAAAAGAGGGCTTCAAGCAGAGAATGGCAGCAGCAGCTTCCATCCGCAACAGAGAGCCAGGCAAAGGACAGGGACAGAGAATTCAGTGGAAAGACTGCGGGAATTCTGCTCTCAGAGATCATTCCTGCTCACAGTGTCCCTTGTAGAAAGGGGACATCATTGCAGGCAGCCTGGACTGAGTATGTGGGGTTGTTGTTGAGGAAGCCTGCTCAGGCTTTTCCATTCTTTCCTTACATCAGGAAAACTTCTCCTGGGCCTGTGTGCAGGCAGAGGCCTGAGGAGAGCAGATGGCACATAGTGCCGTGGGCTGGGACAGCCAGCTGCAGAGCTGAAGGGAAGAAGCCCCTTGAACCCCCTGTGTCACAATGGCTCCTTGGCTTCATGTGCATCACCTGTGTCACCATGGTCTCCTTGATTCCATGAGGCCCCACTGTGTCACAATGGCTCCTTGGCTTCATGTGCATCACCTGTGTCACCATGGTCTCCTTGATTCCATGAGCCCCCACTGTGTCACAATGGCTCCTTGGCTTCATGTGCATCACCTGCCTTACAATGGTCTCCTTGATTCCATGATTGCCCACAATGTCACAATGCTCTCCATGCTTCCATGAGGCCCTGCTTTGCCACAATGGTCCCCTTGTGTCCATGAGGCCCCGCTGTGTCCCAATGGACGGATGGTTCCATGAGGTTCCGTGCTGTCCCCATGGTCTTCTTGAATCCGCAGTGTAACAATGGACCATTGCTTCCAGGCGGCCTCTCTGTGTCACAATGGGCTCCTTGATTCCATGATTCGCCACGGTGTCCCCATGGAGCCTTGTTTCTAGGAGGTTCTGTAGTGTCACAATTGTCTCCTTGATGCCATGAGCCCCTGCAGTGTCACAATGGCTCCTTGCTTCCATGAGGAACACAAAAGCTTTGCATCAACACTGAGCAACAGCTGCTGAACGCACCTGGGAGCATCTGCTTGCATCAAAAGAGGGCTTCAAGCAGAGAATGGCAGCAGCAGCTTCCATCTGCAACAGAGAGCCAGGCAAAGGACAGGGACAGAGAATTCCGTGGAAAGACTGCGAGAATTCTGCTCCCAGAGATCATTCCTGCTCACAGTGTCCCTTGTAGAAAGGGGACATCATTGCAGGCAGCCTGGACTGAGCATGTGGGTTTGGTTGTCAGGGGAACCTGCTCAGGCTTTTTCATTCTTTCCTTACAAACAGGAAAACTTCTCTGGGCCTGTGTGCAGGCAGAGCCCTGAGGAGAGCACTTGGCAAATGGTGAGTCGGTGTGGGACAGCCAGCTGCAGAGTTGAAGGGAAGAAGCCCCGCTGTGTCACAATGGCTCCTTGACTTCATGTGCATCACCTGTGTCACCATGGTCTCCTTGATTCCATGAGGCCCCACTGGGTCACAATGGCTTCTTGGCTTCATGTGCATCACCTGTGTCACCATGGTCTCCTTGATTCCATGAGGCCCCACTGGGTCACAATGGCTCCTTGGCTTCATGTGCATCACCTGTGCCACCATGGTCTCCTTGATTCCATGAGGCCCCACTGGGTCACAATGGCTCCTTGGCTTTCATGTGGCCCCACTGTGTCACAATTGTCTCCTTGCTTCCATAGGTTTTCTATTGTAACAATGGACTCCTTGGTTCTGTGAGCTACCCTGCTTTTTGCAGAGGTGTCTTTGGTTCCAACAAGGCCCATCTGTGTCTCAGTGCACCCTGGCTTCCATGCGCATCTGGAGTATCACAAAGACTCCTTGGTTCCACGAGGTCTTGCTGTGTCACAATGGATGCTGTGCTCCATGAGGCCCTCCAAAGTCATCATGGAGCCTTGATTCCATGTGCTTCCATTGTGTCCCAGTGATCACCTTGGTTCCATCAGTTTCCTTAGTGGCACAATGCTCTCCATGCTTCCATGATTGCCCACAATGTCACAATGCTCTCCATGCTTCCATGAGGCCCTGCTTTGCCACAATGGTCCCCTTGTGTCCGTGAGGCCCCGCTGTGTCCCAATGGACGGATGGTTCCATGAGGTTCCGTGCTGTCCCCATGGTCTTCTTGAATCCGCAGTGTAACAATGGACCACTGCTTCCAGGCGGCATCTCTGTGTCACAAGGGGCTCCTTGATTCCAAGATTTTCCATGGTGTCACCATGGAGCCTTGTTTCTAGGAGGTTCTGTAGTGTCACAATTGTCTCCTTGATGCCATGAGCCCCTGCAGTGTCACAATGGCTCCTTGCTTCCATGAGGAACACAAAAGCTTTGCATCAACACTGAGCAACAGCTGCTGAACACACCTGGGAGCACCTGCTTGCATCAAAAGAGGGCTTCAAGCAGAGAATGGCAGCAGCAGCTTCCATCCGCAACAGAGAGCCAGGCAAAGGACAGGGACAGAGAATTCAGTGGAAAGACTGCGGGAATTCTGCTCTCAGAGATCATTCCTGCTCACAGTGTCCCTTGTAGAAAGGGGACATCATTGCAGGCAGCCTGGACTGAGTATGTGGGGTTGTTGTTGAGGAAGCCTGCTCAGGCTTTTCCATTCTTTCCTTACATCAGGAAAACTTCTCCTGGGCCTGTGTGCAGGCAGAGGCCTGAGGAGAGCAGATGGCACATGGTGCCGTGGGCTGGGACAGCCAGCTGCAGAGCTGAAGGGAAGAAGCCCCTTGAACCCCCTGTGTCACAATGGCTCCTTGGCTTCATGTGCATCACCTGTGTCACCATGGTCTCCTTGATTCCATGAGGCCCCACTGTGTCACAATGGCTCCTTGGCTTCATGTGCATCACCTGTGTCACCATGGTCTCCTTGATTCCATGAGCCCCCACTGTGTCACAATGGCTCCTTGGCTTCATGTGCATCACCTGCCTTACAATGGTCTCCTTGATTCCATGATTGCCCACAATGTCACAATGCTCTCCGTGCTTCCATGAGGCCCTGCTTTGCCACAATGGTCCCCTTGTGTCCGTGAGGCCCCGCTGTGTCCCAATGGACGGATGGTTCCATGAGGTTCCGTGCTGTCCCCATGGTCTTCTTGAATCCGCAGTGTAACAATGGACCATTGCTTCCAGGCGGCCTCTCTGTGTCACAATGGGCTCCTTGATTCCATGATTCGCCACGGTGTCACCATGGAGCCTTGTTTCTAGGAGGTTCTGTAGTGTCACAATTGTCTCCTTGATCCCATGAGCCCCTGCAGTGTCACAATGGCTCCTTGCTTCCATGAGGAACACAAAAGCTTGGCATCAACACTGAGCAACAGCTGCTGAACACACCTGGGAGCATCTGCTTGCATCAAAAGAGGGCTTCAAGCAGAGAATGGCAGCAGCAGCTTCCATCCGCAACAGAGAGCCAGGCAAAGGACAGGGACAGAGAATTCCGTGGAAAGACTGCAAGAATTCTGCTCCCAGAGATCATTCCTGCTCACAGTGTCCCTTGTAGAAAGGGGACATCATTGCAGGCAGCCTGGACTGAGCATGTGGGTTTGGTTGTCTAGGGAACCTGCTCAGGCTTTTCCATTCTTTCCTTACAAACAGGAAAACTTCTCCTGGGCCTGTGTGCAGGCAGAGTCGTGAGGAGAGCAGTTGGCACATAGTGCTGTGGGCTGGGACAGCCAGCTGCAGAGCTGAAGGGAAGAAGCCCCGCTGTGTCACAATGGCTCCTTGGCTTCATGTGCATCACCTGTGTCACAATGGTCTCCTTGATTCCATGAGGCCCCACTGGGTCACAATGGCTCCTTGGCTTCATGTGCATCACCTGTGTCACCATGGTCTCCTTGATTCCATGAGGCCCCACTGTGTCACAATGGCTCCTTGGCTTCATGTGCATCACCTGTGTCACCATGGTCTCCTTGATTCCATGAGGCCCCACTATGTCACAATGGCTCCTTGGCTTCATGTGCATCACCTGTGTCACCATGGTCTCCTTGATTCCATGAGGCCCCACTGTGTCACAATGGTCTCCTTGCTTCCATAGGTTTTCTATTGTAGCAATGGACTCCATGGTTCTGTGAGCTACCCTGCTTTTTGCAGAGGTGTCTTTGGTTCCAACAAGGCCCTGCTGCATCTCATGAGGAACACATTTCCATGTGGTTCCATGATTCCCCACGGTGTCATCATGGAGTCTTGTTTCTAGGAGGTTCTGTACTGTCACAATTGTCTCCTTGATGCCATGAGCCCCTGCAGTGTCAAAATGGCTCCTTGCTTCCATGAGGAACACAAAAGCTTTGCATCAACACTGAGCAACAGCTGCTGAACACACCTGGGAGCATCTGCTTGCATCAAACGAGGGCTTCAAGATGAGAAAGGCAGCAGCAGCTTCCATCTGCAACAGAGAGCCAGGCAAAGGGCAGGGACAGAGAATTCAGTGGAAAGACTGCGAAAATTCTGCTCCCAGACATCATTCCTGCTCACAGTGTCCCTTGTAGAAAGGGGACATCATTGCAGGCAGCGTGGACTCAGCATGTGGGGTTTATTGTTCAGGAAAGCTGCTCAGGCTTTTCCATTCTTTCCTTACAAACAGGAAAACTTCTCTGGGCCTGTGTGCAGGCAGAGCCCTGAGGAGAGCACTTAGCACATGGTGCCTCGGTGTGGGACAGCCAGCTGCAGAGCTGAAGGGAAGAAGCCCCGCTGTGTCACAATGGCTCCTTGGCTTCATGTGCATCACCTGTGTCACCATGGTCTCCTTGATTCCATGAGGCCCCACTGTGTCACAATGGCTCCTTGGCTTCATGTGCATCACCTGTGTCACCATGGTCTCCTTGATTCCATGAGGCCCCACTGTGTCACAATGGCTCCTTGGCTTCCATGTGGCCCCACTGTGTCACAATGGCCCCTTGCTTCCATAGGTTTTCTATTGTAACAATGGACTCCTTGGTTCTGTGAGCTACCCTGCTTTTTGCAGAGGTGTCTTTGGTTCCAACAAGGCCCTGCTGTGTCTCATCAGGAACACATTTCCATGTGGTTCCATGATTTCCCACGGTGTCCCCATGGAGCCTTGTTTCTAGGAGGTTCTGTAGTGTCACAATTGTCTCCTTGATGCCATGAGCCCCTGCAGTGTCACAATGGCTCCTTGCTTCCATGAGGAACACAAAAGCTTTGCATCAACACTGAGCAACAGCTGCTGAACGCACCTGGGAGCATCTGCTTGCATCAAAAGAGGGCTTCAAGCAGAGAATGGCAGCAGCAGCTTCCATCTGCAACAGAGAGCCAGGCAAAGGACAGGGACAGAGAATTCCGTGGAAAGACTGCGAGAATTCTGCTCCCAGACATCATTCCTGCTCACAGTGTCCCTTGTAGAAAGGGGACATCATTGCAGGCAGCCTGGACTGAGCATGTGGGTTTGGTTGTCTAGGGAACCTGCTCAGGCTTTTTCATTCTTTCCTTACAAACAGGAAAACTTCTCTGGGCCTGTGTGCAGGCAGAGCCCTGAGGAGAGCACTTGGCACATGGTGAGTCGGTGTGGGACAGCCAGCTGCAGAGCTGAAGGGAAGAAGCCCCGCTGTGTCACAATGGCTCCTTGACTTCATGTGCATCACCTGTGTCACCATGGTCTCCTTGATTCCATGAGGCCCCACTGGGTCACAATGGCTCCTTGGCTTCATGTGCATCACCTGTGTCACCATGGTCTCCTTGATTCCATGAGGCACCACTGGGTCACAATGGCTCCTTGGCTTTCATGTGGCCCCACTGTGTCACAATTGTCTCCTTGCTTCCATAGGTTTTCTATTGTAACAATGGACTCCTTGGTTCTGTGAGCTACCCTGCTTTTTGCAGAGGTGTCTTTGGTTCCAACAAGGCCCATCTGTGTCTCAGTGCACCCTGGCTTCCATGCGCATCTGGAGTATCACAAAGACTCCTTGGTTCCACGAGGTCTTGCTGTGTCACAATGGATGCTGTGCTCCATGAGGCCCTCCAAAGTCATCATGGAGCCTTGATTCCATGTGCTTCCATTGTGTCCCAGGGATCGCCTTGGTTCCATCAGTTTCCTTAGTGGCACAATGCTCTCCATGCTTCCATGATTGCCCACAATGTCACAATGCTCTCCATGCTTCCATGAGGCCCTGCTTTGCCACAATGGTCCCCTTGTGTCCATGAGGCCCCGCTGTGTCCCAATGGACGGATGGTTCCATGAGGTTCCGTGCTGTCCCCATGGTCTTCTTGAATCCGCAGTGTAACAATGGACCACTGCTTCCAGGCGGCATCTCTGTGTCACAAGGGGCTCCTTGATTCCAAGATTTTCCATGGTGTCACCATGGAGCCTTGTTTCTAGGAGGTTCTGTACTGTCACAATTGTCTCCTTGATCCCAGGAGCCCCTGCAGTGTCACAATGGCTCCTTAGCTTCATGTGCATCACCTGTGTCACCATGGTCTCCTTGATGCCATGAGGCCCCACTGTGTCACAATGTCTCCTTAGCTTCATGTGCATCACCTGCAGTGTCACAATGGCTCCTTGCTTCCATGAGGAACACAAAAGCTTTGCATCAACACTGAGCAACAGCTGCTGAACACACCTGGGAGCATCTGCTTGCATCAAAAGAGGGCTTCAAGCAGAGAATGGCAGCAGCAGCTTCCATCTGCAACAGAGAGCCAGGCAAAGGACAGGGACAGAGAATTCAGTGGAAAGACTGCGAGAATTCTGCTCCCAGAGATCATTCCTGCTCACAGTGTCCCTTGTAGAAAGGGGACATCATTGCAGGCAGCCTGGACTGAGCATGTAGGGTTTGTTGTTGAGGAAGCCTGCTCAGGCTTTTTCATTCTTTCCTTACAAACAGGAAAATTTCTCTGGGCCTATGTGCAGGCAGAGCCCTGAGGAGAGCACTTGGCACATGGTGCTGTGGGCTGGGACAGCCAGCTGCAGAGCAGAAGGGAAGAAGCCCCGCTGTGTCACAATGGCTCCTTGGCTTCATGTGCATCACCTGTGTCACCATGGTCTCCTTGATTCCATGAGGCCCCACTGTGTCACAATGGCTCCTTGGCTTCATGTGCATCACCTGTGTCACCATGGTCTCCTTGATTCCATGAGGCCCCACTGTGTCACAATGGCTCCTTGGCTTCATGTGCATCACCTGTGTCACCATGGTCTCCTTGATTCCATGAGGCCCCGCTGTGTCCCAATGGACGGATGGTTCCATGAGGTTCTGTGCTGTCCCCATGGTCTTCTTGAATCCGCAGTGTAACAATGGACCACTGCTTCCAGGCGGCATCTCTGTGTCACAAGGGGCTCCTTGATTCCAAGATTTTCCATGGTGTCACCATGGAGCCTTGTTTCTAGGAGGTTCTGTAGTGTCACAATTGTCTCCTTGATGCCATGAGCCCCTGCAGAGTCACAATGGCTCCTTAGCTTCATGTGCATCACCTGTGTCACCGTGGTCTCCTTGATTCCATGAGGCCCCACTGGGTCACAAAGGCTCCTTGGCTTCATGTGCATCACCTGCAGTGTCACAATGGCTCCTTGCTTCCATGAGGAACACAAAAGCTTTGCATCAACACTGAGCAACAGCTGCTGAACGCACCTGGGAGCATCTGCTTGCATCAAACGAGGGCTTCAAGCTGAGAATGGCAGCAGCAGCTTCCATCTGCAACAGAGAGCCAGGCAAAGGACAGGGACAGAGAATTCAGTGGAAAGACTGTGAGAATTCTGCTCTCAGAGATCATTCCTGCTCACAGTATCCCTTGTAGAAAGGGGACATCATTGCAGGCAGCCTGGACGGAGCATGTGGGGTTGGTTGTCTAGGGAACCTGCTCAGGCTTTTTCATTCTTTCCTTACAAACAGGAAAACTTCTCCTGGGCCTGTGTGCAGGCAGAGCCCTGAGGAGAGCAGTTGGCACATGGTGCTGTGGGCTGGGACAGCCAGCTGCAGAGCTGAAGGGAAGAAGCCCCGCTGTGTCACAATGGCTCCTTGGCTTCATGTGCATCACCTGTGTCACCATGGTCTCCTTGATTCCATGAGGCCCCACTGTGTCACAATGGCTCCTTGGCTTCATGTGCATCACCTGTGTCACCATGGTCTCCTTGATTCCATGAGGCCCCACTGTGTCACAATGGCTCCTTGGCTTCATGTGCATCACCTGTGTCACCATGGTCTCCTTGATTCCATGAGGCCCCACTGGGTCACAATGGCTCCTTGGCTTCCATGTGGCCCCACTGTGTCACAATGGCCCCTTGCTTCCATAGGTTTTCTATTGTAACAATGGACTCCTTGGTTCTGTGAGCTACCCTGCTTTTTGCAGAGGTGTCTTTGGTTCCAACAAGGCCCTGCTTTGTCTCATGAGGAACACATTTCCATGTGGTTCCATGATTTCCCACGGTGTCCCCATGGAGCCTTGTTTCTAGGAGGTTCTGTAGTGTCACAATTGTCTCCTTGATGCCATGAGCCCCTGCAGTGTCACAATGGCTCCTTAGCTTCATGTGCATCACCTGTGTCACCATGGTCTCCTTGATGCCATGAGGCCCCACTCTGTCACAATGTCTCCTTAGCTTCATGTGCATCACCTGCAGTGTCACAATGGCTCCTTGCTTCCATGAGGAACACAAAAGCTTTGCATCAACACTGAGCAACAGCTGCTGAACACACCTGGGAGCATCTGCTTGCATCAAAAGAGGGCTTCAAGCAGAGAATGGCAGCAGCAGCTTCCATCTGCAACAGAGAGCCAGGCAAAGGACAGGGACAGAGAATTCAGTGGAAAGACTGCGAGAATTCTGCTCCCAGAGATCATTCCTGCTCACAGTGTCCCTTGTAGAAAGGGGACATCATTGCAGGCAGCCTGGACTGAGCATGTAGGGTTTGTTGTTGAGGAAGCCTGCTCAGGCTTTTTCATTCTTTCCTTACAAACAGGAAAATTTCTCTGGGCCTATGTGCAGGCAGAGCCCTGAGGAGAGCACTTGGCACATGGTGCTGTGGGCTGGGACAGCCAGCTGCAGAGCAGAAGGGAAGAAGCCCCGCTGTGTCACAATGGCTCCTTGGCTTCATGTGCATCACCTGTGTCACCATGGTCTCCTTGATTCCATGAGGCCCCACTGTGTCACAATGGCTCCTTGGCTTCATGTGCATCACCTGTGTCACCATGGTCTCCTTGATTCCATGAGGCCCCACTGTGTCACAATGGCTCCTTGGCTTCATGTGCATCACCTGTGTCACCATGGTCTCCTTGATTCCATGAGGCCCCGCTGGGTCACAATGGCTCCGTGGCTTCCATGTGGCCCCACTGGGTCACAATGGTCTCCTTGCTTCCATAGGTTTTCTATTGTAACAATGGACTCCTTGGTTCTGTGAGCTCCCCTGCTTTTTGCAGAGGTGTCTTTGGTTCCAACAAGGCCCTGCTGCGTCTCATGAGGAACACATTTCCATGTGGTTCCATGATTCCCCACGGTGTCACCATGGAGCCTTGTTTCTAGGAGGTTCTGTAGTGTCACAATTGTCTCCTTGATGCCATGAGCCCCTGCAGTGTCACAATGGCTCCTTGCTTCCATGAGGAACACAAAAGCTTTGCATCAACACTGAGCAACAGCTGCTGAACACACCTGGGAGCATCTGCTTGCATCAAAAGAGGGCTTCAAGCAGAGAATGGCAGCAGCAGCTTCCATCTGACACTGAGAGCCAGGGAAAGGACAGGGACAGAGAATTCTGTGGAAAGACTGCGAGAATTCTGCTCCCAGACATCATTCCTGCTCACAGTGTCCCTTGTAGAAAGGGGACATCATTGCAGGCAGCCTGGACTCAGCATGTGGGTTTGGTTGTCTAGGGAACCTGCTCAGGCTTTTTCATGCATTCCTTACAAACAGGAAAACTTCTCTGGGCCAGTGTCCAGGCAGAGCCCTGAGGAGAGCACGTGGCACATGGTGCTGTGGGCTGGGACAGCCAGCTGCAGAGCTCAAGGGAAGAAGCCCCACTGTGTCACAATGGCTCCTTGGCTTCATGTGCATCACCTGTGTCACCATGGTCTCCTTGATTCCATGAGGCCCCACTGTGTCACAATGGCTCCTTGACTTCATGTGCATCACCTGTGTCACCATGGTCTCCTTGATTCCATGAGGCCCCACTGGGTCACAATGGCTCCTTGGCTTCATGTGCATCACCTGTGTCACCATGGTCTCCTTGATTCCATGAGGCCCCACTGTGTCACAATGGCTCCTTGGCTTCATGTGCATCACCTGTGTCACCATGGTCTCCTTGATTCCATGAGGCCCCACTGGGTCACAATGGCTCCTTGGCTTCATGTGCATCACCTGTGTCACCATGGTCTCCTTGATTCCATGAGGCCCCACTGGGTCACAATGGCTCCGTGGCTTCCATGTGGCCCCACTGGGTCACAATGGTCTCCTTGCTTCCATAGGTTTTCTATTGTAACAATGGACTCCTTGGTTCTGTGAGCTACCTTGCTTTTTGCAGAGGTGTCTTTGGTTCCAACAAGGCCCTGCTGCGTCTCATGAGGAACACATTTCCATGTGGTTCCATGATTCCCCACGGTGTCATCATGGAGTCTTGTTTCTAGGAGGTTCTGTACTGTCACAATTGTCTCCTTGATGCCATGAGCCCCTGCAGTGTCACAATGGCTCCTTGCTTCCATGAGGAACACAAAAGCTTTGCATCAACACTGAGCAACAGCTGCTGAACACACCTGGGAGCATCTGCTTGCATCAAAAGAGGGCTTCAAGCTGAGAATGGCAGCAGCAGCTTCCATCTGACACTGAGAGCCAGGGAAAGGACAGGGACAGAGAATTCTGTGGAAAGACTGCGAGAATTCTGCTCCCAGACATCATTCCTGCTCACAGTGTCCCTTGTAGAAAGGGGACATCATTGCAGGCAGCCTGGACTCAGCATGTGGGTTTGGTTGTCTAGGGAACCTGCTCAGGCTTTTTCATGCATTCCTTACAAACAGGAAAACTTCTCTGGGCCAGTGTCCAGGCAGAGCCCTGAGGAGAGCACGTGGCACATGGTGCTGTGGGCTGGGACAGCCAGCTGCAGAGCTCAAGGGAAGAAGCCCCACTGTGTCACAATGGCTCCTTGGCTTCATGTGCATCACCTGTGTCACCATGGTCTCCTTGATTCCATGAGGCCCCACTGTGTCACAATGGCTCCTTGACTTCATGTGCATCACCTGTGTCACCATGGTCTCCTTGATTCCATGAGGCCCCACTGGGTCACAATGGCTCCTTGGCTTCATGTGCATCACCTGTGTCACCATGGTCTCCTTGATTCCATGAGGCCCCACTGTGTCACAATGGCTCCTTGGCTTCATGTGCATCACCTGTGTCACCATGGTCTCCTTGATTCCATGAGGCCCCACTGGGTCACAATGGCTCCTTGGCTTCATGTGCATCACCTGTGTCACCATGGTCTCCTTGATTCCATGAGGCCCCACTGGGTCACAATGGCTCCGTGGCTTCCATGTGGCCCCACTGGGTCACAATGGTCTCCTTGCTTCCATAGGTTTTCTATTGTAACAATGGACTCCTTGGTTCTGTGAGCTACCTTGCTTTTTGCAGAGGTGTCTTTGGTTCCAACAAGGCCCTGCTGCGTCTCATGAGGAACACATTTCCATGTGGTTCCATGATTCCCCACGGTGTCATCATGGAGTCTTGTTTCTAGGAGGTTCTGTACTGTCACAATTGTCTCCTTGATGCCATGAGCCCCTGCAGTGTCACAATGGCTCCTTGCTTCCATGAGGAACACAAAAGCTTTGCATCAACACTGAGCAACAGCTGCTGAACACACCTGGGAGCATCTGCTTGCATCAAACGATTGCTTCAAGCAGAGAATGGCAGCAGCAGCTTCCATCTGACACTGAGAGCCAGGCAAAGAACAGGGACAGAGAATTCCGTGGAAAGACTGCGAGAATTCTGCTCCCAGAGATCATTCCTGCTCACAGTGTCCCTTGTAGAAAGGGGACATCATTGCAGGCAGCCTGGACTGAGCATGTGGGTTTGGTTGTCTAGGGAACCTGCTCAGGCTTTTTCATTCTTTCCTTACAAACAGGAAAACTTCTCTGGGCCTGTGTGCAGGCAGAGCCCTGAGGAGAGCACTTGGCACATGGTGCTGTGGGCTGGGACAGCCAGCTGCAGAGCTGAAGGGAAGAAGCCCCACTGTGTCACAATGGCTCCTTGGCTTCATGTGCATCACCTGTGTCACCATGGTCTCCTTGATTCCATGAGGCCCCGCTGTGTCACAATGGCTCCTTGGCTTCATGTGCATCACCTGTGTCACCATGGTCTCCTTGATTCCATGAGGCCCCACTGGGTCACAATGGCTCCTTGGCTTCATGTGCATCACCTGTGTCACCATGGTCTCCTTGATTCCATGAGGCCCCACTGGGTCACAATGGCTCCTTGGCTTCATGTGCATCACCTGTGTCACCATGGTCTCCTTGATTCCATGAGGCCCCACTGGGTCACAATGGCTCCTTGGCTTCATGTGCATCACCTGTGTCACCATGGTCTCCTTGATTCCATGAGGCCCCACTGGGTCACAATGGCTCCTTGGCTTTCATGTGGCCCCACTGTGTCACAATTGTCTCCTTGCTTCCATAGGTTTTCTATTGTAACAATGGACTCCTTGGTTCTGTGAGCTACCCTGCTTTTTGCAGAGGTGTCTTTGGTTCCAACAAGGCCCATCTGTGTCTCAGTGCACCCTGGCTTCCATGCGCATCTGGAGTATCACAAAGACTCCTTGGTTCCACGAGGTCTTGCTGTGTCACAATGGATGCTGTGCTCCATGAGGCCCTCCAAAGTCATCATGGAGCCTTGATTCCATGTGCTTCCATTGTGTCCCAGGGATCGCCTTGGTTCCATCAGTTTCCTTAGTGGCACAATGCTCTCCATGCTTCCATGATTGCCCACAATGTCACAATGCTCTCCATGCTTCCATGAGGCCCTGCTTTGCCACAATGGTCCCCTTGTGTCCATGAGGCCCCGCTGTGTCCCAATGGACGGATGGTTCCATGAGGTTCCGTGCTGTCCCCATGGTCTTCTTGAATCCGCAGTGTAAAAATGGACCACTGCTTCCAGGCGGCATCTCTGTGTCACAAGGGGCTCCTTGATTCCAAGATTTTCCATGGTGTCACCATGGAGCCTTGTTTCTAGGAGGTTCTGTACTGTCACAATTGTCTCCTTGATCCCAGGAGCCCCTGCAGTGTCACAATGGCTCCTTAGCTTCATGTGCATCACCTGTGTCACCATGGTCTCCTTGATGCCATGAGGCCCCACTGTGTCACAATGTCTCCTTAGCTTCATGTGCATCACCTGCAGTGTCACAATGGCTCCTTGCTTCCATGAGGAACACAAAAGCTTTGCATCAACACTGAGCAACAGCTGCTGAACACACCTGGGAGCATCTGCTTGCATCAAAAGAGGGCTTCAAGCAGAGAATGGCAGCAGCAGCTTCCATCTGCAACAGAGAGCCAGGCAAAGGACAGGGACAGAGAATTCAGTGGAAAGACTGCGAGAATTCTGCTCCCAGAGATCATTCCTGCTCACAGTGTCCCTTGTAGAAAGGGGACATCATTGCAGGCAGCCTGGACTGAGCATGTAGGGTTTGTTGTTGAGGAAGCCTGCTCAGGCTTTTTCATTCTTTCCTTACAAACAGGAAAATTTCTCTGGGCCTATGTGCAGGCAGAGCCCTGAGGAGAGCACTTGGCACATGGTGCTGTGGACTGGGACAGCCAGCTGCAGAGCAGAAGGGAAGAAGCCCCGCTGTGTCACAATGGCTCCTTGGCTTCATGTGCATCACCTGTGTCACCATGGTCTCCTTGATTCCATGAGGCCCCACTGTGTCACAATGGCTCCTTGGCTTCATGTGCATCACCTGTGTCACCATGGTCTCCTTGATTCCATGAGGCCCCACTGTGTCACAATGGCTCCTTGGCTTCATGTGCATCACCTGTGTCACCATGGTCTCCTTGATTCCATGAGGCCCCGCTGTGTCCCAATGGACGGATGGTTCCATGAGGTTCTGTGCTGTCCCCATGGTCTTCTTGAATCCGCAGTGTAACAATGGACCACTGCTTCCAGGCGGCATCTCTGTGTCACAAGGGGCTCCTTGATTCCAAGATTTTCCATGGTGTCACCATGGAGCCTTGTTTCTAGGAGGTTCTGTACTGTCACAATTGTCTCCTTGATCCCAGGAGCCCCTGCAGTGTCACAATGGCTCCTTAGCTTCATGTGCATCACCTGTGTCACCATGGTCTCCTTGATGCCATGAGGCCCCACTGTGTCACAATGGCTCCTTAGCTTCATGTGCATCACCTGCAGTGTCACAATGGCTCCTTGCTTCCATGAGGAACACAAAAGCTTTGCATCAACACTGAGCAACAGCTGCTGAACACACCTGGGAGCATCTGCTTGCATCAAAAGAGGGCTTCAAGCAGAGAATGGCAGCAGCAGCTTCCATCTGCAACAGAGAGCCAGGCAAAGGACAGGGACAGAGAATTCAGTGGAAAGACTGCGAGAATTCTGCTCCCAGAGATCATTCCTGCTCACAGTGTCCCTTGTAGAAAGGGGACATCATTGCAGGCAGCCTGGACTGAGCATGTAGGGTTTGTTGTTGAGGAAGCCTGCTCAGGCTTTTTCATTCTTTCCTTACAAACAGGAAAACTTCTCTGGGCCTGTGTGCAGGCAGAGCCCTGAGGAGAGCACTTGGCACATGGTGCTGTGGGCTGGGACAGCCAGCTGCAGAGGTGAAGGGAAGAAGCCCCGCTGTGTCACAATGGCTCCTTGGCTTCATGTGCATCACCTGTGTCACCATGGTCTCCTTGATTCCATGAGGCCCCACTGGGTCACAATGGCTCCTTGGCCTCATGTGCATCACCTGTGTCACCATGGTCTCCTTGATTCCATGAGGCCCCACTGGGTCACAATGGCTCCTTGCTTCCATAGGTTTTCTATTGTAACAATGGACTCCTTGGTTCTGTGAGCTACCCTGCTTTTTGCACTGGTGTCTTTGGTTCCAACAAGGCCCTGCTGTGTCTCATGAGGAACACATTTCCATGTGGTTCCATGATTCCCCACGGTGTCACCATGGAGCCTTGTTTCTAGGAGGTTCTGTAGTGTCACAATTGTCTCCTTGATGCCATGAGCCCCTGCAGTGTCACAATGGCTCCTTGCTTCCATGAGGAACACAAAAGCTTTGCATCAACACTGAGCAACAGCTGCTGAACACACCTGGGAGCATCTGCTTGCATCAAAAGAGGGCTTCAAGCAGAGAATGGCAGCAGCAGCTTCCATCTGACACTGAGAGCCAGGGAAAGGACAGGGACAGAGAATTCCGTGGAAAGACTGCGAGAATTCTGCTCTCAGACATCATTCCTGCTCACAGTGTCCCTTGTAGAAAGGGGACATCATTGCAGGCAGCCTGGACTCAGCATGTGGGTTTGTTGTTTAGGAAAGCTGCTCAGGCTTTTCCATTCTTTCCTTACAAACAGGAAAACTTCTCTGGGCCTGTGTGCAGGCAGAGCCCTGAGGAAAGCACTTGGCACATGGTGCCTCGGTGTGGGACAGCCAGCTGCAGAGCTGAAGGGAAGAAGCCCCGCTGTATCACAATGGCTCCTTGGCTTCATGTGCATCACCTGTGTCACCATGGTCTCCTTGATTCCATGAGGCCCCACTGTGTCACAATGGCTCCTTGGCTTCATGTGCATCACCTGTGTCACCATGGTCTCCTTGATTCCATGAGGCCCCACTGGGTCACAATGGCTCCTTGGCTTCATGTGCATCACCTGTGTCACAATGGTCTCCTTGATTCCATGAGGCCCCACTTTGTCACAATGGCTCCGTGGCTTCCATGAGGTTTCGCAGTGTCACCATGCTCACCTTTGATCCACATTGTCATAATGGACAACTGCTTCCATGTGGCCCCACTGTGTCACAATAGCCCCTTGGTTCCATAGGTTTTCTAGAATGTAATGTATAATTTTCTACAATGTAACAATGGACTCCTTGGTTCTGTGAGCTACCCTGCTTTTTGCAGAGGTGTCCTTGGTTCCAACAAGGCCCCGCTGTGTCTCAGTGCACCCTGGCTTCCATGCGCATCTGGAGTATCACAAAGGCTCCTTGGTTCCACGAGGTCTTGCTGTGTCACAATGGATGCTGTGCTCCATGAGGCCCTCCAAAGTCATCATGGAGCCTTGATTCCATGTGCTTCCATTGTGTCCCAGGGATCGCCTTGGTTCCATCAGTTTCCTTAGTGGCACAATGCTCTCCATGCTTCCATGATTGCCCACAATGTCACAATGCTCTCCATGCTTCCATGAGGCCCTGCTTTGCCACAATGCTCCCCTTGTGTCCATGAGGCCCCGCTGTGTCCCAATGGACGGATGGTTCCATGAGGTTCCGTGCTGTCCCCATGGTCTTCTTGAATCCGCAGTGTAACAATGGACCACTGCTTCCAGGCGGCCTCTCTGTGTCACAAGGGGCTCCTTGATTCCAAGATTTGCCATGGTGTCACCATGGAGCCTTGTTTCTAGGAGGTTCTGTACTGTCACAATTGTCTCCTTGATCCCAGGAGCCCCTGCAGAGTCACAATGGCTCCTTAGCTTCATGTGCATCACCTGTGTCACCATGGTCTCCTTGATTCCATGAGGCCCCACTGGGTCACAATGGCTCCTTAGCTTCATGTGCATCACCTGCAGTGTCACAATGGCTCCTTGCTTCCATGAGGAACACAAAAGCTTTGCATCAACACTGAGCAACAGCTGCTGAACGCACCTGGGAGCATCTGCTTGCATCAAACGAGGGCTTCAAGCTGAGAATGGCAGCAGCAGCTTCCATCTGCAACAGAGAGCCAGGCAAAGGACAGGGACAGAGAATTCAGTGGAAAGACTGTGAGAATTCTGCTCTCAGAGATCATTCCTGCTCACAGTATCCCTTGTAGAAAGGGGACATCATTGCAGGCAGCCTGGACGGAGCATGTGGGGTTGGTTGTCTAGGGAACCTGCTCAGGCTTTTTCATTCTTTCCTTACAAACAGGAAAACTTCTCTGGGCCTGTGTGCAGGCAGAGCCCTGAGGAGAGCAGTTGGCACATGGTGCTGTGGGCTGGGACAGCCAGCTGCAGAGCTGAAGGGAAGAAGCCCCGCTGTGTCACAATGGCTCCTTGGCTTCATGTGCATCACCTGTGTCACCATGGTCTCCTTGATTCCATGAGGCCCCACTGTGTCACAATGGCTCCTTGGCTTCATGTGCATCACCTGTGTCACCATGGTCTCCTTGATTCCATGAGGCCCCACTGTGTCACAATGGCTCCTTGGCTTCATGTGCATCACCTGTGTCACCATGGTCTCCTTGATTCCATGAGGCCCCACTGGGTCACAATGGCTCCTTGGCTTCCATGTGGCCCCACTGTGTCACAATGGCCCCTTGCTTCCATAGGTTTTCTATTGTAACAATGGACTCCTTGGTTCTGTGAGCTACCCTGCTTTTTGCAGAGGTGTCTTTGGTTCCAACAAGGCCCTGCTTTGTCTCATGAGGAACACATTTCCATGTGGTTCCATGATTTCCCACGGTGTCCCCATGGAGCCTTGTTTCTAGGAGGTTCTGTAGTGTCACAATTGTCTCCTTGATGCCATGAGCCCCTGCAGTGTCACAATGGCTCCTTAGCTTCATGTGCATCACCTGTGTCACCATGGTCTCCTTGATGCCATGAGGCCCCACTGTGTCACAATGTCTCCTTAGCTTCATGTGCATCACCTGCAGTGTCACAATGGCTCCTTGCTTCCATGAGGAACACAAAAGCTTTGCATCAACACTGAGCAACAGCTGCTGAACACACCTGGGAGCATCTGCTTGCATCAAAAGAGGGCTTCAAGCAGAGAATGGCAGCAGCAGCTTCCATCTGCAACAGAGAGCCAGGCAAAGGACAGGGACAGAGAATTCAGTGGAAAGACTGCGAGAATTCTGCTCCCAGAGATCATTCCTGCTCACAGTGTCCCTTGTAGAAAGGGGACATCATTGCAGGCAGCCTGGACTGAGCATGTAGGGTTTGTTGTTGAGGAAGCCTGCTCAGGCTTTTTCATTCTTTCCTTACAAACAGGAAAATTTCTCTGGGCCTATGTGCAGGCAGAGCCCTGAGGAGAGCACTTGGCACATGGTGCTGTGGGCTGGGACAGCCAGCTGCAGAGCAGAAGGGAAGAAGCCCCGCTGTGTCACAATGGCTCCTTGGCTTCATGTGCATCACCTGTGTCACCATGGTCTCCTTGATTCCATGAGGCCCCACTGTGTCACAATGGCTCCTTGGCTTCATGTGCATCACCTGTGTCACCATGGTCTCCTTGATTCCATGAGGCCCCACTGTGTCACAATGGCTCCTTGGCTTCATGTGCATCACCTGTGTCACCATGGTCTCCTTGATTCCATGAGGCCCCACTTTGTCACAATGGCTCCGTGGCTTCCATGTGGCCCCACTGGGTCACAATGGTCTCCTTGCTTCCATAGGTTTTCTATTGTAACAATGGACTCCTTGGTTCTGTGAGCTCCCCTGCTTTTTGCAGAGGTGTCTTTGGTTCCAACAAGGCCCTGCTGCGTCTCATGAGGAACACATTTCCATGTGGTTCCATGATTCCCCACGGTGTCACCATGGAGCCTTGTTTCTAGGAGGTTCTGTAGTGTCACAATTGTCTCCTTGATGCCATGAGCCCCTGCAGTGTCACAATGGCTCCTTGCTTCCATGAGGAACACAAAAGCTTTGCATCAACACTGAGCAACAGCTGCTGAACACACCTGGGAGCATCTGCTTGCATCAAAAGAGGGCTTCAAGCTGAGAATGGCAGCAGCAGCTTCCATCTGACACTGAGAGCCAGGGAAAGGACAGGGACAGAGAATTCTGTGGAAAGACTGCGAGAATTCTGCTCCCAGACATCATTCCTGCTCACAGTGTCCCTTGTAGAAAGGGGACATCATTGCAGGCAGCCTGGACTCAGCATGTGGGTTTGGTTGTCTAGGGAACCTGCTCAGGCTTTTTCATGCATTCCTTACAAACAGGAAAACTTCTCTGGGCCAGTGTCCAGGCAGAGCCCTGAGGAGAGCACGTGGCACATGGTGCTGTGGGCTGGGACAGCCAGCTGCAGAGCTCAAGGGAAGAAGCCCCACTGTGTCACAATGGCTCCTTGGCTTCATGTGCATCACCTGTGTCACCATGGTCTCCTTGATTCCATGAGGCCCCACTGTGTCACAATGGCTCCTTGACTTCATGTGCATCACCTGTGTCACCATGGTCTCCTTGATTCCATGAGGCCCCACTGGGTCACAATGGCTCCTTGGCTTCATGTGCATCACCTGTGTCACCATGGTCTCCTTGATTCCATGAGGCCCCACTGTGTCACAATGGCTCCTTGGCTTCATGTGCATCACCTGTGTCACCATGGTCTCCTTGATTCCATGAGGCCCCACTGGGTCACAATGGCTCCTTGGCTTCATGTGCATCACCTGTGTCACCATGGTCTCCTTGATTCCATGAGGCCCCACTGGGTCACAATGGCTCCGTGGCTTCCATGTGGCCCCACTGGGTCACAATGGTCTCCTTGCTTCCATAGGTTTTCTATTGTAACAATGGACTCCTTGGTTCTGTGAGCTACCTTGCTTTTTGCAGAGGTGTCTTTGGTTCCAACAAGGCCCTGCTGCGTCTCATGAGGAACACATTTCCATGTGGTTCCATGATTCCCCACGGTGTCATCATGGAGTCTTGTTTCTAGGAGGTTCTGTAGTGTCACAATTGTCTCCTTGATGCCATGAGCCCCTGCAGTGTCACAATGGCTCCTTGCTTCCATGAGGAACACAAAAGCTTTGCATCAACACTGAGCAACAGCTGCTGAACACACCTGGGAGCACCTGCTTGCATCAAAAGAGGGCTTCAAGCAGAGAATGGCAGCAGCAGCTTCCATCCGCAACAGAGAGCCAGGCAAAGGACAGGGACAGAGAATTCAGTGGAAAGACTGCGAGAATTCTGCTCCCAGAGATCATTCCTGCTCACAGTGTCCCTTGTAGAAAGGGGACATCATTGCAGGCAGCCTGGACTGAGCATGTGGGTTTGGTTGTCTAGGGAACCTGCTCAGGCTTTTTCATTCTTTCCTTACAAACAGGAAAACTTCTCTGGGCCTGTGTGCAGGCAGAGCCCTGAGGAGAGCACTTGGCACATGGTGAGTCGGTGTGGGACAGCCAGCTGCAGAGTTGAAGGGAAGAAGCCCCGCTGTGTCACAATGGCTCCTTGACTTCATGTGCATCACCTGTGTCACCATGGTCTCCTTGATTCCATGAGGCCCCACTGGGTCACAATGGCTTCTTGGCTTCATGTGCATCACCTGTGTCACCATGGTCTCCTTGATTCCATGAGGCCCCACTGGGTCACAATGGCTCCTTGGCTTCATGTGCATCACCTGTGCCACCATGGTCTCCTTGATTCCATGAGGCCCCACTGGGTCACAATGGCTCCTTGGCTTTCATGTGGCCCCACTGTGTCACAATTGTCTCCTTGCTTCCATAGGTTTTCTATTGTAACAATGGACTCCTTGGTTCTGTGAGCTACCCTGCTTTTTGCAGAGGTGTCTTTGGTTCCAACAAGGCCCATCTGTGTCTCAGTGCACCCTGGCTTCCATGCGCATCTGGAGTATCACAAAGACTCCTTGGTTCCACGAGGTCTTGCTGTGTCACAATGGATGCTGTGCTCCATGAGGCCCTCCAAAGTCATCATGGAGCCTTGATTCCATGTGCTTCCATTGTGTCCCAGTGATCACCTTGGTTCCATCAGTTTCCTTAGTGGCACAATGCTCTCCATGCTTCCATGATTGCCCACAATGTCACAATGCTCTCCATGCTTCCATGAGGCCCTGCTTTGCCACAATGGTCCCCTTGTGTCCGTGAGGCCCCGCTGTGTCCCAATGGACGGATGGTTCCATGAGGTTCCGTGCTGTCCCCATGGTCTTCTTGAATCCGCAGTGTAACAATGGACCACTGCTTCCAGGCGGCATCTCTGTGTCACAAGGGGCTCCTTGATTCCAAGATTTTCCATGGTGTCACCATGGAGCCTTGTTTCTAGGAGGTTCTGTAGTGTCACAATTGTCTCCTTGATCCCATGAGCCCCTGCAGTGTCACAATGGCTCCTTGCTTCCATGAGGAACACAAAAGCTTTGCATCAACACTGAGCAACAGCTGCTGAACACACCTGGGAGCACCTGCTTGCATCAAAAGAGGGCTTCAAGCAGAGAATGGCAGCAGCAGCTTCCATCCGCAACAGAGAGCCAGGCAAAGGACAGGGACAGAGAATTCAGTGGAAAGACTGCGGGAATTCTGCTCTCAGAGATCATTCCTGCTCACAGTGTCCCTTGTAGAAAGGGGACATCATTGCAGGCAGCCTGGACTGAGTATGTGGGGTTGTTGTTGAGGAAGCCTGCTCAGGCTTTTCCATTCTTTCCTTACATCAGGAAAACTTCTCCTGGGCCTGTGTGCAGGCAGAGGCCTGAGGAGAGCAGATGGCACATAGTGCCGTGGGCTGGGACAGCCAGCTGCAGAGCTGAAGGGAAGAAGCCCCTTGAACCCCCTGTGTCACAATGGCTCCTTGGCTTCATGTGCATCACCTGTGTCACCATGGTCTCCTTGATTCCATGAGGCCCCACTGTGTCACAATGGCTCCTTGGCTTCATGTGCATCACCTGTGTCACCATGGTCTCCTTGATTCCATGAGCCCCCACTGTGTCACAATGGCTCCTTGGCTTCATGTGCATCACCTGCCTTACAATGGTCTCCTTGATTCCATGATTGCCCACAATGTCACAATGCTCTCCATGCTTCCATGAGGCCCTGCTTTGCCACAATGGTCCCCTTGTGTCCGTGAGGCCCCGCTGTGTCCCAATGGACGGATGGTTCCATGAGGTTCCGTGCTGTCCCCATGGTCTTCTTGAATCCGCAGTGTAACAATGGACCATTGCTTCCAGGCGGCCTCTCTGTGTCACAATGGGCTCCTTGATTCCATGATTCGCCACGGTGTCACCATGGAGCCTTGTTTCTAGGAGGTTCTGTAGTGTCACAATTGTCTCCTTGATGCCATGAGCCCCTGCAGTGTCACAATGGCTCCTTGCTTCCATGAGGAACACAAAAGCTTGGCATCAACACTGAGCAACAGCTGCTGAACACACCTGGGAGCATCTGCTTGCATCAAAAGAGGGCTTCAAGCAGAGAATGGCAGCAGCAGCTTCCATCCGCAACAGAGAGCCAGGCAAAGGACAGGGACAGAGAATTCCGTGGAAAGACTGCAAGAATTCTGCTCCCAGAGATCATTCCTGCTCACAGTGTCCCTTGTAGAAAGGGGACATCATTGCAGGCAGCCTGGACTGAGCATGTGGGTTTGGTTGTCTAGGGAACCTGCTCAGGCTTTTCCATTCTTTCCTTACAAACAGGAAAACTTCTCCTGGGCCTGTGTGCAGGCAGAGTCGTGAGGAGAGCAGTTGGCACATAGTGCTGTGGGCTGGGACAGCCAGCTGCAGAGCTGAAGGGAAGAAGCCCCGCTGTGTCACAATGGCTCCTTGGCTTCATGTGCATCACCTGTGTCACAATGGTCTCCTTGATTCCATGAGGCCCCACTGGGTCACAATGGCTCCTTGGCTTCATGTGCATCACCTGTGTCACCATGGTCTCCTTGATTCCATGAGGCCCCACTGTGTCACAATGGCTCCTTGGCTTCATGTGCATCACCTGTGTCACCATGGTCTCCTTGATTCCATGAGGCCCCACTGTGTCACAATGGCTCCTTGGCTTCATGTGCATCACCTGTGTCACCATGGTCTCCTTGATTCCATGAGGCCCCACTGGGTCACAATGGTCTCCTTGCTTCCATAGGTTTTCTATTGTAGCAATGGACTCCATGGTTCTGTGAGCTACCCTGCTTTTTGCAGAGGTGTCTTTGGTTCCAACAAGGCCCTGCTGCATCTCATGAGGAACACATTTCCATGTGGTTCCATGATTCCCCACGGTGTCATCATGGAGTCTTGTTTCTAGGAGGTTCTGTACTGTCACAATTGTCTCCTTGATGCCATGAGCCCCTGCAGTGTCAAAATGGCTCCTTGCTTCCATGAGGAACACAAAAGCTTTGCATCAACACTGAGCAACAGCTGCTGAACACACCTGGGAGCATCTGCTTGCATCAAACGAGGGCTTCAAGATGAGAAAGGCAGCAGCAGCTTCCATCTGCAACAGAGAGCCAGGCAAAGGGCAGGGACAGAGAATTCAGTGGAAAGACTGCGAAAATTCTGCTCCCAGAGATCATTCCTGCTCACAGTGTCCCTTGTAGAAAGGGGACATCATTGCAGGCAGCGTGGACTCAGCATGTGGGGTTTGTTTTTCAGGAAAGCTGCTCAGGCTTTTCCATTCTTTCCTTACAAACAGGAAAACTTCTCTGGGCCTGTGTGCAGGCAGAGCCCTGAGGAGAGCACTTAGCACATGGTGCCTCGGTGTGGGACAGCCAGCTGCAGAGCTGAAGGGAAGAAGCCCCGCTGTGTCACAATGGCTCCTTGGCTTCATGTGCATCACCTGTGTCACCATGGTCTCCTTGATTCCATGAGGCCCCACTGTGTCACAATGGCTCCTTGGCTTCATGTGCATCACCTGTGTCACCATGGTCTCCTTGATTCCATGAGGCCCCACTGTGTCACAATGGCTCCTTGGCTTCCATGTGGCCCCACTGTGTCACAATGGCCCCTTGCTTCCATAGGTTTTCTATTGTAACAATGGACTCCTTGGTTCTGTGAGCTACCCTGCTTTTTGCAGAGGTGTCTTTGGTTCCAACAAGGCCCTGCTGTGTCTCATCAGGAACACATTTCCATGTGGTTCCATGATTTCCCACGGTGTCCCCATGGAGCCTTGTTTCTAGGAGGTTCTGTAGTGTCACAATTGTCTCCTTGATCCCATGAGCCCCTGCAGTGTCACAATGGCTCCTTGCTTCCATGAGGAACACAAAAGCTTTGCATCAACACTGAGCAACAGCTGCTGAACGCACCTGGGAGCATCTGCTTGCATCAAAAGAGGGCTTCAAGCAGAGAATGGCAGCAGCAGCTTCCATCTGCAACAGAGAGCCAGGCAAAGGACAGGGACAGAGAATTCCGTGGAAAGACTGCGAGAATTCTGCTCCCAGACATCATTCCTGCTCACAGTGTCCCTTGTAGAAAGGGGACATCATTGCAGGCAGCCTGGACTGAGCATGTGGGTTTGGTTGTCTAGGGAACCTGCTCAGGCTTTTTCATTCTTTCCTTACAAACAGGAAAACTTCTCTGGGCCTGTGTGCAGGCAGAGCCCTGAGGAGAGCACTTGGCACATGGTGAGTCGGTGTGGGACAGCCAGCTGCAGAGCTGAAGGGAAGAAGCCCCGCTGTGTCACAATGGCTCCTTGACTTCATGTGCATCACCTGTGTCACCATGGTCTCCTTGATTCCATGAGGCCCCACTGGGTCACAATGGCTCCTTGGCTTCATGTGCATCACCTGTGTCACCATGGTCTCCTTGATTCCATGAGGCCCCACTGGGTCACAATGGCTCCTTGGCTTTCATGTGGCCCCACTGTGTCACAATTGTCTCCTTGCTTCCATAGGTTTTCTATTGTAACAATGGACTCCTTGGTTCTGTGAGCTACCCTGCTTTTTGCAGAGGTGTCTTTGGTTCCAACAAGGCCCCGCTGTGTCTCAGTGCAGCCTGGCTTCCATGCGCATCTGGAGTATCACAAAGACTCCTTGGTTCCACGAGGTCTTGCTGTGTCACAATGGATGCTGTGCTCCATGAGGCCCTCCAAAGTCATCATGGAGCCTTGATTCCATGTGCTTCCATTGTGTCCCAGGGATCGCCTTGGTTCCATCAGTTTCCTTAGTGGCACAATGCTCTCCATGCTTCCATGATTGCCCACAATGTCACAATGCTCTCCATGCTTCCATGAGGCCCTGCTTTGCCACAATGCTCCCCTTGTGTCCATGAGGCCCCGCTGTGTCCCAATGGACGGATGGTTCCATGAGGTTCCGTGCTGTCCCCATGGTCTTCTTGAATCCGCAGTGTAACAATGGACCACTGCTTCCAGGCGGCATCTCTGTGTCACAAGGGGCTCCTTGATTCCAAGATTTTCCATGGTGTCACCATGGAGCCTTGTTTCTAGGAGGTTCTGTACTGTCACAATTGTCTCCTTGATCCCAGGAGCCCCTGCAGTGTCACAATGGCTCCTTAGCTTCATGTGCATCACCTGTGTCACCATGGTCTCCTTGATGCCATGAGGCCCCACTGTGTCACAATGGCTCCTTAGCTTCATGTGCATCACCTGCAGTGTCACAATGGCTCCTTGCTTCCATGAGGAACACAAAAGCTTTGCATCAACACTGAGCAACAGCTGCTGAACACACCTGGGAGCATCTGCTTGCATCAAAAGAGGGCTTCAAGCAGAGAATGGCAGCAGCAGCTTCCATCTGCAACAGAGAGCCAGGCAAAGGACAGGGACAGAGAATTCAGTGGAAAGACTGCGAGAATTCTGCTCCCAGAGATCATTCCTGCTCACAGTGTCCCTTGTAGAAAGGGGACATCATTGCAGGCAGCCTGGACTGAGCATGTAGGGTTTGTTGTTGAGGAAGCCTGCTCAGGCTTTTTCATTCTTTCCTTACAAACAGGAAAATTTCTCTGGGCCTGTGTGCAGGCAGAGCCCTGAGGAGAGCACTTGGCACATGGTGCTGTGGGCTGGGACAGCCAGCTGCAGAGCAGAAGGGAAGAAGCCCCGCTGTGTCACAATGGCTCCTTGGCTTCATGTGCATCACCTGTGTCACCATGGTCTCCTTGATTCCATGAGGCCCCACTGTGTCACAATGGCTCCTTGGCTTCATGTGCATCACCTGTGTCACCATGGTCTCCTTGATTCCATGAGGCCCCACTGTGTCACAATGGCTCCTTGGCTTCATGTGCATCACCTGTGTCACCATGGTCTCCTTGATTCCATGAGGCCCCGCTGTGTCCCAATGGACGGATGGTTCCATGAGGTTCTGTGCTGTCCCCATGGTCTTCTTGAATCCGCAGTGTAACAATGGACCACTGCTTCCAGGCGGCATCTCTGTGTCACAAGGGGCTCCTTGATTCCAAGATTTTCCATGGTGTCACCATGGAGCCTTGTTTCTAGGAGGTTCTGTACTGTCACAATTGTCTCCTTGATCCCAGGAGCCCCTGCAGTGTCACAATGGCTCCTTAGCTTCATGTGCATCACCTGTGTCACCATGGTCTCCTTGATGCCATGAGGCCCCACTGTGTCACAATGGCTCCTTAGCTTCATGTGCATCACCTGCAGTGTCACAATGGCTCCTTGCTTCCATGAGGAACACAAAAGCTTTGCATCAACACTGAGCAACAGCTGCTGAACACACCTGGGAGCATCTGCTTGCATCAAAAGAGGGCTTCAAGCAGAGAATGGCAGCAGCAGCTTCCATCTGCAACAGAGAGCCAGGCAAAGGACAGGGACAGAGAATTCAGTGGAAAGACTGCGAGAATTCTGCTCCCAGAGATCATTCCTGCTCACAGTGTCCCTTGTAGAAAGGGGACATCATTGCAGGCAGCCTGGACTCAGCATGTAGGGTTTGTTGTTGAGGAAGCCTGCTCAGGCTTTTTCATTCTTTCCTTACAAACAGGAAAACTTCTCTGGGCCTGTGTGCAGGCAGAGCCCTGAGGAGAGCACTTGGCACATGGTGCTGTGGGCTGGGACAGCCAGCTGCAGAGCAGAAGGGAAGAAGCCCCGCTGTGTCACAATGGCTCCTTGGCTTCATGTGCATCACCTGTGTCACCATGGTCTCCTTGATTCCATGAGGCCCCACTGGGTCACAATGGCTCCTTGGCTTCATGTGCATCACCTGTGTCACCATGGTCTCCTTGATTCCATGAGGCCCCACTGGGTCACAATGGCTCCTTGCTTCCATAGGTTTTCTATTGTAACAATGGACTCCTTGGTTCTGTGAGCTACCCTGCTTTTTGCACTGGTGTCTTTGGTTCCAACAAGGCCCTGCTGTGTCTCATGAGGAACACATTTCCATGTGGTTCCATGATTCCCCACGGTGTCACCATGGAGCCTTGTTTCTAGGAGGTTCTGTACTGTCACAATTGTCTCCTTGATGCCATGAGCCCCTGCAGTGTCACAATGGCTCCTTGCTTCCATGAGGAACACAAAAGCTTTGCATCAACACTGAGCAACAGCTGCTGAACACACCTGGGAGCATCTGCTTGCATCAAAAGAGGGCTTCAAGCAGAGAATGGCAGCAGCAGCTTCCATCTGACACTGAGAGCCAGGGAAAGGACAGGGACAGAGAATTCCGTGGAAAGACTGCGAGAATTCTGCTCTCAGACATCATTCCTGCTCACAGTGTCCCTTGTAGAAAGGGGACATCATTGCAGGCAGCCTGGACTCAGCATGTGGGGTTTGTTGTTTAGGAAAGCTGCTCAGGCTTTTCCATTCTTTCCTTACAAACAGGAAAACTTCTCTGGGCCTGTGTGCAGGCAGAGCCCTGAGGAAAGCACTTGGCACATGGTGCCTCGGTGTGGGACAGCCAGCTGCAGAGCTGAAGGGAAGAAGCCCCGCTGTATCACAATGGCTCCTTGGCTTCATGTGCATCACCTGTGTCACCATGGTCTCCTTGATTCCATGAGGCCCCACTGTGTCACAATGGCTCCTTGGCTTCATGTGCATCACCTGTGTCACCATGGTCTCCTTGATTCCATGAGGCCCCACTGGGTCACAATGGCTCCTTGGCTTCATGTGCATCACCTGTGTCACAATGGTCTCCTTGATTCCATGAGGCCCCACTTTGTCACAATGGCTCCGTGGCTTCCATGAGGTTTCGCAGTGTCACCATGCTCACCTTTGATCCACATTGTCATAATGGACAACTGCTTCCATGTGGCCCCACTGTGTCACAATAGCCCCTTGGTTCCATAGGTTTTCTAGAATGTAATGTATAATTTTCTACAATGTAACAATGGACTCCTTGGTTCTGTGAGCTACCCTGCTTTTTGCAGAGGTGTCCTTGGTTCCAACAAGGCCCCGCTGTGTCTCAGTGCACCCTGGCTTCCATGCGCATCTGGAGTATCACAAAGGCTCCTTGGTTCCACGAGGTCTTGCTGTGTCACAATGGATGCTGTGCTCCATGAGGCCCTCCAAAGTCATCATGGAGCCTTGATTCCATGTGCTTCCATTGTGTCCCAGGGATCGCCTTGGTTCCATCAGTTTCCTTAGTGGCACAATGCTCTCCATGCTTCCATGATTGCCCACAATGTCACAATGCTCTCCATGCTTCCATGAGGCCCTGCTTTGCCACAATGGTCCCCTTGTGTCCATGAGGCCCCGCTGTGTCCCAATGGACGGATGGTTCCATGAGGTTCCGTGCTGTCCCCATGGTCTTCTTGAATCCGCAGTGTAACAATGGACCACTGCTTCCAGGCGGCCTCTCTGTGTCACAAGGGGCTCCTTGATTCCAAGGTTTGCCATGGTGTCACCATGGAGCCTTGTTTCTAGGAGGTTCTGTACTGTCACAATTGTCTCCTTGATGCCATGAGCCCCTGCAGAGTCACAATGGCTCCTTAGCTTCATGTGCATCACCTGTGTCACCGTGGTCTCCTTGATTCCATGAGGCCCCACTGGGTCACAAAGGCTCCTTGGCTTCATGTGCATCACCTGCAGTGTCACAATGGCTCCTTGCTTCCATGAGGAACACAAAAGCTTTGCATCAACACTGAGCAACAGCTGCTGAACGCACCTGGGAGCATCTGCTTGCATCAAACGAGGGCTTCAAGCTGAGAATGGCAGCAGCAGCTTCCATCTGCAACAGAGAGCCAGGCAAAGGACAGGGACAGAGAATTCAGTGGAAAGACTGTGAGAATTCTGCTCTCAGAGATCATTCCTGCTCACAGTATCCCTTGTAGAAAGGGGACATCATTGCAGGCAGCCTGGACGGAGCATGTGGGGTTGGTTGTCTAGGGAACCTGCTCAGGCTTTTTCATTCTTTCCTTACAAACAGGAAAACTTCTCCTGGGCCTGTGTGCAGGCAGAGCCCTGAGGAGAGCAGTTGGCACATGGTGCTGTGGGCTGGGACAGCCAGCTGCAGAGCTGAAGGGAAGAAGCCCCGCTGTGTCACAATGGCTCCTTGGCTTCATGTGCATCACCTGTGTCACCATGGTCTCCTTGATTCCATGAGGCCCCACTGTGTCACAATGGCTCCTTGGCTTCATGTGCATCACCTGTGTCACCATGGTCTCCTTGATTCCATGAGGCCCCACTGTGTCACAATGGCTCCTTGGCTTCATGTGCATCACCTGTGTCACCATGGTCTCCTTGATTCCATGAGGCCCCACTGGGTCACAATGGCTCCTTGGCTTCCATGTGGCCCCACTGTGTCACAATGGCCCCTTGCTTCCATAGGTTTTCTATTGTAACAATGGACTCCTTGGTTCTGTGAGCTACCCTGCTTTTTGCAGAGGTGTCTTTGGTTCCAACAAGGCCCTGCTTTGTCTCATGAGGAACACATTTCCATGTGGTTCCATGATTTCCCACGGTGTCCCCATGGAGCCTTGTTTCTAGGAGGTTCTGTAGTGTCACAATTGTCTCCTTGATGCCATGAGCCCCTGCAGTGTCACAATGGCTCCTTGCTTCCATGAGGAACACAAAAGCTTTGCATCGACACTGAGCAACAGCTGCTGAACGCACCTGGGAGCATCTGCTTGCATCAAAAGAGGGCTTCAAGCAGAGAATGGCAGCAGCAGCTTCCATCTGCAACAGAGAGCCAGGCAAAGGACAGGGACAGAGAATTCCGTGGAAAGACTGCGAGAATTCTGCTCCCAGACATCATTCCTGCTCACAGTGTCCCTTGTAGAAAGGGGACATCATTGCAGGCAGCCTGGACTGAGCATGTGGGTTTGGTTGTCTAGGGAACCTGCTCAGGCTTTTTCATTCTTTCCTTACAAACAGGAAAACTTCTCTGGGCCTGTGTGCAGGCAGAGCCCTGAGGAGAGCACTTGGCACATGGTGAGTCGGTGTGGGACAGCCAGCTGCAGAGCTGAAGGGAAGAAGCCCCGCTGTGTCACAATGGCTCCTTGACTTCATGTGCATCACCTGTGTCACCATGGTCTCCTTGATTCCATGAGGCCCCACTGGGTCACAATGGCTCCTTGGCTTCATGTGCATCACCTGTGTCACCATGGTCTCCTTGACTCCATGAGGCCCCACTGGGTCACAATGGCTCCTTGGCTTTCATGTGGCCCCACTGTGTCACAATTGTCTCCTTGCTTCCATAGGTTTTCTATTGTAACAATGGACTCCTTGGTTCTGTGAGCTACCCTGCTTTTTGCTGAGGTGTCTTTGGTTCCAACAAGGCCCATCTGTGTCTCAGTGCACCCTGGCTTCCATGCGCATCTGGAGTATCACAAAGACTCCTTGGTTCCACGAGGTCTTGCTGTGTCACAATGGATGCTGTGCTCCATGAGGCCCTCCAAAGTCATCATGGAGCCTTGATTCCATGTGCTTCCATTGTGTCCCAGGGATCGCCTTGGTTCCATCAGTTTCCTTAGTGGCACAATGCTCTCCATGCTTCCATGATTGCCCACAATGTCACAATGCTCTCCATGCTTCCATGAGGCCCTGCTTTGCCACAATGCTCCCCTTGTGTCCATGAGGCCCCGCTGTGTCCCAATGGACGGATGGTTCCATGAGGTTCCGTGCTGTCCCCATGGTCTTCTTGAATCCGCAGTGTAACAATGGACCACTGCTTCCAGGCGGCATCTCTGTGTCACAAGGGGCTCCTTGATTCCAAGATTTTCCATGGTGTCACCATGGAGCCTTGTTTCTAGGAGGTTCTGTACTGTCACAATTGTCTCCTTGATCCCAGGAGCCCCTGCAGTGTCACAATGGCTCCTTAGCTTCATGTGCATCACCTGTGTCACCATGGTCTCCTTGATGCCATGAGGCCCCACTGTGTCACAATGTCTCCTTAGCTTCATGTGCATCACCTGCAGTGTCACAATGGCTCCTTGCTTCCATGAGGAACACAAAAGCTTTGCATCAACACTGAGCAACAGCTGCTGAACACACCTGGGAGCATCTGCTTGCATCAAAAGAGGGCTTCAAGCAGAGAATGGCAGCAGCAGCTTCCATCTGCAACAGAGAGCCAGGCAAAGGACAGGGACAGAGAATTCCGTGGAAAGACTGCGAGAATTCTGCTCCCAGAGATCATTCCTGCTCACAGTGTCCCTTGTAGAAAGGGGACATCATTGCAGGCAGCCTGGACTGAGCATGTAGGGTTTGTTGTTGAGGAAGCCTGCTCAGGCTTTTTCATTCTTTCCTTACAAACAGGAAAACTTCTCTGGGCCTATGTGCAGGCAGAGCCCTGAGGAGAGCAGTTGGCACATGGTGCCTAGGGCTGGGACAGCCAGCTGCAGAGCTGAAGGGAAGAAGCCCCGCTGTGTCACAATGGCTCCTTGGCTTCATGTGCATCACCTGTGTCACCATGGTCTCCTTGATTCCATGAGGCCCCACTGTGTCACAATGGCTCCTTGGCTTCATGTGCATCACCTGTGTCACCATGGTCTCCTTGATTCCATGAGGCCCCACTGTGTCACAATGGCTCCTTGGCTTCATGTGCATCACCTGTGTCACCATGGTCTCCTTGATTCCATGAGGCCCCACTGGGTCACAATGGCTCCGTGGCTTCCATGTGGCCCCACTGGGTCACAATGGTCTCCTTGCTTCCATAGGTTTTCTATTGTAACAATGGACTCCTTGGTTCTGTGAGCTACCCTGCTTTTTGCAGAGGTGTCTTTGGTTCCAACAAGGCCCTGCTGTGTCTCATGAGGAACACATTTCCATGTGGTTCCATGATTCCCCACGGTGTCACCATGGAGCCTTGTTTCTAGGAGGTTCTGTAGTGTCACAATTGTCTCCTTGATGCCATGAGCCCCTGCAGTGTCACAATGGCTCCTTGCTTCCATGAGGAACACAAAAGCTTTGCATCAACACTGAGCAACAGCTGCTGAACACACCTGGGAGCATCTGCTTGCATCAAAAGAGGGCTTCAAGCTGAGAATGGCACCAGCAGCTTCCATCTGACACTGAGAGCCAGGGAAAGGACAGGGACAGAGAATCCTGTGGAAAGACTGCGAGAATTCTGCTCCCAGACATCATTCCTGCTCACAGTGTCCCTTGTAGAAAGGGGACATCATTGCAGGCAGCCTGGACTCAGCATGTGGGTTTGGTTGTCTAGGGAACCTGCTCAGGCTTTTTCATGCATTCCTTACAAACAGGAAAACTTCTCTGGGCCAGTGTCCAGGCAGAGCCCTGAGGAGAGCACGTGGCACATGGTGCTGTGGGCTGGGACAGCCAGCTGCAGAGCTCAAGGGAAGAAGCCCCACTGTGTCACAATGGCTCCTTGGCTTCATGTGCATCACCTGTGTCACCATGGTCTCCTTGATTCCATGAGGCCCCACTGTGTCACAATGGCTCCTTGACTTCATGTGCATCACCTGTGTCACCATGGTCTCCTTGATTCCATGAGGCCCCACTGGGTCACAATGGCTCCTTGGCTTCATGTGCATCACCTGTGTCACCATGGTCTCCTTGATTCCATGAGGCCCCACTGTGTCACAATGGCTCCTTGGCTTCATGTGCATCACCTGTGTCACCATGGTCTCCTTGATTCCATGAGGCCCCACTGGGTCACAATGGCTCCTTGGCTTCATGTGCATCACCTGTGTCACCATGGTCTCCTTGATTCCATGAGGCCCCACTGGGTCACAATGGCTCCGTGGCTTCCATGTGGCCCCACTGGGTCACAATGGTCTCCTTGCTTCCATAGGTTTTCTATTGTAACAATGGACTCCTTGGTTCTGTGAGCTACCTTGCTTTTTGCAGAGGTGTCTTTGGTTCCAACAAGGCCCTGCTGCGTCTCATGAGGAACACATTTCCATGTGGTTCCATGATTCCCCACGGTGTCATCATGGAGTCTTGTTTCTAGGAGGTTCTGTACTGTCACAATTGTCTCCTTGATGCCATGAGCCCCTGCAGTGTCACAATGGCTCCTTGCTTCCATGAGGAACACAAAAGCTTTGCATCAACACTGAGCAACAGCTGCTGAACACACCTGGGAGCATCTGCTTGCATCAAACGATTGCTTCAAGCAGAGAATGGCAGCAGCAGCTTCCATCTGACACTGAGAGCCAGGCAAAGAACAGGGACAGAGAATTCCGTGGAAAGACTGCGAGAATTCTGCTCCCAGAGATCATTCCTGCTCACAGTGTCCCTTGTAGAAAGGGGACATCATTGCAGGCAGCCTGGACTGAGCATGTGGGTTTGGTTGTCTAGGGAACCTGCTCAGGCTTTTTCATGCATTCCTTACAAACAGGAAAACTTCTCTGGGCCTGTGTGCAGGCAGAGCCCTGAGGAGAGCACTTGGCACATGGTGCTGTGGGCTGGGACAGCCAGCTGCAGAGCTGAAGGGAAGAAGCCCCACTGTGTCACAATGGCTCCTTGGCTTCATGTGCATCACCTGTGTCACCATGGTCTCCTTGATTCCATGAGGCCCCACTGTGTCACAATGGCTCCTTGGCTTCATGTGCATCACCTGTGTCACCATGGTCTCCTTGATTCCATGAGGCCCCACTGGGTCACAATGGCTCCTTGGCTTCATGTGCATCACCTGTGTCACCATGGTCTCCTTGATTCCATGAGGCCCCACTGGGTCACAATGGCTCCTTGGCTTCATGTGCATCACCTGTGTCACCATGGTCTCCTTGATTCCATGAGGCCCCACTGTGTCACAATGGCTCCTTGGCTTCATGTGCATCACCTGTGTCACCATGGTCTCCTTGATTCCATGAGGCCCTGCTGTGTCACAATGGCTCCTTGGCTTCATGTGCATCACCTGTGTCACAATGGTCTCCTTGATTCCATGAGGCCCCGCTGGGTCACAATGGCTCCTTGGCTTCATGTGCATCACCTGTGTCACAATGGTCTCCTTGATTCCATGAGCCCCCACTGTGTCACAATGGCCCCTTGGCTTCATGTGCATCACCTGTGTCACCATGGTCTCCTTGATTCCATGAGGCCCCGCTGTGTCACAATGGCTCCTTGGCTTCATGTGCATCACCTGTGTCACCATGGTCTCCTTGATTCCATGAGGCCCCACTGTGTCACAATGGCTCCTTGGCTTCATGTGCATCACCTGTGTCACCATGGTCTCCTTGATTCCATGAGGCCCCACTGTGTCACAATGGCTCCTTGGCTTCATGTGCATCACCTGTGTCACCATGTCTCCTTGATTCCATGAGGCCCCACTGGGTCACAATGGCTCCTTGGCTTCATGTGCATCACCTGTGTCACCATGGTCTCCTTGATTCCATGAGGCCCCACTGGGTCACAATGGCTCCTTGCTTCCATAGGTTTTCTATTGTAACAATGGACTCCTTGGTTCTGTGAGCTACCCTGCTTTTTGCACTGGTGTCTTTGGTTCCAACAAGGCCCTGCTGTGTCTCATCAGGAACACATTTCCATGTGGTTCCATGATTCGCCACGGTGTCACCATGGAGCCTTGTTTCTAGGAGGTTCTGAAGTGTCACAATTGTCTCCTTGATGCCATGAGCCCCTGCAGTGTCACAATGGCTCCTTGCTTCCATGAGGAACACAAAAGCTTTGCATCAACACTCAGCAACAGCTGCTGAACACACCTGGGAGCATCTGCTTGCATCAAAAGAGGGCTTCAAGCAGAGAATGGCAGCAGCAGCTTCCATCTGACAGAGAGCCAGGCAAAGGACAGGGACAGAGAATTCCGTGGAAAGACTGCGAGAATTCTGCTCCCAGACATCATTCCTGCTCACAGTGTCCCTTGTAGAAAGGGGACATCATTGCAGGCAGCCTGGACTCAGCATGTGGGGTTTGTTGTTTAGGAAAGCTGCTCAGGCTTTTCCATTCTTTCCTTACAAACAGGAAAACTTCTCTGGGCCTGTGTGCAGGCAGAGCCCTGAGGAAAGCACTTGGCACATGGTGCCTCGGTGTGGGACAGCCAGCTGCAGAGCTGAAGGGAAGAAGCCCCGCTGTATCACAATGGCTCCTTGGCTTCATGTGCATCACCTGTGTCACCATGGTCTCCTTGATTCCATGAGGCCCCACTGTGTCACAATGGCTCCTTGGCTTCATGTGCATCACCTGTGTCACCATGGTCTCCTTGATTCCATGAGGCCCCACTGGGTCACAATGGCTCCTTGGCTTCATGTGCATCACCTGTGTCACAATGGTCTCCTTGATTCCATGAGGCCCCACTTTGTCACAATGGCTCCTTGCTTCCATGAGGTTTCGCAGTGTCACCATGCTCACCTTTGATCCACATTGTCATAATGGACAACTGCTTCCATGTGGCCCCACTGTGTCACAATAGCCCCTTGGTTCCATAGGTTTTCTAGAATGTAATGTATAATTTTCTACAATGTAACAATGGACTCCTTGGTTCTGTGAGCTACCCTGCTTTTTGCAGAGGTGTCCTTGGTTCCAACAAGGCCCCGCTGTGTCTCAGTGCACCCTGGCTTCCATGCGCATCTGGAGTATCACAAAGGCTCCTTGGTTCCACGAGGTCTTGCTGTGTCACAATGGATGCTGTGCTCCATGAGGCCCTCCAAAGTCATCATGGAGCCTTGATTCCATGTGCTTCCATTGTGTCCCAGGGATCGCCTTGGTTCCATCAGTTTCCTTAGTGGCACAATGCTCTCCATGCTTCCATGATTGCCCACAATGTCACAATGCTCTCCATGCTTCCATGAGGCCCTGCTTTGCCACAATGGTCCCCTTGTGTCCATGAGGCCCCGCTGTGTCCCAATGGACGGATGGTTCCATGAGGTTCCGTGCTGTCCCCATGGTCTTCTTGAATCCGCAGTATAACAATGGACCACTGCTTCCAGGCGGCCTCTCTGTGTCACAAGGGGCTCCTTGATTCCAAGATTTGCCATGGTGTCACCATGGAGCCTTGTTTCTAGGAGGTTCTGTACTGTCACAATTGTCTCCTTGATCCCAGGAGCCCCTGCAGAGTCACAATGGCTCCTTAGCTTCATGTGCATCACCTGTGTCACCATGGTCTCCTTGATTCCATGAGGCCCCACTGTGTCACAATGGCTCCTTAGCTTCATGTGCATCACCTGCAGTGTCACAATGGCTCCTTGCTTCCATGAGGAACACAAAAGCTTTGCATCAACACTGAGCAACAGCTGCTGAACGCACCTGGGAGCATCTGCTTGCATCAAACGGGGGCTTCAAGCTGAGAATGGCAGCAGCAGCTTCCATCTGCAACAGAGAGCCAGGCAAAGGACAGGGACAGAGAATTCAGTGGAAAGACTGTGAGAATTCTGCTCCCAGAGATCATTCCTGCTCACAGTATCCCTTGTAGAAAGGGGACATCATTGCAGGCAGCCTGGACTCAGCATGTGGGTTTGGTTGTCTAGGGAACCTGCTCAGGCTTTTTCATTCTTTCCTTACAAACAGGAAAACTTCTCCTGGGCCTGTGTGCAGGCAGAGCCCTGAGGAGAGCAGTTGGCACATGGTGCTGTGGGCTGGGACAGCCAGCTGCAGAGCTGAAGGGAAGAAGCCCCGCTGTGTCACAATGGCTCCTTGGCTTCATGTGCATCACCTGTGTCACCATGGTCTCCTTGATTCCATGAGGCCCCACTGTCTCACAATGGCTCCTTGGCTTCATGTGCATCACCTGTGTCACCATGGTCTCCTTGATTCCATGAGGCCCCACTGGGTCACAATGGCTCCTTGGCTTCATGTGCATCACCTGTGTCACCATGGTCTCCTTGATTCCATGAGGCCCCACTGGGTCACAATGGCTCCGTGGCTTCCATGTGGCCCCACTGGGTCACAATGGTGTCCTTGCTTCCATAGGTTTTCTATTGTAACAATGGACTCCTTGGTTCTGTGAGCTACCCTGCTTTTTGCAGAGGTGTCTTTGGTTCCAACAAGGCCCTGCTGCGTCTCATGAGGGACACATTTCCATGTGGTTCCATGATTCGCCACGGTGTCACCATGGAGCCTTGTTTCTAGGAGGTTCTGTAGTGTCACAATTGTCTCCTTGATCCCATGAGCCCCTGCAGTGTCACAATGGCTCCTTGCTTCCATGAGGAACACAAAAGCTTTGCATCAACACTGAGCAACAGCTGCTGAACACACCTGGGAGCATCTGCTTGCATCAAACGAGGGCTTCAAGCAGAGAATGGCAGCAGCAGCTTCCATCTGCAACAGAGAGCCAGGCAAGAGACAGGGACAGAGAATTCTGTGGAAAGACTGCGAGAATTCTGCTCCCAGACATCATTCCTGCTCACAGTGTCCCTTGTAGAAAGGGGACATCATTGCAGGCAGCCTGGACTGAGCATGTGGGTTTGGTTGTCTAGGGAACCTGCTCAGGCTTTTTCATGCATTCCTTACAAACAGGAAAACTTCTCTGGGCCAGTGTGCAGGCAGAGCCCTGAGGAGAGCACGTGGCACATGGTGCTGTGGGCTGGGACAGCCAGCTGCAGAGCTCAAGGGAAGAAGCCCCACAGTGTCACAATGGCTCCTTGGCTTCATGTGCATCACCTGTGTCACCATGGTCTCCTTGATTCCATGAGGCCCCACTGTGTCACAATGGCTCCTTGACTTCATGTGCATCACCTGTGTCACCATGGTCTCCTTGATTCCATGAGGCCCCACTGTGTCACAATGGCTCCTTGGCTTCATGTGCATCACCTGTGTCACCATGGTCTCCTTGATTCCATGAGGCCCCACTGGGTCACAATGGCTCCGTGGCTTCCATGTGCCCCCACTGGGTCACAATGGTCTCCTTGCTTCCATAGGTTTTCTATTGTAACAATGGACTCCTTGGTTCTGTGAGCTACCTTGCTTTTTGCAGAGGTGTCTTTGGTTCCAACAGGGCCCTGCTGCGTCTCATGAGGAACACATTTCCATGTGGTTCCATGATTCGCCACGGTGTCATCATGGAGTCTTGTTTCTAGGAGGTTCTGTAGTGTCACAATTGTCTCCTTGATGCCATGAGCCCCTGCAGTGTCACAATGGCTCCTTGCTTCCATGAGGAACACAAAAGCTTTGCATCAACACTGAGCAACAGCTGCTGAACACACCTGGGAGCATCTGCTTGCATCAAACGATTGCTTCAAGCAGAGAATGGCAGCAGCAGCTTCCATCTGCAACAGAGAGCCAGGCAAAGGACAGGGACAGAGAATTCCGTGGAAAGACTGCGAGAATTCTGCTCCCAGAGATCATTCCTGCTCACAGTGTCCCTTGTAGAAAGGGGACATCATTGCAGGCAGCTTGGACTGAGCATGTGGGTTTGGTTGTCTAGGGAACCTGCTCAGGCTTTTTCATTCTTTCCTTACAAACAGGAAAACTTCTCCTGGGCCTGTGTGCAGGCAGAGCCCTGAGGAGAGCAGTTGGCACATGGTGCTGTGGGCTGGGACAGCCAGCTGCAGAGCTGAAGGGAAGAAGCCCCGCTGTGTCACAATGGCTCCTTGGCTTCATGTGCATCACCTATGTCACCATGGTCTCCTTGATTCCATGAGGCCCCGCTGTGTCACAATGGCTCCTTGGCTTCATGTGCATCACCTGTGTCACCATGGTCTTCTTGATTCCATGAGGCCCCACTGTCTCACAATGGCTCCTTGGCTTCATGTGCATCACCTGTGTCACAATGGTCTCCTTGATTCCATGAGGCCCCACTGGGTCACAATGGCTCCTTGGCTTCATGTGCATCACCTGTGTCACCATGGTCTCCTTGATTCCATGAGGCCCCACTGTGTCACAATGGCTCCTTGGCTTCATGTGCATCACCTGTGTCACCATGGTCTCCTTGATTCCATGAGGCCCCGCTGTGTCACAATGGCTCCTTGGCTTCATGTGCATCACCTGTGTCACAATGGTCTCCTTGATTCCATGAGGCCCCACTGTGTCACAATGGCTCCTTGGCTTCACGTGCTTCACCTGTGTCACAATGGTCTCCTTGATTCCATGAGCCCCCACTGTGTCACAATGGCTCCTTGGCTTCATGTGCATCACCTGTGTCACCATGGTCTCCTTGATTCCATGAGGCCCCACTGTGTCACAATGGCTCCTTGGCTTCATGTGCATCACCTGTGTCACCATGGTCTCCTTGATTCCATGAGCCCCCACTGTGTCACAATGGCTCCTTGGCTTCATGTGCATCACCTGTGTCACCATGGTCTCCTTGATTCCATGAGGCCCCGCTGTGTCACAATGGCTCCTTGGCTTCATGTGCATCACCTGTGTCACCATGGTCTCCTTGATTCCATGAGGCCCCACTGTGTCACAATGGCTCCTTGGCTTCATGTGCATCACCTGTGTCACCATGGTCTCCTTGATTCCATGAGGCCCCACTGGGTCACAATGGCTCCTTGGCTTCATGTGCATCACCTGTGTCACCATGGTCTCCTTGATTCCATGAGCCCCCACTGTGTCACAATGGCTCCTTGGCTTCATGTGCATCACCTGTGTCACCATGGTCTCCTTGATTCCATGAGGCCCCACTGGGTCACAATGGCTCCGTGGCTTCCATGTGGCCCCACTGTGTCACAATGGCCCCTTGCTTCCATAGGTTTTCTATTGTAACAATGGACTCCTTGGTTCTGTGAGCTACTCTGCTTTTTGCAGAGGTGTCTTTGGTTCCAACAAGGCCCTGCTGTGTCTCATCAGGAACACATTTCCATGTGGTTCCATGATTCGGTGTCACCATGGAGCCTTGTTTCTAGGAGGTTCTGTACTGTCACAATTGTCTCCTTGATGCCATGAGCCCCTGCAGTGTCACAATGGCTCCTTGCTTCCATGAGGAACACAAAAGCTTTGCATCAACACTGAGCAACAGCTGCTGAACACACCTGGGAGCATCTGCTTGCATCAAAAGAGGGCTTCAAGCAGAGAATGGCAGCAGCAGCTTCCATCTGACAGAGAGCCAGGGAAAGGACAGGGACAGAGAATTCCGTGGAAAGACTGCGAGAATTCTGCTCCCAGACATCATTCCTGCTCACAGTGTCCCTTGTAGAAAGGGGACATCATTGCAGGCAGCCTGGACTCAGCATGTGGGGTTTGTTGTTTAGGAAAGCTGCTCAGGCTTTTCCATTCTTTCCTTACAAACAGGAAAACTTCTCTGGGCCTGTGTGCAGGCAGAGCCCTGAGGAAAGCACTTGGCACATGGTGCCTCGGTGTGGGACAGCCAGCTGCAGAGCTGAAGGGAAGAAGCCCCGCTGTATCACAATGGCTCCTTGGCTTCATGTGCATCACCTGTGTCACCATGGTCTCCTTGATTCCATGAGGCCTCACTGTGTCACAATGGCTCCTTGGCTTCATGTGCATCACCTGTGTCACCATGGTCTCCTTGATTCCATGAGGCCCCACTGGGTCACAATGGCTCCTTGGCTTCATGTGCATCACCTGTGTCACAATGGTCTCCTTGATTCCATGAGGCCCCACTTTGTCACAATGGCTCCTTGCTTCCATGAGGTTTCGCAGTGTCACCATGCTCACCTTTGATCCACATTGTCATAATGGACAACTGCTTCCATGTGGCCCCACTGTGTCACAATAGCCCCTTGGTTCCATAGGTTTTCTAGAATGTAATGTATAATTTTCTACAATGTAACAATGGACTCCTTGGTTCTGTGAGCTACCCTGCTTTTTGCAGAGGTGTCCTTGGTTCCAACAAGGCCCCGCTGTGTCTCAGTGCACCCTGGCTTCCATGCGCATCTGGAGTATCACAAAGGCTCCTTGGTTCCACGAGGTCTTGCTGTGTCACAATGGATGCTGTGCTCCATGAGGCCCTCCAAAGTCATCATGGAGCCTTGATTCCATGTGCTTCCATTGTGTCCCAGGGATCGCCTTGGTTCCATCAGTTTCCTTAGTGGCACAATGCTCTCCATGCTTCCATGATTGCCCACAATGTCACAATGCTCTCCATGCTTCCATGAGGCCCTGCTTTGCCACAATGCTCCCCTTGTGTCCATGAGGCCCCGCTGTGTCCCAATGGACGGATGGTTCCATGAGGTTCCGTGCTGTCCCCATGGTCTTCTTGAATCCGCAGTGTAACAATGGACCACTGCTTCCAGGCGGCCTCTCTGTGTCACAAGGGGCTCCTTGATTCCAAGATTTGCCATGGTGTCACCATGGAGCCTTGTTTTTAGGAGGTTCTGTACTGTCACAATTGTCTCCTTGATCCCAGGAGCCCCTGCAGAGTCACAATGGCTCCTTAGCTTCATGTGCATCACCTGTGTCACCATGGTCTCCTTGATTCCATGAGGCCCCACTGGGTCACAATGGCTCCTTAGCTTCATGTGCATCACCTGCAGTGTCACAATGGCTCCTTGCTTCCATGAGGAACACAAAAGCTTTGCATCAACACTGAGCAACAGCTGCTGAACGCACCTGGGAGCATCTGCTTGCATCAAACGGGGGCTTCAAGCTGAGAATGGCAGCAGCAGCTTCCATCTGCAACAGAGAGCCAGGCAAAGGACAGGGACAGAGAATTCAGTGGAAAGACTGTGAGAATTCTGCTCCCAGAGATCATTCCTGCTCACAGTATCCCTTGTAGAAAGGGGACATCATTGCAGGCAGCCTGGACTCAGCATGTGGGTTTGGTTGTCTAGGGAACCTGCTCAGGCTTTTTCATTCTTTCCTTACAAACAGGAAAACTTCTCTGGGCCTGTGTGCAGGCAGAGCCCTGAGGAGAGCACTTGGCACATGGTGCCTCGGGCTGGGACAGCCAGCTGCAGAGCTCAAGGGAAGAAGCCCCGCTGTGTCACAATGGCTCCTTGGCTTCATGTGCATCACCTGTGTCACCATGGTCTCCTTGATTCCATGAAGCCCCACTGGGTCACAATGGCTCCTTGGCTTCATGTGCATCACCTGTGTCACCATGGTCTCCTTGATTCCATGAGCCCCCACTGTGTCACAATGGCTCCTTGGCTTCATGTGCATCACCTGTGTCACCATGGTCTCCTTGATTCCATGAGGCCCCACTGGGTCACAATGGCTCCGTGGCTTCCATGTGGCCCCACTGTGTCACAATGGCCCCTTGCTTCCATAGGTTTTCTATTGTAACAATGGACTCCTTGGTTCTGTGAGCTACTCTGCTTTTTGCAGAGGTGTCTTTGGTTCCAACAAGGCCCTGCTGTGTCTCATCAGGAACACATTTCCATGTGGTTCCATGATTCGGTGTCACCATGGAGCCTTGTTTCTAGGAGGTTCTGTAGTGTCACAATTGTCTCCTTGATGCCATGAGCCCCTGCAGTGTCACAATGGCTCCTTGCTTCCATGAGGAACACAAAAGCTTTGCATCAACACTGAGCAACAGCTGCTGAACACACCTGGGAGCATCTGCTTGCATCAAAAGAGGGCTTCAAGCAGAGAATGGCAGCAGCAGCTTCCATCTGACAGAGAGCCAGGGAAAGGACAGGGACAGAGAATTCCGTGGAAAGACTGCGAGAATTCTGCTCCCAGACATCATTCCTGCTCACAGTGTCCCTTGTAGAAAGGGGACATCATTGCAGGCAGCCTGGACTCAGCATGTGGGGTTTGTTGTTTAGGAAACCTGCTCAGGCTTTTCCATTCTTTCCTTACAAAGAGGAAAACTTCTCTGGGCCTGTGTGCAGGCAGAGCCCTGAGGAAAGCACTTGGCACATGGTGCCTCGGTGTGGGACAGCCAGCTGCAGAGCTGAAGGGAAGAAGCCCCGCTGTATCACAATGGCTCCTTGGCTTCATGTGCATCACCTGTGTCACCATGGTCTCCTTGATTCCATGAGGCCTCACTGTGTCACAATGGCTCCTTGGCTTCATGTGCATCACCTGTGTCACCATGGTCTCCTTGATTCCATGAGGCCCCACTGGGTCACAATGGCTCCTTGGCTTCATGTGCATCACCTGTGTCACAATGGTCTCCTTGATTCCATGAGGCCCCACTTTGTCACAATGGCTCCTTGCTTCCATGAGGTTTCGCAGTGTCACCATGCTCACCTTTGATCCACATTGTCATAATGGACAACTGCTTCCATGTGGCCCCACTGTGTCACAATAGCCCCTTGGTTCCATAGGTTTTCTAGAATGTATTGTATAATTTTCTACAATGTAACAATGGACTCCTTGGTTCTGTGAGCTACCCTGCTTTTTGCAGAGGTGTCCTTGGTTCCAACAAGGCCCCGCTGTGTCTCAGTGCACCCTGGCTTCCATGCGCATCTGGAGTATCACAAAGGCTCCTTGGTTCCACGAGGTCTTGCTGTGTCACAATGGATGCTGTGCTCCATGAGGCCCTCCAAAGTCATCATGGAGCCTTGATTCCATGTGCTTCCATTGTGTCCCAGGGATCGCCTTGGTTCCATCAGTTTCCTTAGTGGCACAATGCTCTCCATGCTTCCATGATTGCCCACAATGTCACAATGCTCTCCATGCTTCCATGAGGCCCTGCTTTGCCACAATGGTCCCCTTGTGTCCATGAGGCCCCGCTGTGTCCCAATGGACGGATGGTTCCATGAGGTTCCGTGCTGTCCCCATGGTCTTCTTGAATCCGCAGTGTAACAATGGACCACTGCTTCCAGGCGGCCTCTCTGTGTCACAAGGGGCTCCTTGATTCCAAGATTTGCCATGGTGTCACCATGGAGCCTTGTTTCTAGGAGGTTCTGTACTGTCACAATTGTCTCCTTGATCCCAGGAGCCCCTGCAGAGTCACAATGGCTCCTTAGCTTCATGTGCATCACCTGTGTCACCATGGTCTCCTTGATTCCATGAGGCCCCACTGGGTCACAATGGCTCCTTAGCTTCATGTGCATCACCTGCAGTGTCACAATGGCTCCTTGCTTCCATGAGGAACACAAAAGCTTTGCATCAACACTGAGCAACAGCTGCTGAACGCACCTGGGAGCATCTGCTTGCATCAAACGGGGGCTTCAAGCTGAGAATGGCAGCAGCAGCTTCCATCTGCAACAGAGAGCCAGGCAAAGGACAGGGACAGAGAATTCAGTGGAAAGACTGTGAGAATTCTGCTCCCAGAGATCATTCCTGCTCACAGTATCCCTTGTAGAAAGGGGACATCATTGCAGGCAGCCTGGACTCAGCATGTGGGTTTGGTTGTCTAGGGAACCTGCTCAGGCTTTTTCATTCTTTCCTTACAAACAGGAAAACTTCTCCTGGGCCTGTGTGCAGGCAGAGCCCTGAGGAGAGCACTTGGCACATGGTGCTGTGGGCTGGGACAGCCAGCTGCAGAGCTGAAGGGAAGAAGCCCCACTGTGTCACAATGGCTCCTTGGCTTCATGTGCATCACCTGTGTCACCATGGTCTCCTTGATTCCATGAGGCCCCACTGTGTCCCAATGGCTCCTTGGCTTCATGTGCATCACCTGTGTCACCATGGTCTCCTTGATTCCATGAGGCCCCACTGGGTCACAATGGCTCCTTGGCTTCATGTGCATCACCTGTGTCACCATGGTCTCCTTGATTCCATGAGGCCCCACTGGGTCACAATGCCTCCGTGGCTTCCATGTGGCCCCACTGGGTCACAATGGTGTCCTTGCTTCCATAGGTTTTCTATTGTAACAATGGACTCCTTGGTTCTGTGAGCTACCCTGCTTTTTGCAGAGGTGTCTTTGGTTCCAACAAGGCCCTGCTGCGTCTCATGAGGGACACATTTCTATGTGGTTCCATGATTCGCCACGGTGTCACCATGGAGCCTTGTTTCTAGGAGGTTCTGTAGTGTCACAATTGTCTCCTTGATGCCATGAGCCCCTGCAGTGTCACAATGGCTCCTTGCTTCCATGAGGAACACAAAAGCTTTGCATCAACACTGAGCAACAGCTGCTGAACACACCTGGGAGCATCTGCTTGCATCAAACGAGGGCTTCAAGCAGAGAATGGCAGCAGCAGCTTCCATCTGACACTGAGAGCCAGGGAAAGGACAGGGACAGAGAATTCTGTGGAAAGACTGCGAGAATTCTGCTCCCACACATCATTCCTGCTCACAGTGTCCCTTGTAGAAAGGGGACATCATTGCAGGCAGCCTGGACTCAGCATGTGGGTTTGGTTGTCTAGGGAACCTGCTCAGGCTTTTTCATGCATTCCTTACAAACAGGAAAACTTCTCTGGGCCAGTGTGCAGGCAGAGCCCTGAGGAGAGCACGTGGCACATGGTGCTGTGGGCTGGGACAGCCAGCTGCAGAGCTCAAGGGAAGAAGCCCCACAGTGTCACAATGGCTCCTTGGCTTCATGTGCATCACCTGTGTCACCATGGTCTCCTTGATTCCATGAGGCCCCACTGGGTCACAATGGCTCCTTGGCTTCATGTGCATCACCTGTGTCACCATGGTCTCCTTGATTCCATGAGGCCCCACTGGGTCACAATGGCTCCTTGGCTTCATGTGCATCACCTGTGTCACCATGGTCTCCTTGATTCCATGAGGCCCCACTGTGTCACAATGGCTCCTTGGCTTCATGTGCATCACCTGTGTCACCATGGTCTCCTTGATTCCATGAGGCCCCACTGTGTCACAATGGCTCCTTGGCTTCATGTGCATCACCTGTGTCACCATGGTCTCCTTGATTCCATGAGGCCCCACTGGGTCACAATGGCTCCGTGGCTTCCATGTGGCCCCACTGGGTCACAATGGTCTCCTTGCTTCCATAGGTTTTCTATTGTAACAATGGACTCCTTGGTTCTGTGAGCTACCTTGCTTTTTGCAGAGGTGTCTTTGGTTCCAACAAGGCCCTGCTGCGTCTCATGAGGAACACATTTCCATGTGGTTCCATGATTCCCCACGGTGTCATCATGGAGTCTTGTTTCTAGGAGGTTCTGTACTGTCACAATTGTCTCCTTGATGCCATGAGCCCCTGCAGTGTCACAATGGCTCCTTGCTTCCATGAGGAACACAAAAGCTTTGCATCAACACTGAGCAACAGCTGCTGAACACACCTGGGAGCATCTGCTTGCATCAAACGATTGCTTCAAGCAGAGAATGGCAGCAGCAGCTTCCATCTGCAACAGAGAGCCAGGCAAAGGACAGGGACAGAGAATTCCGTGGAAAGACTGCGAGAATTCTGCTCCCAGAGATCATTCCTGCTCACAGTGTCCCTTGTAGAAAGGGGACATCATTGCAGGCAGCCTGGACTGAGCATGTGGGTTTGGTTGTCAGGGGAACCTGCTCAGGCTTTTTCATTCTTTCCTTACAAACAGGAAAACTTCTCCTGGGCCTGTGTGCAGGCAGAGCCCTGAGGAGAGTACTTGGCACATGGTGCCCCGGTCTGGGACAGCCAGCTGCAGAGCTGAAGGGAAGAAGCCCCGCTGTGTCACAATGGCTCCTTGGCTTCATGTGCATCACCTATGTCACCATGGTCTCCTTGATTCCATGAGGCCCCACTGTGTCACAATGGCTCCTTGGCTTCATGTGCATCACCTGTGTCACCATGGTCTCCTTGATTCCATCAGGCCCCACTGTCTCACAATGGCTCCTTGGCTTCATGTGCATCACCTGTGTCACCATGGTCTCCTTGATTCCATGAGGCCCCACTGGGTCACAATGGCTCCTTGGCTTCATGTGCATCACCTGTGTCACCATGGTCTCCTTGATTCCATGAGGCCCCACTGTGTCACAATGGCTCCTTGGCTTCATGTGCATCACCTGTGTCACCATGGTCTCCTTGATTCCATGAGGCCCCGCTGTGTCACAATGGCTCCTTGGCTTCATGTGCATCACCTGTGTCACCATGGTCTCCTTGATTCCATGAGCCCCCACTGTGTCACAATGGCTCCTTGGCTTCATGTGCATCACCTGTGTCACCATGGTCTCCTTGATTCCATGAGGCCCCACTGTGTCACAATGGCTCCTTGGCTTCATGTGCATCACCTGTGTCACAATGGTCTCCTTGATTCCATGAGCCCCCACTGTGTCACAATGGCTCCTTTGCTTCATGTGCATCACCTGTGTCACCATGGTCTCCTTGATTCCATGAGGCCCCACTGGGTCACAATGGCTCCTTGGCTTCATGTGCATCACCTGTGTCAGCATGGTCTCCTTGATTCCATGAGGCCCCACTGTGTCACAATGGCTCCGTGGCTTCCATGTGGCCCCACTGTGTCACAATGATCTCCTTGCTTCCATAGGTTTTCTATTGTAACAATGGACTCCTTGGTTCTGTGAGCTACCCTGCTTTTTGCAGAGGTGTCTTTGGTTCCAACAAGGCCCTGCTGCGTCTCATGAGGAACACATTTCCATGTGGTTCCATAATTCCCCACGGTGTCATCATGGAGTCTTGTTTCTAGGAGGTTCTGTAGTGTCACAATTGTCTCCTTGATGCCATGAGCCCCTGCAGTGTCACAATGGCTCCTTGCTTCCATGAGGAACACAAAAGCTTTGCATCAACACTGAGCAACAGCTGCTGAACACACCTGGGAGCATCTGCTTGCATCAAAAGAGGGCTTCAAGCTGAGAATGGCAGCAGCAGCTTCCATCTGCAACAGAGAGCCAGGGAAAGGACAGGGACAGAGAATTCTGTGGAAAGACTGCGAGAATTCTGCTCCCAGAGATCATTCCTGCTCACAGTGTCCCTTGTAGAAAGGGGACATCATTGCAGGCAGCCTGGACTGAGCATGTGGGTTTGGTTGTCTAGGGAACCTGCTCAGGCTTTTTCATTCTTTCCTTACAAACAGGAAAACTTCTCCTGGGCCTGTGTGCAGGCAGAGCCCTGAGGAGAGTACTTGGCACATGGTGCCCCGGTCTGGGACAGCCAGCTGCAGAGCTGAAGGGAAGAAGCCCCGCTGTGTCACAATGGCTCCTTGGCTTCATGTGCATCACCTGTGTCACCATGGTCTCCTTGATTCCATGAGGCCCCACTGGGTCACAATGGCTCCTTGGCTTCATGTGCATCACCTGTGTCACCATGGTCTCCTTGATTCCATGAGGCCCCACTGTGTCACAATGGCTCCTTGGCTTCATGTGCATCACCTGTGTCACCATGGTCTCCTTGATTCCATGAGGCCCCACTGGGTCACAATGGCTCCTTGGCTTCATGTGCATCACCTGTGTCACCATGGTCTCCTTGATTCCATGAGGCCCCACTGTGTCACAATGGCTCCTTGGCTTCATGTGCATCACCTGTGTCACCATGGTCTCCTTGATTCCATGAGGCCCCACTGGGTCACAATGGCTCCTTGGCTTCCATGTGGCCCCACTGTGTCACAATGGCCCCTTGCTTCCATAGGTTTTCTATTGTAACAATGGACTCCTTGGTTCTGTGAGCTACCCTGCTTTTTGCAGAGGTGTCTTTGGTTCCAACAAGGCCCTGCTGTGTCTCATGAGGAACACATTTCCATGTGTTTCCATGATTCGCCACGGTGTCACCATGGAGCCTTGTTTCTAGGAGGTTCTGTAGTGTCACAATTGTCTCCTTGATGCCATGAGCCCCTGCAGTGTCACAATGGCTCCTTGCTTCCATGAGGAACACAAAAGCTTTGCATCAACACTGAGCAACAGCTGCTGAACACACCTGGGAGCATCTGCTTGCATCAAAAGAGGGCTTCAAGCTGAGAATGGCAGCAGCAGCTTCCATCTGCAACAGAGAGCCAGGCAAAGGACAGGGACAGAGAATTCCGTGGAAAGACTGCTAGAATTCTGCTCCCAGAGATCATTCCTGCTCACAGTGTCCCTTGTAGAAAGGGGACATCATTGCAGGCAGCCTGGACTCAGCATGTGGGTTTGGTTGTCTAGGGAACCTGCTCAGGCTTTTTCATTCTTTCCTTACAAACAGGAAAACTTCTCTGGGCCTGTGTGCAGGCAGAGCCCTGAGGAGAGCACTTGGCACATGGTGCTGTGGGCTGGGACAGCCAGCTGCAGAGCTGAAGGGAAGAAGCCCCGCTGTGTCACAATGGCTCCTTGACTTCATGTGCATCACCTGTGTCACCATGGTCTCCTTGATTCCATGAGGCCCCACTGTGTCACAATGGCTCCTTGGCTTCATGTGCATCACCTGTGTCACCATGGTCTCCTTGATTCCATGAGGCCCCACTGGGTCACAATGGCTCCTTGGCTTCATGTGCATCACCTGTGTCACCATGGTCTCCTTGATTCCATGAGGCCCCACTGTGTCACAATGGCTCCTTGGCTTCATGTGCATCACCTGTGTCACCATGGTCTCCTTGATTCCATGAGGCCCCGCTGTGTCACAATGGCTCTTTGGCTTCATGTGCATCACCTGTGTCAGCATGGTCTCCTTGATTCCATGAGGCCCCACTGTGTCACAATGGCTCCTTGGCTTCATGTGCATCACCTGTGTCACCATGGTCTCCTTGATTCCATGAGGCCCCACTGGGTCACAATGGCTCCGTGGCTTCCATGTGGCCCCACTGTGTCACAATGGTCTCTTTGCTTTCATAGGTTTTCTATTGTAACAATGGACTCCTTGGTTCTGTGAGCTACCCTGCTTTTTGCACAGGTGTCTTTGGTTCCAACAAGGCCCTGCTGTGTCTCATCAGGAACACATTTCCATGTGGTTCCATGATTCGCCACGGTGTCACCATGGAGCCTTGTTTCTAGGAGGTTCTGTACTGTCACAATTCTCTCCTTGATGCCATGAGCCCCTGCAGTGTCACAATGGCTCCTTGCTTCCATGAAGAACACAAAAGCTTTGCATCAACACTGAGCAACAGCTGCTGAACACACCTGGGAGCATCTGCTTGCATCAAATGAGGGCTTCAAGCTGAGAAAGGCAGCAGCAGCTTCCATCTGCAACAGAGAGCCAGGCAAAGGACAGGGACAGAGAATTCCGTGGAAAGACTGCCAGAATTCTGCTCCCAGAGATCATTCCTGCTCACAGTGTCCCTTGTAGAAAGGGGACATCATTGCAGGCAGCCTGGACTGAGCATGTGGGTTTGGTTGTCAAGGGAACATGCTCAGGCTTTTTCATTCTTTCCTTACAAACAGGAAAACTTCTCTGGGCCTGTGTGCAGGCAGAGCCCGGAGGAGAGCACTTGGCACATGGTGCTGTGGGTGTGGGACAGCCAGCTGCAGAGGTGAAGGGAAGAAGCCCCGCTGTGTCACAATGGCTCCTTGGCTTCATGTGCATCACCTGTGTCACCATGGTCTCCTTGATTCCATGAGGCCCCACTGGGTCACAATGGCTCCTTGGCTTCATGTGCATCACCTGTGTCACCATGGTCTCCTTGATTCCATGAGGCCCCACTGGGTCACAATGGCTCCTTGGCTTCCATGTGGCCCCACTGAGTCAGAATGGCTCCTTGCTTCCATGAGGAACACAAAAGCTTTGCATCAACACTGAGCAACATCTGCTGAACACACCTGGGAGCATCTGCTTGCATCAAACGAGGGCTTCAAGCAGAGAATGGCAGCAGCAGCTTCCATCTGACACTGAGAGCCAGGGAAAGGACAGGGACAGGGAATTCCGTGGAAAGACTGTGAGAATTCTGCTCCCAGAGATCATTCCTGCTCACAGTATCCCTTGTAGAAAGGGGACATCATTGCAGGCAGCCTGGACTGAGCATGTGGGTTTGGTTGTCTAGGGAACCTGCTCAGGCTTTTTCATTCTTTCCTTACAAACAGGAAAACTTCTCCTGGGCCTGTGTGCAGGCAGAGCCCTGAGGAGAGCACTTGGCACATGGTGCTGTGGGCTGGGACAGCCAGCTGCAGAGGTGAAGGGAAGAAGCCCCGCTGTGTCACAATGGCTCCTTGGCTTCATGTGCATCACCTGTGTCACCATGGTCTCCTTGATTCCATGAGGCCCCACTGGGTCACAATGGCTCCTTGGCTTCATGTGCATCACCTGTGTCACCATGGTCTCCTTGATTCCATGAGGCCCCACTGTGTCACAATGGCTCCTTGGCTTCATGTGCATCACCTGTGTCACCATGGTCTCCTTGATTCCATGAGGCCCCACTGTGTCACAATGGCTCCTTGGCTTCATGTGCATCACCTGTGTCACCATGGTCTCCTTGATTCCATGAGGCCCCACTGGGTCACAATGGCTCCTTGGCTTCATGTGCATCACCTGTGTCAGCATGGTCTCCTTGATTAAATGAGGCCCCGCTGTGTCACAATGGCTCCTTGGCTTCATGTGCATCACCTGTGTCACCATGGTCTCCTTGATTCCATGAGGCCCCACTGTGTCACAATGGCTCCTTGGCTTCATGTGCATCACCTGTGTCACCATGGTCTCCTTGATTCCATGAGGCCCCACTGGGTCACAATGGCTCCTTGGCTTCATGTGCATCACCTGTGTCACCATGGTCTCCTTGATTCCATGAGGCCCCACTGGGTCATAATGGCTCCTTGGCTTCATGTGCATCACCTGTGTCACCATGGTCTCCTTGATTCCATGAGGCCCCACTGGGTCACAATGGCTCCTTGGCTTCCATGTGGCCCCACTGTGTCACAATGGTGTCCTTGCTTCCATAGGTTTTCTATTGTAACAATGGACTCCTTGGTTCTGTGAGCTACCCTGCTTTTTGCAGAGGTGTCTTTGGTTCCAACAAGGCCCTGCTGTGTCTCATCAGGAACACATTTCCATGTGTTTCCATGATTCCCCACGGTGTCACCATGGAGCCTTGTTTCTAGGAGGTTCTGTAGCGTCACAATTGTCTCCTTGATGCCATGAGCCCCTGCAGTGTCACAATGGCTCCTTGCTTCCATGAGGAACACAAAAGCTTTGCATCAACACTGAGCAACAGCTGCTGAACGCACCTGGGAGCATCTGCTTGCATCAAACGAGGGCTTCAAGCTGAGAATGGCACCAGCAGCTTCCATCTGACACTGAGAGCCAGGGAAAGGACAGGGACAGAGCATTCCGTGGAAGGACTGTGAGAATTCTGCTCTCAGAGATCATTGCTGCTCACAGTATCCCTTGTAGAAAGGGGACATCATTGCAGGCAGCCTGGACTGAGCATGTGGGTTTGGTTGTCTAGGGAACCTGCTCAGGCTTTTCCATTCTTTCCTTACAAACAGGAAAACTTCTCCTGGGCCTGTGTGCAGGCAGAGTCGTGAGGAGAGCAGTTGGCACATGGTGCTGTGGGCTGGGACAGCCAGCTGCAGAGCTGAAGGGAAGAAGCCCCGCTGTGTCACAATGGCTCCTTGGCTTCATGTGCATCACCTGTGTCACCATGGTCTCCTTGATTCCATGAGGCCCCACTGTGTCACAATGGCTCCTTGGCTTCATGTGCATCACCTGTGTCACCATGGTCTCCTTGATTCCATGAGGCCCCACTGGGTCACAATGGCTCCTTGGCTTCATGTGCATCACCTGTGTCACCATGGTCTCCTTGATTCCATGAGGCCCCACTGGGTCACAATGGCTCCTTGGCTTCATGTGCATCACCTGTGTCACCATGGTCTCCTTGATTCCATGAGGCCCCACTGGGTCACAATGGCTCCTTGGCTTCATGTGCATCACCTGTGTCACCATGGTCTCCTTGATTCCATGAGGCCCCACTGGGTCACAATGGCTCCTTGGCTTTCATGTGGCCCCACTGGGTCACAATGGTCTCCTTGCTTCCATAGGTTTTCTATTGTAACAATGGACTCCTTGGTTCTGTGAGCTACCCTTCTTTTTGCAGAGGTGTCTTTGGTTCCAACAAGGCCCTGCTGCGTCTCATGAGGAACACATTTCCATGTGGTTCCATGATTCGCCACGGTGTCATCATGGAGCCTTGTTTCTAGGAGGTTCTGTAGTGTCACAATTGTCTCCTTGATGCCATGAGCCCCTGCAGTGTCACAATGGCTCCTTGCTTCCATGAGGAACACAAAAGCTTTGCATCAACACTGAGCAACAGCTGCTGAACACACCTGGGAGCATCTGCTTGCATCAATTGAGGGCTTCAAGCTGAGAATGGCACAAGCAGCCTCCATCTGACACTGAGAGCCAGGGAAAGGACAGGGACAGAGAATTCAGTGGAAAGACTGCGAGAATTCTGCTCCCAGAGATCATTCCTGCTCACAGTGTCCCTTGTAGAAAGGGGACATGATTGCAGGCAGCCTGGACTCAGCATGTGGGGTTTGTTGTTTAGGAAACCTGCTCAGGCTTTTCCATTCTTTCCTTACAAACAGGAAAACTTCTCTGGGCCTGTGTGCAGGCAGAGCCCTGAGGAGAGCACTTGGCACATGGTGCCTAGGGCTGGGACAGCCAGCTGCAGAGCTGAAGGGAAGAAGCCCCGCTGTGTCACAATGGCTCCTTGGCTTCATGTGCATCACCTGTGTCACCATGGTCTCCTTGATTCCATGAGGCCCCACTGGGTCACAATGGCTCCTTGGCTTCATGTGCATCACCTGTGTCACCATGGTCTCCTTGATTCCATGAGGCCCCACTGTGTCACAATGGCTCCTTGGCTTCATGTGCATCACCTGCCTCACAATGGTCTCCTTGATTCCATGAGGCCCCACTGTGTCACAATGGCTCCTTGGCTTCCATGTGGCCCCACTGTGTCACAATGGCCCCTTGGTTCCATAGGTTTTCTATTGTAACAATGGACTCCTTGGTTCTGTGAGCTACCCTGCTTTTTGCAGAGGTGTCTTTGGTTCCAACAAGGCCCTGCTGTGTCTCATGAGGAACACATTTCCATGTGGTTCCGTGATTCCCCACGGTGTCACCATGGAGCCTTGTTTCTAGGAGGTTCTGTACTGTCACAATTGTCTCCTTGATGCCATGAGCCCCTGCAGTGTCACAATGGCTCCTTGCTTCCATGAGGAACACAAAAGCTTTGCATCAACACTGAGCAACACCTGCTGAACACACCTGGGAGCATCTGCTTGCATCAAATGAGGGCTTCAAGCTGAGAAAGGCAGCAGCAGCTTCCATCTGCAACAGAGAGCCAGGCAAAGGACAGGGACAGAGAATTCCGTGGAAAGACTGCCAGAATTCTGCTCCCAGAGATCATTCCTGCTCACAGTGTCCCTTGTAGAAAGGGGACATCATTGCAGGCAGCCTGGACTGAGCATGTGGGTTTGGTTGTCAAGGGAACATGCTCAGGCTTTTTCATTCTTTCCTTACAAACAGGAAAACTTCTCTGGGCCTGTGCGCAGGCAGAGCCCGGAGGAGAGCACTTGGCACATGGTGCTGTGGGTGTGGGACAGCCAGCTGCAGAGGTGAAGGGAAGAAGCCCCGCTGTGTCACAATGGCTCCTTGGCTTCATGTGCATCACCTGTGTCACCATGGTCTCCTTGATTCCATGAGGCCCCACTGGGTCACAATGGCTCCTTGGCTTCATGTGCATCACCTGTGTCACCATGGTCTCCTTGATTCCATGAGGCCCCACTGGGTCACAATGGCTCCTTGGCTTCCATGTGGCCCCACTGAGTCACAATGGCTCCTTGCTTCCATGAGGAACACAAAAGCTTTGCATCAACACTGAGCAACAGCTGCTGAACACACCTGGGAGCATCTGCTTGCATCAAACGAGGGCTTCAAGCAGAGAATGGCAGCAGCAGCTTCCATCTGACACTGAGAGCCAGGGAAAGGACAGGGACAGGGAATTCCGTGGAAAGACTGTGAGAATTCTGCTCCCAGAGATCATTCCTGCTCACAGTATCCCTTGTAGAAAGGGGACATCATTGCAGGCAGCCTGGACTGAGCATGTGGGTTTGGTTGTCTAGGGAACCTGCTCAGGCTTTTTCATTCTTTCCTTACAAACAGGAAAACTTCTCCTGGGCCTGTGTGCAGGCAGAGCCCTGAGGAGAGCACTTGGCACATGGTGCTGTGGGCTGGGACAGCCAGCTGCAGAGGTGAAGGGAAGAAGCCCCGCTGTGTCACAATGGCTCCTTGGCTTCATGTGCATCACCTGTGTCACCGTGGTCTCCTTGATTCCATGAGGCCCCACTGGGTCACAATGGCTCCTTGGCTTCATGTGCATCACCTGTGTCACCATGGTCTCCTTGATTCCATGAGGCCCCACTGTGTCACAATGGCTCCTTGGCTTCATGTGCATCACCTGTGTCACCATGGTCTCCTTGATTCCATGAGGCCCCACTGGGTCACAATGGCTCCTTGGCTTCATGTGCATCACCTGTGTCACCATGGTCTCCTTGATTCCATGAGGCCCCCCTGTGTCACAATGGCTCCTTGGCTTCATGTGCATCACCTGTGTCACCATGGTCTCCTTGATTCCATGAGGCCCCACTGTGTCACAATGGCTCCTTGGCTTCATCTGCATCACCTGCCTCACAATGGTCTCCTTGATTCCATGAGGCCCCACTGGGTCACAATGGCTCCGTGGCTTCCATGTGGCCCCACTGGGTCACAATGGTCTCCTTGCTTCCATAGGTTTTCTATTGTAACAATGGACTCCTTGGTTCTGTGAGCTACCCTGCTTTTTGCAGAGGTGTCTTTGGTTCCAACAATGCCCTTCTGCGTCTCATGAGGAACACATTTCCATGTGGTTCCATGATTCCCCACGGTGTCACCATGGAGCCTTGTTTCTAGGAGGTTCTGTAGTGTCACAATTGTCTCCTTGATGCCATGAGCCCCTGCAGTGTCACAATGGCTCCTTGCTTCCATGAGGAACACAAAAGCTTTGCATCAACACTGAGCAACAGCTGCTGAACACACCTGGGAGCATCTGCTTGCATCAAAAGAGGGCTTCAAGCAGAGAATGGCAGCAGCAGCTTCCATCTGCAACAGAGAGCCAGGGAAAGGACAGGGACAGAGAATTCTGTGGAAAGACTGCGAGAATTCTGCTCCCAGAGATCATTCCTGCTCACAGTGTCCCTTGTAGAAAGGGGACATCATTGCAGGCAGCCTGGACTGAGCATGTGTGTTTGGTTGTCTAGGGAACCTGCTCAGGCTTTTTCATTCTTTCCTTACAAACAGGAAAACTTCTCCTGGGCCTGTGTGCAGGCAGAGCCCTGAGGAGAGTACTTGGCACATGGTGCCCCGGTCTGGGACAGCCAGCTGCAGAGCTGAAGGGAAGAAGCCCCGCTGTGTCACAATGGCTCCTTGGCTTCATGTGCATCACCTGTGTCACCATGGTCTCCTTGATTCCATGAGGCCCCACTGTGTCACAATGGCTCCTTGGCTTCATGTGCATCACCTGTGTCAGCATGGTCTCCTTGATTCCATGAGGCCCCACTGGGTCACAAAGGCTCCTTGGCTTCATGTGCATCACCTGTGTCACCATGGTCTCCTTGATTCCATGAGGCCCCACTGTGTCACAATGGCTCCTTGGCTTCATGTGCATCACCTGTGTCACCATGGTCTCCTTGATTCCATGAGGCCCCACTGTGTCACAATGGCTCCTTGGCTTCATGTGCATCACCTGTGTCACCATGGTCTCCTTGATTCCATGAGGCCCCACTGGGTCACAATGGCTCCTTGGCTTCATGTGCATCACCTGTGTCACCATGGTCTCCTTGATTCCATGAGGCCCCACTGGGTCACAATGGCTCCTTGGCTTCCATGTGGCCCCACTGAGTCACAATGGCTCCTTGCTTCCATGAGGAACACAAAAGCTTTGCATCAACACTGAGCAACACCTGCTGAACACACCTGGGAGCATCTGCTTGCATCAAAAGAGGGCTTCAAGCAGAGAATGGCAGCAGCAGCTTCCATCTGCAACAGAGAGCCAGGCAAAGGACAGGGACAGAGAATTCAGTGGAAAGACTGCTAGAATTCTGCTCCCAGAGATCATTCCTGCTCACAGTGTCCCTTGTAGAAAGGGGACATCATTGCAGGCAGCCTGGACTAAGCATGTGGGTTTGGTTGTCTAGGGAACCTGCTCAGGCTTTTTCATTCTTTCCTTACAAACAGGAAAACTTCTCTGGGCCTGTGTGCAGGCAGAGCCCTGAGGAAAGCACTTGGCACATGGTGCTGTGGGCTGGGACAGCCAGCTGCAGAGCTGAAGGGAAGAAGCCCCGCTGTGTCACAATGGCTCCTTGGCTTCATGTGCATCACCTGTGTCACCAGGGTCTCCTTGATTCCATGAGGCCCCACTGTGTCACAATGGCTCCTTGGCTTCATGTGCATCACCTGTGTCACCATGGTCTCCTTGATTCCATGAGGCCCCACTGTGTCACAATGGCCCCTTGGCTTCATGTGCATCACCTGTGTCACCATGGTCTCCTTGATTCCATGAGGCCCCACTGTGTCACAATGGCTCCTTGGCTTCATGTGCATCACCTGTGTCACCATGGTCTCCTTGATTCCATGAGGCCCCCCTGTGTCACAATGGCTCCTTGGCTTCATGTGCATCACCTGTGTCACCATGGTCTCCTTGATTCCATGAGGCCCCACTGGGTCACAATGGCTCCTTGGCTTCATGTGCATCACCTGTGTCACCATGGTCTCCTTGATTCCATGAGGCCCCACTGTGTCACAATGGCTCCTTGACTTCATGTGCATCACCTGTGTCACCATGGTCTCCTTGATTCCATGAGGCCCCACTGTGTCACAATGGCTCCTTGGCTTCATGTGCATCACCTGTGTCACCATGGTCTCCTTGATTCCATGAGGCCCCACTGTGTCACAATGGCTCCTTGGCTTCATGTGCATCACCTGTGTCACCATGGTCTCCTTGATTCCATGAGGCCCCACTGTGTCACAATGGCTCCTTGGCTTCATGTGCATCACCTGTGTCACCATGGTCTCCTTGATTCCATGAGCCCCCACTGTGTCACAATGGCTCCTTGGCTTCATGTGCATCACCTGTGTCACAATGGTCTCCTTGATTCCATGTGGCCCCACTGTGTCACAATATCCCCTTGCATCCATAGGTTTTCTATTGTAACAATGGACTCCTTGGTTCTGTGAGCTACCCTGCTTTTTGCAGAGGTGTCTTTGGTTCCAACAATGCCCTGCTGTTTCTCATGAGGAACACATGTCCATGTGGTTCCATGATTCCCTACGGTGTCACCATGGAGCCTTGTTTCTAGGAGGTTCTGTACTGTCACAATTGCCTCCTTGATCCCATGAGCCCCTGCAGTGTCACAATGGCTCCTTGCTTCCATGAGGAACACAAAAGCTTTGCATCAACACTGAGCAACAGCTGCTGAACACACCTGGGAGCATCTGCTTGCATCAAACGAGGGCTTCAAGCTGAGAATGGCAGCAGCAGCTTCCATCTGCAACAGAGAGCCAGGCAAAGGACAGGGACAGAGAATTCTGTGGAAAGACTGCGAGAATTCTGCTCCCAGAGATCATTCCTGCTCACAGTGTCCCTTGTAGAAAGGGGACATCATTGCAGGCAGCCTGGACTGAGCATGTGGTGTTGGTTGTTTAGGAAAGCTGCTCAGGCTTTTTCATTCTTTCCTTACAAACAGGAAAACTTCTCTGGGCCTGTGTGGAGGGAGAGCCCTGAGGTGAGCACTTGGTACATGGAGCCTCGGTCTGGGACAGCCAGCTGCAGAGCTGAAGGGAAGAAGCCCCGCTGTGTCACAATGGCTCCTTGGCTTCATGTGCATCACCTGTGTCACCATGGTCTCCTTGATTCCATGAGGCCCCACTGGGTCACAATGGCTCCTTGGCTTCATGTGCATCACCTGTGTCACCATGGTCTCCTTGATTCCATGAGGCCCCACTGTGTCACAATGGCTCCGTGGCTTCCATGTGGCCCCACTGTGTCACAATGGCCCCTTGCTTCCATAGGTTTTCTATTGTAACAATGGACTCCTTGGTTCTGTGAGCTACCCTGCTTTTTGCAGAGGTGTCTTTGGTTCCAACAAGGCCCTGCTGTGTCTCATGAGGAACACATTTCCATGTGGTTCCATGATTCGCCACGGTGTCACCATGGAGCCTTGTTTCTAGGAGGTTCTGTACTGTCACAATTGTCTCCTTGATGCCATGAGCCCCTGCAGTGTCACAATGGCTCCTTGCTTCCATGAGGAACACAAAAGCTTTGCATCAACACTCAGCAACAGCTGCTGAACACACCTGGGAGCATCTGCTTGCATCAAACGAGGGCTTCAAGCAGAGAATGGCAGCAGCAGCTTCCATCTGCAACAGAGAGCCAGGCAAAGGACAGGGACAGAGAATTCCGTGGAAAGACTGCAAGAATTCTGCTCCCAGAGATCATTCCTGCTCACAGTGTCCCTTGTAGAAAGGGGACATCATTGCAGGCAGCCTGGACTGAGCATGTGGATTTGGTTGTCTAGGGAAACTGCTCAGGCTTTTTCATTCTTTCCTTACAAACAGGAAAACTTCTCTGGGCCTGTGTGCAGGGAGAGCCCTGAGGAGAGCACTTGGCACATGGTGCCTAGGGCTGGGACAGCCAGCTGCAGAGCTGAAGGGAAGAAGCCCCGCTGTGTCACAATGGCTCCTTGGCTTCATGTGCATCACCTGTGTCACCATGGTCTCCTTGATTCCATGAGGCCCCACTGGGTCACAATGGCTCCTTGGCTTCATGTGCATCACCTGTGTCACCATGGTCTCCTTGATTCCATGAGGCCCCACTGTGTCACAATGGCTCCTTTGCTTCATGTGCATCACCTGTGTCACAATGGTCTCCTTGATTCCATGTGGCCCCACTGTGTCACAATATCCCCTTGCTTCCATAGGTTTTCTATTGTAACAATGGACTCCTTGGTTTTGTGAGCTACCCTGCTTTTTGCAGAGGTGTCTTTGGTTCCAACAAGGCCCTGCTGTGTCTCATCAGGAACACATGTCCATGTGGTTCCATGATTCCCTACGGTGTCACCATGGAGCCTTGTTTCTAGGAGGTTCTGTACTGTCACAATTGCCTCCTTGATCCCATGAGCCCCTGCAGTGTCACAATGGCTCCTTGCTTCCATGAGGAACACAAAAGCTTTGCATCAACACTGAGCAACAGCTGCTGAACACACCTGGGAGCATCTGCTTGCATCAAACGAGGGCTTCAAGCTGAGAATGGCAGCAGCAGCTTCCATCTGCAACAGAGAGCCAAGCAAAGGACAGGGACAGAGAATTCCGTGGAAAGACTGCGAGAATTCTGCTCCCAGAGATCATTCCTGCTCACAGTGTCCCTTGTAGAAAGGGGACATCATTGCAGGCAGCCTGGACTGAGCATGTGGATTTGGTTGTCTAGGGAAACTGCTCAGGCTTTTTCATTCTTTCCTTACAAACAGGAAAACTTCTCTGGGCCTGTGTGCAGGGAGAGCCCTGAGGAGAGCACTTGGCACAGGGTGCCTAGGGCTGGGACAGCCAGCTGCAGAGCTGAAGGGAAGAAGCCCCGCTGTGTCACAATGGCTCCTTGGCTTCATGTGCATCACCTGTGTCACCATGGTCTCCTTGATTCCATGAGGCCCCACTGGGTCACAATGGCTCCTTGGCTTCATGTGCATCACCTGTGTCACCATGGTCTCCTTGATTCCATGAGGCCCCACTGTGTCACAATGGCTCCTTTGCTTCATGTGAATCACCTGTGTCACAATGGTCTCCTTGATTCCATGAGGCCCCACTGTGTCACAATATCCCCTTGCTTCCATAGGTTTTCTATTGTAACAATGGACTCCTTGGTTTTGTGAGCTACCCTGCTTTTTGCAGAGGTGTCTTTGGTTCCAACAAGGCCCTGCTGTGTCTCATCAGGAACACATGTCCATGTGGTTCCATGATTCCCTACGGTGTCACCATGGAGCCTTGTTTCTAGGAGGTTCTGTAGTGTCACAATTGCCTCCTTGATCCCATGAGCCCCTGCAGTGTCACAATGGCTCCTTGCTTCCATGAGGAACACAAAAGCTTTGCATCAACACTGAGCAACAGCTGCTGAACACACCTGGGAGCATCTGCTTGCATCAAACGAGGGCTTCAAGCTGAGAATGGCAGCAGCAGCTTCCATCTGCAACAGAGAGCCAGGCAAGAGACAGGGACAGAGAATTCAGTGGAAAGACTGCGAGAATTCTGCTCCCAGAGATCATTCCTGCTCACAGTGTCCCTTGTAGAAAGGGGACATCATTGCAGGCAGCCTGGACTGAGCATGTGGGGTTGGTTGTTTAGGAAAGCTGCTCAGGCTTTTTCATTCTTTCCTTACAAACAGGAAAACTTCTCTGGGCCTGTGTGCAGGGAGAGCCCTGAGGAGAGCACTTGGTACATGGTGCTGTGGGCTGGGACAGCCAGCTGCAGAGCTGAAGGGAAGAAGCCCCGCTGTGTCACAATGGCTCCTTGGCTTCATGTGCATCACCTGTGTCACCATGGTCTCCTTGATTCCATGAGGCCCTGCTGTGTCACAATGGCTCCTTGGCTTCATGTGCATCACCTGTGTCACCATGGTCTCCTTGATTCCATGAGGCCCCACTGTGTCACAATGGCTCCTAGGCTTCATGTGCATCACCTGTGTCACCATGGTCTCCTTGATTCCATGAGGCCCCACTGGGTCACAATGGCTCCTTGGCTTCCATGAGGCCCCACTGTGTCACAATGGTCTCCTTGATTCCATGAGGCCCCACTGGGTCACAATGGCTCCTTGGCTTCATGTGCATCACCTGTGTCACCATGGTCTCCTTGATTCCATGAGGCCCCACTGGGTCACAATGGCTCCTTGGCTTCATGTGCATCACCTGTGTCACAATGGTCTCCTTGATTCCATGAGGCCCCACTGGGTCACAATGCCTCCGTGGCTTCCATGTGGCCCCACTGTGTCACAATGGCTCCTTGCTTCCATAGGTTTTCTATTGTAACAATGGACTCCTTGGTTCTCTGAGCTACCCTGCTTTTTGCAGAGGTGTCTTTGGTTCCAACAAGGCCCTGCTGTGTCTCATCAGGAACACATTTCCATGTGGTTCCATGATTCATCACGGTGTCACCATGGAGCCTTGTTTCTAGGAGGTTCTGTAGTGTCACAATTGTCTCCTTGATGCCATGAGCCCCTGCAGTGTCACAATGGCTCCTTGCTTCCATGAGGAACACAAAAGCTTTGCATCAACATTGAGCAACAGCTGCTGAACACACCTGGGAGCATCTGCTTGCATCAAAAGAGGGCTTCAAGCAGAGAATGGCAGCAGCAGCTTCCATCTGCAACAGAGAGCCAGGCAAAGGACAGGGACAGAGAATTCCGTGGAAAGACTGCGGGAATTCTGCTCCCAGAGATCATTCCTGCTCACAGTGTCCCTTGTAGAAAGGGGACATCATTGCAGGCAGCCTGGACTGAGCATGTGGGGTTGGTTGTTTAGAAAACCTGCTCAGGCTTTTCCATTCTTTCCTTACAAACAGGAAAACTTCTCCTGGGCCTGTGTGCAGGCAGAGCCCTGAGGAGAGCACTTGGCACATGGTGCTGTGGGCTGGGACAGCCAGCTGCAGAGCTGAAGGGAAGAAGCCCCGCTGTGTCACAATGGCTCCTTGGCTTCATGTGCATCACCTGTGTCACCATGGTCTCCTTGATTCCATGAGGCCCCACTGGGTCACAATGGCTCCTTGGCTTCCATGTGGCCCCACTGTGTCACAATGGCCCCTTGCTTCCATAGGTTTTCTATTGTAACAATGGACTCCTTGGTTCTGTGAGCTACCCTGCTTTTTGCAGAGGTGTCTTTGGTTCCAACAAGGCCCTGTTGTGTCTCATCAGGAACACATTTCCATGTGGTTCCATGATTCGCCACGGTGTCACCATGGAGCCTTGTTTCTAGGAGGTTCTGTACTGTCACAATTGTCTCCTTGATGCCATGAGCCCCTGCAGTGTCACAATGGCTCCTTGCTTCCATGAGGAACACAAAAGCTTTGCATCAACACTGAGCAACAGCTGCTGAACACACCTGGGAGCATCTGCTTGCATCAAACGAGGGCTTCAAGCTGAGAATGGCAGCAGCAGCTTCCATCTGCAACAGAGAGCCAGGCAAAGGACAGGGACAGAGAATTCCGTGGAAAGACTGCGAGAATTCTGCTCCCACACATCATTCCTGCTCACAGTGTCCCTTGTAGAAAGGGGACATCATTGCAGGCAGCCTGGACTCAGCATGTGGGGTTGGTTGTTTAGGAAAGCTGCTCAGGCTTTTTCATTCTTTCCTTACAAACAGGAAAACTTCTCTGGGCCTGTGTTCAGGCAGAGCCCTGAGGAGAGCACTTGGCACATGGTGCTGTGGGCCGGGACAGCCAGCTGCAGAGCTGAAGGAAAGAAGCCCCGCTGTGTCACAATGGCTCCTTGGCTTCATGTGCATCACCTGTGTCACCATGGTCTCCTTGATTCCATGAGGCCCCACTGTGTCACAATGGCTCCTTGGCTTCATGTGCATCACCTGTGTCAGCATGGTCTCCTTGATTCCATGAGGCCCCACTGTGTCACAATGGCTCCTTGGCTTCATGTGCATCACCTGTGTCACCATGGTCTCCTTGATTCCATGAGGCCCCACTGGGTCACAATGGCTCCTTGGCTTCGTGTGCATCACCTGTGTCACCATGGTCTCCTTGATTCCATGAGGCCCCACTGGGTCACAATGGCTCCTTGGCTTCATGTGCATCACCTGTGTCACAATGGTCTCCTTGATTCCATGAGGCCCCACTGGGTCACAATGGCTCCTTGGCTTCATGTGCATCACCTGTGTCACCATGGTCTCCTTGATTCCATGAGGCCCCACTGGGTCACAATGCCTCCGTGGCTTCCATGTGGCCCCACTGTGTCACAATGGCTCCTTGCTTCCATAGGTTTTCTATTGTAACAATGGACTCCTTGGTTCTCTGAGCTACCCTGCTTTTTGCAGAGGTGTCTTTGGTTCCAACAAGGCCCTGCTGCGTCTCATCAGGAACACATTTCCATGTGGTTCCATGATTCCCCACGGTGTCACCATGGAGCCTTGTTTCTAGGAGGTTCTGTACTGTCACAATTGTCTCCTTGATGCCATGAGCCCCTGCAGTGTCACAATGGCTCCTTGCTTCCATGAGGAACACAAAAGCTTTGCATCAACACTGAGCAACAGCTGCTGAACACACCTGGGAGCATCTGCTTGCATCAAACGAGGGCTTCAAGCTGAGAATGGCAGCAGCAGCTTCCATCTGCAACAGAGAGCCAGGCAAAGGACAGGGACAGAGAATTCCGTGGAAAGACTGCTAGAATTCTGCTCCCAGAGATCATTCCTGCTCACAGTGTCCCTTGTAGAAAGGGGACATCATTGCAGGCAGCCTGGACTGAGCATGTGGGGTTGGTTGTTTAGAAAACCTGCTCAGGCTTTTCCATTCTTTCCTTACAAACAGGAAAACTTCTCCTGGGCCTGTGTTCAGGCAGAGCCCTGAGGAGAGCAGTTGGCACATGGTGCTGTGGGCTGGGACAGCCAGCTGCAGAGCTGAAGGGAAGAAGCCCTGCTGTGTCACAATGGCTCCTTGACTTCATGTGCATCACCTGTGTCACCATGGTCTCCTTGATTCCATGAGGCCCCACTGGGTCACAATGGCTCCTTGGCTTCATGTGCATCACCTGTGTCACCATGGTCTCCTTGATTCCATGAGGCCCCGCTGTGTCACAATGGCTCCTTGGCTTCATGTGCATCACCTGTGTCACCATGGTCTCCTTGATTCCATGAGGCCCCACTGGGTCACAATGGCTCCTTGGCTTCATGTGAATCACCTGTGTCACAATGGTCTCCTTGATTCCATGAGGCCCCACTTTGTCACAATGGCTCCTTGGCTTCATGTGCATCACCTGTGTCACCATGGTCTCCTTGATTCCATGAGGCCCCACTGGGTCACAATGGCTCCTTGGCTTCATGTGCATCACCTGTGTCACCATGGTCTCCTTGATTCCATGAGGCCCCACTGGGTCACAATGGCTCCTTGGCTTCATGTGCATCACCTGTGTCACCATGGTCTCCTTGATTCCATGAGGCCCCACTGTGTCACAATGGCTCCTTGGCTTCCATGTGGCCCCACTGTGTCACAATGGCCCCTTGCTTCCATAGGTTTTCTATTGTAACAATGGACTCCTTGGTTCTGTGAGCTACCCTGCTTTTTGCAGAGGTGTCTTTGGTTCCAACAAGGCCCTGCTGTGTCTCATCAGGAACACATTTCCATGTGGTTCCATGATTCCCCACGGTGTCACCATGGAGCCTTGTTTCTAGGAGGTTCTGTAGTGTCACAATTGTCTCCTTGATGCCATGAGCCCCTGCAGTGTCACAATGGCTCCTTGCTTCCATGAGGAACACAAAAGCTTTGCATCAACACTGAGCAACAGCTGCTGAACACACCTGGGAGCATCTGCTTGCATCAATTGAGGGCTTCAAGCTGAGAATGGCAGCAGCAGCTTCCATCTGCAACAGAGAGCCAGGCAAAGGACAGGGACAGAGAATTCCGTGGAAAGACTGCAAGAATTCTGCTCCCAGACATCATTCCTGCTCACAGTGTCCCTTGTAGAAAGGGGACATCATTGCAGGCAGCCTGGACTGAGCATGTGGGTTTGGTTGTCTAGGGAACCTGCTCAGGCTTTTTCATTCTTTCCTTACAAACAGGAAAACTTCTCCTGGGCCTGTGTGCAGGCAGAGCCCTGAGGAGAGCAGTTGGCACATGGTGCCTAGGGCTGGGACAGCCAGCTGCAGAGCTGAAGGGAAGAAGCCCCGCTGTGTCACAATGGCTCCTTGGCTTCATGTGCATCACCTGTGTCACCATGGTCTCCTTGATTCCATGAGGCCCCACTGTGTCACAATGGCTCCTTGCTTCCATAGGTTTTCTATTGTAACAATGGACTCCTTGTTTCTGTGAGCTACCCTGCTTTTTGCAGAGGTGTCTTTGGTTCCAACAAGGCCCTGCTGCGTCTCATGAGGAACACATTTCCATGTGGTTCCATGATTCCCCACGGTGTCACCATGGAGCCTTGTTTCTAGGAGGTTCTGTAGTGTCACAATTGTCTCCTTGATGCCATGAGCCCCTGCAGTGTCACAATGGCTCCTTGCTTCCATGAGGAACACAAAAGCTTTGCATCAACACTGAGCAACAGCTGCTGAACACACCTGGGAGCATCTGCTTGCATCAAAAGAGGGCTTCAAGCTGAGAATGGCAGCAGCAGCTTCCATCTGCAACAGAGAGCCAGGCAAAGGACAGGGACAGAGAATTCCGTGGAAAGACTGCTAGAATTCTGCTCCCAGAGATCATTCCTGCTCACAGTGTCCCTTGTAGAAAGGGGACATCATTGCAGGCAGCCTGGACGGAGCATGTGGGGTTGGTTGTTTAGGAAAGCTGCTCAGGCTTTTCCATTCTTTCCTTACAAACAGGAAAACTTCTCCTGGGCCTGTGTGCAGGGAGAGCCCTGAGGAGAGCACTTGGCACATGGTGCTGTGGGCTGGGACAGCCAGCTGCAGAGCTGAAGGGAAGAAGCCCTGCTGTGTCACAATGGCTCCTTGGCTTCATGTGCATCACCTGTGTCACCATGGTCTCCTTGATTCCATGAGGCCCTGCTGTGTCACAATGGCTCCTTGGCTTCATGTGCATCACCTGCATCACAATGGTCTCCTTGATTCCATGAGGCCCCACTGTGTCACAATGGCTCCTTGCTTCCATGAGGAACACAAAAGCTTTGCATCAACACTGAGCAACAGCTGCTGAACACACCTGGGAGCATCTGCTTGCATCAAAAGAGGGCTTCAAGCTGAGAATGGCAGCAGCAGCTTCCATCTGCAACAGAGAGCCAGGCAAGAGACAGGGACAGAGAATTCTGTGGAAAGACTGCGAGAATTCTGCTCCCAGACATCATTCCTGCTCACAGTGTCCCTTGTAGAAAGGGGACATCATTGCAGGCAGCCTGGACTGAGCATGTGGTGTTGGTTGTTTAGGAAAGCTGCTCAGGCTTTTTCATTCTTTCCTTACAAACAGGAAAACTTCTCTGGGCCTGTGTGCAGGGAGAGCCCTGAGGAGAGCACTTGGCACATGGTGCCTCGGTGTGGGACAGCCAGCTGCAGAGCTGAAGGGAAGAAGCCCCGCTGTGTCACAATGGCTCCTTGGCTTCATGTGCATCACCTGTGTCACCATGGTCTCCTTGATTCCATGAGGCCCCACTGGGTCACAATGGCTCCTTGGCTTCATGTGCATCACCTGTGTCACCATGGTCTCCTTGATTCCATGAGGCCCCACTGGGTCACAATGGCTCCTTGGCTTCATGTGCATCACCTGTGTCACCATGGTCTCCTTGATTCCATGAGGCCCCACTGTGTCACAATGGCTCCTTGGCTTCATGTGCATCACCTGTGTCACCATGGTCTCCTTGATTCCATGAGGCCCCACTGGGTCACAATGCCTCCGTGGCTTCCATGTGGCCCCACTGTGTCACAATGGCTCCTTGCTTCCATAGGTTTTCTATTGTAACAATGGACTCCTTGGTTCTGTGAGCTACCCTGCTTTTTGCAGAGGTGTCTTTGGTTCCAACAAGGCCCTGCTGCGTCTCATCAGGAACACATTTCCATGTGGTTCCATGATTCCCCACGGTGTCACCATGGAGCCTTGTTTCTAGGAGGTTCTGTACTGTCACAATTGTCTCCTTGATGCCATGAGCCCCTGCAGTGTCACAATGGCTCCTTGCTTCCATGAGGAACACAAAAGCTTTGCATCAACACTGAGCAACAGCTGCTGAACACACCTGGGAGCATCTGCTTGCATCAAACGAGGGCTTCAAGCTGAGAATGGCAGCAGCAGCTTCCATCTGCAACAGAGAGCCAGGCAAAGGACAGGGACAGAGAATTCCGTGGAAAGACTGCGGGAATTCTGCTCCCAGAGATCATTCCTGCTCACAGTGTCCCTTGTAGAAAGGGGACATCATTGCAGGCAGCCTGGACTGAGCATGTGGGGTTGGTTGTTTAGGAAAGCTGCTCAGGCTTTTCCATTCTTTCCTTACAAACAGGAAAACTTCTCTGGGCCTGTGTGCAGGCAGAGCCCAGAGGAGAGCACTTGGCACATGGTGCTGTGGGCTGGGACAGCCAGCTGCAGAGCTGAAGGGAAGAAGCCCCGCTGTGTCACAATGGCTCCTTGGCTTCATGTGCATCACCTGTGTCACCATGGTCTCCTTGATTCCATGAGGCCCTGCTGTGTCACAATGGCTCCTTGGCTTCATGTGCATCACCTGTGTCACCATGGTCTCCTTGATTCCATGAGGCCCCACTGTGTCACAATGGCTCCTTGCTTCCATGAGGAACACAAAAGCTTTGCATCAACACTGAGCAACAGCTGCTGAACACACCTGGGAGCATCTGCTTGCATCAAAAGAGGGCTTCAAGCAGAGAATGGCAGCAGCAGCTTCCATCTGCAACAGAGAGCCAGGCAAAGGACAGGGACAGAGAATTCAGTGGAAAGACTGCAGGAATTCTGCTCCCAGAGATCATTCCTGCTCACAGTGTCCCTTGTAGAAAGGGGACATCATTGCAGGCAGCCTGGACTGAGCATGTGGGGTTGGTTGTTTAGAAAACCTGCTCAGGCTTTTCCATTCTTTCCTTACAAACAGGAAAACTTCTCCTGGGCCTGTGTTCAGGCAGAGCCCTGAGGAGAGCAGTTGGCACATGGTGCTGTGGGCTGGGACAGCCAGCTGCAGAGCTGAAGGGAAGAAGCCCTGCTGTGTCACAATGGCTCCTTGACTTCATGTGCATCACCTGTGTCACCATGGTCTCCTTGATTCCATGAGGCCCCACTGGGTCACAATGGCTCCTTGGCTTCATGTGCATCACCTGTGTCACCATGGTCTCCTTGATTCCATGAGGCCCCGCTGTGTCACAATGGCTCCTTGGCTTCATGTGCATCACCTGTGTCACCATGGTCTCCTTGATTCCATGAGGCCCCACTGGGTCACAATGGCTCCTTGGCTTCATGTGAATCACCTGTGTCACAATGGTCTCCTTGATTCCATGAGGCCCCACTTTGTCACAATGGCTCCTTGGCTTCATGTGCATCACCTGTGTCACCATGGTCTCCTTGATTCCATGAGGCCCCACTGGGTCACAATGGCTCCTTGGCTTCATGTGCATCACCTGTGTCACCATGGTCTCCTTGATTCCATGAGGCCCCACTGGGTCACAATGGCTCCTTGGCTTCATGTGCATCACCTGTGTCACCATGGTCTCCTTGATTCCATGAGCCCCCACTGTGTCACAATGGCTCCTTGGCTTCCATGTGGCCCCACTGTGTCACAATGGCCCCTTGCTTCCATAGGTTTTCTATTGTAACAATGGACTCCTTGGTTCTGTGAGCTACCCTGCTTTTTGCAGAGGTGTCTTTGGTTCCAACAAGGCCCTGCTGTGTCTCATCAGGAACACATTTCCATGTGGTTCCATGATTCCCCACGGTGTCACCATGGAGCCTTGTTTCTAGGAGGTTCTGTAGTGTCACAATTGTCTCCTTGATGCCATGAGCCCCTGCAGTGTCACAATGGCTCCTTGCTTCCATGAGGAACACAAAAGCTTTGCATCAACACTGAGCAACAGCTGCTGAACACACCTGGGAGCATCTGCTTGCATCAAACGAGGGCTTCAAGCTGAGAATGGCAGCAGCAGCTTCCATCTGCAACAGAGAGCCAGGCAAAGGACAGGGACAGAGAATTCCGTGGAAAGACTGCAAGAATTCTGCTCCCAGACATCATTCCTGCTCACAGTGTCCCTTGTAGAAAGGGGACATCATTGCAGGCAGCCTGGACTGAGCATGTGGGTTTGGTTGTCTAGGGAACCTGCTCAGGCTTTTTCATTCTTTCCTTACAAACAGGAAAACTTCTCCTGGGCCTGTGTGCAGGCAGAGCCCTGAGGAGAGCAGTTGGCACATGGTGCCTAGGGCTGGGACAGCCAGCTGCAGAGCTGAAGGGAAGAAGCCCCGCTGTGTCACAATGGCTCCTTGGCTTCATCTGCATCACCTGCCTCACAATGGTCTCCTTGATTCCATGAGGCCCCACTGGGTCACAATGGCTCCTTGCTTCCATAGGTTTTCTATTGTAACAATGGACTCCTTGGTTCTGTGAGCTACCCTGCTTTTTGCAGAGGTGTCTTTGGTTCCAACAAGGCCCTGCTGCGTCTCATGAGGAACACATTTCCATGTGGTTCCATGATTCCCCACGGTGTCACCATGGAGCCTTGTTTCTAGGAGGTTCTGTAGTGTCACAATTGTCTCCTTGATGCCATGAGCCCCTGCAGTGTCACAATGGCTCCTTGCTTCCATGAGGAACACAAAAGCTTTGCATCAACACTGAGCAACAGCTGCTGAACACACCTGGGAGCATCTGCTTGCATCAAAAGAGGGCTTCAAGCTGAGAATGGCAGCAGCAGCTTCCATCTGCAACAGAGAGCCAGGGAAAGGACAGGGACAGAGAATTCCGTGGAAAGACTGCTAGAATTCTGCTCCCAGAGATCATTCCTGCTCACAGTGTCCCTTGTAGAAAGGGGACATGATTGCAGGCAGCCTGGACGGAGCATGTGGGGTTGGTTGTTTAGGAAAGCTGCTCAGGCTTTTCCATTCTTTCCTTACAAACAGGAAAACTTCTCCTGGGCCTGTGTGCAGGGAGAGCCCTGAGGAGAGCACTTGGCACATGGTGCTGTGGGCTGGGACAGCCAGCTGCAGAGCTGAAGGGAAGAAGCCCTGCTGTGTCACAATGGCTCCTTGGCTTCATGTGCATCACCTGTGTCACCATGGTCTCCTTGATTCCATGAGGCCCTGCTGTGTCACAATGGCTCCTTGGCTTCATGTGCATCACCTGCATCACAATGGTCTCCTTGATTCCATGAGGCCCCACTGTGTCACAATGGCTCCTTGCTTCCATGAGGAACACAAAAGCTTTGCATCAACACTGAGCAACAGCTGCTGAACACACCTGGGAGCATCTGCTTGCATCAAGCGAGGGCTTCAAGCTGAGAATGGCAGCAGCAGCTTCCATCTGCAACAGAGAGCCAGGCAAGAGACAGGGACAGAGAATTCTGTGGAAAGACTGCGAGAATTCTGCTCCCAGACATCATTCCTGCTCACAGTGTCCCTTGTAGAAAGGGGACATCATTGCAGGCAGCCTGGACTGAGCATGTGGTGTTGGTTGTTTAGGAAAGCTGCTCAGGCTTTTTCATTCTTTCCTTACAAACAGGAAAACTTCTCTGGGCCTGTGTGCAGGGAGAGCCCTGAGGAGAGCACTTGGCACATGGTGCCTCGGTGTGGGACAGCCAGCTGCAGAGCTGAAGGGAAGAAGCCCCGCTGTGTCACAATGGCTCCTTGGCTTCATGTGCATCACCTGTGTCACCATGGTCTCCTTGATTCCATGAGGCCCCACTGGGTCACAATGGCTCCTTGGCTTCCATGTGGCCCCACTGTGTCACAATGGTCTCCTTGATTCCATGAGGCCCCACTGGGTCACAATGGCTCCTTGGCTTCCATGTGGCCCCACTGTGTCACAATGGCCTTTTGCTTCCATAGGTTTTCTATTGTAACAATGGACTCCTTGGTTCTGTGAGCTACCCTGCTTTTTGCAGAGGTGTCTTTGGTTCCAACAAGGCCCTGCTGTGTCTCATCAGGAACACATTTCCATGTGGTTCCATGATTCGCCACGGTGTCACCATGGAGCCTTGTTTCTAGGAGGTTCTGTAGTGTCACAATTGTCTCCTTGATCCCATGAGCCCCTGCAGTGTCACAATGGCTCCTTGCTTCCATGAGGAACACAAAAGCTTTGCATCAACACTGAGCAACAGCTGCTGAACACACCTGGGAGCATCTGCTTGCATCAAACGAGGGCTTCAAGCTGAGAATGGCAGCAGCAGCTTCCATCTGCAACAGAGAGCGAGGCAAAGGACAGGGACAGAGAATTCCGTGGAAAGACTGCGAGAATTCTGCTCCCAGACATCATTCCGGCTCACAGTGTCCCTTGTAGAAAGGGGACATCATTGCAGGCAGCCTGGACTGAGCATGTGGGTTTGGTTGTCTAGGGAACCTACTCAGGCTTTACCATTCTTTCCTTACAAACAGGAAAACTTCTCTGGGCCTGTGTGCAGGCAGAGCCCTGAGGAGAGCAGATGGCACATGGTGCTGTGGGCTGGGACAGCCAGCTGCAGAGCTGAAGGGAAGAAGCCCCTCTGTGTCACAATGGCTCCTTGGCTTCATGTGCATCACCTGTGTCACCATGGTCTCCTTGATTCCATGAGGCCCCGCTGTATCACATTGGCTCCTTGGCTTCATGTGCATCACCTGTGTCACCATGGTCTCCTTGATTCCATGAGGCCCCACTGTGTCACAATGGCTCCTTGGCTTCATGTGCATCACCTGTGTCACCATGGTCTCCTTGATTCCATGAGGCCCCACTGGGTCACAATGGCTCCGTGGCTTCCATGTGGCCCCACTGGGTCACAATGGCCCCTTGCTTCCATAGGTTTTCTATTGTAACAATGGACTCCTTGGTTCTGTGAGCTACCCTGCTTCTTGCAGAGGTGTCTTTGGTTCCAACAAGGCCCTGCTGTGTCTCATCAGGAACACATTTCCATGTGTTTCCATGATTCCCCACGGTGTCACCATGGAGCCTTGTTTCTAGGAGGTTCTGTAGTGTCACAATTGTCTCCTTGATGCCATGAGCCCCTGCAGTGTCACAATGGCTCCTTGCTTCCATGAGGAACACAAAAGCTTGGCATCAACACTGAGCAACAGCTGCTGAACACACCTGGGAGCATCTGCTTGCATCAAACGAGGGCTTCAAGCTGAGAATGGCAGCAGCAGCTTCCATCTGCAACAGAGAGCCAGGCAAAGGACAGGGACAGAGAATTCCGTGGAAAGACTGCGGGAATTCTGCTCCCAGAGATCATTATTGCTCACAGTTTCCCTTGTAGAAAGGGGACATCATTGCAGGCAGCCTGGACTGAGCATGTGGGGTTGGTTGTCAGGGGAACCTGCTCAGGCTTTTTCATTCTTTCCTTACAAACAGGAAAACTTCTCTGGGCCTGTGTGCAGGCAGAGCCCTGAGGAGAGCACTTGGCACATGGTGCTTCGGTGTGGGACAGCCAGCTGCAGAGCTGAAGGGAAGAAGCCCCGCTGTGTCACAATGGCTCCTTGGCTTCATGTGCATCACCTGTGTCACCATGGTCTCCTTGATTCCATGAGGCCCCACTGTGTCACAATGGCTCCTTGGCTTCATGTGCATCACCTGTGTCACAATGGTCCCCTTGATTACATGAGGAACACAAAAGCTTTGCATCAACACTGAGCAACAGCTGCTGAACACACCTGGGATCATCTGCTTGCATCAAACGAGGGCTTCAAGCTGAGAATGGCAGCAGCAGCTTCCATCTGCAAGAGAGAGCCAGGCAAAGGACAGGGACAGAGAATTCCGTGGAAAGACTGCGAGAATTCTGCTCCCACACATCATTCCTGCTCACAGTATCCCTTGTAGAAAGGGGACATCATTGCAGGCAGCCTGGACTGAGCATGTGGGTTTGGTTGTCAGGGGAACCTGCTCAGGCTTTTTCATTCTTTCCTTACAAACAGGAAAACTTCTCTGGGCCTGTGTGCAGGCAGAGCCCTGAGGAGAGCACTTGGCACATGGTGCCTCGGTGTGGGACAGCCAGCTGCAGAGCTGAAGGGAAGAAGCCCCGCTGTGTCACAATGGCTCCTTGGCTTCATGTGCATCACCTGTGTCACCATGGTCTCCTTGATTCCATGAGGCCCCACTGGGTCACAATGGCTCCTTGGCTTCATGTGCATCACCTGTGTCACCATGGTCTCCTTGATTCCATGAGACCCCACTGTGTCACAATGGCTCCTTGGCTTCATGTGCATCACCTGTGTCACCATGGTCTCCTTGATTCCATGAGGCCCCACTGGGTCACAATGGCTCCTTGGCTTCATGTGCATCACCTGTGTCACCATGGTCTCCTTGATTCCATGAGGCCCCACTGGGTCACAATGGCTCCTTGGCTTCATGTGCATCACCTCTGTCACCATGGTCTCCTTGATTCCATGAGGCCCCACTGGGTCACAATGGCTCCTTGGCTTCATGTGCATCACCTGTGTCACCATGGTCTCCTTGATTCCATGAGGCCCCACTGGGTCACAATGGCTCCTTGGCTTCATGTGCATCACCTGTGTCACCATGGTCTCCTTGATTCCATGAGGCCCCACTGTGTCACAATGGCTCCTTGGCTTCATGTGCATCACCTGTGTCACCATGGTCTCCTTGATTCCATGAGGCCCCACTGGGTCACAATGGCTCCTTGGCTTCATGTGCATCACCTGTCCTTGATTCCATGAGGCCCCACTGGGTCACAATGGCTCCGTGGCTTCCATGTGGCCCCACTGTGTCACAATGGTCTCCTTGATTCCATGAGGCCCCACTGGGTCACAATGGCTCCTTGGCTTCCATGAGGCCCCACTGTGTCACAATGGTCTCCTTGATTCCATGAGGCCCCACTGGGTCACAATGGCTCCTTGGCTTCATGTGCATCACCTGTGTCACCATGGTCTCCTTGATTCCATGAGGCCCCACTGGGTCACAATGCCTCCGTGGCTTCCATGTGGCCCCACTGTGTCACAATGGCTCCTTGCTTCCATAGGTTTTCTATTGTAACAATGGACTCCTTGGTTCTCTGAGCTACCCTGCTTTTTGCACAGGTGTCTTTGGTTCCAACAAGGCCCTGCTGCGTCTCATCAGGAACACATTTCCATGTGGTTCCATGATTCCCCACGGTGTCACCATGGAGCCTTGTTTCTAGGAGGTTCTGTAGTGTCACAATTGTCTCCTTGATGCCATGAGCCCCTGCAGTGTCACAATGGCTCCTTGCTTCCATGAGGAACACAAAAGCTTTGCATCAACACTGAGCAACAGCTGCTGAACACACCTGGGAGCATCTGCTTGCATCAAACGAGGGCTTCAAGCTGAGAATGGCAGCAGCAGCTTCCATCTGCAACAGAGAGCCAGGCAAAGGACAGGGACAGAGAATTCCGTGGAAAGACTGCGGGAATTCTGCTCCCAGAGATCATTCCTGCTCACAGTGTCCCTTGTAGAAAGGGGACATCATTGCAGGCAGCCTGGACGGAGCATGTGGTGTTGGTTGTTTAGGAAAGCTGCTCAGGCTTTTCCATTCTTTCCTTACAAACAGGAAAACTTCTCTGGGCCTGTGTGCAGGCAGAGCCCAGAGGAGAGCACATGGCACATGGTGCTGTGGGCTGGGACAGCCAGCTGCAGAGCTGAAGGGAAGAAGCCCCGCTGTGTCACAATGGCTCCTTGGCTTCATGTGCATCACCTGTGTCACCATGGTCTCCTTGATTCCATGAGGCCCCACTGTGTCACAATGGCTCCGTGGCTTCCATGTGGCCCCACTGGGTCACAATGGCCCCTTGCTTCCATAGGTTTTCTATTGTAACAATGGACTCCTTGGTTCTGTGAGCTACCCTGCTTCTTGCAGAGGTGTCTTTGGTTCCAACAAGGCCCTGCTGCGTCTCATGAGGATCACATTTCCATGTGTTTCCATGATTCCCCACGGTGTCACCATGGAGCCTTGTTTCTAGGAGGTTCTGTAGTGTCACAATTGTCTCCTTGATGCCATGAGCCCCTGCAGTGTCACAATGGCTCCTTGCTTCCATGAGGAACACAAAAGCTTGGCATCAACACTGAGCAACAGCTGCTGAACACACCTGGGAGCATCTGCTTGCATCAAACGAGGGCTTCAAGCTGAGAATGGCAGCAGCAGCTTCCATCTGCAACAGAGAGCCAGGCAAAGGACAGGGACAGAGAATTCCGTGGAAAGACTGCGGGAATTCTGCTCCCAGAGATCATTATTGCTCACAGTTTCCCTTGTAGAAAGGGGACATCATTGCAGGCAGCCTGGACTGAGCATGTGGGGTTGGTTGTCAGGGGAACCTGCTCAGGCTTTTTCATTCTTTCCTTACAAACAGGAAAACTTCTCTGGGCCTGTGTGCAGGCAGAGCCCTGAGGAGAGCACTTGGCACATGGTGCCTCGGTGTGGGACAGCCAGCTGCAGAGCTGAAGGGAAGAAGCCCCGCTGTGTCACAATGGCTCCTTGGCTTCATGTGCATCACCTGTGTCACCATGGTCTCCTTGATTCCATGAGGCCCCACTGGGTCACAATGGCTCCTTGGCTTCATGTGCATCACCTGTGTCACCATGGTCCCCTTGATTACATGAGGAACACAAAAGCTTTGCATCAACACTGAGCAACAGCTGCTGAACACACCTGGGAGCATCTGCTTGCATCAAACGAGGGCTTCAAGCTGAGAATGGCAGCAGCAGCTTCCATCTGCAACAGAGAGCCAGGCAAAGGACAGGGACAGAGAATTCCGTGGAAAGACTGCGGGAATTCTGCTCCCAGAGATCATTCCTGCTCACAGTGTCCCTTGTAGAAAGGGGACATCATTGCAGGCAGCCTGGACGGAGCATGTGGGGTTGGTTGTTTAGGAAAGCTGCTCAGGCTTTTCCATTCTTTCCTTACAAACAGGAAAACTTCTCTGGGCCTGTGTGCAGGCAGAGCCCAGAGGAGAGCACTTGGCACATGGTGCTGTGGGCTGGGACAGCCAGCTGCAGAGCTGAAGGGAAGAAGCCCTGCTGTGTCACAATGGCTCCTTGGCTTCATGTGCATCACCTGTGTCACCATGGTCTCCTTGATTCCATGAGGCCCCACTGTGTCACAATGGCTCCTTGGCTTCATGTGCATCACCTCTGTCACCATGGTCTCCTTGATTCCATGAGGCCCCACTGGGTCACAATGGCTCCTTGGCTTCATGTGCATCACCTGTGTCACCATGGTCTCCTTGATTCCATGAGGCCCCACTGGGTCACAATGGCTCCTTGGCTTCATGTGCATCACCTGTGTCACCATGGTCTCCTTGATTCCATGAGGCCCCACTGTGTCACAATGGCTCCTTGGCTTCATGTGCATCACCTGTGTCACCATGGTCTCCTTGATTCCATGAGGCCCCACTGGGTCACAATGGCTCCTTGGCTTCATGTGCATCACCTGTCCTTGATTCCATGAGGCCCCACTGGGTCACAATGGCTCCGTGGCTTCCATGTGGCCCCACTGTGTCACAATGGTCTCCTTGATTCCATGAGGCCCCACTGGGTCACAATGCCTCCGTGGCTTCCATGTGGCCCCACTGTGTCACAATGGCTCCTTGCTTCCATAGGTTTTCTATTGTAACAATGGACTCCTTGGTTCTCTGAGCTACCCTGCTTTTTGCACAGGTGTCTTTGGTTCCAACAAGGCCCTGCTGCGTCTCATGAGGAACACATTTCCATGTGGTTCCATGATTCCCCACGGTGTCACCATGGAGCCTTGTTTCTAGGAGGTTCTGTACTGTCACAATTGTCTCCTTGATGCCATGAGCCCCTGCAGTGTCACAATGGCTCCTTGCTTCCATGAGGAACACAAAAGCTTTGCATCAACACTGAGCAACAGCTGCTGAACACACCTGGGAGCATCTGCTTGCATCAAACGAGGGCTTCAAGCTGAGAATGGCAGCAGCAGCTTCCATCTGCAACAGAGAGCCAGGCAAAGGACAGGGACAGAGAATTCCGTGGAAAGACTGCGGGAATTCTGCTCCCAGAGATCATTCCTGCTCACAGTGTCCCTTGTAGAAAGGGGACATCATTGCAGGCAGCCTGGACGGAGCATGTGGGGTTGGTTGTTTAGGAAAGCTGCTCAGGCTTTTCCATTCTTTCCTTACAAACAGGAAAACTTCTCTGGGCCTGTGTGCAGGCAGAGCCCAGAGGAGAGCACTTGGCACATGGTGCTGTGGGCTGGGACAGCCAGCTGCAGAGCTGAAGGGAAGAAGCCCCGCTGTGTCACAATGGCTCCTTGGCTTCATGTGCATCACCTGTGTCACCATGGTCTCCTTGATTCCATGAGGCCCTGCTGTGTCACAATGGCTCCTTGGCTTCATGTGCATCACCTGTGTCACCATGGTCTCCTTGATTCCATGAGGCCCCACTGGGTCACAATGGCTCCTTGGCTTCCATGTGGCCCCACTGTGTCACAATGGTCTCCTTGATTCCATGAGGCCCCACTGGGTCACAATGGCTCCTTGGCTTCCATGTGGCCCAACTGTGTCACAATGACTCCTTGCTTCCATAGGTTTTCTATTGTAACAATGGACTCCTTGGTTCTCTGAGCTACCCTGCTTTTTGCAGAGGTGTCTTTGGTTCCAACAAGGCCCTGCTGCGTCTCATCAGGAACACATTTCCATGTGGTTCCATGATTCCCCACGGTGTCACCATGGAGCCTTGTTTCTAGGAGGTTCTGTACTGTCACAATTGTCTCCTTGATGCCATGAGCCCCTGCAGTGTCACAATGGCTCCTTGCTTCCATGAGGAACACAAAAGCTTTGCATCAACATTGAGCAACAGCTGCTGAACACACCTGGGAGCATCTGCTTGCATCAAACGAGGGCTTCAAGCTGAGAATGGCAGCAGCAGCTTCCATCTGCAACAGAGAGCCAGGCAAAGGACAGGGACAGAGAATTCAGTGGAAAGACTGCGGGAATTCTGCTCCCAGAGATCATTCCTGCTCACAGTGTCCCTTGTAGAAAGGGGACATCATTGCAGGCAGCCTGGACTGAGCATGTGGGTTTGGTTGTTTAGAAAACCTGCTCAGGCTTTTCCATTCTTTCCTTACAAACAGGAAAAGTTCTCCTGGGCCTGTGTTCAGGCAGAGCCCTGAGGAGAGCAGTTGGCACATGGTGCTGTGGGCTGGGACAGCCAGCTGCAGAGCTGAAGGGAAGAAGCCCTGCTGTGTCACAATGGCTCCTTGGCTTCATGTGCATCACCTGTGTCACCATGGTCTCCTTGATTCCATGAGGCCCCACTGGGTCACAATGGCTCCTTGGCTTCATGTGCATCACCTGTGTCACCATGGTCTCCTTGATTCCATGAGGCCCCACTGTGTCACAATGGCTCCTTGGCTTCCATGTGGCCCCACTGTGTCACAATGGCTCCTTGCTTCCATAGGTTTTCTATTGTAACAATGGACTCCTTGGTTCTGTGAGCTACCCTGCTTTTTGCAGAGGTGTCTTTGGTTCCAGAAGGCCCTGCTGCGTCTCATCAGGAACACATTTCCATGTGGTTCCATGATTCATCACGGTGTCACCATGGAGCCTTGTTTCTAGGAGGTTCTGTAGTGTCACAATTGTCTCCTTGATGCCATGAGCCCCTGCAGTGTCACAATGGCTCCTTGCTTCCATGAGGAACACAAAAGCTTTGCATCAACACTGAGCAACAGCTGCTGAACACACCTGGGAGCATCTGCTTGCATCAAAAGAGGGCTTCAAGCTGAGAATGGCAGCAGCAGCTTCCATCTGCAACAGAGAGCCAGGCAAAGGACAGGGACAGAGAATTCCGTGGAAAGACTGTGAGAATTCTGCTCCCAGAGATCATTCCTGCTCACAGTGTCCCTTGTAGAAAGGGGACATCATTGCAGGCAGCCTGGACGGAGCATGTGGGGTTTGTTGCTTAGGAAAGCTGCTCAGGCTTTTCCATTCTTTCCTTACAAACAGGAAAACTTCTCTGGGCCTGTGTGCAGGCAGAGCCCTGAGGAGAGCACTTGGCACATGGTGCTGTGGGCTGGGACAGCCAGCTGCAGAGCTGAAGGGAAGAAGCCCCGCTGTGTCACAATGGCTCCTTGGCTTCATGTGCATCACCTGTGTCACCATGGTCTCCTTGATTCCATGAGGCCCCACTGTGTCACAATGGCTCCTTGGCTTCATGTGCATCACCTGTGTCACCATGGTCTCCTTGATTCCATGAGGCCCCACTGGGTCACAATGGCTCCGTGGCTTCCATGTGGCCCCACTGTGTCACAATGGCCCCTTGCTTCCATAGGTTTTCTATTGTAACAATGGACTCCTTGGTTCTGTGAGCTACCCTGCTTTTTGCAGAGGTGTCTTTGGTTCCATCAAGGCCCTGTTGTGTCTCATCAGGAACACATTTCCATGTGGTTCCATGATTCCCCACGGTGTCACCATGGAGCCTTGTTTCTAAGAGGTTCTGTAGTGTCACAATTGTCTCCTTGATGCCATGAGCCCCTGCAGTGTCACAATGGCTCCTTGCTTCCATGAGGAACACAAAAGCTTTGCATCAACACTGAGCAACAGCTGCTGAACACACCTGGGAGCATCTGCTTGCATCAAAAGAGGGCTTCAAGCAGAGAATGGCAGCAGCAGCTTCCATCTGCAACAGAGAGCCAGGCAAAGGACAGGGACAGAGAATTCAGTGGAAAGACTGCGGGAATTCTGCTCCCAGAGATCATTCCTGCTCACAGTGTCCCTTGTAGAAAGGGGACATCATTGCAGGCAGCCTGGACGGAGCATGTGGGGTTGGTTGTTTAGGAAAGCTGCTCAGGCTTTTCCATTCTTTCCTTACAAACAGGAAAACTTCTCTGGGCCTGTGTGCAGGCAGAGCCCAGAGGAGAGCACTTGGCACATGGTGCTGTGGGCTGGGACAGCCAGCTGCAGAGCAGAAGGGAAGAAGCCCCGCTGTGTCACAATGGCTCCTTGGCTTCATGTGCATCACCTGTGTCACCATGGTCTCCTTGATTCCATGAGGCCCCACTGTGTCACAATGGCTCCTTGGCTTCATGTGCATCACCTCTGTCACCATGGTCTCCTTGATTCCATGAGGCCCCACTGGGTCACAATGGCTCCTTGGCTTCATGTGCATCACCTCTGTCACCATGGTCTCCTTGATTCCATGAGGCCCCACTGGGTCACAATGGCTCCTTGGCTTCATGTGCATCACCTGTGTCACCATGGTCTCCTTGATTCCATGAGGCCCCACTGGGTCACAATGGCTCCTTGGCTTCATGTGCATCACCTGTGTCACCATGGTCTCCTTGATTCCATGAGGCCCCACTGGGTCACAATGGCTCCTTGGCTTCATGTGCATCACCTGTCCTTGATTCCATGAGGCCCCACTGGGTCACAATGGCTCCGTGGCTTCCATGTGGCCCCACTGTGTCACAATGGTCTCCTTGATTCCATGAGGCCCCACTGGGTCACAATGCCTCCGTGGCTTCCATGTGGCCCCACTGTGTCACAATGGCTCCTTGCTTCCATAGGTTTTCTATTGTAACAATGGACTCCTTGGTTCTCTGAGCTACCCTGCTTTTTGCACAGGTGTCTTTGGTTCCAACAAGGCCCTGCTGCGTCCCATCAGGAACACATTTCCATGTGGTTCCATGATTCCCCACGGTGTCACCATGGAGCCTTGTTTCTAGGAGGTTCTGTACTGTCACAATTGTCTCCTTGATGCCATGAGCCCCTGCAGTGTCACAATGGCTCCTTGCTTCCATGAGGAACACAAAAGCTTTGCATCAACACTGAGCAACACCTGCTGAACACACCTGGGAGCATCTGCTTGCATCAAACGAGGGCTTCAAGCTGAGAATGGCAGCAGCAGCTTCCATCTGCAACAGAGAGCCAGGCAAAGGACAGGGACAGAGAATTCCGTGGAAAGACTGCGGGAATTCTGCTCCCAGAGATCATTCCTGCTCACAGTGTCCCTTGTAGAAAGGGGACATCATTGCAGGCAGCCTGGACGGAGCATGTGGGGTTGGTTGTTTAGGAAAGCTGCTCAGGCTTTTCCATTCTTTCCTTACAAACAGGAAAACTTCTCTGGGCCTGTGTGCAGGCAGAGCCCAGAGGAGAGCACTTGGCACATGGTGCTGTGGGCTGGGACAGCCAGCTGCAGAGCTGAAGGGAAGAAGCCCCGCTGTGTCACAATGGCTCCTTGGCTTCATGTGCATCACCTGTGTCACCATGGTCTCCTTGATTCCATGAGGCCCTGCTGTGTCACAATGGCTCCTTGGCTTCATGTGCATCACCTGTGTCACCATGGTCTCCTTGATTCCATGAGGCCCCACTGTGTCACAATGGCTCCTTGCTTCCATGAGGAACACAAAAGCTTTGCATCAACACTGAGCAACAGCTGCTGAACACACCTGGGAGCATCTGCTTGCATCAAACGAGGGCTTCAAGCTGAGAATGGCAGCAGCAGCTTCCATCTGCAACAGAGAGCCAGGCAAGAGACAGGGACAGAGAATTCCGTGGAAAGACTGCGAGAATTCTGCTCCCAGACATCATTCCTGCTCACAGTGTCCCTTGTAGAAAGGGGACATCATTGCAGGCAGCCTGGACTGAGCATGTGGTGTTGGTTGTTTAGGAAAGCTGCTCAGGCTTTTTCATTCTTTCCTTACAAACAGGAAAACTTCTCTGGGCCTGTGTGCAGGGAGAGCCCTGAGGAGAGCACTTGGCACATGGTGCCTCGGTCTGGGACAGCCAGCTGCAGAGCTGAAGGGAAGAAGCCCCGCTGTGTCACAATGGCTCCTTGGCTTCATGTGCATCACCTGTGTCACCATGGTCTCCTTGATTCCATGAGGCCCCACTGGGTCACAATGGCTCCTTGGCTTCCATGTGGCCCCACTGTGTCACAATGGTCTCCTTGATTCCATGAGGCCCCACTGGGTCACAATGGCTCCTTGGCTTCCATGTGGCCCCACTGTGTCACAATGACTCCTTGCTTCCATAGGTTTTCTATTGTAACAATGGACTCCTTGGTTCTCTGAGCTACCCTGCTTTTTGCAGAGGTGTCTTTGGTTCCAACAAGGCCCTGCTGCGTCTCATCAGGAACACATTTCCATGTGGTTCCATGATTCCCCACGGTGTCACCATGGAGCCTTGTTTCTAGGAGGTTCTGTACTGTCACAATTGTCTCCTTGATGCCATGAGCCCCTGCAGTGTCACAATGGCTCCTTGCTTCCATGAGGAACACAAAAGCTTTGCATCAACATTGAGCAACAGCTGCTGAACACACCTGGGAGCATCTGCTTGCATCAAACGAGGGCTTCAAGCTGAGAATGGCAGCAGCAGCTTCCATCTGCAACAGAGAGCCAGGCAAAGGACAGGGACAGAGAATTCTGTGGAAAGACTGCGGGAATTCTGCTCCCAGAGATCATTCCTGCTCACAGTGTCCCTTGTAGAAAGGGGACATCATTGCAGGCAGCCTGGACTGAGCATGTGGGTTTGGTTGTTTAGAAAACCTGCTCAGGCTTTTCCATTCTTTCCTTACAAACAGGAAATCTTCTCCTGGGCCTGTGTTCAGGCAGAGCCCTGAGGAGAGCAGTTGGCACATGGTGCTGTGGGCTGGGACAGCCAGCTGCAGAGCTGAAGGGAAGAAGCCCTGCTGTGTCACAATGGCTCCTTGGCTTCATGTGCATCACCTGTGTCACCATGGTCTCCTTGATTCCATGAGGCCCCACTGGGTCACAATGGCTCCTTGGCTTCATGTGCATCACCTGTGTCACCATGGTCTCCTTGATTCCATGAGGCCCCACTGTGTCACAATGGCTCCTTGGCTTCCATGTGTCCCCACTGTGTCACAATGGCTCCTTGATTCCATAGGTTTTCTATTGTAACAATGGACTCCTTGGTTCTGTGAGCTACCCTGCTTTTTGCAGAGGTGTCTTTGGTTCCAACAAGGCCCTGCTGTGTCTCATCAGGAACACATTTCCATGTGGTTCCATGATTCATCACGGTGTCACCATGGAGCCTTGTTTCTAGGAGGTTCTGTACTGTCACAATTGTCTCCTTGATGCCATGAGCCCCTGCAGTGTCACAATGGCTCCTTGCTTCCATGAGGAACACAAAAGCTTTGCATCAACACTGAGCAACAGCTGCTGAACACACCTGGGAGCATCTGCGTGCATCAAAAGAGGGCTTCAAGCTGAGAATGGCAGCAGCAGCTTCCATCTGCAACAGAGAGCCAGGCAAAGGACAGGGACAGAGAATTCCGTGGAAAGACTGCGGGAATTCTGCTCCCAGAGATCATTCCTGCTCACAGTGTCCCTTGTAGAAAGGGGACATCATTGCAGGCAGCCTGGACGGAGCATGTGGGGTTGGTTGTTTAGAAAACCTGCTCAGGCTTTTCCATTCTTTCCTTACAAACAGGAAAACTTCTCCTGGGCTTGTGTGCAGGCAGAGCCCTGAGGAGAGCAGTTGGCACATGGTGCTGTGGGCTGGGACAGCCAGCTGCAGAGCTGAAGGGAAGAAGCCCCGCTGTGTCACAATGGCTCCTTGGCTTCATGTGCATCACCTGTGTCACAATGGTCTCCTTGATTCCATGAGGCCCCACTGTGTCACAATGGCTCCTTGGCTTCATGTGCATCACCTGTGTCACCATGGTCTCCTTGATTCCATGAGGCCCCACTGGGTCACAATGGCTCCTTGGCTTCCATGTGGCCCCACTGTGTCACAATGGCTCCTTGCTTCCATAGGTTTTCTATTGTAACAATGGACTCCTTGGTTCTGTGAGCTACCCTGCTTTTTGCAGAGGTGTCTTTGGTTCCAGAAGGCCCTGCTGCGTCTCATCAGGAACACATTTCCATGTGGTTCCATGATTCATCACGGTGTCACCATGGAGCCTTGTTTCTAGGAGGTTCTGTAGTGTCACAATTGTCTCCTTGATGCCATGAGCCCCTGCAGTGTCACAATGGCTCCTTGCTTCCATGAGGAACACAAAAGCTTTGCATCAACACTCAGCAACAGCTGCTGAACACACCTGGGAGCATCTGCTTGCATCAAAAGAGGGCTTCAAGCAGAGAATGGCAGCAGCAGCTTCCATCTGCAACAGAGAGCCAGGCAAAGGACAGGGACAGAGAATTCCGTGGAAAGACTGCGGGAATTCTGCTCCCAGAGATCATTCCTGCTCACAGTGTCCCTTGTAGAAAGGGGACATCATTGCAGGCAGCCTGGACGGAGCATGTGGGGTTTGTTGCTTAGGAAAGCTGCTCAGGCTTTTCCATTCTTTCCTTACAAACAGGAAAACTTCTCTGGGCCTGTGTGCAGGCAGAGCCCTGAGGAGAGCACTTGGCACATGGTGCTGTGGGCTGGGACAGCCAGCTGCAGAGCTGAAGGGAAGAAGCCCCGCTGTGTCACAATGGCTCCTTGGCTTCATGTGCATCACCTGTGTCACCATGGTCTCCTTGATTCCATGAGGCCCCGCTGTGTCACAATGGCTCCTTGGCTTCATGTGCATCACCTGTGTCACCATGGTCTCCTTGATTCCATGAGGCCCCACTGGGTCACAATGGCTCCTTGGCTTCGTGTGCATCACCTGTGTCACCATGGTCTCCTTGATTCCATGAGGCCCCACTGTGTCACAATGGCTCCTTGGCTTCATGTGCATCACCTGTGTCACAATGGTCTCCTTGATTCCATGAGGCCCCACTGGGTCACAATGACTCCTTGGCTTCGTGTGCATCACCTGTGTCACCATGGTCTCCTTGCTTCCATAGGTTTTCTATTGTAACAATGGACTCCTTGGTTCTGTGAGCTACCCTGCTTTTTGCAGAGGTGTCTTTGGTTCCAACAAGGCCCTGCTGTGTCTCATCAGGAACACATTTCCATGTGGTTCCATGATTCATCACGGTGTCACCATGGAGCCTTGTTTCTAGGAGGTTCTGTACTGTCACAATTGTCTCCTTGATTCCATGAGCCCCTGCAGTGTCACAATGGCTCCTTGCTTCCATGAGGAACACAAAAGCTTTGCATCAACACTGAGCAACAGCTGCTGAACACACCTGGGAGCATCTGCTTGCATCAAACGAGGGCTTCAAGCTGAGAATGGCAGCAGCAGCTTCCATCTGCAACAGAGAGCCAGGCAAAGGACAGAGACAGAGAATTCAGTGGAAAGACTGCGGGAATTCTGCTCCCAGACATCATTCCTGCTCACAGTGTCCCTTGTAGAAAGGGGACATCATTGCAGGCAGCCTGGACTGAGCATGTGGGGTTGGTTGTTTAGAAAACCTGCTCAGGCTTTTCCATTCTTTCCTTACAAACAGGAAAACTTCTCCTGGGCCTGTGTTCAGGCAGAGCCCTGAGGAGAGCAGTTGGCACATGGTGCTGTGGGCTGGGACAGCCAGCTGCAGAGCAGAAGGGAAGAAGCCCCGCTGTGTCACAATGGCTCCTTGGCTTCATGTGCATCACCTGTGTCACCATGGTCTCCTTGATTCCATGAGGCCCCACTGTGTCACAATGGCTCCTTGGCTTCATGTGCATCACCTGTGTCACCATGGTCTCCTTGATTCCATGAGGCCCCACTGGGTCACAATGGCTCCTTGGCTTCATGTGCATCACCTGTGTCACCATGGTCTCCTTGATTCCATGAGGCCCCACTTTGTCACAATGGCTCCTTGGCTTCATGTGCATCACCTGTGTCACCATGGTCTCCTTGATTCCATGAGGCCCCACTGGGTCACAATGGCTCCTTGGCTTCATGTGCATCACCTGTGTCACCATGGTCTCCTTGATTCCATGAGGCCCCACTGGGTCACAATGGCTCCTTGGCTTCATGTGCATCACCTGTGTCACCATGGTCTCCTTGATTCCATGAGGCCCCACTGTGTCACAATGGCTCCTTGGCTTCCATGTGGCCCCACTGTGTCACAATGGCTCCTTGCTTCCATAGGTTTTCTATTGTAACAATGGACTCCTTGGTTCTGTGAGCTACCCTGCTTTTTGCACTGGTGTCTTTGGTTCCAACAAGGCCCTGCTGTGTCTCATCAGGAACACATTTCCATGTGGTTCCATGATTCCCCACGGTGTCACCATGGAGCCTTGTTTCGAGGAGGTTCTGTAGTGTCACAATTGTCTCCTTGATGCCATGAGCCCCTGCAGTGTCACAATGGCTCCTTGCTTCCATGAGGAACACAAAAGCTTTGCATCAACACTGAGCAACAGCTGCTGAACACACCTGGGAGCATCTGCTTGCATCAAACGAGGGCTTCAAGCTGAGAATGGCAGCAGCAGCTTCCATCTGCAACAGAGAGCCAGGCAAAGGACAGGGACAGAGAATTCCGTGGAAAGACTGCAAGAATTCTGCTCCCAGACATCATTCCTGCTCACAGTGTCCCTTGTAGAAAGGGGACATCATTGCAGGCAGCCTGGACTGAGCATGTGGGTTTGGTTGTCTAGGGAACCTGCTCAGGCTTTTTCATTCTTTCCTTACAAAGAGGAAAACTTCTCCTGGGCCTGTGTGCAGGCAGAGCCCTGAGGAGAGCAGTTGGCACATGGTGCCTAGGGCTGGGACAGCCAGCTGCAGAGCTGAAGGGAAGAAGCCCCGCTGTGTCACAATGGCTCCTTGGCTTCATGTGCATCACCTGTGTCACCATGGTCTCCTTGATTCCATGAGGCCCCACTGTGTCACAATGGCTCCTTGCTTCCATAGGTTTTCTATTGTAACAATGGACTCCTTGGTTCTGTGAGCTACCCTGCTTTTTGCAGAGGTGTCTTTGGTTCCAACAAGGCCCTGCTGCGTCTCATGAGGAACACATTTCCATGTGGTTCCATGATTCCCCACGGTGTCACCATGGAGCCTTGTTTCTAGGAGGTTCTGTAGTGTCACAATTGTCTCCTTGATGCCATGAGCCCCTGCAGTGTCACAATGGCTCCTTGCTTCCATGAGGAACACAAAAGCTTTGCATCAACACTGAGCAACAGCTGCTGAACACACCTGGGAGCATCTGCTTGCATCAAACGAGGGCTTCAAGCTGAGAATGGCAGCAGCAGCTTCCATCTGCAACAGAGAGCCAGGCAAAGGACAGGGACAGAGAATTCCGTGGAAAGACTGCTAGAATTCTGCTCCCAGAGATCATTCCTGCTCACAGTGTCCCTTGTAGAAAGGGGACATCATTGCAGGCAGCCTGGACGGAGCATGTGGGGTTGGTTGTTTAGGAAAGCTGCTCAGGCTTTTCCATTCTTTCCTTACACACAGGAAAACTTCTCCTGGGCCTGTGTGCAGGGAGAGCCCTGAGGAGAGCAGTTGGCACATGGTGCTGTGGGCTGGGACAGCCAGCTGCAGAGCTGAAGGGAAGAAGCCCTGCTGTGTCACAATGGCTCCTTGGGTTCATGTGCATCACCTGTGTCACCATGGTCTCCTTGATTCCATGAGGCCCTGCTGTGTCACAATGGCTCCTTGGCTTCATGTGCATCACCTGTGTCACCATGGTCTCCTTGATTCCATGAGGCCCCACTGTGTCACAATGGCTCCTTGCTTCCATGAGGAACACAAAAGCTTTGCATCAACACTGAGCAACAGCTGCTGAACACACCTGGGAGCATCTGCTTGCATCAAGCGAGGGCTTCAAGCTGAGAATGGCAGCAGCAGCTTCCATCTGCAACAGAGAGCCAGGCAAGAAACAGGGACAGAGAATTCAGTGGAAAGACTGCGAGAATTCTGCTCCCAGACATCATTCCTGCTCACAGTGTCCCTTGTAGAAAGGGGACATCATTGCAGGCAGCCTGGACTGAGCATGTGGTGTTGGTTGTTTAGGAAAGCTGCTCAGGCTTTTTCATTCTTTCCTTACAAACAGGAAAACTTCTCTGGGCCTGTGTGCAGGCAGAGCCCTGAGGAGAGCACTTGGCACATGGTGCCTCGGTGTGGGACAGCCAGCTGCAGAGCTGAAGGGAAGAAGCCCCGCTGTGTCACAATGGCTCCTTGGCTTCATGTGCATCACCTGTGTCACCATGGTCTCCTTGATTCCATGAGGCCCCACTGGGTCACAATGGCTCCTTGGCTTCCATGTGGCCCCACTGTGTCACAATGGTCTCCTTGATTCCATGAGGCCCCACTGGGTCACAATGGCTCCTTGGCTTCCATGTGGCCCCACTGTGTCACAATGGCCTTTTGCTTCCATAGGTTTTCTATTGTAACAATGGACTCCTTGGTTCTCTGAGCTACCCTGCTTTTTGCAGAGGTGTCTTTGGTTCCAACAAGGCCCTGCTGTGTCTCATCAGGAACACATTTCCATGTGGTTCCATGATTCCCCACGGTGTCACCATGGAGCCTTGTTTCTAGGAGGTTCTGTAGTGTCACAATTGTCTCCTTGATCCCATGAGCCCCTGCAGTGTCACAATGGCTCCTTGCTTCCATGAGGAACACAAAAGCTTTGCATCAACACTGAGCAACAGCTGCTGAACACACCTGGGAGCATCTGCTTGCATCAAACGAGGGCTTCAAGCGGAGAATGGCAGCAGCAGCTTCCATCTGCAACAGAGAGCCAGGCAAAGGACAGGGACAGAGAATTCCGTGGAAAGACTGCGAGAATTCTGCTCCCAGACATCATTCCGGCTCACAGTGTCCCTTGTAGAAAGGGGACATCATTGCAGGCAGCCTGGACTGAGCATGTGGGTTTGGTTGTCTAGGGAACCTACTCAGGCTTTTCCATTCTTTCCTTACAAACAGGAAAACTTCTCTGGGCCTGTGTGCAGGCAGAGCCCTGAGGAGAGCAGATGGCACATGGTGCTGTGGGCTGGGACAGCCAGCTGCAGAGCTGAAGGGAAGAAGCCCCGCTGTGTCACAATGGCTCCTTGGCTTCATGTGCATCACCTGTGTCACCATGGTCTCCTTGATTCCATGAGGCCCCACTGTGTCACAATGGCTCCTTGGCTTCATGTGCATCACCTGTGTCACCATGGTCTCCTTGATTCCATGAGGCCCCACTGTGTCACAATGGCTCCTTGGCTTCATGTGCATCACCTGTGTCACCATGGTCTCCTTGATTCCATGAGGCCCCACTGTGTCACAATGGCTCCTTGGCTTCATGTGCATCACCTGTGTCACCATGGTCTCCTTGATTCCATGAGGCCCCACTGTGTCACAATGGCTCCTTGGCTTCATGTGCATCACCTGTGTCACCATGGTCTCCTTGATTCCATGAGGCCCCACTGGGTCACAATGGCTCCTTGGCTTCATGTGCATCACCTGTCCTTGATTCCATGAGGCCCCACTGGGTCACAATGGCTCCGTGGCTTCCATGTGGCCCCACTGTGTCACAATGGCCCCTTGCTTCCATAGGTTTTCTATTGTAACAATGGACTCCTTGGTTCTGTGAGCTACCCTGCTTTTTGCAGAGGTGTCTTTGGTTCCAGCAAGGCCCTGCTGTGTCTCATCAAAAACACATTTCCATGTGTTTCCATGATTCCCCACGGTGTCACCATGGAGCCTTGTTTCTAGGAGGTTCTGTACTGTCACAATTGTCTCCTTGATGCCATGAGCCCCTGCAGTGTCACAATGGCTCCTTGCTTCCATGAGGAACACAAAAGCTTGGCATCAACACTGAGCAACAGCTGCTGAACACACCTGGGAGCATCTGCTTGCATCAAACGAGGGCTTCAAGCAGAGAATGGCACCAGCAGCATTCATCTGCAACAGAGAGCCAGGGAAAGGACAGGGACAGAGAATTCAGTGGAAAGACTGCGGGAATTCTGCTCCCAGACATCATTCCTGCTCACAGTGTCCCTTGTAGAAAGGGGACATCATTGCAGGCAACCTGGACTCAGCATGTGGCGTTTGTTTTTTAGGAAAGCTGCTCAGGCTTTTCCATTCTTTCCTTACAAACAGGAAAACTTCTCCTGGGCCTGTGTGCAGGCAGAGCCCTGAGGAGAGCAGTTGGCACATGGTGCTGTGGGCTGGGACAGCCAGCTGCAGAGCTGAAGGGAAGAAGCCCCGCTGTGTCACAATGGCTCCTTGGCTTCATGTGCATCACCTGTGTCACCATGGTCTCCTTGATTCCATGAGGCCCCACTGGGTCACAATGGCTCCTTGGCTTCATGTGCATCACCTGTGTCACCATGGTCTCCTTGATTCCATGAGGCCCCACTTTGTCACAATGGCTCCTTGGCTTCATGTGCATCACCTGTGTCACCATGGTCTCCTTGATTCCATGAGGCCCAACTGGGTCACAATGGCTCCTTCGCTTCCATGTGGCCCCACTGTGTCACCATGGTCTCCTTGATTCCATGAGGCCCCACTGGGTCACAATGGCTCCTTGGCTTCATGTGCATCACCTCTGTCACCATGGTCCCCTTGATTACATGAGGAACACAAAAGCTTTGCATCAACACTGAGCAACAGCTGCTGAACACACCTGGGATCATCTGCTTGCATCAAAAGAGGGCTTCAAGCTGAGAATGGCAGCAGCAGCTTCCATCTGCAACAGAGAGCCAGGCAAGAGACAGGGACAGAGAATTCAGTGGAAAGACTGCGAGAATTCTGCTCCCAGAGATCATTCCTGCTCAAAGTGTCCCTTGTAGAAAGGGGACATCATTGCAGGCAGCCTGGACTGAGCATGTGGTGTTGGTTGTTTAGGAAAGCTGCTCAGGTTTTTCATTCTTTCCTTACAAACAGGAAAACTTCTCTGGGCCTGTGTGGAGGGAGAGCCCTGAGGAGAGCACTTGGTACATGGTGCTGTGGGCTGGGACAGCCAGCTGCAGAGCTGAAGGGAAGAAGCCCCGCTGTATCAAAATGGCTGCTTGGCTTCATGTGCATCACCTGTGTCACCATGGTCTCCTTGATTCCATGAGGCCCTGCTGTGTCACAATGGCTCCTTGGCTTCATGTGCATCACCTGTGTCACCATGGTCTCCTTGATTCCATGAGGCCCCACTGTGTCACAATGGCTCCTAGGCTTCATGTGCATCACCTGTGTCACCATGGTCTCCTTGATTCCATGAGGCCCCACTGGGTCACAATGGCTCCTTGGCTTCCATGAGGCCCCACTGTGTCACAATGGTCTCCTTGATTCCATGAGGCCCCACTGTGTCACAATGGCTCCTTGGCTTCATGTGCATCACCTGTGTCACCATGGTCTCCTTGATTCCATGAGGCCCCACTGGGTCACAATGGCTCCTTGGCTTCATGTGCATCACCTGTGTCACCATGGTCTCCTTGATTCCATGAGGCCCCACTGGGTCACAATGCCTCCGTGGCTTCCATGTGGCCCCACTGTGTCACAATGGCTCCTTGCTTCCATAGGTTTTCTATTGTAACAATGGACTCCTTGGTTCTCTGAGCTACCCTGCTTTTTGCACAGGTGTCTTTGGTTCCAACAAGGCCCTGCTGTGTCTCATCAGGAACACATTTCCATGTGGTTCCATGATTCATCACGGTGTCACCATGGAGCCTTGTTTCTAGGAGGTTCTGTAGTGTCACAATTGTCTCCTTGATGCCATGAGCCCCTGCAGTGTCACAATGGCTCCTTGCTTCCATGAGGAACACAAAAGCTTTGCATCAACATTGAGCAACAGCTGCTGAACACACCTGGGAGCATCTGCTTGCATCAAAAGAGGGCTTCAAGCTGAGAATGGCAGCAGCAGCTTCCATCTGCAACAGAGAGCCAGGCAAAGGACAGGGACAGAGAATTCCGTGGAAAGACTGCGGGAATTCTGCTCCCAGAGATCATTCCTGCTCACAGTGTCCCTTGTAGAAAGGGGACATCATTGCAGGCAGCCTGGACTGAGCATGTGGGGTTGGTTGTTTAGAAAACCTGCTCAGGCTTTTCCATTCTTTCCTTACAAACAGGAAAACTTCTCCTGGGCCTGTGTGCAGGCAGAGCCCTGAGGAGAGCACTTGGCACATGGTGCTGTGGGCTGGGACAGCCAGCTGCAGAGCTGAAGGGAAGAAGCCCCGCTGTGTCACAATGGCTCCTTGGCTTCATGTGCATCACCTGTGTCACCATGGTCTCCTGGATTCCATGAGGCCCCACTGTGTCACAATGGCTCCTTGGCTTCATGTGCATCACCTGTGTCAGCATGGTCTCCTTGATTCCATGAGGCCCCACTGTGTCACAATGGCTCCTTGGCTTCATGTGCATCACCTGTGTCACCATGGTCTCCTTGATTCCATGAGACCCCACTGGGTCACAATGGCTCCTTGGCTTCGTGTGCATCACCTGTGTCACCATGGTCTCCTTGATTCCATGAGGCCCTGCTGTGTCACAATGGCTCCTTGGCTTCATGTGCATCACCTGTGTCACCATGGTCTCCTTGATTCCATGAGGCCCCACTGTGTCACAATGGCTCCTTGCTTCCATGAGGAACACAAAAGCTTTGCATCAACACTGAGCAACAGCTGCTGAACACACCTGGGAGCATCTGCTTGCATCAAACGAGGGCTTCAAGCTGAGAATGGCAGCCGCAGCTTCCATCTGCAACAGAGAGCCAGGCAAGAGACAGGGACAGAGAATTCCGTGGAAAGACTGCGAGAATTCTGCTCCCAGACATCATTCCTGCTCACAGTGTCCCTTGTAGAAAGGGGACATCATTGCAGGCAGCCTGGACTGAGCATGTGGTGTTGGTTGTTTAGGAAAGCTGCTCAGGCTTTTTCATTCTTTCCTTACAAACAGGAAAACTTCTCTGGGCCTGTGTGCAGGGAGAGCCCTGAGGAGAGCACTTGGCACATGGTGCCTCGGTGTGGGACAGCCAGCTGCAGAGCTGAAGGGAAGAAGCCCCGCTGTGTCACAATGGCTCCTTGGCTTCATGTGCATCACCTGTGTCACCATGGTCTCCTTGATTCCATGAGGCCCCACTGGGTCACAATGGCTCCTTGGCTTCCATGTGGCCCCACTGTGTCACAATGGTCTCCTTGATTCCATGAGGCCCCACTGGGTCACAATGGCTCATTGGCTTCCATGTGGCCCCACTGTGTCACAATGACTCCTTGCTTCCATAGGTTTTCTATTGTAACAATGGACTCCTTGGTTCTCTGAGCTACCCTGCTTTTTGCACAGGTGTCTTTGGTTCCAACAAGGCCCTGCTGCGTCTCATCAGGAACACATTTCCATGTGGTTCCATGATTCCCCACGGTGTCACCATGGAGCCTTGTTTCTAGGAGGTTCTGTACTGTCACAATTGTCTCCTTGATGCCATGAGCCCCTGCAGTGTCACAATGGCTCCTTGCTTCCATGAGGAACACAAAAGCTTTGCATCAACACTGAGCAACAGCTGCTGAACACACCTGGGAGCATCTGCTTGCATCAAACGAGGGCTTCAAGCTGAGAATGGCACCAGCAGCTTCCATCTGCAACAGAGAGCCAGGCAAAGGACAGGGACAGAGAATTCAGTGGAAAGACTGCGGGAATTCTGCTCCCAGAGATCATTCCTGCTCACAGTGTCCCTTGTAGAAAGGGGACATCATTGCAGGCAGCCTGGACGGAGCATGTGGGGTTGGTTGTTTAGGAAAGCTGCTCAGGCTTTTCCATTCTTTCCTTACAAACAGGAAAACTTCTCTGGGCCTGTGTGCAGGCAGAGCCCTGAGGAGAGCACTTGGCACATGGTGCCCCGGTCTGGGACAGCCAGCTGCAGAGCTGAAGGGAAGAAGCCCCGCTGTGTCACAATGGCTCCTTGGCTTCATGTGCATCACCTGTGTCACCATGGTCTCCTTGATTCCATGAGGCCCCGCTGTGTCACAATGGCTCCTTGGCTTCCATGTGGCCCCACTGTGTCACAATGGCCCCTTGCTTCCATAGGTTTTCTATTGTAACAATGGACTCCTTGGTTCTGTGAGCTACCCTGCTTTTTTCAGAGGTGTCTTTGGTTCCAACAAGGCCCTGTTGTGTCTCATCAGGAACACATTTCCATGTGGTTCCATGATTCGCCACGGTGTCACCATGGAGCCTTGTTTCTAGGAGGTTCTGTAGTGTCACAATTGTCTCCTTGATGCCATGAGCCCCTGCAGTGTCACAATGGCTCCTTGCTTCCATGAGGAACACAAAAGCTTTGCATCAACACTGAGCAACAGCTGCTGAACACACCTGGGAGCATCTGCTTGCATCAAAAGAGGGCTTCAAGCAGAGAATGGCAGCAGCAGCTTCCATCTGCAACAGAGAGCCAGGGAAAGGACAGGGACAGAGAATTCCGTGGAAAGACTGCGAGAATTCTGCTCCCAGAGATCATTCCTGCTCACAGTGTCCCTTGTAGAAAGGGGACATCATTGCAGGCAGCCTGGACTGAGCATGTGGGTTTGGTTGTCTAGGGAACCTGCTCAGGCTTTTTCATTCTTTCCTTACAAACAGGAAAACTTCTCTGGGCCTGTGTGCAGGCAGAGCCCTGAGGAGAGCACTTGGCACATGGTGCTGTGGGCTGGGACAGCCAGCTGCAGAGCTGAAGGGAAGAAGCCCCGCTGTGTCACAATGGCTCCTTGACTTCATGTGCATCACCTGTGTCACCATGGTCTCCTTGATTCCATGAGGCCCCACTGGGTCACAATGGCTCCTTGGCTTCATGTGCATCACCTGTGTCACCATGGTCTCCTTGATTCCATGAGGCCCCACTGGGTCACAATGGCTCCTTGGCTTCATGTGCATCACCTGTGTCACCATGGTCTCCTTGATTCCATGAGGCCCCACTGGGTCACAATGGCTCCTTGGCTTCGTGTGCATCAGCTGTGTCACCATGGTCTCCTTGATTCCATGAGGCCCCACTGTGTCACAATGGCTCCTTGGCTTCATGTGCATCACCTGTGTCACCATGGTCTCCTTGATTCCATGAGGCCCCACTGGGTCACAATGGCTCCTTGGCTTCATGTGCATCACCTGTGTCACCATGGTCTCCTTGCTTCCATAGGTTTTCTATTGTAACAATGGACTCCTTGGTTCTCTGAGCTACCCTGCTTTTTGCAGAGGTGTCTTTGGTTCCAACAAGGCCCTGCTGTGTCTCATCAGGAACACATTTCCATGTGGTTCCATGATTCATCACGGTGTCACCATGGAGCCTTGTTTCTAGGAGGTTCTGTACTGTCACAATTGTCTCCTTGATTCCATGAGCCCCTGCAGTGTCACAATGGCTCCTTGCTTCCATGAGGAACACAAAAGCTTTGCATCAACACTGAGCAACAGCTGCTGAACACACCTGGGAGCATCTGCTTGCATCAAACGAGGGCTTCAAGCTGAGAATGGCAGCAGCAGCTTCCATCTGCAACAGAGAGCCAGGCAAAGGACAGAGACAGAGAATTCAGTGGAAAGACTGCGAGAATTCTGCTCCCAGACATCATTCCTGCTCACAGTGTCCCTTGTAGAAAGGGGACATCATTGCAGGCAGCCTGGACTGAGCATGTGGGGTTGGTTGTTTAGAAAACCTGCTCAGGCTTTTCCATTCTTTCCTTACAAACAGGAAAACTTCTCCTGGGCCTGTGTTCAGGCAGAGCCCTGAGGAGAGCAGTTGGCACATGGTGCTGTGGGCTGGGACAGCCAGCTGCAGAGCTGAAGGGAAGAAGCCCCGCTGTGTCACAATGGCTCCTTGGCTTCATGTGCATCACCTGTGTCACAATGGTCTCCTGGATTCCATGAGGCCCCACTGTGTCACAATGGCTCCTTGGCTTCATGTGCATCACCTGTGTCACCATGGTCTCCTTGATTCCATGAGGCCCCACTGGGTCACAATGGCTCCTTGGCTTCATGTGCATCACCTGTGTCACCATGGTCTCCTTGATTCCATGAGGCCCCACTTTGTCACAATGGCTCCTTGGCTTCATGTGCATCACCTGTGTCACCATGGTCTCCTTGATTCCATGAGGCCCCACTGGGTCACAATGGCTCCTTGGCTTCATGTGCATCACCTGTGTCACCATGGTCTCCTTGATTCCATGAGGCCCCACTGGGTCACAATGGCTCCTTGGCTTCATGTGCATCACCTGTGTCAGCATGGTCTCCTTGATTCCATGAGGCCCCACTGTGTCACAATGGCTCCTTGGCTTCCATGTGGCCCCACTGTGTCACAATGGCCCCTTGCTTCCATAGGTTTTCTATTGTAACAATGGACTCCTTGGTTCTGTGAGCTACCCTGCTTTTTGCAGAGGTGTCTTTGGTTCCAACAAGGCCCTGCTGTGTCTCATCAGGAACACATTTCCATGTGGTTCCATGATTCCCCACGGTGTCACCATGGAGCCTTGTTTCGAGGAGGTTCTGTAGTGTCACAATTGTCTCCTTGATGCCATGAGCCCCTGCAGTGTCACAATGGCTCCTTGCTTCCATGAGGAACACAAAAGCTTTGCATCAACACTGAGCAACAGCTGCTGAACACACCTGGGAGCATCTGCTTGCATCAAACGAGGGCTTCAAGCTGAGAATGGCAGCAGCAGCTTCCATCTGCAACAGAGAGCCAGGGAAAGGACAGGGACAGAGAATTCCGTGGAAAGACTGCGAGAATTCTGCTCCCAGACATCATTCCTGCTCACAGTGTCCCTTGTAGAAAGGGGACATCATTGCAGGCAGCCTGGACTGAGCATGTGGGTTTGGTTGTCTAGGGAACCTGCTCAGGCTTTTTCATTCTTTCCTTACAAACAGGAAAACTTCTCCTGGGCCTGTGTGCAGGCAGAGCCCTGAGGAGAGCAGTTGGCACATGGTGCTGTGGGCTGGGACAGCCAGCTGCAGAGCTGAAGGGAAGAAGCCCCGCTGTGTCACAATGGCTCCTTGGCTTCATGTGCATCACCTGTGTCACCATGGTCTCCTTGATTCCATGAGGCCCCACTGTGTCACAATGGCTCCTTGGCTTCATGTGCATCACCTGTGTCAGCATGGTCTCCTTGATTCCATGAGGCCCCACTGTGTCACAATGGCTCCTTGGCTTCATGTGCATCACCTGTGTCACCATGGTCTCCTTGATTCCATGAGGCCCCACTGGGTCACAATGGCTCCTTGGCTTCGTGTGCATCACCTGTGTCACCATGGTCTCCTTGATTCCATGAGGCCCCACTGGGTCACAATGGCTCCTTGGCTTCATGTGCATCACCTGTGTCACAATGGTCTCCTTGATTCCATGAGGCCCCGCTGTGTCACAATGGCTCCTTGGCTTCGTGTGCATCACCTGTGTCACCATGGTCTCCTTGATTCCATGAGGCCCCACTGGGTCACAATGCCTCCGTGGCTTCCATGTGGCCCCACTGTGTCACAATGGCCCCTTGCTTCCATAGGTTTTCTATTGTAACAATGGACTCCTTGGTTCTCTGAGCTACCCTGCTTTTTGCAGAGGTGTCTTTGGTTCCAACAAGGCCCTGCTGCGTCTCATGAGGAACACATTTCCATGTGGTTCCATGATTCATCACGGTGTCACCATGGAGCCTTGTTTCTAGGAGGTTCTGTACTGTCACAATTGTCTCCTTGATGCCATGAGCCCCTGCAGTGTCACAATGGCTCCTTGCTTCCATGAGGAACACAAAAGCTTTGCATCAACACTGAGCAACAGCTGCTGAACACACCTGGGAGCATCTGCTTGCATCAAACGAGGGCTTCAAGCTGAGAATGGCAGCAGCAGCTTCCATCTGCAACAGAGAGCCAGGCAAAGGACAGGGACAGAGAATTCTGTGGAAAGACTGCGAGAATTCTGCTCCCAGAGATCATTCCTGCTCACAGTGTCCCTTGTAGAAAGGGGACATCATTGCAGGCAGCCTGGACTGAGCATGTGGGGTTGGTTGTTTAGGAAAGCTGCTCAGGCTTTTCCATTCTTTCCTTACAAACAGGAAAACTTCTCTGGGCCTGTGTGCAGGCAGAGCCCAGAGGAGAGCACTTGGCACATGGTGCTGTGGGCTGGGACAGCCAGCTGCAGAGCTGAAGGGAAGAAGCCCCGCTGTGTCACAATGGCTCCTTGGCTTCATGTGCATCACCTGTGTCACCATGGTCTCCTTGATTCCATGAGGCCCCACTGGGTCACAATGGCTCCTTGGCTTCATGTGCATCACCTGTCCTTGATTCCATGAGGCCCCACTGGGTCACAATGGCTCCGTGGCTTCCATGTGGCCCCACTGTGTCACAATGGCCCCTTGCTTCCATAGGTTTTCTATTGTAACAATGGACTCCTTGGTTCTGTGAGCTACCCTGCTTTTTGCAGAGGTGTCTTTGGTTCCAACAAGGCCCTGCTGTGTCTCATCAGGAACACATTTCCATGTGTTTCCATGATTCCCCACGATGTCACCATGGAGCCTTGTTTCTAGGAGGTTCTGTACTGTCACAATTGTCTCCTTGATGCCATGAGCCCCTGCAGTGTCACAATGGCTCCTTGCTTCCATGAGGAACACAAAAGCTTGGCATCAACACTGAGCAACAGCTGCTGAACACACCTGGGAGCATCTGCTTGCATCAAACGAGGGCTTCAAGCTGAGAATGGCACCAGCAGCATTCATCTGCAACAGAGAGCCAGGGAAAGGACAGGGACAGAGAATTCAGTGGAAAGACTGCGGGAATTCTGCTCCCAGAGATCATTCCTGCTCACAGTGTCCCTTGTAGAAAGGGGACATCATTGCAGGCAACCTGGACTCAGCATGTGGCGTTTGTTGTTTAGGAAAGCTGCTCAGGCTTTTCCATTCTTTCCTTACAAACAGGAAAACTTCTCCTGGGCCTGTGTGCAGGCAGAGCCCTGAGGAGAGCACTTGGCACATGGTGCTTCGGTGTGGGACAGCCAGCTGCAGAGCTGAAGGTAAGAAGCCCCGCTGTGTCACAATGGCTCCTTGGCTTCATGTGCATCACCTGTGTCACCATGGTCTCCTTGATTCCATGAGGCCCCACTGGGTCACAATGGCTCCTTCGCTTCCATGTGGCCCCACTGTGTCACCATGGTCTCCTTGATTCCATGAGGCCCCACTGTGTCACAATGGCTCCTTGGCTTCATGTGCATCACCTGTGTCACCATGGTCTCCTTGATTCCATGAGGCCCAACTGGGTCACAATGGCTCCTTCGCTTCCATGTGGCCCCACTGTGTCACCATGGTCTCCTTGATTCCATGAGGCCCCACTGGGTCACAATGGCTCCTTGGCTTCATGTGCATCACCTCTGTCACCATGGTCCCCTTGATTACATGAGGAACACAAAAGCTTTGCATCAACACTGAGCAACAGCTGCTGAACACACCTGGGATCATCTGCTTGCATCAAACGAGGGCTTCAAGCTGAGAATGGCAGCAGCAGCTTCCATCTGCAACAGAGAGCCAGGCAAGAGACAGGGACAGAGAATTCAGTGGAAAGACTGCGAGAATTCTGCTCCCAGAGATCATTCCTGCTCACAGTGTCCCTTGTAGAAAGGGGACATCATTGCAGGCAGCCTGGACTGAGCATGTGGTGTTGGTTGTTTAGGAAAGCTGCTCAGGCTTTTTCATTCTTTCCTTACAAACAGGAAAACTTCTCTGGGCCTGTGTGGAGGGAGAGCCCTGAGGAGAGCACTTGGTACATGGTGCTGTGGGCTGGGACAGCCAGCTGCAGAGCTGAAGGGAAGAAGCCCCGCTGTATCACAATGGCTCCTTGGCTTCATGTGCATCACCTGTGTCACCATGGTCTCCTTGATTCCATGAGGCCCTGCTGTGTCACAATGGCTCCTTGGCTTCATGTGCATCACCTGTGTCACCATGGTCTCCTTGATTCCATGAGGCCCCACTGTGTCACAATGGCTCCTAGGCTTCATGTGCATCACCTGTGTCACCATGGTCTCCTTGATTCCATGAGGCCCCACTGGGTCACAATGGCTCCTTGGCTTCCATGAGGCCCCACTGTGTCACAATGGTCTCCTTGATTCCATGAGGCCCCACTGTGTCACAATGGCTCCTTGGCTTCATGTGCATCACCTGTGTCACCATGGTCTCCTTGATTCCATGAGGCCCCACTGGGTCACAATGGCTCCTTGGCTTCATGTGCATCACCTGTGTCACCATGGTCTCCTTGATTCCATGAGGCCCCACTGGGTCACAATGGCTCCTTGGCTTCATGTGCATCACCTGTGTCACCATGGTCTCCTTGATTCCATGAGGCCCCACTGGGTCACAATGGCTCCTTGGCTTCATGTGCATCACCTGTGTCACCATGGTCTCCTTGATTCCATGAGGCCCCACTGGGTCACATTGGCTCCTTGGCTTCATGTGCATCACCTGTGTCACCATGGTCTCCTTGATTCCATGAGGCCCCACTGGGTCACAATGGCTCCTTGGCTTCATGTGCATCACCTGTGTCACCATGGTCTCCTTGATTCCATGAGGCCCCACTGTGTCACAATGGCTCCTTGGCTTCATGTGCATCACCTGTGTCACCATGGTCTCCTTGATTCCATGAGGCCCCACTGGGTCACAATGGCTCCTTGGCTTCATGTGCATCACCTGTGTCACCATGGTCTCCTTGATTCCATGAGGCCCCACTGGGTCACAATGGCTCCTTGGCTTCATGTGCATCACCTGTGTCACCATGGTCTCCTTGATTCCATGTGGCCCCACTGTGTCACAATGGCCCCTTGCTTCCATAGGTTTTCGATTGTAACAGTGGACTTGTTGGTTCTGTGAGCTACCCTGCTTTTTGCAGAGGTGTCTTTGGTTCCAACAAGGCCCTGCTGTGTCTCATCAGGAACACATTTCCATGTGTTTCCATGATTCCCCACGGTGTCACCATGGAGCCTTGTTTCTAGGAGGTTCTGTACTGTCACAATTGTCTCCTTGATGCCATGAGCCCCTGCAGTGTCACAATGGCTCCTTGCTTCCATGAGGAACACAAAAGCTTGGCATCAACACTGAGCAACAGCTGCTGAACACACCTGGGAGCATCTGCTTGCATCAAACGAGGGCTTCAAGCTGAGAATGGCACCAGCAGCATTCATCTGCAAGAGAGAGCCAGGGAAAGGACAGGGACAGAGAATTCAGTGGAAAGACTGCGGGAATTCTGCTCCCAGACATCATTCCTGCTCACAGTGTCCCTTGTAGAAAGGGGACATCATTGCAGGCAGCCTGGACTGAGCATGTGGGGTTGGTTGTTTAGAAAACCTGCTCAGGCTTTTCCATTCTTTCCTTACAAACAGGAAAACTTCTCCTGGGCCTGTGTTCAGGCAGAGCCCTGAGGAGAGCAGTTGGCACATGGTGCTGTGGGCTGGGACAGCCAGCTGCAGAGCTGAAGGGAAGAAGCCCCGCTGTGTCACAATGGCTCCTTGGCTTCATGTGCATCACCTGTGTCACAATGGTCTCCTGGATTCCATGAGGCCCCACTGTGTCACAATGGCTCCTTGGCTTCATGTGCATCACCTGTGTCACCATGGTCTCCTTGATTCCATGAGGCCCCACTGGGTCACAATGGCTCCTTGGCTTCATGTGCATCACCTGTGTCACCATGGTCTCCTTGATTCCATGAGGCCCCACTTTGTCACAATGGCTCCTTGGCTTCATGTGCATCACCTGTGTCACCATGGTCTCCTTGATTCCATGAGGCCCCACTGGGTCACAATGGCTCCTTGGCTTCATGTGCATCACCTGTGTCACCATGGTCTCCTTGATTCCATGAGGCCCCACTGGGTCACAATGGCTCCTTGGCTTCATGTGCATCACCTGTGTCAGCATGGTCTCCTTGATTCCATGAGGCCCCACTGTGTCACAATGGCTCATTGGCTTCCATGTGGCCCCACTGTGTCACAATGGCCCCTTGCTTCCATAGGTTTTCTATTGTAACAATGGACTCCTTGGTTCTGTGAGCTACCCTGCTTTTTGCAGAGGTGTCTTTGGTTCCAACAAGGCCCTGCTGTGTCTCATCAGGAACACATTTCCATGTGGTTCCATGATTCCCCACGGTGTCACCATGGAGCCTTGTTTCGAGGAGGTTCTGTAGTGTCACAATTGTCTCCTTGATGCCATGAGCCCCTGCAGTGTCACAATGGCTCCTTGCTTCCATGAGGAACACAAAAGCTTTGCATCAACACTGAGCAACAGCTGCTGAACACACCTGGGAGCATCTGCTTGCATCAAACGAGGGCTTCAAGCTGAGAATGGCAGCAGCAGCTTCCATCTGCAACAGAGAGCCAGGGAAAGGACAGGGACAGAGAATTCCGTGGAAAGACTGCGAGAATTCTGCTCCCAGACATCATTCCTGCTCACAGTGTCCCTTGTAGAAAGGGGACATCATTGCAGGCAGCCTGGACTGAGCATGTGGGTTTGGTTGTCTAGGGAACCTGCTCAGGCTTTTTCATTCTTTCCTTACAAACAGGAAAACTTCTCCTGGGCCTGTGTGCAGGCAGAGCCCTGAGGAGAGCAGTTGGCACATGGTGCTGTGGGCTGGGACAGCCAGCTGCAGAGCTGAAGGGAAGAAGCCCCGCTGTGTCACAATGGCTCCTTGGCTTCATGTGCATCACCTGTGTCACCATGGTCTCCTTGATTCCATGAGGCCCCACTGTGTCACAATGGCTCCTTGGCTTCATGTGCATCACCTGTGTCAGCATGGTCTCCTTGATTCCATGAGGCCCCACTGTGTCACAATGGCTCCTTGGCTTCATGTGCATCACCTGTGTCACCATGGTCTCCTTGATTCCATGAGGCCCCACTGGGTCACAATGGCTCCTTGGCTTCGTGTGCATCACCTGTGTCACCATGGTCTCCTTGATTCCATGAGGCCCCACTGGGTCACAATGGCTCCTTGGCTTCATGTGCATCACCTGTGTCACAATGGTCTCCTTGATTCCATGAGGCCCCGCTGTGTCACAATGGCTCCTTGGCTTCGTGTGCATCACCTGTGTCACCATGGTCTCCTTGATTCCATGAGGCCCCACTGGGTCACAATGCCTCCGTGGCTTCCATGTGGCCCCACTGTGTCACAATGGCCCCTTGCTTCCATAGGTTTTCTATTGTAACAATGGACTCCTTGGTTCTCTGAGCTACCCTGCTTTTTGCAGAGGTGTCTTTGGTTCCAACAAGGCCCTGCTGCGTCTCATGAGGAACACATTTCCATGTGGTTCCATGATTCATCACGGTGTCACCATGGAGCCTTGTTTCTAGGAGGTTCTGTACTGTCACAATTGTCTCCTTGATGCCATGAGCCCCTGCAGTGTCACAATGGCTCCTTGCTTCCATGAGGAACACAAAAGCTTTGCATCAACACTGAGCAACAGCTGCTGAACACACCTGGGAGCATCTGCTTGCATCAAACGAGGGCTTCAAGCTGAGAATGGCAGCAGCAGCTTCCATCTGCAACAGAGAGCCAGGCAAAGGACAGGGACAGAGAATTCTGTGGAAAGACTGCGAGAATTCTGCTCCCAGAGATCATTCCTGCTCACAGTGTCCCTTGTAGAAAGGGGACATCATTGCAGGCAGCCTGGACTGAGCATGTGGGGTTGGTTGTTTAGGAAAGCTGCTCAGGCTTTTCCATTCTTTCCTTACAAACAGGAAAACTTCTCTGGGCCTGTGTGCAGGCAGAGCCCAGAGGAGAGCACTTGGCACATGGTGCTGTGGGCTGGGACAGCCAGCTGCAGAGCTGAAGGGAAGAAGCCCCGCTGTGTCACAATGGCTCCTTGGCTTCATGTGCATCACCTGTGTCACCATGGTCTCCTTGATTCCATGAGGCCCCACTGGGTCACAATGGCTCCTTGGCTTCATGTGCATCACCTGTCCTTGATTCCATGAGGCCCCACTGGGTCACAATGGCTCCGTGGCTTCCATGTGGCCCCACTGTGTCACAATGGCCCCTTGCTTCCATAGGTTTTCTATTGTAACAATGGACTCCTTGGTTCTGTGAGCTACCCTGCTTTTTGCAGAGGTGTCTTTGGTTCCAACAAGGCCCTGCTGTGTCTCATCAGGAACACATTTCCATGTGTTTCCATGATTCCCCACGATGTCACCATGGAGCCTTGTTTCTAGGAGGTTCTGTACTGTCACAATTGTCTCCTTGATGCCATGAGCCCCTGCAGTGTCACAATGGCTCCTTGCTTCCATGAGGAACACAAAAGCTTGGCATCAACACTGAGCAACAGCTGCTGAACACACCTGGGAGCATCTGCTTGCATCAAACGAGGGCTTCAAGCTGAGAATGGCACCAGCAGCATTCATCTGCAACAGAGAGCCAGGGAAAGGACAGGGACAGAGAATTCAGTGGAAAGACTGCGGGAATTCTGCTCCCAGAGATCATTCCTGCTCACAGTGTCCCTTGTAGAAAGGGGACATCATTGCAGGCAACCTGGACTCAGCATGTGGCGTTTGTTGTTTAGGAAAGCTGCTCAGGCTTTTCCATTCTTTCCTTACAAACAGGAAAACTTCTCCTGGGCCTGTGTGCAGGCAGAGCCCTGAGGAGAGCACTTGGCACATGGTGCCTCGGTGTGGGACAGCCAGCTGCAGAGCTGAAGGTAAGAAGCCCCGCTGTGTCACAATGGCTCCTTGGCTTCATGTGCATCACCTGTGTCACCATGGTCTCCTTGATTCCATGAGGCCCCACTGGGTCACAATGGCTCCTTCGCTTCCATGTGGCCCCACTGTGTCACCATGGTCTCCTTGATTCCATGAGGCCCCACTGTGTCACAATGGCTCCTTGGCTTCATGTGCATCACCTGTGTCACCATGGTCTCCTTGATTCCATGAGGCCCAACTGGGTCACAATGGCTCCTTCGCTTCCATGTGGCCCCACTGTGTCACCATGGTCTCCTTGATTCCATGAGGCCCCACTGGGTCACAATGGCTCCTTGGCTTCATGTGCATCACCTCTGTCACCATGGTCCCCTTGATTACATGAGGAACACAAAAGCTTTGCATCAACACTGAGCAACAGCTGCTGAACACACCTGGGATCATCTGCTTGCATCAAACGAGGGCTTCAAGCTGAGAATGGCAGCAGCAGCTTCCATCTGCAACAGAGAGCCAGGCAAGAGACAGGGACAGAGAATTCAGTGGAAAGACTGCGAGAATTCTGCTCCCAGAGATCATTCCTGCTCACAGTGTCCCTTGTAGAAAGGGGACATCATTGCAGGCAGCCTGGACTGAGCATGTGGTGTTGGTTGTTTAGGAAAGCTGCTCAGGCTTTTTCATTCTTTCCTTACAAACAGGAAAACTTCTCTGGGCCTGTGTGGAGGGAGAGCCCTGAGGAGAGCACTTGGTACATGGTGCTGTGGGCTGGGACAGCCAGCTGCAGAGCTGAAGGGAAGAAGCCCCGCTGTATCACAATGGCTCCTTGGCTTCATGTGCATCACCTGTGTCACCATGGTCTCCTTGATTCCATGAGGCCCTGCTGTGTCACAATGGCTCCTTGGCTTCATGTGCATCACCTGTGTCACCATGGTCTCCTTGATTCCATGAGGCCCCACTGTGTCACAATGGCTCCTAGGCTTCATGTGCATCACCTGTGTCACCATGGTCTCCTTGATTCCATGAGGCCCCACTGGGTCACAATGGCTCCTTGGCTTCCATGAGGCCCCACTGTGTCACAATGGTCTCCTTGATTCCATGAGGCCCCACTGTGTCACAATGGCTCCTTGGCTTCATGTGCATCACCTGTGTCACCATGGTCTCCTTGATTCCATGAGGCCCCACTGGGTCACAATGGCTCCTTGGCTTCATGTGCATCACCTGTGTCACCATGGTCTCCTTGATTCCATGAGGCCCCACTGGGTCACAATGGCTCCTTGGCTTCATGTGCATCACCTGTGTCACCATGGTCTCCTTGATTCCATGAGGCCCCACTGGGTCACAATGGCTCCTTGGCTTCATGTGCATCACCTGTGTCACCATGGTCTCCTTGATTCCATGAGGCCCCACTGGGTCACATTGGCTCCTTGGCTTCATGTGCATCACCTGTGTCACCATGGTCTCCTTGATTCCATGAGGCCCCACTGGGTCACAATGGCTCCTTGGCTTCATGTGCATCACCTGTGTCACCATGGTCTCCTTGATTCCATGAGGCCCCACTGTGTCACAATGGCTCCTTGGCTTCATGTGCATCACCTGTGTCACCATGGTCTCCTTGATTCCATGAGGCCCCACTGGGTCACAATGGCTCCTTGGCTTCATGTGCATCACCTGTGTCACCATGGTCTCCTTGATTCCATGAGGCCCCACTGGGTCACAATGGCTCCTTGGCTTCATGTGCATCACCTGTGTCACCATGGTCTCCTTGATTCCATGTGGCCCCACTGTGTCACAATGGCCCCTTGCTTCCATAGGTTTTCGATTGTAACAGTGGACTTGTTGGTTCTGTGAGCTACCCTGCTTTTTGCAGAGGTGTCTTTGGTTCCAACAAGGCCCTGCTGTGTCTCATCAGGAACACATTTCCATGTGTTTCCATGATTCCCCACGGTGTCACCATGGAGCCTTGTTTCTAGGAGGTTCTGTACTGTCACAATTGTCTCCTTGATGCCATGAGCCCCTGCAGTGTCACAATGGCTCCTTGCTTCCATGAGGAACACAAAAGCTTGGCATCAACACTGAGCAACAGCTGCTGAACACACCTGGGAGCATCTGCTTGCATCAAACGAGGGCTTCAAGCTGAGAATGGCACCAGCAGCATTCATCTGCAAGAGAGAGCCAGGGAAAGGACAGGGACAGAGAATTCAGTGGAAAGACTGCGGGAATTCTGCTCCCAGACATCATTCCTGCTCACAGTGTCCATTGTAGAAAGGGGACATCATTGCAGGCAACCTGGACTCAGCATGTGGCGTTTGTTGTTTAGGAAAGCTGCTCAGGCTTTTCCATTCTTTCCTTACAAACAGGAAAACTTCTCCTGGGCCTGTGTGCAGGCAGAGCCCTGAGGAGAGCACTTGGCACATGGTGCCTCGGTGTGGGACAGCCAGCTGCAGAGCTGAAGGGAAGAAGCCCCGCTGTGTCACAATGGCTCCTTGGCTTCATGTGCATCACCTGTGTCACCATGGTCTCCTTGATTCCATGAGGCCCCACTGGGTCACAATGGCTCCTTGGCTTCATGTGCATCACCTGTGTCACCATGGTCTCCTTGATTCCATGAGGCCCCACTGGGTCACAATGGCTCCTTGGCTTCATGTGCATCACCTGTGTCACCATGGTCTCCTTGATTCCATGAGGCCCCACTGGGTCACAATGGCTCCTTGGCTTCCATGTGGCCCCACTGTGTCACCATGGTCTCCTTGATTCCATGAGGCCCCACTGGGTCACAATGGCTCCTTGGCTTCATGTGCATCACCTGTGTCACCATGGTCTCCTTGATTCCATGAGGCCCCACTGGGTCACAATGGCTCCTTGGCTTCATGTGCATCACCTGTCCTTGATTCCATGAGGCCCCACTGGGTCACAATGGCTCCTTGGCTTCATGTGCATCACCTGTGTCACCATGGTCTCCTTGATTCCATGAGGCCCCACTGGGTCACAATGGCTCCGTGGCTTCATGTGCATCACCTGTGTCACCATGGTCTCCTTGATTCCATGTGGCCCCACTGTGTCACAATGGCCCCTTGCTTCCATAGGTTTTCTATTGTAACAATGGACTCCTTGGTTCTGTGAGCTACCCTGCTTTTTGCAGAGGTGTCTTTGGTTCCAACAAGGCCCTGCTGTGTCTCATCAGGAACACATTTCCATGTGTTTCCATGATTCCCCACGGTGTCACCATGGAGCCTTGTTTCTAGGAGGTTCTGTACTGTCACAATTGTCTCCTTGATGCCATGAGCCCCTGCAGTGTCACAATGGCTCCTTGTTTCCATGAGGAACACAAAAGCTTTGCATCAACACTGAGCAACAGCTGCTGAACACACCTGGGAGCATCTGCGTGCATCAAAAGAGGGCTTCAAGCTGAGAATGGCACCAGCAGCTTCCATCTGCAACAGAGAGCCAGGGAAAGGACAGGGACAGAGAATTCCGTGGAAAGACTGCGAGAATTCTGCTCCCAGACATCATTCCTGCTCACAGTGTCCCTTGTAGAAAGGGGACATCATTGCAGGCAGCCTGGACTGAGCATGTGGGTTTGGTTGTCTAGGGAACCTGCTCAGGCTTTTTCATTCTTTCCTTACAAACAGGAAAACTTCTCTGGGCCTGTGTGCAGGCAGAGCCCTGAGGAGAGCACTTGGCACATGGTGCCTCGGTGTGGGACAGCCAGCTGCAGAGCTGAAGGGAAGAAGCCCCGCTGTGTCACAATGGCTCCTTGGCTTCATGTGCATCACCTGTGTCACCATGGTCTCCTTGATTCCATGAGGCCCCACTGGGTCACAATGGCTCCTTGGCTTCATGTGCATCACCTGTGTCACCATGGTCTCCTTGATTCCATGAGGCCCCACTGGGTCACAATGGCTCCTTGGCTTCCATGTGGCCCCACTGTGTCACAATGGCCCCTTGCTTCCATAGGTTTTCTATTGTAACAATGGACTCCTTGGTTCTGTGAGCTACCCTGCTTTTTGCAGAGGTGTCTTTGGTTCCAACAAGGCCCTGTTGTGTCTCATCAGGAACACATTTCCATGTGGTTCCATGATTCCCCACGGTGTCACCATGGAGCCTTGTTTCTAGGAGGTTCTGTACTGTCACAATTGTCTCCTTGATGCCATGAGCCCCTGCAGTGTCACAATGGCTCCTTGCTTCCATGAGGAACACAAAAGCTTTGCATCAACACTGAGCAACAGCTGCTGAACACACCTGGGAGCATCTGCTTGCATCAAAAGAGGGCTTCAAGCAGAGAATGGCAGCAGCAGCTTCCATCTGCAAGAGAGAGCCAGGGAAAGGACAGGGACAGAGAATTCAGTGGAAAGACTGCGAGAATTCTGCTCCCAGAGATCATTCCTGCTCACAGTGTCCCTTGTAGAAAGGGGACATCATTGCAGGCAGCCTGGACTGAGCATGTGGGTTTGGTTGTCTAGGGAACCTGCTCAGGCTTTTTCATTCTTTCCTTACAAACAGGAAAACTTCTCTGGGCCTGTGTGCAGGCAGAGGCCTGAGGAGAGCACTTGGCACATGGTGCTGTGGGCTGGGACAGCCAGCTGCAGAGCTGAAGGGAAGAAGCCCCACTGTGTCACAATGGCTCCTTGACTTCATGTGCATCACCTGTGTCACCATGGTCTCCTTGATTCCATGAGGCCCCACTGGGTCACAATGGCTCCTTGGCTTCATGTGCATCACCTGTGTCACAATGGTCTCCTTGATTCCATGAGGCCCCACTGGGTCACAATGGCTCCTTGGCTTCATGTGCATCACCTGTGTCACCATGGTCTCCTTGATTCCATGAGGCCCCACTGTGTCACAATGGCTCCTTGGCTTCATGTGCATCACCTGTGTCACCATGGTCTCCTTGATTCCATGAGGCCCCACTGGGTCACAATGGCTCCTTGGCTTCATGTGCATCACCTGTGTCACCATGGTCTCCTTGATTCCATGAGGCCCCACTGGGTCACAATGGCTCCTTGGCTTCATGTGCATCACCTGTCCTTGATTCCATGAGGCCCCACTGCGTCACAATGGCTCCTTGGCTTCATGTGAATCACCTGTGTCACCATGGTCTCCTTGATTCCATGAGGCCCCACTGGGTCACAATGGCTCCGTGGCTTCATGTGCATCACCTGTGTCACCATGGTCTCCTTGATTCCATGTGGCCCCACTGTGTCACAATGGCCCCTTGCTTCCATAGGTTTTCTATTGTAACAATGGACTCCTTGGTTCTGTGAGCTACCCTGCTTTTTGCAGAGGTGTCTTTGGTTCCAACAAGGCCCTGCTGTGTCTCATCAGGAACACATTTCCATGTGTTTCCATGATTCCCCACGGTGTCACCATGGAGCCTTGTTTCTAGGAGGTTCTGTACTGTCACAATTGTCTCCTTGATGCCATGAGCCCCTGCAGTGTCACAATGGCTCCTTGTTTCCATGAGGAACACAAAAGCTTTGCATCAACACTGAGCAACAGCTGCTGAACACACCTGGGAGCATCTGCTTGCATCAAAAGAGGGCTTCAAGCTGAGAATGGCACCAGCAGCTTCCATCTGCAACAGAGAGCCAGGGAAAGGACAGGGACAGAGAATTCCGTGGAAAGACTGCGAGAATTCTGCTCCCAGACATCATTCCTGCTCACAGTGTCCCTTGTAGAAAGGGGACATCATTGCAGGCAGCCTGGACTGAGCATGTGGGTTTGGTTGTCTAGGGAACCTGCTCAGGCTTTTTCATTCTTTCCTTACAAACAGGAAAACTTCTCTGGGCCTGTGTGCAGGCAGAGCCCTGAGGAGAGCACTTGGCACATGGTGCCTCGGTGTGGGACAGCCAGCTGCAGAGCTGAAGGGAAGAAGCCCCGCTGGGTCACAATGGCTCCTTGGCTTCATGTGCATCACCTGTGTCACCATGGTCTCCTTGATTCCATGAGGCCCCACTGGGTCACAATGGCTCCTTGGCTTCATGTGCATCACCTGTGTCACCATGGTCTCCTTGATTCCATGAGGCCCCACTGGGTCACAATGGCTCCTTGGCTTCATGTGCATCACCTGTGTCACCATGGTCTCCTTGATTCCATGAGGCCCCACTGGGTCACAATGGCTCCTTGGCTTCGTGTGCATCAGCTGTGTCACCATGGTCTCCTTGATTCCATGAGGCCCCACTGTGTCACAATGGCTCCTTGGCTTCATGTGCATCACCTGTGTCACCATGGTCTCCTTGATTCCATGAGGCCCCACTGGGTCACAATGGCTCCTTGGCTTCATGTGCATCACCTGTGTCACCATGGTCTCCTTGCTTCCATAGGTTTTCTATTGTAACAATGGACTCCTTGGTTCTGTGAGCTACCCTGCTTTTTGCAGAGGTGTCTTTGGTTCCAACAAGGCCCTGCTGTGTCTCATCAGGAACACATTTCCATGTGGTTCCATGATTCATCACGGTGTCACCATGGAGCCTTGTTTCTAGGAGGTTCTGTACTGTCACAATTGTCTCCTTGATTCCATGAGCCCCTGCAGTGTCACAATGGCTCCTTGCTTCCATGAGGAACACAAAAGCTTTGCATCAACACTGAGCAACAGCTGCTGAACACACCTGGGAGCATCTGCTTGCATCAAACGAGGGCTTCAAGCTGAGAATGGCAGCAGCAGCTTCCATCTGCAACAGAGAGCCAGGCAAAGGACAGAGACAGAGAATTCAGTGGAAAGACTGCGGGAATTCTGCTCCCAGACATCATTCCTGCTCACAGTGTCCCTTGTAGAAAGGGGACATCATTGCAGGCAGCCTGGACTGAGCATGTGGGGTTGGTTGTTTAGAAAACCTGCTCAGGCTTTTCCATTCTTTCCTTACAAACAGGAAAACTTCTCCTGGGCCTGTGTTCAGGCAGAGCCCTGAGGAGAGCAGTTGGCACATGGTGCTGTGGGCTGGGACAGCCAGCTGCAGAGCTGAAGGGAAGAAGCCCCGCTGTGTCACAATGGCTCCTTGGCTTCATGTGCATCACCTGTGTCACAATGGTCTCCTTGATTCCATGAGGCCCCACTGTGTCACAATGGCTCCTTGGCTTCATGTGCATCACCTGTGTCACCATGGTCTCCTTGATTCCATGAGGCCCCACTGGGTCACAATGGCTCCTTGGCTTCATGTGCATCACCTGTGTCACCATGGTCTCCTTGATTCCATGAGGCCCCACTTTGTCACAATGGCTCCTTGGCTTCATGTGCATCACCTGTGTCACCATGGTCTCCTTGATTCCATGAGGCCCCACTGTGTCACAATGGCTCCTTGGCTTCATGTGCATCACCTGTGTCACCATGGTCTCCTTGATTCCATGAGGCCCCACTGGGTCACAATGGCTCCTTGGCTTCATGTGCATCACCTGTGTCACCATGGTCTCCTTGATTCCATGAGGCCCCACTGGGTCACAATGGCTCCTTGGCTTCCATGTGGCCCCACTGTGTCACAATGGCCCCTTGCTTCCATAGGTTTTCTATTGTAACAATGGACTCCTTGGTTCTGTGAGCTACCCTGCTTTTTGCAGAGGTGTCTTTGGTTCCAACAAGGCCCTGCTGTGTCTCATCAGGAACACATTTCCATGTGGTTCCATGATTCCCCACGGTGTCACCATGGAGCCTTGTTTCGAGGAGGTTCTGTAGTGTCACAATTGTCTCCTTGATGCCATGAGCCCCTGCAGTGTCACAATGGCTCCTTGCTTCCATGAGGAACACAAAAGCTTTGCATCAACACTGAGCAACAGCTGCTGAACACACCTGGGAGCATCTGCTTGCATCAAACGAGGGCTTCAAGCTGAGAATGGCAGCAGCAGCTTCCATCTGCAACAGAGAGCGAGGCAAAGGACAGGGACAGAGAATTCAGTGGAAAGACTGCGAGAATTCTGCTCCCAGACATCATTCCTGCTCACAGTGTCCCTTGTAGAAAGGGGACATCATTGCAGGCAGCCTGGACTGAGCATGTGGGGTTGGTTGTCTAGGGAACCTACTCAGGCTTTTTCATTCTTTCCTTACAAACAGGAAAACTTCTCCTGGGCCTGTGTGCAGGCAGAGCCCTGAGGAGGGCAGTTGGCACATGGTGCTGTGGGCTGGGACAGCCAGCTGCAGAGCTGAAGGGAAGAAGCCCCGCTGTGTCACAATGGCTCCTTGGCTTCATGTGCATCACCTGTGTCACAATGGTCTCCTTGATTCCATGAGGCCCCACTGTGTCACAATGGCTCCTTGGCTTCATGTGCATCACCTGTGTCACCATGGTCTCCTTGATTCCATGAGGCCCCACTGGGTCACAATGGCTCCTTGGCTTCATGTGCATCACCTGTGTCACCATGGTCTCCTTGATTCCATGAGGCCCCACTTTGTCACAATGGCTCCTTGGCTTCATGTGCATCACCTGTGTCACCATGGTCTCCTTGATTCCATGAGGCCCCACTGTGTCACAATGGCTCCTTGGCTTCATGTGCATCACCTGTGTCACCATGGTCTCCTTGATTCCATGAGGCCCCACTGGGTCACAATGGCTCCTTGGCTTCATGTGCATCACCTGTGTCAGCATGGTCTCCTTGATTCCATGAGGCCCCACTGTGTCACAATGGCTCCTTGGCTTCCATGTGGCCCCACTGTGTCACAATGGCCCCTTGCTTCCATAGGTTTTCTATTGTAACAATGGACTCCTTGGTTCTGTGAGCTACCCTGCTTTTTGCAGAGGTGTCTTTGGTTCCAACAAGGCCCTGCTGCGTCTCATCAGGAACACATTTCCATGTGGTTCCATGATTCCCCACGGTGTCACCATGGAGCCTTGTTTCTAGGAGGTTCTGTACTGTCACAATTGTCTCCTTGATGCCATGAGCCCCTGCAGTGTCACAATGGCTCCTTGCTTCCATGAGGAACACAAAAGCTTTGCATCAACACTGAGCAACAGCTGCTGAACACACCTGGGAGCATCTGCTTGCATCAAAAGAGGGCTTCAAGCTGAGAATGGCAGCAGCAGCTTCCATCTGCAACAGAGAGCCAGGCAAAGGACAGGGACAGAGAATTCCGTGGAAAGACTGCTAGAATTCTGCTCCCAGAGATCATTCCTGCTCACAGTGTCCCTTGTAGAAAGGGGACATCATTGCAGGCAGCCTGGACGGAGCATGTGGGGTTGGTTGTTTAGGAAAGCTGCTCAGGCTTTTCCATTCTTTCCTTACAAACAGGAAAACTTCTCCTGGGCCTGTGTGCAGGGAGAGCCCTGAGGAGAGCACTTGGCACATGGTGCTGTGGGCTGGGACAGCCAGCTGCAGAGCTGAAGGGGAGAAGCCCTGCTGTGTCACAATGGCTCCTTGGCTTCATGTGCATCACCTGTGTCACCATGGTCTCCTTGATTCCATGAGGCCCTGCTGTGTCACAATGGCTCCTTGGCTTCATGTGCATCACCTGCATCACAATGGTCTCCTTGATTCCATGAGGCCCCACTGTGTCACAATGGCTCCTTGCTTCCATGAGGAACACAAAAGCTTTGCATCAACACTGAGCAACAGCTGCTGAACACACCTGGGAGCATCTGCTTGCATCAAGCGAGGGCTTCAAGCTGAGAATGGCAGCAGCAGCTTCCATCTGCAACAGAGAGCCAGGCAAGAGACAGGGACAGAGAATTCAGTGGAAAGACTGCGAGAATTCTGCTCCCAGAGATCATTCCTGCTCACAGTGTCCCTTGTAGAAAGGGGACATCATTGCAGGCAGCCTGGACTGAGCATGTGGTGTTGGTTGTTTAGGAAAGCTGCTCAGGCTTTTTCATTCTTTCCTTACAAACAGGAAAACTTCTCTGGGCCTGTGTGCAGGGAGAGCCCTGAGGAGAGCACTTGGCACATGGTGCCTCGGTGTGGGACAGCCAGCTGCAGAGCTGAAGGGAAGAAGCCCCGCTGTGTCACAATGGCTCCTTGGCTTCATGTGCATCACCTGTGTCACCATGGTCTCCTTGATTCCATGAGGCCCCACTGGGTCACAATGGCTCCTTGGCTTCCATGTGGCCCCACTGTGTCACAATGGTCTCCTTGATTCCATGTGGCCCCACTGTGTCACAATGGCCTTTTGCTTCCATAGGTTTTCTATTGTAACAATGGACTCCTTGGTTCTGTGAGCTACCCTGCTTTTTGCAGAGGTGTCTTTGGTTCCAACAAGGCCCTGCTGCGTCTCATGAGGAACACATTTCCATGTGGTTCCATGATTCCCCACGGTGTCACCATGGAGCCTTGTTTCTAGGAGGTTCTGTAGTGTCACAATTGTCTCCTTGATGCCATGAGCCCCTGCAGTGTCACAATGGCTCCTTGCTTCCATGAGGAACACAAAAGCTTTGCATCAACACTGAGCAACAGCTGCTGAACACACCTGGGAGCATCTGCTTGCATCAAACGAGGGCTTCAAGCTGAGAATGGCAGCAGCAGCTTCCATCTGCAACAGAGAGCGAGGCAAAGGACAGGGACAGAGAATTCCGTGGAAAGACTGCGAGAATTCTGCTCCCAGACATCATTCCGGCTCACAGTGTCCCTTGTAGAAAGGGGACATCATTGCAGGCAGCCTGGACTGAGCATGTGGGTTTGGTTGTCTAGGGAACCTACTCAGGCTTTTCCATTCTTTCCTTACAAACAGGAAAACTTCTCTGGGCCTGTGTGCAGGCAGAGCCCTGAGGAGAGCAGATGGCACATGGTGCTGTGGGCTGGGACAGCCAGCTGCAGAGCTGAAGGGAAGAAGCCCCGCTGTGTCACAATGGCTCCTTGGCTTCATGTGCATCACCTGTGTCACCATGGTCTCCTTGATTCCATGAGGCCCCACTGTATCACATTGGCTCCTTGGCTTCATGTGCATCACCTGTGTCACCATGGTCTCCTTGATTCCATGAGGCCCCACTGTGTCACAATGGCTCCTTGGCTTCATGTGCATCACCTGTGTCACCATGGTCTCCTTGATTCCATGAGGCCCCACTGGGTCACAATGGCTCCTTGGCTTCATGTGCATCACCTCTGTCACAATGGTCTCCTTGATTCCATGAGGCCCCACTGGGTCACAATGGCTCCTTGGCTTCATGTGCATCACCTGTGTCACCATGGTCTCCTTGATTCCATGAGGCCCCACTGGGTCACAATGGCTCCGTGGCTTCCATGTGGCCCCACTGTGTCACAATGGCCCCTTGCTTCCATAGGTTTTCTATTGTAACAATGGACTCCTTGGTTCTGTGAGCTACCCTGCTTTTTGCAGAGGTGTCTTTGGTTCCAACAAGGCCCTGCTGTGTCTCATGAGGAACACATTTCCATGTGGTTCCATGATTCCCCACGGTGTCACCATGGAGCCTTGTTTCTAGGAGGTTCTGTACTGTCACAATTGTCTCCTTGATCCCATGAGCCCCTGCAGTGTCACAATGGCTCCTTGCTTCCATGAGGAACACAAAAGCTTTGCATCAACACTGAGCAACAGCTGCTGAACACACCTGGGAGCATCTGCTTGCATCAAACGAGGGCTTCAAGCTGAGAATGGCAGCAGCAGCTTCCATCTGCAACAGAGAGCCAGGCAAAGGACAGGGACAGAGAATTCCGTGGAAAGACTGCGGGAATTCTGCTCCCAGAGATCATTATTGCTCACAGTTTCCCTTGTAGAAAGGGGACATCATTGCAGGCAGCCTGGACTGAGCATGTGGGGTTGGTTGTCAGGGGAACCTGCTCAGGCTTTTTCCTTCTTTCCTTACAAACAGGAAAACTTCTCTGGGCCTGTGTGCAGGCAGAGCCCTGAGGAGAGCACTTGGCACATGGTGCCTCGGTGTGGGACAGCCAGCTGCAGAGCTGAAGGGAAGAAGCCCCGCTGTGTCACAATGGCTCCTTGGCTTCATGTGCATCACCTGTGTCACCATGGTCTCCTTGATTCCATGAGGCCCCACTGTGTCACAATGGCTCCTTGGCTTCATGTGCATCACCTGTGTCACCATGGTCCCCTTGATTACATGAGGAACACAAAAGCTTTGCATCAACACTGAGCAACAGCTGCTGAACACACCTGGGAGCATCTGCTTGCATCAAACGAGGGCTTCAAGCTGAGAACGGCAGCAGCAGCTTCCATCTGCAAGAGAGAGCCAGGCAAAGGACAGGGACAGAGAATTCAGTGGAAAGACTGCGAGAATTCTGCTCCCAGAGATCATTCCTGCTCACAGTGTCCCTTGTAGAAAGGGGACATCATTGTAGGCAGCCTGGACTGAGCATGTGGGGTTGGTTGTCAGGGGAACCTGCTCAGGCTTTTCCATTCTTTCCTTACAAACAGGAAAACTTCTCTGGGCCTGTGTGCAGGCAGAGTCCTGAGGAGAGCACTTGGCACATGGTGCCTCGGTGTGGGACAGCCAGCTGCAGAGCTGAAGGGAAGAAGCCCCGCTGTGTCACAATGGCTCCTTGGCTTCATGTGCATCACCTGTGTCACAATGGTCTCCTTGATTCCATGAGGCCCCACTGGGTCACAATGGCTCCTTGGCTTCATGTGCATCACCTGTGTCACCATGGTCTCCTTGATTCCATGAGGCCCCACTGGGTCACAATGGCTCCTTGGCTTCATGTGCATCACCTGTGTCACCATGGTCTCCTTGATTCCATGAGGCCCCACTGGGTCACAATGGCTCCTTGGCTTCATGTGCATCACCTGTGTCACCATGGTCTCCTTGATTCCATGAGGCCCCACTGGGTCACAATGGCTCCGTGGCTTCCATGTGGCCCCACTGTGTCACAATGGCCCCTTGCTTCCATAGGTTTTCTATTGTAACAATGGACTCCTTGGTTCTGTGAGCTACCCTGCTTTTTGCAGAGGTGTCTTTGGTTCCAGCAAGGCCCTGCTGTGTCTCATCAGGAACACATTTCCATGTGTTTCCATGATTCCCCACGGTGTCACCATGGAGCCTTGTTTCTAGGAGGTTCTGTACTGTCACAATTGTCTCCTTGATGCCATGAGCCCCTGCAGTGTCACAATGGCTCCTTGCTTCCATGAGGAACACAAAAGCTTTGCATCAACACTGAGCAACAGCTGCTGAACACACCTGGGAGCATCTGCTTGCATCAAACGAGGGCTTCAAGCTGAGAATGGCACCAGCAGCATTCATCTGCAACAGAGAGCCAGGGAAAGGACAGGGACAGAGAATTCAGTGCAAAGACTGCGGGAATTCTGCTCCCAGACATCATTCCTGCTCACAGTGTCCCTTGTAGAAAGGGGACATCATTGCAGGCAACCTGGACTCAGCATGTGGCGTTTGTTGTTTAGGAAAGCTGCTCAGGCTTTTCCATTCTTTCCTTACAAACAGGAAAAGTTCTCCTGGGCCTGTGTGCAGGCAGAGCCCTGAGGAGAGCACTTGGCACATGGTGCCTCGGTGTGGGACAGCCAGCTGCAGAGCTGAAGGTAAGAAGCCCCGCTGTGTCACAATGGCTCCTTGGCTTCATGTGCATCACCTGTGTCACCATGGTCTCCTTGATTCCATGAGGCCCCACTGGGTCACAATGGCTCCTTGGCTTCATGTGCATCACCTGTGTCACCATGGTCTCCTTGATTCCATGAGGCCCCACTGGGTCACAATGGCTCCTTCGCTTCCATGTGGCCCCACTGTGTCACCATGGTCTCCTTGATTCCATGAGGCCCCACTGGGTCACAATGGCTCCTTGGCTTCATGTGCATCACCTCTGTCACCATGGTCCCCTTGATTACATGAGGAACACAAAAGCTTTGCATCAACACTGAGCAACAGCTGCTGAACACACCTGGGAGCATCTGCTTGCATCAAACGAGGGCTTCAAGCTGAGAATGGCAGCAGCAGCTTCCATCTGCAAGAGAGAGCCAGGCAAAGGACAGGGACAGAGAATTCAGTGGAAAGACTGCGAGAATTCTGCTCCCAGAGATCATTCCTGCTCACAGTATCCCTTGTAGAAAGGGGACATCATTGCAGGCAGCCTGGACTGAGCATGTGGGTTTGGTTGTCAGGGGAACCTGCTCAGGCTTTTTCATTCTTTCCTTACAAACAGGAAGACTTCTCTGGGCCTGTGTGCAGGCAGAGCCCTGAGGAGAGCACTTGGCACATGGTGCCTCGGTGTGGGACAGCCAGCTGCAGAGCTGAAGGGAAGAAGCCCCGCTGGGTCACAATGGCTCCTTGGCTTCATGTGCATCACCTGTGTCACAATGGTCTCCTTGATTCCATGAGGCCCCACTGGGTCACAATGGCTCCTTGGCTTCATGTGCATCACCTGTGTCACCATGGTCTCCTTGATTCCATGAGGCCCCACTGGGTCACAATGGCTCCTTGGCTTCATGTGCATCACCTGTGTCACCATGGTCTCCTTGATTCCATGAGGCCCCACTGGGTCACAATGGCTCCTTGGCTTCATGTGCATCACCTGTGTCACCATGGTCTCCTTGATTCCATGAGGCCCCACTGGGTCACAATGGCTCCTTGGCTTCATGTGCATCACCTGTCCTTGATTCCATGAGGCCCCACTGGGTCACAATGGCTCCTTGGCTTCATGTGCATCACCTGTGTCACCATGGTCTCCTTGATTCCATGAGGCCCCACTGTGTCACAATGGCTCCTTGGCTTCATGTGCATCACCTGTGTCACCATGGTCTCCTTGATTCCATGTGGCCCCACTGTGTCACAATGGCCCCTTGCTTCCATAGGTTTTCTATTGTAACAATGGACTCCTTGGTTCTGTGAGCTACCCTGCTTTTTGCAGAGGTGTCTTTGGTTCCAACAAGGCCCTGCTGTGTCTCATCAGGAACACATTTCCATGTGTTTCCATGATTCCCCACGGTGTCACCATGGAGCCTTGTTTCTAGGAGGTTCTGTACTGTCACAATTGTCTCCTTGATGCCATGAGCCCCTGCAGTGTCACAATGGCTCCTTGTTTCCATGAGGAACAAAAAAGCTTTGCATCAACACTGAGCAACAGCTGCTGAACACACCTGGGAGCATCTGCGTGCATCAAAAGAGGGCTTCAAGCTGAGAATGGCACCAGCAGCTTCCATCTGCAACAGAGAGCCAGGGAAAGGACAGGGACAGAGAATTCCGTGGAAAGACTGCGAGAATTCTGCTCCCAGACATCATTCCTGCTCACAGTGTCCCTTGTAGAAAGGGGACATCATTGCAGGCAGCCTGGACTGAGCATGTGGGTTTGGTTGTCTAGGGAACCTGCTCAGGCTTTTTCATTCTTTCCTTACAAACAGGAAAACTTCTCTGGGCCTGTGTGCAGGCAGAGCCCTGAGGAGAGCACTTGGCACATGGTGCCTCGGTGTGGGACAGCCAGCTGCAGAGCTGAAGGGAAGAAGCCCCGCTGTGTCACAATGGCTCCTTGGCTTCATGTGCATCACCTGTGTCACCATGGTCTCCTTGATTCCATGAGGCCCCACTGGGTCACAATGGCTCCTTGGCTTCATGTGCATCACCTGTGTCACCATGGTCTCCTTGATTCCATGAGGCCCCACTGGGTCACAATGGCTCCTTGGCTTCATGTGCATCACCTGTGTCACCATGGTCCCCTTGATTACATGAGGAACACAAAAGCTTTGCATCAACACTGAGCAACAGCTGCTGAACACACCTGGGAGCATCTGCTTGCATCAAAAGAGGGCTTCAAGCTGAGAATGGCAGCAGCAGCTTCCATCTGCAACAGAGAGCCAGGCAAAGGACAGGGACAGAGAATTCAGTGGAAAGACTGCGAGAATTCTGCTCCCAGAGATCATTCCTGCTCACAGTATCCCTTGTAGAAAGGGGACATCATTGCAGGCAGCCTGGACTGAGCATGTGGGTTTGGTTGTCAGGGGAACCTGCTCAGGCTTTTTCATTCTTTCCTTACAAACAGGAAAACTTCTCTGGGCCTGTGTGCAGGCAGAGCCCTGAGGAGAGCACTTGGCACATGGTGCTGTGGGCTGGGACAGCCAGCTGCAGAGCTGAAGGGAAGAAGCCCCGCTGTGTCACAATGGCTCCTTGGCTTCATGTGCATCACCTGTGTCACCATGGTCTCCTTGATTCCATGAGGCCCCACTGGGTCACAATGGCTCCTTGGCTTCATGTGCATCACCTGTGTCACCATGGTCTCCTTGATTCCATGAGGCCCCACTGGGTCACAATGGCTCCTTGGCTTCATGTGCATCACCTGTGTCACCATGGTCTCCTTGATTCCATGAGGCCCCACTGGGTCACATTGGCTCCCTGGCTTCATGTGCATCACCTGTGTCACCATGGTCTCCTTGATTCCATGAGGCCCCACTGGGTCACAATGGCTCCTTGGCTTCCCTGTGGCCCCACTATGTCACAATGGCTCCTTGCTTCCATAGGTTTTCTGTTGTAACAATGGACTCCTTGGTTCTGTGAGCTACCCTGCTTTTTGCAGAGGTGTCTTTGGTTCCAACAAGGCCCTGCTGTGTCTCATGAGGAACACATTTCCATGTGGTTCCATGATTCCCCACGGTGTCACCATGGAGCCTTGTTTCTAGGAGGTTCTGTACTGTCACAATTGTCTCCTTGATGCCATGAGCCCCTGCAGTGTCACAATGGCTCCTTGTTTCCATGAGGAACACAAAAGCTTTGCATCAACACTGAGCAACAGCTGCTGAACACACCTGGGAGCATCTGCTTGCATCAAAAGAGGGCTTCAAGCTGAGAATGGCAGCAGCAGCTTCCATCTGCAACAGAGAGCCAGGCAAAGGACAGGGACAGAGAATTCCGTGGAAAGACTGCGAGAATTCTGCTCCCAGACATCATTCCTGCTCACAGTGTCCCTTGTAGAAAGGGGACATCATTGCAGGCAGCCTGGACTGAGCATGTAGGGTTTCTTGTTTAGGAAAGCTGCTCAGGCTTTTCCATTCTTTCCTTACAAACAGGAAAACTTCTCTGGGCCTGTGTGCAGGCAGAGCCCTGAGGAGAGCACTTGGCACATGGTGCCTCGGTGTGGGACAGCCAGCTGCAGAGCTGAAGGGAAGAAGCCCCGCTGTGTCACAATGGCTCCTTGGCTTCATGTGCATCACCTGTGTCACCATGGTCTCCTTGATTCCATGAGGCCCCACTGGGTCACAATGGCTCCTTGGCTTCATGTGCATCACCTGTGTCACCATGGTCTCCTTGATTCCATGAGGCCCCACTGGGTCACAATGGCTCCTTGGCTTCATGTGCATCATCTGTGTCACCATGGTCTCCTTGATTCCATGTGGCCCCACTGGGTCACAATGGCCCCTTGCTTCCATAGGTTTTCTATTGTAACAATGGACTCCTTGGTTCTGTGAGCTACTCTGCTTTTTGCAGAGGTGTCTTTGGTTCCAACAAGGCCCTGCTGTGTCTCATCAGGAACACATTTCCATGTGTTTCCATGATTCCCCACGGTGTCACCATGGAGCCTTGTTTCTAGGAGGTTCTGTAGTGTCACAATTGTCTCCTTGATGCCATGAGCCCCTGCAGTGTCACAATGGCTCCTTGTTTCCATGAGGAACACAAAAGCTTTGCATCAACACTGAGCAACAGCTGCTGAACACACCTGGGAGCATCTGCGTGCATCAAAAGAGGGCTTCAAGCTGAGAATGGCACCAGCAGCTTCCATCTGCAACAGAGAGCCAGGGAAAGGACAGGGACAGAGAATTCCGTGGAAAGACTGCGAGAATTCTGCTCCCAGAGATCATTCCTGCTCACAGTATCCCTTGTAGAAAGGGGACATCATTGCAGGCAGCCTGGACTGAGCATGTGGGTTTGGTTGTCAGGGGAACCTGCTCAGGCTTTTTCATTCTTTCCTTACAAACAGGAAAACTTCTCCTGGGCCTGTGTGCAGGCAGAGCCCTGAGGAGAGCACTTGGCACATGGTGCCTCGGTGTGGGACAGCCAGCTGCAGAGCTGAAGGGAAGAAGCCCTGCTGTGTCACAATGGCTCCTTGGCTTCATGTGCATCACCTGTGTCACCATGGTCTCCTTGATTCCATGAGGCCCCACTGGGTCACAATGGCTCCTTGGCTTCATGTGCATCACCTGTGTCACCATGGTCTCCTTGATTCCATGAGGCCCCACTGGGTCACAATGGCTCCTTGGCTTCATGTGCATCACCTGTGTCACCATGGTCTCCTTGATTCCATGAGGCCCCACTGGGTCACATTGGCTCCCTGGCTTCATGTGCATCACCTGTGTCACCATGGTCTCCTTGATTCCATGAGGCCCCACTGGGTCACAATGGCTCCTTGGCTTCCCTGTGACCCCACTGTGTCACAATGGCTCCTTGCTTCCATAGTTTTTCTGTTGTAACAATGGACTCCTTGGTTCTGTGAGCTACCCTGCTTTTTGCAGAGGTGTCTTTGGTTCCAACAAGGCCCTGCTGTGTCTCATCAGGAACACATTTCCATGTGGTTCCATGATTCCCCACGGTGTCACCATGGAGCCTTGTTTCTAGGAGGTTCTGTAGTGTCACAATTGTCTCCTTGATCCCATGAGCCCCTGCAGTGTCACAATGGCTCCTTGTTTCCATGAGGAACACAAAAGCTTTGCATCAACACTGAGCAACAGCTGCTGAACACACCTGGGAGCATCTGCTTGCATCAAAAGAGGGCTTCAAGCTGAGAATGGCAGCAGCAGCTTCCATCTGCAACAGAGAGCCAGGGAAAGGACAGGGACAGAGAATTCAGTGGAAAGACTGCGAGAATTCTGCTCCCAGAGATCATTCCTGCTCACAGTATCCCTTGTAGAAAGGGGACATCATTGCAGGCAGCCCGGATTCAGCATGTGGGGTTGGTTGTCTGGGGAACCTGCTCAGGCTTTTTCATTCTTTCCTTACAAACAGGAAAACTTCTCTGGGCCTGTGTGCAGGCAGAGCCCAGAGGAGAGCACTTGGCACATGGTGCCTCGGTGTGGGACAGCCAGCTGCAGAGCTGAAGGGAAGAAGCCCCGCTGTGTCACAATGGCTCCTTGGCTTCATGTGCATCACCTGTGTCACCATGGTCTCCTTGATTCCATGAGGCCACACTGTGTCACAATGGCTCCTTGCTTCCATAGGTTTTCTATTGTAACAATGGACTCCTTGGTTCTGTGAGCTACCCTGCTTTTTGCAGAGGTGTCTTTGGTTCCAACAAGGCCCTGCTGCGTCTCATCAGGAACACATTTCCATGTGTTTCCATGATTCCCCACGGTGTCACCATGGAGCCTTGTTTCTAGGAGGTTCTGTACTGTCACAATTGTCTCCTTGATGCCATGAGCCCCTGCAGTGTCACAATGGCTCCTTGCTTCCATGAGGAACACAAAAGCTTTGCATCAACACTGAGCAACAGCTGCTGAACACACCTGGGAGCATCTGCTTGCATCAAACGAGGGCTTCAAGCTGAGAATGGCAGCAGCAGCTTCCATCTGCAAGAGAGAGCCAGGCAAAGGACAGGGACAGAGAATTCAGTGGAAAGACTGCGAGAATTCTGCTCCCAGAGATCATTCCTGCTCACAGTATCCCTTGTAGAAAGGGGACATCATTGCAGGCAGCCTGGACTGAGCATGTGGGTTTGGTTGTCAGGGGAACCTGCTCAGGCTTTTTCATTCTTTCCTTACAAACAGGAAGACTTCTCTGGGCCTGTGTGCAGGCAGAGCCCTGAGGAGAGCACTTGGCACATGGTGCCTCGGTGTGGGACAGCCAGCTGCAGAGCTGAAGGGAAGAAGCCCCGCTGTGTCACAATGGCTCCTTGGCTTCATGTGCATCACCTGTGTCACCATGGTCTCCTTGATTCCATGAGGCCCCACTGGGTCACAATGGCTCCTTGGCTTCATGTGCATCATCTGTGTCACCATGGTCTCCTTGATTCCATGAGGCCCCACTGGGTCACAATGGCTCCTTGGCTTCATGTGCATCACCTGTGTCACCATGGTTTCCTTGATTCCATGTGGCCCCACTGTGTCACAATGGCCCCTTGCTTCCATAGGTTTTCTATTGTAACAATGGACTCCTTGGTTCTGTGAGCTACCCTGCTTTTTGCAGAGGTGTCTTTGGTTCCAACAAGGCCCTGCTGTGTCTCATCAGGAACACATTTCCATGTGTTTCCATGATTCCCCACGGTGTCACCATGGAGCCTTGTTTCTAGGAGGTTCTGTACTGTCACAATTGTCTCCTTGATGCCATGAGCCCCTGCAGTGTCACAATGGCTCCTTGTTTCCATGAGGAACACAAAAGCTTTGCATCAACACTGAGCAACAGCTGCTGAACACACCTGGGAGCATCTGCGTGCATCAAAAGAGGGCTTCAAGCTGAGAATGGCACCAGCAGCTTCCATCTGCAACAGAGAGCCAGGGAAAGGACAGGGACAGAGAATTCCGTGGAAAGACTGCGAGAATTCTGCTCCCAGAGATCATTCCTGCTCACAGTATCCCTTGTAGAAAGGGGACATCATTGCAGGCAGCCTGGACTGAGCATGTGGGTTTGGTTGTCAGGGGAACCTGCTCAGGCTTTTTCATTCTTTCCTTACAAACAGGAAAACTTCTCTGGGCCTGTGTGCAGGCAGAGCCCTGAGGAGAGCACTTGGCACATGGTGCCTCGGTGTGGGACAGCCAGCTGCAGAGCTGAAGGGAAGAAGCCCCGCTGTGTCACAATGGCTCCTTGGCTTCATGTGCATCACCTGTGTCACCATGGTCTCCTTGATTCCATCAGGCCCCACTGGGTCACAATGGCTCCTTGGCTTCATGTGCATCACCTGTGTCACCATGGTCTCCTTGATTCCATGAGGCCCCACTGTGTCACAATGGCTCCATGGCTTCATGTGCATCACCTGTGTCACCATGGTCTCCTTGATTCCATGAGGCCCCACTGGGTCACATTGGCTCCCTGGCTTCATGTGCATCACCTGTGTCACCATGGTCTCCTTGATTCCATGAGGCCCCACTGGGTCACAATGGCTCCTTGGCTTCCCTGTGACCCCACTATGTCACAATGGCTCCTTGCTTCCATAGTTTTTCTGTTGTAACAATGGACTCCTTGGTTCTGTGAGCTACCCTGCTTTTTGCAGAGGTGTCTTTGGTTCCAACAAGGCCCTGCTGTGTCTCATCAGGAACACATTTCCATGTGGTTCCATGATTCATCACGGTGTCACCATGGAGCCTTGTTTCTAGGAGGTTCTGTAGTGTCACAATTGTCTCCTTGATCCCATGAGCCCCTGCAGTGTCACAATGGCTCCTTGTTTCCATGAGGAACACAAAAGCTTTGCATCAACACTGAGCAACAGCTGCTGAACACACCTGGGAGCATCTGCTTGCATCAAAAGAGGGCTTCAAGCTGAGAATGGCAGCAGCAGCTTCCATCTGCAACAGAGAGCCAGGCAAAGGACAGGGACAGAGAATTCAGTGGAAAGACTGCGAGAATTCTGCTCCCAGAGATCATTCCTGCTCACAGTATCCCTTGTAGAAAGGGGACATCATTGCAGGCAGCCTGGATTCAGCATGTGGGGTTGGTTGTCTGGGGAACCTGCTCAGGCTTTTTCATTCTTTCCTTACAAACAGGAAAACTTCTCTGGGCCTGTGTGCAGGCAGAGCCCTGAGGAGAGCACTTGGCACATGGTGCTGTGGGCTGGGACAGCCAGCTGCAGAGCTGAAGGGAAGAAGCCCCGCTGTGTCACAATGGCTCCTTGGCTTCATGTGCATCACCTGTGTCACCATGGTCTCCTTGATTCCATGAGGCCCCACTGGGTCACAATGGCTCCTTGGCTTCATGTGCATCACCTGTGTCACCATGGTCTCCTTGATTCCATGAGGCCCCACTGTGTCACAATGGCCCCTTGCTTCCATAGGTTTTCTATTGTAACAATGGACTCCTTGGTTCTGTGAGCTACCCTGCTTTTTGCAGAGGTGTCTTTGGTTCCAACAAGGCCCTGCTGTGTCTCATCAGGAACACATTTCCATGTGTTTCCATGATTCCCCACGGTGTCACCATGGAGCCTTGTTTCTAGGAGGTTCTGTACTGTCACAATTGTCTCCTTGATGCCATGAGCCCCTGCAGTGTCACAATGGCTCCTTGTTTCCATGAGGAACACAAAAGCTTTGCATCAACACTGAGCAACAGCTGCTGAACACACCTGGGAGCATCTGCGTGCATCAAAAGAGGGCTTCAAGCTGAGAATGGCAGCAGCAGCTTCCATCTGCAACAGAGAGCCAGGGAAAGGACAGGGACAGAGAATTCCGTGGAAAGACTGCGAGAATTCTGCTCCCAGACATCATTCCTGCTCACAGTGTCCCTTGTAGAAAGGGGACATCATTGCAGGCAGCCTGGACTGAGCATGTGGGTTTGGTTGTCTAGGGAACCTGCTCAGGCTTTTTCATTCTTTCCTTACAAACAGGAAAACTTCTCTGGGCCGGTGTGCAGGCAGAGCCCTGAGGAGAGCACTTGGCACATGGTGCCTCGGTGTGGGACAGCCAGCTGCAGAGCTGAAGGGAAGAAGCCCCGCTGTGTCACAATGGCTCCTTGGCTTCATGTGCATCACCTGTGTCACCATGGTCCCCTTGATTACATGAGGAACACAAAAGCTTTGCATCAACACTGAGCAACAGCTGCTGAACACACCTGGGAGCATCTGCTTGCATCAAACGAGGGCTTCAAGCTGAGAATGGCAGCAGCAGCTTCCATCTGCAAGAGAGAGCCAGGCAAAGGACAGGGACAGAGAATTCAGTGGAAAGACTGCGAGAATTCTGCTCCCAGAGATCATTCCTGCTCACAGTATCCCTTGTAGAAAGGGGACATCATTGCAGGCAGCCTGGACTGAGCATGTGGGTTTGGTTGTCAGGGGAACCTGCTCAGGCTTTTTCATTCTTTCCTTACAAACAGGAAAACTTCTCTGGGCCTGTGTGCAGGCAGAGCCCTGAGGAGAGCACTTGGCACATGGTGCTGTGGGCTGGGACAGCCAGCTGCAGAGCTGAAGGGAAGAAGCCCCGCTGTGTCACAATGGCTCCTTGGCTTCATGTGCATCACCTGTGTCACCATGGTCTCCTTGATTCCATGAGGCCCCACTGGGTCACAATGGCTCCTTGGCTTCATGTGCATCACCTGTGTCACCATGGTCTCCTTGATTCCATGAGGCCCCACTGTGTCACAATGGCTCCTTGGCTTCATGTGCATCACCTGTGTCACCATGGTCTCCTTGATTCCATGAGGCCCCACTGGGTCACATTGGCTCCCTGGCTTCATGTGCATCACCTGTGTCACCATGGTCTCCTTGATTCCATGAGGCCCCACTGGGTCACAATGGCTCCTTGGCTTCCCTGTGGCCCCACTATGTCACAATGGCTCCTTGCTTCCATAGGTTTTCTGTTGTAACAATGGACTCCTTGGTTCTGTGAGCTACCCTGCTTTTTGCAGAGGTGTCTTTGGTTCCAACAAGGCCCTGCTGTGTCTCATGAGGAACACATTTCCATGTGGTTCCATGATTCCCCACGGTGTCACCATGGAGCCTTGTTTCTAGGAGGTTCTGTACTGTCACAATTGTCTCCTTGATGCCATGAGCCCCTGCAGTGTCACAATGGCTCCTTGTTTCCATGAGGAACACAAAAGCTTTGCATCAACACTGAGCAACAGCTGCTGAACACACCTGGGAGCATCTGCTTGCATCAAACGAGGGCTTCAAGCAGAGAATGGCAGCAGCAGCTTCCATCTGCAACAGAGAGCCAGGCAAAGGACAGGGACAGAGAATTCCGTGGAAAGACTGCGAGAATTCTGCTCCCAGACATCATTCCTGCTCACAGTGTCCCTTGTAGAAAGGGGACATCATTGCAGGCAGCCTGGACTGAGCATGTAGGGTTTCTTGTTTAGGAAAGCTGCTCAGGCTTTTCCATTCTTTCCTTACAAACAGGAAAACTTCTCTGGGCCTGTGTGCAGGCAGAGCCCTGAGGAGAGCACTTGGCACATGGTGCCTCGGTGTGGGACAGCCAGCTGCAGAGCTGAAGGGAAGAAGCCCCGCTGTGTCACAATGGCTCCTTGGCTTCATGTGCATCACCTGTGTCACCATGGTCTCCTTGATTCCATGAGGCCCCACTGGGTCACAATGGCTCCTTGGCTTCATGTGCATCATCTGTGTCACCATGGTCTCCTTGATTCCATGAGGCCCCACTGGGTCACAATGGCTCCTTGGCTTCATGTGCATCACCTGTGTCACCATGGTTTCCTTGATTCCATGTGGCCCCACTGTGTCACAATGGCCCCTTGCTTCCATAGGTTTTCTATTGTAACAATGGACTCCTTGGTTCTGTGAGCTACCCTGCTTTTTGCAGAGGTGTCTTTGGTTCCAACAAGGCCCTGCTGTGTCTCATCAGGAACACATTTCCATGTGTTTCCATGATTCCCCACGGTGTCACCATGGAGCCTTGTTTCTAGGAGGTTCTGTACTGTCACAATTGTCTCCTTGATGCCATGAGCCCCTGCAGTGTCACAATGGCTCCTTGTTTCCATGAGGAACACAAAAGCTTTGCATCAACACTGAGCAACAGCTGCTGAACACACCTGGGAGCATCTGCGTGCATCAAAAGAGGGCTTCAAGCTGAGAATGGCACCAGCAGCTTCCATCTGCAACAGAGAGCCAGGGAAAGGACAGGGACAGAGAATTCCGTGGAAAGACTGCGAGAATTCTGCTCCCAGAGATCATTCCTGCTCACAGTATCCCTTGTAGAAAGGGGACATCATTGCAGGCAGCCTGGACTGAGCATGTGGGTTTGGTTGTCAGGGGAACCTGCTCAGGCTTTTTCATTCTTTCCTTACAAACAGGAAAACTTCTCTGGGCCTGTGTGCAGGCAGAGCCCTGAGGAGAGCACTTGGCACATGGTGCCTCGGTGTGGGACAGCCAGCTGCAGAGCTGAAGGGAAGAAGCCCCGCTGTGTCACAATGGCTCCTTGGCTTCATGTGCATCACCTGTGTCACCATGGTCTCCTTGATTCCATCAGGCCCCACTGGGTCACAATGGCTCCTTGGCTTCATGTGCATCACCTGTGTCACCATGGTCTCCTTGATTCCATGAGGCCCCACTGTGTCACAATGGCTCCATGGCTTCATGTGCATCACCTGTGTCACCATGGTCTCCTTGATTCCATGAGGCCCCACTGGGTCACATTGGCTCCCTGGCTTCATGTGCATCACCTGTGTCACCATGGTCTCCTTGATTCCATGAGGCCCCACTGGGTCACAATGGCTCCTTGGCTTCCCTGTGACCCCACTGTGTCACAATGGCTCCTTGCTTCCATAGTTTTTCTGTTGTAACAATGGACTCCTTGGTTCTGTGAGCTACCCTGCTTTTTGCAGAGGTGTCTTTGGTTCCAACAAGGCCCTGCTGTGTCTCATCAGGAACACATTTCCATGTGGTTCCATGATTCATCACGGTGTCACCATGGAGCCTTGTTTCTAGGAGGTTCTGTAGTGTCACAATTGTCTCCTTGATCCCATGAGCCCCTGCAGTGTCACAATGGCTCCTTGTTTCCATGAGGAACACAAAAGCTTTGCATCAACACTGAGCAACAGCTGCTGAACACACCTGGGAGCATCTGCTTGCATCAAAAGAGGGCTTCAAGCTGAGAATGGCAGCAGCAGCTTCCATCTGCAACAGAGAGGCAGGGAAAGGACAGGGACAGAGAATTCAGTGGAAAGACTGCGAGAATTCTGCTCCCAGAGATCATTCCTGCTCACAGTATCCCTTGTAGAAAGGGGACATCATTGCAGGCAGCCTGGATTCAGCATGTGGGGTTGGTTGTCTGGGGAACCTGCTCAGGCTTTTTCATTCTTTCCTTACAAACAGGAAAACTTCTCTGGGCCTGTGTGCAGGCAGCGCCCAGAGGAGAGCACTTGGCACATGGTGCCTCGGTGTGGGACAGCCAGCTGCAGAGCTGAAGGGAAGAAGCCCCACTGTGTCACAATGGCTCCTTGGCTTCATGTGCATCACCTGTGTCACCATGGTCTCCTTGATTCCATGAGTCCCCACTGGGTCACAATGGCTCCTTGGCTTCATGTGCATCACCTCTGTCACCATGGTCTCCTTGATTACATGAGGAACACAAAAGCTTTGCATCAACACTGAGCAACAGCTGCTGAACACACCTGGGAGCATCTGCTTGCATCAAAGGAGGGCTTCAAGCTGAGAATGGCAGTAGCAGCTTCCATCTGCAACAGAGAGCCAGGCAAAGGACAGGGACAGAGAATTCCGTGGAAAGACTGCGAGAATTCTGCTCCCAGACATCATTCCTGCTCACAGTATCCCTTGTAGAAAGGGGACATCATTGCAGGCAGCCTGGACTGAGCATGTGGGTTTGGTTGTCAGGGGAACCTGCTCAGGCTTTTTCATTCTTTCCTTACAAACAGGAAAACTTCTCTGGGCCTGTGTGCAGGCAGAGCCCTGAGGAGAGCACTTGGCACATGGTGCCTCGGTGTGGGACAGCCAGCTGCAGAGCTGAAGGGAAGAAGCCCCGCTGTGTCACAATGGCTCCTTGGCTTCATGTGCATCACCTGTGTCACCATGGTTTCCTTGATTCCATGAGGCCCCACTGGGTCACAATGGCTCCTTGGCTTCATGTGCATCACCTGTGTCACCATGGTCTCCTTGATTCCATGAGGCCCCACTGGGTCACAATGGCTCCTTGGCTTCCCTGTGGCCCCACTATGTCACAATGGCTCCTTGCTTCCATAGGTTTTCTATTGTAACAATGGACTCCTTGGTTCTGTGAGCTACCCTGCTTTTTGCAGAGGTGTCTTTGGTTCCAACAAGGCCCTGCTGTGTCTCATCAGGAACACATTTCCATGTGGTTCCATGATTCCCCACGGTGTCACCATGGAGCCTTGTTTCTAGGAGGTTCTGTACTGTCACAATTGTCTCCTTGATGCCATGAGCCCCTGCAGTGTCACAATGGCTCCTTGTTTCCATGAGGAACACAAAAGCTTTGCATCAACACTGAGCAACAGCTGCTGAACACACCTGGGAGCATCTGCTTGCATCAAACGAGGGCTTCAAGCTGAGAATGGCAGCAGCAGCTTCCATCTGCAACAGAGAGCCAGGGAAAGGACAGGGACAGAGAATTCCGTGGAAAGACTGCGAGAATTCTGCTCCCAGAGATCATTCCTGCTCACAGTATCCCTTGTAGAAAGGGGACATCATTGCAGGCAGCCTGGACTGAGCATGTGGGGTTGGTTGTCAGGGGAACCTGCTCAGGCTTTTTCATTCTTTCCTTACAAACAGGAAAACTTCTCTGGGCCTGTGTGCAGGCAGAGCCCTGAGGAGAGCACTTGGCACATGGTGCCTCGGTGTGGGACAGCCAGCTGCAGAGCTGAAGGGAAGAAGCCCCGCTGTATCACAATGGCTCCTTGGCTTCATGTGCATCACCTGTGTCACCATGGTCTCCTTGATTCCATGAGGCCCCACTGGGTCACAATGGCTCCTTGGCTTCATGTGCATCACCTGTGTCACCATGGCTCCTTGATTACATGAGGAACACAAAAGCTTTGCATCAACACTGAGCAACATCTGCTGAACACACCTGGGAGCATCTGCTTGCATCAAACGAGGGCTTCAAGCTGAGAATGGCAGCAGCAGCTTCCATCTGCAACAGAGAGCCAGGCAAAGGACAGGGACAGAGAATTCAGTGGAAAGACTGCGAGAATTCTGCTCCCAGAGATCATTCCTGCTCACAGTATCCCTTGTAGAAAGGGGACATCATTGCAGGCAGCCTGGACTGAGCATGTGGGGTTGGTTGTCAGGGGAACCTGCTCAGGCTTTTTCATTCTTTCCTTACAAACAGGAAAACTTCTCTGGGCCTGTGTGCAGGCAGAGCCCTGAGGAGAGCACTTGGCACATGGTGCCTCGGGCCGGGACAGCCAGCTGCAGAGCTGAAGGGAAGAAGCCCCGCTGTGTCACAATGGCTCCTTGGCTTCATGTGCATCACCTGTGTCACCATGGTCTCCTTGATTCCATGAGGCCCCACTGGGTCACAATGGCTCCTTGGCTTCATGTGCATCACCTGTGTCACCATGGTCTCCTTGATTCCATGAGGCCCCACTGGGTCACAATGGCTCCTTGGCTTCATGTGCATCACCTGTCCTTGATTCCATGAGGCCCCACTGGGTCACAATGGCTCCTTGGCTTCATGTGAATCACCTGTGTCACCATGGTCTCCTTGATTCCATGAGGCCCCACTGGGTCACAATGGCTCCTTGGCTTCATGTGCATCACCTGTGTCACTATGGTCTCCTTGATTCCATGAGGCCCCACTGTGTCACAATGGCCCCTTGCTTCCATAGGTTTTCGATTGTAACAATGGACTCCTTGGTTCTGTGAGCTACCCTGCTTTTTGCAAAGGTGTCTTTGGTTCCAACAAGGCCCTGCTGTGTCTCATCAGGAACACATTTCCATGTGGTTCCATGATTCCCCACGGTGTCACCATGGAGCCTTGTTTCTAGGAGGTTCTGTACTGTCACAATTGTCTCCTTGATGCCATGAGCCCCTGCAGTGTCACAATGGCTCCTTGCTTCCATGAGGAACACAAAAGCCTGGCATCAACACTGAGCAACAGCTGCTGAACACACCTGGGAGCATCTGCTTGCATCAAACGAGGGCTTCAAGCTGAGAATGGCAGCAGCAGCTTCCATCTGCAACAGAGAGCCAGGCAAAGGACAGGGACAGAGAATTCAGTGGAAAGACTGCGAGAATTCTGCTCCCAGAGATCATTCCTGCTCACAGTATCCCTTGTAGAAAGGGGACATCATTGCAGGCAGCCTGGACTGAGCATGTGGGTTTGGTTGTCAGGGGAACCTGCTCAGGCTTTTTCATTCTTTCCTTACAAACAGGAAAACTTCTCTGGGCCTGTGTGCAGGCAGAGCCCTGAGGAGAGCACTTGGCACATGGTGCCTCGGTGTGGGACAGCCAGCTGCAGAGCTGAAGGGAAGAAGCCCCGCTGTGTCACAATGGCTCCTTGGCTTCATGTGCATCACCTGTGTCACCATGGTCTCCTTGATTCCATGAGGCCCCACTGGGTCACAATGGCTCCTTGGCTTCATGTGCATCACCTGTGTCACCATGGTCTCCTTGATTCCATGAGGCCCCACTGTGTCACAATGGCTCCATGGCTTCATGTGCATCACCTGTGTCACCATGGTCTCCTTGATTCCATGAGGCCCCACTGGGTCACATTGGCTCCCTGGCTTCATGTGCATCACCTGTGTCACCATGGTCTCCTTGATTCCATGAGGCCCCACTGGGTCACAATGGCTCCTTGGCTTCCCTGTGACCCCACTGTGTCACAATGGCTCCTTGCTTCCATAGTTTTTCTGTTGTAACAATGGACTCCTTGGTTCTGTGAGCTACCCTGCTTTTTGCAGAGGTGTCTTTGGTTCCAACAAGGCCCTGCTGTGTCTCATCAGGAACACATTTCCATGTGGTTCCATGATTCATCACGGTGTCACCATGGAGCCTTGTTTCTAGGAGGTTCTGTAGTGTCACAATTGTCTCCTTGATCCCATGAGCCCCTGCAGTGTCACAATGGCTCCTTGTTTCCATGAGGAACACAAAAGCTTTGCATCAACACTGAGCAACAGCTGCTGAACACACCTGGGAGCATCTGCTTGCATCAAAAGAGGGCTTCAAGCTGAGAATGGCAGCAGCAGCTTCCATCTGCAACAGAGAGGCAGGGAAAGGACAGGGACAGAGAATTCAGTGGAAAGACTGCGAGAATTCTGCTCCCAGAGATCATTCCTGCTCACAGTATCCCTTGTAGAAAGGGGACATCATTGCAGGCAGCCTGGATTCAGCATGTGGGGTTGGTTGTCTGGGGAACCTGCTCAGGCTTTTTCATTCTTTCCTTACAAACAGGAAAACTTCTCTGGGCCTGTGTGCAGGCAGCGCCCAGAGGAGAGCACTTGGCACATGGTGCCTCGGTGTGGGACAGCCAGCTGCAGAGCTGAAGGGAAGAAGCCCCGCTGTGTCACAATGGCTCCTTGGCTTCATGTGCATCACCTGTGTCACCATGGTCTCCTTGATTCCATGAGTCCCCACTGGGTCACAATGGCTCCTTGGCTTCATGTGCATCACCTCTGTCACCATGGTCTCCTTGATTACATGAGGAACACAAAAGCTTTGCATCAACACTGAGCAACAGCTGCTGAACACACCTGGGAGCATCTGCTTGCATCAAAGGAGGGCTTCAAGCTGAGAATGGCAGTAGCAGCTTCCATCTGCAACAGAGAGCCAGGGAAAGGACAGGGACAGGGAATTCCGTGGAAAGACTGCGAGAATTCTGCTCCCAGACATCATTCCTGCTCACAGTATCCCTTGTAGAAAGGGGACATCATTGCAGGCAGCCTGGACTGAGCATGTGGGTTTGGTTGTCAGGGGAACCTGCTCAGGCTTTTTCATTCTTTCCTTACAAACAGGAAAACTTCTCTGGGCCTGTGTGCAGGCAGAGCCCTGAGGAGAGCACTTGGCACATGGTGCCTCGGTGTGGGACAGCCAGCTGCAGAGCTGAAGGGAAGAAGCCCCGCTGTGTCACAATGGCTCCTTGGCTTCATGTGCATCACCTGTGTCACCATGGTTTCCTTGATTCCATGAGGCCCCACTGGGTCACAATGGCTCCTTGGCTTCATGTGCATCACCTGTGTCACCATGGTCTCCTTGATTCCATGAGGCCCCACTGGGTCACAATGGCTCCTTGGCTTCATGTGCATCACCTGTGTCACCATGGTCTCCTTGATTCCATGAGGCCCCACTGGGTCACAATGGCTCCTTGGCTTCCCTGTGGCCCCACTATGTCACAATGGCTCCTTGCTTCCATAGGTTTTCTATTGTAACAATGGACTCCTTGGTTCTGTGAGCTACCCTGCTTTTTGCAGAGGTGTCTTTGGTTCCAACAAGGCCCTGCTGTGTCTCATCAGGAACACATTTCCATGTGGTTCCATGATTCCCCACGGTGTCACCATGGAGCCTTGTTTCTAGGAGGTTCTGTACTGTCACAATTGTCTCCTTGATGCCATGAGCCCCTGCAGTGTCACAATGGCTCCTTGTTTCCATGAGGAACACAAAAGCTTTGCATCAACACTGAGCAACAGCTGCTGAACACACCTGGGAGCATCTGCTTGCATCAAACGAGGGCTTCAAGCTGAGAATGGCAGCAGCAGCTTCCATCTGCAACAGAGAGCCAGGGAAAGGACAGGGACAGAGAATTCCGTGGAAAGACTGCGAGAATTCTGCTCCCAGAGATCATTCCTGCTCACAGTATCCCTTGTAGAAAGGGGACATCATTGCAGGCAGCCTGGACTGAGCATGTGGGGTTGGTTGTCTGGGGAACCTGCTCAGGCTTTTTCATTCTTTCCTTACAAACAGGAAAACTTCTCTGGGCCTGTGTGCAGGCAGAGCCCTGAGGAGAGCACTTGGCACATGGTGCCTCGGTGTGGGACAGCCAGCTGCAGAGCTGAAGGGAAGAAGCCCCGCTGTATCACAATGGCTCCTTGGCTTCATGTGCATCACCTGTGTCACCATGGTCTCCTTGATTCCATGAGGCCCCACTGGGTCACAATGGCTCCTTGGCTTCATGTGCATCACCTCTGTCACCATGGCTCCTTGATTACATGAGGAACACAAAAGCTTTGCATCAACACTGAGCAACATCTGCTGAACACACCTGGGAGCATCTGCTTGCATCAAACGAGGGCTTCAAGCTGAGAATGGCAGCAGCAGCTTCCATCTGCAACAGAGAGCCAGGCAAAGGACAGGGACAGAGAATTCAGTGGAAAGACTGCGAGAATTCTGCTCCCAGAGATCATTCCTGCTCACAGTATCCCTTGTAGAAAGGGGACATCATTGCAGGCAGCCTGGACTGAGCATGTGGGGTTGGTTGTCAGGGGAACCTGCTCAGGCTTTTTCATTCTTTCCTTACAAACAGGAAAACTTCTCTGGGCCTGTGTGCAGGCAGAGCCCTGAGGAGAGCACTTGGCACATGGTGCCTCGGGCCGGGACAGCCAGCTGCAGAGCTGAAGGGAAGAAGCCCCGCTGTGTCACAATGGCTCCTTGGCTTCATGTGCATCACCTGTGTCACCATGGTCTCCTTGATTCCATGAGGCCCCACTGGGTCACAATGGCTCCTTGGCTTCATGTGCATCACCTGTCCTTGATTCCATGAGGCCCCACTGGGTCACAATGGCTCCTTGGCTTCATGTGCATCACCTGTGTCACTATGGTCTCCTTGATTCCATGAGGCCCCACTGTGTCACAATGGCCCCTTGCTTCCATAGGTTTTCGATTGTAACAATGGACTCCTTGGTTCTGTGAGCTACCCTGCTTTTTGCAGAGGTGTCTTTGGTTCCAACAAGGCCCTGCTGTGTCTCATCAGGAACACATTTCCATGTGGTTCCATGATTCCCCACGGTGTCACCATGGAGCCTTGTTTCTAGGAGGTTCTGTAGTGTCACAATTGTCTCCTTGATGCCATGAGCCCCTGCAGTGTCACAATGGCTCCTTGCTTCCATGAGGAACACAAAAGCCTGGCATCAACACTGAGCAACAGCTGCTGAACACACCTGGGAGCATCTGCTTGCATCAAAAGAGGGCTTCAAGCTGAGAATGGCGCCAGCAGCTTCCATCTGCAACAGAGAGCCAGGCAAAGGACAGGGACAGAGAATTCCGTGGAAAGACTGCGAGAATTCTGCTCTCAGAGATCCTTCCTGCTCACAGCATCCCTTGTAGAAAGGGGACATCATTGCAGGCAGCCTGGACTGAGCATGTAGGGTTGGATGTTTAGGAAAGCTGCTCAGGCTTTTCCATTCTTTCCTTACAAACAGGGAAACTTCTCCTGGGCCTGTGTGCAGGCAGAGCCCTGAGGAGAGCAGATGGCACATGGTGCCTCGGTGTGGGACAGCCAGCTGCAGAGCTGAAGGGAAGAAGCCCCGCTGTGTCACAATGGCTCCTTGGCTTCATGTGCATCACCTGTGTCACCATGGTCTCCTTGATTCCATGAGGCCCCACTGTGTCACAATGGCTCCTTGGCTTCATGTGCATCACCTGTGTCACCATGGTCTCCTTGATTCCATGAGGCCCCACTGGGTCACAATGGCTCCTTGGCTTCATGTGCATCACCTGTGTCACAATGGTCTCCTTGATTCCATGAGGCCCCACTGTGTCACAATGGCTCCTTGGCTTCATGTGCATCACCTGTGTCACCATGGTCTCCTTGATTCCATGAGGCCCCACTGGGTCACAATGCCTCCGTGGCTTCCATGTGGCCCGACTGTGTCGCCATGGCCCCTTGCTTCCATAGGTTTTCTATTGTAACAATGGACTCCTTGGTTCTGTGAGCTACCCTGCTTTTTGCAGAGGTGTCTTTGGTTCCAACAAGGCCCTGCTGTGTCTCATGAGGAACACATTTCCATGTGGTTCCATGATTCCCCACGGTGTCACCATGGAGCCTTGTTTCTAGGAGATTCTGTACTGTCACAATTGTCTCCTTGATGCCATGAGCCCCTGCAGTGTCACAATGGCTCCTTGTTTCCATGAGGAACACAAAAGCTTTGCATCAACACTGAGCAACAGCTGCTGAACACACCTGGGAGCATCTGCTTGCATCAAAAGAGGGCTTCAAGCTGAGAATGGCAGCAGCAGCTTCCATCTGCAACAGAGAGCCAGGCAAGAGACAGGGACAGAGAATTCAGTGGAAAGACTGCGAGAATTCTGCTCTCAGAGATCATTCCTGCTCACAGTATCCCTTGTAGAAAGGGGACATCATTGCAGGCAGCCTGGACTGAGCATGTAGGGTTGGATGTTTAGGAAAGCTGCTCAGGCTTTTCCATTCTTTCCTTACAAACAGGAAAACTACTCTGGGCCTGTGTGCAGGCAGAGCCCTGAGGAGAGCACTTGGCATATGATGCCTCGGTGTGGGACAGCCAGCTGCAGAGCTGAAGGGAAGAAGCCCCGCTGTGTCACAATGGTTCCTTGGTTTCATGTGCATCACCTGTGTCACCATGGTCTCCTTGATTCCATGAGGCCCCACTGTGTCACAATGGCTCCTTGGCTTCATGTGCATCACCTGTGTCACCATGGTCTCCTTGATTCCATGAGGCCCCACTGGGTCACAATGGCTCCTTGGCTTCATGTGCATCACCTGTGTCACCATGGTCTCCTTGATTCCATGAGGCCCCACTGGGTCACAATGGCTCCTTGGCTTCATGTGCATCACCTGTGTCACCATGGTCTCTTTGATTCCATGAGGCCCCACTGGGTCACAATGGCTCCTTGGCTTCCCTGTGGCCCCACTGTGTCACAATGGCCCCTTGCTTCCATAGGTTTTCTATTGTAACAATGGACTCCTTGATTCTGTGAGCTACCCTGCTTTTTGCAGAGGTGTCTTTGGTTCCAACAAGGCCCTGCTGTGTCTCATGAGGAACACATTTCCATGTGGTTCCATGATTCCCCACGGTGTCACCATGGAGCCTTGTTTCTAGGAGGTTCTGTACTGTCACAATTGTCTCCTTGATGCCATGAGCCCCTGCAGTGTCACAATGGCTCCTTGCTTCCATGAGGAACACAAAAGCTTGGCATCAACACTGAGCAACAGCTGCTGAACACACCTGGGAGCATCTGCTTGCATCAAAAGAGGGCTTCAAGCAGAGAATGGCACCAGCAGCTTCCATCTGTAACAGAGAGCCAGGGAAAGGACATGGACAGAGAATTCCGTGGAAAGACTGTGAGAATTCTGCTCCCAGAGATCATTCCTGCTCACAGTATCCCTTGTAGAAAGGGGACATCATTGCAGGCAGCCTGGACTGAGCATGTGGGGTTGGTTGTCTGGGGAACCTGCTCAGGCTTTTTCATTCTTTCCTTACAAACAGGAAAACTTCTCTGGGCCTGTGTGCAGGCAGAGCCCTGAAGAGAGCACTTGGCACATGGTGCCTCGGTGTGGGACAGCCAGCTGCAGAGCTGAAGGGAAAAAGCCCCGCTGTATCACAATGGCTCCTTGGCTTCATGTGCATCACCTGTGTCACCATGGTCTCCTTGATTCCATGTGGCCCCACTGGGTCACAATGGCTCCTTGGCTTCATGTGCATCACCTGTGTCACCATGGTCTCCTTGATTCCATGAGGCCCCACTGGGTCACAATGGCTCCTTGGCTTCCCTGTGGCCCCACTATGTCACAATGGCTCCTTGCTTCCATAGGTTTTCTATTGTAACAATGGACTCCTTGGTTCTGTGAGCTACCCTGCTTTTTGCAGAGGTGTCTTTGGTTCCAACAAGGCCCTGCTGTGTCTCATCAGGAACACATTTCCATGTGGTTCCATGATTCCCCACGGTGTCACCATGGAGCCTTGTTTCGAGGAGGTTCTGTAGTGTCACAATTGTCTCCTTGATGCCATGAGCCCCTGCAGTGTCACAATGGCTCCTCGCTTCCATGAGGAACACAAAAGCTTTGCATCAACACTGAGCAACAGCTGCTGAACACACCTGGGAGCATCTGCTTGCATCAAAAGAGGGCTTCAAGCTAAGAATGGCAGCAGCAGCTTCCATCTGCAACAGAGAGCCAGGCAAAGGACTGGGACAGAGAATTCCGTGGAAAGACTGCGAGAATTCTGCTCCCAGACATCATTCCTGCTCACAGTGTCCCTTGTAGAAAGGGGACATCATTGCAGGCAGCCTGGACTCAGCATGTAGGGTTTGTTGTTTAGGAAAGCTGCTCAGGCTTTTCCATTCTTTCCTTACAAACAGGAAAACTTCTCCTGGGCCTGTGTGCAGGCAGAGCCCTGAGGAGAGCACTTGGCACATGGTGCCTCGGTGTGGGACAGCCAGCTGCAGAGCTGAAGGGAAGAAGCCCCGCTGTGTCACAATGGCTCCTTGGTTTCATGTGCATCACCTGTGTCACCATGGTCTCCTTGATTCCACGAGGCCCCACTGGGTCACAATGGCTCCTTGGCTTCATGTGCATCACCTGTGTCACCATGGTCTCCTTGATTCCATGAGGCCCCACTGGGTCACAATGGCTCGTTGACTTCCATGTGGCCCCACTGTGTCACCATGGTCTCCTTGATTCCATGAGGCCCCACTGTGCCACAATGGCTCCGTGGCTTCCATGTGGCCCCACTGTGTCACAATGTCCCCATGCTTCCATAGGTTTTCTATTGTAACAATGGACTCCTTGGTTCTGTGAGCTACCCTGCTTTTTGCAGAGGTGTCTTTGGTTCCAACAAGGCCCTGCTGTGTCTCATGAGGAACACATTTCCATGTGTTTCCATGATTCCCCACGGTGTCACCATGGAGCCTTGTTTCTAGGAGGTTCTGTACTGTCACAATTGTCTCCTTGATGCCATGAGCCCCTGCAGTGTCACAATGGCTCCTTGTTTCCATGAGGAACACAAAAGCTTTGCATCAACACTGAGCAACAGCTGCTGAACACACCTGGGAGCATCTGCTTGCATCAAAAGAGGGCTTCAAGCTGAGAATGGCAGCAGCAGCTTTCATCTGCAACAGAGAGCCAGGGAAAGGACAGGGACAGAGAATTCAGTGGAAAGACTGCGAGAATTATGCTGCCAGACATCATTCCTGCTCACAGCATCCCTTGTAGAAAGGGGACATCATTGCAGGCAGCCTGGACGGAGCATGTAGGATTTCTTGTTTAGGAAAGCTGCTCAGGCTTTTCCATTCTTTCCTTACAAACAGGAAAACTTCTCTGGGCCTGTGTGCAGGCAGAGGCCTGAGGAGAGCACTTGGCACATGGTGCCTCGGTGTGGGACAGCCAGCTGCAGAGCTGAAGGGAAGAAGCCCCGCTGTGTCACGATGGCTCCTTGGCTTCATGTGCATCACCTGTGTCACCATGGTCTCCTTGATTCCATGAGGCCCCACTGTGTCACCATGGCTCCTTGGCTTCATGTGCATCACCTGTGTCACCATGGTCTCCTTGATTCCATGAGGCCCCACTGGGTCACAATGGCTCCTTGGCTTCATGTGCATCACCTGTGTCACCATGGTCTCCTTGATTCCATGAGGCCCCACTGGGTCACAATGGCTCCTTGGCTTCATGTGCATCACCTGTGTCACCATGGTCTCCTTGATTCCATGAGGCCCCACTGGGTCACAATGGCTCCTTGGCTTCATGTGCATCACCTGTGTCAGCATGGTCTCCTTGATTCCATGAGGCCCCACTGTGTCACAATGGCTCCTTGGCTTCCATGTGGCCCCACTGTGTCACAATGGCCCCTTGCTTCCATAGGTTTTCTATTGTAACAATGGACTCCTTGGTTCTGTGAGCTACCCTGCTTTTTGCAGAGGTGTCTTTGGTTCCAACAAGGCCCTGCTGCGTCTCATCAGGAACACATTTCCATGTGGTTCCATGATTCCCCACGGTGTCACCATGGAGCCTTGTTTCTAGGAGGTTCTGTACTGTCACAATTGTCTCCTTGATGCCATGAGCCCCTGCAGTGTCACAATGGCTCCTTGCTTCCATGAGGAACACAAAAGCTTTGCATCAACACTGAGCAACAGCTGCTGAACACACCTGGGAGCATCTGCTTGCATCAAACGAGGGCTTCAAGCTGAGAATGGCAGCAGCAGCTTCCATCTGCAACAGAGAGCCAGGCAAAGGACAGGGACAGAGAATTCAGTGGAAAGACTGCGGGAATTCTGCTCCCAGAGATCATTCCTGCTCACAGTGTCCCTTGTAGAAAGGGGACATCATTGCAGGCAGCCTGGACGGAGCATGTGGGGTTGGTTGTTTAGGAAAGCTGCTCAGGCTTTTCCATTCTTTCCTTACAAACAGGAAAACTTCTCTGGGCCTGTGTGCAGGGAGAGCCCTGAGGAGAGCACTTGGCATATGGTGCTGTGGGCTGGGACAGCCAGCTGCAGAGCTGAAGGGAAGAAGCCCTGCTGTGTCACAATGGCTCCTTGGCTTCATGTGCATCACCTGTGTCACCATGGTCTCCTTGATTCCATGAGGCCCTGCTGTGTCACAATGGCTCCTTGGCTTCATGTGCATCACCTGCATCACAATGGTCTCCTTGATTCCATGAGGCCCCACTGTGTCACAATGGCTCCTTGCTTCCATGAGGAACACAAAAGCTTTGCATCAACACTGAGCAACAGCTGCTGAACACACCTGGGAGCATCTGCTTGCATCAAGCGAGGGCTTCAAGCAGAGAATGGCAGCAGCAGCTTCCATCTGCAACAGAGAGCCAGGCAAGAGACAGGGACAGAGAATTCAGTGGAAAGACTGCGAGAATTCTGCTCCCAGACATCATTCCTGCTCACAGTGTCCCTTGTAGAAAGGGGACATCATTGCAGGCAGCCTGGACTGAGCATGTGGTGTTGGTTGTTTAGGAAAGCTGCTCAGGCTTTTTCATTCTTTCCTTACAAACAGGAAAACTTCTCTGGGCCTGTGTGCAGGGAGAGCCCTGAGGAGAGCACTTGGCACATGGTGCCTCGGTGTGGGACAGCCAGCTGCAGAGCTGAAGGGAAGAAGCCCCGCTGTGTCACAATGGCTCCTTGGCTTCATGTGCATCACCTGTGTCACCATGGTCTCCTTGATTCCATGAGGCCCCACTGGGTCACAATGGCTCCTTGGCTTCCATGTGGCCCCACTGTGTCACAATGGTCTCCTTGATTCCATGAGGCCCCACTGTGTCACAATGGCTCCTTGGCTTCATGTGCATCACCTGTGTCACCATGGTCTCCTTGATTCCATGAGGCCCCACTGTGTCACATTGGCTCCTTGGCTTCATGTGCATCACCTGTGTCACCATGGTCTCCTTGATTCCATGAGGCCCCACTGTGTCACAATGGCTCCTTGGCTTCATGTGCATCACCTGTGTCACCATGGTCTCCTTGATTCCATGAGGCCCCACTGGGTCACAATGGCTCCTTGGCTTCATGTGCATCACCTCTGTCACAATGGTCTCCTTGATTCCATGAGGCCCCACTGGGTCACAATGGCTCCTTGGCTTCATGTGCATCACCTGTGTCACCATGGTCTCCTTGATTCCATGTGGCCCCACTGTGTCACAATGGCCCCTTGCTTCCATAGGTTTTCTATTGTAACAATGGACTCCTTGGTTCTGTGAGCTACCCTGCTTTTTGCAGAGGTGTCTTTGGTTCCAACAAGGCCCTGCTGTGTCTCATGAGGAACACATTTCCATGTGTTTCCATGATTCCCCACGGTGTCACCATGGAGCCTTGTTTCTAGGAGGTTCTGTAGTGTCACAATTGTCTCCTTGATGCCATGAGCCCCTGCAGTGTCACAATGGCTCCTCGCTTCCATGAGGAACACAAAAGCTTTGCATCAACACTGAGCAACAGCTGCTGAACACACCTGGGAGCATCTGCTTGCATCAAAAGAGGGCTTCAAGCTAAGAATGGCAGCAGCAGCTTCCATCTGCAACAGAGAGCCAGGCAAAGGACTGGGACAGAGAATTCCGTGGAAAGACTGCGAGAATTCTGCTCCCAGACATCATTCCTGCTCACAGTGTCCCTTGTAGAAAGGGGACATCATTGCAGGCAGCCTGGACTCAGCAAGTAGGGTTTGTTGTTTAGGAAAGCTGCTCAGGCTTTTCCATTCTTTCCTTACAAACAGGAAAACTTCTCCTGGGCCTGTGTGCAGGCAGAGCCCTGAGGAGAGCACTTGGCACATGGTGCCTCGGTGTGGGACAGCCAGCTGCAGAGCTGAAGGGAAGAAGCCCCGCTGTGTCACAATGGCTCCTTGGTTTCATGTGCATCACCTGTGTCACCATGGTCTCCTTGATTCCACGAGGCCCCACTGGGTCACAATGGCTCCTTGGCTTCATGTGCATCACCTGTGTCACCATGGTCTCCTTGATTCCATGAGGCCCCACTGGGTCACAATGGCTCGTTGACTTCCATGTGGCCCCACTGTGTCACCATGGTCTCCTTGATTCCATGAGGCCCCACTGTGCCACAATGGCTCCGTGGCTTCCATGTGGCCCCACTGTGTCACAATGTCCCCATGCTTCCATAGGTTTTCTATTGTAACAATGGACTCCTTGGTTCTGTGAGCTACCCTGCTTTTTGCAGAGGTGTCTTTGGTTCCAACAAGGCCCTGCTGTGTCTCATGAGGAACACATTTCCATGTGTTTCCATGATTCCCCACGGTGTCACCATGGAGCCTTGTTTCTAGGAGGTTCTGTACTGTCACAATTGTCTCCTTGATGCCATGAGCCCCTGCAGTGTCACAATGGCTCCTTGTTTCCATGAGGAACACAAAAGCTTTGCATCAACACTGAGCAACAGCTGCTGAACACACCTGGGAGCATCTGCTTGCATCAAAAGAGGGCTTCAAGCTGAGAATGGCAGCAGCAGCTTTCATCTGCAACAGAGAGCCAGGGAAAGGACAGGGACAGAGAATTCAGTGGAAAGACTGCGAGAATTATGCTGCCAGACATCATTCCTGCTCACAGCATCCCTTGTAGAAAGGGGACATCATTGCAGGCAGCCTGGACTGAGCATGTGGGGTTGGTTGTCTGGGGAACCTGCTCAGGCTTTTTCATTCTTTCCTTACAAACAGGAAAACTTCTCTGGGCCTGTGTGCAGGCAGAGCCCTGAGGAGAGCACTTGGCACATGGTGCCTCGGTGTGGGACAGCCAGCTGCAGAGCTGAAGGGAAGAAGCCCCGCTGTGTCACAATGGCTCCTTGGCTTCATGTGCATCACCTGTGTCACCATGGTCTCCTTGATTCCATGAGGCCCCACTGGGTCACAATGGCTCCTTGGCTTCATGTGCATCACCTGTGTCACCATGGTCTCCTTGATTCCATGAGACCCCACTGGGTCACAATGGCTCCTTGGCTTCATGTGCATCACCTGTGTCACCATGGTCTCCTTGATTCCATGAGGCCCCACTGGGTCACATTGGCTCCCTGGCTTCATGTGCATCACCTGTGTCACCATGGTCTCCTTGATTCCATGAGGCCCCACTGGGTCACAATGGCTCCTTGGCTTCCCTGTGACCCCACTGTGTCACAATGGCTCCTTGCTTCCATAGTTTTTCTGTTGTAACAATGGACTCCTTGGTTCTGTGAGCTACCCTGCTTTTTGCAGAGGTGTCTTTGGTTCCAACAAGGCCCTGCTGTGTCTCATCAGGAACACATTTCCATGTGGTTCCATGATTCATCACGGTGTCACCATGGAGCCTTGTTTCTAGGAGGTTCTGTAGTGTCACAATTGTCTCCTTGATCCCATGAGCCCCTGCAGTGTCACAATGGCTCCTTGTTTCCATGAGGAACACAAAAGCTTTGCATCAACACTGAGCAACAGCTGCTGAACACACCTGGGAGCATCTGCTTGCATCAAAAGAGGGCTTCAAGCTGAGAATGGCAGCAGCAGCTTCCATCTGCAACAGAGAGGCAGGGAAAGGACAGGGACAGAGAATTCAGTGGAAAGACTGCGAGAATTCTGCTCCCAGAGATCATTCCTGCTCACAGTATCCCTTGTAGAAAGGGGACATCATTGCAGGCAGCCTGGATTCAGCATGTGGGGTTGGTTGTCTGGGGAACCTGCTCAGGCTTTTTCATTCTTTCCTTACAAACAGGAAAACTTCTCTGGGCCTGTGTGCAGGCAGCGCCCAGAGGAGAGCACTTGGCACATGGTGCCTCGGTGTGGGACAGCCAGCTGCAGAGCTGAAGGGAAGAAGCCCCGCTGTGTCACAATGGCTCCTTGGCTTCATGTGCATCACCTGTGTCACCATGGTCTCCTTGATTCCATGAGTCCCCACTGGGTCACAATGGCTCCTTGGCTTCATGTGCATCACCTCTGTCACCATGGTCTCCTTGATTACATGAGGAACACAAAAGCTTTGCATCAACACTGAGCAACAGCTGCTGAACACACCTGGGAGCATCTGCTTGCATCAAAGGAGGGCTTCAAGCTGAGAATGGCAGTAGCAGCTTCCATCTGCAACAGAGAGCCAGGGAAAGGACAGGGACAGGGAATTCCGTGGAAAGACTGCGAGAATTCTGCTCCCAGACATCATTCCTGCTCACAGTATCCCTTGTAGAAAGGGGACATCATTGCAGGCAGCCTGGACTGAGCATGTGGGTTTGGTTGTCAGGGGAACCTGCTCAGGCTTTTTCATTCTTTCCTTACAAACAGGAAAACTTCTCTGGGCCTGTGTGCAGGCAGAGCCCTGAGGAGAGCACTTGGCACATGGTGCCTCGGTGTGGGACAGCCAGCTGCAGAGCTGAAGGGAAGAAGCCCCGCTGTGTCACAATGGCTCCTTGGCTTCATGTGCATCACCTGTGTCACCATGGTTTCCTTGATTCCATGAGGCCCCACTGGGTCACAATGGCTCCTTGGCTTCATGTGCATCACCTGTGTCACCATGGTCTCCTTGATTCCATGAGGCCCCACTGGGTCACAATGGCTCCTTGGCTTCATGTGCATCACCTGTGTCACCATGGTCTCCTTGATTCCATGAGGCCCCACTGGGTCACAATGGCTCCTTGGCTTCCCTGTGGCCCCACTATGTCACAATGGCTCCTTGCTTCCATAGGTTTTCTATTGTAACAATGGACTCCTTGGTTCTGTGAGCTACCCTGCTTTTTGCAGAGGTGTCTTTGGTTCCAACAAGGCCCTGCTGTGTCTCATGAGGAACACATTTCCATGTGGTTCCATGATTCCCCACGGTGTCACCATGGAGCCTTGTTTCTAGGAGGTTCTGTACTGTCACAATTGTCTCCTTGATGCCATGAGCCCCTGCAGTGTCACAATGGCTCCTTGTTTCCATGAGGAACACAAAAGCTTTGCATCAACACTGAGCAACAGCTGCTGAACACACCTGGGAGCATCTGCTTGCATCAAACGAGGGCTTCAAGCTGAGAATGGCAGCAGCAGCTTCCATCTGCAACAGAGAGCCAGGGAAAGGACAGGGACAGAGAATTCCGTGGAAAGACTGCGAGAATTCTGCTCCCAGAGATCATTCCTGCTCACAGTATCCCTTGTAGAAAGGGGACATCATTGCAGGCAGCCTGGACTGAGCATGTGGGGTTGGTTGTCTGGGGAACCTGCTCAGGCTTTTTCATTCTTTCCTTACAAACAGGAAAACTTCTCTGGGCCTGTGTGCAGGCAGAGCCCTGAGGAGAGCACTTGGCACATGGTGCCTCGGTGTGGGACAGCCAGCTGCAGAGCTGAAGGGAAGAAGCCCCGCTGTATCACAATGGCTCCTTGGCTTCATGTGCATCACCTGTGTCACCATGGTCTCCTTGATTCCATGAGGCCCCACTGGGTCACAATGGCTCCTTGGCTTCATGTGCATCACCTGTGTCACCATGGCTCCTTGATTACATGAGGAACACAAAAGCTTTGCATCAACACTGAGCAACATCTGCTGAACACACCTGGGAGCATCTGCTTGCATCAAACGAGGGCTTCAAGCTGAGAATGGCAGCAGCAGCTTCCATCTGCAACAGAGAGCCAGGCAAAGGACAGGGACAGAGAATTCAGTGGAAAGACTGCGAGAATTCTGCTCCCAGAGATCATTCCTGCTCACAGTATCCCTTGTAGAAAGGGGACATCATTGCAGGCAGCCTGGACTGAGCATGTGGGGTTGGTTGTCAGGGGAACCTGCTCAGGCTTTTTCATTCTTTCCTTACAAACAGGAAAACTTCTCTGGGCCTGTGTGCAGGCAGAGCCCTGAGGAGAGCACTTGGCACATGGTGCCTCGGGCCGGGACAGCCAGCTGCAGAGCTGAAGGGAAGAAGCCCCGCTGTGTCACAATGGCTCCTTGGCTTCATGTGCATCACCTGTGTCACCATGGTCTCCTTGATTCCATGAGGCCCCACTGGGTCACAATGGCTCCTTGGCTTCATGTGCATCACCTGTCCTTGATTCCATGAGGCCCCACTGGGTCACAATGGCTCCTTGGCTTCATGTGCATCACCTGTGTCACTATGGTCTCCTTGATTCCATGAGGCCCCACTGTGTCACAATGGCCCCTTGCTTCCATAGGTTTTCGATTGTAACAATGGACTCCTTGGTTCTGTGAGCTACCCTGCTTTTTGCAAAGGTGTCTTTGGTTCCAACAAGGCCCTGCTGTGTCTCATCAGGAACACATTTCCATGTGGTTCCATGATTCCCCACGGTGTCACCATGGAGCCTTGTTTCTAGGAGGTTCTGTAGTGTCACAATTGTCTCCTTGATGCCATGAGCCCCTGCAGTGTCACAATGGCTCCTTGCTTCCATGAGGAACACAAAAGCCTGGCATCAACACTGAGCAACAGCTGCTGAACACACCTGGGAGCATCTGCTTGCATCAAAAGAGGGCTTCAAGCTGAGAATGGCGCCAGCAGCTTCCATCTGCAACAGAGAGCCAGGCAAAGGACAGGGACAGAGAATTCCGTGGAAAGACTGCGAGAATTCTGCTCTCAGAGATCCTTCCTGCTCACAGCATCCCTTGTAGAAAGGGGACATCATTGCAGGCAGCCTGGACTGAGCATGTAGGGTTGGATGTTTAGGAAAGCTGCTCAGGCTTTTCCATTCTTTCCTTACAAACAGGGAAACTTCTCCTGGGCCTGTGTGCAGGCAGAGCCCTGAGGAGAGCAGATGGCACATGGTGCCTCGGTGTGGGACAGCCAGCTGCAGAGCTGAAGGGAAGAAGCCCCGCTGTGTCACAATGGCTCCTTGGCTTCATGTGCATCACCTGTGTCACCATGGTCTCCTTGATTCCATGAGGCCCCACTGTGTCACAATGGCTCCTTGGCTTCATGTGCATCACCTGTGTCACCATGGTCTCCTTGATTCCATGAGGCCCCACTGGGTCACAATGGCTCCTTGGCTTCATGTGCATCACCTGTGTCACAATGGTCTCCTTGATTCCATGAGGCCCCACTGTGTCACAATGGCTCCTTGGCTTCATGTGCATCACCTGTGTCACCATGGTCTCCTTGATTCCATGAGGCCCCACTGGGTCACAATGCCTCCGTGGCTTCCATGTGGCCCGACTGTGTCGCCATGGCCCCTTGCTTCCATAGGTTTTCTATTGTAACAATGGACTCCTTGGTTCTGTGAGCTACCCTGCTTTTTGCAGAGGTGTCTTTGGTTCCAACAAGGCCCTGCTGTGTCTCATGAGGAACACATTTCCATGTGGTTCCATGATTCCCCACGGTGTCACCATGGAGCCTTGTTTCTAGGAGATTCTGTACTGTCACAATTGTCTCCTTGATGCCATGAGCCCCTGCAGTGTCACAATGGCTCCTTGTTTCCATGAGGAACACAAAAGCTTTGCATCAACACTGAGCAACAGCTGCTGAACACACCTGGGAGCATCTGCTTGCATCAAAAGAGGGCTTCAAGCTGAGAATGGCAGCAGCAGCTTCCATCTGCAACAGAGAGCCAGGCAAAGGACTGGGACAGAGAATTCAGTGGAAAGACTGCGAGAATTCTGCTCTCAGAGATCATTCCTGCTCACAGTATCCCTTGTAGAAAGGGGACATCATTGCAGGCAGCCTGGACTGAGCATGTAGGGTTGGATGTTTAGGAAAGCTGCTCAGGCTTTTCCATTCTTTCCTTACAAACAGGAAAACTACTCTGGGCCTGTGTGCAGGCAGAGCCCTGAGGAGAGCACTTGGCATATGATGCCTCGGTGTGGGACAGCCAGCTGCAGAGCTGAAGGGAAGAAGCCCCGCTGTGTCACAATGGTTCCTTGGTTTCATGTGCATCACCTGTGTCACCATGGTCTCCTTGATTCCATGAGGCCCCACTGTGTCACAATGGCTCCTTGGCTTCATGTGCATCACCTGTGTCACCATGGTCTCCTTGATTCCATGAGGCCCCACTGGGTCACAATGGCTCCTTGGCTTCATGTGCATCACCTGTGTCACCATGGTCTCCTTGATTCCATGAGGCCCCACTGGGTCACAATGGCTCCTTGGCTTCATGTGCATCACCTGTGTCACCATGGTCTCTTTGATTCCATGAGGCCCCACTGGGTCACAATGGCTCCTTGGCTTCCCTGTGGCCCCACTGTGTCACAATGGCCCCTTGCTTCCATAGGTTTTCTATTGTAACAATGGACTCCTTGATTCTGTGAGCTACCCTGCTTTTTGCAGAGGTGTCTTTGGTTCCAACAAGGCCCTGCTGTGTCTCATGAGGAACACATTTCCATGTGGTTCCATGATTCCCCACGGTGTCACCATGGAGCCTTGTTTCTAGGAGGTTCTGTACTGTCACAATTGTCTCCTTGATGCCATGAGCCCCTGCAGTGTCACAATGGCTCCTTGCTTCCATGAGGAACACAAAAGCTTGGCATCAACACTGAGCAACAGCTGCTGAACACACCTGGGAGCATCTGCTTGCATCAAAAGAGGGCTTCAAGCAGAGAATGGCACCAGCAGCTTCCATCTGTAACAGAGAGCCAGGGAAAGGACATGGACAGAGAATTCCGTGGAAAGACTGTGAGAATTCTGCTCCCAGAGATCATTCCTGCTCACAGTATCCCTTGTAGAAAGGGGACATCATTGCAGGCAGCCTGGACTGAGCATGTGGGGTTGGTTGTCTGGGGAACCTGCTCAGGCTTTTTCATTCTTTCCTTACAAACAGGAAAACTTCTCTGGGCCTGTGTGCAGGCAGAGCCCTGAAGAGAGCACTTGGCACATGGTGCCTCGGTGTGGGACAGCCAGCTGCAGAGCTGAAGGGAAAAAGCCCCGCTGTATCACAATGGCTCCTTGGCTTCATGTGCATCACCTGTGTCACCATGGTCTCCTTGATTCCATGTGGCCCCACTGGGTCACAATGGCTCCTTGGCTTCATGTGCATCACCTGTGTCACCATGGTCTCCTTGATTCCATGAGGCCCCACTGGGTCACAATGGCTCCTTGGCTTCCCTGTGGCCCCACTATGTCACAATGGCTCCTTGCTTCCATAGGTTTTCTATTGTAACAATGGACTCCTTGGTTCTGTGAGCTACCCTGCTTTTTGCAGAGGTGTCTTTGGTTCCAACAAGGCCCTGCTGTGTCTCATCAGGAACACATTTCCATGTGGTTCCATGATTCCCCACGGTGTCACCATGGAGCCTTGTTTCGAGGAGGTTCTGTAGTGTCACAATTGTCTCCTTGATGCCATGAGCCCCTGCAGTGTCACAATGGCTCCTCGCTTCCATGAGGAACACAAAAGCTTTGCATCAACACTGAGCAACAGCTGCTGAACACACCTGGGAGCATCTGCTTGCATCAAAAGAGGGCTTCAAGCTAAGAATGGCAGCAGCAGCTTCCATCTGCAACAGAGAGCCAGGCAAAGGACTGGGACAGAGAATTCCGTGGAAAGACTGCGAGAATTCTGCTCCCAGACATCATTCCTGCTCACAGTGTCCCTTGTAGAAAGGGGACATCATTGCAGGCAGCCTGGACTCAGCATGTAGGGTTTGTTGTTTAGGAAAGCTGCTCAGGCTTTTCCATTCTTTCCTTACAAACAGGAAAACTTCTCCTGGGCCTGTGTGCAGGCAGAGCCCTGAGGAGAGCACTTGGCACATGGTGCCTCGGTGTGGGACAGCCAGCTGCAGAGCTGAAGGGAAGAAGCCCCGCTGTGTCACAATGGCTCCTTGGTTTCATGTGCATCACCTGTGTCACCATGGTCTCCTTGATTCCACGAGGCCCCACTGGGTCACAATGGCTCCTTGGCTTCATGTGCATCACCTGTGTCACCATGGTCTCCTTGATTCCATGAGGCCCCACTGGGTCACAATGGCTCGTTGACTTCCATGTGGCCCCACTGTGTCACCATGGTCTCCTTGATTCCATGAGGCCCCACTGTGCCACAATGGCTCCGTGGCTTCCATGTGGCCCCACTGTGTCACAATGTCCCCATGCTTCCATAGGTTTTCTATTGTAACAATGGACTCCTTGGTTCTGTGAGCTACCCTGCTTTTTGCAGAGGTGTCTTTGGTTCCAACAAGGCCCTGCTGTGTCTCATGAGGAACACATTTCCATGTGTTTCCATGATTCCCCACGGTGTCACCATGGAGCCTTGTTTCTAGGAGGTTCTGTACTGTCACAATTGTCTCCTTGATGCCATGAGCCCCTGCAGTGTCACAATGGCTCCTTGTTTCCATGAGGAACACAAAAGCTTTGCATCAACACTGAGCAACAGCTGCTGAACACACCTGGGAGCATCTGCTTGCATCAAAAGAGGGCTTCAAGCTGAGAATGGCAGCAGCAGCTTTCATCTGCAACAGAGAGCCAGGGAAAGGACAGGGACAGAGAATTCAGTGGAAAGACTGCGAGAATTATGCTGCCAGACATCATTCCTGCTCACAGCATCCCTTGTAGAAAGGGGACATCATTGCAGGCAGCCTGGACGGAGCATGTAGGATTTCTTGTTTAGGAAAGCTGCTCAGGCTTTTCCATTCTTTCCTTACAAACAGGAAAACTTCTCTGGGCCTGTGTGCAGGCAGAGGCCTGAGGAGAGCACTTGGCACATGGTGCCTCGGTGTGGGACAGCCAGCTGCAGAGCTGAAGGGAAGAAGCCCCGCTGTGTCACGATGGCTCCTTGGCTTCATGTGCATCACCTGTGTCACCATGGTCTCCTTGATTCCATGAGGCCCCACTGTGTCACCATGGCTCCTTGGCTTCATGTGCATCACCTGTGTCACCATGGTCTCCTTGATTCCATGAGGCCCCACTGGGTCACAATGGCTCCTTGGCTTCATGTGCATCACCTGTGTCACCATGGTCTCCTTGATTCCATGAGGCCCCACTGTGTCACAATGGCTCCTTGGCTTCATGTGCATCACCTGTGTCACCATGGTCTCCTTGATTCCATGAGGCCCCACTGGGTCACAATGGCTCCTTGGCTTCATGTGCATCACCTGTGTCACCATGGTCTCCTTGATTCCATGAGGCCCCACTGTGTCACAATGGCTCCTTGGCTTCCATGTGGCCCCACTGTGTCACAATGGCCCCTTGCTTCCATAGGTTTTCTATTGTAACAATGGACTCCTTGGTTCTGTGAGCTACCCTGCTTTTTGCACAGGTGTCTTTGGTTCCAACAAGGCCCTGCTGCGTCTCATCAGGAACACATTTCCATGTGGTTCCATGATTCCCCACGGTGTCACCATGGAGCCTTGTTTCTAGGAGGTTCTGTACTGTCACAATTGTCTCCTTGATGCCATGAGCCCCTGCAGTGTCACAATGGCTCCTTGCTTCCATGAGGAACACAAAAGCTTTGCATCAACACTGAGCAACAGCTGCTGAACACACCTGGGAGCATCTGCTTGCATCAAACGAGGGCTTCAAGCTGAGAATGGCAGCAGCAGCTTCCATCTGCAACAGAGAGCCAGGCAAAGGACAGGGACAGAGAATTCAGTGGAAAGACTGCGGGAATTCTGCTCCCAGAGATCATTCCTGCTCACAGTGTCCCTTGTAGAAAGGGGACATCATTGCAGGCAGCCTGGACGGAGCATGTGGGGTTGGTTGTTTAGGAAAGCTGCTCAGGCTTTTCCATTCTTTCCTTACAAACAGGAAAACTTCTCTGGGCCTGTGTGCAGGGAGAGCCCTGAGGAGAGCACTTGGCATATGGTGCTGTGGGCTGGGACAGCCAGCTGCAGAGCTGAAGGGAAGAAGCCCTGCTGTGTCACAATGGCTCCTTGGCTTCATGTGCATCACCTGTGTCACCATGGTCTCCTTGATTCCATGAGGCCCTGCTGTGTCACAATGGCTCCTTGGCTTCATGTGCATCACCTGCATCACAATGGTCTCCTTGATTCCATGAGGCCCCACTGTGTCACAATGGCTCCTTGCTTCCATGAGGAACACAAAAGCTTTGCATCAACACTGAGCAACAGCTGCTGAACACACCTGGGAGCATCTGCTTGCATCAAGCGAGGGCTTCAAGCTGAGAATGGCAGCAGCAGCTTCCATCTGCAACAGAGAGCCAGGCAAGAGACAGGGACAGAGAATTCAGTGGAAAGACTGCGAGAATTCTGCTCCCAGACATCATTCCTGCTCACAGTGTCCCTTGTAGAAAGGGGACATCATTGCAGGCAGCCTGGACTGAGCATGTGGTGTTGGTTGTTTAGGAAAGCTGCTCAGGCTTTTTCATTCTTTCCTTACAAACAGGAAAACTTCTCTGGGCCTGTGTGCAGGGAGAGCCCTGAGGAGAGCACTTGGCACATGGTGCCTCGGTGTGGGACAGCCAGCTGCAGAGCTGAAGGGAAGAAGCCCCGCTGTGTCACAATGGCTCCTTGGCTTCATGTGCATCACCTGTGTCACCATGGTCTCCTTGATTCCATGAGGCCCCACTGGGTCACAATGGCTCCTTGGCTTCCATGTGGCCCCACTGTGTCACAATGGTCTCCTTGATTCCATGAGGCCCCACTGTGTCACAATGGCTCCTTGGCTTCATGTGCATCACCTGTGTCACCATGGTCTCCTTGATTCCATGAGGCCCCACTGTGTCACATTGGCTCCTTGGCTTCATGTGCATCACCTGTGTCACCATGGTCTCCTTGATTCCATGAGGCCCCACTGTGTCACAATGGCTCCTTGGCTTCATGTGCATCACCTGTGTCACCATGGTCTCCTTGATTCCATGAGGCCCCACTGGGTCACAATGGCTCCTTGGCTTCATGTGCATCACCTCTGTCACAATGGTCTCCTTGATTCCATGAGGCCCCACTGTGTCACAATGGCTCCTTGGCTTCATGTGCATCACCTGTGTCACCATGGTCTCCTTGATTCCATGTGGCCCCACTGTGTCACAATGGCCCCTTGCTTCCATAGGTTTTCTATTGTAACAATGGACTCCTTGGTTCTGTGAGCTACCCTGCTTTTTGCAGAGGTGTCTTTGGTTCCAACAAGGCCCTGCTGTGTCTCATGAGGAACACATTTCCATGTGTTTCCATGATTCCCCACGGTGTCACCATGGAGCCTTGTTTCGAGGAGGTTCTGTAGTGTCACAATTGTCTCCTTGATGCCATGAGCCCCTGCAGTGTCACAATGGCTCCTCGCTTCCATGAGGAACACAAAAGCTTTGCATCAACACTGAGCAACAGCTGCTGAACACACCTGGGAGCATCTGCTTGCATCAAAAGAGGGCTTCAAGCTAAGAATGGCAGCAGCAGCTTCCATCTGCAACAGAGAGCCAGGCAAAGGACTGGGACAGAGAATTCCGTGGAAAGACTGCGAGAATTCTGCTCCCAGACATCATTCCTGCTCACAGTGTCCCTTGTAGAAAGGGGACATCATTGCAGGCAGCCTGGACTCAGCAAGTAGGGTTTGTTGTTTAGGAAAGCTGCTCAGGCTTTTCCATTCTTTCCTTACAAACAGGAAAACTTCTCCTGGGCCTGTGTGCAGGCAGAGCCCTGAGGAGAGCACTTGGCACATGGTGCCTCGGTGTGGGACAGCCAGCTGCAGAGCTGAAGGGAAGAAGCCCCGCTGTGTCACAATGGCTCCTTGGTTTCATGTGCATCACCTGTGTCACCATGGTCTCCTTGATTCCACGAGGCCCCACTGGGTCACAATGGCTCCTTGGCTTCATGTGCATCACCTGTGTCACCATGGTCTCCTTGATTCCATGAGGCCCCACTGGGTCACAATGGCTCGTTGACTTCCATGTGGCCCCACTGTGTCACCATGGTCTCCTTGATTCCATGAGGCCCCACTGTGCCACAATGGCTCCGTGGCTTCCATGTGGCCCCACTGTGTCACAATGTCCCCATGCTTCCATAGGTTTTCTATTGTAACAATGGACTCCTTGGTTCTGTGAGCTACCCTGCTTTTTGCAGAGGTGTCTTTGGTTCCAACAAGGCCCTGCTGTGTCTCATGAGGAACACATTTCCATGTGTTTCCATGATTCCCCACGGTGTCACCATGGAGCCTTGTTTCTAGGAGGTTCTGTACTGTCACAATTGTCTCCTTGATGCCATGAGCCCCTGCAGTGTCACAATGGCTCCTTGTTTCCATGAGGAACACAAAAGCTTTGCATCAACACTGAGCAACAGCTGCTGAACACACCTGGGAGCATCTGCTTGCATCAAAAGAGGGCTTCAAGCTGAGAATGGCAGCAGCAGCTTTCATCTGCAACAGAGAGCCAGGGAAAGGACAGGGACAGAGAATTCAGTGGAAAGACTGCGAGAATTATGCTGCCAGACATCATTCCTGCTCACAGCATCCCTTGTAGAAAGGGGACATCATTGCAGGCAGCCTGGACGGAGCATGTAGGATTTCTTGTTTAGGAAAGCTGCTCAGGCTTTTCCATTCTTTCCTTACAAACAGGAAAACTTCTCTGGGCCTGTGTGCAGGCAGAGGCCTGAGGAGAGCACTTGGCACATGGTGCCTCGGTGTGGGACAGCCAGCTGCAGAGCTGAAGGGAAGAAGCCCCGCTGTGTCACGATGGCTCCTTGGCTTCATGTGCATCACCTGTGTCACCATGGTCTCCTTGATTCCATGAGGCCCCACTGTGTCACCATGGCTCCTTGGCTTCATGTGCATCACCTGTGTCACCATGGTCTCCTTGATTCCATGAGGCCCCACTGGGTCACAATGGCTCCTTGGCTTCATGTGCATCACCTGTGTCACCATGGTCTCCTTGATTCCATGAGGCCCCACTGGGTCACAATGGCTCCTTGGCTTCATGTGCATCACCTGTGTCACCATGGTCTCCTTGATTCCATGAGGCCCCACTGTGTCACAATGGCTCCTTGGCTTCATGTGCATCACCTGTGTCACCATGGTCTCCTTGATTCCATGAGGCCCCACTGTGTCACAATGGCTCCTTGGCTTCCATGTGGCCCCACTGTGTCACAATGGCCCCTTGCTTCCATAGGTTTTCTATTGTAACAATGGACTCCTTGGTTCTGTGAGCTACCCTGCTTTTTGCACAGGTGTCTTTGGTTCCAACAAGGCCCTGCTGCGTCTCATCAGGAACACATTTCCATGTGTTTCCATGATTCCCCACGGTGTCACCATGGAGCCTTGTTTCTAGGAGGTTCTGTACTGTCACAATTGTCTCCTTGATGCCATGAGCCCCTGCAGTGTCACAATGGCTCCTTGCTTCCATGAGGAACACAAAAGCTTTGCATCAACACTGAGCAACAGCTGCTGAACACACCTGGGAGCATCTGCTTGCATCAAACGAGGGCTTCAAGCTGAGAATGGCAGCAGCAGCTTCCATCTGCAACAGAGAGCCAGGCAAAGGACAGGGACAGAGAATTCCGTGGAAAGACTGCGGGAATTCTGCTCCCAGAGATCATTCCTGCTCACAGTGTCCCTTGTAGAAAGGGGACATCATTGCAGGCAGCCTGGACGGAGCATGTGGGGTTGGTTGTTTAGGAAAGCTGCTCAGGCTTTTCCATTCTTTCCTTACAAACAGGAAAACTTCTCTGGGCCTGTGTGCAGGGAGAGCCCTGAGGAGAGCACTTGGCATATGGTGCTGTGGGCTGGGACAGCCAGCTGCAGAGTTGAAGGGAAGAAGCCCTGCTGTGTCACAATGGCTCCTTGGCTTCATGTGCATCACCTGTGTCACCATGGTCTCCTTGATTCCATGAGGCCCTGCTGTGTCACAATGGCTCCTTGGCTTCATGTGCATCACCTGCATCACAATGGTCTCCTTGATTCCATGAGGCCCCACTGTGTCACAATGGCTCCTTGCTTCCATGAGGAACACAAAAGCTTTGCATCAACACTGAGCAACAGCTGCTGAACACACCTGGGAGCATCTGCTTGCATCAAGCGAGGGCTTCAAGCTGAGAATGGCAGCAGCAGCTTCCATCTGCAACAGAGAGCCAGGCAAGAGACAGGGACAGAGAATTCAGTGGAAAGACTGCGAGAATTCTGCTCCCAGACATCATTCCTGCACACAGTGTCCCTTGTAGAAAGGGGACATCATTGCAGGCAGCCTGGACTGAGCATGTGGTGTTGGTTGTTTAGGAAAGCTGCTCAGGCTTTTTCATTCTTTCCTTACAAACAGGAAAACTTGTCTGGGCCTGTGTGCAGGGAGAGCCCTGAGGAGAGCACTTGGCACATGGTGCCTCGGTGTGGGACAGCCAGCTGCAGAGCTGAAGGGAAGAAGCCCCGCTGTGTCACAATGGCTCCTTGGCTTCATGTGCATCACCTGTGTCACCATGGTCTCCTTGATTCCATGAGGCCCCACTGGGTCACAATGGCTCCTTGGCTTCCATGTGGCCCCACTGTGTCACAATGGTCTCCTTGATTCCATGAGGCCCCACTGTGTCACAATGGCTCCTTGGCTTCATGTGCATCACCTGTGTCACCATGGTCTCCTTGATTCCATGAGGCCCCACTGTGTCACATTGGCTCCTTGGCTTCATGTGCATCACCTGTGTCACCATGGTCTCCTTGATTCCATGAGGCCCCACTGTGTCACAATGGCTCCTTGGCTTCATGTGCATCACCTGTGTCACCATGGTCTCCTTGATTCCATGAGGCCCCACTGGGTCACAATGGCTCCTTGGCTTCATGTGCATCACCTCTGTCACAATGGTCTCCTTGATTCCATGAGGCCCCACTGTGTCACAATGGCTCCTTGGCTTCATGTGCATCACCTGTGTCACCATGGTCTCCTTGATTCCATGTGGCCCCACTGTGTCACAATGGCCCCTTGCTTCCATAGGTTTTCTATTGTAACAATGGACTCCTTGGTTCTGTGAGCTACCCTGCTTTTTGCAGAGGTGTCTTTGGTTCCAACAAGGCCCTGCTGTGTCTCATGAGGAACACATTTCCATGTGTTTCCATGATTCCCCACGGTGTCACCATGGAGCCTTGTTTCTAGGAGGTTCTGTACTGTCACAATTGTCTCCTTGATGCCATGAGCCCCTGCAGTGTCACAATGGCTCCTTGCTTCCATGAGGAACACAAAAGCTTGGCATCAACACTGAGCAACAGCTGATGAACACACCTGGGAGCATCTGCTTGCATCAAACGAGGGCTTCAAGCTGAGAATGGCAGCAGCAGCTTCCATCTGCAACAGAGAGCCAGGCAAAGGACAGGGACAGAGAATTCCGTGGAAAGACTGCGAGAATTCTGCTCCCAGACATCATTCCTGCTCACAGTATCCCTTGTAGAAAGGGGACATCATTGCAGGCAGCCTGGACTGAGCATGTGGGTTTGGTTGTCAGGGGAACCTGCTCAGGCTTTTTCATTCTTTCCTTACAAACAGGAAAACTTCTCTGGGCCTGTGTGCAGGCAGAGCCCTGAGGAGAGCACTTGGCACATGGTGCCTCGGTGTGGGACAGCCAGCTGCAGAGCTGAAGGGAAGAAGCCCCGCTGTGTCACAATGGCTCCTTGGCTTCATGTGCATCACCTGTGTCACCATGGTCTCCTTGATTCCATGAGGCCCCACTGGGTCACAATGGCTCCTTGGCTTCATGTGCATCACCTGTGTCACCATGGTCTCCTTGATTCCATGAGACCCCACTGGGTCACAATGGCTCCTTGGCTTCATGTGCATCACCTGTGTCACCATGGTCTCCTTGATTCCATGAGGCCCCACTGGGTCACAATGGCTCCTTGGCTTCATGTGCATCACCTGTGTCACCATGGTCTCCTTGATTCCATGAGGCCCCACTGTGTCACAATGGCTCCTTGGCTTCATGTGCATCACCTGTGTCACCATGGTCTCCTTGATTCCATGAGGCCCCACTGTGTCACAATGGCTCCTTGGCTTCATGTGCATCACCTGTGTCACCATGGTCTCCTTGATTCCATGAGGCCCCACTGGGTCACATTGGCTCCCTGGCTTCATGTGCATCACCTGTGTCACCATGGTCTCCTTGATTCCATGAGGCCCCACTGGGTCACAATGGCTCCTTGGCTTCCCTGTGACCCCACTGTGTCACAATGGCTCCTTGCTTCCATAGTTTTTCTGTTGTAACAATGGACTCCTTGGTTCTGTGAGATACCCTGCTTTTTGCAGAGGTGTCTTTGGTTCCAACAAGGCCCTGCTGTGTCTCATCAGGAACACATTTCCATGTGTTTCCATGATTCCCCACGGTGTCACCATGGAGCCTTGTTTCTAGGAGGTTCTGTAGTGTCACAATTGTCTCCTTGATCCCATGAGCCCCTGCAGTGTCACAATGGCTCCTTGTTTCCATGAGGAACACAAAAGCTTTGCATCAACACTGAGCAACAGCTGCTGAACACACCTGGGAGCATCTGCTTGCATCAAAAGAGGGCTTCAAGCTGAGAATGGCAGCAGCAGCTTCCATCTGCAACAGAGAGGCAGGGAAAGGACAGGGACAGAGAATTCAGTGGAAAGACTGCGAGAATTCTGCTCCCAGAGATCATTCCTGCTCACAGTATCCCTTGTAGAAAGGGGACATCATTGCAGGCAGCCTGGATTCAGCATGTGGGGTTGGTTGTCTGGGGAACCTGCTCAGGCTTTTTCATTCTTTCCTTACAAACAGGAAAACTTCTCTGGGCCTGTGTGCAGGCAGAGCCCTGAGGAGAGCACTTGGCACATGGTGCCTCGGTGTGGGACAGCCAGCTGCAGAGCTGAAGGGAAGAAGCCCCGCTGTGTCACAATGGCTCCTTGGCTTCATGTGCATCACCTGTGTCACCATGGTCTCCTTGATTCCATGAGGCCCCACTGGGTCACAATGGCTCCTTGGCTTCATGTGCATCACCTGTGTCACCATGGTCTCCTTGATTCCATGAGACCCCACTGGGTCACAATGGCTCCTTGGCTTCATGTGCATCACCTGTGTCACCATGGTCTCCTTGATTCCATGAGGCCCCACTGGGTCACAATGGCTCCTTGGCTTCATGTGCATCACCTGTGTCACCATGGTCTCCTTGATTCCATGAGGCCCCACTGGGTCACAATGGCTCCTTGGCTTCATGTGCATCACCTGTGTCACCATGGTCTCCTTGATTCCATGAGGCCCCACTGGGTCACAATGGCTCCTTGGCTTCATGTGCATCACCTGTGTCACCATGGTCTCCTTGATTCCATGAGGCCCCACTGGGTCACACTGGCTCCCTGGCTTCATGTGCATCACCTGTGTCACCATGGTCTCCTTGATTCCATGTGGCCCCACTGGGTCACAATGGCTCCTTGGCTTCCCTGTGACCCCACTGTGTCACAATGGCTCCTTGCTTCCATAGTTTTTCTGTTGTAACAATGGACTCCTTGGTTCTGTGAGCTACCCTGCTTTTTGCAGAGGTGTCTTTGGTTCCAACAAGGCCCTGCTGTGTCTCATCAGGAACACATTTCCATGTGGTTCCATGATTCCCCACGGTGTCACCATGGAGCCTTGTTTCTAGGAGGTTCTGTAGTGTCACAATTGTCTCCTTGATCCCATGAGCCCCTGCAGTGTCACAATGGCTCCTTGTTTCCATGAGGAACACAAAAGCTTTGCATCAACACTGAGCAACAGCTGCTGAACACACCTGGGAGCATCTGCTTGCATCAAAAGAGGGCTTCAAGCTGAGAATGGCAGCAGCAGCTTCCATCTGCAACATAGAGCCAGGGAAAGGACAGGGACAGAGAATTCAGTGGAAAGACTGCGAGAATTCTGCTCCCAGAGATCATTCCTGCTCACAGTATCCCTTGTAGAAAGAGGACATCATTGCAGGGAGGCTGGATTCAGCATGTGGGGTTGGTTGTCTGGGGAACCTGCTCAGGCTTTTTCATTCTTTCCTTACAAACAGGAAAACTTCTCTGGGCCTGTGTGCAGGCAGAGCCCTGAGGAGAGCACTTGGCACATGGTGCCTCGGTGTGGGACAGCCAGCTGCAGAGCTGAAGGGAAGAAGCCCCGCTGTGTCACAATGGCTCCTTGGCTTCATGTGCATCACCTGTGTCACCATGGTCTCCTTGATTCCATGAGGCCCCACTGGGTCACAATGGCTCCTTGGCTTCATGTGCATCACCTGTGTCACCATGGTCTCCTTGATTCCATGAGGCCCCACTGGGTCACAATGGCTCCTTGGCTTCCCTGTGGCCCCACTATGTCACAATGGCTCCTTGCTTCCATAGGTTTTCTATTGTAACAATGGACTCCTTGGTTCTGTGAGCTACCCTGCTTTTTGCAGAGGTGTCTTTGGTTCCAACAAGGCCCTGCTGTGTCTCATGAGGAACACATTTCCATGTGGTTCCATGATTCCCCACGGTGTCACCATGGAGCCTTGTTTCTAGGAGGTTCTGTACTGTCACAATTGTCTCCTTGATGCCATGAGCCCCTGCAGTGTCACAATGGCTCCTTGTTTCCATGAGGAACACAAAAGCTTTGCATCAACACTGAGCAACAGCTGCTGAACACACCTGGGAGCATCTGCTTGCATCAAACGAGGGCTTCAAGCTGAGAATGGCACCAGCAGCTTCCATCTGCAACAGAGAGCCAGGGAAAGGACAGGGACAGAGAATTCAGTGGAAAGACTGCGAGAATTCTGCTCCCAGAGATCATTCCTGCTCACAGTATCCCTTGTAGAAAGGGGACATCATTGCAGGCAGCCTGGACTGAGCATGTGGGGTTGGTTGTCTGGGGAACCTGCTCAGGCTTTTTCATTCTTTCCTTACAAACAGGAAAACTTCTCTGGGCCTGTGTGCAGGCAGAGCCCTGAGGAGAGCACTTGGCACATGGTGCCTCGGTGTGGGACAGCCAGCTGCAGAGCTGAAGGTAAGAAGCCCCGCTGTATCACAATGGCTCCTTGGCTTCATGTGCATCACCTGTGTCACCATGGTCTCCTTGATTCCATGAGGCCCCACTGGGTCACAATGGCTCCTTGGCTTCATGTGCATCACCTGTGTCACCATGGTCTCCTTGATTCCATGAGGCCCCACTGGGTCACAATGGCTCCTTGGCTTCATGTGCATCACCTGTCCTTGATTCCATGAGGCCCCACTGGGTCACAATGGCTCCTTGGCTTCATGTGCATCACCTGTGTCACTATGGTCTCCTTGATTCCATGAGGCCCCACTGTGTCACAATGGCCCCTTGCTTCCATAGGTTTTCGATTGTAACAATGGACTCCTTGGTTCTGTGAGCTACCCTGCTTTTTGCAAAGGTGTCTTTGGTTCCAACAAGGCCCTGCTGTGTCTCATCAGGAACACATTTCCATGTGGTTCCATGATTCCCCACGGTGTCAGCATGGAGCCTTGTTTCTAGGAGGTTCTGTACTGTCACAATTGTCTCCTTGATGCCATGAGCCCCTGCAGTGTCACAATGGCTCCTTGCTTCCATGAGGAACACAAAAGCCTGGCATCAACACTGAGCAACAGCTGCTGAACACACCTGGGAGCATCTGCTTGCATCAAACGAGGGCTTCAAGCTGAGAATGGCAGCAGCAGCTTCCATCTGCAACAGAGAGCCAGGCAAAGGACAGGGACAGAGAATTCAGTGGAAAGACTGCGAGAATTCTGCTCTCAGAGATCATTCCTGCTCACAGCATCCCTTGTAGAAAGGGGACATCATTGCAGGCAGCCTGGACTGAGCATGTAGGGTTTGTTGTTTAGGAAAGCTATTCAGGCTTTTCCATTCTTTCCTTACAAACAAGAAAACTTCTCTGGGCCTGTGTGCAGGCAGAGCCCTGAGGAGAGCACTTGGCACATGGTGCCTCGGTGTGGGACAGCCAGCTGCAGAGCTGAAGGGAAGAAGCCCCGCTGTGTCACAATGGCTCCTTGGCTTCATGTGCATCACCTGTGTCACCATGGTCTCCTTGATTCCATGAGGCCCCACTGGGTCACAATGGCTCCTTGGCTTCATGTGCATCACCTGTGTCACCATGGTCTCCTTGATTCCATGAGGCCCCACTGGGTCACAATGGCTCCTTGGCTTCATGTGCATCACCTGTGTCACCATGGTCTCCTTGATTCCATGAGGCCCCACTGGGTCACAATGGCTCCTTGGCTTCATGTGCATCACCTGTGTCACCATGGTCTCCTTGATTCCATGAGGCCCCACTGGGTCACAATGGCTCCTTGGCTTCATGTGCATCACCTGTGTCACCATGGTCTCCTTGATTCCATGAGGCCCCACTGGGTCACAATGGCTCCTTGGCTTCATGTGCATCACCTGTGTCACCATGGTCTCCTTGATTCCATGAGGCCCCACTGGGTCACAATGGCTCCTTGGCTTCATGTGCATCACCTGTGTCACCATGGTCTCCTTGATTCCATGAGGCCCCACTGGGTCACAATGGCTCCTTGGCTTCCATGTGGCCCCACTGTGTCACCATGGTCTCCTTGATACCATGAGGCCCCACTGTGTCACAATGGCTCCTTGGCTTCCATGTGGCCCCACTGTGTCACAATGGCCCCTTGCTTCCATAGGTTTTCTATTGTAACAATGGACTCCTTGGTTCTGTGAGCTACCCTGCTTTTTGCAGAGGTGTCTTTGGTTCCAACAAGGCCCTGCTGTGTCTCATGAGGAACACATTTCCATGTGGTTCCATGATTCCCCACGGTGTCACCATGGAGCCTTGTTTCTAGGAGGTTCTGTACTGTCACAATTGTCTCCTTGATGCCATGAGCCCCTGCAGTGTCACAATGGCTCCTTGCTTCCATGAGGAACACAAAAGCTTTGCATCAACACTGAGCAACAGCTGCTGAACACACCTGGGAGCATCTGCTTGCATCAAAAGAGGGCTTCAAGCTGAGAATGGCAGCAGCAGCTTCCATCTGCAACAGAGAGCCAGGCAAAGGACAGGGACAGAGAATTCCGTGGAAAGACTGCGAGAATTCTGCTCCCAGAGATCATTCCTGCTCACAGTGTCCCTTGTAGAAAGGGGACATCACTGCAGGCAGCCTGGACTCAGCATGTGGGGTTGGTTGTCAGGGGAACCGGCTCAGGCTTTTTCATTCTTTCCTTACAAACAGGAAAACTTCTCTGGGCCTGTGTGCAGGCAGAGCCCTGAGGAGAGCACTTGGCACATGGTGCCTCGGTGTGGGACAGCCAGCTGCAGAGCTGAAGGGAAGAAGCCCCGCTGTGTCACAATGGCTCCTTGGCTTCATGTGCATCACCTGTGTCACCATGGTCTCCTTGATTCCATGAGGCCCCACTGGGTCACAATGGCTCCTTGGCTTCATGTGCAACACCTGTGTCACAATGGTTTCCTTGATTCCATGAGGCCCCACTGGGTCACAATGGCTCCTTGGCTTCATGTGCATCACCTGTGTCACCATGGTCTCCTTGATTCCATGAGGCCCCACTGGGTCACAATGGCTCCATGGCTTCATGTGCATCACCTGTGTCACCATGGTCTCCTTGATTCCATGAGGCCCCACTGGGTCACAATGGCTCCTTGGCTTCATGTGCATCACCTGTGTCACCATGGTCTCCTTGATTCCATGAGGCCCCACTGGGTCACAATGGCTCCTTGGCTTCATGTGCATCACCTGTGTCACCATGGTCTCCTTGATTCCATGAGGCCCCACTGGGTCACAATGGCTCCTTGGCTTCCCTGTGGCCCCACTATGTCACAATGGCTCCTTGCTTCCATAGGTTTTCGATTGTAACAATGGACTCCTTGGTTCTGTGAGCTACCCTGCTTTTTGCAGAGGTGTCTTTGGTTCCAACAAGGCCCTGCTGTGTCTCATCAGGAACACATTTCCATGTGGTTCCATGATTCCCCACGGTGTCACCATGGAGCCTTGTTTCTAGGAGGTTCTGTACTGTCACAATTGTCTCCTTAATGCCATGAGCCCCTGCAGTGTCACCATGGCTCCTTGCTTCCATGAGGAACACAAAAGCTTTGCATCAACACTGAGCAACAGCTGCTGAACACACCTGGGAGCATCTGCTTGCATCAAAAGAGGGCTTCAAGCTGAGAATGGCAGCAGCAGCTTCCATCTGCAACAGAGAGCCAGGCAAAGGACAGGGACAGAGAATTCCGTGGAAAGACTGCGAGAATTCTGCTCCCACACATCATTCCTGCTCACAGTATCCCTTGTAGAAAGGGGACATCATTGCAGGCAGCCTGGACTGAGCATGTGGGGTTGGTTGTCTGGGGAACCTGCTCAGGCTTTTTCATTCTTTCCTTACAAAGAGGAAAACTTCTCTGGGCCTGTGTGCAGGCAGAGCCCTGAGGAGAGCACTTGGCACATGGTGCCTCGGTGTGGGACAGCCAGCTGCAGAGCTGAAGGGAAGAAGCCCCGCTGTATCACAATGGCTCCTTGGCTTCATGTGCATCACCTGTGTCACCATGGTCTCCTTGATTCCATGAGGCCCCACTGGGTCACAATGGCTCCTTGGCTTCATGTGCATCACCTGTGTCACCATGGTCTCCTTGATTCCATGAGGCCCCACTGGGTCACAATGGCTCCTTGGCTTCATGTGCATCACCTGTGTCACCATGGTCTCCTTGATTCCATGAGGCCCCACTGGGTCACAATGGCTCCTTGGCTTCCCTGTGGCCCCACTATGTCACAATGGCTCCTTGCTTCCATAGGTTTTCTATTGTAACAATGGACTCCTTGGTTCTGTGAGCTACCCTGCTTTTTGCAGAGGTGTCTTTGGTTCCAACAAGGCCCTGCTGTGTCTCATCAGGAACACATTTCCATGTGGTTCCATGATTCCCCACGGTGTCACCATGGAGCCTTGTTTCTAGGAGGTTCTGTACTGTCACAATTGTCTCCTTGATGCCATGAGCCCCTGCAGTGTCACAATGGCTCCTTGCTTCCATGAGGAACACAAAAGCTTTGCATCAACACTGAGCAACAGCTGCTGAACACACCTGGGAGCATCTGCTTGCATCAAAAGAGGGCTTCAAGCTGAGAATGGCACCAGCAGCTTCCATCTGCAACAGAGAGCCAGGCAAAGGACTGGGACAGAGAATTCCGTGGAAAGACTGCGAGAATTCTGCTCTCAGAGATCATTCCTGCTCACAGTGTCCCTTGCAGAAAGGGGACATCATTGCAGGCAGCCTGGACTGAGCATGTAGGGTTTGTTGTTTAGGAAAGCTGCTCAGGCTTTTCCATTCTTTCCTTACAAACAGGAAAACTTCTCTGGGCCTGTGTGCAGGCAGAGCCCTGAGGAGAGCACTTGGCATATGGTGCCTCGGTGTGGGACAGCCAGCTGCAGAGCTGAAGGGAAGAAGCCCCGCTGTGTCACAATGGCTCCTTGGTTTCATGTGCATCACCTGTGTCACCATGGTCTCCTTGATTCCACGAGGCCCCACTGGGTCACAATGGCTCCTTGGCTTCATGTGCATCACCTGTGTCACCATGGTCTCCTTGATTCCATGAGGCCCCACTGGGTCACAATGGCTCGTTGACTTCCATGTGGCCCCACTGTGTCACCATGGTCTCCTTGATTCCATGAGGCCCCACTGTGCCACAATGGCTCCGTGGCTTCCATGTGGCCCCACTGTGTCACAATGTCCCCATGCTTCCATAGGTTTTCTATTGTAACAATGGACTCCTTGGTTCTGTGAGCTACCCTGCTTTTTGCACTGGTGTCTTTGGTTCCAACAAGGCCCTGCTGTGTCTCATCAGGAACACATTTCCATGTGTTTCCATGATTCCCCACGGTGTCACCATGGAGCCTTGTTTCTAGGAGGTTCTGTACTGTCACAATTGTCTCCTTGATGCCATGAGCCCCTGCAGTGTCACAATGGCTCCTTGTTTCCATGAGGAACACAAAAGCTTTGCATCAACACTGAGCAACAGCTGCTGAACACACCTGGGAGCATCTGCTTGCATCAAAAGAGGGCTTCAAGCTGAGAATGGCACCAGCAGCTTTCATCTGCAACAGAGAGCCAGGGAAAGGACAGGGACAGAGAATTCCGTGGAAAGACTGCGAGAATTATGCTGCCAGACATCATTCCTGCTCACAGCATCCCTTGTAGAAAGGGGACATCATTGCAGGCAGCCTGGACGGAGCATGTAGGATTTCTTGTTTAGGAAAGCTGCTCAGGCTTTTCCATTCTTTCCTTACAAACAGGAAAACTTCTCTGGGCCTGTGTGCAGGCAGAGCCCTGAGGAGAGCACTTGGCACATGGTGCTGGGGTGTGGGACAGCCAGCTGCAGAGCTGAAGGGAAGAAGCCCCGCTGTGTCACGATGGCTCCTTGGCTTCATGTGCATCACCTGTGTCACCATGGTCTCCTTGATTCCATGAGGCCCCACTGTGTCACCATGGCTCCTTGGCTTCATGTGCATCACCTGTGTCACCATGGTCTCCTTGATTCCATGAGGCCCCACTGGGTCACAATGGCTCCTTGGCTTCATGTGCATCACCTGTGTCACCATGGTCTCCTTGATTCCATGAGGCCCCACTGGGTCACAATGGCTCCTTGGCTTCATGTGCATCACCTGTGTCACCATGGTCTCCTTGATTCCATGAGGCCCCACTGGGTCACAATGGCTCCTTGGCTTCATGTGCATCACCTGTGTCACCATGGTCTCCTTGATTCCATGAGGCCCCACTGGGTCACAATGGCTCCTTGGCTTCATGTGCATCACCTGTGTCACCATGGTTTCCTTGATTCCATGAGGCCCCACTGGGTCACAATGGCTCCTTGGCTTCCATGTGGCCCCACTGTGTCACAATGGCCCCTTGCTTCCATAGGTTTTCTATTGTAACAATGGACTCCTTGGTTCTGTGAGCTACCCTGCTTTTTGCAGAGGTGTCTTTGGTTCCAACAAGGCCCTGCTGTGTCTCATGAGGAACACATTTCCATGTGGTTCCATGATTCCCCACGGTGTCACCATGGAGCCTTGTTTCGAGGAGGTTCTGTACTGTCACAATTGTCTCCTTGATGCCATGAGCCCCTGCAGTGTCACAATGGCTCCTTGCTTCCATGAGGAACACAAAAGCTTGGCATCAACACTGAGCAACAGCTGCTGAACACACCTGGGAGCATCTGCTTGCATCAAACGAGGGCTTCAAGCTGAGAATGGCAGCAGCAGCTTCCATCTGCAACAGAGAGCGAGGCAAAGGACAGGGACAGAGAATTCCGTGGAAAGACTGCGAGAATTCTGCTCCCAGACATCATTCCTGCTCACAGTGTCCCTTGTAGAAAGGGGACATCATTGCAGGCAGCCTGGACTGAGCATGTGGGTTTGGTTGTCTAGGGAACCTGCTCAGGCTTTTTCATTCTTTCCTTACAAACAGGAAAACTTCTCTGGGCCTGTGTGCAGGCAGAGCCCTGAGGAGAGCACTTGGCACATGGTGCCTCGGTGTGGGACAGCCAGCTGCAGAGCTGAAGGGAAGAAGCCCCGCTGTGTCACAATGGCTCCTTGGCTTCATGTGCATCACCTGTGTCACCATGGTCTCCTTGATTCCATGAGGCCCCACTGGGTCACAATGGCTCCTTGCTTCCATAGGTTTTCTATTGTAACAATGGACTCCTTGGTTCTGTGAGCTACCCTGCTTTTTGCAGAGGTGTCTTTGGTTCCAACAAGGCCCTGCTGCGTCTCATCAGGAACACATTTCCATGTGGTTCCATGATTCCCCACGGTGTCACCATGGAGCCTTGTTTCTAGGAGGTTCTGTACTGTCACAATTGCCTCCTTGATCCCATGAGCCCCTGCAGTGTCACAATGGCTCCTTGCTTCCATGAGGAACACAAAAGCTTTGCATCAACACTGAGCAACAGCTGCTGAACACACCTGGGAGCATCTGCTTGCATCAAACGAGGGCTTCAAGCTGAGAATGGCAGCAGCAGCTTCCATCTGCAACAGAGAGCCAGGCAAAGGACAGGGACAGAGAATTCCGTGGAAAGACTGCGGGAATTCTGCTCCCAGAGATCATTCCTGCTCACAGTGTCCCTTGTAGAAAGGGGACATCATTGCAGGCAGCCTGGACGGAGCATGTGGGGTTGGTTGTTTAGGAAAGCTGCTCAGGCTTTTCCATTCTTTCCTTACAAACAGGAAAACTTCTCTGGGCCTGTGTGCAGGGAGAGCCCTGAGGAGAGCACTTGGCACATGGTGCTGTGGGCTGGGACAGCCAGCTGCAGAGCTGAAGGGAAGAAGCCCTGCTGTGTCACAATGGCTCCTTGGCTTCATGTGCATCACCTGTGTCACCATGGTCTCCTTGATTCCATGAGGCCCCACTGGGTCACAATGGCTCCTTGGCTTCATGTGCATCACCTGCATCACAATGGTCTCCTTGATTCCATGAGGCCCCACTGTGTCACAATGGCTCCTTGCTTCCATGAGGAACACAAAAGCTTTGCATCAACACTGAGCAACAGCTGCTGAACACACCTGGGAGCATCTGCTTGCATCAAGCGAGGGCTTCAAGCTGAGAATGGCAGCAGCAGCTTCCATCTGCAACAGAGAGCCAGGCAAGAGACAGGGACAGAGAATTCAGTGGAAAGACTGCGAGAATTCTGCTCCCAGACATCATTCCTGCTCACAGTGTCCCTTGTAGAAAGGGGACATCATTGCAGGCAGCCTGGACTGAGCATGTGGCGTTGGTTGTTTAGGAAAGCTGCTCAGGCTTTTTCATTCTTTCCTTACAAACAGGAAAACTTCTCCTGGGCCTGTGTGCAGGCAGAGCCCTGAGGAGAGCACTTGGCACATGGTGCCTCGGTGTGGGACAGCCAGCTGCAGAGCTGAAGGTAAGAAGCCCTGCTGTGTCACAATGGCTCCTTGGCTTCATGTGCATCACCTGTGTCACCATGGTCTCCTTGATTCCATGAGGCCCCACTGGGTCACAATGGCTCCTTGGCTTCATGTGCATCACCTGTGTCACCATGGTCTCCTTGATTCCATGAGGCCCCACTGGGTCACAATGGCTCCTTGGCTTCATGTGCATCACCTGTGTCACCATGGTCTCCTTGATTCCATGAGGCCCCACTGGGTCACAATGGCTCCTTGGCTTCATGTGCATCACCTGTGTCACAATGGTCTCCTTGATTCCATGAGGCCCCACTGGGTCACAATGGCTCCTTGGCTTCATGTGCATCACCTGTGTCACCATGGTCTCCTTGATTCCATGAGGCCCCACTGGGTCACAATGGCTCCTTCGCTTCCATGTGGCCCCACTGTGTCACCATGGTCTCCTTGATTCCATGAGGCCCCACTGGGTCACAATGGCTCCTTGGCTTCATGTGCATCACCTCTGTCACCATGGTCCCCTTGATTACATGAGGAACACAAAAGCTTTGCATCAACACTGAGCAACAGCTGCTGAACACACCTGGGAGCATCTGCTTGCATCAAACGAGGGCTTCAAGCTGAGAATGGCAGCAGCAGCTTCCATCTGCAACAGAGAGCCAGGCAAAGACAGGGACAGAGAATTCAGTGGAAAGACTGCGAGAATTCTGCTCTCAGAGATCATTCCTGCTCACAGCATCCCTTGTAGAAAGGGGACATCATTGCAGGCAGCCTGGACTGAGCATGTAGGGTTTCTTGTTTAGGAAAGCTGCTCAGGCTTTTCCATTCTTTCCTTACAAACAGGAAAACTTCTCTGGGCCTGTGTGCAGGGAGAGCCCTGAGGAGAGCACTTGGCACATGGTGCCTCGGTGTGGGACAGCCAGATGCAGAGCTGAAGGGAAGAAGCCCCGCTGTGTCACAATGGCTCCTTGGCTTCATGTGCATCACCTGTGTCACCATGGTCTCCTTGATTCCATGAGGCCCCACTGGGTCACAATGGCTCCTTGGCTTCATGTGCAACACCTGTGTCACAATGGTTTCCTTGATTCCATGAGGCCCCACTGGGTCACAATGGCTCCTTGGCTTCATGTGCATCACCTGTGTCACCATGGTCTCCTTGATTCCATGAGGCCCCACTGGGTCACAACGGCTCCATGGCTTCATGTGCATCACCTGTGTCACCATGGTCTCCTTGATTCCATGAGGCCCCACTGGGTCACAATGGCTCCTTGGCTTCATGTGCATCACCTGTGTCACCATGGTCTCCTTGATTCCATGAGGCCCCACTGGGTCACAATGGCTCCTTGGCTTCATGTGCATCACCTGTGTCACCATGGTCTCCTTGATTCCATGAGGCCCCACTGGGTCACAATGGCTCCTTGGCTTCCCTGTGGCCCCACTATGTCACAATGGCTCCTTGCTTCCATAGGTTTTCTATTGTAACAATGGACTCCTTGGTTCTGTGAGCTACCCTGCTTTTTGCAGAGGTGTCTTTGGTTCCAACAAGGCCCTGCTGTGTCTCATGAGGAACACATTTCCATGTGTTTCCATGATTCCCCACGGTGTCACCATGGAGCCTTGTTTCTAGGAGGTTCTGTACTGTCACAATTGTCTCCTTAATGCCATGAGCCCCTGCAGTGTCACAATGGCTCCTTGTTTCCATGAGGAACACAAAAGCTTTGCATCAACACTGAGCAACAGCTGCTGAACACACCTGGGAGCATCTGCTTGCATCAAAAGAGGGCTTCAAGCTGAGAATGGCACCAGCAGCTTCCATCTGCAACAGAGAGCCAGGCAAAGGACAGGGACAGAGAATTCCGTGGAAAGACTGCGAGAATTCTGCTCCCAGAGATCATTCCTGCTCACAGTATCCCTTGTAGAAAGGGGACATCATTGCAGGCAGCCTGGACTGAGCATGTGGGGTTGGTTGTCTGGGGAACCTGCTCAGGCTTTTTCATTCTTTCCTTACAAACAGGAAAACTTCTCCTGGGCCTGTGTGCAGGCAGAGCCCTGAGGAGAGCACTTGGCACATGGTGCCTCCGTGTGGGACAGCCAGCTGCAGAGCTGAAGGGAAGAAGCCCCGCTGTATCACAATGGCTCCTTGGCTTCATGTGCATCACCTGTGTCACCATGGTCTCCTTGATTCCATGTGGCCCCACTGGGTCACAATGGCTCCTTGGCTTCATGTGCATCACCTGTGTCACCATGGTCTCCTTGATTCCATGAGGCCCCACTGTGTCACAATGGCTCCTTGGCTTCATGTGCATCACCTGTGTCACCATGGTCTCCTTGATTCCATGAGGCCCCACTAAGTCACAATGGCTCCTTGGCTTCCATGTGGCCCCACTGTGTCACAATGGTCTCCTTGATTCCATGAGGCCCCACTGGGTCACAATGGCTCCTTGGCTTCCATGTGGCCCCACTGTGTCACAATGGCCTTTTGCTTCCATAGGTTTTCTATTGTAACAATGGACTCCTTGGTTCTGTGAGCTACCCTGCTTTTTGCAGAGGTGTCTTTGGTTCCAACAAGGCCCTGCTGTGTCTCATCAGGAACACATTTCCATGTGGTTCCATGATTCCCCACGGTGTCACCATGGAGCCTTGTTTCTAGGAGGTTCTGTACTGTCACAATTGTCTCCTTGATGCCATGAGCCCCTGCAGTGTCACAATGGCTCCTTGCTTCCATGAGGAACACAAAAGCTTTGCATCAACACTGAGCAACAGCTGCTGAACACACCTGGGAGCATCTGCTTGCATCAAACGAGGGCTTCAAGCTGAGAATGGCAGCAGCAGCTTCCATCTGCAACAGAGAGCCAGGCAAAGGACAGGGACAGAGAATTCCGTGGAAAGACTGCGAGAATTCTGCTCCCAGACATCATTCCGGCTCACAGTGTCCCTTGTAGAAAGGGGACATCATTGCAGGCAGCCTGGACTGAGCATGTGGGTTTGGTTGTCTAGGGAAAGCTGCTCAGGCTTTTCCATTCTTTCCTTACAAACAGGAAAACTTCTCTGGGCCTGTGTGCAGGCAGAGCCCTGAGGAGAGCAGATGGCACATGGTGCTGTGGGCTGGGACAGCCAGCTGCAGAGCTGAAGGGAAGAAGCCCCGCTGTGTCACAATGGCTCCTTGGCTTCATGTGCATCACCTGTGTCACCATGGTCTCCTTGATTCCATGAGGCCCCACTGTGTCACATTGGCTCCTTGGCTTCATGTGCATCACCTGTGTCACCATGGTCTCCTTGATTCCATGAGGCCCCACTGTGTCACAATGGCTCCTTGGCTTCATGTGCATCACCTGTGTCACCATGGTCTCCTTGATTCCATCAGGCCCCACTGGGTCAGAATGGCTCCTTGGCTTCATGTGCATCACCTCTGTCACAATGGTCTCCTTGATTCCATGAGGCCCCACTGGGTCACAATGGCTCCTTGGCTTCATGTGCATCACCTGTGTCACCATGGTCTCCTTGATTCCATGAGGCCCCACTGGGTCACAATGGCTCCGTGGCTTCCATGTGGCCCCACTGTGTCACAATGGCCTTTTGCTTCCATAGGTTTTCTATTGTAACAATGGACTCCTTGGTTCTGTGAGCTACCCTGCTTTTTGCAGAGGTGTCTTTGGTTCCAACAAGGCCCTGCTGTGTCTCATCAGGAACACATTTCCATGTGGTTCCATGATTCGCCACGGTGTCACCATGGAGCCTTGTTTCTAGGAGGTTCTGTACTGTCACAATTGTCTCCTTGATGCCATGAGCCCCTGCAGTGTCACAATGGCTCCTTGCTTCCATGAGGAACACAAAAGCTTTGCATCAACACTGAGCAACAGCTGCTGAACACACCTGGGAGCATCTGCTTGCATCAAACGAGGGCTTCAAGCTGAGAATGGCAGCAGCAGCTTCCATCTGCAACAGAGAGCCAGGCAAAGGACAGGGACAGAGAATTCAGTGGAAAGACTGCGAGAATTCTGCTCCCAGACATCATTCCGGCTCACAGTGTCCCTTGTAGAAAGGGGACATCATTGCAGGCAGCCTGGACTGAGCATGTGGGTTTGGTTGTCTAGGGAACCTACTCAGGCTTTTCCATTCTTTCCTTACAAACAGGAAAACTTCTCTGGGCCTGTGTGCAGGCAGAGCCCTGAGGAGAGCAGATGGCACATGGTGCTGTGGGCTGGGACAGCCAGCTGCAGAGCTGAAGGGAAGAAGCCCCGCTGTGTCACAATGGCTCCTTGGCTTCATGTGCATCACCTGTGTCACCATGGTCTCCTTGATTCCATGAGGCCCCACTGTGTCACATTGGCTCCTTGGCTTCATGTGCATCACCTGTGTCACCATGGTCTCCTTGATTCCATGAGGCCCCACTGGGTCACAATGGCTCCTTGGCTTCATGTGCATCACCTGTGTCACCATGGTCTCCTTGATTCCATCAGGCCCCACTGGGTCACAATGGCTCCTTGGCTTCATGTGCATCACCTGTGTCACCATGGTCTCCTTGATTCCATGAGGCCCCACTGGGTCACAATGGCTCCTTGGCTTCATGTGCATCACCTGTGTCACCATGGTCTCCTTGATTCCATGAGGCCCCACTGTGTCACAATGGCTCCTTGGCTTCATGTGCATCACCTGTGTCACCATGGTCTCCTTGATTCCATGTGGCCCCACTGTGTCACAATGGCCCCTTGCTTCCATAGGTTTTCTATTGTAACAGTGGACTTGTTGGTTCTGTGAGCTACCCTGCTTTTTGCAGAGGTGTCTTTGGTTCCAACAAGGCCCTGCTGTGTCTCATCAGGAACACATTTCCATGTGGTTCCATGATTCTCCACGGTGTCACCATGGAGCCTTGTTTCTAGGAGGTTCTGTACTGTCACAATTGTCTCCTTGATGCCATGAGCCCCTGCAGTGTCACAATGGCTCCTTGTTTCCATGAGGAACACAAAAGCTTTGCATCAACACTGAGCAACAGCTGCTGAACACACCTGGGAGCATCTGCTTGCATCAAAAGAGGGCTTCAAGCGGAGAATGGCAGCAGCAGCTTCCATCTGCAACAGAGAGCCAGGCAAAGGACAGGGACAGAGAATTCAGTGGAAAGACTGCGGGAATTCTGCTCCCAGACATCATTCCTGCTCACAGTGTCCCTTGTAGAAAGGGGACATCATTGCAGGCAACCTGGACTCAGCATGTGGGGTTTGTTGTTTAGGAAAGCTGCTCAGGCTTTTCCATTCTTTCCTTACAAACAGGAAAACTTCTCCTGGGCCTGTGTGCAGGCAGAGCCCTGAGGAGAGCACTTGGCACATGGTGCCTCGGTGTGGGACAGCCAGCTGCAGAGCTGAAGGTAAGAAGCCCCGCTGTGTCACAATGGCTCCTTGGCTTCATGTGCATCACCTGTGTCACCATGGTCTCCTTGATTCCATGAGGCCCCACTGGGTCACAATGGCTCCTTGGCTTCATGTGCATCACCTGTGTCACCATGGTCTCCTTGATTCCATGAGGCCCCACTGGGTCACAATGGCTCCTTGGCTTCATGTGCATCACCTGTGTCACCATGGTCTCCTTGATTCCATGAGGCCCCACTGGGTCACAATGGCTCCTTGGCTTCATGTGCATCACCTGTGTCACAATGGTCTCCTTGATTCCATGAGGCCCCACTGGGTCACAATGGCTCCTTGGCTTCATGTGCATCACCTGTGTCACCATGGTCTCCTTGATTCCATGAGGCCCCACTGTGTCACAATGGCTCCTTGGCTTCATGTGCATCACCTGTGTCACCATGGTCTCCTTGATTCCATGAGGCCCCACTGGGTCACAATGGCTCCTTGGCTTCATGTGCATCACCTCTGTCACCATGGTCCCCTTGATTACATGAGGAACACAAAAGCTTTGCATCAACACTGAGCAACAGCTGCTGAACACACCTGGGAGCATCTGCTTGCATCAAACGAGGGCTTCAAGCTGAGAATGGCAGCAGCAGCTTCCATCTGCAACAGAGAGCCAGGCAAAGGACAGGGACAGAGAATTCCGTGGAAAGACTGCGAGAATTCTGCTCTCAGAGATCATTCCTGCTCACAGTATCCCTTGTAGAAAGGGGACATCATTGCAGGCAACCTGGACTCAGCATGTAGGGTTTCTTGTTTAGGAAAGCTGCTCAGGCTTTTCCATTCTTTCCTTACAAACAGGAAAACTTCTCTGGGCCTGTGTGCAGGGAGAGCCCTGAGGAGAGCACTTGGCACATCGTGCCGCGGGCCGGGACAGCCAGCTGCAGAGCTGAAGGGAAGAAGCCCCGCTGTGTCACAATGGCTCCTTGGCTTCATGTGCATCACCTGTGTCACCATGGTCTCCTTGATTCCATGAGGCCCCACTGGGTCACAATGGCTCCTTGGCTTCATGTGCAACACCTGTGTCACCATGGTTTCCTTGATTCCATGAGGCCCCACTGGGTCACAATGGCTCCTTGGCTTCATGTGCATCACCTGTGTCACCATGGTCTCCTTGATTCCATGAGGCCCCACTGGGTCACAATGGCTCCATGGCTTCATGTGCATCACCTGTGTCACCATGGTCTCCTTGATTCCATGAGGCCCCACTGGGTCACAATGGCTCCTTGGCTTCACGTGCATCACCTGTGTCACCATGGTCTCCTTGATTCCATGAGGCCCCACTGGGTCACAATGGCTCCTTGGCTTCATGTGCATCACCTGTGTCACCATGGTCTCCTTGATTCCATGAGGCCCCACTGGGTCACAATGGCTCCTTGGCTTCCCTGTGGCCCCACTATGTCACAATGGCTCCTTGCTTCCATAGGTTTTCTTTTGTAACAATGGACTCCTTGGTTCTGTGAGCTACCCTGCTTTTTGCAGAGGTGTCTTTGGTTCCAACAAGGCCCTGCTGTGTCTCATCAGGAACACATTTCCATGTGGTTCCATGATTCCCCACGGTGTCACCATGGAGCCTTGTTTCTAGGAGGTTCTGTACTGTCACAATTGTCTCCTTAATGCCATGAGCCCCTGCAGTGTCACAATGGCTCCTTGTTTCCATGAGGAACACAAAAGCTTTGCATCAACACTGAGCAACAGCTGCTGAACACACCTGGGAGCATCTGCTTGCATCAAAAGAGGGCTTCAAGCTGAGAATGGCACCAGCAGCTTCCATCTGCAACAGAGAGCCAGGGAAAGGACAGGGACAGAGAATTCCGTGGAAAGACTGCGAGAATTCTGCTCCCAGAGATCATTCCTGCTCACAGTATCCCTTGTAGAAAGGGGACATCATTGCAGGCAGCCTGGACTGAGCATGTGGGGTTGGTTGTCTGGGGAACCTGCTCAGGCTTTTTCATTCTTTCCTTACAAACAGGAAAACTTCTCTGGGCCTGTGTGCAGGCAGAGCCCTGAGGAGAGCACTTGGCACATGGTGCCTCGGTGTGGGACAGCCAGCTGCAGAGCTGAAGGGAAGAAGCCCCGCTGTATCACAATGGCTCCTTGGCTTCATGTGCATCACCTGTGTCACCATGGTCTCCTTGATTCCATGAGGCCCCACTGGGTCACAATGGCTCCTTGGCTTCATGTGCATCACCTGTGTCACCATGGTCTCCTTGATTCCATGTGGCCCCACTGTGTCACAATGGCCCCTTGCTTCCATAGGTTTTCTATTGTAACAATGGACTCCTTGGTTCTGTGAGCTACCCTGCTTTTTGCAGAGGTGTCTTTGGTTCCAACAAGGCCCTGCTGTGTCTCATCAGGAACACATTTCCATGTGGTTCCATGATTCCCCACGGTGTCACCATGGAGCCTTGTTTCTAGGAGGTTCTGTAGTGTCACAATTGTCTCCTTGATCCCATGAGCCCCTGCAGTGTCACAATGGCTCCTTGCTTCCATGAGGAACACAAAAGCTTTGCATCAACACTGAGCAACAGCTGCTGAACACACCTGGGAGCATCTGCGTGCATCAAAAGAGGGCTTCAAGCTGAGAATGGCACCAGCAGCTTCCATCTGCAACAGAGAGCCAGGCAAAGGACAGGGACAGAGAATTCCGTGGAAAAACTGCGAGAATTCTGCTCCCAGAGATCATTCCTGCTCACAGTGTCCCTTGTAGAAAGGGGACATCATTGCAGGCAGCCTGGACTGAGCATGTGGGTTTGGTTGTCTAGGGAACCTGCTCAGGCTTTTTCATTCTTTCCTTACAAACAGGAAAACTTCTCTGGGCCTGTGTGCAGGCAGAGCCCTGAGGAGAGCACTTGGCACATGGTGCCTCGGTGTGGGACAGCCAGCTGCAGAGCTGAAGGGAAGAAGCCCCGCTGTGTCACAATGGCTCCTTGGCTTCATGTGCATCACCTGTGTCACCATGGTCTCCTTGATTCCATGAGGCCCCACTGGGTCACAATGGCTCCTTGGCTTCATGTGCATCACCTGTGTCACCATGGTCTCCTTGATTCCATGAGGCCCCACTGGGTCACAATGGCTCCTTGGCTTCATGTGCATCACCTGTGTCACCATGGTCCCCTTGATTACATGAGGAACACAAAAGCTTTGCATCAACACTGAGCAACAGCTGCTGAACACACCTGGGAGCATCTGCTTGCATCAAACGAGGGCTTCAAGCTGAGAATGGCAGCAGCAGCTTCCATCTGCAACAGAGAGCCAGGCAAAGGACAGGGACAGAGAATTCAGTGGAAAGACTGCGAGAATTCTGCTCCCAGAGATCATTCCTGCTCACAGTATCCCTTGTAGAAAGGGGACATCATTGCAGGCAGCCTGGACTGAGCATGTGGGTTTGGTTGTCAGGGGAACCTGCTCAGGCTTTTTCATTCTTTCCTTACAAACAGGAAAACTTCTCTGGGCCTGTGTGCAGGCAGAGCCCTGAGGAGAGCACTTGGCACATGGTGCTGTGGGCTGGGACAGCCAGCTGCAGAGCTGAAGGGAAGAAGCCCCGCTGTGTCACAATGGCTCCTTGGCTTCATGTGCATCACCTGTGTCACCATGGTCTCCTTGATTCCATGAGGCCCCACTGGGTCACAATGGCTCCTTGGCTTCATGTGCATCACCTGTGTCACCATGGTCTCCTTGATTCCATGAGGCCCCACTGGGTCACATTGGCTCCCTGGCTTCATGTGCATCACCTGTGTCACCATGGTCTCCTTGATTCCATGAGGCCCCACTGGGTCACAATGGCTCCTTGGCTTCCCTGTGGCCCCACTATGTCACAATGGCTCCTTGCTTCCATAGGTTTTCTGTTGTAACAATGGACTCCTTGGTTCTGTGAGCTACCCTGCTTTTTGCAGAGGTGTCTTTGGTTCCAACAAGGCCCTGCTGTGTCTCATCAGGAACACATTTCCATGTGGTTCCATGATTCCCCACGGTGTCACCATGGAGCCTTGTTTCTAGGAGGTTCTGTACTGTCACAATTGTCTCCTTGATCCCATGAGCCCCTGCAGTGTCACAATGGCTCCTTGTTTCCATGAGGAACACAAAAGCTTTGCATCAACACTGAGCAACAGCTGCTGAACACACCTGGGAGCATCTGCTTGCATCAAAAGAGGGCTTCAAGCAGAGAATGGCAGCAGCAGCTTCCATCTGCAACAGAGAGCCAGGCAAAGGACAGGGACAGAGAATTCAGTGGAAAGACTGCGAGAATTCTGCTCCCAGACATCATTCCTGCTCACAGTATCCCTTGTAGAAAGGGGACATCATTGCAGGCAGCCTGGACTGAGCATGTAGGGTTTCTTGTTTAGGAAAGCTGCTCAGGCTTTTCCATTCTTTCCTTACAAACAGGAAAACTTCTCTGGGCCTGTGTGCAGGCAGAGCCCTGAGGAGAGCACTTGGCACATGGTGCCTCCGTGTGGGACAGCCAGCTGCAGAGCTGAAGGGAAGAAGCCCCGCTGTGTCACAATGGCTCCTTGGCTTCATGTGCATCACCTGTGTCACCATGGTCTCCTTGATTCCATGAGGCCCCACTGGGTCACAATGGCTCCTTGGCTTCATGTGCATCACCTGTGTCACCATGGTCTCCTTGATTCCATGAGGCCCCACTGGGTCACAATGGCCTCTTGGCTTCATGTGCATCACCTGTGTCACCATGGTCTCCTTGATTCCATGTGGCCCCACTGTGTCACAATGGCCCCTTGCTTCCATAGGTTTTCTATTGTAACAATGGACTCCTTGGTTCTGTGAGCTACCCTGCTTTTTGCAGAGGTGTCTTTGGTTCCAACAAGGCCCTGCTGTGTCTCATCAGGAACACATTTCCATGTGTTTCCATGATTCCCCACGGTGTCACCATGGAGCCTTGTTTCTAGGAGGTTCTGTACTGTCACAATTGTCTCCTTGATGCCATGAGCCCCTGCAGTGTCACAATGGCTCCTTGTTTCCATGAGGAACACAAAAGCTTTGCATCAACACTGAGCAACAGCTGCTGAACACACCTGGGAGCATCTGCGTGCATCAAAAGAGGGCTTCAAGCTGAGAATGGCAGCAGCAGCTTCCATCTGCAACAGAGAGCCAGGGAAAGGACAGGGACAGAGAATTCCGTGGAAAGACTGCGAGAATTCTGCTCCCAGACATCATTCCTGCTCACAGTGTCCCTTGTAGAAAGGGGACATCATTGCAGGCAGCCTGGACTGAGCATGTGGGTTTGGTTGTCTAGGGAACCTGCTCAGGCTTTTTCATTCTTTCCTTACAAACAGGAAAACTTCTCTGGGCCTGTGTGCAGGCAGAGCCCTGAGGAGAGCACTTGGCACATGGTGCTGTGGGCTGGGACAGCCAGGTGCAGAGCTGAAGGGAAGAAGCCCCGCTGTGTCACAATGGCTCCTTGGCTTCATGTGCATCACCTGTGTCACCATGGTCTCCTTGATTCCATGAGGCCCCACTGGGTCACAATGGCTCCTTGGCTTCATGTGCATCACCTGTGTCACCATGGTCTCCTTGATTCCATGAGGCCCCACTGGGTCACAATGGCTCCTTGGCTTCATGTGCATCACCTGTGTCACCATGGTCCCCTTGATTACATGAGGAACACAAAAGCTTTGCATCAACACTCAGCAACAGCTGCTGAACACACCTGGGAGCATCTGCTTGCATCAAACGAGGGCTTCAAGCTGAGAATGGCACCAGCAGCTTCCATCTGCAACAGAGAGCCAGGCAAAGGACAGGGACAGAGAATTCAGTGGAAAGACTGCGAGAATTCTGCTCCCAGAGATCATTCCTGCTCACAGTATCCCTTGTAGAAAGGGGACATCATTGCAGGCAGCCTGGACTGAGCATGTGGGTTTGGTTGTCTAGGGAACCTGCTCAGGCTTTTTCATTCTTTCCTTACAAACAGGAAAACTTCTCTGGGCCTGTGTGCAGGCAGAGTCCTGAGGAGAGCACTTGGCACATGGTGCCTCGGTGTGGGACAGCCAGCTGCAGAGCTGAAGGGAAGAAGCCCCGCTGTGTCACAATGGCTCCTTGGCTTCATGTGCATCACCTGTGTCACCATGGTCTCCTTGATTCCATGAGGCCCCACTGGGTCACAATGGCTCCTTGGCTTCATGTGCATCACCTGTGTCACCATGGTCTCCTTGATTCCATGAGGCCCCACTGGGTCACAATGGCTCCTTGGCTTCATGTGCATCACCTGTGTCACCATGGTCTCCTTGATTCCATGAGGCCCCACTGGGTCACATTGGCTCCCTGGCTTCATGTGCATCACCTGTGTCACCATGGTCTCTTTGATTCCATGAGGCCCCACTGGGTCACAATGGCTCCTTGGCTTCCCTGTGGCCCCACTGTGTCACAATGGCCCCTTGCTTCCATAGGTTTTCTATTGTAACAATGGACTCCTTGATTCTGTGAGCTACCCTGCTTTTTGCAGAGGTGTCTTTGGTTCCAACAAGGCCCTGCTGTGTCTCATCAGGAACACATTTCCATGTGGTTCCATGATTCCCCACGGTGTCACCATGGAGCCTTGTTTCTAGGAGGTTCTGTACTGTCACAATTGTCTCCTTGATGCCATGAGCCCCTGCAGTGTCACAATGGCTCCTTGCTTCCATGAGGAACACAAAAGCTTGGCATCAACACTGAGCAACAGCTGCTGAACACACCTGGGAGCATCTGCTTGCATCAAACGAGGGCTTCAAGCAGAGAATGGCACCAGCAGCTTCCATCTGTAACAGAGAGCCAGGGAAAGGACAGGGACAGAGAATTCCGTGGAAAGACTGTGAGAATTCTGCTCTCAGACATCATTCCTGCTCACAGTATCCCTTGTAGAAAGGGGACATCATTGCAGGCAGCCTGGACTGAGCATGTAGGGTTTGTTGTCTAGGGAACCTGCTCAGGCTTTTCCATTCTTTCCTTACAAACAGGAAAACTCCTCTGGGCCTGTGTGCAGGCAGAGCCCTGAGGAGAGAACTTGGCACATGGTGCCTCAGTGTGGGACAGCCAGCTGCAGAGCTGAAGGGAAGAAGCCCCGCTGTGTCACAATGGCTCCTTGGCTTCATGTGCAACACCTGTGTCACCATGGTCTCCTTGATTCCATGAGGCCCCACTGGGTCACAATGGCTCCTTGGCTTCATGTGCATCACCTGTGTCACCATGGTCTCCTTGATTCCATGAGGCCCCACTGGGTCACAATGGCTCCTTGGCTTCCATGTGGCCCCACTGTGTCACAATGGCCCCTTGCTTCCATAGGTTTTCGATTGTAACAATGGACTCCTTGGTTCTGTGAGCTACCCTGCTTTTTGCAGAGGTGTCTTTGGTTCCAACAAGGCCCTGCTGTGTCTCATGAGGAACACATTTCCATGTGGTTCCATGATTCCCCACGGTGTCACCATGGAGCCTTGTTTCTAGGAGGGTCTGTACTGTCACAATTGTCTCCTTGATGCCATGAGCCCCTGCAGTGTCACAATGGCTCCTTGCTTCCATGAGGAACACAAAAGCTTTGCATCAACACTGAGCAACAGCTGCTGAACACACCTGGGAGCATCTGCTTGCATCAAACGAGGGCTTCAAGCTAAGAATGGCAGCAGCAGCTTCCATCTGTAACAGAGAGCCAGGGAAAGGACAGGGACAGAGAATTCCGTGGAAAGACTGCGGGAATTCTGCTCCCAGAGATCATTCCTGCTCACAGTGTCCCTTGTAGAAAGGGGACATCATTGCAGGCAGCCTGGACTCAGCATGTGGCATTTGTTGTTTAGGAAAGCTGCTCAGGCTTTTCCATTCTTTCCTTACAAACAGGAAAACTTCTCTGGGCCTGTGTGCAGGCAGAGCCCTGAGGAGAGCACTTGGCACATGGTGCCTCGGTGTGGGACATCCAGCTGCAGAGCTAAAGGGAAGAAGCCCCGCTGTGTCACAATGGCTCCTTGGCTTCATGTGCATCACCTGTGTCACCATGGTCTCCTTGATTCCATGAGGCCCCACTGGGTCACAATGGCTCCTTGGCTTCATGTGCATCACCTGTGTCACCATGGACTCCTTGATTCCATGAGGCCCCACTGGGTCACAATGGCTCCTTGGCTTCATGTGCATCACCTGTGTCACCATGGTCTCCTTGATTCCATGAGGCCCCACTGTGTCACAATGGCTCCTTGGCTTCATGTGCATCACCTGTGTCACCATGGTCTCCTTGATTCCATGAGGCCCCACTGGGTCACAATGGCTCCGTGGCTTCCATGTGGCCCCACTGTGTCACAATGGCCCCTTGCTTCCATAGGTTTTCTATTGTAACAATGGACTCCTTGGTTCTGTGAGCTACCCTGCTTTTTGCAGAGGTGTCTTTGGTTCCAACAAGGCCCTGCTGTGTCTCATCAGGAACACATTTCCATGTGTTTCCATGATTCCCCACGGTGTCACCATGGAGCCTTGTTTCTAGGAGGTTCTGTACTGTCACAATTGTCTCCTTGATGCCATGAGCCCCTGCAGTGTCACAATGGCTCCTTGCTTCCATGAGGAACACAAAAGCTTTGCATCAACACTGAGCAACAGCTGCTGAACACACCTGGGAGCATCTGCTTGCATCAAAAGAGGGCTTCAAGCAGAGAATGGCAGCAGCAGCTTTCATCTGCAACAGAGAGCCAGGCAAAGGACAGGGACAGAGAATTCCGTGGAAAGACTGCGAGAATTATGCTGCCAGACATCATTCCTGCTCACAGCATCCCTTGTAGAAAGGGGACATCATTGCAGGCAGCCTGGACTCAGCATGTAGGGTTTGTTGTTTAGGAAAGCTGCTCAGGCTTTTCCATTCTTTCCTTACAAACAGGAAAACTTCTCTGGGCCTGTGTGCAGGCAGAGCCCTGAGGAGAGCACTTGGCACATGGTGCCTCGGTGTGGGACAGCCAGCTGCAGAGCTGAAGGGAAGAAGCCCCGCTGTGTCACAATGGCTCCTTGGTTTCATGTGCATCACCTGTGTCACCATGGTCTCCTTGATTCCATGAGGCCCCACTGGGTCACAATGGCTCCTTGGCTTCATGTGCATCACCTGTGTCACCATGGTCTCCTTGATTCCATGAGGCCCCACTGGGTCACAATGGCTCCTTGGCTTCATGTGCATCACCTGTGTCACAATGGTCTCCTTGATTCCATGAGGCCCCACTGGGTCACAATGGCTCGTGGACTTCCATGTGGCCCCACTGTGTCACCATGGTCTCCTTGATTCCATGAGGCCCCACTGTGCCACAATGGCTCCTTGGCTTCCATGTGGCCCCACTGTGTCACAATGTCCCCATGCTTCCATAGGTTGTCTATTGTAACAATGGACTCCTTGGTTCTGTGAGCTACCCTGCTTTTTGCAGAGGTGTCTTTGGTTCCAACAAGGCCCTGCTGTGTCTCATCAGGAACACATTTCCATGTGGTTCCATGATTCCCCACGGTGTCACCATGGAGCCTTGTTTCTAGGAGGTTCTGTAGTGTCACAATTGTCTCCTTGATCCCATGAGCCCCTGCAGTGTCACAATGGCTCCTTGCTTCCATGAGGAACACAAAAGCTTTGCATCAACACTGAGCAACAGCTGCTGAACACACCTGGGAGCATCTGCTTGCATCAAAAGAGGGCTTCAAGCAGAGAATGGCAGCAGCAGCTTTCATCTGCAACAGAGAGCCAGGCAAAGGACAGGGACAGAGAATTCCGTGGAAAGACTGCGAGAATTATGCTGCCAGACATCATTCCTGCTCACAGCATCCCTTGTAGAAAGGGGACATCATTGCAGGCAGCCTGGACGGAGCATGTAGGATTTCTTGTTTAGGAAAGCTGCTCAGGCTTTTCCATTCTTTCCTTACAAACAGGAAAACTTCTCTGGGCCTGTGTGCAGGCAGAGGCCTGAGGAGAGCACTTGGCACATGGTGCCTCGGTGTGGGACAGCCAGCTGCAGAGCTGAAGGGAAGAAGCCCCACTGTGTCACAATGGCTCCTTGGCTTCATGTGCATCACCTGTGTCACCATGGTCTCCTTGATTCCATGAGGCCCCACTGGGTCACAATGGCTCCTTGGCTTCATGTGCAACACCTGTGTCACCATGGTTTCCTTGATTCCATGAGGCCCCACTGGGTCACAATGGCTCCTTGGCTTCATGTGCATCACCTGTGTCACCATGGTCTCCTTGATTCCATGAGGCCCCACTGGGTCACAATGGCTCCTTGGCTTCATGTGCATCACCTGTGTCACCATGGTCTCCTTGATTCCATGAGGCCCCACTGGGTCACAATGGCTCCTTGGCTTCATGTGCATCACCTGTGTCACCATGGTCTCCTTGATTCCATGAGGCCCCACTGGGTCACAATGGCTCCTTGGCTTCCCTGTGGCCCCACTATGTCACAATTGCTCCTTGCTTCCATAGGTTTTCTATTGTAACAATGGACTCCTTGGTTCTGTGAGCTACCCTGCTTTTTGCAGAGGTGTCTTTGGTTCCAACAAGGCCCTGCTGTGTCTCATCAGGAACACATTTCCATGTGGTTCCATGATTCCCCACGGTGTCACCATGGAGCCTTGTTTCTAGGAGGTTCTGTACTGTCACAATTGTCTCCTTGATGCCATGAGCCCCTGCAGTGTCACAATGGCTCCTTGCTTCCATGAGGAACACAAAAGCTTGGCATCAACACTGAGCAACAGCTGCTGAACACACCTGGGAGCATCTGCTTGCATCAAAAGAGGGCTTCAAGCTGAGAATGGCACCAGCAGCTTCCATCTGCAACAGAGAGCCAGGCAAAGGACAGGGACAGAGAATTCCGTGGAAAGACTGCGAGAATTCTGCTCTCAGAGATCATTCCTGCTCACAGTGTCCCTTGTAGAAAGGGGACATCATTGCAGGCAACCTGGACTCAGCATGTAGGGTTTGTTGTTTAGGAAACCTGCTCAGGCTTTTCCATTCTTTCCTTACAAACAGGAAAACTACACTGGGCCTGTGTGCAGGCAGAGCCCTGAGGAGAGCACTTGGCATATGGTGCCTCGGTGTGGGACAGCCAGCTGCAGAGCTGAAGGGAAGAAGCCCCGCTGTGTCACAATGGCTCCTTGGCTTCATGTGCATCACCTGTGTCACCATGGTCTCCTTGATTCCATGAGGCCCCACTGGGTCACAATGGCTCCTTGGCTTCATGTGCATCACCTGTGTCACCATGGTCTCCTTGATTCCATGAGGCCCCACTGGGTCACAATGGCTCCGTGGCTTCATGTGCATCACCTGTGTCACCATGGTCTCCTTGATTCCATGAGGCCCCACTGGGTCACAATGGCTCCGTGGCTTCATGTGCATCACCTGTGTCACCATGGTCTCCTTGATTCCATGAGGCCCCACTGGGTCACAATGGCTCCTTGGCTTCATGTGCATCACCTGTGTCACAATGGTCTCCTTGATTCCATGAGGCCCTACTGTGCCACAATGGCTCCTTGGCTTCATGTGCATCACCTGTGTCACCATGGTCTCCTTGATTCCATGAGGCCCCACTGGGTCACAATGGCTCCCTGGCTTCATGTGCATCACCTGTGTCACCATGGTCTCCTTGATTCCATGAGGCCCCACTGGGTCACAATGGCCCCTTGCTTCCATAGGTTTTCTATTGTAACAATGGACTCCTTGGTTCTGTGAGCTACCCTGCTTTTTGCACTGGTGTCTTTGGTTCCAACAAGGCCCTGCTGTGTCTCATCAGGAACACATTTCCATGTGGTTCCATGATTCCCCACGGTGTCACCATGGAGCCTTGTTTCTAGGAGGTTCTGTACTGTCACAATTGTCTCCTTGATGCCATGAGCCCCTGCAGTGTCACAATGGCTCCTTGCTTCCATGAGGAACACAAAAGCTTTGCATCAACACTGAGCAACAGCTGCTGAACACACCTGGGAGCATCTGCTTGCATCAAACGAGGGCTTCAAGCTGAGAATGGCAGCAGCAGCTTCCATCTGCAACAGAGAGCCAGGGAAAGGACAGGGACAGAGAATTCAGTGGAAAGACTGCGAGAATTCTGCTCCCAGAGATCATTCCTGCTCACAGTATCCCTTGTAGAAAGGGGACATCATTGCAGGCAGCCTGGACTGAGCATGTGGGGTTGGTTGTCTGGGGAACCTGCTCAGGCTTTTTCATTCTTTCCTTACAAACAGGAAAACTTCTCTGGGCCTGTGTGCAGGCAGAGCCCTGAGGAGAGCACGTGGCACATGGTGCCTCGGTGTGGGACAGCCAGCTGCAGAGCTGAAGGGAAGAAGCCCCGCTGTGTCACAATGGCTCCTTGGCTTCATGTGCATCACCTGTGTCACCATGGTCTCCTTGATTCCATGAGGCCCCACTGGGTCACAATGGCTCCTTGGCTTCATGTGCATCACCTGTGTCACCATGGTCTCTTTGATTCCATGAGGCCCCACTGGGTCACAATGGCTCCTTGGCTTCCCTGTGGCCCCACTGTGTCACAATGGCCCCTTGCTTCCATAGGTTTTCTATTGTAACAATGGACTCCTTGATTCTGTGAGCTACCCTGCTTTTTGCAGAGGTGTCTTTGGTTCCAACAAGGCCCTGCTGTGTCTCATCAGGAACACATTTCCATGTGGTTCCATGATTCCCCACGATGTCACCATGGAGCCTTGTTTCTAGGAGGTTCTGTACTGTCACAATTGTCTCCTTGATGCCATGAGCCCCTGCAGTGTCACAATGGCTCCTTGCTTCCATGAGGAACACAAAAGCTTGGCATCAACACTGAGCAACAGCTGCTGAACACACCTGGGAGCATCTGCTTGCATCAAACGAGGGCTTCAAGCAGAGAATGGCACCAGCAGCTTCCATCTGTAACAGAGAGCCAGGGAAAGGACAGGGACAGAGAATTCCGTGGAAAGACTGTGAGAATTCTGCTCCCAGACATCATTCCTGCTCACAGTATCCCTTGTAGAAAGGGGACATCATTGCAGGCAGCCTGGACTGAGCATGTAGGGTTTGTTGTCTAGGGAACCTGCTCAGGCTTTTCCATTCTTTCCTTACAAACAGGAAAACTCCTCTGGGCCTGTGTGCAGGCAGAGCCCTGAGGAGAGAACTTGGCACATGGTGCCTCAGTGTGGGACAGCCAGCTGCAGAGCTGAAGGGAAGAAGCCCCGCTGTGTCACAATGGCTCCTTGGCTTCATGTGCAACACCTGTGTCACCATGGTCTCCTTGATTCCATGAGGCCCCACTGGGTCACAATGGCTCCTTGGCTTCATGTGCATCACCTGTGTCACCATGGTCTCCTTGATTCCATGAGGCCCCACTGGGTCACAATGGCTCCTTGGCTTCCATGTGGCCCCACTGTGTCACAATGGCCCCTTGCTTCCATAGGTTTTCGATTGTAACAATGGACTCCTTGGTTCTGTGAGCTACCCTGCTTTTTGCAGAGGTGTCTTTGGTTCCAACAAGGCCCTGCTGTGTCTCATGAGGAACACATTTCCATGTGGTTCCATGATTCCCCACGGTGTCACCATGGAGCCTTGTTTCTAGGAGGGTCTGTACTGTCACAATTGTCTCCTTGATGCCATGAGCCCCTGCAGTGTCACAATGGCTCCTTGCTTCCATGAGGAACACAAAAGCTTTGCATCAACACTGAGCAACAGCTGCTGAACACACCTGGGAGCATCTGCTTGCATCAAAAGAGGGCTTCAAGCTAAGAATGGCAGCAGCAGCTTCCATCTGTAACAGAGAGCCAGGGAAAGGACAGGGACAGAGAATTCCGTGGAAAGACTGCGGGAATTCTGCTCCCAGAGATCATTCCTGCTCACAGTGTCCCTTGTAGAAAGGGGACATCATTGCAGGCAGCCTGGACTCAGCATGTAGGGTTTGTTGTTTAGGAAAGCTGCTCAGGCTTTTCCATTCTTTCGTTACAAACAGGAAAACTTCTCTGGGCCTGTGTGCAGGCAGAGCCCTGAGGAGAGCACTTGGCACATGGTGCCTCGGTGTGGGACATCCAGCTGCAGAGCTAAAGGGAAGAAGCCCCGCTGTGTCACAATGGCTCCTTGGCTTCATGTGCATCACCTGTGTCACCATGGTCTCCTTGATTCCATGAGGCCCCACTGGGTCACAATGGCTCCTTGGCTTCATGTGCATCACCTGTGTCACCATGGTCTCCTTGATTCCATGAGGCCCCACTGGGTCACAATGGCTCCTTGGCTTCATGTGCATCACCTGTGTCACCATGGTCTCCTTGATTCCATGAGGCCCCACTGGGTCACAATGGCTCCGTGGCTTCCATGTGGCCCCACTGTGTCACAATGGCCCCTTGCTTCCATAGGTTTTCTATTGTAACAATGGACTCCTTGGTTCTGTGAGCTACCCTGCTTTTTGCACAGGTGTCTTTGGTTCCAACAAGGCCCTGCTGTGTCTCATCAGGAACACATTTCCATGTGTTTCCATGATTCCCCACGGTGTCACCATGGAGCCTTGTTTCTAGGAGGTTCTGTACTGTCACAATTGTTTCGTTGACCCCATGACCCCCTGCAGTGTCACAATGGCTCCTTGCTTCCATGAGGAACACAAAAGCTTTGCATCAACACTGAGCAACAGCTGCTGAACACACCTGGGAGCATCTGCTTGCATCAAAAGAGGGCTTCAAGCAGAGAATGGCAGCAGCAGCTTTCATCTGCAACAGAGAGCCAGGCAAAGGACAGGGACAGAGAATTCCGTGGAAAGACTGCGAGAATTATGCTGCCAGACATCATTCCTGCTCACAGCATCCCTTGTAGAAAGGGGACATCATTGCAGGCAGCCTGGACTCAGCATGTAGGGTTTGTTGTTTAGGAAAGCTGCTCAGGCTTTTCCATTCTTTCCTTACAAACAGGAAAACTTCTCTGGGCCTGTGTGCAGGCAGAGCCCTAAGGAGAGCAGTTGGCACATGGTGCCTCGGTGTGGGACAGCCAGCTGCAGAGCTGAAGGGAAGAAGCCCCGCTGTGTCACAATGGCTCCTTGGTTTCATGTGCATCACCTGTGTCACCATGGTCTCCTTGATTCCATGAGGCCCCACTGGGTCACAATGGCTCCTTGGCTTCATGTGCATCACCTGTGTCACCATGGTCTCCTTGATTCCATGAGGCCCCACTGGGTCACAATGGCTCCTTGGCTTCATGTGCATCACCTGTGTCACCATGGTCTCCTTGATTCCATGAGGCCCCACTGGGTCACAATGGCTCCTTGGCTTCATGTGCATCACCTGTGTCACAATGGTCTCCTTGATTCCATGAGGCCCCACTGGGTCACAATGGCTCGTGGACTTCCATGTGGCCCCACTGTGTCACCATGGTCTCCTTGATTCCATGAGGCCCCACTGTGCCACAATGGCTCCTTGGCTTCCATGTGGCCCCACTGTGTCACAATGTCCCCATGCTTCCATAGGTTGTCTATTGTAACAATGGACTCCTTGGTTCTGTGAGCTACCCTGCTTTTTGCAGAGGTGTCTTTGGTTCCAACAAGGCCCTGCTGTGTCTCATCAGGAACACATTTCCATGTGGTTCCATGATTCCCCACGGTGTCACCATGGAGCCTTGTTTCTAGGAGGTTCTGTAGTGTCACAATTGTCTCCTTGATGCCATGAGCCCCTGCAGTGTCACAATGGCTCCTTGCTTCCATGAGGAACACAAAAGCTTTGCATCAACACTGAGCAACAGCTGCTGAACACACCTGGGAGCATCTGCTTGCATCAAAAGAGGGCTTCAAGCAGAGAATGGCAGCAGCAGCTTTCATCTGCAACAGAGAGCCAGGCAAAGGACAGGGACAGAGAATTCCGTGGAAAGACTGCGAGAATTATGCTGCCAGACATCATTCCTGCTCACAGCATCCCTTGTAGAAAGGGGACATCATTGCAGGCAGCCTGGACGGAGCATGTAGGATTTCTTGTTTAGGAAAGCTGCTCAGGCTTTTCCATTCTTTCCTTACAAACAGGAAAACTTCTCTGGGCCTGTGTGCAGGCAGAGGCCTGAGGAGAGCACTTGGCACATGGTGCCTCGGTGTGGGACAGCCAGCTGCAGAGCTGAAGGGAAGAAGCCCCACTGTGTCACAATGGCTCCTTGGCTTCATGTGCATCACCTGTGTCACCATGGTCTCCTTGATTCCATGAGGCCCCACTGGGTCACAATGGCTCCTTGGCTTCATGTGCAACACCTGTGTCACCATGGTTTCCTTGATTCCATGAGGCCCCACTGGGTCACAATGGCTCCTTGGCTTCATGTGCATCACCTGTGTCACCATGGTCTCCTTGATTCCATGAGGCCCCACTGGGTCACAATGGCTCCTTGGCTTCATGTGCATCACCTGTGTCACCATGGTCTCCTTGATTCCATGAGGCCCCACTGGGTCACAATGGCTCCTTGGCTTCATGTGCATCACCTGTGTCACCATGGTCTCCTTGATTCCATGAGGCCCCACTGGGTCACAATGGCTCCTTGGCTTCATGTGCATCACCTGTGTCACCATGGTCTCCTTGATTCCATGAGGCCCCACTGGGTCACAATGGCTCCTTGGCTTCCCTGTGGCCCCACTATGTCACAATTGCTCCTTGCTTCCATAGGTTTTCTATTGTAACAATGGACTCCTTGGTTCTGTGAGCTACCCTGCTTTTTGCAGAGGTGTCTTTGGTTCCAACAAGGCCCTGCTGTGTCTCATCAGGAACACATTTCCATGTGGTTCCATGATTCCCCACGGTGTCACCATGGAGCCTTGTTTCTAGGAGGTTCTGTACTGTCACAATTGTCTCCTTGATGCCATGAGCCCCTGCAGTGTCACAATGGCTCCTTGCTTCCATGAGGAACACAAAAGCTTGGCATCAACACTGAGCAACAGCTGCTGAACACACCTGGGAGCATCTGCTTGCATCAAAAGAGGGCTTCAAGCTGAGAATGGCAGCAGCAGCTTCCATCTGCAACAGAGAGCCAGGCAAAGGACAGGGACAGAGAATTCCGTGGAAAGACTGCGAGAATTCTGCTCTCAGAGATCATTCCTGCTCACAGTGTCCCTTGTAGAAAGGGGACATCATTGCAGGCAACCTGGACTCAGCATGTAGGGTTTGTTGTTTAGGAAACCTGCTCAGGCTTTTCCATTCTTTCCTTACAAACAGGAAAACTACACTGGGCCTGTGTGCAGGCAGAGCCCTGAGGAGAGCACTTGGCATATGGTGCCTCGGTGTGGGACAGCCAGCTGCAGAGCTGAAGGGAAGAAGCCCCGCTGTGTCACAATGGCTCCTTGGCTTCATGTGCATCACCTGTGTCACCATGGTCTCCTTGATTCCATGAGGCCCCACTGGGTCACAATGGCTCCTTGGCTTCATGTGCATCACCTGTGTCACCATGGTCTCCTTGATTCCATGAGGCCCCACTGGGTCACAATGGCTCCGTGGCTTCATGTGCATCACCTGTGTCACCATGGTCTCCTTGATTCCATGAGGCCCCACTGGGTCACAATGGCTCCTTGGCTTCATGTGCATCACCTGTGTCACAATGGTCTCCTTGATTCCATGAGGCCCTACTGTGCCACAATGGCTCCTTGGCTTCATGTGCATCACCTGTGTCACCATGGTCTCCTTGATTCCATGAGGCCCCACTGGGTCACAATGGCTCCCTGGCTTCATGTGCATCACCTGTGTCACCATGGTCTCCTTGATTCCATGAGGCCCCACTGGGTCACAATGGCCCCTTGCTTCCATAGGTTTTCTATTGTAACAATGGACTCCTTGGTTCTGTGAGCTACCCTGCTTTTTGCACTGGTGTCTTTGGTTCCAACAAGGCCCTGCTGTGTCTCATCAGGAACACATTTCCATGTGGTTCCATGATTCCCCACGGTGTCACCATGGAGCCTTGTTTCTAGGAGGTTCTGTACTGTCACAATTGTCTCCTTGATGCCATGAGCCCCTGCAGTGTCACAATGGCTCCTTGCTTCCATGAGGAACACAAAAGCTTGGCATCAACACTGAGCAACAGCTGCTGAACACACCTGGGAGCATCTGCTTGCATCAAACGAGGGCTTCAAGCTGAGAATGGCAGCAGCAGCTTCCATCTGCAACAGAGAGCCAGGGAAAGGACAGGGACAGAGAATTCAGTGGAAAGACTGCGAGAATTCTGCTCCCAGAGATCATTCCTGCTCACAGTATCCCTTGTAGAAAGGGGACATCATTGCAGGCAGCCTGGACTGAGCATGTGGGGTTGGTTGTCTGGGGAACCTGCTCAGGCTTTTTCATTCTTTCCTTACAAACAGGAAAACTTCTCTGGGCCTGTGTGCAGGCAGAGCCCTGAGGAGAGCACGTGGCACATGGTGCCTCGGTGTGGGACAGCCAGCTGCAGAGCTGAAGGGAAGAAGCCCCGCTGTGTCACAATGGCTCCTTGGCTTCATGTGCATCACCTGTGTCACCATGGTCTCCTTGATTCCATGAGGCCCCACTGGGTCACAATGGCTCCTTGGCTTCATGTGCATCACCTGTGTCACCATGGTCTCTTTGATTCCATGAGGCCCCACTGGGTCACAATGGCTCCTTGGCTTCCCTGTGGCCCCACTGTGTCACAATGGCCCCTTGCTTCCATAGGTTTTCTATTGTAACAATGGACTCCTTGATTCTGTGAGCTACCCTGCTTTTTGCAGAGGTGTCTTTGGTTCCAACAAGGCCCTGCTGTGTCTCATCAGGAACACATTTCCATGTGGTTCCATGATTCCCCACGATGTCACCATGGAGCCTTGTTTCTAGGAGGTTCTGTACTGTCACAATTGTCTCCTTGATGCCATGAGCCCCTGCAGTGTCACAATGGCTCCTTGCTTCCATGAGGAACACAAAAGCTTGGCATCAACACTGAGCAACAGCTGCTGAACACACCTGGGAGCATCTGCTTGCATCAAACGAGGGCTTCAAGCAGAGAATGGCACCAGCAGCTTCCATCTGTAACAGAGAGCCAGGGAAAGGACAGGGACAGAGAATTCCGTGGAAAGACTGTGAGAATTCTGCTCTCAGACATCATTCCTGCTCACAGTATCCCTTGTAGAAAGGGGACATCATTGCAGGCAGCCTGGACTGAGCATGTAGGGTTTGTTGTCTAGGGAACCTGCTCAGGCTTTTCCATTCTTTCCTTACAAACAGGAAAACTCCTCTGGGCCTGTGTGCAGGCAGAGCCCTGAGGAGAGAACTTGGCACATGGTGCCTCAGTGTGGGACAGCCAGCTGCAGAGCTGAAGGGAAGAAGCCCCGCTGTGTCACAATGGCTCCTTGGCTTCATGTGCAACACCTGTGTCACCATGGTCTCCTTGATTCCATGAGGCCCCACTGGGTCACAATGGCTCCTTGGCTTCATGTGCATCACCTGTGTTACCATGGTCTCCTTGATTCCATGAGGCCCCACTGGGTCACAATGGCTCCGTGGCTTCCATGTGGCCCCACTGTGTCACAATGGCCCCTTGCTTCCATAGGTTTTCGATTGTAACAATGGACTCCTTGGTTCTGTGAGCTACCCTGCTTTTTGCAGAGGTGTCTTTGGTTCCAACAAGGCCCTGCTGTGTCTCATGAGGAACACATTTCCATGTGGTTCCATGATTCCCCACGGTGTCACCATGGAGCCTTGTTTCTAGGAGGGTCTGTACTGTCACAATTGTCTCCTTGATGCCATGAGCCCCTGCAGTGTCACAATGGCTCCTTGCTTCCATGAGGAACACAAAAGCTTTGCATCAACACTGAGCAACAGCTGCTGAACACACCTGGGAGCATCTGCTTGCATCAAACGAGGGCTTCAAGCTAAGAATGGCAGCAGCAGCTTCCATCTGTAACAGAGAGCCAGGGAAAGGACAGGGACAGAGAATTCCGTGGAAAGACTGCGGGAATTCTGCTCCCAGAGATCATTCCTGCTCACAGTGTCCCTTGTAGAAAGGGGACATCATTGCAGGCAGCCTGGACTCAGCATGTGGCATTTGTTGTTTAGGAAAGCTGCTCAGGCTTTTCCATTCTTTCGTTACAAACAGGAAAACTTCTCTGGGCCTGTGTGCAGGCAGAGCCCTGAGGAGAGCACTTGGCACATGGTGCCTCGGTGTGGGACATCCAGCTGCAGAGCTAAAGGGAAGAAGCCCCGCTGTGTCACAATGGCTCCTTGGCTTCATGTGCATCACCTGTGTCACCATGGTCTCCTTGATTCCATGAGGCCCCACTGGGTCACAATGGCTCCTTGGCTTCATGTGCATCACCTGTGTCACCATGGTCTCCTTGATTCCATGAGGCCCCACTGGGTCACAATGGCTCCTTGGCTTCATGTGCATCACCTGTGTCACCATGGTCTCCTTGATTCCATGAGGCCCCACTGGGTCACAATGGCTCCGTGGCTTCCATGTGGCCCCACTGTGTCACAATGGCCCCTTGCTTCCATAGGTTTTCTATTGTAACAATGGACTCCTTGGTTCTGTGAGCTACCCTGCTTTTTGCAGAGGTGTCTTTGGTTCCAACAAGGCCCTGCTGTGTCTCATGAGGAACACATTTCCATGTGTTTCCATGATTCCCCACGGTGTCACCATGGAGCCTTGTTTCTAGGAGGTTCTGTACTGTCACAATTGTTTCGTTGACCCCATGACCCCCTGCAGTGTCACAATGGCTCCTTGCTTCCATGAGGAACACAAAAGCTTTGCATCAACACTGAGCAACAGCTGCTGAACACACCTGGGAGCATCTGCTTGCATCAAAAGAGGGCTTCAAGCAGAGAATGGCAGCAGCAGCTTTCATCTGCAACAGAGAGCCAGGCAAAGGACAGGGACAGAGAATTCCGTGGAAAGACTGCGAGAATTATGCTGCCAGACATCATTCCTGCTCACAGCATCCCTTGTAGAAAGGGGACATCATTGCAGGCAGCCTGGACTCAGCATGTAGGGTTTCTTGTTTAGGAAAGCTGCTCAGGCTTTTCCATTCTTTCCTTACAAACAGGAAAACTTCTCTGGGCCTGTGTGCAGGCAGAGCCCTAAGGAGAGCAGTTGGCACATGGTGCCTCGGTGTGGGACAGCCAGCTGCAGAGCTGAAGGGAAGAAGCCCCGCTGTGTCACAATGGCTCCTTGGTTTCATGTGCATCACCTGTGTCACCATGGTCTCCTTGATTCCATGAGGCCCCACTGGGTCACAATGGCTCCTTGGCTTCATGTGCATCACCTGTGTCACCATGGTCTCCTTGATTCCATGAGGCCCCACTGGGTCACAATGGCTCCTTGGCTTCATGTGCATCACCTGTGTCACCATGGTCTCCTTGATTCCATGAGGCCCCACTGGGTCACAATGGCTCCTTGGCTTCATGTGCATCACCTGTGTCACAATGGTCTCCTTGATTCCATGAGGCCCCACTGGGTCACAATGGCTCGTGGACTTCCATGTGGCCCCACTGTGTCACCATGGTCTCCTTGATTCCATGAGGCCCCACTGTGCCACAATGGCTCCTTGGCTTCCATGTGGCCCCACTGTGTCACAATGTCCCCATGCTTCCATAGGTTGTCTATTGTAACAATGGACTCCTTGGTTCTGTGAGCTACCCTGCTTTTTGCAGAGGTGTCTTTGGTTCCAACAAGGCCCTGCTGTGTCTCATCAGGAACACATTTCCATGTGGTTCCATGATTCCCCACGGTGTCACCATGGAGCCTTGTTTCTAGGAGGTTCTGTAGTGTCACAATTGTCTCCTTGATCCCATGAGCCCCTGCAGTGTCACAATGGCTCCTTGCTTCCATGAGGAACACAAAAGCTTTGCATCAACACTGAGCAACAGCTGCTGAACACACCTGGGAGCATCTGCTTGCATCAAAAGAGGGCTTCAAGCAGAGAATGGCAGCAGCAGCTTTCATCTGCAACAGAGAGCCAGGCAAAGGACAGGGACAGAGAATTCCGTGGAAAGACTGCGAGAATTATGCTGCCAGACATCATTCCTGCTCACAGCATCCCTTGTAGAAAGGGGACATCATTGCAGGCAGCCTGGACGGAGCATGTAGGATTTCTTGTTTAGGAAAGCTGCTCAGGCTTTTCCATTCTTTCCTTACAAACAGGAAAACTTCTCTGGGCCTGTGTGCAGGCAGAGGCCTGAGGAGAGCACTTGGCACATGGTGCCTCGGTGTGGGACAGCCAGCTGCAGAGCTGAAGGGAAGAAGCCCCACTGTGTCACAATGGCTCCTTGGCTTCATGTGCATCACCTGTGTCACCATGGTCTCCTTGATTCCATGAGGCCCCACTGGGTCACAATGGCTCCTTGGCTTCATGTGCAACACCTGTGTCACCATGGTTTCCTTGATTCCATGAGGCCCCACTGTGTCACAATGGCTCCTTGGCTTCATGTGCATCACCTGTGTCACCATGGTCTCCTTGATTCCATGAGGCCCCACTGGGTCACAATGGCTCCTTGGCTTCATGTGCATCACCTGTGTCACCATGGTCTCCTTGATTCCATGAGGCCCCACTGGGTCACAATGGCTCCTTGGCTTCATGTGCATCACCTGTGTCACCATGGTCTCCTTGATTCCATGAGGCCCCACTGGGTCACAATGGCTCCTTGGCTTCATGTGCATCACCTGTGTCACCATGGTCTCCTTGATTCCATGAGGCCCCACTGGGTCACAATGGCTCCTTGGCTTCCCTGTGGCCCCACTATGTCACAATTGCTCATTGCTTCCATAGGTTTTCTATTGTAACAATGGACTCCTTGGTTCTGTGAGCTACCCTGCTTTTTGCAGAGGTGTCTTTGGTTCCAACAAGGCCCTGCTGTGTCTCATCAGGAACACATTTCCATGTGGTTCCATGATTCCCCACGGTGTCACCATGGAGCCTTGTTTCTAGGAGGTTCTGTACTGTCACAATTGTCTCCTTGATGCCATGAGCCCCTGCAGTGTCACAATGGCTCCTTGCTTCCATGAGGAACACAAAAGCTTGGCATCAACACTGAGCAACAGCTGCTGAACACACCTGGGAGCATCTGCTTGCATCAAACGAGGGCTTCAAGCAGAGAATGGCACCAGCAGCTTCCATCTGTAACAGAGAGCCAGGGAAAGGACAGGGACAGAGAATTCCGTGGAAAGACTGTGAGAATTCTGCTCTCAGACATCATTCCTGCTCACAGTATCCCTTGTAGAAAGGGGACATCATTGCAGGCAGCCTGGACTGAGCATGTAGGGTTTGTTGTCTAGGGAACCTGCTCAGGCTTTTCCATTCTTTCCTTACAAACAGGAAAACTCCTCTGGGCCTGTGTGCAGGCAGAGCCCTGAGGAGAGAACTTGGCACATGGTGCCTCAGTGTGGGACAGCCAGCTGCAGAGCTGAAGGGAAGAAGCCCCGCTGTGTCACAATGGCTCCTTGGCTTCATGTGCAACACCTGTGTCACCATGGTCTCCTTGATTCCATGAGGCCCCACTGGGTCACAATGGCTCCGTGGCTTCCATGTGGCCCCACTGTGTCACAATGGCCCCTTGCTTCCATAGGTTTTCGATTGTAACAATGGACTCCTTGGTTCTGTGAGCTACCCTGCTTTTTGCAGAGGTGTCTTTGGTTCCAACAAGGCCCTGCTGTGTCTCATGAGGAACACATTTCCATGTGGTTCCATGATTCCCCACGGTGTCACCATGGAGCCTTGTTTCTAGGAGGGTCTGTACTGTCACAATTGTCTCCTTGATGCCATGAGCCCCTGCAGTGTCACAATGGCTCCTTGCTTCCATGAGGAACACAAAAGCTTTGCATCAACACTGAGCAACAGCTGCTGAACACACCTGGGAGCATCTGCTTGCATCAAACGAGGGCTTCAAGCTAAGAATGGCAGCAGCAGCTTCCATCTGTAACAGAGAGCCAGGGAAAGGACAGGGACAGAGAATTCCGTGGAAAGACTGCGGGAATTCTGCTCCCAGAGATCATTCCTGCTCACAGTGTCCCTTGTAGAAAGGGGACATCATTGCAGGCAGCCTGGACTCAGCATGTGGCATTTGTTGTTTAGGAAAGCTGCTCAGGCTTTTCCATTCTTTCCTTACAAACAGGAAAACTTCTCTGGGCCTGTGTGCAGGCAGAGCCCTGAGGAGAGCACTTGGCACATGGTGCCTCGGTGTGGGACATCCAGCTGCAGAGCTAAAGGGAAGAAGCCCCGCTGTGTCACAATGGCTCCTTGGCTTCATGTGCATCACCTGTGTCACCATGGTCTCCTTGATTCCATGAGGCCCCACTGGGTCACAATGGCTCCTTGGCTTCATGTGCATCACCTGTGTCACCATGGTCTCCTTGATTCCATGAGGCCCCACTGGGTCACAATGGCTCCGTGGCTTCCATGTGGCCCCACTGTGTCACAATGGCCCCTTGCTTCCATAGGTTTTCTATTGTAACAATGGACTCCTTGGTTCTGTGAGCTACCCTGCTTTTTGCAGAGGTGTCTTTGGTTCCAACAAGGCCCTGCTGTGTCTCATGAGGAACACATTTCCATGTGTTTCCATGATTCCCCACGGTGTCACCATGGAGCCTTGTTTCTAGGAGGTTCTGTACTGTCACAATTGTTTCGTTGACCCCATGACCCCCTGCAGTGTCACAATGGCTCCTTGCTTCCATGAGGAACACAAAAGCTTTGCATCAACACTGAGCAACAGCTGCTGAACACACCTGGGAGCATCTGCTTGCATCAAAAGAGGGCTTCAAGCAGAGAATGGCAGCAGCAGCTTTCATCTGCAACAGAGAGCCAGGCAAAGGACAGGGACAGAGAATTCCGTGGAAAGACTGCGAGAATTATGCTGCCAGACATCATTCCTGCTCACAGCATCCCTTGTAGAAAGGGGACATCATTGCAGGCAGCCTGGACTCAGCATGTAGGGTTTGTTGTTTAGGAAAGCTGCTCAGGCTTTTCCATTCTTTCCTTACAAACAGGAAAACTTCTCTGGGCCTGTGTGCAGGCAGAGCCCTAAGGAGAGCAGTTGGCACATGGTGCCTCGGTGTGGGACAGCCAGCTGCAGAGCTGAAGGGAAGAAGCCCCGCTGTGTCACAATGGCTCCTTGGTTTCATGTGCATCACCTGTGTCACCATGGTCTCCTTGATTCCATGAGGCCCCACTGGGTCACAATGGCTCCTTGGCTTCATGTGCATCACCTGTGTCACCATGGTCTCCTTGATTCCATGAGGCCCCACTGGGTCACAATGGCTCCTTGGCTTCATGTGCATCACCTGTGTCACCATGGTCTCCTTGATTCCATGAGGCCCCACTGGGTCACAATGGCTCCTTGGCTTCATGTGCATCACCTGTGTCACAATGGTCTCCTTGATTCCATGAGGCCCCACTGGGTCACAATGGCTCGTGGACTTCCATGTGGCCCCACTGTGTCACCATGGTCTCCTTGATTCCATGAGGCCCCACTGTGCCACAATGGCTCCTTGGCTTCCATGTGGCCCCACTGTGTCACAATGTCCCCATGCTTCCATAGGTTGTCTATTGTAACAATGGACTCCTTGGTTCTGTGAGCTACCCTGCTTTTTGCAGAGGTGTCTTTGGTTCCAACAAGGCCCTGCTGTGTCTCATCAGGAACACATTTCCATGTGGTTCCATGATTCATCACGGTGTCACCATGGAGCCTTGTTTCTAGGAGGTTCTGTAGTGTCACAATTGTCTCCTTGATCCCATGAGCCCCTGCAGTGTCACAATGGCTCCTTGCTTCCATGAGGAACACAAAAGCTTTGCATCAACACTGAGCAACAGCTGCTGAACACACCTGGGAGCATCTGCTTGCATCAAAAGAGGGCTTCAAGCAGAGAATGGCAGCAGCAGCTTTCATCTGCAACAGAGAGCCAGGCAAAGGACAGGGACAGAGAATTCCGTGGAAAGACTGCGAGAATTATGCTGCCAGACATCATTCCTGCTCACAGCATCCCTTGTAGAAAGGGGACATCATTGCAGGCAGCCTGGACGGAGCATGTAGGATTTCTTGTTTAGGAAAGCTGCTCAGGCTTTTCCATTCTTTCCTTACAAACAGGAAAACTTCTCTGGGCCTGTGTGCAGGCAGAGGCCTGAGGAGAGCACTTGGCACATGGTGCCTCGGTGTGGGACAGCCAGCTGCAGAGCTGAAGGGAAGAAGCCCCACTGTGTCACAATGGCTCCTTGGCTTCATGTGCATCACCTGTGTCACCATGGTCTCCTTGATTCCATGAGGCCCCACTGGGTCACAATGGCTCCTTGGCTTCATGTGCAACACCTGTGTCACCATGGTTTCCTTGATTCCATGAGGCCCCACTGGGTCACAATGGCTCCTTGGCTTCATGTGCATCACCTGTGTCACCATGGTCTCCTTGATTCCATGAGGCCCCACTGGGTCACAATGGCTCCTTGGCTTCATGTGCATCACCTGTGTCACCATGGTCTCCTTGATTCCATGAGGCCCCACTGGGTCACAATGGCTCCTTGGCTTCATGTGCATCACCTGTGTCACCATGGTCTCCTTGATTCCATGAGGCCCCACTGGGTCACAATGGCTCCTTGGCTTCATGTGCATCACCTGTGTCACCATGGTCTCCTTGATTCCATGAGGCCCCACTGGGTCACAATGGCTCCCTGGCTTCATGTGCATCACCTGTGTCACCATGGTCTCCTTGATTCCATGAGGCCCCACTGGGTCACAATGGCCCCTTGCTTCCATAGGTTTTCTATTGTAACAATGGACTCCTTGGTTCTGTGAGCTACCCTGCTTTTTGCACTGGTGTCTTTGGTTCCAACAAGGCCCTGCTGTGTCTCATCAGGAACACATTTCCATGTGGTTCCATGATTCCCCACGGTGTCACCATGGAGCCTTGTTTCTAGGAGGTTCTGTACTGTCACAATTGTCTCCTTGATGCCATGAGCCCCTGCAGTGTCACAATGGCTCCTTGCTTCCATGAGGAACACAAAAGCTTTGCATCAACACTGAGCAACAGCTGCTGAACACACCTGGGAGCATCTGCTTGCATCAAACGAGGGCTTCAAGCTGAGAATGGCAGCAGCAGCTTCCATCTGCAACAGAGAGCCAGGCAAAGGACAGGGACAGAGAATTCAGTGGAAAGACTGCGAGAATTCTGCTCCCAGAGATCATTCCTGCTCACAGTATCCCTTGTAGAAAGGGGACATCATTGCAGGCAGCCTGGACTGAGCATGTGGGGTTGGTTGTCTGGGGAACCTGCTCAGGCTTTTTCATTCTTTCCTTACAAACAGGAAAACTTCTCTGGGCCTGTGTGCAGGCAGAGCCCTGAGGAGAGCACTTGGCACATGGTGCCTCGGTGTGGGACAGCCAGCTGCAGAGCTGAAGGGAAGAAGCCCCGCTGTGTCACAATGGCTCCTTGGCTTCATGTGCATCACCTGTGTCACCATGGTCTCCTTGATTCCATGAGGCCCCACTGGGTCACAATGGCTCCTTGGCTTCATGTGCATCACCTGTGTCACCATGGTCTCCTTGATTCCATGAGGCCCCACTGGGTCACAATGGCTCCTTGGCTTCATGTGCATCACCTGTGTCACCATGGCTCCTTGATTACATGAGGAACACAAAAGCTTTGCATCAACACTGAGCAACAGCTGCTGAACACACCTGGGAGCATCCGCTTGCATCAAAAGAGGGCTTCAAGCTGAGAATGGCAGCAGCAGCTTCCATCTGCAACAGAGAGCCAGGCAAAGGACAGGGACAGAGAATTCAGTGGAAAGACTGCGAGAATTCTGCTCCCAGAGATCATTCCTGCTCACAGTATCCCTTGTAGAAAGGGGACATCATTGCAGGCAGCCTGGACTGAGCATGTGGGTTTGGTTGTCAGGGGAACCTGCTCAGGCTTTTTCATTCTTTCCTTACAAACAGGAAAACTTCTCTGGGCCTGTGTGCAGGCAGAGCCCTGAGGAGAGCACTTGGCATATGATGCCTCGGTGTGGGACAGCCAGCTGCAGAGCTGAAGGGAAGAAGCCCCGCTGTGTCACAATGGCTCCTTGGCTTCATGTGCATCACCTGTGTCACCATGGTCTCCTTGATTCCATGAGGCCCCACTGGGTCACAATGGCTCCTTGGCTTCATGTGCATCACCTGTCCTTGATTCCATGAGGCCCCACTGGGTCACAATGGCTCCTTGGCTTCATGTGCATCACCTGTGTCACCATGGTCTCCTTGATTCCATGAGGCCCCACTGGGTCACAATGGCTCCTTGGCTTCATGTGCAACACCTGTGTCACCATGGTTTCCTTGATTCCATGAGGCCCCACTGGGTCACAATGGCTCCTTGGCTTCATGTGCATCACCTGTGTCACCATGGTCTCCTTGATTCCATGAGGCCCCACTGGGTCACAATGGCTCCTTGGCTTCATGTGCATCACCTGTGTCACCATGGTCTCCTTGATTCCATGAGGCCCCACTGGGTCACAATGGCTCCTTGGCTTCATGTGCATCACCTGTGTCACCATGGTCTCCTTGATTCCATGAGGCCCCACTGGGTCACAATGGCTCCTTGGCTTCATGTGCATCACCTGTGTCACCATGGTCTCCTTGATTCCATGAGGCCCCACTGGGTCACAATGGCTCCTTGGCTTCCCTGTGGCCCCACTATGTCACAATTGCTCCTTGCTTCCATAGGTTTTCTATTGTAACAATGGACTCCTTGGTTCTGTGAGCTACCCTGCTTTTTGCAGAGGTGTCTTTGGTTCCAACAAGGCCCTGCTGTGTCTCATCAGGAACACATTTCCATGTGGTTCCATGATTCCCCACGGTGTCACCATGGAGCCTTGTTTCTAGGAGGTTCTGTACTGTCACAATTGTCTCCTTGATGCCATGAGCCCCTGCAGTGTCACAATGGCTCCTTGCTTCCATGAGGAACACAAAAGCTTGGCATCAACACTGAGCAACAGCTGCTGAACACACCTGGGAGCATCTGCTTGCATCAAAAGAGGGCTTCAAGCTGAGAATGGCAGCAGCAGCTTCCATCTGCAACAGAGAGCCAGGCAAAGGACAGGGACAGAGAATTCCGTGGAAAGACTGCGAGAATTCTGCTCTCAGAGATCATTCCTGCTCACAGTGTCCCTTGTAGAAAGGGGACATCATTGCAGGCAACCTGGACTCAGCATGTAGGGTTTGTTGTTTAGGAAACCTGCTCAGGCTTTTCCATTCTTTCCTTACAAACAGGAAAACTACACTGGGCCTGTGTGCAGGCAGAGCCCTGAGGAGAGCACTTGGCATATGGTGCCTCGGTGTGGGACAGCCAGCTGCAGAGCTGAAGGGAAGAAGCCCCGCTGTGTCACAATGGCTCCTTGGCTTCATGTGCATCACCTGTGTCACCATGGTCTCCTTGATTCCATGAGGCCCCACTGGGTCACAATGGCTCCTTGGCTTCATGTGCATCACCTGTGTCACCATGGTCTCCTTGATTCCATGAGGCCCCACTGGGTCACAATGGCTCCTTGGCTTCATGTGCATCACCTGTGTCACCATGGTCTCCTTGATTCCATGAGGCCCCACTGGGTCACAATGGCTCCTTGGCTTCATGTGCATCACCTGTGTCACAATGGTCTCCTTGATTCCATGAGGCCCTACTGTGCCACAATGGCTCCTTGGCTTCATGTGCATCACCTGTGTCACCATGGTCTCCTTGATTCCATGAGGCCCCACTGGGTCACAATGGCTCCCTGGCTTCATGTGCATCACCTGTGTCACCATGGTCTCCTTGATTCCATGAGGCCCCACTGGGTCACAATGGCCCCTTGCTTCCATAGGTTTTCTATTGTAACAATGGACTCCTTGGTTCTGTGAGCTACCCTGCTTTTTGCACTGGTGTCTTTGGTTCCAACAAGGCCCTGCTGTGTCTCATCAGGAACACATTTCCATGTGGTTCCATGATTCCCCACGGTGTCACCATGGAGCCTTGTTTCTAGGAGGTTCTGTACTGTCACAATTGTCTCCTTGATGCCATGAGCCCCTGCAGTGTCACAATGGCTCCTTGCTTCCATGAGGAACACAAAAGCTTTGCATCAACACTGAGCAACAGCTGCTGAACACACCTGGGAGCATCTGCTTGCATCAAACGAGGGCTTCAAGCTGAGAATGGCAGCAGCAGCTTCCATCTGCAACAGAGAGCCAGGGAAAGGACAGGGACAGAGAATTCAGTGGAAAGACTGCGAGAATTCTGCTCCCAGAGATCATTCCTGCTCACAGTATCCCTTGTAGAAAGGGGACATCATTGCAGGCAGCCTGGACTGAGCATGTGGGGTTGGTTGTCTGGGGAACCTGCTCAGGCTTTTTCATTCTTTCCTTACAAACAGGAAAACTTCTCTGGGCCTGTGTGCAGGCAGAGCCCTGAGGAGAGCACTTGGCACATGGTGCCTCGGTGTGGGACAGCCAGCTGCAGAGCTGAAGGGAAGAAGCCCCGCTGTGTCACAATGGCTCCTTGGCTTCATGTGCATCACCTGTGTCACCATGGTCTCCTTGATTCCATGAGGCCCCACTGGGTCACAATGGCTCCTTGGCTTCATGTGCATCACCTGTGTCACCATGGTCTCTTTGATTCCATGAGGCCCCACTGGGTCACAATGGCTCCTTGGCTTCCCTGTGGCCCCACTGTGTCACAATGGCCCCTTGCTTCCATAGGTTTTCTATTGTAACAATGGACTCCTTGATTCTGTGAGCTACCCTGCTTTTTGCAGAGGTGTCTTTGGTTCCAACAAGGCCCTGCTGTGTCTCATCAGGAACACATTTCCATGTGGTTCCATGATTCCCCACGATGTCACCATGGAGCCTTGTTTCTAGGAGGTTCTGTACTGTCACAATTGTCTCCTTGATGCCATGAGCCCCTGCAGTGTCACAATGGCTCCTTGCTTCCATGAGGAACACAAAAGCTTGGCATCAACACTGAGCAACAGCTGCTGAACACACCTGGGAGCATCTGCTTGCATCAAACGAGGGCTTCAAGCAGAGAATGGCACCAGCAGCTTCCATCTGTAACAGAGAGCCAGGGAAAGGACAGGGACAGAGAATTCCGTGGAAAGACTGTGAGAATTCTGCTCTCAGACATCATTCCTGCTCACAGTATCCCTTGTAGAAAGGGGACATCATTGCAGGCAGCCTGGACTGAGCATGTAGGGTTTGTTGTCTAGGGAACCTGCTCAGGCTTTTCCATTCTTTCCTTACAAACAGGAAAACTCCTCTGGGCCTGTGTGCAGGCAGAGCCCTGAGGAGAGAACTTGGCACATGGTGCCTCAGTGTGGGACAGCCAGCTGCAGAGCTGAAGGGAAGAAGCCCCGCTGTGTCACAATGGCTCCTTGGCTTCATGTGCAACACCTGTGTCACCATGGTCTCCTTGATTCCATGAGGCCCCACTGGGTCACAATGGCTCCTTGGCTTCATGTGCATCACCTGTGTCACCATGGTCTCCTTGATTCCATGAGGCCCCACTGGGTCACAATGGCTCCGTGGCTTCCATGTGGCCCCACTGTGTCACAATGGCCCCTTGCTTCCATAGGTTTTCGATTGTAACAATGGACTCCTTGGTTCTGTGAGCTACCCTGCTTTTTGCAGAGGTGTCTTTGGTTCCAACAAGGCCCTGCTGTGTCTCATGAGGAACACATTTCCATGTGGTTCCATGATTCCCCACGGTGTCACCATGGAGCCTTGTTTCTAGGAGGGTCTGTACTGTCACAATTGTCTCCTTGATGCCATGAGCCCCTGCAGTGTCACAATGGCTCCTTGCTTCCATGAGGAACACAAAAGCTTTGCATCAACACTGAGCAACAGCTGCTGAACACACCTGGGAGCATCTGCTTGCATCAAACGAGGGCTTCAAGCTAAGAATGGCAGCAGCAGCTTCCATCTGTAACAGAGAGCCAGGGAAAGGACAGGGACAGAGAATTCCGTGGAAAGACTGCGGGAATTCTGCTCCCAGAGATCATTCCTGCTCACAGTGTCCCTTGTAGAAAGGGGACATCATTGCAGGCAGCCTGGACTCAGCATGTGGCATTTGTTGTTTAGGAAAGCTGCTCAGGCTTTTCCATTCTTTCGTTACAAACAGGAAAACTTCTCTGGGCCTGTGTGCAGGCAGAGCCCTGAGGAGAGCACTTGGCACATGGTGCCTCGGTGTGGGACATCCAGCTGCAGAGCTAAAGGGAAGAAGCCCCGCTGTGTCACAATGGCTCCTTGGCTTCATGTGCATCACCTGTGTCACCATGGTCTCCTTGATTCCATGAGGCCCCACTGGGTCACAATGGCTCCTTGGCTTCATGTGCATCACCTGTGTCACCATGGTCTCCTTGATTCCATGAGGCCCCACTGGGTCACAATGGCTCCTTGGCTTCATGTGCATCACCTGTGTCACCATGGTCTCCTTGATTCCATGAGGCCCCACTGGGTCACAATGGCTCCGTGGCTTCCATGTGGCCCCACTGTGTCACAATGGCCCCTTGCTTCCATAGGTTTTCTATTGTAACAATGGACTCCTTGGTTCTGTGAGCTACCCTGCTTTTTGCAGAGGTGTCTTTGGTTCCAACAAGGCCCTGCTGTGTCTCATGAGGAACACATTTCCATGTGTTTCCATGATTCCCCACGGTGTCACCATGGAGCCTTGTTTCTAGGAGGTTCTGTACTGTCACAATTGTTTCGTTGACCCCATGACCCCCTGCAGTGTCACAATGGCTCCTTGCTTCCATGAGGAACACAAAAGCTTTGCATCAACACTGAGCAACAGCTGCTGAACACACCTGGGAGCATCTGCTTGCATCAAAAGAGGGCTTCAAGCTGAGAATGGCACCAGCAGCTTTCATCTGCAACAGAGAGCCAGGCAAAGGACAGGGACAGAGAATTCCGTGGAAAGACTGCGAGAATTATGCTGCCAGACATCATTCCTGCTCACAGCATCCCTTGTAGAAAGGGGACATCATTGCAGGCAGCCTGGACTCAGCATGTAGGGTTTCTTGTTTAGGAAAGCTGCTCAGGCTTTTCCATTCTTTCCTTACAAACAGGAAAACTTCTCTGGGCCTGTGTGCAGGCAGAGCCCTAAGGAGAGCAGTTGGCACATGGTGCCTCGGTGTGGGACAGCCAGCTGCAGAGCTGAAGGGAAGAAGCCCCGCTGTGTCACAATGGCTCCTTGGTTTCATGTGCATCACCTGTGTCACCATGGTCTCCTTGATTCCATGAGGCCCCACTGTGTCACAATGGCTCCTTGGCTTCATGTGCATCACCTGTGTCACCATGGTCTCCTTGATTCCATGAGGCCCCACTGGGTCACAATGGCTCCTTGGCTTCATGTGCATCACCTGTGTCACCATGGTCTCCTTGATTCCATGAGGCCCCACTGGGTCACAATGGCTCCTTGGCTTCATGTGCATCACCTGTGTCACAATGGTCTCCTTGATTCCATGAGGCCCCACTGGGTCACAATGGCTCGTGGACTTCCATGTGGCCCCACTGTGTCACCATGGTCTCCTTGATTCCATGAGGCCCCACTGTGCCACAATGGCTCCTTGGCTTCCATGTGGCCCCACTGTGTCACAATGTCCCCATGCTTCCATAGGTTGTCTATTGTAACAATGGACTCCTTGGTTCTGTGAGCTACCCTGCTTTTTGCAGAGGTGTCTTTGGTTCCAACAAGGCCCTGCTGTGTCTCATCAGGAACACATTTCCATGTGGTTCCATGATTCCCCACGGTGTCACCATGGAGCCTTGTTTCTAGGAGGTTCTGTAGTGTCACAATTGTCTCCTTGATCCCATGAGCCCCTGCAGTGTCACAATGGCTCCTTGCTTCCATGAGGAACACAAAAGCTTTGCATCAACACTGAGCAACAGCTGCTGAACACACCTGGGAGCATCTGCTTGCATCAAAAGAGGGCTTCAAGCAGAGAATGGCAGCAGCAGCTTTCATCTGCAACAGAGAGCCAGGCAAAGGACAGGGACAGAGAATTCCGTGGAAAGACTGCGAGAATTATGCTGCCAGACATCATTCCTGCTCACAGCATCCCTTGTAGAAAGGGGACATCATTGCAGGCAGCCTGGACGGAGCATGTAGGATTTCTTGTTTAGGAAAGCTGCTCAGGCTTTTCCATTCTTTCCTTACAAACAGGAAAACTTCTCTGGGCCTGTGTGCAGGCAGAGGCCTGAGGAGAGCACTTGGCACATGGTGCCTCGGTGTGGGACAGCCAGCTGCAGAGCTGAAGGGAAGAAGCCCCACTGTGTCACAATGGCTCCTTGGCTTCATGTGCATCACCTGTGTCACCATGGTCTCCTTGATTCCATGAGGCCCCACTGGGTCACAATGGCTCCTTGGCTTCATGTGCAACACCTGTGTCACCATGGTTTCCTTGATTCCATGAGGCCCCACTGTGTCACAATGGCTCCTTGGCTTCATGTGCATCACCTGTGTCACCATGGTCTCCTTGATTCCATGAGGCCCCACTGGGTCACAATGGCTCCTTGGCTTCATGTGCATCACCTGTGTCACCATGGTCTCCTTGATTCCATGAGGCCCCACTGGGTCACAATGGCTCCTTGGCTTCATGTGCATCACCTGTGTCACCATGGTCTCCTTGATTCCATGAGGCCCCACTGGGTCACAATGGCTCCTTGGCTTCATGTGCATCACCTGTGTCACCATGGTCTCCTTGATTCCATGAGGCCCCACTGGGTCACAATGGCTCCTTGGCTTCCCTGTGGCCCCACTATGTCACAATTGCTCCTTGCTTCCATAGGTTTTCTATTGTAACAATGGACTCCTTGGTTCTGTGAGCTACCCTGCTTTTTGCAGAGGTGTCTTTGGTTCCAACAAGGCCCTGCTGTGTCTCATCAGGAACACATTTCCATGTGGTTCCATGATTCCCCACGGTGTCACCATGGAGCCTTGTTTCTAGGAGGTTCTGTACTGTCACAATTGTCTCCTTGATGCCATGAGCCCCTGCAGTGTCACAATGGCTCCTTGCTTCCATGAGGAACACAAAAGCTTGGCATCAACACTGAGCAACAGCTGCTGAACACACCTGGGAGCATCTGCTTGCATCAAACGAGGGCTTCAAGCAGAGAATGGCACCAGCAGCTTCCATCTGTAACAGAGAGCCAGGGAAAGGACAGGGACAGAGAATTCCGTGGAAAGACTGTGAGAATTCTGCTCTCAGACATCATTCCTGCTCACAGTATCCCTTGTAGAAAGGGGACATCATTGCAGGCAGCCTGGACTGAGCATGTAGGGTTTGTTGTCTAGGGAACCTGCTCAGGCTTTTCCATTCTTTCCTTACAAACAGGAAAACTCCTCTGGGCCTGTGTGCAGGCAGAGCCCTGAGGAGAGAACTTGGCACATGGTGCCTCAGTGTGGGACAGCCAGCTGCAGAGCTGAAGGGAAGAAGCCCCGCTGTGTCACAATGGCTCCTTGGCTTCATGTGCAACACCTGTGTCACCATGGTCTCCTTGATTCCATGAGGCCCCACTGGGTCACAATGGCTCCGTGGCTTCCATGTGGCCCCACTGTGTCACAATGGCCCCTTGCTTCCATAGGTTTTCGATTGTAACAATGGACTCCTTGGTTCTGTGAGCTACCCTGCTTTTTGCAGAGGTGTCTTTGGTTCCAACAAGGCCCTGCTGTGTCTCATGAGGAACACATTTCCATGTGGTTCCATGATTCCCCACGGTGTCACCATGGAGCCTTGTTTCTAGGAGGGTCTGTACTGTCACAATTGTCTCCTTGATGCCATGAGCCCCTGCAGTGTCACAATGGCTCCTTGCTTCCATGAGGAACACAAAAGCTTTGCATCAACACTGAGCAACAGCTGCTGAACACACCTGGGAGCATCTGCTTGCATCAAACGAGGGCTTCAAGCTAAGAATGGCAGCAGCAGCTTCCATCTGTAACAGAGAGCCAGGGAAAGGACAGGGACAGAGAATTCCGTGGAAAGACTGCGGGAATTCTGCTCCCAGAGATCATTCCTGCTCACAGTGTCCCTTGTAGAAAGGGGACATCATTGCAGGCAGCCTGGACTCAGCATGTGGCATTTGTTGTTTAGGAAAGCTGCTCAGGCTTTTCCATTCTTTCGTTACAAACAGGAAAACTTCTCTGGGCCTGTGTGCAGGCAGAGCCCTGAGGAGAGCACTTGGCACATGGTGCCTCGGTGTGGGACATCCAGCTGCAGAGCTAAAGGGAAGAAGCCCCGCTGTGTCACAATGGCTCCTTGGCTTCATGTGCATCACCTGTGTCACCATGGTCTCCTTGATTCCATGAGGCCCCACTGGGTCACAATGGCTCCTTGGCTTCATGTGCATCACCTGTGTCACCATGGTCTCCTTGATTCCATGAGGCCCCACTGGGTCACAATGGCTCCTTGGCTTCATGTGCATCACCTGTGTCACCATGGTCTCCTTGATTCCATGAGGCCCCACTGGGTCACAATGGCTCCGTGGCTTCCATGTGGCCCCACTGTGTCACAATGGCCCCTTGCTTCCATAGGTTTTCTATTGTAACAATGGACTCCTTGGTTCTGTGAGCTACCCTGCTTTTTGCAGAGGTGTCTTTGGTTCCAACAAGGCCCTGCTGTGTCTCATGAGGAACACATTTCCATGTGTTTCCATGATTCCCCACGGTGTCACCATGGAGCCTTGTTTCTAGGAGGTTCTGTACTGTCACAATTGTTTCGTTGACCCCATGACCCCCTGCAGTGTCACAATGGCTCCTTGCTTCCATGAGGAACACAAAAGCTTTGCATCAACACTGAGCAACAGCTGCTGAACACACCTGGGAGCATCTGCTTGCATCAAAAGAGGGCTTCAAGCAGAGAATGGCAGCAGCAGCTTTCATCTGCAACAGAGAGCCAGGCAAAGGACAGGGACAGAGAATTCCGTGGAAAGACTGCGAGAATTATGCTGCCAGACATCATTCCTGCTCACAGCATCCCTTGTAGAAAGGGGACATCATTGCAGGCAGCCTGGACTCAGCATGTAGGGTTTGTTGTTTAGGAAAGCTGCTCAGGCTTTTCCATTCTTTCCTTACAAACAGGAAAACTTCTCTGGGCCTGTGTGCAGGCAGAGCCCTAAGGAGAGCAGTTGGCACATGGTGCCTCGGTGTGGGACAGCCAGCTGCAGAGCTGAAGGGAAGAAGCCCCGCTGTGTCACAATGGCTCCTTGGTTTCATGTGCATCACCTGTGTCACCATGGTCTCCTTGATTCCATGAGGCCCCACTGGGTCACAATGGCTCCTTGGCTTCATGTGCATCACCTGTGTCACCATGGTCTCCTTGATTCCATGAGGCCCCACTGGGTCACAATGGCTCCTTGGCTTCATGTGCATCACCTGTGTCACCATGGTCTCCTTGATTCCATGAGGCCCCACTGGGTCACAATGGCTCCTTGGCTTCATGTGCATCACCTGTGTCACAATGGTCTCCTTGATTCCATGAGGCCCCACTGGGTCACAATGGCTCGTGGACTTCCATGTGGCCCCACTGTGTCACCATGGTCTCCTTGATTCCATGAGGCCCCACTGTGCCACAATGGCTCCTTGGCTTCCATGTGGCCCCACTGTGTCACAATGTCCCCATGCTTCCATAGGTTGTCTATTGTAACAATGGACTCCTTGGTTCTGTGAGCTACCCTGCTTTTTGCAGAGGTGTCTTTGGTTCCAACAAGGCCCTGCTGTGTCTCATCAGGAACACATTTCCATGTGGTTCCATGATTCCCCACGGTGTCACCATGGAGCCTTGTTTCTAGGAGGTTCTGTACTGTCACAATTGTCTCCTTGATCCCATGAGCCCCTGCAGTGTCACAATGGCTCCTTGCTTCCATGAGGAACACAAAAGCTTTGCATCAACACTGAGCAACAGCTGCTGAACACACCTGGGAGCATCTGCTTGCATCAAAAGAGGGCTTCAAGCAGAGAATGGCAGCAGCAGCTTTCAGCTGCAACAGAGAGCCAGGCAAAGGACAGGGACAGAGAATTCCGTGGAAAGACTGCGAGAATTATGCTGCCAGACATCATTCCTGCTCACAGCATCCCTTGTAGAAAGGGGACATCATTGCAGGCAGCCTGGACGGAGCATGTAGGATTTCTTGTTTAGGAAAGCTGCTCAGGCTTTTCCATTCTTTCCTTACAAACAGGAAAACTTCTCTGGGCCTGTGTGCAGGCAGAGGCCTGAGGAGAGCACTTGGCACATGGTGCCTCGGTGTGGGACAGCCAGCTGCAGAGCTGAAGGGAAGAAGCCCCACTGTGTCACAATGGCTCCTTGGCTTCATGTGCATCACCTGTGTCACCATGGTCTCCTTGATTCCATGAGGCCCCACTGGGTCACAATGGCTCCTTGGCTTCATGTGCAACACCTGTGTCACCATGGTCTCCTTGATTCCATGAGGCCCCACTGGGTCACAATGGCTCCTTGGCTTCATGTGCATCACCTGTGTCACCATGGTCTCCTTGATTCCATGAGGCCCCACTGGGTCACAATGGCTCCTTGGCTTCATGTGCATCACCTGTGTCACCATGGTCTCCTTGATTCCATGAGGCCCCACTGGGTCACAATGGCTCCTTGGCTTCATGTGCATCACCTGTGTCACCATGGTCTCCTTGATTCCATGAGGCCCCACTGGGTCACAATGGCTCCTTGGCTTCATGTGCATCACCTGTGTCACCATGGTCTCCTTGATTCCATGAGGCCCCACTGGGTCACAATGGCTCCCTGGCTTCATGTGCATCACCTGTGTCACCATGGTCTCCTTGATTCCATGAGGCCCCACTGGGTCACAATGGCCCCTTGCTTCCATAGGTTTTCTATTGTAACAATGGACTCCTTGGTTCTGTGAGCTACCCTGCTTTTTGCACTGGTGTCTTTGGTTCCAACAAGGCCCTGCTGTGTCTCATCAGGAACACATTTCCATGTGGTTCCATGATTCCCCACGGTGTCACCATGGAGCCTTGTTTCTAGGAGGTTCTGTACTGTCACAATTGTCTCCTTGATGCCATGAGCCCCTGCAGTGTCACAATGGCTCCTTGCTTCCATGAGGAACACAAAAGCTTTGCATCAACACTGAGCAACAGCTGCTGAACACACCTGGGAGCATCTGCTTGCATCAAACGAGGGCTTCAAGCTGAGAATGGCAGCAGCAGCTTCCATCTGCAACAGAGAGCCAGGCAAAGGACAGGGACAGAGAATTCAGTGGAAAGACTGCGAGAATTCTGCTCCCAGAGATCATTCCTGCTCACAGTATCCCTTGTAGAAAGGGGACATCATTGCAGGCAGCCTGGACTGAGCATGTGGGGTTGGTTGTCTGGGGAACCTGCTCAGGCTTTTTCATTCTTTCCTTACAAACAGGAAAACTTCTCTGGGCCTGTGTGCAGGCAGAGCCCTGAGGAGAGCACTTGGCACATGGTGCCTCGGTGTGGGACAGCCAGCTGCAGAGCTGAAGGGAAGAAGCCCCGCTGTGTCACAATGGCTCCTTGGCTTCATGTGCATCACCTGTGTCACCATGGTCTCCTTGATTCCATGAGGCCCCACTGGGTCACAATGGCTCCTTGGCTTCATGTGCATCACCTGTGTCACCATGGTCTCCTTGATTCCATGAGGCCCCACTGGGTCACAATGGCTCCTTGGCTTCATGTGCATCACCTGTGTCACCATGGCTCCTTGATTACATGAGGAACACAAAAGCTTTGCATCAACACTGAGCAACAGCTGCTGAACACACCTGGGAGCATCCGCTTGCATCAAAAGAGGGCTTCAAGCTGAGAATGGCAGCAGCAGCTTCCATCTGCAACAGAGAGCCAGGCAAAGGACAGGGACAGAGAATTCAGTGGAAAGACTGCGAGAATTCTGCTCCCAGAGATCATTCCTGCTCACAGTATCCCTTGTAGAAAGGGGACATCATTGCAGGCAGCCTGGACTGAGCATGTGGGTTTGGTTGTCAGGGGAACCTGCTCAGGCTTTTTCATTCTTTCCTTACAAACAGGAAAACTTCTCTGGGCCTGTGTGCAGGCAGAGCCCTGAGGAGAGCACTTGGCATATGATGCCTCGGTGTGGGACAGCCAGCTGCAGAGCTGAAGGGAAGAAGCCCCGCTGTGTCACAATGGCTCCTTGGCTTCATGTGCATCACCTGTGTCACCATGGTCTCCTTGATTCCATGAGGCCCCACTGGGTCACAATGGCTCCTTGGCTTCATGTGCATCACCTGTCCTTGATTCCATGAGGCCCCACTGGGTCACAATGGCTCCTTGGCTTCATGTGCATCACCTGTGTCACCATGGTCTCCTTGATTCCATGAGGCCCCACTGGGTCACAATGGCTCCTTGGCTTCCCTGTGGCCCCACTATGTCACAATTGCTCCTTGCTTCCATAGGTTTTCTATTGTAACAATGGACTCCTTGGTTCTGTGAGCTACCCTGCTTTTTGCAGAGGTGTCTTTGGTTCCAACAAGGCCCTGCTGTGTCTCATCAGGAACACATTTCCATGTGGTTCCATGATTCCCCACGGTGTCACCATGGAGCCTTGTTTCTAGGAGGTTCTGTAGTGTCACAATTGTCTCCTTGATGCCATGAGCCCCTGCAGTGTCACAATGGCTCCTTGCTTCCATGAGGAACACAAAAGCTTTGCATCAACACTGAGCAACAGCTGCTGAACACACCTGGGAGCATCTGCTTGCATCAAAAGAGGGCTTCAAGCAGAGAATGGCAGCAGCAGCTTTCATCTGCAACAGAGAGCCAGGCAAAGGACAGGGACAGAGAATTCCGTGGAAAGACTGCGAGAATTATGCTGCCAGACATCATTCCTGCTCACAGCATCCCTTGTAGAAAGGGGACATCATTGCAGGCAGCCTGGACTCAGCATGTAGGATTTCTTGTTTAGGAAAGCTGCTCAGGCTTTTCCATTCTTTCCTTACAAACAGGAAAACTTCTCTGGGCCTGTGTGCAGGCAGAGGCCTGAGGAGAGCACTTGGCACATGGTGCCTCGGTGTGGGACAGCCAGCTGCAGAGCTGAAGGGAAGAAGCCCCACTGTGTCACAATGGCTCCTTGGCTTCATGTGCATCACCTGTGTCACCATGGTCTCCTTGATTCCATGAGGCCCCACTGGGTCACAATGGCTCCTTGGCTTCATGTGCAACACCTGTGTCACCATGGTTTCCTTGATTCCATGAGGCCCCACTGGGTCACAATGGCTCCTTGGCTTCATGTGCATCACCTGTGTCACCATGGTCTCCTTGATTCCATGAGGCCCCACTGGGTCACAATGGCTCCTTGGCTTCATGTGCATCACCTGTGTCACCATGGTCTCCTTGATTCCATGAGGCCCCACTGGGTCACAATGGCTCCTTGGCTTCATGTGCATCACCTGTGTCACCATGGTCTCCTTGATTCCATGAGGCCCCACTGGGTCACAATGGCTCCTTGGCTTCATGTGCATCACCTGTGTCACCATGGTCTCCTTGATTCCATGAGGCCCCACTGTGTCACAATGGCTCCTTGGCTTCCCTGTGGCCCCACTATGTCACAATTGCTCCTTGCTTCCATAGGTTTTCTATTGTAACAATGGACTCCTTGGTTCTGTGAGCTACCCTGCTTTTTGCAGAGGTGTCTTTGGTTCCAACAAGGCCCTGCTGTGTCTCATCAGGAACACATTTCCATGTGGTTCCATGATTCCCCACGGTGTCACCATGGAGCCTTGTTTCTAGGAGGTTCTGTACTGTCACAATTGTCTCCTTGATGCCATGAGCCCCTGCAGTGTCACAATGGCTCCTTGCTTCCATGAGGAACACAAAAGCTTGGCATCAACACTGAGCAACAGCTGCTGAACACACCTGGGAGCATCTGCTTGCATCAAAAGAGGGCTTCAAGCTGAGAATGGCAGCAGCAGCTTCCATCTGCAACAGAGAGCCAGGCAAAGGACAGGGACAGAGAATTCCGTGGAAAGACTGCGAGAATTCTGCTCCCAGACATCATTCCTGCTCACAGTGTCCCTTGTAGAAAGGGGACATCATTGCAGGCAACCTGGACTCAGCATGTAGGGTTTGTTGTTTAGGAAACCTGCTCAGGCTTTTCCATTCTTTCCTTACAAACAGGAAAACTACACTGGGCCTGTGTGCAGGCAGAGCCCTGAGGAGAGCACTTGGCATATGGTGCCTCGGTGTGGGACAGCCAGCTGCAGAGCTGAAGGGAAGAAGCCCCGCTGTGTCACAATGGCTCCTTGGCTTCATGTGCATCACCTGTGTCACCATGGTCTCCTTGATTCCATGAGGCCCCACTGGGTCACAATGGCTCCTTGGCTTCATGTGCATCACCTGTGTCACCATGGTCTCCTTGATTCCATGAGGCCCCACTGGGTCACAATGGCTCCGTGGCTTCATGTGCATCACCTGTGTCACCATGGTCTCCTTGATTCCATGAGGCCCCACTGGGTCACAATGGCTCCTTGGCTTCATGTGCATCACCTGTGTCACAATGGTCTCCTTGATTCCATGAGGCCCTACTGTGCCACAATGGCTCCTTGGCTTCATGTGCATCACCTGTGTCACCATGGTCTCCTTGATTCCATGAGGCCCCACTGGGTCACAATGGCTCCCTGGCTTCATGTGCATCACCTGTGTCACCATGGTCTCCTTGATTCCATGAGGCCCCACTGGGTCACAATGGCCCCTTGCTTCCATAGGTTTTCTATTGTAACAATGGACTCCTTGGTTCTGTGAGCTACCCTGCTTTTTGCACTGGTGTCTTTGGTTCCAACAAGGCCCTGCTGTGTCTCATCAGGAACACATTTCCATGTGGTTCCATGATTCCCCACGGTGTCACCATGGAGCCTTGTTTCTAGGAGGTTCTGTACTGTCACAATTGTCTCCTTGATGCCATGAGCCCCTGCAGTGTCACAATGGCTCCTTGCTTCCATGAGGAACACAAAAGCTTTGCATCAACACTGAGCAACAGCTGCTGAACACACCTGGGAGCATCTGCTTGCATCAAACGAGGGCTTCAAGCTGAGAATGGCAGCAGCAGCTTCCATCTGCAACAGAGAGCCAGGGAAAGGACAGGGACAGAGAATTCAGTGGAAAGACTGCGAGAATTCTGCTCCCAGAGATCATTCCTGCTCACAGTATCCCTTGTAGAAAGGGGACATCATTGCAGGCAGCCTGGACTGAGCATGTGGGGTTGGTTGTCTGGGGAACCTGCTCAGGCTTTTTCATTCTTTCCTTACAAACAGGAAAACTTCTCTGGGCCTGTGTGCAGGCAGAGCCCTGAGGAGAGCACGTGGCACATGGTGCCTCGGTGTGGGACAGCCAGCTGCAGAGCTGAAGGGAAGAAGCCCCGCTGTGTCACAATGGCTCCTTGGCTTCATGTGCATCACCTGTGTCACCATGGTCTCCTTGATTCCATGAGGCCCCACTGGGTCACAATGGCTCCGTGGCTTCCATGTGGCCCCACTGTGTCACAATGGCCCCTTGCTTCCATAGGTTTTCTATTGTAACAATGGACTCCTTGGTTCTGTGAGCTACCCTGCTTTTTGCAGAGGTGTCTTTGGTTCCAACAAGGCCCTGCTGTGTCTCATCAGGAACACATTTCCATGTGTTTCCATGATTCCCCACGGTGTCACCATGGAGCCTTGTTTCTAGGAGGTTCTGTACTGTCACAATTGTTTCGTTGACCCCATGACCCCCTGCAGTGTCACAATGGCTCCTTGCTTCCATGAGGAACACAAAAGCTTTGCATCAACACTGAGCAACAGCTGCTGAACACACCTGGGAGCATCTGCTTGCATCAAAAGAGGGCTTCAAGCAGAGAATGGCAGCAGCAGCTTTCATCTGCAACAGAGAGCCAGGCAAAGGACAGGGACAGAGAATTCCGTGGAAAGACTGCGAGAATTATGCTGCCAGACATCATTCCTGCTCACAGCATCCCTTGTAGAAAGGGGACATCATTGCAGGCAGCCTGGACTCAGCATGTAGGGTTTGTTGTTTAGGAAAGCTGCTCAGGCTTTTCCATTCTTTCCTTACAAACAGGAAAACTTCTCTGGGCCTGTGTGCAGGCAGAGCCCTAAGGAGAGCAGTTGGCACATGGTGCCTCGGTGTGGGACAGCCAGCTGCAGAGCTGAAGGGAAGAAGCCCCGCTGTGTCACAATGGCTCCTTGGTTTCATGTGCATCACCTGTGTCACCATGGTCTCCTTGATTCCATGAGGCCCCACTGGGTCACAATGGCTCCTTGGCTTCATGTGCATCACCTGTGTCACCATGGTCTCCTTGATTCCATGAGGCCCCACTGGGTCACAATGGCTCCTTGGCTTCATGTGCATCACCTGTGTCACAATGGTCTCCTTGATTCCATGAGGCCCCACTGGGTCACAATGGCTCGTGGACTTCCATGTGGCCCCACTGTGTCACCATGGTCTCCTTGATTCCATGAGGCCCCACTGTGCCACAATGGCTCCTTGGCTTCCATGTGGCCCCACTGTGTCACAATGTCCCCATGCTTCCATAGGTTGTCTATTGTAACAATGGACTCCTTGGTTCTGTGAGCTACCCTGCTTTTTGCAGAGGTGTCTTTGGTTCCAACAAGGCCCTGCTGTGTCTCATCAGGAACACATTTCCATGTGGTTCCATGATTCCCCACGGTGTCACCATGGAGCCTTGTTTCTAGGAGGTTCTGTAGTGTCACAATTGTCTCCTTGATCCCATGAGCCCCTGCAGTGTCACAATGGCTCCTTGCTTCCATGAGGAACACAAAAGCTTTGCATCAACACTGAGCAACAGCTGCTGAACACACCTGGGAGCATCTGCTTGCATCAAAAGAGGGCTTCAAGCAGAGAATGGCAGCAGCAGCTTTCATCTGCAACAGAGAGCCAGGCAAAGGACAGGGACAGAGAATTCCGTGGAAAGACTGCGAGAATTATGCTGCCAGACATCATTCCTGCTCACAGCATCCCTTGTAGAAAGGGGACATCATTGCAGGCAGCCTGGACGGAGCATGTAGGATTTCTTGTTTAGGAAAGCTGCTCAGGCTTTTCCATTCTTTCCTTACAAACAGGAAAACTTCTCTGGGCCTGTGTGCAGGCAGAGGCCTGAGGAGAGCACTTGGCACATGGTGCCTCGGTGTGGGACAGCCAGCTGCAGAGCTGAAGGGAAGAAGCCCCACTGTGTCACAATGGCTCCTTGGCTTCATGTGCATCACCTGTGTCACCATGGTCTCCTTGATTCCATGAGGCCCCACTGGGTCACAATGGCTCCTTGGCTTCATGTGCAACACCTGTGTCACCATGGTTTCCTTGATTCCATGAGGCCCCACTGGGTCACAATGGCTCCTTGGCTTCATGTGCATCACCTGTGTCACCATGGTCTCCTTGATTCCATGAGGCCCCACTGGGTCACAATGGCTCCTTGGCTTCATGTGCATCACCTGTGTCACCATGGTCTCCTTGATTCCATGAGGCCCCACTGGGTCACAATGGCTCCTTGGCTTCATGTGCATCACCTGTGTCACCATGGTCTCCTTGATTCCATGAGGCCCCACTGGGTCACAATGGCTCCTTGGCTTCATGTGCATCACCTGTGTCACCATGGTCTCCTTGATTCCATGAGGCCCCACTGGGTCACAATGGCTCCTTGGCTTCCCTGTGGCCCCACTATGTCACAATTGCTCCTTGCTTCCATAGGTTTTCTATTGTAACAATGGACTCCTTGGTTCTGTGAGCTACCCTGCTTTTTGCAGAGGTGTCTTTGGTTCCAACAAGGCCCTGCTGTGTCTCATCAGGAACACATTTCCATGTGGTTCCATGATTCCCCACGGTGTCACCATGGAGCCTTGTTTCTAGGAGGTTCTGTACTGTCACAATTGTCTCCTTGATGCCATGAGCCCCTGCAGTGTCACAATGGCTCCTTGCTTCCATGAGGAACACAAAAGCTTGGCATCAACACTGAGCAACAGCTGCTGAACACACCTGGGAGCATCTGCTTGCATCAAAAGAGGGCTTCAAGCTGAGAATGGCAGCAGCAGCTTCCATCTGCAACAGAGAGCCAGGCAAAGGACAGGGACAGAGAATTCCGTGGAAAGACTGCGAGAATTCTGCTCTCAGAGATCATTCCTGCTCACAGTGTCCCTTGTAGAAAGGGGACATCATTGCAGGCAACCTGGACTCAGCATGTAGGGTTTGTTGTTTAGGAAACCTGCTCAGGCTTTTCCATTCTTTCCTTACAAACAGGAAAACTACACTGGGCCTGTGTGCAGGCAGAGCCCTGAGGAGAGCACTTGGCATATGGTGCCTCGGTGTGGGACAGCCAGCTGCAGAGCTGAAGGGAAGAAGCCCCGCTGTGTCACAATGGCTCCTTGGCTTCATGTGCATCACCTGTGTCACCATGGTCTCCTTGATTCCATGAGGCCCCACTGGGTCACAATGGCTCCTTGGCTTCATGTGCATCACCTGTGTCACCATGGTCTCCTTGATTCCATGAGGCCCCACTGGGTCACAATGGCTCCGTGGCTTCATGTGCATCACCTGTGTCACCATGGTCTCCTTGATTCCATGAGGCCCCACTGGGTCACAATGGCTCCTTGGCTTCATGTGCATCACCTGTGTCACAATGGTCTCCTTGATTCCATGAGGCCCTACTGTGCCACAATGGCTCCTTGGCTTCATGTGCATCACCTGTGTCACCATGGTCTCCTTGATTCCATGAGGCCCCACTGGGTCACAATGGCTCCCTGGCTTCATGTGCATCACCTGTGTCACCATGGTCTCCTTGATTCCATGAGGCCCCACTGGGTCACAATGGCCCCTTGCTTCCATAGGTTTTCTATTGTAACAATGGACTCCTTGGTTCTGTGAGCTACCCTGCTTTTTGCACTGGTGTCTTTGGTTCCAACAAGGCCCTGCTGTGTCTCATCAGGAACACATTTCCATGTGGTTCCATGATTCCCCACGGTGTCACCATGGAGCCTTGTTTCTAGGAGGTTCTGTACTGTCACAATTGTCTCCTTGATGCCATGAGCCCCTGCAGTGTCACAATGGCTCCTTGCTTCCATGAGGAACACAAAAGCTTTGCATCAACACTGAGCAACAGCTGCTGAACACACCTGGGAGCATCTGCTTGCATCAAACGAGGGCTTCAAGCTGAGAATGGCAGCAGCAGCTTCCATCTGCAACAGAGAGCCAGGGAAAGGACAGGGACAGAGAATTCAGTGGAAAGACTGCGAGAATTCTGCTCCCAGAGATCATTCCTGCTCACAGTATCCCTTGTAGAAAGGGGACATCATTGCAGGCAGCCTGGACTGAGCATGTGGGGTTGGTTGTCTGGGGAACCTGCTCAGGCTTTTTCATTCTTTCCTTACAAACAGGAAAACTTCTCTGGGCCTGTGTGCAGGCAGAGCCCTGAGGAGAGCACGTGGCACATGGTGCCTCGGTGTGGGACAGCCAGCTGCAGAGCTGAAGGGAAGAAGCCCCGCTGTGTCACAATGGCTCCTTGGCTTCATGTGCATCACCTGTGTCACCATGGTCTCCTTGATTCCATGAGGCCCCACTGGGTCACAATGGCTCCTTGGCTTCATGTGCATCACCTGTGTCACCATGGTCTCTTTGATTCCATGAGGCCCCACTGGGTCACAATGGCTCCTTGGCTTCCCTGTGGCCCCACTGTGTCACAATGGCCCCTTGCTTCCATAGGTTTTCTATTGTAACAATGGACTCCTTGATTCTGTGAGCTACCCTGCTTTTTGCAGAGGTGTCTTTGGTTCCAACAAGGCCCTGCTGTGTCTCATCAGGAACACATTTCCATGTGGTTCCATGATTCCCCACGATGTCACCATGGAGCCTTGTTTCTAGGAGGTTCTGTACTGTCACAATTGTCTCCTTGATGCCATGAGCCCCTGCAGTGTCACAATGGCTCCTTGCTTCCATGAGGAACACAAAAGCTTGGCATCAACACTGAGCAACAGCTGCTGAACACACCTGGGAGCATCTGCTTGCATCAAACGAGGGCTTCAAGCAGAGAATGGCACCAGCAGCTTCCATCTGTAACAGAGAGCCAGGGAAAGGACAGGGACAGAGAATTCCGTGGAAAGACTGTGAGAATTCTGCTCTCAGACATCATTCCTGCTCACAGTATCCCTTGTAGAAAGGGGACATCATTGCAGGCAGCCTGGACTGAGCATGTAGGGTTTGTTGTCTAGGGAACCTGCTCAGGCTTTTCCATTCTTTCCTTACAAACAGGAAAACTCCTCTGGGCCTGTGTGCAGGCAGAGCCCTGAGGAGAGAACTTGGCACATGGTGCCTCAGTGTGGGACAGCCAGCTGCAGAGCTGAAGGGAAGAAGCCCCGCTGTGTCACAATGGCTCCTTGGCTTCATGTGCAACACCTGTGTCACCATGGTCTCCTTGATTCCATGAGGCCCCACTGGGTCACAATGGCTCCTTGGCTTCATGTGCATCACCTGTGTCACCATGGTCTCCTTGATTCCATGAGGCCCCACTGGGTCACAATGGCTCCGTGGCTTCCATGTGGCCCCACTGTGTCACAATGGCCCCTTGCTTCCATAGGTTTTCGATTGTAACAATGGACTCCTTGGTTCTGTGAGCTACCCTGCTTTTTGCAGAGGTGTCTTTGGTTCCAACAAGGCCCTGCTGTGTCTCATGAGGAACACATTTCCATGTGGTTCCATGATTCCCCACGGTGTCACCATGGAGCCTTGTTTCTAGGAGGGTCTGTACTGTCACAATTGTCTCCTTGATGCCATGAGCCCCTGCAGTGTCACAATGGCTCCTTGCTTCCATGAGGAACACAAAAGCTTTGCATCAACACTGAGCAACAGCTGCTGAACACACCTGGGAGCATCTGCTTGCATCAAACGAGGGCTTCAAGCTAAGAATGGCAGCAGCAGCTTCCATCTGTAACAGAGAGCCAGGGAAAGGACAGGGACAGAGAATTCCGTGGAAAGACTGCGGGAATTCTGCTCCCAGAGATCATTCCTGCTCACAGTGTCCCTTGTAGAAAGGGGACATCATTGCAGGCAGCCTGGACTCAGCATGTGGCATTTGTTGTTTAGGAAAGCTGCTCAGGCTTTTCCATTCTTTCGTTACAAACAGGAAAACTTCTCTGGGCCTGTGTGCAGGCAGAGCCCTGAGGAGAGCACTTGGCACATGGTGCCTCGGTGTGGGACATCCAGCTGCAGAGCTAAAGGGAAGAAGCCCCGCTGTGTCACAATGGCTCCTTGGCTTCATGTGCATCACCTGTGTCACCATGGTCTCCTTGATTCCATGAGGCCCCACTGGGTCACAATGGCTCCTTGGCTTCATGTGCATCACCTGTGTCACCATGGTCTCCTTGATTCCATGAGGCCCCACTGGGTCACAATGGCTCCTTGGCTTCATGTGCATCACCTGTGTCACCATGGTCTCCTTGATTCCATGAGGCCCCACTGGGTCACAATGGCTCCGTGGCTTCCATGTGGCCCCACTGTGTCACAATGGCCCCTTGCTTCCATAGGTTTTCTATTGTAACAATGGACTCCTTGGTTCTGTGAGCTACCCTGCTTTTTGCAGAGGTGTCTTTGGTTCCAACAAGGCCCTGCTGTGTCTCATGAGGAACACATTTCCATGTGTTTCCATGATTCCCCACGGTGTCACCATGGAGCCTTGTTTCTAGGAGGTTCTGTACTGTCACAATTGTTTCGTTGACCCCATGACCCCCTGCAGTGTCACAATGGCTCCTTGCTTCCATGAGGAACACAAAAGCTTTGCATCAACACTGAGCAACAGCTGCTGAACACACCTGGGAGCATCTGCTTGCATCAAAAGAGGGCTTCAAGCAGAGAATGGCAGCAGCAGCTTTCATCTGCAACAGAGAGCCAGGCAAAGGACAGGGACAGAGAATTCCGTGGAAAGACTGCGAGAATTATGCTGCCAGACATCATTCCTGCTCACAGCATCCCTTGTAGAAAGGGGACATCATTGCAGGCAGCCTGGACTCAGCATGTAGGGTTTCTTGTTTAGGAAACCTGCTCAGGCTTTTCCATTCTTTCCTTACAAACAGGAAAACTTCTCTGGGCCTGTGTGCAGGCAGAGCCCTAAGGAGAGCAGTTGGCACATGGTGCCTCGGTGTGGGACAGCCAGCTGCAGAGCTGAAGGGAAGAAGCCCCGCTGTGTCACAATGGCTCCTTGGTTTCATGTGCATCACCTGTGTCACCATGGTCTCCTTGATTCCATGAGGCCCCACTGGGTCACAATGGCTCCTTGGCTTCATGTGCATCACCTGTGTCACCATGGTCTCCTTGATTCCATGAGGCCCCACTGGGTCACAATGGCTCCTTGGCTTCATGTGCATCACCTGTGTCACCATGGTCTCCTTGATTCCATGAGGCCCCACTGGGTCACAATGGCTCCTTGGCTTCATGTGCATCACCTGTGTCACAATGGTCTCCTTGATTCCATGAGGCCCCACTGGGTCACAATGGCTCGTGGACTTCCATGTGGCCCCACTGTGTCACCATGGTCTCCTTGATTCCATGAGGCCCCACTGTGCCACAATGGCTCCTTGGCTTCCATGTGGCCCCACTGTGTCACAATGTCCCCATGCTTCCATAGGTTGTCTATTGTAACAATGGACTCCTTGGTTCTGTGAGCTACCCTGCTTTTTGCAGAGGTGTCTTTGGTTCCAACAAGGCCCTGCTGTGTCTCATCAGGAACACATTTCCATGTGGTTCCATGATTCCCCACGGTGTCACCATGGAGCCTTGTTTCTAGGAGGTTCTGTAGTGTCACAATTGTCTCCTTGATCCCATGAGCCCCTGCAGTGTCACAATGGCTCCTTGCTTCCATGAGGAACACAAAAGCTTTGCATCAACACTGAGCAACAGCTGCTGAACACACCTGGGAGCATCTGCTTGCATCAAAAGAGGGCTTCAAGCAGAGAATGGCAGCAGCAGCTTTCATCTGCAACAGAGAGCCAGGCAAAGGACAGGGACAGAGAATTCCGTGGAAAGACTGCGAGAATTATGCTGCCAGACATCATTCCTGCTCACAGCATCCCTTGTAGAAAGGGGACATCATTGCAGGCAGCCTGGACGGAGCATGTAGGATTTCTTGTTTAGGAAAGCTGCTCAGGCTTTTCCATTCTTTCCTTACAAACAGGAAAACTTCTCTGGGCCTGTGTGCAGGCAGAGGCCTGAGGAGAGCACTTGGCACATGGTGCCTCGGTGTGGGACAGCCAGCTGCAGAGCTGAAGGGAAGAAGCCCCACTGTGTCACAATGGCTCCTTGGCTTCATGTGCATCACCTGTGTCACCATGGTCTCCTTGATTCCATGAGGCCCCACTGGGTCACAATGGCTCCTTGGCTTCATGTGCAACACCTGTGTCACCATGGTTTCCTTGATTCCATGAGGCCCCACTGTGTCACAATGGCTCCTTGGCTTCATGTGCATCACCTGTGTCACCATGGTCTCCTTGATTCCATGAGGCCCCACTGGGTCACAATGGCTCCTTGGCTTCATGTGCATCACCTGTGTCACCATGGTCTCCTTGATTCCATGAGGCCCCACTGGGTCACAATGGCTCCTTGGCTTCATGTGCATCACCTGTGTCACCATGGTCTCCTTGATTCCATGAGGCCCCACTGGGTCACAATGGCTCCTTGGCTTCATGTGCATCACCTGTGTCACCATGGTCTCCTTGATTCCATGAGGCCCCACTGGGTCACAATGGCTCCTTGGCTTCCCTGTGGCCCCACTATGTCACAATTGCTCCTTGCTTCCATAGGTTTTCTATTGTAACAATGGACTCCTTGGTTCTGTGAGTTACCCTGCTTTTTGCAGAGGTGTCTTTGGTTCCAACAAGGCCCTGCTGTGTCTCATCAGGAACACATTTCCATGTGGTTCCATGATTCCCCACGGTGTCACCATGGAGCCTTGTTTCTAGGAGGTTCTGTACTGTCACAATTGTCTCCTTGATGCCATGAGCCCCTGCAGTGTCACAATGGCTCCTTGCTTCCATGAGGAACACAAAAGCTTGGCATCAACACTGAGCAACAGCTGCTGAACACACCTGGGAGCATCTGCTTGCATCAAACGAGGGCTTCAAGCAGAGAATGGCACCAGCAGCTTCCATCTGTAACAGAGAGCCAGGGAAAGGACAGGGACAGAGAATTCCGTGGAAAGACTGTGAGAATTCTGCTCTCAGACATCATTCCTGCTCACAGTATCCCTTGTAGAAAGGGGACATCATTGCAGGCAGCCTGGACTGAGCATGTAGGGTTTGTTGTCTAGGGAACCTGCTCAGGCTTTTCCATTCTTTCCTTACAAACAGGAAAACTCCTCTGGGCCTGTGTGCAGGCAGAGCCCTGAGGAGAGAACTTGGCACATGGTGCCTCAGTGTGGGACAGCCAGCTGCAGAGCTGAAGGGAAGAAGCCCCGCTGTGTCACAATGGCTCCTTGGCTTCATGTGCAACACCTGTGTCACCATGGTCTCCTTGATTCCATGAGGCCCCACTGGGTCACAATGGCTCCGTGGCTTCCATGTGGCCCCACTGTGTCACAATGGCCCCTTGCTTCCATAGGTTTTCGATTGTAACAATGGACTCCTTGGTTCTGTGAGCTACCCTGCTTTTTGCAGAGGTGTCTTTGGTTCCAACAAGGCCCTGCTGTGTCTCATCAGGAACACATTTCCATGTGGTTCCATGATTCCCCACGGTGTCACCATGGAGCCTTGTTTCTAGGAGGGTCTGTACTGTCACAATTGTCTCCTTGATGCCATGAGCCCCTGCAGTGTCACAATGGCTCCTTGCTTCCATGAGGAACACAAAAGCTTTGCATCAACACTGAGCAACAGCTGCTGAACACACCTGGGAGCATCTGCTTGCATCAAACGAGGGCTTCAAGCTAAGAATGGCAGCAGCAGCTTCCATCTGTAACAGAGAGCCAGGGAAAGGACAGGGACAGAGAATTCCGTGGAAAGACTGCGGGAATTCTGCTCCCAGAGATCATTCCTGCTCACAGTGTCCCTTGTAGAAAGGGGACATCATTGCAGGCAGCCTGGACTCAGCATGTGGCATTTGTTGTTTAGGAAAGCTGCTCAGGCTTTTCCATTCTTTCGTTACAAACAGGAAAACTTCTCTGGGCCTGTGTGCAGGCAGAGCCCTGAGGAGAGCACTTGGCACATGGTGCCTCGGTGTGGGACATCCAGCTGCAGAGCTAAAGGGAAGAAGCCCCGCTGTGTCACAATGGCTCCTTGGCTTCATGTGCATCACCTGTGTCACCATGGTCTCCTTGATTCCATGAGGCCCCACTGGGTCACAATGGCTCCTTGGCTTCATGTGCATCACCTGTGTCACCATGGTCTCCTTGATTCCATGAGGCCCCACTGGGTCACAATGGCTCCTTGGCTTCATGTGCATCACCTGTGTCACCATGGTCTCCTTGATTCCATGAGGCCCCACTGGGTCACAATGGCTCCGTGGCTTCCATGTGGCCCCACTGTGTCACAATGGCCCCTTGCTTCCATAGGTTTTCTATTGTAACAATGGACTCCTTGGTTCTGTGAGCTACCCTGCTTTTTGCAGAGGTGTCTTTGGTTCCAACAAGGCCCTGCTGTGTCTCATGAGGAACACATTTCCATGTGTTTCCATGATTCCCCACGGTGTCACCATGGAGCCTTGTTTCTAGGAGGTTCTGTACTGTCACAATTGTTTCGTTGACCCCATGACCCCCTGCAGTGTCACAATGGCTCCTTGCTTCCATGAGGAACACAAAAGCTTTGCATCAACACTGAGCAACAGCTGCTGAACACACCTGGGAGCATCTGCTTGCATCAAAAGAGGGCTTCAAGCAGAGAATGGCAGCAGCAGCTTTCATCTGCAACAGAGAGCCAGGCAAAGGACAGGGACAGAGAATTCCGTGGAAAGACTGCGAGAATTATGCTGCCAGACATCATTCCTGCTCACAGCATCCCTTGTAGAAAGGGGACATCATTGCAGGCAGCCTGGACTCAGCATGTAGGGTTTGTTGTTTAGGAAAGCTGCTCAGGCTTTTCCATTCTTTCCTTACAAACAGGAAAACTTCTCTGGGCCTGTGTGCAGGCAGAGCCCTAAGGAGAGCAGTTGGCACATGGTGCCTCGGTGTGGGACAGCCAGCTGCAGAGCTGAAGGGAAGAAGCCCCGCTGTGTCACAATGGCTCCTTGGTTTCATGTGCATCACCTGTGTCACCATGGTCTCCTTGATTCCATGAGGCCCCACTGGGTCACAATGGCTCCTTGGCTTCATGTGCATCACCTGTGTCACCATGGTCTCCTTGATTCCATGAGGCCCCACTGGGTCACAATGGCTCCTTGGCTTCATGTGCATCACCTGTGTCACCATGGTCTCCTTGATTCCATGAGGCCCCACTGGGTCACAATGGCTCCTTGGCTTCATGTGCATCACCTGTGTCACAATGGTCTCCTTGATTCCATGAGGCCCCACTGGGTCACAATGGCTCGTGGACTTCCATGTGGCCCCACTGTGTCACCATGGTCTCCTTGATTCCATGAGGCCCCACTGTGCCACAATGGCTCCTTGGCTTCCATGTGGCCCCACTGTGTCACAATGTCCCCATGCTTCCATAGGTTGTCTATTGTAACAATGGACTCCTTGGTTCTGTGAGCTACCCTGCTTTTTGCAGAGGTGTCTTTGGTTCCAACAAGGCCCTGCTGTGTCTCATCAGGAACACATTTCCATGTGGTTCCATGATTCCCCACGGTGTCACCATGGAGCCTTGTTTCTAGGAGGTTCTGTAGTGTCACAATTGTCTCCTTGATCCCATGAGCCCCTGCAGTGTCACAATGGCTCCTTGCTTCCATGAGGAACACAAAAGCTTTGCATCAACACTGAGCAACAGCTGCTGAACACACCTGGGAGCATCTGCTTGCATCAAAAGAGGGCTTCAAGCAGAGAATGGCAGCAGCAGCTTTCATCTGCAACAGAGAGCCAGGCAAAGGACAGGGACAGAGAATTCCGTGGAAAGACTGCGAGAATTATGCTGCCAGACATCATTCCTGCTCACAGCATCCCTTGTAGAAAGGGGACATCATTGCAGGCAGCCTGGACGGAGCATGTAGGATTTCTTGTTTAGGAAAGCTGCTCAGGCTTTTCCATTCTTTCCTTACAAACAGGAAAACTTCTCTGGGCCTGTGTGCAGGCAGAGGCCTGAGGAGAGCACTTGGCACATGGTGCCTCGGTGTGGGACAGCCAGCTGCAGAGCTGAAGGGAAGAAGCCCCACTGTGTCACAATGGCTCCTTGGCTTCATGTGCATCACCTGTGTCACCATGGTCTCCTTGATTCCATGAGGCCCCACTGGGTCACAATGGCTCCTTGGCTTCATGTGCAACACCTGTGTCACCATGGTTTCCTTGATTCCATGAGGCCCCACTGGGTCACAATGGCTCCTTGGCTTCATGTGCATCACCTGTGTCACCATGGTCTCCTTGATTCCATGAGGCCCCACTGGGTCACAATGGCTCCTTGGCTTCATGTGCATCACCTGTGTCACCATGGTCTCCTTGATTCCATGAGGCCCCACTGGGTCACAATGGCTCCTTGGCTTCATGTGCATCACCTGTGTCACCATGGTCTCCTTGATTCCATGAGGCCCCACTGGGTCACAATGGCTCCTTGGCTTCATGTGCATCACCTGTGTCACCATGGTCTCCTTGATTCCATGAGGCCCCACTGGGTCACAATGGCTCCCTGGCTTCATGTGCATCACCTGTGTCACCATGGTCTCCTTGATTCCATGAGGCCCCACTGGGTCACAATGGCCCCTTGCTTCCATAGGTTTTCTATTGTAACAATGGACTCCTTGGTTCTGTGAGCTACCCTGCTTTTTGCACTGGTGTCTTTGGTTCCAACAAGGCCCTGCTGTGTCTCATCAGGAACACATTTCCATGTGGTTCCATGATTCCCCACGGTGTCACCATGGAGCCTTGTTTCTAGGAGGTTCTGTACTGTCACAATTGTCTCCTTGATGCCATGAGCCCCTGCAGTGTCACAATGGCTCCTTGCTTCCATGAGGAACACAAAAGCTTTGCATCAACACTGAGCAACAGCTGCTGAACACACCTGGGAGCATCTGCTTGCATCAAACGAGGGCTTCAAGCTGAGAATGGCAGCAGCAGCTTCCATCTGCAACAGAGAGCCAGGCAAAGGACAGGGACAGAGAATTCAGTGGAAAGACTGCGAGAATTCTGCTCCCAGAGATCATTCCTGCTCACAGTATCCCTTGTAGAAAGGGGACATCATTGCAGGCAGCCTGGACTGAGCATGTGGGGTTGGTTGTCTGGGGAACCTGCTCAGGCTTTTTCATTCTTTCCTTACAAACAGGAAAACTTCTCTGGGCCTGTGTGCAGGCAGAGCCCTGAGGAGAGCACTTGGCACATGGTGCCTCGGTGTGGGACAGCCAGCTGCAGAGCTGAAGGGAAGAAGCCCCGCTGTGTCACAATGGCTCCTTGGCTTCATGTGCATCACCTGTGTCACCATGGTCTCCTTGATTCCATGAGGCCCCACTGGGTCACAATGGCTCCTTGGCTTCATGTGCATCACCTGTGTCACCATGGTCTCCTTGATTCCATGAGGCCCCACTGGGTCACAATGGCTCCTTGGCTTCATGTGCATCACCTGTGTCACCATGGCTCCTTGATTACATGAGGAACACAAAAGCTTTGCATCAACACTGAGCAACAGCTGCTGAACACACCTGGGAGCATCCGCTTGCATCAAAAGAGGGCTTCAAGCTGAGAATGGCAGCAGCAGCTTCCATCTGCAACAGAGAGCCAGGAAAAGGACAGGGACAGAGAATTCAGTGGAAAGACTGCGAGAATTCTGCTCCCAGAGATCATTCCTGCTCACAGTATCCCTTGTAGAAAGGGGACATCATTGCAGGCAGCCTGGACTGAGCATGTGGGTTTGGTTGTCAGGGGAACCTGCTCAGGCTTTTTCATTCTTTCCTTACAAACAGGAAAACTTCTCTGGGCCTGTGTGCAGGCAGAGCCCTGAGGAGAGCACTTGGCATATGATGCCTCGGTGTGGGACAGCCAGCTGCAGAGCTGAAGGGAAGAAGCCCCGCTGTGTCACAATGGCTCCTTGGCTTCATGTGCATCACCTGTGTCACCATGGTCTCCTTGATTCCATGAGGCCCCACTGGGTCACAATGGCTCCTTGGCTTCATGTGAATCACCTGTGTCACCATGGTCTCCTTGATTCCATGAGGCCCCACTGGGTCACAATGGCTCGTGGACTTCCATGTGGCCCCACTGTGTCACCATGGTCTCCTTGATTCCATGAGGCCCCACTGTGTCACAATGGCCCCTTGCTTCCATAGGTTTTCGATTGTAGCAATGGACTCCTTGGTTCTGTGAGCTACCCTGCTTTTTGCAAAGGTGTCTTTCGTTCCAACAAGGCCCTGCTGTGTCTCATGAGGAACACATTTCCATGTGGTTCCATGATTCCCCACGGTGTCACCATGGAGCCTTGTTTCTAGGAGGTTCTGTACTGTCACAATTGTCTCCTTGATGCCATGAGCCCCTGCAGTGTCACAATGGCTCCTTGCTTCCATGAGGAACACAAAAGCTTTGCATCAACACTGAGCAACAGCTGCTGAACACACCTGGGAGCATCTGCTTGCATCAAACGAGGGCTTCAAGCTGAGAATGGCAGCAGCAGCTTCCATCTGTAACAGAGAGCCAGGCAAAGGACAGGGACAGAGAATTCCGTGGAAAGACTGCGAGAATTCTGCTCTCAGAGATCATTCCTGCTCACAGCATCCCTTGTAGAAAGGGGACATCATTGCAGGCAGCCTGGACTCAGCATGTAGGGTTTGTTGTTTAGGAAAGCTATTCAGGCTTTTCCATTCTTTCCTTACAAACAAGAAAACTTCTCTGGGCCTGTGTGCAGGCAGAGCCCTGAGGAGAGCACTTGGCACATGGTGCCTCGGTGTGGGACAGCCAGCTGCAGAGCTGAAGGGAAGAAGCCCCGCTGTGTCACAATGGCTCCTTGGCTTCATGTGCATCACCTGTGTCACCATGGTCTCCTTGATTCCATGAGGCCCCACTGGGTCACAATGGCTCCTTGGCTTCATGTGCATCACCTGTGTCACCATGGTCTCCTTGATTCCATGAGGCCCCACTGTGTCACAATGGCTCCTTGGCTTCATGTGCATCACCTGTGTCACCATGGTCTCCTTGATTCCATGAGGCCCCACTGGGTCACAATGGCTCCTTGGCTTCATGTGCATCACCTGTGTCACCATGGTCTCCTTGATTCCATGAGGCCCCACTGGGTCACAATGGCTCCTTGGCTTCATGTGCATCACCTGTGTCACCATGGTCTCCTTGATTCCATGAGGCCCCACTGGGTCACAATGGCTCCTTGGCTTCATGTGCATCACCTGTGTCACCATGGTCTCCTTGATTCCATGAGGCCCCACTGGGTCACAATGGCTCCTTGGCTTCCATGTGGCCCCACTGTGTCACCATGGTCTCCTTGATACCATGAGGCCCCACTGGGTCACAATGGCTCCTTGGCTTCCATGAGGCCCCACTGGGTCACAATGGCTCCTTGGCTTCATGTGCATCACCTGTCCTTGATTCCATGAGGCCCCACTGGGTCACAATGGCTCCTTGGCTTCATGTGCATCACCTGTGTCACCATGGTCTCCTTGATTCCATGAGGCCCCACTGGGTCACAATGGCTCCTTGGCTTCATGTGCATCACTTGTGTCACAATGGTCTCCTTGATTCCATGAGGCCCCACTGGGTCACAATGGCCCCTTGCTTCCATAGGTTTTCTATTGTAACAATGGACTCCTTGATTCTGTGAGCTACCCTGCTTTTTGCAGAGGTGTCTTTGGTTCCAACAAGGCCCTGCTGTGTCTCATGAGGAACACATTTCCATGTGGTTCCATGATTCCCCACGGTGTCACCATGGAGCCTTGTTTCTAGGAGGTTCTGTACTGTCACAATTGTCTCCTTGATGCCATGAGCCCCTGCAGTGTCACAATGGCTCCTTACTTCCATGAGGAACACAAAAGCTTTGCATCAACACTGAGCAACAGCTGCTGAACACACCTGGGAGCATCTGCTTGCATCAAAAGAGGGCTTCAAGCTGAGAATGGCAGCAGCAGCTTCCATCTGCAACAGAGAGCCAGGCAAAGGACTGGGACAGAGAATTCCGTGGAAAGACTGCGAGAATTCTGCTCTCAGAGATCATTCCTGCTCACAGTATCCTTTGTAGAAAGGGGACATCATTGCAGGCAGCCTGGACTCAGCATGTAGGGTTTGTTGTTTAGGAAAGCTGCTCAGGCTTTTCCATTCTTTCCTTACAAACAGGAAAACTACTCTGGGCCTGTGTGCAGGCAGAGCCCTGAGGAGAGCACTTGGCACATGGTGCCTCGGTGTGGGACAGCCAGCTGCAGAGCTGAAGGGAAGAAGCCCCGCTGTGTCACAATGGCTCCTTGGTTTCATGTGCATCACCTGTGTCACCATGGTCTCCTTGATTCCATGAGGCCCCACTGGGTCACAATGGCTCCTTGGCTTCATGTGCATCACCTGTGTCACCATGGTCTCCTTGATTCCATGAGGCCCCACTGGGTCACAATGGCTCCTTGGCTTCATGTGCATCACCTGTGTCACCATGGTCTCCTTGATTCCATGAGGCCCCACTGGGTCACAATGGCTCCTTGGCTTCATGTGCATCACCTGTGTCACCATGGTCTCCTTGATTCCATGAGGCCCCACTGGGTCACAATGGCTCGTTGACTTCCATGTGGCCCCACTGTGTCACCATGGTCTCCTTGATTCCATGAGGCCCCACTGTGCCACAATGGCTCCTTGGCTTCCATGTGGCCCCACTGTGTCACAATGTCCCCATGCTTCCATAGGTTTTCTATTGTAACAATGGACTCCTTGGTTCTGTGAGCTACCCTGCTTTTTGCAGAGGTGTCTTTGGTTCCAACAAGGCCCTGCTGTGTCTCATCAGGAACACATTTCCATGTGGTTCCATGATTCCCCACGGTGTCACCATGGAGCCTTGTTTCTAGGAGGTTCTGTACTGTCACAATTGTCTCCTTGATGCCATGAGCCCCTGCAGTGTCACAATGGCTCCTCGCTTCCATGAGGAACACAAAAGCTTTGCATCAACACTGAGCAACATCTGCTGAACACACCTGGGAGCATCTGCTTGCATCAAAAGAGGGCTTCAAGCTGAGAATGGCAGCAGCAGCTTTCATCTGCAACAGAGAGCCAGGCAAAGGACAGGGACAGAGAATTCCGTGGAAAGACTGCGAGAATTCTGCTCTCAGAGATCATTCCTGCTCACAGTATCCCTTGTAGAAAGGGGACATCATTGCAGGCAGCCTGGACTGAGCATGTGGTGTTGGTTGTTTAGGAAAGCTGCTCAGGCTTTTCCATTCTTTCCTTACAAACAGGAAAACTTCTCTGGGCCTGTGTGCAGGCAGAGGCCTGAGGAGAGCACTTGGCACATGGTGCCTCGGTGTGGGACAGCCAGCTGCAGAGCTGAAGGGAAGAAGCCCCGCTGTGTCGCAATGGCTCCTTGGCTTCATGTGCATCACCTGTGTCACCATGGTCTCCTTGATTCCATGAGGCCCCACTGGGTCACAATGGCTCCTTGGCTTCATGTGCATCACCTGTGTCACCATGGTCTCCTTGATTCCATGAGGCCCCACTGGGTCACAATGGCTCCATGGCTTCATGTGCATCACCTGTGTCACCATGGTCTCCTTGATTCCATGAGGCCCCACTGGGTCACAATGGCTCCTTGGCTTCATGTGCATCACCTGTGTCACCATGGTCTCCTTGATTCCATGAGGCCCCACTGGGTCACAATGGCTCCTTGGCTTCCCTGTGGCCCCACTATGTCACAATGGCTCCTTGCTTCCATAGGTTTTCTATTGTAACAATGGACTCCTTGGTTCTGTGAGCTACCCTGCTTTTTGCAGAGGTGTCTTTGGTTCCAACAAGGCCCTGCTGTGTCTCATCAGGAACACATTTCCATGTGGTTCCATGATTCCCCACGGTGTCACCATGGAGCCTTGTTTCTAGGAGGTTCTGTACTGTCACAATTGTCTCCTTGATGCCATGAGCCCCTGCAGTGTCACAATGGCTCCTTGCTTCCATGAGGAACACAAAAGCTTTGCATCAACACTGAGCAACAGCTGCTGAACACACCTGGGAGCATCTGCTTGCATCAAAAGAGGGCTTCAAGCTGAGAATGGCAGCAGCAGCTTCCATCTGCAACAGAGAGCCAGGCAAAGGACTGGGACAGAGAATTCCGTGGAAAGACTGCGAGAATTCTGCTCTCAGAGATCATTCCTGCTCACAGTATCCCTTGTAGAAAGGGGACATCATTGCAGGCAGCCTGGACTCAGCATGTAGGGTTTGTTGTTTAGGAAAGCTGCTCAGGCTTTTCCATTCTTTCCTTACAAACAGGAAAACTACTCTGGGCCTGTGTGCAGGCAGAGCCCTGAGGAGAGCACTTGGCATATGGTGCCTCGGTGTGGGACAGCCAGCTGCAGAGCTGAAGGGAAGAAGCCCCGCTGTGTCACAATGGCTCCTTGGCTTCATGTGCATCACCTGTGTCACCATGGTCTCCTTGATTCCATGAGGCCCCACTGGGTCACAATGGCTCCTTGGCTTCATGTGCATCACCTGTGTCACCATGGTCTCCTTGATTCCATGAGGCCCCACTGTGTCACAATGGCTCCTTGGCTTCATGTGCATCACCTGTGTCACCATGGTCTCCTTGATTCCATGAGGCCCCACTGGGTCACAATGGCTCCTTGGCTTCATGTGCATCACCTGTGTCACCATGGTCTCCTTGATTAAATGATGCCCTGCTGTGTCACAATGGCTCCTTGGCTTCCATGTGGCCCCACTGTGTCACAATATCCCCATGCTTCCATAGGTTTTCTATTGTAACAATGGACTCCTTGGTTCTGTGAGCTACCCTGCTTTTTGCACTGGTGTCTTTGGTTCCAACAAGGCCCTGCTGTGTCTCATCAGGAACACATTTCCATGTGGTTCCATGATTCCCCACGGTGTCACCATGGAGCCTTGTTTCTAGGAGGTTCTGTACTGTCACAATTGTCTCCTTGATCCCATGAGCCCCTGCAGTGTCACAATGGCTCCTTGCTTCCATGAGGAACACAAAAGCTTTGCATCAACACTGAGCAACAGCTGCTGAACACACCTGGGAGCATCTGCTTGCATCAAACGAGGGCTTCAAGCTGAGAATGGCACCAGCAGCTTCCATCTGCAACAGAGAGCCAGGCAAAGGACAGGGACAGAGAATTCCGTGGAAAGACTGCGAGAATTCTGCTCTCAGAGATCATTCCTGCTCACAGCATCCCTTGTAGAAAGGGGACATCATTGCAGGCAGCCTGGACGGAGCATGTGGGGTTGGTTGTCTGGGGAACCTGCTCAGGCATTTTCATTCTTTCCTTACAAACAGGAAAACTTCTCTGGGCCTGTGTGCAGGCAGAGCCCTGAGGAGAGCACTTGGCACATGGTGCCTCGGTGTGGGACAGCCAGCTGCAGAGCTGAAGGGAAGAAGCCCCGCTGTATCACAATGGCTCCTTGGCTTCATGTGCATCACCTGTGTCACCATGGTCTCCTTGATTCCATGAGGCCCCACTGGGTCACAATGGCTCCTTGGCTTCATGTGCATCACCTGTGTCACCATGGTCTCCTTGATTCCATGAGGCCCCACTGGGTCACAATGGCTCCTTGGCTTCATGTGCATCACCTGTGTCACCATGGTCTCCTTGATTCCATGAGGCCCCATGGGTCACAATGGCTCCTTGGCTTCATGTGCATCACCTGTGTCACCATGGTCTCCTTGATTCCATGAGGCCCCACTGGGTCACAATGGCTCCATGGCTTCATGTGCATCACCTGTGTCACCATGGTCTCCTTGATTCCATGAGGCCCCACTGGGTCACAATGGCTCCTTGGCTTCATGTGCATCACCTGTGTCACCATGGTCTCCTTGATTCCATGAGGCCCCACTGGGTCACAATGGCTCCTTGGCTTCATGTGCATCACCTGTGTCACCATGGTCTCCTTGATTCCATGAGGCCCCACTGGGTCACAATGGCTCCTTGGCTTCCCTGTGGCCCCACTATGTCACAATGGCTCCTTGCTTCCATAGGTTTTCTATTGTAACAATGGACTCCTTGGTTCTGTGAGCTACCCTGCTTTTTGCAGAGGTGTCTTTGGTTCCAACAAGGCCCTGCTGTGTCTCATGAGGAACACATTTCCATGTGTTTCCATGATTCCCCACGGTGTCACCATGGAGCCTTGTTTCTAGGAGGTTCTGTACTGTCACAATTGTCTCCTTGATGCCATGAGCCCCTGCAGTGTCACAATGGCTCCTTGCTTCCATGAGGAGCACAAAAGCTTTGCATCAACACTGAGCAACAGCTGCTGAACACACCTGGGAGCATCTGCTTGCATCAAAAGAGGGCTTCAAGCTGAGAATGGCGCCAGCAGCTTCCATCTGCAACAGAGAGCCAGGCAAAGGACAGGGACAGAGAATTCCGTGGAAAGACTGCGAGAATTCTGCTCCCAGAGATCATTCCTGCTCACAGTATCCCTTGTAGAAAGGGGACATCATTGCAGGCAGCCTGGACTGAGCATGTGGGGTTGGTTGTCTGGGGAACCTGCTCAGGCTTTTTCATTCTTTCCTTACAAACAGGAAAACTACTCTGGGCCTGTGTGCAGGCAGAGCCCTGAGGAGAGCACTTGGCACATGGTGCCTCGGTGTGGGACAGCCAGCTGCAGAGCTGAAGGGAAGAAGCCCCGCTGTATCACAATGGCTCCTTGGCTTCATGTGCATCACCTGTGTCACCATGGTCTCCTTGATTCCATGAGGCCCCACTGGGTCACAATGGCTCCTTGGCTTCATGTGCATCACCTGTGTCACCATGGTCTCCTTGATTCCATGAGGCCCCACTGGGTCACAATGGCTCCTTGGCTTCATGTGCATCACCTGTGTCACCATGGTCTCCTTGATTCCATGAGGCCCCACTGGGTCACAATGGCTCGTTGACTTCCATGTGGCCCCACTGTGTCACCATGGTCTCCTTGATTCCATGAGGCCCTACTGTGCCACAATGGCTCCTTGCCTTCATGTGCATCACCTGTGTCACCATGGTCTCCTTGATTCCATGAGGCCCCAGTGTGTCACAATGTCCCCATGCTTCCATAGGTTTTCTATTGTAACAATGGACTCCTTGGTTCTGTGAGCTACCCTGCTTTTTGCAGAGGTGTCTTTGGTTCCAACAAGGCCCTGCTGTGTCTCATCAGGAACACATTTCCATGTGTTTCCATGATTCCCCACGGTGTCACCATGGAGCCTTGTTTCTAGGAGGTTCTGTAGTGTCACAATTGTCTCCTTGATGCCATGAGCCCCTGCAGTGTCACAATGGCTCCTTACTTCCATGAGGAACACAAAAGCTTTGCATCAACACTGAGCAACAGCTGCTGAACACACCTGGGAGCATCTGCTTGCATCAAAAGAGGGCTTCAAGCTGAGAATGGCAGCAGCAGCTTCCATCTGCAACAGAGAGCCAGGCAAAGGACTGGGACAGAGAATTCCGTGGAAAGACTGCGAGAATTCTGCTCTCAGAGATCATTCCTGCTCACAGTATCCCTTGTAGAAAGGGGACATCATTGCAGGCAGCCTGGACTCAGCATGTAGGGTTTGTTGTTTAGGAAAGCTGCTCAGGCTTTTCCATTCTTTCCTTACAAACAGGAAAACTACTCTGGGCCTGTGTGCAGGCAGAGCCCTGAGGAGAGCACTTGGCATATGGTGCCTCGGTGTGGGACAGCCAGCTGCAGAGCTGAAGGGAAGAAGCCCCGCTGTGTCACAATGGCTCCTTGGCTTCATGTGCATCACCTGTGTCACCATGGTCTCCTTGATTCCATGAGGCCCCACTGGGTCACAATGGCTCCTTGGCTTCACGTGCATCACCTGTGTCACCATGGTCTCCTTGATTCCATGAGGCCCCACTGTGTCACAATGGCTCCTTGGCTTCATGTGCATCACCTGTGTCACCATGGTCTCCTTGATTCCATGAGGCCCCACTGGGTCACAATGGCTCCTTGGCTTCATGTGCATCACCTGTGTCACCATGGTCTCCTTGATTCCATGAGGCCCCACTGGGTCACAATGGCTCCTTGGCTTCATGTGCATCACCTGTGTCACCATGGTCTCCTTGATTCCATGAGGCCCCACTGGGTCACAATGGCTCGTTGACTTCCATGTGGCCCCACTGTGTCACCATGGTCTCCTTGATTCCATGAGGCCCCACTGTGCCACAATGGCTCCTTGGCTTCCATGTGGCCCCACTGTGTCACAATGTCCCCATGCTTCCATAGGTTTTCTATTGTAACAATGGACTCCTTGGTTCTGTGAGCTACCCTGCTTTTTGCAGAGGTGTCTTTGGTTCCAACAAGGCCCTGCTGTGTCTCATCAGGAACACATTTCCATGTGGTTCCATGATTCCCCACGGTGTCACCATGGAGCCTTGTTTCTAGGAGGTTCTGTACTGTCACAATTGTCTCCTTGATGCCATGAGCCCCTGCAGTGTCACAATGGCTCCTTGTTTCCATGAGGAACACAAAAGCTTTGCATCAACACTGAGCAACAGCTGCTGAACACACCTGGGAGCATCTGCTTGCATCAAAAGAGGGCTTCACGCAGAGAATGGCAGCAGCAGCTTTCATCTGCAACAGAGAGCCAGGCAAAGGACTGGGACAGAGAATTCCGTGGAAAGACTGCGAGAATTATGCTGCCAGACATCATTCCTGCTCACAGCATCCCTTGTAGAAAGGGGACATCATTGCAGGCAGCCTGGACGGAGCATGTAGGATTTCTTGTTTAGGAAAGCTGCTCAGGCTTTTCCATTCTTTCCTTACAAACAGGAAAACTTCTCTGGGCCTGTGTGCAGGCAGAGGCCTGAGGAGAGCACTTGGCACATGGTGCCTCGGTGTGGGACAGCCAGCTGCAGAGCTGAAGGGAAGAAGCCCCGCTGTGTCACAATGGCTCCTTGGCTTCATGTGCATCACCTGTGTCACCATGGTCTCCTTGATTCCATGAGGCCCCACTGTGTCACAATGGCTCCTTGGCTTCATGTGCATCACCTGTGTCACCATGGTCTCCTTGATTCCATGAGGCCCCACTGGGTCACAATGGCTCCATGGCTTCATGTGCATCACCTGTGTCACCATGGTCTCCTTGATTCCATGAGGCCCCACTGGGTCACAATGGCTCCTTGGCTTCATGTGCATCACCTGTGTCACCATGGTCTCCTTGATTCCATGAGGCCCCACTGGGTCACAATGGCTCCTTGGCTTCATGTGCATCACCTGTGTCACCATGGTCTCCTTGATTCCATGAGGCCCCACTGGGTCACAATGGCTCCTTGGCTTCCCTGTGGCCCCACTATGTCACAATGGCTCCTTGCTTCCATAGGTTTTCTATTGTAACAATGGACTCCTTGGTTCTGTGAGCTACCCTGCTTTTTGCAGAGGTGTCTTTGGTTCCAACAAGGCCCTGCTGTGTCTCATCAGGAACACATTTCCATGTGGTTCCATGATTCCCCACGGTGTCACCATGGAGCCTTGTTTCTAGGAGGTTCTGTACTGTCACAATTGTCTCCTTGATGCCATGAGCCCCTGCAGTGTCACAATGGCTCCTTGCTTCCATGAGGAACACAAAAGCTTTGCATCAACACTGAGCAACAGCTGCTGAACACACCTGGGAGCATCTGCTTGCATCAAACGAGGGCTTCAAGCTGAGAATGGCAGCAGCAGCTTCCATCTGCAACAGAGAGCCAGGCAAAGGACAGGGACAGAGAATTCCGTGGAAAGACTGCGAGAATTCTGCTCCCAGAGATCATTCCTGCTCAGAGTATCCCTTGTAGAAAGGGGACATCATTGCAGGCAGCCTGGACTGAGCATGTGGGGTTGGTTGTCTGGGGAACCTGCTCAGGCTTTTTCATTCTTTCCTTACAAACAGGAAAACTTCTCTGGGCCTGTGTGCAGGCAGAGCCCTGAGGAGAGCACTTGGCACATGGTGCCTCGGTGTGGGACAGCCAGCTGCAGAGCTGAAGGGAAGAAGCCCCGATGTATCACAATGGCTCCTTGGCTTCATGTGCATCACCTGTGTCACCATGGTCTCCTTGATTCCATGAGGCCCCACTGGGTCACAATGGCTCCTTGGCTTCATGTGCATCACCTGTGTCACCATGGTCTCCTTGATTCCATGAGGCCCCACTGGGTCACAATGGCTCCTTGGCTTCATGTGCATCACCTGTGTCACCATGGTCTCCTTGATTCCATGAGGCCCCACTGGGTCACAATGGCTCCTTGGCTTCATGTGCATCACCTGTGTCACCATGGTCTCCTTGATTCCATGAGGCCCCACTGGGTCACAATGGCTCGTTGACTTCCATGTGGCCCCACTATGTCACAATGGCTCCTTGCTTCCATAGGTTTTCTATTGTAACAATGGACTCCTTGGTTCTGTGAGCTACCCTGCTTTTTGCAGAGGTGTCTTTGGTTCCAACAAGGCCCTGCTGTGTCTCATGAGGAACACATTTCCATGTGGTTCCATGATTCGCCACGGTGTCACCATGGAGCCTTGTTTCTAGGAGGTTCTGTACTGTCACAATTGTCTCCTTGATGCCATGAGCCCCTGCAGTGTCACAATGGCTCCTTGCTTCCATGAGGAACACAAAAGCTTTGCATCAACACTGAGCAACAGCTGCTGAACACACCTGGGAGCATCTGCTTGCATCAAAAGAGGGCTTCAAGCTGAGAATGGCACCAGCAGCTTCCATCTGCAACAGAGAGCCAGGCAAAGGACAGGGACAGAGAATTCCGTGGAAAGACTGCGAGAATTCTGCTCTCAGAGATCATTCCTGCTCACAGTATCCCTTGTAGAAAGGGGACATCATTGCAGGCAGCCTGGACTCAGCATGTGGCATTTGTTGTTTAGGAAAGCTGCTCAGGCTTTTCCATTCTTTCCTTACAAACAGGAAAACTACTCTGGGCCTGTGTGCAGGCAGAGCCCTGAGGAGAGCACTTGGCATATGGTGCCTCGGTGTGGGACAGCCAGCTGCAGAGCTGAAGGGAAGAAGCCCCGCTGTGTCACAATGGCTCCTTGGCTTCATGTGCATCACCTGTGTCACCATGGTCTCCTTGATTCCATGAGGCCCCACTGGGTCACAATGGCTCCTTGGCTTCATGTGCATCACCTGTGTCACCATGGTCTCCTTGATTCCATGAGGCCCCACTGTGTCACAATGGCTCCTTGGCTTCATGTGCATCACCTGTGTCACCATGGTCTCCTTGATTCCATGAGGCCCCACTGTGTCACAATGTCCCCATGCTTCCATAGGTTTTCTATTGTAACAATGGACTCCTTGGTTCTGTGAGCTACCCTGCTTTTTGCAGAGGTGTCTTTGGTTCCAACAAGGCCCTGCTGTGTCTCATGAGGAACACATTTCCATGTGTTTCCATGATTCCCCACGGTGTCACCATGGAGCCTTGTTTCTAGGAGGTTCTGTACTGTCACAATTGTCTCCTTGATGCCATGAGCCCCTGCAGTGTCACAATGGCTCCTTGCTTCCATGAGGAGCACAAAAGCTTTGCATCAACACTGAGCAACAGCTGCTGAACACACCTGGGAGCATCTGCTTGCATCAAAAGAGGGCTTCAAGCTGAGAATGGCGCCAGCAGCTTCCATCTGCAACAGAGAGCCAGGCAAAGGACAGGGACAGAGAATTCCGTGGAAAGACTGCGAGAATTCTGCTCCCAGAGATCATTCCTGCTCACAGTATCCCTTGTAGAAAGGGGACATCATTGCAGGCAGCCTGGACTGAGCATGTGGGGTTGGTTGTCTGGGGAACCTGCTCAGGCTTTTTCATTCTTTCCTTACAAACAGGAAAACTACTCTGGGCCTGTGTGCAGGCAGAGCCCTGAGGAGAGCACTTGGCACATGGTGCCTCGGTGTGGGACAGCCAGCTGCAGAGCTGAAGGGAAGAAGCCCCGCTGTATCACAATGGCTCCTTGGCTTCATGTGCATCACCTGTGTCACCATGGTCTCCTTGATTCCATGAGGCCCCACTGGGTCACAATGGCTCCTTGGCTTCATGTGCATCACCTGTGTCACCATGGTCTCCTTGATTCCATGAGGCCCCACTGGGTCACAATGGCTCCTTGGCTTCATGTGCATCACCTGTGTCACCATGGTCTCCTTGATTCCATGAGGCCCCACTGGGTCACAATGGCTCGTTGACTTCCATGTGGCCCCACTGTGTCACCATGGTCTCCTTGATTCCATGAGGCCCTACTGTGCCACAATGGCTCCTTGCCTTCATGTGCATCACCTGTGTCACCATGGTCTCCTTGATTCCATGAGGCCCCAGTGTGTCACAATGTCCCCATGCTTCCATAGGTTTTCTATTGTAACAATGGACTCCTTGGTTCTGTGAGCTACCCTGCTTTTTGCAGAGGTGTCTTTGGTTCCAACAAGGCCCTGCTGTGTCTCATCAGGAACACATTTCCATGTGTTTCCATGATTCCCCACGGTGTCACCATGGAGCCTTGTTTCTAGGAGGTTCTGTAGTGTCACAATTGTCTCCTTGATGCCATGAGCCCCTGCAGTGTCACAATGGCTCCTTACTTCCATGAGGAACACAAAAGCTTTGCATCAACACTGAGCAACAGCTGCTGAACACACCTGGGAGCATCTGCTTGCATCAAGCGAGGGCTTCAAGCAGAGAATGGCAGCAGCAGCTTCCATCTGCAACAGAGAGCCAGGCAAAGGACTGGGACAGAGAATTCCGTGGAAAGACTGCGAGAATTCTGCTCTCAGAGATCATTCCTGCTCACAGTATCCCTTGTAGAAAGGGGACATCATTGCAGGCAGCCTGGACTCAGCATGTAGGGTTTGTTGTTTAGGAAAGCTGCTCAGGCTTTTCCATTCTTTCCTTACAAACAGGAAAACTACTCTGGGCCTGTGTGCAGGCAGAGCCCTGAGGAGAGCACTTGGCATATGGTGCCTCGGTGTGGGACAGCCAGCTGCAGAGCTGAAGGGAAGAAGCCCCGCTGTGTCACAATGGCTCCTTGGCTTCATGTGCATCACCTGTGTCACCATGGTCTCCTTGATTCCATGAGGCCCCACTGGGTCACAATGGCTCCTTGGCTTCATGTGCATCACCTGTGTCACCATGGTCTCCTTGATTCCATGAGGCCCCACTGTGTCACAATGGCTCCTTGGCTTCATGTGCATCACCTGTGTCACCATGGTCTCCTTGATTCCATGAGGCCCCACTGGGTCACAATGGCTCCTTGGCTTCATGTGCATCACCTGTGTCACCATGGTCTCCTTGATTCCATGAGGCCCCACTGGGTCACAATGGCTCCTTGGCTTCATGTGCATCACCTGTGTCACCATGGTCTCCTTGATTCCATGAGGCCCCACTGGGTCACAATGGCTCCTTGGCTTCATGTGCATCACCTGTGTCACCATGGTCTCCTTGATTCCATGAGGCCCCACTGGGTCACAATGGCTCCTTGGCTTCCATGTGGCCCCACTGTGTCACCATGGTCTCCTTGATACCATGAGGCCCCACTGGGTCACAATGGCTCCTTGGCTTCCATGAGGCCCCACTGGGTCACAATGGCTCCTTGGCTTCATGTGCATCACCTGTCCTTGATTCCATGAGGCCCCACTGGGTCACAATGGCTCCTTGGCTTCATGTGCATCACCTGTGTCACCATGGTCTCCTTGATTCCATGAGGCCCCACTGGGTCACAATGGCTCCTTGGCTTCATGTGCATCACTTGTGTCACAATGGTCTCCTTGATTCCATGAGGCCCCACTGGGTCACAATGGCCCCTTGCTTCCATAGGTTTTCTATTGTAACAATGGACTCCTTGATTCTGTGAGCTACCCTGCTTTTTGCAGAGGTGTCTTTGGTTCCAACAAGGCCCTGCTGTGTCTCATGAGGAACACATTTCCATGTGGTTCCATGATTCCCCACGGTGTCACCATGGAGCCTTGTTTCTAGGAGGTTCTGTACTGTCACAATTGTCTCCTTGATGCCATGAGCCCCTGCAGTGTCACAATGGCTCCTTACTTCCATGAGGAACACAAAAGCTTTGCATCAACACTGAGCAACAGCTGCTGAACACACCTGGGAGCATCTGCTTGCATCAAAAGAGGGCTTCAAGCTGAGAATGGCAGCAGCAGCTTCCATCTGCAACAGAGAGCCAGGCAAAGGACTGGGACAGAGAATTCCGTGGAAAGACTGCGAGAATTCTGCTCTCAGAGATCATTCCTGCTCACAGTATCCTTTGTAGAAAGGGGACATCATTGCAGGCAGCCTGGACTCAGCATGTAGGGTTTGTTGTTTAGGAAAGCTGCTCAGGCTTTTCCATTCTTTCCTTACAAACAGGAAAACTACTCTGGGCCTGTGTGCAGGCAGAGCCCTGAGGAGAGCACTTGGCACATGGTGCCTCGGTGTGGGACAGCCAGCTGCAGAGCTGAAGGGAAGAAGCCCCGCTGTGTCACAATGGCTCCTTGGTTTCATGTGCATCACCTGTGTCACCATGGTCTCCTTGATTCCATGAGGCCCCACTGGGTCACAATGGCTCCTTGGCTTCATGTGCATCACCTGTGTCACCATGGTCTCCTTGATTCCATGAGGCCCCACTGGGTCACAATGGCTCCTTGGCTTCATGTGCATCACCTGTGTCACCATGGTCTCCTTGATTCCATGAGGCCCCACTGGGTCACAATGGCTCCTTGGCTTCATGTGCATCACCTGTGTCACCATGGTCTCCTTGATTCCATGAGGCCCCACTGGGTCACAATGGCTCGTTGACTTCCATGTGGCCCCACTGTGTCACCATGGTCTCCTTGATTCCATGAGGCCCCACTGTGCCACAATGGCTCCTTGGCTTCCATGTGGCCCCACTGTGTCACAATGTCCCCATGCTTCCATAGGTTTTCTATTGTAACAATGGACTCCTTGGTTCTGTGAGCTACCCTGCTTTTTGCAGAGGTGTCTTTGGTTCCAACAAGGCCCTGCTGTGTCTCATCAGGAACACATTTCCATGTGGTTCCATGATTCCCCACGGTGTCACCATGGAGCCTTGTTTCTAGGAGGTTCTGTACTGTCACAATTGTCTCCTTGATGCCATGAGCCCCTGCAGTGTCACAATGGCTCCTCGCTTCCATGAGGAACACAAAAGCTTTGCATCAACACTGAGCAACATCTGCTGAACACACCTGGGAGCATCTGCTTGCATCAAAAGAGGGCTTCAAGCTGAGAATGGCAGCAGCAGCTTTCATCTGCAACAGAGAGCCAGGCAAAGGACAGGGACAGAGAATTCCGTGGAAAGACTGCGAGAATTCTGCTCTCAGAGATCATTCCTGCTCACAGTATCCCTTGTAGAAAGGGGACATCATTGCAGGCAGCCTGGACTGAGCATGTGGTGTTGGTTGTTTAGGAAAGCTGCTCAGGCTTTTCCATTCTTTCCTTACAAACAGGAAAACTTCTCTGGGCCTGTGTGCAGGCAGAGGCCTGAGGAGAGCACTTGGCACATGGTGCCTCGGTGTGGGACAGCCAGCTGCAGAGCTGAAGGGAAGAAGCCCCGCTGTGTCGCAATGGCTCCTTGGCTTCATGTGCATCACCTGTGTCACCATGGTCTCCTTGATTCCATGAGGCCCCACTGGGTCACAATGGCTCCTTGGCTTCATGTGCATCACCTGTGTCACCATGGTCTCCTTGATTCCATGAGGCCCCACTGGGTCACAATGGCTCCATGGCTTCATGTGCATCACCTGTGTCACCATGGTCTCCTTGATTCCATGAGGCCCCACTGGGTCACAATGGCTCCTTGGCTTCATGTGCATCACCTGTGTCACCATGGTCTCCTTGATTCCATGAGGCCCCACTGGGTCACAATGGCTCCTTGGCTTCCCTGTGGCCCCACTATGTCACAATGGCTCCTTGCTTCCATAGGTTTTCTATTGTAACAATGGACTCCTTGGTTCTGTGAGCTACCCTGCTTTTTGCAGAGGTGTCTTTGGTTCCAACAAGGCCCTGCTGTGTCTCATCAGGAACACATTTCCATGTGGTTCCATGATTCCCCACGGTGTCACCATGGAGCCTTGTTTCTAGGAGGTTCTGTACTGTCACAATTGTCTCCTTGATGCCATGAGCCCCTGCAGTGTCACAATGGCTCCTTGCTTCCATGAGGAACACAAAAGCTTTGCATCAACACTGAGCAACAGCTGCTGAACACACCTGGGAGCATCTGCTTGCATCAAAAGAGGGCTTCAAGCTGAGAATGGCAGCAGCAGCTTCCATCTGCAACAGAGAGCCAGGCAAAGGACTGGGACAGAGAATTCCGTGGAAAGACTGCGAGAATTCTGCTCTCAGAGATCATTCCTGCTCACAGTATCCCTTGTAGAAAGGGGACATCATTGCAGGCAGCCTGGACTCAGCATGTAGGGTTTGTTGTTTAGGAAAGCTGCTCAGGCTTTTCCATTCTTTCCTTACAAACAGGAAAACTACTCTGGGCCTGTGTGCAGGCAGAGCCCTGAGGAGAGCACTTGGCATATGGTGCCTCGGTGTGGGACAGCCAGCTGCAGAGCTGAAGGGAAGAAGCCCCGCTGTGTCACAATGGCTCCTTGGCTTCATGTGCATCACCTGTGTCACCATGGTCTCCTTGATTCCATGAGGCCCCACTGGGTCACAATGGCTCCTTGGCTTCATGTGCATCACCTGTGTCACCATGGTCTCCTTGATTCCATGAGGCCCCACTGTGTCACAATGGCTCCTTGGCTTCATGTGCATCACCTGTGTCACCATGGTCTCCTTGATTCCATGAGGCCCCACTGGGTCACAATGGCTCCTTGGCTTCATGTGCATCACCTGTGTCACCATGGTCTCCTTGATTAAATGATGCCCTGCTGTGTCACAATGGCTCCTTGGCTTCCATGTGGCCCCACTGTGTCACAATATCCCCATGCTTCCATAGGTTTTCTATTGTAACAATGGACTCCTTGGTTCTGTGAGCTACCCTGCTTTTTGCACTGGTGTCTTTGGTTCCAACAAGGCCCTGCTGTGTCTCATCAGGAACACATTTCCATGTGGTTCCATGATTCCCCACGGTGTCACCATGGAGCCTTGTTTCTAGGAGGTTCTGTACTGTCACAATTGTCTCCTTGATCCCATGAGCCCCTGCAGTGTCACAATGGCTCCTTGCTTCCATGAGGAACACAAAAGCTTTGCATCAACACTGAGCAACAGCTGCTGAACACACCTGGGAGCATCTGCTTGCATCAAACGAGGGCTTCAAGCTGAGAATGGCACCAGCAGCTTCCATCTGCAACAGAGAGCCAGGCAAAGGACAGGGACAGAGAATTCCGTGGAAAGACTGCGAGAATTCTGCTCTCAGAGATCATTCCTGCTCACAGCATCCCTTGTAGAAAGGGGACATCATTGCAGGCAGCCTGGACGGAGCATGTGGGGTTGGTTGTCTGGGGAACCTGCTCAGGCATTTTCATTCTTTCCTTACAAACAGGAAAACTTCTCTGGGCCTGTGTGCAGGCAGAGCCCTGAGGAGAGCACTTGGCACATGGTGCCTCGGTGTGGGACAGCCAGCTGCAGAGCTGAAGGGAAGAAGCCCCGCTGTATCACAATGGCTCCTTGGCTTCATGTGCATCACCTGTGTCACCATGGTCTCCTTGATTCCATGAGGCCCCACTGGGTCACAATGGCTCCTTGGCTTCATGTGCATCACCTGTGTCACCATGGTCTCCTTGATTCCATGAGGCCCCACTGGGTCACAATGGCTCCTTGGCTTCATGTGCATCACCTGTGTCACCATGGTCTCCTTGATTCCATGAGGCCCCACTGGGTCACAATGGCTCCTTGGCTTCATGTGCATCACCTGTGTCACCATGGTCTCCTTGATTCCATGAGGCCCCACTGGGTCACAATGGCTCCATGGCTTCATGTGCATCACCTGTGTCACCATGGTCTCCTTGATTCCATGAGGCCCCACTGGGTCACAATGGCTCCTTGGCTTCATGTGCATCACCTGTGTCACCATGGTCTCCTTGATTCCATGAGGCCCCACTGGGTCACAATGGCTCCTTGGCTTCATGTGCATCACCTGTGTCACCATGGTCTCCTTGATTCCATGAGGCCCCACTGGGTCACAATGGCTCCTTGGCTTCCCTGTGGCCCCACTATGTCACAATGGCTCCTTGCTTCCATAGGTTTTCTATTGTAACAATGGACTCCTTGGTTCTGTGAGCTACCCTGCTTTTTGCAGAGGTGTCTTTGGTTCCAACAAGGCCCTGCTGTGTCTCATCAGGAACACATTTCCATGTGTTTCCATGATTCCCCACGGTGTCACCATGGAGCCTTGTTTCTAGGAGGTTCTGTACTGTCACAATTGTCTCCTTGATGCCATGAGCCCCTGCAGTGTCACAATGGCTCCTTGCTTCCATGAGGAGCACAAAAGCTTTGCATCAACACTGAGCAACAGCTGCTGAACACACCTGGGAGCATCTGCTTGCATCAAAAGAGGGCTTCAAGCTGAGAATGGCGCCAGCAGCTTCCATCTGCAACAGAGAGCCAGGCAAAGGACAGGGACAGAGAATTCCGTGGAAAGACTGCGAGAATTCTGCTCCCAGAGATCATTCCTGCTCACAGTATCCCTTGTAGAAAGGGGACATCATTGCAGGCAGCCTGGACTGAGCATGTGGGGTTGGTTGTCTGGGGAACCTGCTCAGGCTTTTTCATTCTTTCCTTACAAACAGGAAAACTACTCTGGGCCTGTGTGCAGGCAGAGCCCTGAGGAGAGCACTTGGCACATGGTGCCTCGGTGTGGGACAGCCAGCTGCAGAGCTGAAGGGAAGAAGCCCCGCTGTATCACAATGGCTCCTTGGCTTCATGTGCATCACCTGTGTCACCATGGTCTCCTTGATTCCATGAGGCCCCACTGGGTCACAATGGCTCCTTGGCTTCATGTGCATCACCTGTGTCACCATGGTCTCCTTGATTCCATGAGGCCCCACTGGGTCACAATGGCTCCTTGGCTTCATGTGCATCACCTGTGTCACCATGGTCTCCTTGATTCCATGAGGCCCCACTGGGTCACAATGGCTCGTTGACTTCCATGTGGCCCCACTGTGTCACCATGGTCTCCTTGATTCCATGAGGCCCTACTGTGCCACAATGGCTCCTTGCCTTCATGTGCATCACCTGTGTCACCATGGTCTCCTTGATTCCATGAGGCCCCAGTGTGTCACAATGTCCCCATGCTTCCATAGGTTTTCTATTGTAACAATGGACTCCTTGGTTCTGTGAGCTACCCTGCTTTTTGCAGAGGTGTCTTTGGTTCCAACAAGGCCCTGCTGTGTCTCATCAGGAACACATTTCCATGTGTTTCCATGATTCCCCACGGTGTCACCATGGAGCCTTGTTTCTAGGAGGTTCTGTAGTGTCACAATTGTCTCCTTGATGCCATGAGCCCCTGCAGTGTCACAATGGCTCCTTACTTCCATGAGGAACACAAAAGCTTTGCATCAACACTGAGCAACAGCTGCTGAACACACCTGGGAGCATCTGCTTGCATCAAAAGAGGGCTTCAAGCTGAGAATGGCAGCAGCAGCTTCCATCTGCAACAGAGAGCCAGGCAAAGGACTGGGACAGAGAATTCCGTGGAAAGACTGCGAGAATTCTGCTCTCAGAGATCATTCCTGCTCACAGTATCCCTTGTAGAAAGGGGACATCATTGCAGGCAGCCTGGACTCAGCATGTAGGGTTTGTTGTTTAGGAAAGCTGCTCAGGCTTTTCCATTCTTTCCTTACAAACAGGAAAACTACTCTGGGCCTGTGTGCAGGCAGAGCCCTGAGGAGAGCACTTGGCATATGGTGCCTCGGTGTGGGACAGCCAGCTGCAGAGCTGAAGGGAAGAAGCCCCGCTGTGTCACAATGGCTCCTTGGCTTCATGTGCATCACCTGTGTCACCATGGTCTCCTTGATTCCATGAGGCCCCACTGGGTCACAATGGCTCCTTGGCTTCATGTGCATCACCTGTGTCACCATGGTCTCCTTGATTCCATGAGGCCCCACTGTGTCACAATGGCTCCTTGGCTTCATGTGCATCACCTGTGTCACCATGGTCTCCTTGATTCCATGAGGCCCCACTGGGTCACAATGGCTCCTTGGCTTCATGTGCATCACCTGTGTCACCATGGTCTCCTTGATTCCATGAGGCCCCACTGGGTCACAATGGCTCCTTGGCTTCATGTGCATCACCTGTGTCACCATGGTCTCCTTGATTCCATGAGGCCCCACTGGGTCACAATGGCTCGTTGACTTCCATGTGGCCCCACTGTGTCACCATGGTCTCCTTGATTCCATGAGGCCCCACTGTGCCACAATGGCTCCTTGGCTTCCATGTGGCCCCACTGTGTCACAATGTCCCCATGCTTCCATAGGTTTTCTATTGTAACAATGGACTCCTTGGTTCTGTGAGCTACCCTGCTTTTTGCAGAGGTGTCTTTGGTTCCAACAAGGCCCTGCTGTGTCTCATCAGGAACACATTTCCATGTGGTTCCATGATTCCCCACGGTGTCACCATGGAGCCTTGTTTCTAGGAGGTTCTGTACTGTCACAATTGTCTCCTTGATGCCATGAGCCCCTGCAGTGTCACAATGGCTCCTTGTTTCCATGAGGAACACAAAAGCTTTGCATCAACACTGAGCAACAGCTGCTGAACACACCTGGGAGCATCTGCTTGCATCAAAAGAGGGCTTCACGCAGAGAATGGCAGCAGCAGCTTTCATCTGCAACAGAGAGCCAGGCAAAGGACTGGGACAGAGAATTCCGTGGAAAGACTGCGAGAATTATGCTGCCAGACATCATTCCTGCTCACAGCATCCCTTGTAGAAAGGGGACATCATTGCAGGCAGCCTGGACGGAGCATGTAGGATTTCTTGTTTAGGAAAGCTGCTCAGGCTTTTCCATTCTTTCCTTACAAACAGGAAAACTTCTCTGGGCCTGTGTGCAGGCAGAGGCCTGAGGAGAGCACTTGGCACATGGTGCCTCGGTGTGGGACAGCCAGCTGCAGAGCTGAAGGGAAGAAGCCCCGCTGTGTCACAATGGCTCCTTGGCTTCATGTGCATCACCTGTGTCACCATGGTCTCCTTGATTCCATGAGGCCCCACTGTGTCACAATGGCTCCTTGGCTTCATGTGCATCACCTGTGTCACCATGGTCTCCTTGATTCCATGAGGCCCCACTGGGTCACAATGGCTCCATGGCTTCATGTGCATCACCTGTGTCACCATGGTCTCCTTGATTCCATGAGGCCCCACTGGGTCACAATGGCTCCTTGGCTTCATGTGCATCACCTGTGTCACCATGGTCTCCTTGATTCCATGAGGCCCCACTGGGTCACAATGGCTCCTTGGCTTCATGTGCATCACCTGTGTCACCATGGTCTCCTTGATTCCATGAGGCCCCACTGGGTCACAATGGCTCCTTGGCTTCCCTGTGGCCCCACTATGTCACAATGGCTCCTTGCTTCCATAGGTTTTCTATTGTAACAATGGACTCCTTGGTTCTGTGAGCTACCCTGCTTTTTGCAGAGGTGTCTTTGGTTCCAACAAGGCCCTGCTGTGTCTCATCAGGAACACATTTCCATGTGGTTCCATGATTCCCCACGGTGTCACCATGGAGCCTTGTTTCTAGGAGGTTCTGTACTGTCACAATTGTCTCCTTGATGCCATGAGCCCCTGCAGTGTCACAATGGCTCCTTGCTTCCATGAGGAACACAAAAGCTTTGCATCAACACTGAGCAACAGCTGCTGAACACACCTGGGAGCATCTGCTTGCATCAAACGAGGGCTTCAAGCTGAGAATGGCAGCAGCAGCTTCCATCTGCAACAGAGAGCCAGGCAAAGGACAGGGACAGAGAATTCCGTGGAAAGACTGCGAGAATTCTGCTCCCAGAGATCATTCCTGCTCAGAGTATCCCTTGTAGAAAGGGGACATCATTGCAGGCAGCCTGGACTGAGCATGTGGGGTTGGTTGTCTGGGGAACCTGCTCAGGCTTTTTCATTCTTTCCTTACAAACAGGAAAACTTCTCTGGGCCTGTGTGCAGGCAGAGCCCTGAGGAGAGCACTTGGCACATGGTGCCTCGGTGTGGGACAGCCAGCTGCAGAGCTGAAGGGAAGAAGCCCCGATGTATCACAATGGCTCCTTGGCTTCATGTGCATCACCTGTGTCACCATGGTCTCCTTGATTCCATGAGGCCCCACTGGGTCACAATGGCTCCTTGGCTTCATGTGCATCACCTGTGTCACCATGGTCTCCTTGATTCCATGAGGCCCCACTGGGTCACAATGGCTCCTTGGCTTCATGTGCATCACCTGTGTCACCATGGTCTCCTTGATTCCATGAGGCCCCACTGGGTCACAATGGCTCCTTGGCTTCATGTGCATCACCTGTGTCACCATGGTCTCCTTGATTCCATGAGGCCCCACTGGGTCACAATGGCTCGTTGACTTCCATGTGGCCCCACTATGTCACAATGGCTCCTTGCTTCCATAGGTTTTCTATTGTAACAATGGACTCCTTGGTTCTGTGAGCTACCCTGCTTTTTGCAGAGGTGTCTTTGGTTCCAACAAGGCCCTGCTGTGTCTCATCAGGAACACATTTCCATGTGGTTCCATGATTCGCCACGGTGTCACCATGGAGCCTTGTTTCTAGGAGGTTCTGTACTGTCACAATTGTCTCCTTGATGCCATGAGCCCCTGCAGTGTCACAATGGCTCCTTGCTTCCATGAGGAACACAAAAGCTTTGCATCAACACTGAGCAACAGCTGCTGAACACACCTGGGAGCATCTGCTTGCATCAAAAGAGGGCTTCAAGCTGAGAATGGCACCAGCAGCTTCCATCTGCAACAGAGAGCCAGGCAAAGGACAGGGACAGAGAATTCCGTGGAAAGACTGCGAGAATTCTGCTCTCAGAGATCATTCCTGCTCACAGTATCCCTTGTAGAAAGGGGACATCATTGCAGGCAGCCTGGACTCAGCATGTGGCATTTGTTGTTTAGGAAAGCTGCTCAGGCTTTTCCATTCTTTCCTTACAAACAGGAAAACTACTCTGGGCCTGTGTGCAGGCAGAGCCCTGAGGAGAGCACTTGGCATATGGTGCCTCGGTGTGGGACAGCCAGCTGCAGAGCTGAAGGGAAGAAGCCCCGCTGTGTCACAATGGCTCCTTGGCTTCATGTGCATCACCTGTGTCACCATGGTCTCCTTGATTCCATGAGGCCCCACTGGGTCACAATGGCTCCTTGGCTTCATGTGCATCACCTGTGTCACCATGGTCTCCTTGATTCCATGAGGCCCCACTGTGTCACAATGGCTCCTTGGCTTCATGTGCATCACCTGTGTCACCATGGTCTCCTTGATTCCATGAGGCCCCACTGTGTCACAATGTCCCCATGCTTCCATAGGTTTTCTATTGTAACAATGGACTCCTTGGTTCTGTGAGCTACCCTGCTTTTTGCAGAGGTGTCTTTGGTTCCAACAAGGCCCTGCTGTGTCTCATGAGGAACACATTTCCATGTGTTTCCATGATTCCCCACGGTGTCACCATGGAGCCTTGTTTCTAGGAGGTTCTGTACTGTCACAATTGTCTCCTTGATGCCATGAGCCCCTGCAGTGTCACAATGGCTCCTTGCTTCCATGAGGAGCACAAAAGCTTTGCATCAACACTGAGCAACAGCTGCTGAACACACCTGGGAGCATCTGCTTGCATCAAAAGAGGGCTTCAAGCTGAGAATGGCGCCAGCAGCTTCCATCTGCAACAGAGAGCCAGGCAAAGGACAGGGACAGAGAATTCCGTGGAAAGACTGCGAGAATTCTGCTCCCAGAGATCATTCCTGCTCACAGTATCCCTTGTAGAAAGGGGACATCATTGCAGGCAGCCTGGACTGAGCATGTGGGGTTGGTTGTCTGGGGAACCTGCTCAGGCTTTTTCATTCTTTCCTTACAAACAGGAAAACTACTCTGGGCCTGTGTGCAGGCAGAGCCCTGAGGAGAGCACTTGGCACATGGTGCCTCGGTGTGGGACAGCCAGCTGCAGAGCTGAAGGGAAGAAGCCCCGCTGTATCACAATGGCTCCTTGGCTTCATGTGCATCACCTGTGTCACCATGGTCTCCTTGATTCCATGAGGCCCCACTGGGTCACAATGGCTCCTTGGCTTCATGTGCATCACCTGTGTCACCATGGTCTCCTTGATTCCATGAGGCCCCACTGGGTCACAATGGCTCCTTGGCTTCATGTGCATCACCTGTGTCACCATGGTCTCCTTGATTCCATGAGGCCCCACTGGGTCACAATGGCTCGTTGACTTCCATGTGGCCCCACTGTGTCACCATGGTCTCCTTGATTCCATGAGGCCCTACTGTGCCACAATGGCTCCTTGCCTTCATGTGCATCACCTGTGTCACCATGGTCTCCTTGATTCCATGAGGCCCCAGTGTGTCACAATGTCCCCATGCTTCCATAGGTTTTCTATTGTAACAATGGACTCCTTGGTTCTGTGAGCTACCCTGCTTTTTGCAGAGGTGTCTTTGGTTCCAACAAGGCCCTGCTGTGTCTCATCAGGAACACATTTCCATGTGTTTCCATGATTCCCCACGGTGTCACCATGGAGCCTTGTTTCTAGGAGGTTCTGTAGTGTCACAATTGTCTCCTTGATGCCATGAGCCCCTGCAGTGTCACAATGGCTCCTTACTTCCATGAGGAACACAAAAGCTTTGCATCAACACTGAGCAACAGCTGCTGAACACACCTGGGAGCATCTGCTTGCATCAAGCGAGGGCTTCAAGCAGAGAATGGCAGCAGCAGCTTCCATCTGCAACAGAGAGCCAGGCAAAGGACTGGGACAGAGAATTCCGTGGAAAGACTGCGAGAATTCTGCTCTCAGAGATCATTCCTGCTCACAGTATCCCTTGTAGAAAGGGGACATCATTGCAGGCAGCCTGGACTCAGCATGTAGGGTTTGTTGTTTAGGAAAGCTGCTCAGGCTTTTCCATTCTTTCCTTACAAACAGGAAAACTACTCTGGGCCTGTGTGCAGGCAGAGCCCTGAGGAGAGCACTTGGCATATGGTGCCTCGGTGTGGGACAGCCAGCTGCAGAGCTGAAGGGAAGAAGCCCCGCTGTGTCACAATGGCTCCTTGGCTTCATGTGCATCACCTGTGTCACCATGGTCTCCTTGATTCCATGAGGCCCCACTGGGTCACAATGGCTCCTTGGCTTCATGTGCATCACCTGTGTCACCATGGTCTCCTTGATTCCATGAGGCCCCACTGTGTCACAATGGCTCCTTGGCTTCATGTGCATCACCTGTGTCACCATGGTCTCCTTGATTCCATGAGGCCCCACTGGGTCACAATGGCTCCTTGGCTTCATGTGCATCACCTGTGTCACCATGGTCTCCTTGATTCCATGAGGCCCCACTGGGTCACAATGGCTCCTTGGCTTCATGTGCATCACCTGTGTCACCATGGTCTCCTTGATTCCATGAGGCCCCACTGGGTCACAATGGCTCGTTGACTTCCATGTGGCCCCACTGTGTCACCATGGTCTCCTTGATTCCATGAGGCCCCACTGTGCCACAATGGCTCCTTGGCTTCCATGTGGCCCCACTGTGTCACAATGTCCCCATGCTTCCATAGGTTTTCTATTGTAACAATGGACTCCTTGGTTCTGTGAGCTACCCTGCTTTTTGCAGAGGTGTCTTTGGTTCCAACAAGGCCCTGCTGTGTCTCATCAGGAACACATTTCCATGTGGTTCCATGATTCCCCACGGTGTCACCATGGAGCCTTGTTTCTAGGAGGTTCTGTACTGTCACAATTGTCTCCTTGATGCCATGAGCCCCTGCAGTGTCACAATGGCTCCTTGTTTCCATGAGGAACACAAAAGCTTTGCATCAACACTGAGCAACAGCTGCTGAACACACCTGGGAGCATCTGCTTGCATCAAAAGAGGGCTTCACGCAGAGAATGGCAGCAGCAGCTTTCATCTGCAACAGAGAGCCAGGCAAAGGACTGGGACAGAGAATTCCGTGGAAAGACTGCGAGAATTATGCTGCCAGACATCATTCCTGCTCACAGCATCCCTTGTAGAAAGGGGACATCATTGCAGGCAGCCTGGACGGAGCATGTAGGATTTCTTGTTTAGGAAAGCTGCTCAGGCTTTTCCATTCTTTCCTTACAAACAGGAAAACTTCTCTGGGCCTGTGTGCAGGCAGAGGCCTGAGGAGAGCACTTGGCACATGGTGCCTCGGTGTGGGACAGCCAGCTGCAGAGCTGAAGGGAAGAAGCCCCGCTGTGTCACAATGGCTCCTTGGCTTCATGTGCATCACCTGTGTCACCATGGTCTCCTTGATTCCATGAGGCCCCACTGTGTCACAATGGCTCCTTGGCTTCATGTGCATCACCTGTGTCACCATGGTCTCCTTGATTCCATGAGGCCCCACTGGGTCACAATGGCTCCATGGCTTCATGTGCATCACCTGTGTCACCATGGTCTCCTTGATTCCATGAGGCCCCACTGGGTCACAATGGCTCCTTGGCTTCATGTGCATCACCTGTGTCACCATGGTCTCCTTGATTCCATGAGGCCCCACTGGGTCACAATGGCTCCTTGGCTTCATGTGCATCACCTGTGTCACCATGGTCTCCTTGATTCCATGAGGCCCCACTGGGTCACAATGGCTCCTTGGCTTCATGTGCATCACCTGTGTCACCATGGTCTCCTTGATTCCATGAGGCCCCACTGGGTCACAATGGCTCCTTGGCTTCATGTGCATCACCTGTGTCACCATGGTCTCCTTGATTCCATGAGGCCCCACTGGGTCACAATGGCTCCTTGGCTTCCCTGTGGCCCCACTATGTCACAATGGCTCCTTGCTTCCATAGGTTTTCTATTGTAACAATGGACTCCTTGGTTCTGTGAGCTACCCTGCTTTTTGCAGAGGTGTCTTTGGTTCCAACAAGGCCCTGCTGTGTCTCATCAGGAACACATTTCCATGTGGTTCCATGATTCCCCACGGTGTCACCATGGAGCCTTGTTTCTAGGAGGTTCTGTACTGTCACAATTGTCTCCTTGATGCCATGAGCCCCTGCAGTGTCACAATGGCTCCTTGCTTCCATGAGGAACACAAAAGCTTTGCATCAACACTGAGCAACAGCTGCTGAACACACCTGGGAGCATCTGCTTGCATCAAACGAGGGCTTCAAGCTGAGAATGGCACCAGCAGCTTCCATCTGCAACAGAGAGCCAGGCAAAGGACAGGGACAGAGAATTCCGTGGAAAGACTGCGAGAATTCTGCTCCCAGAGATCATTCCTGCTCACAGCATCCCTTGTAGAAAGGGGACATCATTGCAGGCAGCCTGGACGGAGCATGTAGGATTTTTTGTTTAGGAAAGTTGCTCAGGCTTTTCCATTCTTTCCTTACAAACAGGAAAACTTCTCTGGGCCTGTGTGCAGGCAGAGGCCTGAGGAGAGCACTTGGCACATGGTGCCTCGGTGTGGGACAGCCAGCTGCAGAGCTGAAGGGAAGAAGCCCCGCTGTGTCACAATGGCTCCTTGGCTTCATGTGCATCACCTGTGTCACCATGGTCTCCTTGATTCCATGAGGCCCCACTGTGTCACAATGGCTCCTTGGCTTCATGTGCATCACCTGTGTCACCATGGTCTCCTTGATTCCATGAGGCCCCACTGTGTCACAATGGCTCCTTGGCTTCATGTGCATCACCTGTGTCACCATGGTCTCCTTGATTCCATGAGGCCCCACTGGGTCACAATGGCTCCATGGCTTCATGTGCATCACCTGTGTCACCATGGTCTCCTTGATTCCATGAGGCCCCACTGGGTCACAATGGCTCCTTGGCTTCATGTGCATCACCTGTGTCACCATGGTCTCCTTGATTCCATGAGGCCCCACTGGGTCACAATGGCTCCTTGGCTTCATGTGCATCACCTGTGTCACCATGGTCTCCTTGATTCCATGAGGCCCCACTGGGTCACAATGGCTCCTTGGCTTCCCTGTGGCCCCACTATGTCACAATGGCTCCTTGCTTCCATAGGTTTTCTATTGTAACAATGGACTCCTTGGTTCTGTGAGCTACCCTGCTTTTTGCAGAGGTGTCTTTGGTTCCAACAAGGCCCTGCTGTGTCTCATCAGGAACACATTTCCATGTGGTTCCATGATTCCCCACGGTGTCACCATGGAGCCTTGTTTCTAGGAGGTTCTGTACTGTCACAATTGTCTCCTTGATCCCATGAGCCCCTGCAGTGTCACAATGGCTCCTTGCTTCCATGAGGAACACAAAAGCTTTGCATCAACACTGAGCAACAGCTGCTGAACACACCTGGGAGCATCTGCTTGCATCAAACGAGGGCTTCAAGCTGAGAATGGCAGCAGCAGCTTCCATCTGCAACAGAGAGCCAGGCAAAGGACAGGGACAGAGAATTCCGTGGAAAGACTGCGAGAATTCTGCTCCCAGAGATCATTCCTGCTCAGAGTATCCCTTGTAGAAAGGGGACATCATTGCAGGCAGCCTGGACTGAGCATGTGGGGTTGGTTGTCTGGGGAACCTGCTCAGGCTTTTTCATTCTTTCCTTACAAACAGGAAAACTTCTCTGGGCCTGTGTGCAGGCAGAGCCCTGAGGAGAGCACTTGGCACATGGTGCCTCGGTGTGGGACAGCCAGCTGCAGAGCTGAAGGGAAGAAGCCCCGATGTATCACAATGGCTCCTTGGCTTCATGTGCATCACCTGTGTCACCATGGTCTCCTTGATTCCATGAGGCCCCACTGGGTCACAATGGCTCCTTGGCTTCATGTGCATCACCTGTGTCACCATGGTCTCCTTGATTCCATGAGGCCCCACTGGGTCACAATGGCTCCTTGGCTTCATGTGCATCACCTGTGTCACCATGGTCTCCTTGATTCCATGAGGCCCCACTGGGTCACAATGGCTCCTTGGCTTCATGTGCATCACCTGTGTCACCATGGTCTCCTTGATTCCATGAGGCCCCACTGGGTCACAATGGCTCGTTGACTTCCATGTGGCCCCACTGTGTCACCATGGTCTCTTTGATTCCATGAGGCCCCACTGTGCCACAATGGCTCCTTGGCTTCCATGTGGCCCCACTGTGTCACAATGTCCCCATGCTTCCTTAGGTTTTCTATTGTAACAATGGACTCCTTGGTTCTGTGAGCTACCCTGCTTTTTGCAGAGGTGTCTTTGGTTCCAACAAGGCCCTGCTGTGTCTCATGAGGAACACATTTCCATGTGGTTCCATGATTCCCCACGGTGTCACCATGGAGCCTTGTTTCTAGGAGGTTCTGTACTGTCACAATTGTCTCCTTGATGCCATGAGCCCCTGCAGTGTCACAATGGCTCCTTGTTTCCATGAGGAACACAAAAGCTTTGCATCAACACTGAGCAACAGCTGCTGAACACACCTGGGAGCATCTGCTTGCATCAAAAGAGGGCTTCACGCAGAGAATGGCAGCAGCAGCTTTCATCTGCAACAGAGAGCCAGGGAAAGGACAGGGACAGAGAATTCCGTGGAAAGACTGCGAGAATTCTGCTCCCAGACATCATTCCTGCTCACAGCATCCCTTGTAGAAAGGGGACATCATTGCAGGCAGCCTGGACGGAGCATGTAGGATTTCTTGTTTAGGAAAGCTGCTCAGGCTTTTCCATTCTTTCCTTACAAACAGGAAAACTACTCTGGGCCTGTGTGCAGGCAGAGGCCTGAGGAGAGCACTTGGCACATGGTGCCTCGGTGTGGGACAGCCAGCTGCAGAGCTGAAGGGAAGAAGCCCCGCTGTGTCACAATGGCTCCTTGGCTTCATGTGCATCACCTGTGTCACCATGGTCTCCTTGATTCCATGAGGCCCCACTGTGTCACAATGGCTCCTTGGCTTCATGTGCATCACCTGTGTCACCATGGTCTCCTTGATTCCATGAGGCCCCACTGGGTCACAATGGCTCCTTGGCTTCATGTGCATCACCTGTGTCACCATGGTCTCCTTGATTCCATGAGGCCCCACTGGGTCACAATGGCTCCATGGCTTCATGTGCATCACCTGTGTCACCATGGTCTCCTTGATTCCATGAGGCCCCACTGGGTCACAATGGCTCCTTGGCTTCATGTGCATCACCTGTGTCACCATGGTCTCCTTGATTCCATGAGGCCCCACTGGGTCACAATGGCTCCTTGGCTTCATGTGCATCACCTGTGTCACCATGGTCTCCTTGATTCCATGAGGCCCCACTGGGTCACAATGGCTCCTTGGCTTCCCTGTGGCCCCACTATGTCACAATGGCTCCTTGCTTCCATAGGTTTTCTATTGTAACAATGGACTCCTTGGTTCTGTGAGCTACCCTGCTTTTTGCAGAGGTGTCTTTGGTTCCAACAAGGCCCTGCTGTGTCTCATGAGGAACACATTTCCATGTGGTTCCATGATTCCCCACGGTGTCACCATGGAGCCTTGTTTCTAGGAGGTTCTGTACTGTCACAATTGTCTCCTTGATGCCATGAGCCCCTGCAGTGTCACAATGGCTCCTTGCTTCCATGAGGAACACAAAAGCTTTGCATCAACACTGAGCAACAGCTGCTGAACACACCTGGGAGCATCTGCTTGCATCATACGAGGGCTTCAAGCAGAGAATGGCAGCAGCAGCTTCCATCTGCAACAGAGAACCAGGCAAAGGACAGGGACAGAGAATTCCGTGGAAAGACTGCGAGAATTCTGCTCTCAGAGATCATTCCTGCTCACAGTATCCCCTGTAGAAAGGGGACATCATTGCAGGCAGCCTGGACTGAGCATGTGGGGTTGGTTGTCTAGGGAACCTGCTCAGGCTTTTTCATTCTTTCCTTACAAACAGGAAAACTTCTCTGGGCCTGTGTGCAGGCAGAGCCCTGAGGAGAGCACTTGGCACATGGTGCTGTGGGCCGGGACAGTCAGCTGCAGAGCTGAAGGGAAGAAGCCCCGCTGTGTCACAATGGCTCCTTGGCTTCATGTGCATCACCTGTGTCACCATGGTCTCCTTGATTCCATGAGGCCCCACTGTGTCACAATGGCTCCTTGGCTTCATGTGCATCACCTGTGTCACCATATTCTCTTTGATTCCAGGAGGCCCCACTGGGTCACAATGGCTCCTTGGCTTCATGTGCATCACCTGTGTCACCATGGTCTCCTTGATTCCATGAGGCCCCACTGTGTCACAATGGCTCCTTGGCTTCATGTGCATCACCTGTGTCACCATGGTCTCCTTGATTCCATGAGGCCCCACTGGGTCACAATGGCTCCTTGGCTTCATGTGCATCACCTGTGTCACCATGGTCTCCTTGATTCCATGAGGCCCCACTGGGTCACAATGGCTCCTTGGCTTCATGTGCATCACCTGTGTCACCATGGTCTCCTTGATTCCATGAGGCCCCACTGGGTCACAATGGCTCCTTGGCTTCATGTGCATCACCTGTGTCACCATGGTCTCCTTGATTCCATGAGGCCCCACTGGGTCACAATGGCTCCTTGGCTTCATGTGCATCACCTGTGTCACCATGGTCTCCTTGGCTTCCATGTGGCCCCAATGTGTCACAATGGTCTCCTTGATTCCATGAGGCCCCACTGTGTCACAATGGCTCCTTGGCTTCATGTGCATCACCTGTGTCACCATGGTCTCCTTGATTCCATGAGGCCTCACTGTGTCACAATGGCTCCTTGGCTTCATGTGCATCACCTGTGTCACCATGGTCTCCTTGATTCCATGAGGCCCCACTGGGTCACAATGGCTCCTTGGCTTCATGTGCATCACCTGTGTCACCATGGTCTCCTTGGCTTCCATGTGGCCCCACTGTGTCACAATGGTCTCCTTGATTCCATGAGGCCCCACTGTGTCACAATGGCTCCTTGGCTTCATGTGCATCACCTGTGTCACCATGGTCTCCTTGATTCCATGAGGCCTCACTGGGTCACAATGGCTCCTTGGCTTCATGTGCATCACCTGTGTCACCATGGTCTCCTTGATTCCATGAGGCCCCACTGTGTCACAATGGCTCCTTGGCTTCATGTGCATCACCTGTGTCACCATGGTCTCCTTGATTCCATGAGGCCCCACTGGGTCACAATGGCTCCTTGGCTTCATGTGCATCACCTGTGTCACCATGGTCTCCTTGATTCCATGAGGCCCCACTGGGTCACAATGGCTCCTTGCTTCCATAGGTTTTCTATTGGATCAATGGACTCCTTGGTTCTGTGAGCTACCCTGCTTTTTGCAGAGGTGTCTTTGGTTCCAACAAGGCCCTGCTGTGTCTCATCAGGAACACATTTCCATGTGGTTCCATGATTCCCCACGGTGTCATCATGGAGTCTTGTTTCTAGGAGGTTCTGTAGTGTCACAATTGTCTCCTTGATGCCATGAGCCCCTGCAGTGTCACAATGGCTCCTTGCTTCCATGAGGAACACAAAAGCTTTGCATCAACACTGAGCAACAGCTGCTGAACACACCTGGGAGCATCTGCTTGCATCAAACGAGGGCTTCAAGCTGAGAATGGCAGCAGCAGCTTCCATCTGCAACAGAGAGCCAGGCAAAGGACAGGGACAGAGAATTCCGTGGAAAGACTGCGAGAATTCTGCTCCCAGACATCATTCCTGCTCACAGTGTCCCTTGTAGAAAGGGGACATCATTGCAGGCAGCCTGGACTCAGCATGTGGGGTTGGTTGTTTAGGAAAGCTGCTCAGGCTTTTCCATTCTTTCCTTACAAACAGGAAAACTTCTCTGGGCCTGTGTGCAGGCAGAGCCCTAAGGAGAGCAGATGGCACATGGTGCTGTGGGTCGGGACAGCCAGCTGCAGAGCTGAAGGGAAGAAGCCCCGCTGTGTCACAATGGCTCCTTGGCTTCATGTGCATCACCTGTGTCACCATGGTCTCCTTGATTCCATGAGGCCCCACTGTGTCACAATGGCTCCTTGGCTTCATGTGCATCACCTGTGTCACCATGGTCTCCTTGATTCCATGAGGCCCCACTGGGTCACAATGGCTCCTTGGCTTCATGTGCATCACCTGTGTCACCATGGTCTCCTTGATTCCATGAGGCCCCACTGGGTCACAATGGGTCTTTGGCTTCATGTGCAACACCTGTGTCACCATGGTCTCCTTGATTCCATGAGGCCCCACTGTGTCACAATGGCTCATTGGCTTCATGTGCATCACCTGTGTCACAATGGTCTCCTTGATTCCATGAGGCCCCACTTTGTCACAATGGCTCCTTGGCTTCCATGTGGCCCCACTGTGTCACAATGGCTCCTTGCTTCCATAGGTTTTCTTTTGTAACAATGGACTCCTTGGTTCTGTGAGCTACCCTGCTTTTTGCAGAGGTGTCTTTGGTTCCAACAAGGCCCTGCTGTGTCTCATCAGGAACACATTTCCATGTGGTTCCATGATTCCCCACGGTGTCATCATGGAGCCTTGTTTCTAGGAGGTTCTGTACTGTCACAATTGTCTCCTTGATGCCATGAGCCCCTGCAGTGTCACAATGGCTCCTTGCTTCCATGAGGAACACAAAAGCTTTGCATCAACACTGAGCAACAGCTGCTGAACACACCTGGGAGCATCTGCTTGCATCAAACGAGGGCTTCAAGCTGAGAATGGCAGCAGCAGCTTCCATCTGCAACAGAGAGCCAGGCAAAGGACAGGGACAGAGAATTCCGTGGAAAGACTGCGAGAATTCTGCTCCCAGACATCATTCCTGCTCACAGTGTCTCTTGTAGAAAGGGGACATCATTGCAGGCAGCCTGGACTGAGCATGTGGGTTTTGTTGTTTAGGAAAGCTGCTCAGGCTTTTCCATTCTTTCCTTACAAACAGGAAAACTTCTCTGGGCCTGTGTGCAGGCAGAGCCCTGAGGAGAGCACTTGGCACATTGTGCCTTGGTCTGGGACAGCCAGCTGCAGAGCTGAAGGGAAGAAGCCCCGCTGTGTCACAATGGCTCCTTGGCTTCATGTGCATCACCTGTGTCACCATGGTCTCCTTGATTCCATGAGGCCCCACTGGGTCACAATGGCTCCTAGGCTTCATGTGCATCACCTGTGTCACCATGGTCTCCTTGATTCCATGAGGCCCCACTGGGTCACAATGGCTCCTTGGCTTCATGTGCATCACCTGTGTCACCATGGTCTCCTTGATTCCATGAGGCCCCGCTGTGTCACAATGGCTCCTTGGCTTCATGTGCATCACCTGTGTCACCATGGTCTCCTTGATTCCATGAGGCCCCACTGGGTCACAATGGCTCCTTGACTTCATGTGCATCACCTGTGTCACCATGGTCTCCTTGATTCCATGAGGCCCCACTGGGTCACAATGGCTCCTTGGCTTCATGTGCATCACCTGTGTCACAATGGTCTCCTTGATTCCATGAGCCCCCACTGTGTCACAATGGCTCCTTGGCTTCATGTGCATCACCTGTGTCACCATGGTCTCCTTGATTACATGAGGCCCCACTGTGTCACAATGGCTCCTTGGCTTCATGTGCATCACCTGTGTCACCATGGTCTCCTTGATTCCATGAGGCCCCACTGGGTCACAATGGCTCCTTGGCTTCATGTGCATCACCTGTGTCACCATGGTCTCCTTGATTCCATGAGGCCCCACTGGGTCACAATGGCTCCTTGGCTTCATGTGCATCACCTGTGTCACCATGGTCTCCTTGATTCCATGAGGCCCCACTGGGTCACAATGGCTCCTTGGCTTCCATGTGGCCCCACTGTGTCACAATGGCTCCTTGCTTCCATAGGTTTTCTATTGTAACAATGGACTCCTTGGTTCTGTGAGCTACCCTGCTTTTTGCAGAGGTGTCTTTGGTTCCAACAAGGCCCTGCTGTGTCTCATCAGGAACACATTTCCATGTGGTTCCATGATTCCCCACGGTGTCATCATGGAGTCTTGTTTCTAGGAGGTTCTGTACTGTCACAATTGTCTCCTTGATGCCATGAGCCCCTGCAGTGTCACAATGGCTCCTTGCTTCCATGAGGAACACAAAAGCTTTGCATCAACACTGAGCAACAGCTGCTGAACACACCTGGGAGCATCTGCTTGCATCAAACGAGGGCTTCAAGCTGAGAATGGCAGCAGCAGCTTCCATCTGCAACAGAGAGCCAGGCAAAGGACAGGGACAGAGAATTCCGTGGAAAGACTGCGAGAATTCTGCTCCCAGACATCATTCCTGCTCACAGTGTCCCTTGTAGAAAGGGGACATCATTGCAGGCAGCCTGGACTCAGCATGTGGGGTTGGTTGTTTAGGAAAGCTGCTCAGGCTTTTCCATTCTTTCCTTACAAACAGGAAAACTTCTCTGGGCCTGTGTGCAGGCAGAGCCCTAAGGAGAGCAGATGGCACATGGTGCTGTGGGTCGGGACAGCCAGCTGCAGAGCTGAAGGGAAGAAGCCCCGCTGTGTCACAATGGCTCCTTGGCTTCATGTGCATCACCTGTGTCACCATGGTCTCCTTGATTCCATGAGGCCCCACTGTGTCACAATGGCTCCTTGGCTTCATGTGCATCACCTGTGTCACCATGGTCTCCTTGATTCCATGAGGCCCCACTGGGTCACAATGGCTCCTTGGCTTCATGTGCATCACCTGTGTCACCATGGTCTCCTTGATTCCATGAGGCCCCACTGGGTCACAATGGGTCTTTGGCTTCATGTGCAACACCTGTGTCACCATGGTCTCCTTGATTCCATGAGGCCCCACTGTGTCACAATGGCTCATTGGCTTCATGTGCATCACCTGTGTCACAATGGTCTCCTTGATTCCATGAGGCCCCACTTTGTCACAATGGCTCCTTGGCTTCCATGTGGCCCCACTGTGTCACAATGGCTCCTTGCTTCCATAGGTTTTCTTTTGTAACAATGGACTCCTTGGTTCTGTGAGCTACCCTGCTTTTTGCAGAGGTGTCTTTGGTTCCAACAAGGCCCTGCTGTGTCTCATCAGGAACACATTTCCATGTGGTTCCATGATTCCCCACGGTGTCATCATGGAGCCTTGTTTCTAGGAGGTTCTGTACTGTCACAATTGTCTCCTTGATGCCATGAGCCCCTGCAGTGTCACAATGGCTCCTTGCTTCCATGAGGAACACAAAAGCTTTGCATCAACACTGAGCAACAGCTGCTGAACACACCTGGGAGCATCTGCTTGCATCAAACGAGGGCTTCAAGCTGAGAATGGCAGCAGCAGCTTCCATCTGCAACAGAGAGCCAGGCAAAGGACAGGGACAGAGAATTCCGTGGAAAGACTGCGAGAATTCTGCTCCCAGACATCATTCCTGCTCACAGTGTCTCTTGTAGAAAGGGGACATCATTGCAGGCAGCCTGGACTGAGCATGTGGGTTTTGTTGTTTAGGAAAGCTGCTCAGGCTTTTCCATTCTTTCCTTACAAACAGGAAAACTTCTCTGGGCCTGTGTGCAGGCAGAGCCCTGAGGAGAGCACTTGGCACATTGTGCCTTGGTCTGGGACAGCCAGCTGCAGAGCTGAAGGGAAGAAGCCCCGCTGTGTCACAATGGCTCCTTGGCTTCATGTGCATCACCTGTGTCACCATGGTCTCCTTGATTCCATGAGGCCCCACTGGGTCACAATGGCTCCTAGGCTTCATGTGCATCACCTGTGTCACCATGGTCTCCTTGATTCCATGAGGCCCCACTGGGTCACAATGGCTCCTTGGCTTCATGTGCATCACCTGTGTCACCATGGTCTCCTTGATTCCATGAGGCCCCACTGGGTCACAATGGCTCCTTGGCTTCATGTGCATCACCTGTGTCACCATGGTCTCCTTGATTCCATGAGGCCCCGCTGTGTCACAATGGCTCCTTGGCTTCATGTGCATCACCTGTGTCACCATGGTCTCCTTGATTCCATGAGGCCCCACTGGGTCACAATGGCTCCTTGGCTTCATGTGCATCACCTGTGTCACCATGGTCTCCTTGATTCCATGAGGCCCCACTGGGTCACAATGGCTCCTTGGCTTCATGTGCATCACCTGTGTCACCATGGTCTCCTTGATTCCATGAGGCCCCACTGGGTCACAATGGCTCCTTGGCTTCCCTGTGGCCCCACTATGTCACAATGGCTCCTTGCTTCCATAGGTTTTCTATTGTAACAATGGACTCCTTGGTTCTGTGAGCTACCCTGCTTTTTGCAGAGGTGTCTTTGGTTCCAACAAGGCCCTGCTGTGTCTCATGAGGAACACATTTCCATGTGGTTCCATGATTCGCCACGGTGTCACCATGGAGCCTTGTTTCTAGGAGGTTCTGTAGTGTCACAATTGTCTCCTTGATGCCATGAGCCCCTGCAGTGTCACAATGGCTCCTTGCTTCCATGAGGAACACAAAAGCTTTGCATCAACACTGAGCAACAGCTGCTGAACACACCTGGGAGCATCTGCTTGCATCAAAAGAGGGCTTCAAGCTGAGAATGGCACCAGCAGCTTCCATCTGCAACAGAGAGCCAGGCAAAGGACAGGGACAGAGAATTCCGTGGAAAGACTGCGAGAATTCTGCTCCCAGAGATCATTCCTGCTCACAGTATCCCTTGTAGAAAGGGGACATCATTGCAGGCAGCCTGGACTGAGCATGTGGGGTTGGTTGTCTGGGGAACCTGCTCAGGCTTTTTCATTCTTTCCTTACAAACAGGAAAACTTCTCTGGGCCTGTGTGCAGGCAGAGCCCTGAGGAGAGCACTTGGCACATGGTGCCTCGGTGTGGGACAGCCAGCTGCAGAGCTGAAGGGAAGAAGCCCCGCTGTATCACAATGGCTCCTTGGCTTCATGTGCATCACCTGTGTCACCATGGTCTCCTTGATTCCATGAGGCCCCACTGGGTCACAATGGCTCCTTGGCTTCATGTGCATCACCTGTGTCACCATGGTCTCCTTGATTCCATGAGGCCCCACTGGGTCACAATGGCTCCTTGGCTTCATGTGCATCACCTGTGTCACCATGGTCTCCTTGATTCCATGAGGCCCCACTGGGTCACAATGGCTCCTTGGCTTCATGTGCATCACCTGTGTCACCATGGTCTCCTTGATTCCATGAGGCCCCACTGGGTCACAATGGCTCGTTGACTTCCATGTGGCCCCACTGTGTCACCATGGTCTCCTTGATTCCATGAGGCCCTACTGTGACACAATGGCTCCTTGGCTTCATGTGCATCACCTGTGTCACCATGGTCTCCTTGATTCCATGAGGCCCCACTGTGTCACAATGTCCCCATGCTTCCATAGGTTTTCTATTGTAACAATGGACTCCTTGGTTCTGTGAGCTACCCTGCTTTTTGCAGAGGTGTCTTTGGTTCCAACAAGGCCCTGCTGTGTCTCATGAGGAACACATTTCCATGTGTTTCCATGATTCCCCACGGTGTCACCATGGAGCCTTGTTTCTAGGAGGTTCTGTACTGTCACAATTGTCTCCTTGATGCCATGAGCCCCTGCAGTGTCACAATGGCTCCTTGCTTCCATGAGGAACACAAAAGCTTTGCATTAACACTGAGCAACAGCTGCTGAACACACCTGGGAGCATCTGCTTGCATCATACGAGGGCTTCAAGCAGAGAATGGCAGCAGCAGCTTCCATCTGCAACAGAGAACCAGGCAAAGGACAGGGACAGAGAATTCCGTGGAAAGACTGCGAGAATTCTGCTCTCAGAGATCATTCCTGCTCACAGTATCCCCTGTAGAAAGGGGACATCATTGCAGGCAGCCTGGACTGAGCATGTGGGGTTGGTTGTCTAGGGAACCTGCTCAGGCTTTTTCATTCTTTCCTTACAAACAGGAAAACTTCTCTGGGCCTGTGTGCAGGCAGAGCCCTGAGGAGAGCACTTGGCACATGGTGCTGTGGGCCGGGACAGTCAGCTGCAGAGCTGAAGGGAAGAAGCCCCGCTGTGTCACAATGGCTCCTTGGCTTCATGTGCATCACCTGTGTCACCATGGTCTCCTTGATTCCATGAGGCCCCACTGTGTCACAATGGCTCCTTGGCTTCATGTGCATCACCTGTGTCACCATATTCTCTTTGATTCCAGGAGGCCCCACTGGGTCACAATGGCTCCTTGGCTTCATGTGCATCACCTGTGTCACCATGGTCTCCTTGATTCCATGAGGCCCCACTGTGTCACAATGGCTCCTTGGCTTCATGTGCATCACCTGTGTCACCATGGTCTCCTTGATTCCATGAGGCCCCACTGGGTCACAATGGCTCCTTGGCTTCATGTGCATCACCTGTGTCACCATGGTCTCCTTGATTCCATGAGGCCCCACTGGGTCACAATGGCTCCTTGGCTTCATGTGCATCACCTGTGTCACCATGGTCTCCTTGATTCCATGAGGCCCCACTGGGTCACAATGGCTCCTTGGCTTCATGTGCATCACCTGTGTCACCATGGTCTCCTTGATTCCATGAGGCCCCACTGGGTCACAATGGCTCCTTGGCTTCATGTGCATCACCTGTGTCACCATGGTCTCCTTGGCTTCCATGTGGCCCCAATGTGTCACAATGGTCTCCTTGATTCCATGAGGCCCCACTGTGTCACAATGGCTCCTTGGCTTCATGTGCATCACCTGTGTCACCATGGTCTCCTTGATTCCATGAGGCCTCACTGTGTCACAATGGCTCCTTGGCTTCATGTGCATCACCTGTGTCACCATGGTCTCCTTGATTCCATGAGGCCCCACTGGGTCACAATGGCTCCTTGGCTTCATGTGCATCACCTGTGTCACCATGGTCTCCTTGGCTTCCATGTGGCCCCACTGTGTCACAATGGTCTCCTTGATTCCATGAGGCCCCACTGTGTCACAATGGCTCCTTGGCTTCATGTGCATCACCTGTGTCACCATGGTCTCCTTGATTCCATGAGGCCTCACTGGGTCACAATGGCTCCTTGGCTTCATGTGCATCACCTGTGTCACCATGGTCTCCTTGATTCCATGAGGCCCCACTGGGTCACAATGGCTCCTTGGCTTCATGTGCATCACCTGTGTCACCATGGTCTCCTTGATTCCATGAGGCCCCACTGGGTCACAATGGCTCCTTGGCTTCATGTGCATCACCTGTGTCACCATGGTCTCCTTGATTCCATGAGGCCCCACTGGGTCACAATGGCTCCTTGCTTCCATAGGTTTTCTATTGGATCAATGGACTCCTTGGTTCTGTGAGCTACCCTGCTTTTTGCAGAGGTGTCTTTGGTTCCAACAAGGCCCTGCTGTGTCTCATCAGGAACACATTTCCATGTGGTTCCATGATTCCCCACGGTGTCATCATGGAGTCTTGTTTCTAGGAGGTTCTGTAGTGTCACAATTGTCTCCTTGATGCCATGAGCCCCTGCAGTGTCACAATGGCTCCTTGCTTCCATGAGGAACACAAAAGCTTTGCATCAACACTGAGCAACAGCTGCTGAACACACCTGGGAGCATCTGCTTGCATCAAACGAGGGCTTCAAGCTGAGAATGGCAGCAGCAGCTTCCATCTGCAACAGAGAGCCAGGCAAAGGACAGGGACAGAGAATTCCGTGGAAAGACTGCGAGAATTCTGCTCCCAGACATCATTCCTGCTCACAGTGTCCCTTGTAGAAAGGGGACATCATTGCAGGCAGCCTGGACGGAGCATGTGGGGTTGGTTGTTTAGGAAAGCTGCTCAGGCTTTTCCATTCTTTCCTTACAAACAGGAAAACTTCTCTGGGCCTGTGTGCAGGCAGAGCCCTAAGGAGAGCAGATGGCACATGGTGCTGTGGGTCGGGACAGCCAGCTGCAGAGCTGAAGGGAAGAAGCCCCGCTGTGTCACAATGGCTCCTTGGCTTCATGTGCATCACCTGTGTCACCATGGTCTCCTTGATTCCATGAGGCCCCACTGTGTCACAATGGCTCCTTGGCTTCATGTGCATCACCTGTGTCACCATGGTCTCCTTGATTCCATGAGGCCCCACTGTGTCACAATGGCTCCTTGGCTTCATGTGCATCACCTGTGTCACCATGGTCTCCTTGATTCCATGAGGCCCCACTGGGTCACAATGGGTCTTTGGCTTCATGTGCAACACCTGTGTCACCATGGTCTCCTTGATTCCATGAGGCCCCACTGTGTCACAATGGCTCCTTGCTTCCATAGGTTTTCTTTTGTAACAATGGACTCCTTGGTTCTGTGAGCTACCCTGCTTTTTGCAGAGGTGTCTTTGGTTCCAACAAGGCCCTGCTGTGTCTCATCAGGAACACATTTCCATGTGGTTCCATGATTCCCCACGGTGTCATCATGGAGCCTTGTTTCTAGGAGGTTCTGTACTGTCACAATTGTCTCCTTGATGCCATGAGCCCCTGCAGTGTCACAATGGCTCCTTGCTTCCATGAGGAACACAAAAGCTTTGCATCAACACTGAGCAACAGCTGCTGAACACACCTGGGAGCATCTGCTTGCATCAAACGAGGGCTTCAAGCTGAGAATGGCAGCAGCAGCTTCCATCTGCAACAGAGAGCCAGGCAAAGGACAGGGACAGAGAATTCCGTGGAAAGACTGCGAGAATTCTGCTCCCAGACATCATTCCTGCTCACAGTGTCTCTTGTAGAAAGGGGACATCATTGCAGGCAGCCTGGACTGAGCATGTGGGTTTTGTTGTTTAGGAAAGCTGCTCAGGCTTTTCCATTCTTTCCTTACAAACAGGAAAACTTCTCTGGGCCTGTGTGCAGGCAGAGGCCTGAGGAGAGCACTTGGCACATTGTGCCTTGGTCTGGGACAGCCAGCTGCAGAGCTGAAGGGAAGAAGCCCCGCTGTGTCACAATGGCTCCTTGGCTTCATGTGCATCACCTGTGTCACCATGGTCTCCTTGATTCCATGAGGCCCCACTGGGTCACAATGGCTCCTTGGCTTCATGTGCATCACCTGTGTCACCATGGTCTCCTTGATTCCATGAGGCCCCACTGGGTCACAATGGCTCCTTGGCTTCATGTGCATCACCTGTGTCACCATGGTCTCCTTGATTCCATGAGGCCCCACTGGGTCACAATGGCTCCTTGGCTTCATGTGCATCACCTGTGTCACCATGGTCTCCTTGATTCCATGAGGCCCCGCTGTGTCACAATGGCTCCTTGGCTTCATGTGCATCACCTGTGTCACCATGGTCTCCTTGATTCCATGAGGCCCCACTGGGTCACAATGGCTCCTTGACTTCATGTGCATCACCTGTGTCACCATGGTCTCCTTGATTCCATGAGGCCCCACTGGGTCACAATGGCTCCTTGGCTTCATGTGCATCACCTGTGTCACAATGGTCTCCTTGATTCCATGAGCCCCCACTGTGTCACAATGGCTCCTTGGCTTCATGTGCATCACCTGTGTCACCATGGTCTCCTTGATTACATGAGGCCCCACTGTGTCACAATGGCTCCTTGGCTTCATGTGCATCACCTGTGTCACCATGGTCTCCTTGATTCCATGAGGCCCCACTGGGTCACAATGGCTCCTTGGCTTCATGTGCATCACCTGTGTCACCATGGTCTCCTTGATTCCATGAGGCCCCACTGGGTCACAATGGCTCCTTGGCTTCATGTGCATCACCTGTGTCACCATGGTCTCCTTGATTCCATGAGGCCCCACTGGGTCACAATGGCTCCTTGGCTTCCATGTGGCCCCACTGTGTCACAATGGCTCCTTGCTTCCATAGGTTTTCTATTGTAACAATGGACTCCTTGGTTCTGTGAGCTACCCTGCTTTTTGCAGAGGTGTCTTTGGTTCCAACAAGGCCCTGCTGTGTCTCATCAGGAACACATTTCCATGTGGTTCCATGATTCCCCACGGTGTCATCATGGAGTCTTGTTTCTAGGAGGTTCTGTACTGTCACAATTGTCTCCTTGATGCCATGAGCCCCTGCAGTGTCACAATGGCTCCTTGCTTCCATGAGGAACACAAAAGCTTTGCATCAACACTGAGCAACAGCTGCTGAACACACCTGGGAGCATCTGCTTGCATCAAACGAGGGCTTCAAGCTGAGAATGGCAGCAGCAGCTTCCATCTGCAACAGAGAGCCAGGCAAAGGACAGGGACAGAGAATTCCGTGGAAAGACTGCGAGAATTCTGCTCCCAGACATCATTCCTGCTCACAGTGTCCCTTGTAGAAAGGGGACATCATTGCAGGCAGCCTGGACTCAGCATGTGGGGTTGGTTGTTTAGGAAAGCTGCTCAGGCTTTTCCATTCTTTCCTTACAAACAGGAAAACTTCTCTGGGCCTGTGTGCAGGCAGAGCCCTAAGGAGAGCAGATGGCACATGGTGCTGTGGGTCGGGACAGCCAGCTGCAGAGCTGAAGGGAAGAAGCCCCGCTGTGTCACAATGGCTCCTTGGCTTCATGTGCATCACCTGTGTCACCATGGTCTCCTTGATTCCATGAGGCCCCACTGTGTCACAATGGCTCCTTGGCTTCATGTGCATCACCTGTGTCACCATGGTCTCCTTGATTCCATGAGGCCCCACTGGGTCACAATGGCTCCTTGGCTTCATGTGCATCACCTGTGTCACCATGGTCTCCTTGATTCCATGAGGCCCCACTGGGTCACAATGGGTCTTTGGCTTCATGTGCAACACCTGTGTCACCATGGTCTCCTTGATTCCATGAGGCCCCACTGTGTCACAATGGCTCATTGGCTTCATGTGCATCACCTGTGTCACAATGGTCTCCTTGATTCCATGAGGCCCCACTTTGTCACAATGGCTCCTTGGCTTCCATGTGGCCCCACTGTGTCACAATGGCTCCTTGCTTCCATAGGTTTTCTTTTGTAACAATGGACTCCTTGGTTCTGTGAGCTACCCTGCTTTTTGCAGAGGTGTCTTTGGTTCCAACAAGGCCCTGCTGTGTCTCATCAGGAACACATTTCCATGTGGTTCCATGATTCCCCACGGTGTCATCATGGAGCCTTGTTTCTAGGAGGTTCTGTACTGTCACAATTGTCTCCTTGATGCCATGAGCCCCTGCAGTGTCACAATGGCTCCTTGCTTCCATGAGGAACACAAAAGCTTTGCATCAACACTGAGCAACAGCTGCTGAACACACCTGGGAGCATCTGCTTGCATCAAACGAGGGCTTCAAGCTGAGAATGGCAGCAGCAGCTTCCATCTGCAACAGAGAGCCAGGCAAAGGACAGGGACAGAGAATTCCGTGGAAAGACTGCGAGAATTCTGCTCCCAGACATCATTCCTGCTCACAGTGTCTCTTGTAGAAAGGGGACATCATTGCAGGCAGCCTGGACTGAGCATGTGGGTTTTGTTGTTTAGGAAAGCTGCTCAGGCTTTTCCATTCTTTCCTTACAAACAGGAAAACTTCTCTGGGCCTGTGTGCAGGCAGAGCCCTGAGGAGAGCACTTGGCACATTGTGCCTTGGTCTGGGACAGCCAGCTGCAGAGCTGAAGGGAAGAAGCCCCGCTGTGTCACAATGGCTCCTTGGCTTCATGTGCATCACCTGTGTCACCATGGTCTCCTTGATTCCATGAGGCCCCACTGGGTCACAATGGCTCCTAGGCTTCATGTGCATCACCTGTGTCACCATGGTCTCCTTGATTCCATGAGGCCCCACTGGGTCACAATGGCTCCTTGGCTTCATGTGCATCACCTGTGTCACCATGGTCTCCTTGATTCCATGAGGCCCCACTGGGTCACAATGGCTCCTTGGCTTCATGTGCATCACCTGTGTCACCATGGTCTCCTTGATTCCATGAGGCCCCGCTGTGTCACAATGGCTCCTTGGCTTCATGTGCATCACCTGTGTCACCATGGTCTCCTTGATTCCATGAGGCCCCACTGGGTCACAATGGCTCCTTGGCTTCATGTGCATCACCTGTGTCACCATGGTCTCCTTGATTCCATGAGGCCCCACTGGGTCACAATGGCTCCTTGGCTTCATGTGCATCACCTCTGTCACCATGGTCTCCTTGATTCCATGAGGCCCCACTGGGTCACAATGGCTCCTTGGCTTCCCTGTGGCCCCACTATGTCACAATGGCTCCTTGCTTCCATAGGTTTTCTATTGTAACAATGGACTCCTTGGTTCTGTGAGCTACCCTGCTTTTTGCAGAGGTGTCTTTGGTTCCAACAAGGCCCTGCTGTGTCTCATGAGGAACACATTTCCATGTGGTTCCATGATTCGCCACGGTGTCACCATGGAGCCTTGTTTCTAGGAGGTTCTGTACTGTCACAATTGTCTCCTTGATGCCATGAGCCCCTGCAGTGTCACAATGGCTCCTTGCTTCCATGAGGAACACAAAAGCTTTGCATCAACACTGAGCAACAGCTGCTGAACACACCTGGGAGCATCTGCTTGCATCAAAAGAGGGCTTCAAGCTGAGAATGGCACCAGCAGCTTCCATCTGCAACAGAGAGCCAGGCAAAGGACAGGGACAGAGAATTCCGTGGAAAGACTGCGAGAATTCTGCTCTCAGAGATCATTCCTGCTCACAGTATCCCTTGTAGAAAGGGGACATCATTGCAGGCAGCCTGGACTCAGCATGTAGGGTTTGTTGTTTAGGAAAGCTGCTCAGGCTTTTCCATTCTTTCCTTACAAACAGGAAAACTACTCTGGGCCTGTGTGCAGGCAGAGCCCTGAGGAGAGCACTTGGCATATGGTGCCTCGGTGTGGGACAGCCAGCTGCAGAGCTGAAGGGAAGAAGCCCCGCTGTGTCACAATGGCTCCTTGGCTTCATGTGCATCACCTGTGTCACCATGGTCTCCTTGATTCCATGAGGCCCCACTGGGTCACAATGGCTCCTTGGCTTCATGTGCATCACCTGTGTCACCATGGTCTCCTTGATTCCATGAGGCCCCACTGGGTCACAATGGCTCCTTGGCTTCATGTGCATCACCTGTGTCACCATGGTCTCCTTGATTCCATGAGGCCCCACTGGGTCACAATGGCTCCTTGGCTTCATGTGCATCACCTGTGTCACCATGGTCTCCTTGATTCCATGAGGCCCCACTGGGTCACAATGGCTCGTTGACTTCCATGTGGCCCCACTGTGTCACCATGGTCTCCTTGATTCCATGAGGCCCCACTGTGCCACAATGGCTCCTTGGCTTCCATGTGGCCCCACTGTGTCACCATGGTCTCCTTGATTCCATGAGGCCCCACTGTGCCACAATGGCTCCTTGGCTTCCATGTGGCCCCACTGTGTCACAATGTCCCCATGCTTCCATAGGTTTTCTATTGTAACAATGGACTCCTTGGTTCTGTGAGCTACCCTGCTTTTTGCAGAGGTGTCTTTGGTTCCAACAAGGCCCTGCTGTGTCTCATCAGGAACACATTTCCATGTGTTTCCATGATTCCCCACGGTGTCACCATGGAGCCTTGTTTCTGGGAGGTTCTGTACTGTCACAATTGTCTCCTTGATGCCATGAGCCCCTGCAGTGTCACAATGGCTCCTTGCTTCCATGAGGAGCACAAAAGCTTTGCATCAACACTGAGCAACAGCTGCTGAACACACCTGGGAGCATCTGCTTGCATCAAAAGAGGGCTTCAAGCTGAGAATGGCAGCAGCAGCTTCCATCTGCAACAGAGAGCCAGGCAAAGGACAGGGACAGAGAATTCCGTGGAAAGACTGCGAGAATTCTGCTCCCAGAGATCATTCCTGCTCACAGTATCCCTTGTAGAAAGGGGACATCATTGCAGGCAGCCTGGACTGAGCATGTGGGGTTGGTTGTCTGGGGAACCTGCTCAGGCTTTTTCATTCTTTCCTTACAAAGAGGAAAACTTCTCTGGGCCTGTGTGCAGGCAGAGCCCTGAGGAGAGCACTTGGAACATGGTGCCTCGGTGTGGGACAGCCAGCTGCAGAGCTGAAGGGAAGAAGCCCCGCTGTATCACAATGGCTCCTTGGCTTCATGTGCATCACCTGTGTCACCATGGTCTCCTTGATTCCATGAGGCCCCACTGGGTCACAATGGCTCCTTGGCTTCATGTGCATCACCTGTGTCACCATGGTCTCCTTGATTCCATGAGGCCCCACTGGGTCACAATGGCTCCTTGGCTTCATGTGCATCACCTGTGTCACCATGGTCTCCTTGATTCCATGAGGCCCCACTGGGTCACAATGGCTCCTTGGCTTCATGTGCATCACCTGTGTCACCATGGTCTCCTTGATTCCATGAGGCCCCACTGGGTCACAATGGCTCGTTGACTTCCATGTGGCCCCACTGTGTCACCATGGTCTCCTTGATTCCATGAGGCCCTACTGTGCCACAATGGCTCCTTGGCTTCATGTGCATCACCTGTGTCACCATGGTCTCCTTGATTCCATGAGGCCCCACTGTGTCACAATGTCCCCATGCTTCCATAGGTTTTCTATTGTAACAATGGACTCCTTGGTTCTGTGAGCTACCCTGCTTTTTGCAGAGGTGTCTCTGGTTCCAACAAGGCCCTGCTGTGTCTCATCAGGAACACATTTCCATGTGTTTCCATGATTCCCCACGGTGTCACCATGGAGCCTTGTTTCTAGGAGGTTCTGTACTGTCACAATTGTCTCCTTGATGCCATGAGCCCCTGCAGTGTCACAATGGCTCCTTACTTCCATGAGGAACACAAAAGCTTTGCATCAACACTGAGCAACAGCTGCTGAACACACCTGGGAGCATCTGCTTGCATCAAAAGAGGGCTTCAAGCTGAGAATGGCACCAGCAGCTTCCATCTGCAACAGAGAGCCAGGCAAAGGACTGGGACAGAGAATTCCGTGGAAAGACTGCGAGAATTCTGCTCTCAGAGATCATTCCTGCTCACAGTATCCCTTGTAGAAAGGGGACATCATTGCAGGCAGCCTGGACTGAGCATGTGGGGTTTGTTGTTTAGGAAAGCTGCTCAGGCTTTTCCATTCTTTCCTTACAAACAGGAAAACTACTCTGGGCCTGTGTGCAGGCAGAGCCCTGAGGAGAGCACTTGGCATATGGTGCCTCGGTGTGGGACAGCCAGCTGCAGAGCTGAAGGGAAGAAGCCCCGCTGTGTCACAATGGCTCCTTGGCTTCATGTGCATCACCTGTGTCACCATGGTCTCCTTGATTCCATGAGGCCCCACTGGGTCACAATGGCTCCTTGGCTTCATGTGCATCACCTGTGTCACCATGGTCTCCTTGATTCCATGAGGCCCCACTGTGTCACAATGGCTCCTTGGCTTCATGTGCATCACCTGTGTCACCATGGTCTCCTTGATTCCATGAGGCCCCACTGGGTCACAATGTCCCCATGCTTCCATAGGTTTTCTATTGTAACAATGGACTCCTTGGTTCTGTGAGCTACCCTGCTTTTTGCAGAGGTGTCTTTGGTTCCAACAAGGCCCTGCTGTGTCTCATGAGGAACACATTTCCATGTGTTTCCATGATTCCCCACGGTGTCACCATGGAGCCTTGTTTCTAGGAGGTTCTGTACTGTCACAATTGTCTCCTTGATGCCATGAGCCCCTGCAGTGTCACAATGGCTCCTTGCTTCCATGAGGAGCACAAAAGCTTTGCATCAACACTGAGCAACAGCTGCTGAACACACCTGGGAGCATCTGCTTGCATCAAAAGAGGGCTTCAAGCTGAGAATGGCGCCAGCAGCTTCCATCTGCAACAGAGAGCCAGGCAAAGGACAGGGACAGAGAATTCCGTGGAAAGACTGCGAGAATTCTGCTCCCAGAGATCATTCCTGCTCACAGTATCCCTTGTAGAAAGGGGACATCATTGCAGGCAGCCTGGACTGAGCATGTGGGGTTGGTTGTCTGGGGAACCTGCTCAGGCTTTTTCATTCTTTCCTTACAAACAGGAAAACTTCTCTGGGCCTGTGTGCAGGCAGAGCCCTGAGGAGAGCACTTGGCACATGGTGCCTCGGTGTGGGACAGCCAGCTGCAGAGCTGAAGGGAAGAAGCCCCGCTGTATCACAATGGCTCCTTGGCTTCATGTGCATCACCTGTGTCACCATGGTCTCCTTGATTCCATGAGGCCCCACTGGGTCACAATGGCTCCTTGGCTTCATGTGCATCACCTGTGTCACCATGGTCTCCTTGATTCCATGAGGCCCCACTGGGTCACAATGGCTCCTTGGCTTCATGTGCATCACCTGTGTCACCATGGTCTCCTTGATTCCATGAGGCCCCACTGGGTCACAATGGCTCCTTGGCTTCATGTGCATCACCTGTGTCACCATGGTCTCCTTGATTCCATGAGGCCCCACTGGGTCACAATGGCTCGTTGACTTCCATGTGGCCCCACTGTGTCACCATGGTCTCCTTGATTCCATGAGGCCCTACTGTGCCACAATGGCTCCTTGGCTTCATGTGCATCACCTGTGTCACCATGGTCTCCTTGATTCCATGAGGCCCCACTGTGTCACAATGTCCCCATGCTTCCATAGGTTTTCTATTGTAACAATGGACTCCTTGGTTCTGTGAGCTACCCTGCTTTTTGCAGAGGTGTCTTTGGTTCCAACAAGGCCCTGCTGTGTCTCATCAGGAACACATTTCCATGTGTTTCCATGATTCCCCACGGTGTCACTATGGAGCCTTGTTTCTAGGAGGTTCTGTACTGTCACAATTGTCTCCTTGATGCCATGAGCCCCTGCAGTGTCACAATGGCTCCTTACTTCCATGAGGAACACAAAAGCTTTGCATCAACACTGAGCAACAGCTGCTGAACACACCTGGGAGCATCTGCTTGCATCAAAAGAGGGCTTCAAGCTGAGAATGGCAGCAGCAGCTTCCATCTGCAACAGAGAGCCAGGCAAAGGACTGGGACAGAGAATTCCGTGGAAAGACTGCGAGAATTCTGCTCTCAGAGATCATTCCTGCTCACAGTATCCCTTGTAGAAAGGGGACATCATTGCAGGCAGCCTGGACTCAGCATGTAGGGTTTGTTGTTTAGGAAAGCTGCTCAGGCTTTTCCATTCTTTCCTTACAAACAGGAAAACTACTCTGGGCCTGTGTGCAGGCAGAGCCCTGAGGAGAGCACTTGGCATATGGTGCCTCGGTGTGGGACAGCCAGCTGCAGAGCTGAAGGGAAGAAGCCCCGCTGTGTCACAATGGCTCCTTGGCTTCATGTGCATCACCTGTGTCACCATGGTCTCCTTGATTCCATGAGGCCCCACTGGGTCACAATGGCTCCTTGGCTTCATGTGCATCACCTGTGTCACCATGGTCTCCTTGATTCCATGAGGCCCCACTGTGTCACAATGGCTCCTTGGCTTCATGTGCATCACCTGTGTCACCATGGTCTCCTTGATTCCATGAGGCCCCACTGGGTCACAATGGCTCCTTGGCTTCATGTGCATCACCTGTGTCACCATGGTCTCCTTGATTAAATGAGGCCCTGCTGTGTCACAATGGCTCCTTGGCGTCCATGTGGCCCCACTGTGTCACAATATCCCCATGCTTCCATAGGTTTTCTATTGTAACAATGGACTCCTTGGTTCTGTGAGCTACCCTGCTTTTTGCACTGGTGTCTTTGGTTCCAACAAGGCCCTGCTGTGTCTCATCAGGAACACATTTCCATGTGTTTCCATGATTCCCCACGGTGTCACCATGGAGCCTTGTTTCTAGGAGGTTCTGTACTGTCACAATTGTCTCCTTGATCCCATGAGCCCCTGCAGTGTCACAATGGCTCCTTGCTTCCATGAGGAACACAAAAGCTTTGCATCAACACTGAGCAACAGCTGCTGAACACACCTGGGAGCATCTGCTTGCATCAAACGAGGGCTTCAAGCTGAGAATGGCACCAGCAGCTTCCATCTGCAACAGAGAGCCAGGCAAAGGACAGGGACAGAGAATTCCGTGGAAAGACTGCGAGAATTCTGCTCCCAGAGATCATTCCTGCTCAGAGTATCCCTTGTAGAAAGGGGACATCATTGCAGGCAGCCTGGACTGAGCATGTGGGGTTGGTTGTCTGGGGAACCTGCTCAGGCTTTTTCATTCTTTCCTTACAAACAGGAAAACTTCTCTGGGCCTGTGTGCAGGCAGAGCCCTGAGGAGAGCACTTGGCACATGGTGCCTCGGTGTGGGACAGCCAGCTGCAGAGCTGAAGGGAAGAAGCCCCGCTGTATCACAATGGCTCCTTGGCTTCATGTGCATCACCTGTGTCACCATGGTCTCCTTGATTCCATGAGGCCCCACTGGGTCACAATGGCTCCTTGGCTTCATGTGCATCACCTGTGTCACCATGGTCTCCTTGATTCCATGAGGCCCCACTGGGTCACAATGGCTCCTTGGCTTCATGTGCATCACCTGTGTCACCATGGTCTCCTTGATTCCATGAGGCCCCACTGGGTCACAATGGCTCCTTGGCTTCATGTGCATCACCTGTGTCACCATGGTCTCCTTGATTCCATGAGGCCCCACTGGGTCACAATGGCTCGTTGACTTCCATGTGGCCCCACTGTGTCACCATGGTCTCCTTGATTCCATGAGGCCCCACTGTGCCACAATGGCTCCTTGGCTTCCATGTGGCCCCACTGTGTCACAATGTCCCCATGCTTCCATAGGTTTTCTATTGTAACAATGGACTCCTTGGTTCTGTGAGCTACCCTGCTTTTTGCAGAGGTGTCTTTGGTTCCAACAAGGCCCTGCTGTGTCTCATCAGGAACACATTTCCATGTGGTTCCATGATTCCCCACGGTGTCACCATGGAGCCTTGTTTCTAGGAGGTTCTGTACTGTCACAATTGTCTCCTTGATGCCATGAGCCCCTGCAGTGTCACAATGGCTCCTTGTTTCCATGAGGAACACAAAAGCTTTGCATCAACACTGAGCAACAGCTGCTGAACACACCTGGGAGCATCTGCTTGCATCAAAAGAGGGCTTCACGCAGAGAATGGCAGCAGCAGCTTCCATCTGCAACAGAGAGCCAGGCAAAGGACTGGGACAGAGAATTCCGTGGAAAGACTGCGAGAATTATGCTGCCAGACATCATTCCTGCTCACAGCATCCCTTGTAGAAAGGGGACATCATTGCAGGCAGCCTGGACGGAGCATGTAGGATTTCTTGTTTAGGAAAGCTGCTCAGGCTTTTCCATTCTTTCCTTACAAACAGGAAAACTTCTCTGGGCCTGTGTGCAGGCAGAGGCCTGAGGAGAGCACTTGGCACATGGTGCCTCGGTGTGGGACAGCCAGCTGCAGAGCTGAAGGGAAGAAGCCCCGCTGTGTCACAATGGCTCCTTGGCTTCATGTGCATCACCTGTGTCACCATGGTCTCCTTGATTCCATGAGGCCCCACTGGGTCACAATGGCTCCTTGGCTTCATGTGCATCACCTGTGTCACCATGGTCTCCTTGATTCCATGAGGCCCCACTGGGTCACAATGGCTCCTTGGCTTCATGTGCATCACCTGTGTCACCATGGTCTCCTTGATTCCATGAGGCCCCACTGGGTCACAATGGCTCCTTGGCTTCATGTGCATCACCTGTGTCACCATGGTCTCCTTGATTCCATGAGGCCCCACTGGGTCACAATGGCTCCTTGGCTTCATGTGCATCACCTGTGTCACCATGGTCTCCTTGATTCCATGAGGCCCCACTGGGTCACAATGGCTCCTTGGCTTCCCTTTGGCCCCACTATGTCACAATGGCTCCTTGCTTCCATAGGTTTTCTATTGTAACAATGGACTCCTTGGTTCTGTGAGCTACCCTGCTTTTTGCAGAGGTGTCTTTGGTTCCAACAAGGCCCTGCTGTGTCTCATCAGGAACACATTTCCATGTGGTTCCATGATTCCCCACGGTGTCACCATGGAGCCTTGTTTCTAGGAGGTTCTGTACTGTCACAATTGTCTCCTTGATGCCATGAGCCCCTGCAGTGTCACAATGGCTCCTTGCTTCCATGAGGAACACAAAAGCTTTGCATCAACACTGAGCAACAGCTGCTGAACACACCTGGGAGCATCTGCTTGCATCAAACGAGGGCTTCAAGCTGAGAATGGCACCAGCAGCTTCCATCTGCAACAGAGAGCCAGGCAAAGGACAGGGACAGAGAATTCCGTGGAAAGACTGCGAGAATTCTGCTCCCAGACATCATTCCTGCTCACAGCATCCCTTGTAGAAAGGGGACATCATTGCAGGCAGCCTGGACGGAGCATGTAGGATTTTTTGTTTAGGAAAGCTGCTCAGGCTTTTCCATTCTTTCCTTACAAACAGGAAAACTTCTCTGGGCCTGTGTGCAGGCAGAGGCCTGAGGAGAGCACTTGGCACATGGTGCCTCGGTGTGGGACAGCCAGCTGCAGAGCTGAAGGGAAGAAGCCCCGCTGTGTCACAATGGCTCCTTGGCTTCATGTGCATCACCTGTGTCACCATGGTCTCCTTGATTCCATGAGGCCCCACTGGGTCACAATGGCTCCTTGGCTTCATGTGCATCACCTGTGTCACCATGGTCTCCTTGATTCCATGAGGCCCCACTGGGTCACAATGGCTCCTTGGCTTCATGTGCATCACCTGTGTCACCATGGTCTCCTTGATTCCATGAGGCCCCACTGGGTCACAATGGCTCCTTGGCTTCATGTGCATCACCTGTGTCACCATGGTCTCCTTGATTCCATGAGGCCCCACTGGGTCACAATGGCTCCTTGGCTTCATGTGCATCACCTGTGTCACCATGGTCTCCTTGATTCCATGAGGCCCCACTGGGTCACAATGGCTCCTTGGCTTCATGTGCATCACCTGTGTCACCATGGTCTCCTTGATTCCATGAGGCCCCACTGGGTCACAATGGCTCCTTGGCTTCCCTGTGGCCCCACTATGTCACAATGGCTCCTTGCTTCCATAGGTTTTCTATTGTAACAATGGACTCCTTGGTTCTGTGAGCTACCCTGCTTTTTGCAGAGGTGTCTTTGGTTCCAACAAGGCCCTGCTGTGTCTCATCAGGAACACATTTCCATGTGGTTCCATGATTCCCCACGGTGTCACCATGGAGCCTTGTTTCTAGGAGGTTCTGTAGTGTCACAATTGTCTCCTTGATGCCATGAGCCCCTGCAGTGTCACAATGGCTCCTTGCTTCCATGAGGAACACAAAAGCTTTGCATCAACACTGAGCAACAGCTGCTGAACACACCTGGGAGCATCTGCTTGCATCAAACGAGGGCTTCAAGCTGAGAATGGCAGCAGCAGCTTCCATCTGCAACAGAGAGCCAGGCAAAGGACAGGGACAGAGAATTCCGTGGAAAGACTGCGAGAATTCTGCTCCCAGAGATCATTCCTGCTCAGAGTATCCCTTGTAGAAAGGGGACATCATTGCAGGCAGCCTGGACTGAGCATGTGGGGTTGGTTGTCTGGGGAACCTGCTCAGGCTTTTTCATTCTTTCCTTACAAACAGGAAAACTTCTCTGGGCCTGTGTGCAGGCAGAGCCCTGAGGAGAGCACTTGGCACATGGTGCCTCGGTGTGGGACAGCCAGCTGCAGAGCTGAAGGGAAGAAGCCCCGATGTATCACAATGGCTCCTTGGCTTCATGTGCATCACCTGTGTCACCATGGTCTCCTTGATTCCATGAGGCCCCACTGGGTCACAATGGCTCCTTGGCTTCATGTGCATCACCTGTGTCACCATGGTCTCCTTGATTCCATGAGGCCCCACTGGGTCACAATGGCTCCTTGGCTTCATGTGCATCACCTGTGTCACCATGGTCTCCTTGATTCCATGAGGCCCCACTGGGTCACAATGGCTCCTTGGCTTCATGTGCATCACCTGTGTCACCATGGTCTCCTTGATTCCATGAGGCCCCACTGGGTCACAATGGCTCGTTGACTTCCATGTGGCCCCACTGTGTCAGCATGGTCTCTTTGATTCCATGAGGCCCCACTGTGCCACAATGGCTCCTTGGCTTCCATGTGGCCCCACTGTGTCACAATGGTCCCATGCTTCCATAGGTTTTCTATTGTAACAATGGACTCCTTGGTTCTGTGAGCTACCCTGCTTTTTGCAGAGGTGTCTTTGGTTCCAACAAGGCCCTGCTGTGTCTCATGAGGAACACATTTCCATGTGGTTCCATGATTCCCCACGGTGTCACCATGGAGCCTTGTTTCTAGGAGGTTCTGTACTGTCACAATTGTCTCCTTGATGCCATGAGCCCCTGCAGTGTCACAATGGCTCCTTGTTTCCATGAGGAACACAAAAGCTTTGCATCAACACTGAGCAACAGCTGCTGAACACACCTGGGAGCATCTGCTTGCATCAAAAGAGGGCTTCACGCAGAGAATGGCAGCAGCAGCTTTCATCTGCAACAGAGAGCCAGGCAAAGGACAGGGACAGAGAATTCCGTGGAAAGACTGCGAGAATTCTGCTCCCAGACATCATTCCTGCTCACAGCATCCCTTGTAGAAAGGGGACATCATTGCAGGCAGCCTGGACGGAGCATGTGGGGTTGGTTGTTTAGGAAAGCTGCTCAGGCTTTTCCATTCTTTCCTTACAAACAGGAAAACTTCTCTGGGCCTGTGTGCAGGCAGAGGCCTGAGGAGAGCACTTGGCACATGGTGCCTCGGTGTGGGACAGCCAGCTGCAGAGCTGAAGGGAAGAAGCCCCGCTGTGTCACAATGGCTCCTTGGCTTCATGTGCATCACCTGTGTCACCATGGTCTCCTTGATTCCATGAGGCCCCACTGTGTCACAATGGCTCCTTGGCTTCATGTGCATCACCTGTGTCACCATGGTCTCCTTGATTCCATGAGGCCCCACTGGGTCACAATGGCTCCTTGGCTTCATGTGCATCACCTGTGTCACCATGGTCTCCTTGATTCCATGAGGCCCCACTGGGTCACAATGGCTCCATGGCTTCATGTGCATCACCTGTGTCACCATGGTCTCCTTGATTCCATGAGGCCCCACTGGGTCACAATGGCTCCTTGGCTTCATGTGCATCACCTGTGTCACCATGGTCTCCTTGATTCCATGAGGCCCCACTGGGTCACAATGGCTCCTTGGCTTCCATGTGGCCCCACTATGTCACAATGGCTCCTTGCTTCCATAGGTTTTCTATTGTAACAATGGACTCCTTGGTTCTGTGAGCTACCCTGCTTTTTGCAGAGGTGTCTTTGGTTCCAACAAGGCCCTGCTGTGTCTCATGAGGAACACATTTCCATGTGGTTCCATGATTCCCCACGGTGTCACCATGGAGCCTTGTTTCTAGGAGGTTCTGTACTGTCACAATTGTCTCCTTGATGCCATGAGCCCCTGCAGTGTCACAATGGCTCCTTGTTTCCATGAGGAACACAAAAGCTTTGCATCAACACTGAGCAACAGCTGCTGAACACACCTGGGAGCATCTGCTTGCATCATACGAGGGCTTCAAGCTGAGAATGGCAGCAGCAGCTTTCATCTGCAACAGAGAGCCAGGCAAAGGACAGGGACAGAGAATTCCGTGGAAAGACTGCGAGAATTCTGCTCTCAGAGATCATTCCTGCTCACAGTATCCCCTGTAGAAAGGGGACATCATTGCAGGCAGCCTGGACGGAGCATGTGGGGTTGGTTGTCTAGGGAACCTGCTCAGGCTTTTTCATTCTTTCCTTACAAACAGGAAAACTTCTCTGGGCCTGTGTGCAGGCAGAGCCCTGAGGAGAGCACTTGGCACATGGTGCTGTGGGCCGGGACAGTCAGCTGCAGAGCTGAAGGGAAGAAGCCCCGCTGTGTCACAATGGCTCCTTGGCTTCATGTGCATCACCTGTGTCACCATGGTCTCCTTGATTCCATGAGGCCCCACTGGGTCACAATGGCTCCTTGGCTTCATGTGCATCACCTGTGTCACCATGGTCTCCTTGATTCCATGAGGCCCCACTGGGTCACAATGGCTCCTTGGCTTCATGTGCATCACCTGTGTCACCATGGTCTCCTTGATTCCATGAGGCCCCACTGGGTCACAATGGCTCCATGGCTTCATGTGCATCACCTGTGTCACCATGGTCTCCTTGATTCCATGAGGCCCCACTGGGTCACAATGGCTCCTTGGCTTCATGTGCATCACCTGTGTCACCATGGTCTCCTTGATTCCATGAGGCCCCACTGGGTCACAATGGCTCCTTGGCTTCATGTGCATCACCTGTGTCACCATGGTCTCCTTGGCTTCCATGTGGCCCCACTGTGTCACAATGGTCTCCTTGATTCCATGAGGCCCCACTGTGTCACAATGGCTCCTTGGCTTCATGTGCATCACCTGTGTCACCATGGTCTCCTTGATTCCATGAGGCCTCACTGGGTCACAATGGCTCCTTGGCTTCATGTGCATCACCTGTGTCACCATGGTCTCCTTGATTCCATGAGGCCCCACTGGGTCACAATGGCTCCTTGGCTTCATGTGCATCACCTGTGTCACCATGGTCTCCTTGATTCCATGAGGCCCCACTGGGTCACAATGGCTCCTTGGCTTCATGTGCATCACCTGTGTCACCATGGTCTCCTTGATTCCATGAGGCCCCACTGGGTCACAATGGCTCCTTGCTTCCATAGGTTTTCTATTGGATCAATGGACTCCTTGGTTCTGTGAGCTACCCTGCTTTTTGCAGAGGTGTCTTTGGTTCCAACAAGGCCCTGCTGTGTCTCATCAGGAACACATTTCCATGTGGTTCCATGATTCCCCACGGTGTCATCATGGAGTCTTGTTTCTAGGAGGTTCTGTACTGTCACAATTGTCTCCTTGATGCCATGAGCCCCTGCAGTGTCACAATGGCTCCTTGCTTCCATGAGGAACACAAAAGCTTTGCATCAACACTGAGCAACAGCTGCTGAACACACCTGGGAGCATCTGCTTGCATCAAACGAGGGCTTCAAGCTGAGAATGGCAGCAGCAGCTTCCATCTGCAACAGAGAGCCAGGCAAAGGACAGGGACAGAGAATTCCGTGGAAAGACTGCGAGAATTCTGCTCCCAGACATCATTCCTGCTCACAGTGTCCCTTGTAGAAAGGGGACATCATTGCAGGCAGCCTGGACTGAGCATGTGGGGTTGGTTGTTTAGGAAAGCTGCTCAGGCTTTTCCATTCTTTCCTTACAAACAGGAAAACTTCTCTGGGCCTGTGTGCAGGCAGAGCCCTAAGGAGAGCAGATGGCACATGGTGCTGTGGGTCGGGACAGCCAGCTGCAGAGCTGAAGGGAAGAAGCCCCGCTGTGTCACAATGGCTCCTTGGCTTCATGTGCATCACCTGTGTCACCATGGTCTCCTTGATTCCATGAGGCCCCACTGTGTCACAATGGCTCCTTGGCTTCATGTGCATCACCTGTGTCACCATGGTCTCCTTGATTCCATGAGGCCCCACTGGGTCACAATGGCTCCTTGGCTTCATGTGCATCACCTGTGTCACCATGGTCTCCTTGATTCCATGAGGCCCCACTGGGTCACAATGGGTCTTTGGCTTCATGTGCAACACCTGTGTCACCATGGTCTCCTTGATTCCATGAGGCCCCACTGTGTCACAATGGCTCCTTGGCTTCATGTGCATCACCTGTGTCACAATGGTCTCCTTGATTCCATGAGGCCCCACTTTGTCACAATGGCTCCTTGGCTTCCATGTGGCCCCACTGTGTCACAATGGCTCCTTGCTTCCATAGGTTTTCTTTTGTAACAATGGACTCCTTGGTTCTGTGAGCTACCCTGCTTTTTGCAGAGGTGTCTTTGGTTCCAACAAGGCCCTGCTGTGTCTCATCAGGAACACATTTCCATGTGGTTCCATGATTCCCCACGGTGTCATCATGGAGCCTTGTTTCTAGGAGGTTCTGTACTGTCACAATTGTCTCCTTGATGCCATGAGCCCCTGCAGTGTCACAATGGCTCCTTGCTTCCATGAGGAACACAAAAGCTTTGCATCAACACTGAGCAACAGCTGCTGAACACACCTGGGAGCATCTGCTTGCATCAAACGAGGGCTTCAAGCTGAGAATGGCAGCAGCAGCTTCCATCTGCAACAGAGAGCCAGGCAAAGGACAGGGACAGAGAATTCCGTGGAAAGACTGCGAGAATTCTGCTCCCAGAGATCATTCCTGCTCACAGTGTCCCTTGTAGAAAGGGGACATCATTGCAGGCAGCCTGGACTGAGCATGTGGGTTTGGTTGTCTAGGGAACCTGCTCAGGTTTTTCCATTCTTTCCTTACAAACAGGAAAACTTCTCTGGGCCTGTGTGCAGGCAGGGCCCTGAGGAGAGCAGTTGGCACAATGTGCTGTGGGCTGGGACAGCCAGCTGCAGAGCTGAAGGGAAGAAGCCCCGCTGTGTCACAATGGCTCCTTGGCTTCATGTGCATCACCTGTGTCACCATGGTCTCCTTGATTCCATGAGGCCCCACTGGGTCACAATGGCTCCTAGGCTTCATGTGCATCACCTGTGTCACCATGGTCTCCTTGATTCCATGAGGCCCCACTGGGTCACAATGGCTCCTTGGCTTCATGTGCATCACCTGTGTCACCATGGTCTCCTTGATTCCATGAGGCCCCACTGGGTCACAATGGCTCCTTGGCTTCATGTGCATCACCTGTGTCACCATGGTCTCCTTGATTCCATGAGGCCCCGCTGTGTCACAATGGCTCCTTGGCTTCATGTGCATCACCTGTGTCACCATGGTCTCCTTGATTCCATGAGGCCCCACTGGGTCACAATGGCTCCTTGACTTCATGTGCATCACCTGTGTCACCATGGTCTCCTTGATTCCATGAGGCCCCACTGGGTCACAATGGCTCCTTGGCTTCATGTGCATCACCTGTGTCACAATGGTCTCCTTGATTCCATGAGCCCCCACTGTGTCACAATGGCTCCTTGGCTTCATGTGCATCACCTGTGTCACAATGGTCTCCTTGATTACATGAGGCCCCACTGTGTCACAATGGCTCCTTGGCTTCATGTGCATCACCTGTGTCACCATGGTCTCCTTGATTCCATGAGGCCCCACTGGGTCACAATGGCTCCTTGGCTTCATGTGCATCACCTGTGTCACCATGGTCTCCTTGATTCCATGAGGCCCCACTGGGTCACAATGGCTCCTTGGCTTCATGTGCATCACCTGTGTCACCATGGTCTCCTTGATTCCATGAGGCCCCACTGGGTCACAATGGCTCCTTGGCTTCCATGTGGCCCCACTGTGTCACAATGGTCTCCTTGCTTCCATAGGTTTTCTATTGTAACAATGGACTCCTTGGTTCTGTGAGCTACCCTGCTTTTTGCAGAGGTGTCTTTGGTTCCAACAAGGCCCTGCTGTGTCTCATGAGGAACACATTTCCATGTGGTTCCATGATTCCCCACGGTGTCACCATGGAGCCTTGTTTCTAGGAGGTTCTGTAGTGTCACAATTGTCTCCTTGATGCCATGAGCCCCTGCAGTGTCACAATGGCTCCTTGCTTCCATGAGGAACACAAAAGCTTTGCATCAACACTGAGCAACAGCTGCTGAACACACCTGGGAGCATCTGCTTGCATCAAGCGAGGGCTTCAAGCAGAGAATGGCACCAGCAGCTTCCATCTGCAACAGAGAGCCAGGCCAAGGACAGGGACAGGGAATTCCGTGGAAAGACTGCGAGAATTCTGCTCCCAGAGATCATTCCTGCTCACAGTGTCCCTTGTAGAAAGGGGACATCATTGCAGGCAGCCTGGACTGAGCATGTGGGTTTGGTTGTCTAGGGAACCTGCTCAGGTTTTTCCATTCTTTCCTTACAAATAGGAAAACTTCTCTGGGCCTGTGTGCAGGCAGGGCCCTGAGGAGAGCAGTCGGCACAATGTGCTGTGGGCTGGGACAGCCAGCTGCAGAGCTGAAGGGAAGAAGCCCCGCTGTGTCACAATGGCTCCTTGGCTTCATGTGCATCACCTGTGTCACCATGGTCTCCTTGATTCCATGAGGCCCCACTGGGTCACAATGGCTCCTTGACTTCATGTGCATCACCTGTGTCACCATGGTCTCCTTGATTCCATGAGGCCCCACTGTGTCACAATGGCTCCTTGGCTTCATGTGCATCACCTGTGTCACCATGGTCTCCTTGATTCCATGAGGCCCCACTGTGTCACAATGGCTCCTTGGCTTCATGTGCATCACTTGTGTCACCATGGTCTCCTTGATTCCATGAGGCCCCACTGGGTCACAATGGCTCCTTGGCTTCATGTGAATCACCTGTGTCACCATGGTCTCCTTGATTCCATGAGGCCCCACTGGGTCACAATGGCTCCGTGGCTTCCATGTGGCCCCACTGTGTCACAATGGTCTCCTTGCTTCCATAGGTTTTCTATTGTAACAATGGACTCCTTGGTTCTGTGAGCTACCCTGCTTTTTGCAGAGGTGTCTTTGGTTCCAACAAGGCCCTGCTGCGTCTCATGAGGAACTCATTTCCATGTGTTTCCATGATTCCCCACGGTGTCATCATGGAGTCTTATTTCTAGGAGGTTCTGTACTGTCACAATTGTCTCCTTGATCCCATGAGCCCCTGCAGTGTCACAATGGCTCCTTGCTTCCATGAGGAACACAAAAGCTTTGCATCAACACTGAGCAACAGCTGCTGAACACACCTGGGAGCATCTGCTTGCATCAAACGAGGGCTTCAAGCTGAGAAAGGCAGCAGCAGCTTCCATCTGCAACAGAGAGCCAGGCAAAGGACAGGGACAGAGAATTCCGTGGAAAGACTGCGAGAATTCTGCTCCCAGACATCATTCCTGCTCACAGTGTCCCTTGTAGAAAGGGGACGTCATTGCAGGCAGCCTGGACTGAGCATGTGGGTTTGGTTGTCTAGGGAACCTGCTCAGGCTTTTTCATTCTTTCCTTACAAACAGGAAAACTTCTCTGGGCCTGTGTGCAGGCAGAGGCCTGAGGAGAGCAGTTGGCACAATGTGCTGTGGGCTGGGACAGCCAGCTGCAGAGCTGAAGGGAAGAAGCCCCGCTGTGTCACAATGGCTCCTTGGCTTCATGTGCATCACCTGTGTCACCATGGTCTCCTTGATTCCATGAGGCCCCACTGTGTCACAATGGCTCCTTGGCTTCATGTGCATCACCTGCCTGACAATGGTCTCCTTGATTCCATGAGGCCCCACTGGGTCACAATGGCTCCTTGGCTTCATGTGCATCACCTGTGTCACCATGGTCTCCTTGATTCCATGAGGCCCCACTGGGTCACAATGGCTCCTTGGCTTCATGTGCATCACCTGTGTCACCATGGTCTCCTTGATTAAATGAGGCCCCACTGTGTCACAATGTCTCCTTGGCTTCATGTGCATCACCTGTGTCACCATGGTCTCCTTGATTCCATGAGGCCCCACTGGGTCACAATGGCTCCTTGGCTTCATGTGAATCACCTGTGTCACCATGGTCTCCTTGATTCCATGAGGCCCCGCTGTGTCACAATGGCTCCTTGGCTTCATGTGCATCACCTGTGTCACCATGGTCTCCTTGATTCCATGAGGCCCCACTGGGTCACAATGGCTCCTTGGCTTCATGTGCATCACCTGTGTCACCATGGTCTCCTTGCTTCCATGAGGCCCCACTGTGTCACAATGGCTCCTTGGCTTCATGTGCATCACCTGTGTCACCATGGTCTCCTTGATTCCATGAGGCCCCACTGGGTCACAATGGCTCCTTGGCTTCATGTGCATCACCTGTGTCACCATGGTCTCCTTGATTCCATGAGGCCCCACTGGGTCACAATGGCTCCTTGGCTTCATGTGCATCACCTGTGTCACCATGGTCTCCTTGATTCCATGAGGCCCCACTGGGTCACAATGGCTCCTTGGCTTCATGTGAATCACCTGTGTCACCATGGTCTCCTTGATTCCATGAGGCCCCACTGTGTCACAATGGCTCCTTGACTTCATGTGCATCACCTGTGTCACCATGGTCTCCTTGATTCCATGAGGCCCCACTGTGTCACAATGGCTCCTTGGCTTCATGTGCATCACCTGTGTCACCATGGTCTCCTTGATTCCATGAGGCCCCACTGGGTCACAATGGCTCCTTGGCTTCATGTGCATCACCTGTGTCACCATGGTCTCCTTGATTCCATGAGGCCCCACTGGGTCACAATGGCTCCGTGGCTTCCATGTGGCCCCACTGTGTCACAATGGTCTCCTTGCTTCCATAGGTTTTCTATTGTAACAATGGACTCCTTGGTTCTGTGAGCTACCCTGCTTTTTGCACTGGTGTCTTTGGTTCCAACAAGGCCCTGCTGTGTCTCATGAGGAACACATTTCCATGTGGTTCCGTGATTCCCCACGGTGTCACCATGGAGCCTTGTTTCTAGGAGGTTCTGTACTGTCACAATTGTCTCCTTGATGCCATGAGCCCCTGCAGTGTCACAATGGCTCCTTGCTTCCATGAGGAACACAAAAGCTTTGCATCAACACTGAGCAACAGCTGCTGAACACACCTGGGAGCATCTGCTTGCATCAAACGAGGGCTTCAAGCAGAGAATGGCAGCAGCAGCTTCCATCTGCAACAGAGAGCCAGGGAAAGGACAGGGACAGAGAATTCCGTGGAAAGACTGCGAGAATTCTGCTCCCAGACATCATTCCTGCTCACAGTGTCCCTTGTAGAAAGGGGACATCATTGCAGGCAGCCTGGACTGAGCATGTGGGTTTGGTTGTCTAGGGAACCTGCTCAGGCTTTTTCATTCTTTCCTTACAAACAGGAAAACTTCTCTGGGCCTGTGTGCAGGCAGAGCCTGTAGGAGAGCACTTGGCACATGGTGCCTCGGTGTGGGACAGCCAGCTGCAGAGCTGAAGGGAAGAAGCCCCGCTGTGTCACAATGGCTCCTTGGCTTCATGTGCATCACCTGTGTCACCATGGTCTCCTTGATTCCATGAGGCCCCACTGTGTCACAATGGCTCCTTGGCTTCATGTGCATCACCTGCCTGACAATGGTCTCCTTGATTCCATGAGGCCCCACTGTGTCACAATGGCTCCTTGGCTTCATGTGCATCACCTGTGTCACCATGGTCTCCTTGATTCCATGAGGCCCCACTGGGTCACAATGGCTCCTTGGCTTCATGTGCATCACCTGTGTCACCATGGTCTCCTTGATTCCATGAGGCCCCACTGGGTCACAATGGCTCCTTGGCTTCATGTGCATCACCTGTGTCACAATGGTCTCCTTGATTCCATGAGCCCCCACTGTGTCACAATGGCTCCTTGGCTTCATGTGAATCACCTGTGTCACCATGGTCTCCTTGATTCCATGAGGCCCCGCTGTGTCACAATGGCTCCTTGGCTTCATGTGCATCACCTGTGTCACCATGGTCTCCTTGATTCTATGAGGCCCCACTGTGTCACAATGGCTCCTTGGCTTCATGTGCATCACCTGTGTCACCATGGTCTCCTTGATTCCATGAGGCCCCACTGTGTCACAATGGCTCCTTGGCTTCATGTGCATCACCTGTGTCACCATGGTCTCCTTGATTCCATGAGGCCCCACTGGGTCACAATGGCTCCTTGGCTTCATGTGCATCACCTGTGTCACCATGGTCTCCTTGATTCCATGAGGCCCCACTGTGTCACAATGGCGCCTTGGCTTCATGTGCATCACCTGTGTCACCATGGTCTCCTTGATTCCATGAGGCCCCACTGGGTCACAATGGCTCCTTGGATTCATGTGCATCACCTGCCTGACAATGGTCTCCTTGATTCCATGAGGCCCCACTGGGTCACAATGGCTCCTTGGCTTCATGTGCATCACCTGTGTCACCATGGTCTCCTTGATTAAATGAGGCCCCACTGTGTCACAATGGCTCCTTGGCTTCATGTGCATCACCTGTGTCACCATGGTCTCCTTGATTCCATGAGGCCCCACTGGGTCACAATGGCTCCTTGGCTTCATGTGCATCACCTGTGTCACCATGGTCTCCTTGATTCCATGAGGCCCCACTGGGTCACAATGGCTCCTTGGCTTCATGTGCATCACCTGTGTCACCATGGTCTCCTTGATTCCATGAGGCCCCACTGTGTCACAATGGCTCCTTGGATTCATGTGCATCACCTGTGTCACCATGGTCTCCTTGATTCCATGAGGCCCCACTGGGTCACAATGGCTCCTTGGCTTCATGTGCATCACCTGTGTCACCATGGTCTCCTTGATTCCATGAGGCCCCACTGGGTCACAATGGCTCCTTGGCTTCATGTGCATCACCTGTGTCACAATGGTCTCCTTGATTCCATGAGGCCCCACTGGGTCACAATGGCTCCTTGGCTTCATGTGAATCACCTGTGTCACCATGGTCTCCTTGATTCCATGAGGCCCCACTGGGTCACAATGGCTCCTTGGCTTCATGTGCATCACCTGTGTCACCATGGTCTCCTTGATTCCATGAGGCCCCACTGGGTCACAATGGCTCCGTGGCTTCCATGTGGCCCCACTGTGTCACAATGGTCTCCTTGCTTCCATAGGTTTTCTATTGTAACAACGGACTCCTTGGTTCTGTGAGCTACCCTGCTTTTTGCCCTGGTTTCTTCGGTTCCAACAAGGCCCTGCTGCGTCTCATGAGGAACACATTTCCATGTGTTCCATGATTCCCCACGGTGTCACCATGGAGCCTTGTTTCTAGGAGGTTCTGTACTGTCACAATTGTCTCCTTGATGCCATGAGCCCCTGCAGTGTCACAATGGCTCCTTGCTTCCATGAGGAACACAAAAGCTTTGCATCAACACTGAGCAACAGCTGCTGAATGCACCTGGGAGCATCTGCTTGCATCAAACGAGGGCTTCAAGCTGAGAAAGGCAGCAGCAGCTTCCATCTGCAACAGAGAGCCAGGCAAAGGACAGGGACAGAGAATTCCGTGGAAAGACTGCGAGAATTCTGCTCCCAGACATCATTCCTGCTCACAGTGTCCCTTGTAGAAAGGGGACATCATTGCAGGCAGCCTGGACTGAGCATGTGGGTTTGGTTGTCTAGGGAACCTGCTCAGGCTTTTTCATTCTTTCCTTACAAACAGGAAAACTTCTCTGGGCCTGTGTGCAGGCAGAGCCCTGAGGAAAGCACTTGGCACATGGTGCTGTGGGCTGGGACAGCCAGCTGCAGAGCTGAAGGGAAGAAGCCCCGCTGTGTCACAATGGCTCCTTGGCTTCATGTGCATCACCTGTGTCACCATGGTCTCCTTGATTCCATGAGGCCCCACTGGGTCACAATGGCTCCTTGGCTTCATGTGCATCACCTGTGTCACCATGGTCTCCTTGATTAAATGAGGCCCCGCTGTGTCACAATGGCTCCTTGGCTTCATGTGCATCACCTGTGTCACCATGGTCTCCTTGATTCCATGAGGCCCCACTGGGTCACAATGGCTCCTTGGCTTCATGTGCATCACCTGTGTCACCATGGTCTCCTTGATTCCATGAGGCCCCACTGTGTCACAATGGCTCCTTGGCTTCATGTGCATCACCTGTGTCACCATGGTCTCCTTGATTCCATGAGGCCCCACTGGGTCACAATGGCTCCTTGGCTTCATGTGCATCACCTGTGTCACCATGGTCTCCTTGATTCCATGAGGCCCCACTGGGTCACAATGGCTCCTTGGCTTCATGTGCATCACCTGTGTCACCATGGTCTCCTTGATTCCATGAGGCCCCACTGGGTCACAATGGCTCCTTGGCTTCCATGTGGCCCCACTGTGTCACAATGGTCCCATGCTTCCATAGGTTTTCTATTGTAGCAATGGACTCCTTGGTTCTGTGAGCTACCCTGCTTTTTGCAGAGGTGTCTTTGGTTCCAACAAGGCCCTGCTGTGTCTCATGAGGAACACATTTCCATGTGGTTCCATGATTCCCCACGGTGTCACCATGGAGCCTTGTTTCTAGGAGGTTCTGTACTGTCACAATTGTCTCCTTGATGCCATGAGCCCCTGCAGTGTCACAATGGCTCCTTGCTTCCATGAGGAACACAAAAGCTTTGCATCAACACTGAGCAACAGCTGCTGAACACACCTGGGAGCATCTGCTTGCATCAAACGAGGGCTTCAAGCAGAGAATGGCAGCAGCAGCTTCCATCTGCAACAGAGAGCCAGGCAAAGGTCAGGGACAGAGAATTCCGTGGAAAGACTGCGAGAATTCTGCTCCCAGACATCATTCCTGCTCACAGTGTCCCTTGTAGAAAGGGGACATCATTGCAGGCAGCCTGGACTGAGCATGTGGGTTTGGTTGTCTAGGGAACCTGCTCAGGCTTTTTCATTCTTTCCTTACAAACAGGAAAACTTCTCTGGGCCTGTGTGCAGGCAGAGCCTGTAGGAGAGCACTTGGCACATGGTGCCTCGGTGTGGGACAGCCAGCTGCAGAGCTGAAGGGAAGAAGCCCCGCTGTGTCACAATGGCTCCTTGGTTTCATGTGCATTACCTGTGTCACCATGGTCTCCTTGATTCCATGAGGCCCCGCTGTGTCACAATGGCTCCTTGGCTTCATGTGCATCACCTGTGTCACCATGGTCTCCTTGATTCCATGAGGCCCCACTGTGTCACAATGGCTCCTTGGCTTCATGTGCATCACCTGTGTCACCATGGTCTCCTTGATTCCATGAGGCCCCACTGGGTCACAATGGCTCCTTGGCTTCCATGTGGCCCCACTGTGTCACAATGGCCCCTTGCTTCCATAGGTTTTCTATTGTAACAATGGACTCCTTGGTTCTGTGAGCTACCCTGCTTTTTGCACTGGTGTCTTTGGTTCCAACAAGGCCCTGCTGTGTCTCATCAGGAACACATTTCCATGTGGTTCCATGATTCCCCACGGTGTCACCATGGAGCCTTGTTTCTAGGAGGTTCTGTACTGTCACAATTGTCTCCTTGATGCCATGAGCCCCTGCAGTGTCACAATGGCTCCTTGTTTCCATGAGGAACACAAAAGCTTTGCATCAACACTGAGCAACAGCTGCTGAACACACCTGGGAGCATCTGCTTGCATCAAAAGAGGGCTTCACGCAGAGAATGGCAGCAGCAGCTTTCATCTGCAACAGAGAGCCAGGCAAAGGACAGGGACAGAGAATTCCGTGGAAAGACTGCGAGAATTCTGCTCCCAGACATCATTCCTGCTCACAGCATCCCTTGTAGAAAGGGGACATCATTGCAGGCAGCCTGGACGGAGCATGTAGGATTTCTTGTTTAGGAAAGCTGCTCAGGCTTTTCCATTCTTTCCTTACAAACAGGAAAACTTCTCTGGGCCTGTGTGCAGGCAGAGGCCTGAGGAGAGCACTTGGCACATGGTGCCTCGGTGTGGGACAGCCAGCTGCAGAGCTGAAGGGAAGAAGCCCCGCTGTGTCACAATGGCTCCTTGGCTTCATGTGCATCACCTGTGTCACCATGGTCTCCTTGATTCCATGAGGCCCCACTGTGTCACAATGGCTCCTTGGCTTCATGTGCATCACCTGTGTCACCATGGTCTCCTTGATTCCATGAGGCCCCACTGGGTCACAATGGCTCCTTGGCTTCATGTGCATCACCTGTGTCACCATGGTCTCCTTGATTCCATGAGGCCCCACTGTGTCACAATGGCTCCATGGCTTCATGTGCATCACCTGTGTCACCATGGTCTCCTTGATTCCATGAGGCCCCACTGGGTCACAATGGCTCCTTGGCTTCATGTGCATCACCTGTGTCACCATGGTCTCCTTGATTCCATGAGGCCCCACTGGGTCACAATGGCTCCTTGGCTTCATGTGCATCACCTGTGTCACCATGGTCTCCTTGATTCCATGAGGCCCCACTGGGTCACAATGGCTCCTTGGCTTCCCTGTGGCCCCACTATGTCACAATGGCTCCTTGCTTCCATAGTTTTTCTATTGTAACAATGGACTCCTTGGTTCTGTGAGCTACCCTGCTTTTTGCAGAGGTGTCTTTGGTTCCAACAAGGCCCTGCTGTGTCTCATGAGGAACACATTTCCATGTGTTTCCATGATTCCCCACGGTGTCACCATGGAGCCTTGTTTCTAGGAGGTTCTGTACTGTCACAATTGTCTCCTTGATGCCATGAGCCCCTGCAGTGTCACAATGGCTCCTTGCTTCCATGAGGAACACAAAAGCTTTGCATCAACACTGAGCAACAGCTGCTGAACACACCTGGGAGCATCTGCTTGCATCATACGAGGGCTTCAAGCTGAGAATGGCAGCAGCAGCTTCCATCTGCAACAGAGAACCAGGCAAAGGACAGGGACAGAGAATTCCGTGGAAAGACTGCGAGAATTCTGCTCTCAGAGATCATTCCTCCTCACAGTATCCCCTGTAGAAAGGGGACATCATTGCAGGCAGCCTGGACTGAGCATGTGGGGTTGGTTGTCTAGGGAACCTGCTCAGGCTTTTTCATTCTTTCCTTACAAACAGGAAAACTTCTCTGGGCCTGTGTGCAGGCAGAGCCCTGAGGAGAGCACTTGGCACATGGTGCTGTGGGCCGGGACAGTCAGCTGCAGAGCTGAAGGGAAGAAGCCCCGCTGTGTCACAATGGCTCCTTGGCTTCATGTGCATCACCTGTGTCACCATGGTCTCCTTGATTCCATGAGGCCCCACTGTGTCACAATGGCTCCTTGGCTTCATGTGCATCACCTGTGTCACCATATTCTCTTTGATTCCAGGAGGCCCCACTGGGTCACAATGGCTCCTTGGCTTCATGTGCATCACCTGTGTCACCATGGTCTCCTTGATTCCATGAGGCCCCACTGGGTCACAATGGCTCCTTGGCTTCATGTGCATCACCTGTGTCACCATGGTCTCCTTGATTCCATGAGGCCCCACTGGGTCACAATGGCTCCTTGGCTTCATGTGCATCACCTGTGTCACCATGGTCTCCTTGATTCCATGAGGCCCCACTGGGTCACAATGGCTCCTTGGCTTCATGTGCATCACCTGTGTCACCATGGTCTCCTTGATTCCATGAGGCCCCACTGGGTCACAATGGCTCCTTGGCTTCATGTGCATCACCTGTGTCACCATGGTCTCCTTGATTCCATGAGGCCCCACTGGGTCACAATGGCTCCTTGGCTTCATGTGCATCACCTGTGTCACCATGGTCTCCTTGGCTTCCATGTGGCCCCAATGTGTCACAATGGTCTCCTTGATTCCATGAGGCCCCACTGGGTCACAATGGCTCCTTGGCTTCATGTGCATCACCTGTGTCACCATGGTCTCCTTGATTCCATGAGGCCTCACTGTGTCACAATGGCTCCTTGGCTTCATGTGCATCACCTGTGTCACCATGGTCTCCTTGATTCCATGAGGCCCCACTGGGTCACAATGGCTCCTTGGCTTCATGTGCATCACCTGTGTCACCATGGTCTCCTTGATTCCATGAGGCCCCACTGGGTCACAATGGCTCCTTGGCTTCATGTGCATCACCTGTGTCACCATGGTCTCCTTGATTCCATGAGGCCCCACTGGGTCACAATGGCTCCTTGGCTTCATGTGCATCACCTGTGTCACCATGGTCTCCTTGGCTTCCATGTGGCCCCACTGTGTCACAATGGTCTCCTTGATTCCATGAGGCCCCACTGTCTCACAATGGCTCCTTGGCTTCATGTGCATCACCTGTGTCACCATGGTCTCCTTGATTCCATGAGGCCTCACTGGGTCACAATGGCTCCTTGGCTTCATGTGCATCACCTGTGTCACCATGGTCTCCTTGATTCCATGAGGCCCCACTGTGTCACAATGGCTCCTTGGCTTCATGTGCATCACCTGTGTCACCATGGTCTCCTTGATTCCATGAGGCCCCACTGGGTCACAATGGCTCCTTGGCTTCATGTGCATCACCTGTGTCACCATGGTCTCCTTGATTCCATGAGGCCCCACTGTGTCACAATGGCTCCTTGCTTCCATAGGTTTTCTATTGGATCAATGGACTCCTTGGTTCTGTGAGCTACCCTGCTTTTTGCAGAGGTGTCTTTGGTTCCAACAAGGCCCTGCTGTGTCTCATCAGGAACACATTTCCATGTGGTTCCATGATTCCCCACGGTGTCATCATGGAGTCTTGTTTCTAGGAGGTTCTGTACTGTCACAATTGTCTCCTTGATGCCATGAGCCCCTGCAGTGTCACAATGGCTCCTTGCTTCCATGAGGAACACAAAAGCTTTGCATCAACACTGAGCAACAGCTGCTGAACACACCTGGGAGCATCTGCTTGCATCAAACGAGGGCTTCAAGCTGAGAATGGCAGCAGCAGCTTCCATCTGCAACAGAGAGCCAGGCAAAGGACAGGGACAGAGAATTCCGTGGAAAGACTGCGAGAATTCTGCTCCCAGACATCATTCCTGCTCACAGTGTCCCTTGTAGAAAGGGGACATCATTGCAGGCAGCCTGGACTCAGCATGTGGGGTTGGTTGTTTAGGAAAGCTGCTCAGGCTTTTCCATTCTTTCCTTACAAACAGGAAAACTTCTCTGGGCCTGTGTGCAGGCAGAGCCCTAAGGAGAGCAGATGGCACATGGTGCTGTGGGTCGGGACAGCCAGCTGCAGAGCTGAAGGGAAGAAGCCCCGCTGTGTCACAATGGCTCCTTGGCTTCATGTGCATCACCTGTGTCACCATGGTCTCCTTGATTCCATGAGGCCCCACTGTGTCACAATGGCTCCTTGGCTTCATGTGCATCACCTGTGTCACCATGGTCTCCTTGATTCCATGAGGCCCCACTGTGTCACAATGGCTCCTTGGCTTCATGTGCATCACCTGTGTCACCATGGTCTCCTTGATTCCATGAGGCCCCACTGGGTCACAATGGGTCTTTGGCTTCATGTGCAACACCTGTGTCACCATGGTCTCCTTGATTCCATGAGGCCCCACTGTGTCACAATGGCTCATTGGCTTCATGTGCATCACCTGTGTCACAATGGTCTCCTTGATTCCATGAGGCCCCACTTTGTCACAATGGCTCCTTGGCTTCCATGTGGCCCCACTGTGTCACAATGGCTCCTTGCTTCCATAGGTTTTCTTTTGTAACAATGGACTCCTTGGTTCTGTGAGCTACCCTGCTTTTTGCACTGGTGTCTTTGGTTCCAACAAGGCCCTGCTGTGTCTCATCAGGAACACATTTCCATGTGGTTCCATGATTCCCCACGGTGTCATCATAGAGCCTTGTTTCTAGGAGGTTCTGTACTGTCACAATTGTCTCCTTGATGCCATGAGCCCCTGCAGTGTCACAATGGCTCCTTGCTTCCATGAGGAACACAAAAGCTTTGCATCAACACTGAGCAACAGCTGCTGAACACACCTGGGAGCATCTGCTTGCATCAAACGAGGGCTTCAAGCTGAGAATGGCAGCAGCAGCTTCCATCTGCAACAGAGAGCCAGGCAAAGGACAGGGACAGAGAATTCCGTGGAAAGACTGCGAGAATTCTGCTCCCAGACATCATTCCTGCTCACAGTGTCTCTTGTAGAAAGGGGACATCATTGCAGGCAGCCTGGACTGAGCATGTGGGTTTTGTTGTTTAGGAAAGCTGCTCAGGCTTTTCCATTCTTTCCTTACAAACAGGAAAACTTCTCTGGGCCTGTGTGCAGGCAGAGCCCTGAGGAGAGCAGTTGGCACAATGTGCTGTGGGCTGGGACAGCCAGCTGCAGAGCTGAAGGGAAGAAGCCCCGCTGTGTCACAATGGCTCCTTGGCTTCATGTGCATCACCTGTGTCACCATGGTCTCCTTGATTCCATGAGGCCCCACTGTGTCACAATGGCTCCTTGGCTTCATGTGCATCACCTGCCTGACAATGGTCTCCTTGATTCCATGAGGCCCCACTGGGTCACAATGGCTCCTTGGCTTCATGTGCATCACCTGTGTCACCATGGTCTCCTTGATTCCATGAGGCCCCACTGGGTCACAATGGCTCCTTGGCTTCATGTGCATCACCTGTGTCAGCATGGTCTCCTTGATTCCATGAGGCCCCACTGGGTCACAATGGCTCCTTGGCTTCATGTGCATCACCTGTGTCACCATGGTCTCCTTGATTCCATGAGGCCCCCCTGGGTCACAATGGCTCCTTGGCTTCATGTGAATCACCTGTGTCACCATGGTCTCCTTGATTCCATGAGGCCCCGCTGTGTCACAATGGCTCCTTGACTTCATGTGCATCACCTGTGTCACCATGGTCTCCTTGATTCCATGAGGCCCCACTGGGTCACAATGGCTCCTTGGCTTCATGTGCATCACCTGTGTCACCATGGTCTCCTTGCTTCCATGAGGCCCCACTGGGTCACAATGGCTCCTTGGCTTCATGTGCATCACCTGTGTCACCATGGTCTCCTTGATTCCATGAGGCCCCACTGGGTCACAATGGCTCCTTGGCTTCATGTGCATCACCTGTGTCACCATGGTCTCCTTGATTCCATGAGGCCCCACTGTGTCACAATGGCTCCTTGGCTTCATGTGCATCACCTGTGTCACCATGGTCTCCTTGATTCCATGAGGCCCCACTGGGTCACAATGGCTCCTTGGCTTCATGTGAATCACCTGTGTCACCATGGTCTCCTTGATTCCATGAGGCCCCACTGTGTCACAATGGCTCCTTGACTTCATGTGCATCACCTGTGTCACCATGGTCTCCTTGATTCCATGAGGCCCCACTGGGTCACAATGGCTCCTTGGCTTCATGTGCATCACCTGTGTCACCATGGTCTCCTTGATTCCATGAGGCCCCACTGGGTCACAATGGCTCCTTGGCTTCATGTGCATCACCTGTGTCACCATGGTCTCCTTGATTCCATGAGGCCCCACTGGGTCACAATGGCTCCGTGGCTTCCATGTGGCCCCACTGTGTCACAATGGTCTCCTTGCTTCCATAGGTTTTCTATTGTAACAATGGACTCCTTGGTTCTGTGAGCTACCCTGCTTTTTGCAGAGGTGTCTTTGGTTCCAACAAGGCCCTGCTGTGTCTCATCAGGAACACATTTCCATGTGGTTCCGTGATTCCCCACGGTGTCACCATGGAGCCTTGTTTCTAGGAGGTTCTGTACTGTCACAATTGTCTCCTTGATGCCATGAGCCCCTGCAGTGTCACAATGGCTCCTTGCTTCCATGAGGAACACAAAAGCTTTGCATCAACACTGAGCAACAGCTGCTGAACACACCTGGGAGCATCTGCTTGCATCAAACGAGGGCTTCAAGCAGAGAATGGCAGCAGCAGCTTCCATCTGACACTGAGAGCCAGGGAAAGGACAGGGACAGAGAATTCCGTGGAAAGACTGCGAGAATTCTGCTCCCAGACATCATTCCTGCTCACAGTGTCCCTTGTAGAAAGGGGACATCATTGCAGGCAGCCTGGACGGAGCATGTGGGTTTGGTTGTCTAGGGAACCTGCTCAGGCTTTTTCATTCTTTTCTTACAAACAGGAAAACTTCTCTGGGCCTGTGTGCAGGCAGAGCCTGTAGGAGAGCACTTGGCACATGGTGCCTCGGTGTGGGACAGCCAGCTGCAGAGCTGAAGGGAAGAAGCCCCGCTGTGTCACAATGGCTCCTTGGCTTCATGTGCATCACCTGTGTCACCATGGTCTCCTTGATTCCATGAGGCCCCACTGTGTCACAATGGCTCCTTGGCTTCATGTGCATCACCTGCCTGACAATGGTCTCCTTGATTCCATGAGGCCCCACTGTGTCACAATGGCTCCTTGGCTTCATGTGCATCACCTGTGTCACCATGGTCTCCTTGATTCCATGAGGCCCCACTGGGTCACAATGGCTCCTTGGCTTCATGTGCATCACCTGTGTCACCATGGTCTCCTTGATTCCATGAGGCCCCACTGGGTCACAATGGCTCCTTGGCTTCATGTGCATCACCTGTGTCACAATGGTCTCCTTGATTCCATGAGCCCCCACTGTGTCACAATGGCTCCTTGGCTTCATGTGAATCACCTGTGTCACCATGGTCTCCTTGATTCCATGAGGCCCCGCTGTGTCACAATGGCTCCTTGGCTTCATGTGCATCACCTGTGTCACCATGGTCTCCTTGATTCTATGAGGCCCCACTGTGTCACAATGGCTCCTTGGCTTCATGTGCATCACCTGTGTCACCATGGTCTCCTTGATTCCATGAGGCCCCACTGTGTCACAATGGCTCCTTGGCTTCATGTGCATCACCTGTGTCACCATGGTCTCCTTGATTCCATGAGGCCCCACTGTGTCACAATGGCTCCTTGGCTTCATGTGCATCACCTGTGTCACCATGGTCTCCTTGATTCCATGAGGCCCCACTGTGTCACAATGGCTCCTTGGCTTCATGTGCATCACCTGTGTCACCATGGTCTCCTTGATTCCATGAGGCCCCACTGGGTCACAATGGCTCCTTGGATTCATGTGCATCACCTGCCTGACAATGGTCTCCTTGATTCCATGAGGCCCCACTGTGTCACAATGGCTCCTTGGCTTCATGTGCATCACCTGTGTCACCATGGTCTCCTTGATTAAATGAGGCCCCACTGTGTCACAATGGCTCCTTGGCTTCATGTGCATCACCTGTGTCACCATGGTCTCCTTGATTCCATGAGGCCCCACTGGGTCACAATGGCTCCTTGGCTTCATGTGCATCACCTGTGTCACCATGGTCTCCTTGATTCCATGAGGCCCCACTGGGTCACAATGGCTCCTTGGCTTCATGTGCATCACCTGTGTCACCATGGTCTCCTTGATTCCATGAGGCCCCACTGTGTCACAATGGCTCCTTGGATTCATGTGCATCACCTGTGTCACCATGGTCTCCTTGATTCCATGAGGCCCCACTGGGTCACAATGGCTCCTTGGCTTCATGTGCATCACCTGTGTCACCATGGTCTCCTTGATTCCATGAGGCCCCACTGGGTCACAATGGCTCCTTGGCTTCATGTGCATCACCTGTGTCACAATGGTCTCCTTGATTCCATGAGGCCCCACTGGGTCACAATGGCTCCTTGGCTTCATGTGAATCACCTGTGTCACCATGGTCTCCTTGATTCCATGAGGCCCCACTGGGTCACAATGGCTCCTTGGCTTCATGTGCATCACCTGTGTCACCATGGTCTCCTTGATTCCATGAGGCCCCGCTGGGTCACAATGGCTCCGTGGCTTCCATGTGGCCCCACTGTGTCACAATGGTCTCCTTGCTTCCATAGGTTTTCTATTGTAACAACGGACTCCTTGGTTCTGTGAGCTACCCTGCTTTTTGCCCTGGTTTCTTCGGTTCCAACAAGGCCCTGCTGCGTCTCATCAGGAACACATTTCCATGTGTTCCATGATTCCCCACGGTGTCACCATGGAGCCTTGTTTCTAGGAGGTTCTGTACTGTCACAATTGTCTCCTTGATGCCATGAGCCCCTGCAGTGTCACAATGGCTCCTTGCTTCCATGAGGAACACAAAAGCTTTGCATCAACACTGAGCAACAGCTGCTGAATGCACCTGGGAGCATCTGCTTGCATCAAACGAGGGCTTCAAGCTGAGAAAGGCAGCAGCAGCTTCCATCTGCAACAGAGAGCCAGGCAAAGGACAGGGACAGAGAATTCCGTGGAAAGACTGCGAGAATTCTGCTCCCAGACATCATTCCTGCTCACAGTGTCCCTTGTAGAAAGGGGACATCATTGCAGGCAGCCTGGACTGAGCATGTGGGTTTGGTTGTCTAGGGAACCTGCTCAGGCTTTTTCATTCTTTCCTTACAAACAGGAAAACTTCTCTGGGCCTGTGTGCAGGCAGAGCCCTGAGGAAAGCACTTGGCACATGGTGCTGTGGGCTGGGACAGCCAGCTGCAGAGCTGAAGGGAAGAAGCCCCGCTGTGTCACAATGGCTCCTTGGCTTCATGTGCATCACCTGTGTCACCATGGTCTCCTTGATTCCATGAGGCCCCACTGGGTCACAATGGCTCCTTGGCTTCATGTGCATCACCTGTGTCACCATGGTCTCCTTGATTAAATGAGGCCCCGCTGTGTCACAATGGCTCCTTGGCTTCATGTGCATCACCTGTGTCACCATGGTCTCCTTGATTCCATGAGGCCCCACTGGGTCACAATGGCTCCTTGGCTTCATGTGCATCACCTGTGTCACCATGGTCTCCTTGATTCCATGAGGCCCCACTGGGTCACAATGGCTCCTTGGCTTCATGTGCATCACCTGTGTCACCATGGTCTCCTTGATTCCATGAGGCCCCACTGGGTCACAATGGCTCCTTGGCTTCATGTGCATCACCTGTGTCACCATGGTCTCCTTGATTCCATGAGGCCCCACTGGGTCACAATGGCTCCTTGGCTTCATGTGCATCACCTGTGTCACCATGGTCTCCTTGATTCCATGAGGCCCCACTGGGTCACAATGGCTCCTTGGCTTCCATGTGGCCCCACTGTGTCACAATGGTCCCATGCTTCCATAGGTTTTCTATTGTAGCAATGGACTCCTTGGTTCTGTGAGCTACCCTGCTTTTTGCAGAGGTGTCTTTGGTTCCAACAAGGCCCTGCTCTGTCTCATGAGGAACACATTTCCATGTGGTTCCATGATTCCCCACAGTGTCACCATGGAGCCTTGTTTCTAGGAGGTTCTGTACTGTCACAATTGTCTCCTTGATGCCATGAGCCCCTGCAGTGTCACAATGGCTCCTTGCTTCCATGAGGAACACAAAAGCTTTGCATCAACACTGAGCAACAGCTGCTGAACACACCTGGGAGCATCTGCTTGCATCAAACGAGGGCTTCAAGCAGAGAATGGCAGCAGCAGCTTCCATCTGCAACAGAGAGCCAGGCAAAGGTCAGGGACAGAGAATTCCGTGGAAAGACTGCGAGAATTCTGCTCCCAGACATCATTCCTGCTCACAGTGTCCCTTGTAGAAAGGGGACATCATTGCAGGCAGCCTGGACTGAGCATGTGGGTTTGGTTGTCTAGGGAACCTGCTCAGGCTTTTTCATTCTTTCCTTACAAACAGGAAAACTTCTCTGGGCCTGTGTGCAGGCAGAGCCTGTAGGAGAGCACTTGGCACATGGTGCCTCGGTGTGGGACAGCCAGCTGCAGAGCTGAAGGGAAGAAGCCCCGCTGTGTCACAATGGCTCCTTGGTTTCATGTGCATTACCTGTGTCACCATGGTCTCCTTGATTCCATGAGGCCCCGCTGTGTCACAATGGCTCCTTGGCTTCATGTGCATCACCTGTGTCACCATGGTCTCCTTGATTCCATGAGGCCCCACTGTGTCACAATGGCTCCTTGGCTTCATGTGCATCACCTGTGTCACCATGGTCTCCTTGATTCCATGAGGCCCCACTGGGTCACAATGGCTCCTTGGCTTCCATGTGGCCCCACTGTGTCACAATGGCCCCTTGCTTCCATAGGTTTTCTATTGTAACAATGGACTCCTTGGTTCTGTGAGCTACCCTGCTTTTTGCACTGGTGTCTTTGGTTCCAACAAGGCCCTGCTGTGTCTCATCAGGAACACATTTCCATGTGGTTCCATGATTCCCCACGGTGTCACCATGGAGCCTTGTTTCTAGGAGGTTCTGTACTGTCACAATTGTCTCCTTGATGCCATGAGCCCCTGCAGTGTCACAATGGCTCCTTGTTTCCATGAGGAACACAAAAGCTTTGCATCAACACTGAGCAACAGCTGCTGAACACACCTGGGAGCATCTGCTTGCATCAAAAGAGGGCTTCACGCAGAGAATGGCAGCAGCAGCTTTCATCTGCAACAGAGAGCCAGGCAAAGGACAGGGACAGAGAATTCCGTGGAAAGACTGCGAGAATTCTGCTCCCAGACATCATTCCTGCTCACAGCATCCCTTGTAGAAAGGGGACATCATTGCAGGCAGCCTGGACGGAGCATGTAGGATTTCTTGTTTAGGAAAGCTGCTCAGGCTTTTCCATTCTTTCCTTACAAACAGGAAAACTTCTCTGGGCCTGTGTGCAGGCAGAGGCCTGAGGAGAGCACTTGGCACATGGTGCCTCGGTGTGGGACAGCCAGCTGCAGAGCTGAAGGGAAGAAGCCCCGCTGTGTCACAATGGCTCCTTGGCTTCATGTGCATCACCTGTGTCACCATGGTCTCCTTGATTCCATGAGGCCCCACTGTGTCACAATGGCTCCTTGGCTTCATGTGCATCACCTGTGTCACCATGGTCTCCTTGATTCCATGAGGCCCCACTGGGTCACAATGGCTCCTTGGCTTCATGTGCATCACCTGTGTCACCATGGTCTCCTTGATTCCATGAGGCCCCACTGGGTCACAATGGCTCCATGGCTTCATGTGCATCACCTGTGTCACCATGGTCTCCTTGATTCCATGAGGCCCCACTGGGTCACAATGGCTCCTTGGCTTCATGTGCATCACCTGTGTCACCATGGTCTCCTTGATTCCATGAGGCCCCACTGTGTCACAATGGCTCCTTGGCTTCATGTGCATCACCTGTGTCACCATGGTCTCCTTGATTCCATGAGGCCCCACTGGGTCACAATGGCTCCTTGGCTTCCCTGTGGCCCCACTATGTCACAATGGCTCCTTGCTTCCATAGGTTTTCTATTGTAACAATGGACTCCTTGGTTCTGTGAGCTACCCTGCTTTTTGCAGAGGTGTCTTTGGTTCCAACAAGGCCCTGCTGTGTCTCATGAGGAACACATTTCCATGTGGTTCCATGATTCCCCACGGTGTCACCATGGAGCCTTGTTTCTAGGAGGTTCTGTACTGTCACAATTGTCTCCTTGATGCCATGAGCCCCTGCAGTGTCACAATGGCTCCTTGCTTCCATGAGGAACACAAAAGCTTTGCATCAACACTGAGCAACAGCTGCTGAACACACCTGGGAGCATCTGCTTGCATCAAACGAGGGCTTCAAGCTGAGAATGGCAGCAGCAGCTTCCATCTGCAACAGAGAACCAGGCAAAGGACAGGGACAGAGAATTCCGTGGAAAGACTGCGAGAATTCTGCTCTCAGAGATCATTCCTCCTCACAGTATCCCCTGTAGAAAGGGGACATCATTGCAGGCAGCCTGGACTGAGCATGTGGGGTTGGTTGTCTAGGGAACCTGCTCAGGCTTTTTCATTCTTTCCTTACAAACAGGAAAACTTCTCTGGGCCTGTGTGCAGGCAGAGCCCTGAGGAGAGCACTTGGCACATGGTGCTGTGGGCCGGGACAGTCAGCTGCAGAGCTGAAGGGAAGAAGCCCCGCTGTGTCACAATGGCTCCTTGGCTTCATGTGCATCACCTGTGTCACCATGGTCTCCTTGATTCCATGAGGCCCCACTGTGTCACAATGGCTCCTTGGCTTCATGTGCATCACCTGTGTCACCATATTCTCTTTGATTCCAGGAGGCCCCACTGGGTCACAATGGCTCCTTGGCTTCATGTGCATCACCTGTGTCACCATGGTCTCCTTGATTCCATGAGGCCCCACTGGGTCACAATGGCTCCTTGGCTTCATGTGCATCACCTGTGTCACCATGGTCTCCTTGATTCCATGAGGCCCCACTGGGTCACAATGGCTCCTTGGCTTCATGTGCATCACCTGTGTCACCATGGTCTCCTTGATTCCATGAGGCCCCACTGGGTCACAATGGCTCCTTGGCTTCATGTGCATCACCTGTGTCACCATGGTCTCCTTGATTCCATGAGGCCCCACTGGGTCACAATGGCTCCTTGGCTTCATGTGCATCACCTGTGTCACCATGGTCTCCTTGATTCCATGAGGCCCCACTGGGTCACAATGGCTCCTTGGCTTCATGTGCATCACCTGTGTCACCATGGTCTCCTTGGCTTCCATGTGGCCCCAATGTGTCACAATGGTCTCCTTGATTCCATGAGGCCCCACTGGGTCACAATGGCTCCTTGGCTTCATGTGCATCACCTGTGTCACCATGGTCTCCTTGGCTTCCATGTGGCCCCACTGTGTCACAATGGTCTCCTTGATTCCATGAGGCCCCACTGTCTCACAATGGCTCCTTGGCTTCATGTGCATCACCTGTGTCACCATGGTCTCCTTGATTCCATGAGGCCCCACTGGGTCACAATGGCTCCTTGGCTTCATGTGCATCACCTGTGTCACCATGGTCTCCTTGATTCCATGAGGCCCCACTGGGTCACAATGGCTCCTTGGCTTCATGTGCATCACCTGTGTCACCATGGTCTCCTTGATTCCATGAGGCCCCACTGTGTCACAATGGCTCCTTGGCTTCATGTGCATCACCTGTGTCACCATGGTCTCCTTGATTCCATGAGGCCCCACTGGGTCACAATGGCTCCTTGCTTCCATAGGTTTTCTATTGGATCAATGGACTCCTTGGTTCTGTGAGCTACCCTGCTTTTTGCAGAGGTGTCTTTGGTTCCAACAAGGCCCTGCTGTGTCTCATCAGGAACACATTTCCATGTGGTTCCATGATTCCCCACGGTGTCATCATGGAGTCTTGTTTCTAGGAGGTTCTGTACTGTCACAATTGTCTCCTTGATGCCATGAGCCCCTGCAGTGTCACAATGGCTCCTTGCTTCCATGAGGAACACAAAAGCTTTGCATCAACACTGAGCAACAGCTGCTGAACACACCTGGGAGCATCTGCTTGCATCAAACGAGGGCTTCAAGCTGAGAATGGCAGCAGCAGCTTCCATCTGCAACAGAGAGCCAGGCAAAGGACAGGGACAGAGAATTCCGTGGAAAGACTGCGAGAATTCTGCTCCCAGACATCATTCCTGCTCACAGTGTCCCTTGTAGAAAGGGGACATCATTGCAGGCAGCCTGGACTCAGCATGTGGGGTTGGTTGTTTAGGAAAGCTGCTCAGGCTTTTCCATTCTTTCCTTACAAACAGGAAAACTTCTCTGGGCCTGTGTGCAGGCAGAGCCCTAAGGAGAGCAGATGGCACATGGTGCTGAGGGTCGGGACAGCCAGCTGCAGAGCTGAAGGGAAGAAGCCCCGCTGTGTCACAATGGCTCCTTGGCTTCATGTGCATCACCTGTGTCACCATGGTCTCCTTGATTCCATGAGGCCCCACTGTGTCACAATGGCTCCTTGGCTTCATGTGCATCACCTGTGTCACCATGGTCTCCTTGATTCCATGAGGCCCCACTGTGTCACAATGGCTCCTTGGCTTCATGTGCATCACCTGTGTCACCATGGTCTCCTTGATTCCATGAGGCCCCACTGGGTCACAATGGGTCTTTGGCTTCATGTGCAACACCTGTGTCACCATGGTCTCCTTGATTCCATGAGGCCCCACTGTGTCACAATGGCTCATTGGCTTCATGTGCATCACCTGTGTCACAATGGTCTCCTTGATTCCATGAGGCCCCACTTTGTCACAATGGCTCCTTGGCTTCCATGTGGCCCCACTGTGTCACAATGGCTCCTTGCTTCCATAGGTTTTCTTTTGTAACAATGGACTCCTTGGTTCTGTGAGCTACCCTGCTTTTTGCAGAGGTGTCTTTGGTTCCAACAAGGCCCTGCTGTGTCTCATCAGGAACACATTTCCATGTGGTTCCATGATTCCCCACGGTGTCATCATAGAGCCTTGTTTCTAGGAGGTTCTGTACTGTCACAATTGTCTCCTTGATGCCATGAGCCCCTGCAGTGTCACAATGGCTCCTTGCTTCCATGAGGAACACAAAAGCTTTGCATCAACACTGAGCAACAGCTGCTGAACACACCTGGGAGCATCTGCTTGCATCAAACGAGGGCTTCAAGCTGAGAATGGCAGCAGCAGCTTCCATCTGCAACAGAGAGCCAGGCAAAGGACAGGGACAGAGAATTCCGTGGAAAGACTGCGAGAATTCTGCTCCCAGACATCATTCCTGCTCACAGTGTCTCTTGTAGAAAGGGGACATCATTGCAGGCAGCCTGGACTGAGCATGTGGGTTTTGTTGTTTAGGAAAGCTGCTCAGGCTTTTCCATTCTTTCCTTACAAACAGGAAAACTTCTCTGGGCCTGTGTGCAGGCAGAGCCCTGAGGAGAGCACTTGGCACATTGTGCCTTGGTCTGGGACAGCCAGCTGCAGAGCTGAAGGGAAGAAGCCCCGCTGTGTCACAATGGCTCCTTGGCTTCATGTGCATCACCTGTGTCACCATGGTCTCCTTGATTCCATGAGGCCCCACTGGGTCACAATGGCTCCTAGGCTTCATGTGCATCACCTGTGTCACCATGGTCTCCTTGATTCCATGAGGCCCCACTGGGTCACAATGGCTCCTTGGCTTCATGTGCATCACCTGTGTCACCATGGTCTCCTTGATTCCATGAGGCCCCACTGGGTCACAATGGCTCCTTGGCTTCATGTGCATCACCTGTGTCAGCATGGTCTCCTTGATTCCATGAGGCCCCGCTGTGTCACAATGGCTCCTTGGCTTCATGTGCATCACCTGTGTCACCATGGTCTCCTTGATTCCATGAGGCCCCACTGTGTCACAATGGCTCCTTGGCTTCATGTGCATCACCTGTGTCACCATGGTCTCCTTGATTCCATGAGGCCCCACTGGGTCACAATGGCTCCTTGGCTTCATGTGCATCACCTGTGTCACCATGGTCTCCTTGATTCCATGAGGCCCCACTGGGTCACAATGGCTCCTTGGCTTCATGTGCATCACCTGTGTCACCATGGTCTCCTTGATTCCATGAGGCCCCACTGGGTCACAATGGCTCCTTGGCTTCCATGTGGCCCCACTGTGTCACAATGGCTCCTTGCTTCCATAGGTTTTCTATTGTAACAATGGACTCCTTGGTTCTGTGAGCTACCCTGCTTTTTGCAGAGGTGTCTTTGGTTCCAACAAGGCCCTGCTGTGTCTCATCAGGAACACATTTCCATGTGGTTCCATGATTCCCCACGGTGTCACCATGGAGCCTTGTTTCTAGGAGGTTCTGTAGTGTCACAATTGTCTCCTTGATGCCATGAGCCCCTGCAGTGTCACAATGGCTCCTTGCTTCCATGAGGAACACAAAAGCTTTGCATCAACACTGAGCAACAGCTGCTGAACACACCTGGGAGCATCTGCTTGCATCAAGCGAGGGCTTCAAGCTGAGAATGGCAGCAGCAGCTTCCATCTGCAACAGAGAGCCAGGCAAAGGACTGGGACAGAGAATTCCGTGGAAAGACTGCGAGAATTCTGCTCCCAGACATCATTCCTGCTCACAGTGTCCCTTGTAGAAAGGGGACATCATTGCAGGCAGCCTGGACTGAGCATGTGGGTTTGGTTGTCTAGGGAACCTGCTCAGGCTTTTTCATTCTTTCCTTACAAACAGGAAAACTTCTCTGGGCCTGTGTGCAGGCAGAGGCCTGAGGAGAGCACTTGGCACATGGTGCTGTGGGCTGGGACAGCCAGCTGCAGAGCTGAAGGGAAGAAGCCCCGCTGTGTCACAATGGCTCCTTGGCTTCATGTGCATCACCTGTGTCACCATGGTCTCCTTGATTCCATGAGGCCCCACTGTGTCACAATGGCTCCTTGACTTCATGTGCATCACCTGTGTCACCATGGTCTCCTTGATTCCATGAGCCCCCACTGTGTCACAATGGCTCCTTGGCTTCATGTGCATCACCTGTGTCACCACGGTCTCCTTGATTCCATGAGCCCCACCTGTGTCACAATGGCTCCTTGGCTTCATGTGAATCACCTGTGTCACCATGGTCTCCTTGATTCCATGAGGCCCCACTGTGTCACAATGGCTCCTTGGCTTCATGTGCATCACCTGTGTCACCATGGTCTCCTTGATTCCATGAGGCCCCACTGTGTCACAATGGCTCCTTGGCTTCATGTGCATCACCTGTGTCACCATGGTCTCCTTGATTCCATGAGGCCCCACTGGGTCACAATGGCTCCTTGGCTTCATGTGCATCACCTGTGTCACCATGGTCTCCTTGATTCCATGAGGCCCCACTGTGTCACAATGGCCCCTTGGCTTCATGTGCATCACCTGTGTCACAATGGTCTCCTTGATTCCATGAGGCCCCCTGGGCCACAATGGCTCCTTGGCTTCATGTGCATCACCTGTGTCACAATGGTCTCGTTGATTCCATGAGGCACCACTGTGTCACAATGGCCTCTTGGCTTCATGTGCATCACCTGTGTCACCATGGTCTCCTTGATTCCATGAGCCCCCACTGTGTCACAATGGCTCCTTGGCTTCATGTGCATCAACTGTGTCACAATGGTCTCCTTGATTCCATGAGGCCCCACTGGGTCACAATGGCTCCTAGGCTTCATGTGCATCACCTGTGTCACCATGGTCTCCTTGATTCCATGAGGCCCCACTGGGTCACAATGGCTCCTTGGCTTCATGTGCATCACCTGTGTCACCATGGTCTCCTTGATTCCATGAGGCCCCACTGGGTCACAATGGCTCCTTGGCTTCATGTGCATCACCTGTGTCAGCATGGTCTCCTTGATTCCATGAGGCCCCGCTGTGTCACAATGGCTCCTTGGCTTCATGTGCATCACCTGTGTCACCATGGTCTCCTTGATTCCATGAGGCCCCACTGTGTCACAATGGCTCCTTGGCTTCATGTGCATCACCTGTGTCACCATGGTCTCCTTGATTCCATGAGGCCCCACTGGGTCACAATGGCTCCGTGGCTTGCATGTGGCCCCACTGTGTCACAATGGTCTCCTTGCTTCCATAGGTTTTCTATTGTAACAATGGACTCCTTGGTTCTGTGAGCTACCCTGCTTTTTGCAGAGGTGTCTTTGGTTCCAACAAGGCCCTGCTGCGTCTCATGAGGAACTCATTTCCATGTGTTTCCATGATTCCCCACGGTGTCATCATGGAGTCTTATTTCTAGGAGGTTCTGTACTGTCACAATTGTCTCCTTGATGCCATGAGCCCCTGCAGTGTCACAATGGCTCCTTGCTTCCATGAGGAACACAAAAGCTTTGCATCAACACTGAGCAACAGCTGCTGAACACACCTGGGAGCATCTGCTTGCATCAAACGAGGGCTTCAAGCTGAGAAAGGCAGCAGCAGCTTCCATCTGCAACAGAGAGCCAGGCAAAGGACAGGGACAGAGAATTCCGTGGAAAGACTGCGAGAATTCTGCTCCCAGACATCATTCCTGCTCACAGTGTCCCTTGTAGAAAGGGGACGTCATTGCAGGCAGCCTGGACTGAGCATGTGGGTTTGGTTGTCTAGGGAACCTGCTCAGGCTTTTTCATTCTTTCCTTACAAACAGGAAAACTTCTCTGGGCCTGTGTGCAGGCAGAGCCCTGAGGAGAGCAGTTGGCACAATGTGCTGTGGGCTGGGACAGCCAGCTGCAGAGCTGAAGGGAAGAAGCCCCGCTGTGTCACAATGGCTCCTTGGCTTCATGTGCATCACCTGTGTCACCATGGTCTCCTTGATTCCATGAGGCCCCACTGTGTCACAATGGCTCCTTGGCTTCATGTGCATCACCTGCCTGACAATGGTCTCCTTGATTCCATGAGGCCCCACTGGGTCACAATGGCTCCTTGGCTTCATGTGCATCACCTGTGTCACCATGGTCTCCTTGATTCCATGAGGCCCCACTGGGTCACAATGGCTCCTTGGCTTCATGTGCATCACCTGTGTCAGCATGGTCTCCTTGATTAAATGAGGCCCCACTGTGTCACAATGTCTCCTTGGCTTCATGTGCATCACCTGTGTCACCATGGTCTCCTTGATTCCATGAGGCCCCACTGGGTCACAATGGCTCCTTGGCTTCATGTGAATCACCTGTGTCACCATGGTCTCCTTGATTCCATGAGGCCCCGCTGTGTCACAATGGCTCCTTGACTTCATGTGCATCACCTGTGTCACCATGGTCTCCTTGATTCCATGAGGCCCCACTGGGTCACAATGGCTCCTTGGCTTCATGTGCATCACCTGTGTCACCATGGTCTCCTTGCTTCCATGAGGCCCCACTGTGTCACAATGGCTCCTTGGCTTCATGTGCATCACCTGTGTCACCATGGTCTCCTTGATTCCATGAGGCCCCACTGGGTCACAATGGCTCCTTGGCTTCATGTGCATCACCTGTGTCACCATGGTCTCCTTGATTCCATGAGGCCCCACTGTGTCACAATGGCTCCTTGGCTTCATGTGCATCACCTGTGTCACCATGGTCTCCTTGATTCCATGAGGCCCCACTGGGTCACAATGGCTCCTTGGCTTCATGTGAATCACCTGTGTCACCATGGTCTCCTTGATTCCATGAGGCCCCACTGTGTCACAATGGCTCCTTGACTTCATGTGCATCACCTGTGTCACCATGGTCTCCTTGATTCCATGAGGCCCCACTGGGTCACAATGGCTCCTTGGCTTCATGTGCATCACCTGTGTCACCATGGTCTCCTTGATTCCATGAGGCCCCACTGGGTCACAATGGCTCCTTGGCTTCATGTGCATCACCTGTGTCACCATGGTCTCCTTGATTCCATGAGGCCCCACTGGGTCACAATGGCTCCGTGGCTTCCATGTGGCCCCACTGTGTCACAATGGTCTCCTTGCTTCCATAGGTTTTCTATTGTAACAATGGACTCCTTGGTTCTGTGAGCTACCCTGCTTTTTGCACTGGTGTCTTTGGTTCCAACAAGGCCCTGCTGTGTCTCATGAGGAACACATTTCCATGTGGTTCCGTGATTCCCCACGGTGTCACCATGGAGCCTTGTTTCTAGGAGGTTCTGTACTGTCACAATTGTCTCCTTGATGCCATGAGCCCCTGCAGTGTCACAATGGCTCCTTGCTTCCATGAGGAACACAAAAGCTTTGCATCAACACTGAGCAACACCTGCTGAACACACCTGGGAGCATCTGCTTGCATCAAACGAGGGCTTCAAGCAGAGAATGGCAGCAGCAGCTTCCATCTGCAACAGAGAGCCAGGGAAAGGACAGGGACAGAGAATTCCGTGGAAAGACTGCGAGAATTCTGCTCCCAGACATCATTCCTGCTCACAGTGTCCCTTGTAGAAAGGGGACATCATTGCAGGCAGCCTGGACTGAGCATGTGGGTTTGGTTGTCTAGGGAACCTGCTCAGGCTTTTTCATTCTTTCCTTACAAACAGGAAAACTTCTCTGGGCCTGTGTGCAGGCAGAGCCCTGAGGAAAGCACTTGGCACATGGTGCCTTGGTGTGGGACAGCCAGCTGCAGAGCTGAAGGGAAGAAGCCCCGCTGTGTCACAATGGCTCCTTGGCTTCATGTGCATCACCTGTGTCACCATGGTCTCCTTGATTCCATGAGGCCCCACTGGGTCACAATGGCTCCTTGGCTTCATGTGCATCACCTGCCTGACAATGGTCTCCTTGATTCCATGAGGCCCCACTGTGTCACAATGGCTCCTTGGCTTCATGTGCATCACCTGTGTCACCATGGTCTCCTTGATTCCATGAGGCCCCACTGGGTCACAATGGCTCCTTGGCTTCATGTGCATCACCTGTGTCACCATGGTCTCCTTGATTCCATGAGGCCCCACTGTGTCACAATGGCTCCTTGGCTTCATGTGCATCACCTGTGTCACCATGGTCTCCTTGATTCCATGAGCCCCCACTGTGTCACAATGGCTCCTTGGCTTCATGTGAATCACCTGTGTCACCATGGTCTCCTTGATTCCATGAGGCCCCGCTGTGTCACAATGGCTCCTTGGCTTCATGTGCATCACCTGTGTCACCATGGTCTCCTTGATTCTATGAGGCCCCACTGTGTCACAATGGCTCCTTGGCTTCATGTGCATCACCTGTGTCACCATGGTCTCCTTGATTCCATGAGGCCCCACTGGGTCACAATGGCTCCTTGGCTTCATGTGCATCACCTGTGTCACCATGGTCTCCTTGATTCCATGAGGCCCCACTGGGTCACAATGGCTCCTTGGCTTCATGTGCATCACCTGTGTCACCATGGTCTCCTTGATTCCATGAGGCCCCACTGTGTCACAATGGCTCCTTGGATTCATGTGCATCACCTGTGTCACCATGGTCTCCTTGATTCCATGAGGCCCCACTGGGTCACAATGGCTCCTTGGCTTCATGTGCATCACCTGTGTCACCATGGTCTCCTTGATTCCATGAGGCCCCACTGGGTCACAATGGCTCCTTGGCTTCATGTGCATCACCTGTGTCACAATGGTCTCCTTGATTCCATGAGGCCCCACTGGGTCACAATGGCTCCTTGGCTTCATGTGAATCACCTGTGTCACCATGGTCTCCTTGATTCCATGAGGCCCCACTGGGTCACAATGGCTCCTTGGCTTCATGTGCATCACCTGTGTCACCATGGTCTCCTTGATTCCATGAGGCCCCACTGGGTCACAATGGCTCCTTGGCTTCATGTGCATCACCTGTGTCACCATGGTCTCCTTGATTCCATGAGGCCCCACTGGGTCACAATGGCTCCTTGGCTTCCATGTGGCCCCACTGTGTCACAATGGCCCCTTGCTTCCATAGGTTTTCTATTGTAACAATGGACTCCTTGGTTCTGTGAGCTACCCTGCTTTTTGCAGAGGTGTCTTTGGTTCCAACAAGGCCCTGCTGTGTCTCATGAGGAACACATTTCCATGTGGTTCCGTGATTCCCCACGGTGTCACCATGGAGCCTTGTTTCTAGGAGGTTCTGTACTGTCACAATTGTCTCCTTGATGCCATGAGCCCCTGCAGTGTCACAATGGCTCCTTGCTTCCATGAGGAACACAAAAGCTTTGCATCAACACTGAGCAACAGCTGCTGAACACACCTGGGAGCATCTGCTTGCATCAAACGAGGGCTTCAAGCAGAGAATGGCAGCAGCAGCTTCCATCTGCAACAGAGAGCCAGGCAAAGGACAGGGACAGAGAATTCCGTGGAAAGACTGCGAGAATTCTGCTCCCAGACATCATTCCTGCTCACAGTGTCCCTTGTAGAAAGGGGACATCATTGCAGGCAGCCTGGACTGAGCATGTGGGTTTGGTTGTCTAGGGAACCTGCTCAGGCTTTTTCATTCTTTCCTTACAAACAGGAAAACTTCTCCTGGGCCTGTGTGCAGGCAGAGCCCAGAGGAGAGCACTTGGCACATGGTGCCTCGGTGTGGGACAGCCAGCTGCAGAGCTGAAGGGAAGAAGCCCCGCTGTGTCACAATGGCTCCTTGGCTTCATGTGCATCACCTGTGTCACCATGGTCTCCTTGATTCCATGAGGCCCCACTGTGTCACAATGGCTCCTTGGCTTCATGTGCACCACCTGCCTGACAATGGTCTCCTTGATTCCATGAGGCCCTACTGGGTCACAATGGCTCCTTGGCTTCATGTGCATCACCTGTGTCACCATGGTCTCCTTGATTCCATGAGGCCCCACTGGGTCACAATGGCTCCTTGGCTTCATGTGCATCACCTGTGTCAGCATGGTCTCCTTGATTAAATGAGGCCCCACTGGGTCACAATGGCTCCTTGGCTTCATGTGCATCACCTGTGTCACCATGGTCTCCTTGATTCCATGAGGCCCCACTGTGTCACAATGGCTCCTTGGCTTCATGTGCACCACCTGCCTGACAATGGTCTCCTTGATTCCATGAGGCCCTACTGGGTCACAATGGCTCCTTGGCTTCATGTGCATCACCTGTGTCACCATGGTCTCCTTGATTCCATGAGGCCCCACTGGGTCACAATGGCTCCTTGGCTTCATGTGCATCACCTGTGTCAGCATGGTCTCCTTGATTAAATGAGGCCCCACTGGGTCACAATGGCTCCTTGGCTTCATGTGCATCACCTGTGTCACCATGGTCTCCTTGATTCCATGAGGCCCCACTGGGTCACAATGGCTCCTTGGCTTCATGTGAATCACCTGTGTCACCATGGTCTCCTTGATTCCATGAGGCCCCACTGTGTCACAATGGCTCCTTGACTTCATGTGCATCACCTGTGTCACCATGGTCTCCTTGATTCCATGAGGCCCCACTGGGTCACAATGGCTCCTTGGCTTCATGTGCATCACCTGTGTCACCATGGTCTCCTTGATTCCATGAGGCCCCACTGTGTCACAATGGCTCCTTGGCTTCATGTGCATCACCTGTGTCACAATGGTCTCCTTGATTCCATGAGGCCCCACTGGGTCACAATGGCTCCTTGGCTTCATGTGCATCACCTGTGTCAGCATGGTCTCCTTGCTTCCATAGGTTTTCTATTGTAACAATGGACTCCTTGGTTCTGTGAGCTACCCTGCTTTTTGCACTGGTGTCTTTGGTTCCAACAAGGCCCTGCTGTGTCTCATGAGGAACACATTTCCATGTGTTTCCATGATTCCCCACGGTGTCACCATGGAGCCTTGTTTCTAGGAGGGTCTGTAGTGTCACAATTGTCTCCTTGATGCCATGAGCCCCTGCAGTGTCACAATGGCTCCTTGCTTCCATGAGGAACACAAAAGCTTTGCATCAACACTGAGCAACAGCTGCGGAACACACCTGGGAGCACCTGCTTGCATCAAAAGAGGGCTTCAAGCTGAGAATGGCAGCAGCAGCTTCCATCTGCAACAGAGAGCCAGGGAAAGGACAGGGACAGGGAATTCCGTGGAAAGACTGCGAGAATTCTGCTCCCAGACATCATTCCTGCTCACAGTGTCCCTTGTAGAAAGGGGACATCATTGCAGGCAGCCTGGACTCAGCATGTGGGGTTTGTTGTTTAGGAAACCTGCTCAGGCTTTTCCATTCTTTCCTTACAAACAGGAAAACTTCTCTGGGCCTGTGTGCAGGCAGAGCCCTGAGGAGAGCACTTGGCACATGGTGCCTCGGTGTGGGACAGCCAGCTGCAGAGCGGAAGGGAAGAAGCCCCGCTGGGTCACAATGGCTCCTTGGTTTCATGTGCATCACCTGTGTCACCATGGTCTCCTTGATTCCATGAGGCCCCACTGTGTCACAATGGCTCCCTGACTTCATGTGCATCACCTGTGTCACAATGGTCTCCTTGATTCCATGAGGCCCCGCTGTGTCACAATGGCTCCTTGACTTCATGTGCATCACCTGTGTCACCATGGTCTCCTTGATTCCATGAGGCCCCGCTGGGTCACAATGGCTCCTTGGCTTCATGTGCATCACCTGTGTCACCATGGTCTCCTTGATTCCATGAGGCCCCACTGGGTCACAATGGCTCCTTGGCTTCATGTGCATCACCTGTGTCACCATGGTCTCCTTGATTCCATGAGGCCCCACTGGGTCACAATGGCTCCGTGGCTTCCATGTGGCCCCACTGTGTCACAATGGTCTCCTTGCTTCCATAGGTTTTCTATTGTAACAATGGACTCCTTGGTTCTGTGAGCTACCCTGCTTTTTGCCCTGGTTTCTTCGGTTCCAACAAGGCCCTGCTGCGTCTCATGAGGAACACATTTCCATGTGTTCCATGATTCCCCACGGTGTCACCATGGAGCCTTGTTTCTAGGAGGTTCTGTACTGTCACAATTGTCTCCTTGATGCCATGAGCCCCTGCAGTGTCACAATGGCTCCTTGCTTCCATGAGGAACACAAAAGCTTTGCATCAACACTGAGCAACAGCTGCTGAACACACCTGGGAGCATCTGCTTGCATCAAACGAGGGCTTCAAGCAGAGAATGGCAGCAGCAGCTTCCATCTGCAACAGAGAGCCAGGCAAAGGTCAGGGACAGAGAATTCCGTGGAAAGACTGCGAGAATTCTGCTCCCAGACATCATTCCTGCTCACAGTGTCCCTTGTAGAAAGGGGACATCATTGCAGGCAGCCTGGACTGAGCATGTGGGTTTGGTTGTCTAGGGAACCTGCTCAGGCTTTTTCATTCTTTCCTTACAAACAGGAAAACTTCTCTGGGCCTGTGTGCAGGCAGAGCCTGTAGGAGAGCACTTGGCACATGGTGCCTCGGTGTGGGACAGCCAGCTGCAGAGCTGAAGGGAAGAAGCCCCGCTGTGTCACAATGGCTCCTTGGTTTCATGTGCATTACCTGTGTCACCATGGTCTCCTTGATTCCATGAGGCCCCGCTGTGTCACAATGGCTCCTTGGCTTCATGTGCATCACCTGTGTCACCATGGTCTCCTTGATTCCATGAGGCCCCACTGTGTCACAATGGCTCCTTGGCTTCATGTGCATCACCTGTGTCACCATGGTCTCCTTGATTCCATGAGGCCCCACTGGGTCACAATGGCTCCTTGGCTTCCATGTGGCCCCACTGTGTCACAATGGCCCCTTGCTTCCATAGGTTTTCTATTGTAACAATGGACTCCTTGGTTCTGTGAGCTACCCTGCTTTTTGCACTGGTGTCTTTGGTTCCAACAAGGCCCTGCTGTGTCTCATGAGGAACACATTTCCATGTGGTTCCGTGATTCCCCACGGTGTCACCATGGAGCCTTGTTTCTAGGAGGTTCTGTAGTGTCACAATTGTCTCCTTGATGCCATGAGCCCCTGCAGTGTCACAATGGCTCCTTGCTTCCATGAGGAACACAAAAGCTTTGCATCAACACTGAGCAACAGCTGCTGAACACACCTGGGAGCATCTGCTTGCATCAAACGAGGGCTTCAAGCAGAGAATGGCACCAGCAGCTTCCATCTGCAACAGAGAGCCAGGCAAAGGACAGGGACAGAGAATTCCGTGGAAAGACTGCGAGAATTCTGCTCCCAGACATCATTCCTGCTCACAGTATCCCTTGTAGAAAGAGGACATCATTGCAGGCAGCCTGGACTGAGCATGTGGGTTTGGTTGTCTAGGGAACCTGCTCAGGCTTTTTCATTCTTTCCTTACAAACAGGAAAACTTCTCTGGGCCTGTGTGCAGGCAGAGCCCTGAGGAGAGCACTTGGCACATGGTGCCTCGGTGTGGGACAGCCAGCTGCAGAGCTGAAGGGAAGAAGCCCCGCTGTGTCACAATGGCTCCTTGGCTTCATGTGCATCACCTGTGTCACCATGGTCTCCTTGATTCCATGAGGCCCCACTGGGTCACAATGGCTCCTTGGATTCATGTGCATCACCTGCCTGACAATGGTCTCCTTGATTCCATGAGGCCCCACTGGGTCACAATGGCTCCTTGGCTTCATGTGCATCACCTGTGTCACCATGGTCTCCTTGATTCCATGAGGCCCCACTGGGTCACAATGGCTCCTTGGCTTCATGTGCATCACCTGTGTCAGCATGGTCTCCTTGATTAAATGAGGCCCTGCTGTGTCACAATGGCTCCTTGGCTTCATGTGCATCACCTGTGTCACCATGGTCTCCTTGATTCCATGAGCCCCCACTGTGTCACAATGGCTCCTTGGCTTCATGTGCATCACCTGTGTCACCATGGTCTCCTTGATTCCATGAGGCCCCGCTGTGTCACAATGGCTCCTTGGCTTCATGTGCATCACCTGTGTCACCATGGTCTCCTTGATTCCATGAGGCCCCACTGCGTCACAATGGCTCCTTGGCTTCATGTGCATCACCTGTGTCACAATGGTCTCCTTGATTCCATGAGGCCCCACTGGGTCACAATGGCTCCTTGGCTTCCACGTGGCCCCACTGTGTCACAATGGCCCCTTGCTTCCATAGGTCTTCTATTGTAACAATGGACTCCTTGGTTCTGTGAGCTACCCTGCTTTTTGCAGAGGTGTCTTTGGTTACAACAAGGCCCTGCTGTGTCTCATGAGGAACACATTTCCATGTGGTTCCATGATTCGCCACGGTGTCACCATGGAGCCTTGTTTCTAGGAGGTTCTGTAGTGTCACAATTGTCTCCTTGATGCCATGAGCCCCTGCAGTGTCACAATGGCTCCTTGCTTCCATGAGGAACACAAAAGCATTGCATCAACACTGAGCAACAGCTGCTGAACACACCTGGGAGCATCTGCTTGCATCAAAAGAGGGCTTCAAGCTGAGAATGGCAGCAGCAGCTTCCATCTGCAACAGAGAGCCAGGGAAAGGACAGGGACAGGGAATTCCGTGGAAAGACTGCGAGAATTCTGCTCCCAGAGATCATTCCTGCTCACAGTGTCCCTTGTAGAAAGGGGACATCATTGCAGGCAGCCTGGACTGAGCATGTGGGGTTGGTTGTTTAGGAAAGCTGCTCAGGCTTTTCCATTCTTTCCTTACAAACAGGAAAACTTCTCTGGGCCTGTGTGCAGGCAGAGGCCTGAGGAGAGCACTTGGCACATGGTGCCTCGTTCTGGGACAGCCAGCTGCAGAGCGGAAGGGAAGAAGCCCCGCTGTGTCACAATGGCTCCTTGGTTTCATGTGCATCACCTGTGTCACCATGGTCTCCTTGATTCCATGAGGCCCCACTGGGTCACAATGGCTCCTTGACTTCATGTGCATCACCTGTGTCACCATGGTCTCCTTGATTCCATGAGGACCCACTGTGTCACAATGGTTCCTTGGCTTCATGTGCATCACCTGTGTCACCATGGTCTCCTTGATTCCATGAGGCCCCACTGTGTCACAATGGCTCCTTGGCTTCATGTGCATCACCTGTGTCACAATGGTCTCCTTGATTCCATGAGGCCCCACTGGGTCACAATGGCTCCGTGGCTTCCATGTGGCCCCACTGTGTCACAATGGTCTCCTTGCTTCCATAGGTTTTCTATTGTAACAATGGACTCCTTGGTTCTGTGAGCTACCCTGCTTTTTGCAGAGGTGTCTTTGGTTCCAACAAGGCCCTGCTGTGTCTCATGAGGAACACATTTCCATGTGGTTCCGTGATTCCCCACGGTGTCACCATGGAGCCTTGTTTCTAGGAGGTTCTGTACTGTCACAATTGTCTCCTTGATGCCATGAGCCCCTGCAGTGTCACAATGGCTCCTTGCTTCCATGAGGAACACAAAAGCTTTGCATCAACACTGAGCAACAGCTGCTGAACACACCTGGGAGCATCTGCTTGCATCAAACGAAGGCTTCAAGCTGAGAATGGCACCAGCAGCTTCCATCTGCAACAGAGAGCCAGGCAAAGGACAGGGACAGAGAATTCCGTGGAAAGACTGCGAGAATTCTGCTCCCAGACATCATTCCTGCTCACAGTGTCCCTTGTAGAAAGGGGACATCATTGCAGGCAGCCTGGACTGAGCATGTGGGTTTGGTTGTCTAGGGAACCTGCTCAGGCTTTTTCATTCTTTCCTTACAAACAGGAAAACTTCTCTGGGCCTGTGTGCAGGCAGAGCCCTGAGGAGAGCACTTGGCACATGGTGCCTCGGTGTGGGACAGCCAGCTGCAGAGCTGAAGGGAAGAAGCCCCACTGGGTCACAATGGCTCCTTGGCTTCATGTGCATCACCTGTGTCACCATGGTCTCCTTGATTCCATGAGGCCCCACTGTGTCACAATGGCTCCTTGGCTTCATGTGCATCACCTGTGTCACAATGGTCTCCTTGATTCCATGAGCCCCCACTGTGTCACAATGGCTCCTTGGCTTCATGTGCATCACCTGTGTCACCATGGTCTCCTTGATTCCATGAGGCCCCACTGTGTCACAATGGCTCCTTGGCTTCATGTGCATCACCTGTGTCACCATGGTCTCCTTGATTCCATGAGGCCCCACTGGGTCACAATGGCTCCTTGGCTTCATGTGCATCACCTGTGTCACCATGGTCTCCTTGATTCCATGAGGCCCCACTGGGTCACAATGGCTCCTTGGCTTCATGTGCATCACCTGTGTCACCATGGTCTCCTTGATTCCATGAGGCCCCACTGTGTCACAATGGCTCCTTGGCTTCATGTGCATCACCTGTGTCACCATGGTCTCCTTGATTCCATGAGGCCCCACTGGGTCACAATGGCTCCTTGGATTCATGTGCATCACCTGCCTGACAATGGTCTCCTTGATTCCATGAGGCCCCACTGGGTCACAATGGCTCCTTGGCTTCATGTGCATCACCTGTGTCACCATGGTCTCCTTGATTCCATGAGGCCCCGCTGTGTCACAATGGCTCCTTGGCTTCATGTGCATCACCTGTGTCACCATGGTCTCCTTGATTCCATGAGGCCCCACTGGGTCACAATGGCTCCTTGGCTTCATGTGCATCACCTGTGTCACCATGGTCTCCTTGATTCCATGAGGCCCCACTGTGTCACAATGGCTCCTTGGCTTCATGTGCATCACCTGTGTCACCATGGTCTCCTTGATTCCATGAGGCCCCACTGGGTCACAATGGCTCCTTGGCTTCATGTGCATCACCTGTGTCACAATGGTCTCCTTGATTCCATGAGGCCCCACTGGGTCACAATGGCTCCTTGGATTCATGTGCATCACCTGCCTGACAATGGTCTCCTTGATTCCATGAGGCCCCACTGGGTCACAATGTCTCCTTGGCTTCATGTGTATCACCTGTGTCACCATGGTCTCCTTGATTAAATGAGGCCCCACTGTGTCACAATGGCTCCTTGGCTTCATGTGCATCACCTGTGTCACAATGGTCTCCTTGATTCCATGAGCCCCCACTGTGTCACAATGGCTCCTTGGCTTCATGTGAATCACCTGTGTCACCATGGTCTCCTTGATTCCATGAGGCCCCGCTGTGTCACAATGGCTCCTTGGCTTCATGTGCATCACCTGTGTCACCATGGTCTCCTTGATTCCATGAGGCCCCACTGCGTCACAATGGCTCCTTGGCTTCATGTGCATCACCTGTGTCACAATGGTCTCCTTGATTCCATGAGGCCCCACTGGGTCACAATGGCTCCTTGGCTTCCACGTGGCCCCACTGTGTCACAATGGCCCCTTGCTTCCATAGGTCTTCTATTGTAACAATGGACTCCTTGGTTCTGTGAGCTACCCTGCTTTTTGCAGAGGTGTCTTTGGTTCCAACAAGGCCCTGCTGTGTCTCATGAGGAACACATTTCCATGTGGTTCCATGATTCGCCACGGTGTCACCATGGAGCCTTGTTTCTAGGAGGTTCTGTACTGTCACAATTGTCTCCTTGATGCCATGAGCCCCTGCAGTGTCACAATGGCTCCTTGCTTCCATGAGGAACACAAAAGCTTTGCATCAACACTGAGCAACAGCTGCTGAACACACCTGGGAGCATCTGCTTGCATCAAAAGAGGGCTTCAAGCTGAGAATGGCAGCAGCAGCTTCCATCTGACACTGAGAGCCAGGGAAAGGACAGGGACAGGGAATTCCGTGGAAAGACTGCGAGAATTCTGCTCCCAGACATCATTCCTGCTCACAGTGTCCCTTGTAGAAAGGGGACATCATTGCAGGCAGCCTGGACTCAGCATGTGGGGTTTGTTGTTTAGGAAACCTGCTCAGGCTTTTCCATTCTTTCCTTACAAACAGGAAAACTTCTCTGGGCCTGTGTGCAGGCAGAGCCCTGAGGAGAGCACTTGGCACATGGTGCCTCGTTCTGGGACAGCCAGCTGCAGAGCGGAAGGGAAGAAGCCCCGCTGGGTCACAATGGCTCCTTGGTTTCATGTGCATCACCTGTGTCACAATGGTCTCCTTGATTCCATGAGGCCCCACTGGGTCACAATGGCTCCTTGACTTCATGTGCATCACCTGTGTCACCATGGTCTCCTTGATTCCATGAGGCCCCACTGTGTCACAATGGCTCCTTGACTTCATGTGCATCACCTGTGTCACCATGGTCTCCTTGATTCCATGAGGCCCCACTGTGTCACAATGGCTCCTTGGCTTCATGTGCATCACCTGTGTCACCATGGTCTCCTTGATTCCATGAGGCCCCACTGGGTCACAATGGCTCCTTGGCTTCATGTGCATCACCTGTGTCACCATGGTCTCCTTGATTCCATGAGGCCCCACTGGGTCACAATGGCTCCCTGGCTTCCATGTGGCCCCACTGTGTCACAATGGTCTCCTTGCTTCCATAGGTTTTCTATTGTAACAATGGACTCCTTGGTTCTGTGAGCTACCCTGCTTTTTGCACTGGTGTCTTTGGTTCCAACAAGGCCCTGCTGTGTCTCATCAGGAACACATTTCCATGTGGTTCCGTGATTCCCCACGGTGTCACCATGGAGCCTTGTTTCTAGGAGGTTCTGTAGTGTCACAATTGTCTCCTTGATGCCATGAGCCCCTGCAGTGTCACAATGGCTCCTTGCTTCCATGAGGAACACAAAAGCTTTGCATCAACACTGAGCAACAGCTGCTGAACACACCTGGGAGCATCTGCTTGCATCAAGCGAGGGCTTCAAGCTGAGAATGGCAGCAGCAGCTTCCATCTGACACTGAGAGCCAGGGAAAGGACAGGGACAGAGAATTCCGTGGAAAGACTGCGAGAATTCTGCTCCCAGACATCATTCCTGCTCACAGTGTCCCTTGTAGAAAGGGGACATCATTGCAGGCAGCCTGGACTCAGCATGTGGGGTTTGTTGTTTAGGAAACCTGCTCAGGCTTTTCCATTCTTTCCTTACAAACAGGAAAACTTCTCTGAGCCTGTGTGCAGGCAGAGCCCTGAGGAGAGCACTTGGCACATGGTGCCTCGTTCTGGGACAGCCAGCTGCAGAGCGGAAGGGAAGAAGCCCCGCTGGGTCACAATGGCTCCTTGGTTTCATGTGCATCACCTGTGTCACAATGGTCTCCTTGATTCCATGAGGCCCCACTGGGTCACAATGGCTCCTTGACTTCATGTGCATCACCTGTGTCACCATGGTCTCCTTGATTCCATGAGGCCCCACTGTGTCACAATGGCTCCTTGGCTTCATGTGCATCACCTGTGTCACCATGGTCTCCTTGATTCCATGAGGCCCCACTGGGTCACAATGGCTCCTTGGCTTCATGTGCATCACCTGTGTCACCATGGTCTCCTTGATTCCATGAGGCCCCACTGGGTCACAATGGCTCCTTGGCTTCATGTGCATCACCTGTGTCACCATGGTCTCCTTGATTCCATGAGGCCCCGCTGTGTCACAATGGCTCCTTGGCTTCATGTGCATCACCTGTGTCACCATGGTCTCCTTGATTCCATGAGGCCCCACTGGGTCACAATGGCTCCTTGGCTTCATGTGCATCACCTGTGTCACCATGGTCTCCTTGATTCCATGAGGCCCCACTGTGTCACAATGGCTCCTTGGCTTCATGTGCATCACCTGTGTCACCATGGTCTCCTTGATTCCATGAGGCCCCACTGGGTCACAATGGCTCCTTGGCTTCATGTGCATCACCTGTGTCACAATGGTCTCCTTGATTCCATGAGGCCCCACTGGGTCACAATGGCTCCTTGGATTCATGTGCATCACCTGCCTGACAGTGGTCTCCTTGATTCCATGAGGCCCCACTGGGTCACAATGTCTCCTTGGCTTCATGTGTATCACCTGTGTCACCATGGTCTCCTTGATTAAATGAGGCCCCACTGTGTCACAATGGCTCCTTGGCTTCATGTGCATGACCTGTGTCACAATGGTCTCCTTGATTCCATGAGGCCCCACTTTGTCACAATGGCTCCTTGGCTTCATGTGAATCACCTGTGTCACCATGGTCTCCTTGATTCCATGAGGCCCCGCTGTGTCACAATGGCTCCTTGGCTTCATGTGCATCACCTGTGTCACCATGGTCTCCTTGATTCCATGAGGCCCCACTGGGTCACAATGGCTCCTTGGCTTCCACGTGGCCCCACTGTGTCACAATGGCTCCTTGCTTCCATAGGTCTTCTATTGTAACAATGGACTCCTTGGTTCTGTGAGCTACCCTGCTTTTTGCAGAGGTGTCTTTGGTTCCAACAAGGCCCTGCTGTGTCTCATGAGGAACACATTTCCATGTGGTTCCATGATTCGCCACGGTGTCACCATGGAGCCTTGTTTCTAGGAGGTTCTGTACTGTCACAATTGTCTCCTTGATGCCATGAGCCCCTGCAGTGTCACAATGGCTCCTTGCTTCCATGAGGAACACAAAAGCTTTGCATCAACACTGAGCAACAGCTGCTGAACACACCTGGGAGCATCTGCTTGCATCAAAAGAGGGCTTCAAGCAGAGAATGGCAGCAGCAGCTTCCATCTGCAACAGAGAGCCAGGGAAAGGACAGGGAAAGGGAATTCCGTGGAAAGACTGCGAGAATTCTGCTCCCAGACATCATTCCTGCTCACAGTGTCCCTTGTAGAAAGGGGACATCATTGCAGGCAGCCTGGACTCAGCATGTGGGGTTTGTTGTTTAGGAAACCTGCTCAGGCTTTTCCATTCTTTCCTTACAAACAGGAAAACTTCTCTGGGCCTGTGTGCAGGCAGAGCCCTGAGGAGAGCAGTTGGCACATGGTGCCTCGTTCTGGGACAGCCAGCTGCAGAGCGGAAGGGAAGAAGCCCCGCTGGGTCACAATGGCTCCTTGGTTTCATGTGCATCACCTGTGTCACAATGGTCTCCTTGATTCCATGAGGCCCCACTGGGTCACAATGGCTCCTTGACTTCATGTGCATCACCTGTGTCACCATGGTCTCCTTGATTCCATGAGGCCCCACTGGGTCACAATGGCTCCTTGACTTCATGTGCATCACCTGTGTCACCATGGTCTCCTTGATTCCATGAGGCCCCACTGTGTCACAATGGCTCCTTGGCTTCATGTGCATCACCTGTGTCACCATGGTCTCCTTGATTCCATGAGGCCCCACTGGGTCACAATGGCTCCTTGGCTTCATGTGCATCACCTGTGTCACCATGGTCTCCTTGATTCCATGAGGCCCCACTGGGTCACAATGGCTCCGTGGCTTCCATGTGGCCCCACTGTGTCACAATGGTCTCCTTGCTTCCATAGGTTTTCTATTGTAACAATGGACTCCTTGGTTCTGTGAGCTACCCTGCTTTTTGCACTGGTGTCTTTGGTTCCAACAAGGCCCTGCTGTGTCTCATCAGGAACACATTTCCATGTGGTTCCGTGATTCCCCACGGTGTCACCATGGAGCCTTGTTTCTAGGAGGTTCTGTAGTGTCACAATTGTCTCCTTGATGCCATGAGCCCCTGCAGTGTCACAATGGCTCCTTGCTTCCATGAGGAACACAAAAGCTTTGCATCAACACTGAGCAACAGCTGCTGAACACACCTGGGAGCATCTGCTTGCATCAAGCGAGGGCTTCAAGCTGAGAATGGCAGCAGCAGCTTCCATCTGACACTGAGAGCCAGGGAAAGGACAGGGACAGAGAATTCCGTGGAAAGACTGCGAGAATTCTGCTCCCAGACATCATTCCTGCTCACAGTGTCCCTTGTAGAAAGGGGACATCATTGCAGGCAGCCTGGACTCAGCATGTGGGGTTTGTTGTTTAGGAAACCTGCTCAGGCTTTTCCATTCTTTCCTTACAAACAGGAAAACTTCTCTGAGCCTGTGTGCAGGCAGAGCCCTGAGGAGAGCACTTGGCACATGGTGCCTCGTTCTGGGACAGCCAGCTGCAGAGCGGAAGGGAAGAAGCCCCGCTGGGTCACAATGGCTCCTTGGTTTCATGTGCATCACCTGTGTCACAATGGTCTCCTTGATTCCATGAGGCCCCACTGGGTCACAATGGCTCCTTGACTTCATGTGCATCACCTGTGTCACCATGGTCTCCTTGATTCCATGAGGCCCCACTGGGTCACAATGGCTCCTTGACTTCATGTGCATCACCTGTGTCACCATGGTCTCCTTGATTCCATGAGGCCCCACTGTGTCACAATGGCTCCTTGGCTTCATGTGCATCACCTGTGTCACCATGGTCTCCTTGATTCCATGAGGCCCCACTGGGTCACAATGGCTCCTTGGCTTCATGTGCATCACCTGTGTCACCATGGTCTCCTTGATTCCATGAGGCCCCACTGGGTCACAATGGCTCCTTGGCTTCATGTGCATCACCTGTGTCACCATGGTCTCCTTGATTCCATGAGGCCCCGCTGTGTCACAATGGCTCCTTGGCTTCATGTGCATCACCTGTGTCACCATGGTCTCCTTGATTCCATGAGGCCCCACTGGGTCACAATGGCTCCTTGGCTTCATGTGCATCACCTGTGTCACCATGGTCTCCTTGATTCCATGAGGCCCCACTGTGTCACAATGGCTCCTTGGCTTCATGTGCATCACCTGTGTCACCATGGTCTCCTTGATTCCATGAGGCCCCACTGTGTCACAATGGCTCCTTGGCTTCATGTGCATCACCTGTGTCACAATGGTCTCCTTGATTCCATGAGGCCCCACTGGGTCACAATGGCTCCTTGGATTCATGTGCATCACCTGCCTGACAATGGTCTCCTTGATTCCATGAGGCCCCACTGGGTCACAATGTCTCCTTGGCTTCATGTGTATCACCTGTGTCACCATGGTCTCCTTGATTAAATGAGGCCCCACTGTGTCACAATGGCTCCTTGGCTTCATGTGCATCACCTGTGTCACAATGGTCTCCTTGATTCCATGAGGCCCCACTTTGTCACAATGGCTCCTTGGCTTCATGTGAATCACCTGTGTCACCATGGTCTCCTTGATTCCATGAGGCCCCGCTGTGTCACAATGGCTCCTTGGCTTCATGTGCATCACCTGTGTCACCATGGTCTCCTTGATTCCATGAGGCCCCACTGGGTCACAATGGCTCCTTGGCTTCCACGTGGCCCCACTGTGTCACAATGGCTCCTTGCTTCCATAGGTCTTCTATTGTAACAATGGACTCCTTGGTTCTGTGAGCTACCCTGCTTTTTGCAGAGGTGTCTTTGGTTCCAACAAGGCCCTGCTGTGTCTCATGAGGAACACATTTCCATGTGGTTCCATGATTCGCCACGGTGTCACCATGGAGCCTTGTTTCTAGGAGGTTCTGTACTGTCACAATTGTCTCCTTGATGCCATGAGCCCCTGCAGTGTCACAATGGCTCCTTGCTTCCATGAGGAACACAAAAGCTTTGCATCAACACTGAGCAACAGCTGCTGAACACACCTGGGAGCATCTGCTTGCATCAAAAGAGGGCTTCAAGCAGAGAATGGCACCAGCAGCTTCCATCTGCAACAGAGAGCCAGGCAAAGGACAGGGAAAGGGAATTCCGTGGAAAGACTGCGAGAATTCTGCTCCCAGACATCATTCCTGCTCACAGTGTCCCTTGTAGAAAGGGGACATCATTGCAGGCAGCCTGGACTCAGCATGTGGGGTTTGTTGTTTAGGAAACCTGCTCAGGCTTTTCCATTCTTTCCTTACAAACAGGAAAACTTCTCTGGGCCTGTGTGCAGGCAGAGCCCTGAGGAGAGCACTTGGCACATGGTGCCTCGTTCTGGGACAGCCAGCTGCAGAGCGGAAGGGAAGAAGCCCCGCTGGGTCACAATGGCTCCTTGGTTTCATGTGCATCACCTGTGTCACAATGGTCTCCTTGATTCCATTAGGCCCCACTGGGTCACAATGGCTCCTTGACTTCATGTGCATCACCTGTGTCACCATGGTCTCCTTGATTCCATGAGGCCCCACTGGGTCACAATGGCTCCTTGACTTCATGTGCATCACCTGTGTCACCATGGTCTCCTTGATTCCATGAGGCCCCGCTGGGTCACAATGGGTCTTTGGCTTCATGTGCAACACCTGTGTCACCATGGTCTCCTTGATTCCATGAGGCCCCACTGGGTCACAATGGCTCCTTGGCTTCATGTGCATCACCTGTGTCACCATGGTCTCCTTGATTCCATGAGGCCCCACTGGGTCACAATGGCTCCGTGGCTTCCATGTGGCCCCACTGTGTCACAATGGTCTCCTTGCTTCCATAGGTTTTCTATTGTAACAATGGACTCCTTGGTTCTGTGAGCTACCCTGCTTTTTGCACTGGTGTCTTTGGTTCCAACAAGGCCCTGCTGTGTCTCATCAGGAACACATTTCCATGTGGTTCCGTGATTCCCCACGGTGTCACCATGGAGCCTTGTTTCTAGGAGGTTCTGTACTGTCACAATTGTCTCCTTGATGCCATGAGCCCCTGCAGTGTCACAATGGCTCCTTGCTTCCATGAGGAACACAAAAGCTTTGCATCAACACTGAGCAACAGCTGCTGAACACACCTGGGAGCATCTGCTTGCATCAAGCGAGGGCTTCAAGCAGAGAATGGCAGCAGCAGCTTCCATCTGACACTGAGAGCCAGGGAAAGGACAGGGACAGAGAATTCCGTGGAAAGACTGCGAGAATTCTGCTCCCAGACATCATTCCTGCTCACAGTGTCCCTTGTAGAAAGGGGACATCATTGCAGGCAGCCTGGACTCAGCATGTGGGGTTTGTTGTTTAGGAAACCTGCTCAGGTTTTCCATTCTTTCCTTACAAACAGGAAAACTTCTCTGGGCCTGTGTGCAGGCAGAGCCCTGAGGAGAGCACTTGGCACATGGTGCCTCGTTCTGGGACAGCCAGCTGCAGAGCGGAAGGGAAGAAGCCCCGCTGGGTCACAATGGCTCCTTGGTTTCATGTGCATCACCTGTGTCACAATGGTCTCCTTGATTCCATGAGGCCCCACTGGGTCACAATGGCTCCTTGACTTCATGTGCATCACCTGTGTCACCATGGTCTCCTTGATTCCATGAGGCCCCACTGGGTCACAATGGCTCCTTGACTTCATGTGCATCACCTGTGTCACCATGGTCTCCTTGATTCCATGAGGCCCCACTGGGTCACAATGGCTCCTTGGCTTCATGTGCATCACCTGTGTCAGCATGGTCTCCTTGATTCCATGAGGCCCTGCTGTGTCACAATGGCTCCTTGGCTTCATGTGCATCACCTGTGTCACCATGGTCTCCTTGATTCCATGAGGCCCCACTGTGTCACAATGGCTCCTTGGCTTCATGTGCATCACCTGTGTCACAATGGTCTCCTTGATTCCATGAGGCCCCCTGGGCCACAATGGCTCCTTGGTTTCATGTGCATCACCTGTGTCACAATGGTCTCCTTGATTCCATGAGGCACCACTGTGTCACAATGGCTCCTTGGCTTCATGTGCATCACCTGTGTCACCATGGTCTCCTTGATTCCATGAGCACCCACTGTGTCACAATGGCTCCTTGGCTTCATGTGCATCAACTGTGTCACAATGGTCTCCTTGATTCCATGAGGCCCCACTGGGTCACAATGGCTCCGTGGCTTCCATGTGGCCCCACTGGGTCACAATGGTCTCCTTGCTTCCATAGGTTTTCTATTGTAACAATGGACTCCTTGGTTCTGTGAGCTACCCTGCTTTTTGCACTGGTGTCTTTGGTTCCAACAAGGCCCTGCTGTGTCTCATCAGGAACACATTTCCATGTGTTTCCATGATTCCCCACGGTGTCATCATGGAGCCTTGTTTCTAGGAGGTTCTGTAGTGTCACAATTGTCTCCTTGATGCCATGAGCCCCTGCAGTGTCACAATGGCTCCTTGCTTCCATGAGGAACACAAAAGCTTTGCATCAACACTGAGCAACAGCTGCTGAACACACCTGGGAGCATCTGCTTGCATCAAATGAGGGCTTCAAGCAGAGAATGGCACCAGCAGCTTCCATCTGCAACAGAGAGCCAGGCCAAGGACAGGGACAGGGAATTCCGTGGAAAGACTGCGAGAATTCTGCTCCCAGAGATCATTCCTGCTCACAGTGTCCCTTGTAGAAAGGGGACATCATTGCAGGCAGCCTGGACTGAGCATGTGGGTTTGGTTGTCTAGGGAACCTGCTCAGGTTTTTCCATTCTTTCCTTACAAACAGGAAAACTTCTCTGGGCCTGTGTGCAGGCAGAGCCCTGAGGAGAGCAGTTGGCACAATGTGCTGTGGGCTGGGACAGCCAGCTGCAGAGCTGAAGGGAAGAAGCCCCGCTGTGTCACAATGGCTCCTTGGCTTCATGTGCATCACCTGTGTCACCATGGTCTCCTTGATTCCATGAGGCCCCACTGGGTCACAATGGCTCCTTGGCTTCATGTGCATCACCTGTGTCACCATGGTCTCCTTGATTCCATGAGGCCCCACTGGGTCACAATGGCTCCGTGGCTTCCATGTGGCCCCACTGTGTCACCATGGTCTCCTTGCTTCCATAGGTTTTCTATTGTAACAATGGACTCCTTGGTTCTGTGAGCTACCCTGCTTTTTGCACAGGTGTCTTTGGTTCCAACAAGGCCCTGCTGCGTCTCATGAGGAACACATTTCCATGTGGTTCCATGATTCCCCACGGTGCCATCATGGAGTCTTATTTCTAGGAGGTTCTGTACTGTCACAATTGTCTCCTTGATCCCATGAGCCCCTGCAGTGTCACAATGGCTCCTTGCTTCCATGAGGAACACAAAAGCTTTGCATCAACACTGAGCAACAGCTGCTGAACACACCTGGGAGCATCTGCTTGCATCAAACGAGGGCTTCAAGCTGAGAAAGGCAGCAGCAGCTTCCATCTGCAAGAGAGAGCCAGGCAAAGGACTGGGACAGAGAATTCAGTGGAAAGACTGCGAAAATTTGGCTCCCAGAGATCATTCCTGCTCACAGTGTCCCTTGTAGAAAGGGGACATCATTGCAGGCAGCCTGGACTCAGCATGTGGGGTTTGTTGTTTAGGAAAGCTGCTCAGGCTTTTTCATTCTTTCCTTACAGACAGGAAAACTTCTCTGGGCCTGTGTGCAGGCAGAGCCCTGAGGAGAGCACTTGGCACATGGTGCTGTGGGCTGGGACAGCCAGCTGCAGAGCTGAAGGGAAGAAGCCCCGCTGTGTCACAATGGCTCCTTGGCTTCATGTGCATCACCTGTGTCACCATGGTCTCCTTGATTCCATGAGGCCCCACTGGGTCACAATGGCTCCTTGGCTTCATGTGCATCACCTGTGTCACCATGGTCTCCTTGATTCCATGAGGCCCCACTGTGTCACAATGGCTCCTTGGCTTCATGTGCATCACCTGTGTCACCATGGTCTCCTTGATTCCATGAGGCCCCACTGGGTCACAATGGCTCCTTGGCTTCATGTGCATCACCTGTGTCACCATGGTCTCCTTGATTCCATGAGGCCCCACTGTGTCACCATGGTCTCCTTGGCTTCCACGTGGCCCCACTGTGTCACAATGGCCCCTTGCTTCCATAGGTTTTCTATTGTAACAATGGACTCCTTGGTTCTGTGAGCTACCCTGCTTTTTGCACTGGTGTCTTTGGTTCCAACAAGGCCCTGCTGGGTCTCATGAGGAACACATTTCCATGTGGTTCCATGATTCCCCACGGTGTCACCATGGAGCCTTGTTTCTAGGAGGTTCTGTACTGTCACAATTGTCTCCTTGATGCCATGAGCCCCTGCAGTGTCACAATGGCTCCTTGCTTCCATGAGGAACACAAAAGCTTTGCATCAGCACTGAGCAACAGCTGCTGAACACACCTGGGAGCATCTGCTTGCATCAAAAGAGGGCTTCAAGCAGAGAATGGCACCAGCAGCTTCCATCTGCAACAGAGAGCCAGGCAAAGGACAGGGACAGAGAATTCAGTGGAAAGACTGCGAGAATCCTGCTACCAGACATCATTCCTGCTCACAGTGTCCCTTGTAGAAAGGGGACGTCATTGCAGGCAGCCTGGACTGAGCATGTGGGTTTGGTTGTCTAGGGAACCTGCTCAGGCTTTTTCATTCTTTCCTTACAAACAGGAAAACTTCTCTGGGCCTGTGTGCAGGCAGAGCCCTGAGGAGAGCAGTTGGCACAATGTGCTGTGGGCTGGGACAGCCAGCTGCAGAGCTGAAGGGAAGAAGCCCCGCTGTGTCACAATGGCTCCTTGGCTTCATGTGCATCACCTGTGTCACCATGGTCTCCTTGATTCCATGAGGCCCCACTGTGTCACAATGGCTCCTTGGCTTCATGTGCATCACCTGTGTCACCATGGTCTCCTTGATTCCATGAGGCCCCACTGGGTCACAATGGCTCCTTGGCTTCATGTGCATCACCTGTGTCACAATGGTCTCCTTGATTCCATGAGGCCCCACTGTGTCACAATGGATCCTTGGCTTCATGTGCATCACCTGTGTCACCATGGTCTCCTTGATTCCATGAGGCCCCGCTGTGTCACAATGGCTCCTTGGCTTCATGTGCATCACCTGTGTCACAATGGTCTCCTTGATTACATGAGGCCCCACTGTGTCACAATGGATCCTTGGCTTCATGTGCATCACCTGTGTCACCATGGTCTCCTTGATTCCATGAGGCCCCACTGGGTCACAATGGCTCCTTGGCTTCATGTGCATCACCTGTGTCACCATGGTCTCCTTGATTCCATGAGGCCCCACTGGGTCACAATGGCTCCTTGGCTTCATGTGCATCACCTGTGTCACCATGGTCTCCTTGATTCCATGAGGCCCCACTGGGTCACAATGGCTCCGTGGCTTCCATGTGGCCCCACTGTGTCACAATGGTCTCCTCGCTTCCATAGGTTTTCTATTGTAACAATGGACTCCTTGGTTCTGTGAGCTACCCTGCTTTTTGCACAGGTGTCTTTGGTTCCAACAAGGCCCTGCTGCGTCTCATGAGGAACACATTTCCATGTGGTTCCATGATTCCCCACGGTGTCATCATGGAGTCTTATTTCTAGGAGGTTCTGTACTGTCACAATTGTCTCCTTGATCCCATGAGCCCCTGCAGTGTCACAATGGCTCCTTGCTTCCATGAGGAACACAAAAGCTTTGCATCAACACTGAGCAACAGCTGCGGAACACACCTGGGAGCATCTGCTTGCATCAAACGAGGGCTTCAAGCTGAGAATGGCACCAGCAGCTTCCATCTGCAACAGAGAGCCAGGCAAAGGACAGGGACAGAGAATTCAGTGGAAAGACTGCGAGAATCCTGCTACCAGACATCATTCCTGCTCACAGTGTCCCTTGTAGAAAGGGGACGTCATTGCAGGCAGCCTGGACTGAGCATGTGGGTTTGGTTGTCTAGGGAACCTGCTCAGGCTTTTTCATTCTTTCCTTACAAACAGGAAAACTTCTCTGGGCCTGTGTGCAGGCAGAGCCCTGAGGAGAGCAGTTGGCACAATGTGCTGTGGGCTGGGACAGCCAGCTGCAGAGCTGAAGGGAAGAAGCCCCGCTGTGTCACAATGGCTCCTTGGCTTCATGTGCATCACCTGTGTCACCATGGTCTCCTTGATTCCATGAGGCCCCACTGTGTCACAATGGCTCCTTGGCTTCATGTGCATCACCTGTGTCACCATGGTCTCCTTGATTCCATGAGGCCCCACTGGGTCACAATGGCTCCTTGGCTTCATGTGCATCACCTGTGTCACCATGGTCTCCTTGATTCCATGAGGCCCCACTGGGTCACAATGGCTCCTTGGCTTCATGTGCATCACCTGTGTCACCATGGTCTCCTTGATTCCATGAGGCCCCGCTGTGTCACAATGGCTCCTTGGCTTCATGTGCATCACCTGTGTCACAATGGTCTCCTTGATTCCATGAGGCCCCACTGTGTCACAATGGCTCCTTGGCTTCATGTGCATCACCTGTGTCACAATGGTCTCCTTGATTCCATGAGGCCCCACTGTGTCACAATGGCTCCTTGGCTTCATGTGAATCACCTGTGTCACCATGGTCTCCTTGATTCCATGAGGCCCCACTGGGTCACAATGGCTCCTTGGCTTCATGTGCATCACCTGTGTCACCATGGTCTCCTTGATTCCATGAGGCCCCACTGGGTCACAATGGCTCCTTGGCTTCCATGTGGCCCCACTGTGTCACAATGGCCCCTTGCTTCCATAGGTTTTCTATTGTAACAATGGACTCCTTGGTTCTGTGAGCTACCCTGCTTTTTGCACTGGTGTCTTTGGTTCCAACAAGGCCCTGCTGTGTCTCATGAGGAACACATTTCCATGTGGTTCCGTGATTCCCCACGGTGTCACCATGGAGCCTTGTTTCTAGGAGGTTCTGTACTGTCACAATTGTCTCCTTGATGCCATGAGCCCCTGCAGTGTCACAATGGCTCCTTGCTTCCATGAGGAACACAAAAGCTTTGCATCAACACTGAGCAACAGCTGCTGAACACACCTGGGAGCATCTGCTTGCATCAAATGAGGGCTTCAAGCTGAGAATGGCAGCAGCAGCTTCCATCTGCAACAGAGAGCCAGGGAAAGGACAGGGACAGGGAATTCCGTGGAAAGACTGCGAGAATTCTGCTCCCAGAGATCATTCCTGCTCACAGTGTCCCTTGTAGAAAGGGGACATCATTGCAGGCAGCCTGGACTCAGCATGTGGGGTTTGTTGTTTAGGAAACCTGCTCAGGCTTTTCCATTCTTTCCTTACAAACAGGAAAACTTCTCTGGGCCTGTGTGCAGGCAGAGCCCTGAGGAGAGCACTTGGCACATGGTGCCTCGTTCTGGGACAGCCAGCTGCAGAGCGGAAGGGAAGAAGCCCCGCTGGGTCACAATGGCTCCTTGGTTTCATGTGCATCACCTGTGTCACAATGGTCTCCTTGATTCCATGAGTACCCACTGGGTCACAATGGCTCCTTGACTTCATGTGCATCACCTGTGTCACCATGGTCTCCTTGATTCCATGAGGCCCCACTGTGTCACAATGGCTCCTTGACTTCATGTGCATCACCTGTGTCACCATGGTCTCCTTGATTCCATGAGGCCCCACTGGGTCACAATGGCTCCTTGGCTTCATGTGCATCACCTGTGTCACCATGGTCTCCTTGATTCCATGAGGCCCCACTGGGTCACAATGGCTCCTTGGCTTCCATGTGGCCCCACTGTGTCACAATGGCCCCTTGCTTCCATAGGTTTTCTATTGTAACAATGGACTCCTTGGTTCTGTGAGCTACCCTGCTTTTTGCACTGGTGTCTTTGGTTCCAACAAGGCCCTGCTGTGTCTCATCAGGAACACATTTCCATGTGGTTCCGTGATTCCCCACGGTGTCACCATGGAGCCTTGTTTCTAGGAGGTTCTGTACTGTCACAATTGTCTCCTTGATGCCATGAGCCCCTGCAGTGTCACAATGGCTCCTTGCTTCCATGAGGAACACAAAAGCTTTGCATCAACACTGAGCAACAGCTGCTGAACACACCTGGGAGCATCTGCTTGCATCAAACGAGGGCTTCAAGCAGAGAATGGCAGCAGCAGCTTCCATCTGCAACAGAGAGCCAGGGAAAGGACAGGGACAGAGAATTCCGTGGAAAGACTGTGAGAATTCTGCTCCCAGACATCATTCCTGCTCACAGTATCCCTTGTAGAAAGGGGACATCATTGCAGGCAGCCTGGACTGAGCATGTGGGTTTGGTTGTCTAGGGAACCTGCTCAGGCTTTTTCATTCTTTCCTTACAAACAGGAAAACTTCTCTGGGCCTGTGTGCAGGCAGAGCCTGTAGGAGAGCACTTGGCACATGGTGCCTCGGTGTGGGACAGCCAGCTGCAGAGCTGAAGGGAAGAAGCCCCGCTGTGTCACAATGGCTCCTTGGCTTCATGTGCATCACCTGTGTCACCATGGTCTCCTTGATTCCATGAGGCCCCACTGGGTCACAATGGCTCCTTGGCTTCATGTGCATCACCTGTGTCACCGTGGTCTCCTTGATTCCATGAGGCCCCACTGGGTCACAATGGCTCCTTGGCTTCATGTGCATCACCTGTGTCACCATGGTCTCCTTGATTCCATGAGGCCCCACTGGGTCACAATGGCTCCTTGGCTTCATGTGCATCACCTGTGTCACCATGGTCTCCTTGATTCCATGAGGCCCCACTGGGTCACAATGGCTCCTTGGCTTCATGTGCATCACCTGTGTCACAATGGTCTCCTTGATTCCATGAGGCCCCACTGGGTCACAATGGCTCCTTGGCTTCCACGTGGCCCCACTGTGTCACAATGGCCCCTTGCTTCCATAGGTCTTCTATTGTAACAATGGACTCCTTGGTTCTGTGAGCTACCCTGCTTTTTGCAGAGGTGTCTTTGGTTACAACAAGGCCCTGCTGTGTCTCATCAGGAACACATTTCCATGTGGTTCCATGATTCCCCACGGTGTCATCATGGAGCCTTGTTTCTAGGAGGTTCTGTAGTGTCACAATTGTCTCCTTGATGCCATGAGCCCCTGCAGTGTCACAATGGCTCCTTGCTTCCATGAGGAACACAAAAGCTTTGCATCAACACTGAGCAACAGCTGCTGAACACACCTGGGAGCATCTGCTTGCATCAAAAGAGGGCTTCAAGCTGAGAATGGCAGCAGCAGCTTCCATCTGCAACAGAGAGCCAGGGAAAGGACAGGGACAGGGAATTCCGTGGAAAGACTGCGAGAATTCTGCGCCCAGACATCATTCCTGCTCACAGTGTCCCTTGTAGAAAGGGGACATCATTGCAGGCAGCCTGGACTGAGCATGTGGGGTTGGTTGTTTAGGAAAGCTGCTCAGGCTTTTCCATTCTTTCCTTACAAACAGGAAAACTTCTCTGGGCCTGTGTGCAGGCAGAGCCCTGAGGAGAGCACTTGGCACATGGTGCCTCGGTGTGGGACAGCCAGCTGCAGAGCTGAAGGGAAGAAGCCCCGCTGTGTCACAATGGCTCCTTGGCTTCATGTGCATCACCTGTGTCACCATGGTCTCCTTGATTCCATGAGGCCCCACTGGGTCACAATGGCTCCTTGGCTTCATGCGCATCACCTGCCTCACAATGGTCTCCTTGATTCCATGAGGCCCCACTGTGTCACAATGGCTCCTTGGCTTCATGTGCATCACCTGTGTCACAATGGTCTCCTTGATTCCATGAGGCCCCACTGGGTCACAATGGCTCCTTGGCTTCATGTGCATCACCTGTGTCACCATGGTCTCCTTGATTCCATGAGGCCCTGCTGTGTCACAATGGCTCCTTGGCTTCATGTGCATCACCTGTGTCACCATGGTCTCCTTGATTCCATGAGGCCCCACTGGGTCACAATGGCTCCTTGGCTTCATGTGCATCACCTGTGTCACCATGGTCTCCTTGATTCCATGAGGCCCCACTGGGTCACAATGGCTCCGTGGCTTCCATGTGGCCCCACTGTGTCACAATGGTCTCCTCGCTTCCGTAGGTTTTCTATTGTAACAATGGACTCCTTGGTTCTGTGAGCTACCCTGCTTTTTGCAGAGGTGTCTTTGGTTCCAACAAGGCCCTGCTCCGTCTCATGAGGAACACATTTCCATGTGGTTCCATGATTCCCCACGGTGTCATCATGGAGTCTTATTTCTAGGAGGTTCTGTACTGTCACAATTGTCTCCTTGATGCCATGAGCCCCTGCAGTGTCACAATGGCTCCTTGCTTCCATGAGGAACACAAAAGCTTTGCATCAACACTGAGCAACAGCTGCGGAACACACCTGGGAGCATCTGCTTGCATCAAACGAGGGCTTCAAGCTGAGAATGGCACCAGCAGCTTCCATCTGCAACAGAGAGCCAGGCAAAGGACAGGGACAGAGAATTCAGTGGAAAAACTGCGAAAATTCTGCTCCCAGAGATCATTCCTGCTCACAGTGTCCCTTGTAGAAAGGGGACATCATTGCAGGCAGCCTGGACTCAGCATGTGGGGTTTGTTGTTTAGGAAACCTGCTCAGGCTTTTTCATCCTTTCCTTACAGACAGGAAAACTTCTCTGGGCCTGTGTGCAGGCAGAGCCCTGAGGAGAGCACTTGGCACATGGTGCCTCGGTGTGGGACATCCAGCTGCAGAGCTAAAGGGAAGAAGCCCCGCTGTGTCACAATGGCTCCTTGGCTTCATGTGCATCACCTGTGTCACCATGGTCTCCTTGATTCCATGAGGCCCCACTGTGTCACAATGGCTCCTTGGCTTCATGTGCATCACCTGTGTCACCATGGTCTCCTTGATTCCATGAGGCCCCACTGTGTCACAATGCCTCCGTGGCTTCATGTGCATCACCTGTGTCACCATGGTCTCCTTGATTCCATGAGGCCCCACTGTGTCAACAATGGCTCCTTGGCTTCATGTGCATCACCTGTGTCACAATGGTCTCCTTGATTCCATGAGGCCCCACTGGGTCACAATGGCTCCTTGGCTTCATGTGAATCACCTGTGTCACCATGGTCTCGTTGATTCCATGAGGCCCCACTGGGTCACAATGGCTCCTTGGCTTCATGTGCATCACCTGTGTCACCATGGTCTCCTTGATTCCATGAGGCCCCACTGGGTCACAATGGCTCCTTGGCTTCATGTGCATCACCTGTGTCACAATGGTCTCCTTGATTCCATGAGGCCCCACTGGGTCACAATGGCTCCTTGGCTTCCATGTGGCCCCACTGTGTCACAATGGCCCCTTGCTTCCATAGGTTTTCTATTGTAACAATGGACTCCTTGGTTCTGTGAGCTACCCTGCTTTTTGCACTGGTGTCTTTGGTTCCAACAAGGCCCTGCTGTGTCTCATGAGGAACACATTTCCATGTGGTTCCGTGATTCCCCACGGTGTCACCATGGAGCCTTGTTTCTAGGAGGTTCTGTACTGTCACAATTGTCTCCTTGATGCCATGAGCCCCTGCAGTGTCACAATGGCTCCTTGCTTCCATGAGGAACACAAAAGCTTTGCATCAACACTGAGCAACAGCTGCTGAACACACCTGGGAGCATCTGCTTGCATCAAATGAGGGCTTCAAGCTGAGAATGGCAGCAGCAGCTTCCATCTGCAACAGAGAGCCAGGGAAAGGACAGGGACAGGGAATTCCGTGGAAAGACTGCGAGAATTCTGCTCCCAGAGATCATTCCTGCTCACAGTGTCCCTTGTAGAAAGGGGACATCATTGCAGGCAGCCTGGACTCAGCATGTGGTGTTGGTTGTTTAGGAAAGCTGCTCAGGCTTTTCCATTCTTTCCTTACAAACAGGAAAACTTCTCTGGGCCTGTGTGCAGGCAGAGCCCTGAGGAGAGCACTTGGCACATGGTGCCTCGGTGTGGGACAGCCAGCTGCAGAGCTGAAGGGAAGAAGCCCCGCTGTGTCACAATGGCTCCTTGGCTTCATGTGCATCACCTGTGTCACCATGGTCTCCTTGATTAAATGAGGCCCCACTGTGTCACAATGGCTCCTTGGCTTCATGTGCATCACCTGTGTCACCATGGTCTCCTTGATTCCATGAGGCCCCACTGGGTCACAATGGCTCCTTGGCTTCATGTGCATCACCTGTGTCACCATGGTGTCCTTGATTCCATGAGGCCCCGCTGTGTCACAATGGCTCCTTGGCTTCATGTGCATCACCTGTGTCACCATGGTCTTCTTGATTCCATGAGGCTTCACTGGGTCACAATGGCTCCTTGGCTTCATGTGCATCACCTGTGTCACAATGGTCTCCTTGATTCCATGAGGCCCCACTGTGTCACAATGGCCCCTTGCTTCCATAGGTCTTCTATTGTAACAATGGACTCCTTGGTTCTGTGAGCTACCCTGCTTTTTGCAGAGGTGTCTTTGGTTACAACAAGGCCCTGCTGTGTCTCATCAGGAACACATTTCCATGTGGTTCCATGATTCGCCACGGTGTCACCATGGAGCCTTGTTTCTAGGAGGTTCTGTAGTGTCACAATTGTCTCCTTGATGCCATGAGCCCCTGCAGTGTCACAATGGCTCCTTGCTTCCATGAGGAACACAAAAGCTTTGCATCAACACTGAGCAACAGCTGCTGAACACACCTGGGAGCATCTGCTTGCATCAAACGAGGGCTTCAAGCAGAGAATGGCAGCAGCAGCTTCCATCTGCAACAGAGAGCCAGGCCAAGGACAGGGACAGAGAATTCCGTGGAAAGACTGCGAGAATTCTGCTCCCAGACATCATTCCTGCTCACAGTGTCCCTTGTAGAAAGGGGACATCATTGCAGGCAGCCTGGACTGAGCATGTGGGTTTGGTTGTCTAGGGAACCTGCTCAGGCTTCTTCATTCTTTCCTTACAAACAGGAAAACTTCTCTGGGCCTGTGTGCAGGCAGAGCCCTGAGGAAAGCACTTGGCACATGGTGCTGTGGGCTGGGACAGCCAGCTGCAGAGCTGAAGGGAAGAAGCCCCGCTGTGTCACAATGGCTCCTTGGCTTCATGTGCATCACCTGTGTCACCATGGTCTCCTTGATTCCATGAGGCCCCACTGGGTCACAATGTCTCCTTGGCTTCATGTGCATCACCTGTGTCACCATGGTCTCCTTGATTAAATGAGGCCCCGCTGTGTCACAATGGCTCCTTGGCTTCATGTGCATCACCTGTGTCACCATGGTCTCCTTGATTCCATGAGGCCCCACTGGGTCACAATGGCTCCTTGGCTTCATGTGCATCACCTGTGTCACCATGGTCTCCTTGATTCCATGAGGCCCCACTGGGTCACAATGGCTCCTTGGCTTCATGTGCATCACCTGTGTCACCATGGTCTCCTTGATTCCATGAGGCCCCACTGGGTCACAATGGCTCCTTGGCTTCATGTGCATCACCTGTGTCACAATGGTCTCCTTGATTCCATGAGGCCCCACTGGGTCACAATGGCTCCTTGGCTTCCACGTGGCCCCACTGTGTCACAATGGCCCCTTGCTTCCATAGGTCTTCTATTGTAACAATGGACTCCTTGGTTCTGTGAGCTACCCTGCTTTTTGCAGAGGTGTCTTTGGTTACAACAAGGCCCTGCTGTGTCTCATCAGGAACACATTTCCATGTGGTTCCATGATTCCCCACGGTGTCATCATGGAGCCTTGTTTCTAGGAGGTTCTGTACTGTCACAATTGTCTCCTTGATGCCATGAGCCCCTGCAGTGTCACAATGGCTCCTTGCTTCCATGAGGAACACAAAAGCTTTGCATCAACACTGAGCAACAGCTGCTGAACACACCTGGGAGCATCTGCTTGCATCAAAAGAGGGCTTCAAGCTGAGAATGGCAGCAGCAGCTTCCATCTGCAACAGAGAGCCAGGGAAAGGACAGGGACAGGGAATTCCGTGGAAAGACTGCGAGAATTCTGCGCCCAGACATCATTCCTGCTCACAGTGTCCCTTGTAGAAAGGGGACATCATTGCAGGCAGCCTGGACTGAGCATGTGGGGTTGGTTGTTTAGGAAAGCTGCTCAGGCTTTTCCATTCTTTCCTTACAAACAGGAAAACTTCTCTGGGCCTGTGTGCAGGCAGAGCCCTGAGGAGAGCACTTGGCACATGGTGCCTCGGTGTGGGACAGCCAGCTGCAGAGCTGAAGGGAAGAAGCCCCGCTGTGTCACAATGGCTCCTTGGCTTCATGTGCATCACCTGTGTCACCATGGTCTCCTTGATTCCATGAGGCCCCACTGGGTCACAATGGCTCCTTGGCTTCATGCGCATCACCTGCCTCACAATGGTCTCCTTGATTCCATGAGGCCCCACTGTGTCACAATGGCTCCTTGGCTTCATGTGCATCACCTGTGTCACAATGGTCTCCTTGATTCCATGAGGCCCCACTGGGTCACAATGGCTCCTTGGCTTCATGTGCATCACCTGTGTCACCATGGTCTCCTTGATTCCATGAGGCCCTGCTGTGTCACAATGGCTCCTTGGCTTCATGTGCATCACCTGTGTCACCATGGTCTCCTTGATTCCATGAGGCCCCACTGGGTCACAATGGCTCCTTGGCTTCATGTGCATCACCTGTGTCACCATGGTCTCCTTGATTCCATGAGGCCCCACTGGGTCACAATGGCTCCGTGGCTTCCATGTGGCCCCACTGTGTCACAATGGTCTCCTCGCTTCCGTAGGTTTTCTATTGTAACAATGGACTCCTTGGTTCTGTGAGCTACCCTGCTTTTTGCAGAGGTGTCTTTGGTTCCAACAAGGCCCTGCTCCGTCTCATGAGGAACACATTTCCATGTGGTTCCATGATTCCCCACGGTGTCATCATGGAGTCTTATTTCTAGGAGGTTCTGTACTGTCACAATTGTCTCCTTGATGCCATGAGCCCCTGCAGTGTCACAATGGCTCCTTGCTTCCATGAGGAACACAAAAGCTTTGCATCAACACTGAGCAACAGCTGCGGAACACACCTGGGAGCATCTGCTTGCATCAAACGAGGGCTTCAAGCTGAGAATGGCACCAGCAGCTTCCATCTGCAACAGAGAGCCAGGCAAAGGACAGGGACAGAGAATTCAGTGGAAAAACTGCGAAAATTCTGCTCCCAGAGATCATTCCTGCTCACAGTGTCCCTTGTAGAAAGGGGACATCATTGCAGGCAGCCTGGACTCAGCATGTGGGGTTTGTTGTTTAGGAAACCTGCTCAGGCTTTTTCATCCTTTCCTTACAGACAGGAAAACTTCTCTGGGCCTGTGTGCAGGCAGAGCCCTGAGGAGAGCACTTGGCACATGGTGCCTCGGTGTGGGACATCCAGCTGCAGAGCTAAAGGGAAGAAGCCCCGCTGTGTCACAATGGCTCCTTGGCTTCATGTGCATCACCTGTGTCACCATGGTCTCCTTGATTCCATGAGGCCCCACTGTGTCACAATGGCTCCTTGGCTTCATGTGCATCACCTGTGTCACCATGGTCTCCTTGATTCCATGAGGCCCCACTGTGTCACAATGCCTCCGTGGCTTCATGTGCATCACCTGTGTCACCATGGTCTCCTTGATTCCATGAGGCCCCACTGTGTCAACAATGGCTCCTTGGCTTCATGTGCATCACCTGTGTCACAATGGTCTCCTTGATTCCATGAGGCCCCACTGGGTCACAATGGCTCCTTGGCTTCATGTGAATCACCTGTGTCACCATGGTCTCGTTGATTCCATGAGGCCCCACTGGGTCACAATGGCTCCTTGGCTTCATGTGCATCACCTGTGTCACCATGGTCTCCTTGATTCCATGAGGCCCCACTGGGTCACAATGGCTCCTTGGCTTCATGTGCATCACCTGTGTCACAATGGTCTCCTTGATTCCATGAGGCCCCACTGGGTCACAATGGCTCCTTGGCTTCCATGTGGCCCCACTGTGTCACAATGGCCCCTTGCTTCCATAGGTTTTCTATTGTAACAATGGACTCCTTGGTTCTGTGAGCTACCCTGCTTTTTGCACTGGTGTCTTTGGTTCCAACAAGGCCCTGCTGTGTCTCATGAGGAACACATTTCCATGTGGTTCCGTGATTCCCCACGGTGTCACCATGGAGCCTTGTTTCTAGGAGGTTCTGTACTGTCACAATTGTCTCCTTGATGCCATGAGCCCCTGCAGTGTCACAATGGCTCCTTGCTTCCATGAGGAACACAAAAGCTTTGCATCAACACTGAGGAACAGCTGCTGAACACACCTGGGAGCATCTGCTTGCATCAAATGAGGGCTTCAAGCTGAGAATGGCAGCAGCAGCTTCCATCTGCAACAGAGAGCCAGGGAAAGGACAGGGACAGGGAATTCCGTGGAAAGACTGCGAGAATTCTGCTCCCAGAGATCATTCCTGCTCACAGTGTCCCTTGTAGAAAGGGGACATCATTGCAGGCAGCCTGGACTCAGCATGTGGTGTTGGTTGTTTAGGAAAGCTGCTCAGGCTTTTCCATTCTTTCCTTACAAACAGGAAAACTTCTCTGGGCCTGTGTGCAGGCAGAGCCCTGAGGAGAGCACTTGGCACATGGTGCCTCGGTGTGGGACAGCCAGCTGCAGAGCTGAAGGGAAGAAGCCCCGCTGTGTCACAATGGCTCCTTGGCTTCATGTGCATCACCTGTGTCACCATGGTCTCCTTGATTAAATGAGGCCCCACTGTGTCACAATGGCTCCTTGGCTTCATGTGCATCACCTGTGTCACCATGGTCTCCTTGATTCCATGAGGCCCCACTGGGTCACAATGGCTCCTTGGCTTCATGTGCATCACCTGTGTCACCATGGTGTCCTTGATTCCATGAGGCCCCGCTGTGTCACAATGGCTCCTTGGCTTCATGTGCATCACCTGTGTCACCATGGTCTTCTTGATTCCATGAGGCTTCACTGGGTCACAATGGCTCCTTGGCTTCATGTGCATCACCTGTGTCACAATGGTCTCCTTGATTCCATGAGGCCCCACTGTGTCACAATGGCCCCTTGCTTCCATAGGTCTTCTATTGTAACAATGGACTCCTTGGTTCTGTGAGCTACCCTGCTTTTTGCAGAGGTGTCTTTGGTTACAACAAGGCCCTGCTGTGTCTCATCAGGAACACATTTCCATGTGGTTCCATGATTCGCCACGGTGTCACCATGGAGCCTTGTTTCTAGGAGGTTCTGTAGTGTCACAATTGTCTCCTTGATGCCATGAGCCCCTGCAGTGTCACAATGGCTCCTTGCTTCCATGAGGAACACAAAAGCTTTGCATCAACACTGAGCAACAGCTGCTGAACACACCTGGGAGCATCTGCTTGCATCAAACGAGGGCTTCAAGCAGAGAATGGCAGCAGCAGCTTCCATCTGCAACAGAGAGCCAGGCCAAGGACAGGGACAGAGAATTCCGTGGAAAGACTGCGAGAATTCTGCTCCCAGACATCATTCCTGCTCACAGTGTCCCTTGTAGAAAGGGGACATCATTGCAGGCAGCCTGGACTGAGCATGTGGGTTTGGTTGTCTAGGGAACCTGCTCAGGCTTCTTCATTCTTTCCTTACAAACAGGAAAACTTCTCTGGGCCTGTGTGCAGGCAGAGCCCTGAGGAAAGCACTTGGCACATGGTGCTGTGGGCTGGGACAGCCAGCTGCAGAGCTGAAGGGAAGAAGCCCCGCTGTGTCACAATGGCTCCTTGGCTTCATGTGCATCACCTGTGTCACCATGGTCTCCTTGATTCCATGAGGCCCCACTGGGTCACAATGTCTCCTTGGCTTCATGTGCATCACCTGTGTCACCATGGTCTCCTTGATTAAATGAGGCCCCGCTGTGTCACAATGGCTCCTTGGCTTCATGTGCATCACCTGTGTCACCATGGTCTCCTTGATTCCATGAGGCCCCACTGGGTCACAATGGCTCCTTGGCTTCATGTGCATCACCTGTGTCACCATGGTCTCCTTGATTCCATGAGGCCCCACTGGGTCACAATGGCTCCGTGGCTTCCATGTGGCCCCACTGTGTCACAATGGTCTCCTTGCTTCCATAGGTTTTCTATTGTAACAATGGACTCCTTGGTTCTGTGAGCTACCCTGCTTTTTGCACTGGTGTCTTTGGTTCCAACAAGGCCCTGCTGTGTCTCATCAGGAACACATTTCCATGTGGTTCCGTGATTCCCCACGGTGTCACCATGGAGCCTTGTTTCTAGGAGGTTCTGTACTGTCACAATTGTCTCCTTGATGCCATGAGCCCCTGCAGTGTCACAATGGCTCCTTGCTTCCATGAGGAACACAAAAGCTTTGCATCAACACTGAGCAACAGCTGCTGAACACACCTGGGAGCATCTGCTTGCATCAAACGAGGGCTTCAAGCTGAGAATGGCAGCAGCAGCTTCCATCTGCAACAGAGAGCCAGGGAAAGGACAGGGACAGAGAATTCCGTGGAAAGACTGCGAGAATTCTGCTCCCAGACATCATTCCTGCTCACAGTGTCCCTTGTAGAAAGGGGACATCATTGCAGGCAGCCTGGACTGAGCATGTGGGGTTGGTTGTCTAGGGAACCTGCTCAGGCCTTTTCATTCTTTCCTTACAAACAGGAAAACTTCTCTGGGCCTGTGTGCAGGCAGAGCCTGTAGGAGAGCACTTGGCACATGGTGCCTCGGTGTGGGACAGCCAGCTGCAGAGCTGAAGGGAAGAAGCCCCGCTGTGTCACAATGGCTCCTTGGCTTCATGTGCATCACCTGTGTCACCATGGTCTCCTTGATTCCATGAGGCCCCACTGTGTCACAATGGCTCCTTGGCTTCATGTGCATCACCTGTGTCACCATGGTCTCCTTGATTCCATGAGGCCCCACTGGGTCACAATGGCTCCTTGGCTTCATGTGCATCACCTGTGTCACCATGGTCTCCTTGATTCCATGAGGCCCTGCTGTGTCACAATGGCTCCTTGGCTTCATGTGCATCACCTGTGTCACCATGGTCTCCTTGATTCCATGAGGCCCCACTGTGTCACAATGGCTCCTTGGCTTCATGTGCATCACCTGTGTCACCATGGTCTCCTTGATTCCATGAGGCCCCACTGGGTCACAATGGCTCCTTGGCTTCATGTGCATCACCTGTGTCAGCATGGTCTCCTTGATTCCATGAGGCCCTGCTGTGTCACAATGGCTCCTTGGCTTCATGTGCATCACCTGTGTCACCATGGTCTCCTTGATTCCATGAGGCCCCACTGTGTCACAATGGCTCCTTGGCTTCATGTGCATCACCTGTGTCACCATGGTCTCCTTGATTCCATGAGGCCCCACTGTGTCACAATGGCTCCTTGGCTTCATGTGCATCACCTGTGTCACAATGGTCTCCTTGATTCCATGAGGCCACACTGTGTCACAATGGATCCTTGGCTTCATGTGCATCACCTGTGTCACCATGGTCTCCTTGATTCCATGAGGCCCCACTGGGTCACAATGGCTCCTTGGCTTCATGTGCATCACCTGTGTCACAATGGTCTCCTTGATTCCATGAGGCCCCAATGTGTCACAATGGATCCTTGGCTTCATGTGCATCACCTGTGTCACCATGGTCTCCTTGATTCCATGAGGCCCCACTGGGTCACAATGGCTCCTTGGCTTCATGTGCATCACCTGTGTCACCATGGTCTCCTTGATTCCATGAGGCCCCACTGGGTCACAATGGCTCCGTGGCTTCCATGTGGCCCCACTGTGTCACAATGGTCTCCTTGCTTCCATAGGTTTTCTATTGTAACAATGGACTCCTTGGTTCTGTGAGCTACCCTGCTTTTTGCACTGGTGTCTTTGGTTCCAACAAGGCCCTGCTGTGTCTCATCAGGAACACATTTCCATGTGGTTCCGTGATTCCCCACGGTGTCACCATGGAGCCTTGTTTCTAGGAGGTTCTGTAGTGTCACAATTGTCTCCTTGATGCCATAAGCCCCTGCAGTGTCACAATGGCTCCTTGCTTCCATGAGGAACACAAAAGCTTTGCATCAACACTGAGCAACAGCTGCTGAACACACCTGGGAGCATCTGCTTGCATCAAATGAGGGCTTCAAGCAGAGAATGGCACCAGCAGCTTCCATCTGCAACAGAGAGCCAGGCCAAGGACAGGGACAGGGAATTCCGTGGAAAGACTGCGAGAATTCTGCTCCCAGAGATCATTCCTGCTCACAGTGTCCCTTGTAGAAAGGGGACATCATTGCAGGCAGCCTGGACTGAGCATGTGGGTTTGGTTGTCTAGGGAACCTGCTCAGGCTTTTTCATTCTTTCCTTACAAACAGGAAAACTTCTCTGGGCCTGTGTGCAGGCAGAGCCCTGAGGAGAGCAGTTGGCACAATGTGCTGTGGGCTGGGACAGCCAGCTGCAGAGCTGAAGGGAAGAAGCCCCGCTGTGTCACAATGGCTCCTTGGCTTCATGTGCATCACCTGTGTCACAATGGTCTCCTTGATTCCATGAGGCCACACTGTGTCACAATGGCTCCTTGGCTTCATGTGCATCACCTGTGTCACCATGGTCTCCTTGATTCCATGAGGCCCCACTGTGTCACAATGGCTCCTTGGCTTCATGTGCATCACCTGTGTCACAATGGTCTCCTTGATTCCATGAGGCCACACTGTGTCACAATGGATCCTTGGCTTCATGTGCATCACCTGTGTCACCATGGTCTCCTTGATTCCATGAGGCCCCACTGGGTCACAATGGCTCCTTGGCTTCATGTGCATCACCTGTGTCACAATGGTCTCCTTGATTCCATGAGGCCCCAATGTGTCACAATGGATCCTTGGCTTCATGTGCATCACCTGTGTCACCATGGTCTCCTTGATTCCATGAGGCCCCACTGGGTCACAATGGCTCCTTGGCTTCATGTGCATCACCTGTGTCACCATGGTCTCCTTGATTCCATGAGGCCCCACTGGGTCACAATGGCTCCGTGGCTTCCATGTGGCCCCACTGTGTCACAATGGTCTCCTTGCTTCCATAGGTTTTCTATTGTAACAATGGACTCCTTGGTTCTGTGAGCTACCCTGCTTTTTGCACTGGTGTCTTTGGTTCCAACAAGGCCCTGCTGTGTCTCATCAGGAACACATTTCCATGTGGTTCCATGATTCCCCACGGTGTCACCATGGAGCCTTGTTTCTAGGAGGTTCTGTACTGTCACAATTGTCTCCTTGATGCCATGAGCCCCTGCAGTGTCACAATGGCTCCTTGCTTCCATGAGGAACACAAAAGCTTTGCATCAACACTGAGCAACAGCTGCTGAACACACCTGGGAGCATCTGCTTGCATCAAACGAGGGCTTCAAGCTGAGAATGGCAGCAGCAGCTTCCATCTGCAACAGAGAGCCAGGCAAAGGACAGGGACAGAGAATTCCGTGGAAAGACTGCGAGAATTCTGCTCCCAGAGATCATTCCTGCTCACAGTGTCCCTTGTAGAAAGGGGACATCATTGCAGGCAGCCTGGACTGAGCATGTGGGTTTGGTTGTCTAGGGAACCTGCTCAGGCTTTTTCATTCTTTCCTTACAAACAGGAAAACTTCTCTGGGCCTGTGTGCAGGCAGAGCCTGTAGGAGAGCACTTGGCACATGGTGCCTCGGTGTGGGACAGCCAGCTGCAGAGCTGAAGGGAAGAAGCCCCGCTGTGTCACAATGGCTCCTTGGCTTCATGTGCATCACCTGTGTCACCATGGTCTCCTTGATTCCATGAGGCCCCACTGGGTCACAATGGCTCCTTGGCTTCATGTGCATCACCTGTGTCACCATGGTCTCCTTGATTCCATGAGGCCCTGCTGTGTCACAATGGCTCCTTGGCTTCATGTGCATCACCTGTGTCACCATGGTCTCCTTGATTCCATGAGGCCCCACTGTGTCACAATGGCTCCTTGGCTTCATGTGCATCACCTGTGTCACCATGGTCTCCTTGATTCCATGAGGCCCCACTGTGTCACAATGGCTCCTTGGCTTCATGTGCATCACCTGTGTCACAATGGTCTCCTTGATTCCATGAGGCCCCACTGTGTCACAATGGCTCCTTGGCTTCATGTGCATCACCTGTGTCACCATGGTCTCCTTGATTCCATGAGGCCCCACTGTGTCACAATGGCTCCTTGGCTTCATGTGCATCACCTGTGTCACCATGGTCTCCTTGATTCCATGAGGCCCCACTGGGTCACAATGGCTCCTTGGCTTCATGTGCATCACCTGTGTCACCATGGTCTCCTTGATTCCATGAGGCCCCACTGGGTCACAATGGCTCCGTGGCTTCCATGTGGCCCCACTGTGTCACCATGGTCTCCTTGCTTCCATAGGTTTTCTATTGTAACAATGGACTCCTTGGTTCTGTGAGCTACCCTGCTTTTTGCACTGGTGTCTTTGGTTCCAACAAGGCCCTGCTGCGTCACATGAGGAACACATTTCCATGTGGTTCCATGATTCCCCACGGTGTCATCATGGAGTCTTATTTCTAGGAGGTTCTGTACTGTCACAATTGTCTCCTTGATGCCATGAGCCTCTGCAGTGTCACAATGGCTCCTTGCTTCCATGAGGAACACAAAAGCTTTGCATCAACACTGAGCAACAGCTGCTGAACACACCTGGGAGCATCTGCTTGCATCAAATGAGGGCTTCAAGCAGAGAATGGCACCAGCAGCTTCCATCTGCAACAGAGAGCCAGGCCAAGGACAGGGACAGGGAATTCCGTGGAAAGACTGCGAGAATTCTGCTCCCAGAGATCATTCCTGCTCACAGTGTCCCTTGTAGAAAGGGGACATCATTGCAGGCAGCCTGGACTGAGCATGTGAGTTTGGTTGTCTAGGGAACCTGCTCAGGTTTTTCCATTCTTTCCTTACAAACAGGAAAACTTCTCTGGGCCTGTGTGCAGGCAGAGCCCTGAGGAGAGCAGTTGGCACAATGTGCTGTGGGCTGGGACAGCCAGCTGCAGAGCTGAAGGGAAGAAGCCCCGCTGTGTCACAATGGCTCCTTGGCTTCATGTGCATCACCTGTGTCACCATGGTCTCCTTGATTCCATGAGGCCCCACTGTGTCACAATGGCTCCTTGGCTTCATGTGCATCACCTGTGTCACCATGGTCTCCTTGATTCCATGAGGCCCCACTGTGTCACAATGGCTCCTTGGCTTCATGTGAATCACCTGTGTCACCATGGTCTCCTTGATTCCATGAGGCCCCACTGGGTCACAATGGCTCCTTGGCTTCATGTGCATCACCTGTGTCACCATGGTCTCCTTGATTCCATGAGGCCCCACTTTGTCACAATGGCTCCTTGCTTCCATGAGTTTCCGCAGTGTCACCATGCTCACCTTTGATCCACATTGTCATAACGGACAATTGCTTCCATGTGGCCCCACTGTGTCACAATTGCCCCTTGGTTCCATAGGTTTTCTAGAATGTAATGTATAATTTTCTACAATGTAACAATGGACTCCTTGGTTCTGTGAGCTACCCTGCTTTTTGCAGAGGTGTCTTTGGCTCCAACAAGGCCCTGCTGTGTCTCATCAGGAACACATTTCCATGTGGTTCCATGATTCCCCACGGTGTCATCATGGAGCCTTGTTTCTAGGAGGTTCTGTAGTGTCACAATTGTCTCCTTGATGCCATAAGCCCCTGCAGTGTCACAATGGCTCCTTGCTTCCATGAGGAACACAAAAGCTTTGCATCAACACTGAGCAACAGCTGCTGAACACACCTGGGAGCATCTGCTTGCATCAAATGAGGGCTTCAAGCTGAGAATGGCACCAGCAGCTTCCATCTGCAACAGAGAGCCAGGCCAAGGACAGGGACAGGGAATTCCGTGGAAAGACTGCGAGAATTCTGCTCCCAGAGATCATTCCTGCTCACAGTGTCCCTTGTAGAAAGGGGACATCATTGCAGGCAGCCTGGACTGAGCATGTGAGTTTGGTTGTCTAGGGAACCTGCTCAGGTTTTTCCATTCTTTCCTTACAAAGAGGAAAACTTCTCTGGGCCTGTGTGCAGGCAGAGCCCTGAGGAGAGCAGTTGGCACAATGTGCTGTGGGCTGGGACAGCCAGCTGCAGAGCTGAAGGGAAGAAGCCCCGCTGTGTCACAATGGCTCCTTGGCTTCATGTGCATCACCTGTGTCACCATGGTCTCCTTGATTCCATGAGGCCCCACTGGGTCACAATGGTTCCTTGGCTTCATGTGCATCACCTGTGTCACCATGGTCTCCTTGATTCCATGAGGCCCCACTGGGTCACAATGGCTCCTTGGCTTCATGTGCATCACCTGTGTCACCATGGTCTCCTTGATTCCATGAGGCCCCACTGTGTCACAATGGCTCCTTGGCTTCATGTGCATCACCTGTGTCACCATGGTCTCCTTGATTCCATGAGGCCCCACTGGGTCACAATGGCTCCTTGGCTTCATGTGCATCACCTGTGTCACCATGGTCTCCTTGATTCCATGAGGCCCCACTGTGTCACAATGGCTCCTTGGCTTCATGTGCATCACCTGTGTCACCATGGTCTCTTTGATTCCATGAGGCCCCACTGGGTCACAATGGCTCCTTGGCTTCATGTGCATCACCTGTGTCACCATGGTCTCCTTGATTCCATGAGGCCCCACTGGGTCACAATGGCTCCTTGGCTTCATGTGCATCACCTGTGTCACCATGGTCTCCTTGATTCCATGAGGCCCCACTGTGTCACAATGGCTCCTTAGCTTCATGTGCATCACCTGCAGTGTCACAATGGCTCCTTGCTTCCATGAGGAACACAAAAGCTTTGCATCAACACTGAGCAACAGCTGCTGAACACACCTGGGAGCATCTGCTTGCATCAAACGAGGGCTTCAAGCTGAGAAAGGCATCAGCAGCTTCCATCTGCAACAGAGAGCCAGGCCAAGGACAGGGACAGAGAATTCAGTGGAAAGACTGCGGGAATTCTGCTCCCAGAGATCATTCCTGCTCACAGTGTCCCTTGTAGAAAGGGGACATCATTGCAGGCAGCCTGGACTGAGCATGTAGGGTTTGTTGTTTAGGAAAGCTGCTCAGGTTTTCCATTCTTTCCTTACAAACAGGAAAACTTCTCCTGGGCCTGTGTGCAGGCAGAGCCCTGGGGAGAGCAGTTGGCACATGGTGCTGTGGGCTGGGAGAGCCAGCTGCAGAGCTGAAGGGAAGAAGCCCCGCTGTGTCACAATGGCTCCTTGGCTTCATGTGCATCACCTGTGTCACCATGGTCTCCTTGATTCCATGAGGCCCCACTGGGTCACAATGGCTCCTTGGCTTCATGTGCATCACCTGTGTCACCATGGTCTCCTTGATTCCATGAGGCCCCACTGGGTCACAATGGCTCCTTGGCTTCCATGTGGCCCCACTGTGTCACAATGGCTCCTTGCTTCCATAGGTTTTCTATTGTAACAATGGACTCCTTGGTTCTGTGAGCTACCCTGCTTTTTGCAGAGGTGTCTGTGGTTCCAACAAGGCCCTGCTGTGTCTCATGAGGAACACATTTCCATGTGGTTCCATGATTCCCCACGGTGTCACCATGGAGCCTTGTTTCTAGGAGGTTCTGTACTGTCACAATTGTCTCCTTGATGCCATGAGCCCCTGCAGTGTCACAATGGCTCCTTGCTTCCATGAGGAACACAAAAGCTTTGCATCAACACTGAGCAACAGCTGCTGAACACACCTGGGAGCATCTGCTTGCATCAAACGAGGGCTTCAAGCAGAGAATGGCAGCAGCAGCTTCCATCTGCAACAGAGAGCCAGGCAAAGGACAGGGACAGAGAATTCCGTGGAAAGACTGCGAGAATTCTGCTCCCAGACATCATTCCTGCTCACAGTGTCCCTTGTAGAAAGGGGACATCATTGCAGGCAGCCTGGACTGAGCATGTGGGTTTGGTTGTCTAGGGAACCTGCTCAGGCTTTTTCATTCTTTCCTTACAAACAGGGAAACTTCTCCGGGCCTGTGTGCAGGCAGAGCCCTGAGGAGAGCAGTTGGCACATGGAGCCTCGGTGTGGGAGAGCCAGCTGCAGAGCTGAAGGGAAGAAGCCCCGCTGTGTCACAATGGCTCCTTGGCTTCATGTGCATCACCTGTGTCACCATGGTCTCCTTGATTCCATGAGGCCCCACTATGTCACAATGGCTCCTTGACTTCATGTGCATCACCAGTGTAACCATGGTCTCCTTGATTCCATGAGGCCCCACTGTGTCACAATGGCTCCTTGGCTTCATGTGCATCACCTGTGTCACCATGGTCTCCTTGATTCCATGAGGCCCCACTGTGTCACAATGGCTCCTTGGCTTCATGTGCATCACCTGTGTCACCATGGTCTCCTTGATTCCATGAGGCCCCACTGGGTCACAATGGCTCCTTGGCTTCATGTGCATCACCTGTGTCACCATGGTCTCCTTGATTCCATGAGGCCCCACTTTGTCACAATGGCTCCTTGCTTCCATGAGGTTCCGCAGTGTCACCATGCTCACCTTTGATCCACATTGTCATAACGGACAATTGCTTCCATGTGGCCCCACTGTGTCACAATAGCCCCTTGGTTCCATAGGTTTTCTGGAATGTAATGTATAATTTTCTACAATGTAACAATGGACTCCTTGGTTCTGTGAGCTACCCTGCTTTTTGCAGAGGTGTCCTTGGTTCCAACAGGGCCCCGCTGTGTCTCAGTGCACCCTGGCTTCCATGCGCATCTGGAGTATCACAAAGGCTCCTTGGTTCCACGAGGTCTTGCTGTGTCACAATGGATCCTGTGCTCCATGAGGCCCTCCAAAGTCATCATGGAGCCTTGATTCCATGTGCTTCCATTGTGTCCCAGGGATCGCCTTGGTTCCATCAGTTTCCTTAGTGGCACAATGCTCTCCATGCTTCCATGATTGCCCACAATGTCACAATGCTCTCCATGCTTCCATGAGGCCCTGCTTTGCCACAATGCTCCCCTTGTGTCCATGCGGCCCCGCTGTGTCCCAATGGACGGATGGTTCCATGAGGTTCCGTGCTGTCCCCATGGTCGTCTTGAATCCACAGTGTAACAATGGACCATTGCTTCCAGGCGGCCTCTCTGCGTCACAAGGGGCTCCTTGATTCCAAGATTCGCCATGGTGTCACCATGGAGCCTTGTTTCTAGGAGGTTCTGTAGTGTCACAATTGTCTCCTTGATCCCATGAGCCCCTGCAGTGTCACAATGGCTCCTTGGCTTCATGTGCATCACCTGTGTCACCATGGTCTCCTTGATTCCATGAGGCCCCACTGTGTCACAATGGCTCCTTGGCTTCATGTGCATCACCTGTGTCACTGTGGTCTCCTTGATTCCATGAGGCCCCACTGGGTCACAATGGCTCCTTGGCTTCGTGTGCATCACCTGTGTCACCATGGTCTCCTTGATTCCATGAGGCCCCACTGGGTCACAATGGCTCCTTGGCTTCATGTGCAACACCTGTGTCACCATGGTCTCCTTGATTCCATGAGGCCCCACTGGGTCACAATGGCTCCTTGGCTTCATGTGCATCACCTGTGTCACCATGGTCTCCTTGATTCCATGAGGCCCCACTGGGTCACAATGGCTCCTTGGCTTCCATGTGGCCCCACTGTGTCACAATGGCCCCTTGCTTCCATAGGTTTTCTATTGTAACAATGGACTCCTTGGTTCTGTGAGCTACCCTGCTTTTTGCAGAGGTGTCTTTGGTTCCAACAAGGCCCTGCTGTGTCTCATCAGGAACACATTTCCATGTGGTTCCATGATTCCCCACGGTGTCACCATCGAGCCTTGTTTCTAGGAGGTTCTGTACTGTCACAATTGTCTCCTTGATGCCATGAGCCCCTGCAGTGTCACAATGGCTCCTTGCTTCCATGAGGAACACAAAAGCTTTGCATCAACACTGAGCAACAGCTGCTGAACACACCTGGGAGCATCTGCTTGCATCAAAAGAGGGCTTCAAGCTGAGAATGGCAGCAGCAGCTTCCATCTGCAACAGAGAGCCAGGCAAAGGACAGGGACAGAGAATTCCGTGGAAAGACTGCGAGAATTCTGCTCCCAGAGATCATTCCTGCTCACAGTGTCCCTTGTAGAAAGGGGACATCATTGCAGGCAGCCTGGACTCAGCATGTGGGGTTTTTTGTTTAGGAAACCTGCTCAGGCTTTTCCATTCTTTCCTTACAAACAGGAAAACTTCTCTGGGCCTGTGTGCAGGCAGAGCCCTGAGGAGAGCACTTGGCACATGGTGCCTCGTTCTGGGACAGCCAGCTGCAGAGCGGAAGGGAAGAAGCCCCGCTGGGTCACAATGGCTCCTTGGTTTCATGTGCATCACCTGTGTCACCATGGTCTCCTTGATTCCATGAGGCCCCACTGGGTCACAATGGCTCCTTGGCTTCATGTGCATCACCTGTGTCACCATGGTCTCCTTGATTCCATGAGGCCCCGCTGTGTCACAATGGCTCCTTGGCTTCATGTGCATCACCTGTGTCACCATGGTCTCCTTGATTCCATGAGGCCCCGCTGGGTCACAATGGCTCCTTGGCTTCATGTGCATCACCTGTGTCACCATGGTCTCCTTGATTCCATGAGGCCCCACTGGGTCACAATGGCTCCTTGGCTTCATGTGCATCACCTGTGTCACCATGGTCTCCTTGATTCCATGAGGCCCCACTGGGTCACAATGGCTCCGTGGCTTCCATGTGGCCCCACTGTGTCACAATGGTCTCCTTGCTTCCATAGGTTTTCTATTGTAACAATGGACTCCTTGGTTCTGTGAGCTACCCTGCTTTTTGCACTGGTGTCTTCGGTTCCAACAAGGCCCTGCTGCGTCTCATGAGGAACACATTTCCATGTGGTTCCATGATTCCCCACGGTGTCACCATGGAGCCTTGTTTCTAGGAGGTTCTGTACTGTCACAATTGTCTCCTTGATGCCATGAGCCCCTGCAGTGTCACAATGGCTCCTTGCTTCCATGAGGAACACAAAAGCTTTGCATCAACACTGAGCAACAGCTGCTGAACGCACCTGGGAGCATCTGCTTGCATCAAACGAGGGCTTCAAGCTGAGAAAGGCACCAGCAGCTTCCATCTGCAACAGAGAGCCAGGGAAAGGACAGGGACAGAGAATTCCGTGGAAAGACTGCGAGAATTCTGCTCCCAGACATCATTCCTGCTCACAGTGTCCCTTGTAGAAAGGGGACATCATTGCAGGCAGCCTGGACTGAGCATGTGGGTTTGGTTGTCTAGGGAACCTGCTCAGGCTTCTTCATTCTTTCCTTACAAACAGGAAAACTTCTCTGGGCCTGTGTACAGGCAGAGCCCTGAGGAAAGCACTTGGCACATGGTGCTGTGGGCTGGGACAGCCAGCTGCAGAGCTGAAGGGAAGAAGCCCCGCTGTGTCACAATGGCTCCTTGGCTTCATGTGCATCACCTGTGTCACCATGGTCTCCTTGATTCCATGAGGCCCCACTGGGTCACAATGTCTCCTTGGCTTCATGTGCATCACCTGTGTCACCATGGTCTCCTTGATTAAATGAGGCCCCGCTGTGTCACAATGGCTCCTTGGCTTCATGTGCATCACCTGTGTCACCATGGTCTCCTTGATTCCATGAGGCCCCACTGGGTCACAATGGCTCCTTGGCTTCATGTGCATCACCTGTGTCACCATGGTCTCCTTGATTCCATGAGGCCCCACTGGGTCACAATGGCTCCTTGGCTTCATGTGCATCACCTGTGTCACCATGGTCTCCTTGATTCCATGAGGCCCCAATGTGTCACAATGGCTCCTTTCTTCCATGAGGATCCGCAGTGTCACCATGCTCACCTTTGATCCACATTGTCATAATGGACAATTGCTTCCATGTGGCCCCACTGTGTCACAATTGCCCCTTGGTTCCATAGGTTTTCTAGAATGTAATGTATAATTTTCTACAATGTAACAATGGACTCCTTGGTTCTGTGAGCTACCCTGCTTTTTGCAGAGGTGTCCTTGGTTCCAACAAGGCCCCGCTGTGTCTCAGTGCACCCTGGCTTCCATGCGCATCTGGAGTATCACAAAGGCTCCTTGGTTCCACGAGGTCTTGCTGTGTCACAATGGATCCTGTGCTCCATGAGGCCCTCCAAAGTCATCATGGAGCCTTGATTCCATGTGCTTCCATTGTGTCCCAGGGATCGCCTTGGTTCCATCAGTTTCCTTAGTGGCACAATGCTCTCCATACTTCCATGATTGCCCACAATGTCACAATGCTCTCCATGCTTCCATGAGGCCCTGCTTTGCCACAATGCTCCCCTTGTGTCCATGCGGCCCCGCTGTGTCCCAATGGACGGATGGTTCCATGAGGTTCCGTGCTGTCCCCATGGTCGTCTTGAATCCACAGTGTAACAATGGACCATTGCTTCCAGGCGGCCTCTCTGCGTCACAAGGGGCTCCTTGATTCCAAGATTCGCCATGGTGTCACCATGGAGCCTTGTTTCTAGGAGGTTCTGTAGTGTCACAATTGTCTCCTTGATCCCATGAGCCCCTGCAGTGTCACAATGGCCCCTTGGCTTCATGTGCATCACCTGTGTCACCATGGTCTCCTTGATTCCATGAGGCCCCGATGGGTCACAATGGCTCCTTGGCTTCATGTGCATCACCTGTGTCACTGTGGTCTCCTTGATTCCATGAGGCCCCACTGTGTCACAATGGCTCCTTGGCTTCATGTGCATCACCTGTGTCACCATGGTCTCCTTGATTCCATGTGGCCCCACTGTGTCACAATAGCCCCTTGGTTCCATAGGTTTTCTAGAATGTAATGTATAATTTTCTACAATGGAACAATGGACTCCTTGGTTGTGTGAGCTACCCTGCTTTTTGCAGAGGTGTCTTTGGTTCCAGCAAAGCCGCGCTGTGTCTCAGTGCACCCTGGCTTCCATGCGCATCTGGAGTATCACAAAGGCTCCTTGGTTCCACGAGGTCTTGCTGTGTCACAATGGATCCTGTGCTCCATGAGGCCCTCCAAAGTCATCATGGAGCCTTGATTCCATGTGCTTCCATTGTGTCCCAGGGATCGCCTTGGTTCCATCAGTTTCCTTAGTGGCACAATGCTCTCCATGCTTCCATGATTGCCCACAATGTCACAATGCTCTCCATGCTTCCATGAGGCCCTGCTTTGCCACAATGCTCCCCTTGTGTCCATGCGGCCCCGCTGTGTCCCAATGGACGGATGGTTCCATGAGGTTCCGTGCTGTCCCCATGGTCGTCTTGAATCCACAGTGTAACAATGGACCATTGCGTCCAGGCGGCCTCTCTGCGTCACAAGGGGCTCCTTGATTCCAAGATTCGCCATGGTGTCACCATGGAGCCTTGTTTCTAGGAGGTTCTGTAGTGTCACAATTGTCTCCTTGATCCCATGAGCCCCTGCAGTGTCACAATGGCTCCTTAGCTTCATGTGCATCACCTGTGTCACCATGGTCTCCTTGATTCCATGAGGCCCCACTGTGTCACAATGGCTCCTTGGCTTCATGTGCATCACCTGTGTCACCATGGTCTCCTTGATTCCATGAGTCCCCACTGTGTCACAATGGCTCCTTAGCTTCATGTGCATCACCTGCAGTGTCACAATGGCTCCTTGCTTCCATGAGGAACACAAAAGCTTTGCATCAACACTGAGCAACAGCTGCTGAACACACCTGGGAGTATCTGCTTGCATCAAACAAGGGCTTCAAGCTGAGAAAGGCATCAGCAGCTTCCATCTGCAACAGAGAGCCAGGCCAAGGACAGGGACAGAGAATTCAGTGGAAAGACTGCGGGAATTCTGCTCCCAGAGATCATTCCGGCTCACAGTGTCCCTTGTAGAAAGGGGACATCATTGCAGGCAGCCTGGACTGAGCATGTAGGGTTTGTTGTTTCGGAAAGCTGCTCAGGCTTTTCCATCCTTTCCTTACAAACAGGAAAACTTCTCTGGGCCTGTGTGCAGGCAGAGCCCTGAGGAGAGCACTTGGCACATGGTGCTGTGGGCTGGGACAGCCAGCTGCAGAGCTGAAGGGAAGAAGCCCCGCTGTGTCACAATGGCTCCTTGGCTTCATGTGCATCACCTGTGTCACCGTGGTCTCCTTGATTCCATGAGGCCCCACTTTGTCACAATTGTCTCCTTGATTCCATGAGGCCCCACTGGGTCACAATGGTTCCTTGGCTTCATGTGCATCACCTGTGTCACCATGGTCTCCTTGATTCCATGAGGCCCCACTGGGTCACAATGGCTCCTTGGCTTCATGTGCATCACCTGTGTCACCATGGTCTCCTTGATTCCATGAGGCCCCACTGGGTCACAATGGCTCCTTGGCTTCATGTGCATCACCTGTGTCACCATGGTCTCCTTGATTCCATGAGGCCCCACTGTGTCACAATGGCTCCTTAGCTTCATGTGCATCACCTGCAGTGTCACAATGGCTCCTTGCTTCCATGAGGAACACAAAAGCTTTGCATCAACACTGAGCAACAGCTGCTGAACACACCTGGGAGCATCTGCTTGCATCAAACGAGGGCTTCAAGCTGAGAAAGGCATCAGCAGCTTCCATCTGCAACAGAGAGCCAGGCCAAGGACAGGGACAGAGAATTCAGTGGAAAGACTGCGGGAATTCTGCTCCCAGAGATCATTCCTGCTCACAGTGTCCCTTGTAGAAAGGGGACATCATTGCAGGCAGCCTGGACTGAGCATGTAGGGTTTGTTGTTTAGGAAAGCTGCTCAGGTTTTCCATTCTTTCCTTACAAACAGGAAAACTTCTCCTGGGCCTGTGTGCAGGCAGAGCCCTGGGGAGAGCGGTTGGCACATGGTGCTGTGGGCTGGGAGAGCCAGCTGCAGAGCTGAAGGGAAGAAGCCCCGCTGTGTCACAATGGCTCCTTGGCTTCATGTGCATCACCTGTGTCACCATGGTCTCCTTGATTCCATGAGGCCCCACTGGGTCACAATGGCTCCTTGGCTTCATGTGCATCACCTGTGTCACCATGGTCTCCTTGATTCCATGAGGCCCCGCTGGGTTAACAATGGGTATTTGGCTTCATGTGCAACACCTGTGTCACCATGGTCTCCTTGATTCCATGAGGCCCCACTGGGTCACAATGGCTCCTTGGCTTCATGTGCATCACCTGTGTCACCATGGTCTCCTTGATTCCATGAGGCCCCACTGGGTCACAATGGCTCCTTGCTTCCATAGGTTTTCTATTGTAACAATGGACTCCTTGGTTCTGTGAGCTACCCTGCTTTTTGCAGAGGTGTCTTTGGTTCCAACAAGGCCCTGCTGTGTCTCATCAGGAACACATTTCCATGTGGTTCCATGATTCCCCACAGTGTCACCATGGAGCCTTGTTTCTAGGAGGTTCTGTACTGTCACAATTGTCTCCTTGATGCCATGAGCCCCTGCAGTGTCACAATGGCTCCTTGCTTCCATGAGGAACACAAAAGCTTTGCATCAACACTGAGCAACAGCTGCTGAACACACCTGGGAGCATCTGCTTGCATCAAAAGAGGGCTTCAAGCTGAGAATGGCAGCAGCAGCTTCCATCTGCAACAGAGAGCCAGGCAAAGGACAGGGACAGAGAATTCAGTGGAAAGACTGCGAGAATTCTGCTCCCAGACATCATTCCTGCTCACAGTGTCCCTTGTAGAAAGGGGACATCATTGCAGGCAGCCTGGCCTGAGCATGTGGGTTTGGTTGTTTAGGGAACCTGCTCAGGCTTTTTCATCCTTTCCTTACAAACAGGAAAACTTCTCCTGGGCCTGTGTGCAGGCAGAGCCCTGGGGAGAGCGGTTGGCACATGGTGCTGTGGGCTGGGAGAGCCAGCTGCAGAGCTGAAGGGAAGAAGCCCCGCTGTGTCACAATGGCTCCTTGGCTTCATGTGCATCACCTGTGTCACCATGGTCTCCTTGATTCCATGAGGCCCCACTGGGTCACAATGGCTCCTTGGCTTCATGTGCATCACCTGTGTCACCATGGTCTCCTTGATTCCATGAGGCCCCACTTTGTCACAATGGCTCCTTGCTTCCATGAGGTTCCGCAGTGTCACCATGCTCACCTTTGATCCACACTGTCATAACGGACAATTGCTTCCATGTGGCCCCACTGTGTCACAATTGCCCCTTGGTTCCATAGGTTTTCTAGAATGTAATGTATAATTTTCTACAATGTAACAATGGACTCCTTGGTTCTGTGAGCTACCCTGCTTTTTGCAGAGGTGTCCTTGGTTCCAACAAGGCCCCGCTGTGTCTCAGTGCACCCTGGCTTCCATGCGCATCTGGAGTATCACAAAGGCTCCTTGGTTCCACGAGGTCTTGCTGTGTCACAATGGATCCTGTGCTCCATGAGGCCCTCCAAAGTCATCATGGAGCCTTGATTCCATGTGCTTCCATTGTGTCCCAGGGATCGCCTTGGTTCCATCAGTTTCCTTAGTGGCACAATGCTCTCCAAGCTTCCATGATTGCCCACAATGTCACAATGCTCTCCATGCTTCCATGAGGCCCTGCTTTGCCACAATGCTCCCCTTGTGTCCATGCGGCCCCGCTGTGTCCCAATGGACGGATGGTTCCATGAGGTTCCGTGCTGTCCCCATGGTCGTCTTGAATCCACAGTGTAACAATGGACCATTGCTTCCAGGCGGCCTCTCTGCGTCACAAGGGGCTCCTTGATTCCAAGATTCGCCATGGTGTCACCATGGAGCCTTGTTTCTAGGAGGTTCTGTAGTGTCACAATTGTCTCCTTGATCCCATGAGCCCCTGCAGTGTCACAATGGCTCCTTGGCTTCATGTGCATCACCTGTGTCACCATGGTCTCCTTGATTCCATGAGGCCCCACTGTGTCACAATGGCTCCTTGGCTTCATGTGCATCACCTGTGTCACTGTGGTCTCCTTGATTCCATGAGGCCCCACTGGGTCACAATGGCTCCTTGGCTTCGTGTGCATCACCTGTGTCACCATGGTCTCCTTGATTCCATGAGGCCCCACTGGGTCACAATGGCTCCTTGGCTTCATGTGCATCACCTGTGTCACCATGGTCTCCTTGATTCCATGAGGCCCCACTGTGTCACAATGGCTCCTTGGCTTCATGTGCATCACCTGTGTCACCATGGTCTCCTTGATTCCATGAGGCCCCACTGTGTCACAATGGCTCCTTGGCTTCATGTGCATCACCTGTGTCACCATGGTCTCCTTGATTCCATGAGGCCCCGCTGGGTCACAATGGGTCTTTGGCTTCATGTGCAACACCTGTGTCACCATGGTCTCCTTGATTCCATGAGGCCCCACTGGGTCACAATGGCTCCTTGGCTTCATGTGCATCACCTGTGTCACCATGGTCTCCTTGATTCCATGAGGCCCCACTGTGTCACAATGGCTCCTTGGCTTCATGTGCATCACCTGTGTCACCATGGTCTCCTTGATTCCATGAGGCCCCGCTGGGTCACAATGGGTCTTTGGCTTCATGTGCAACACCTGTGTCACCATGGTCTCCTTGATTCCATGAGGCCCCACTGTGTCACAATGGCTCCTTGGCTTCATGTGCATCACCTGCCTCACAATGGTCTCCTTGATTCCATGAGGCCCCACTGGGTCACAATGGCTCCTTGGCTTCCATGTGGCCCCACTGTGTCACAATGGCTCCTTGCTTCCATAGGTTTTCTATTGTAACAATGGACTCCTTGGTTCTGTGAGCTACCCTGCTTTTTGCAGAGGTGTCTTTGGTTCCAACAAGGCCCTGCTGTGTCTCATCAGGAACACATTTCCATGTGGTTCCATGATTCCCCACGGTGTCACCATGGAGCCTTGTTTCTAGGAGGTTCTGTACTGTCACAATTGTCTCCTTGATGCCATGAGCCCCTGCAGTGTCACAATGGCTCCTTGCTTCCATGAGGAACACAAAAGCTTTGCATCAACACTGAGCAACAGCTGCTGAACACACCTGGGAGCATCTGCTTGCATCAAAAGAGGGCTTCAAGCGGAGAATGGCAGCAGCAGCTTCCATCTGCAACAGAGAGCCAGGCAAAGGACAGGGACAGAGAATTCAGTGGAAAGACTGCGGGAATTCTGCTCCCAGAGATCATTCCTGCTCACAGTGTCCCTTGTAGAAAGGGGACATCATTGCAGGCAGCCTGGCCTGAGCATGTGGGTTTGGTTGTTTAGGGAACCTGCTCAGGCTTTTTCATTCTTTCCTTACAAACAGGAAAACTTCTCCTGGGCCTGTGTGCAGGCAGAGCCCTGAGGAGAGCAGTTGGCACATGGTGCTGTGGGCTGGGACAGCCAGCTGCAGAGCTGAAGGGAAGAAGCCCCGCTGTGTCACAATGGCTCCTTGGCTTCATGTGCATCACCTGTGTCACCATGGTCTCCTTGATTCCATGAGGCCCCACTGGGTCACAATGGCTCCTGGGCTTCATGTGCATCACCTGTGTCACCATGGTCTCCTTGATTCCATGAGGCCCCACTTTGTCACAATTGTCTCCTTGATTCCATGAGGCCCCACTGTGTCACAATGGCTCCTTGGCTTCATGTGAATCACCTGTGTCACCATGGTCTCCTTGATTCCATGAGGCCCCACTGTGTCACAATGGCTCCTTGGCTTCATGTGCATCACCTGTGTCACCATGGTCTCCTTGATTCCATGAGGCCCCACTGGGTCACAATGGCTCCTTGGCTTCATGTGCATCACCTGTGTCACCATGGTCTCCTTGATTCCATGAGGCCCCACTGGGTCACAATGGCTCCTTGGCTTCATGTGCATCACCTGTGTCACCATGGTCTCCTTGATTCCATGAGGCCCCACTGTGTCACAATGGCTCCTTGGCTTCATGTGCATCACCTGCCTCACAATGGTCTCCTTGATTCCATGAGGCCCCACTGGGTCACAATGGCTCCTTGGCTTCATGTGCATCACCTGTGTCACCATGGTCTCCTTGATTCCATGAGGCCCCACTGTGTCACAATGGCTCCTTGCTTCCATGAGGTTCCGCAGTGTCACCATGCTCACCTTTGATCCACATTGTCATAACGGACAATTGCTTCCATGTGGCCCCACTGTGTCACAATAGCCCCTTGGTTCCATAGGTTTTCTGGAATGTAATGTATAATTTTCTACAATGTAACAATGGACTCCTTGGTTCTGTGAGCTACCCTGCTTTTTGCAGAGGTGTCCTTGGTTCCAACAGGGCCCCGCTGTGTCTCAGTGCACCCTGGCTTCCATGCGCATCTGGAGTATCACAAAGGCTCCTTGGTTCCACGAGGTCTTGCTGTGTCACAATGGATCCTGTGCTCCATGAGGCCCTCCAAAGTCATCATGGAGCCTTGATTCCATGTGCTTCCATTGTGTCCCAGGGATCGCCTTGGTTCCATCAGTTTCCTTAGTGGCACAATGCTCTCCATGCTTCCATGATTGCCCACAATGTCACAATGCTCTCCATGCTTCCATGAGGCCCTGCTTTGCCACAATGCTCCCCTTGTGTCCATGCGGCCCCGCTGTGTCCCAATGGACGGATGGTTCCATGAGGTTCCGTGCTGTCCCCATGGTCGTCTTGAATCCACAGTGTAACAATGGACCATTGCTTCCAGGCGGCCTCTCTGCGTCACAAGGGGCTCCTTGATTCCAAGATTCGCCATGGTGTCAAGATGGAGCCTTGTTTCTAGGAGGTTCTGTAGTGTCACAATTGTCTCCTTGATCCCATGAGCCCCTGCAGTGTCACAATGGCTCCTTGGCTTCATGTGCATCACCTGTGTCACCATGGTCTCCTTGATTCCATGAGGCCCCGCTGGGTCACAATGGCTCCTTGGCTTCATGTGCATCACCTGTGTCACTGTGGTCTCCTTGATTCCATGAGGCCCCACTGGGTCACAATGGCTCCTTGGCTTCATGTGCATCACCTGTGTCACCATGGTCTCCTTGATTCCATGAGGCCCCACTGGGTCACAATGGCTCCTTGGCTTCATGTGCATCACCTGTGTCACCATGGTCTCCTTGATTCCATGAGGCCCCACTGGGTCACAATGGCTCCTTGGCTTCATGTGCATCACCTGTGTCACCATGGTCTCCTTGATTCCATGAGGCCCCACTGGGTCACAATGGGTCTTTGGCTTCATGTGCAACACCTGTGTCACCATGGTCTCCTTGATTCCATGAGGCCCCACTGTGTCACAATGGCTCCTTGGCTTCATGTGCATCACCTGTGTCACAATGGTCTCCTTGATTCCATGAGGCCCCACTGGGTCACAATGGCTCCTTGCTTCCATAGGTTTTCTATTGTAACAATGGACTCCTTGGTTCTGTGAGCTACCCTGCTTTTTGCAGAGGTGTCTTTGGTTCCAACAAGGCCCTGCTGTGTCTCATCAGGAACACATTTCCATGTGGTTCCATGATTCCCCACAGTGTCACCATGGAGCCTTGTTTCTAGGAGGTTCTGTACAGTCACAATTGTCTCCTTGATGCCATGAGCCCCTGCAGTGTCACAATGGCTCCTTGCTTCCATGAGGAACACAAAAGCTTTGCATCAACACTGAGCAACAGCTGCTGAACACACCTGGGAGCATCTGCTTGCATCAAAAGAGGGCTTCAAGCGGAGAATGGCAGCAGCAGCTTCCATCTGCAACAGAGAGCCAGGCAAAGGACAGGGACAGAGAATTCAGTGGAAAGACTGCGGGAATTCTGCTCCCAGAGATCATTCCTGCTCACAGTGTCCCTTGTAGAAAGGGGACATCATTGCAGGCAGCCTGGCCTGAGCATGTGGGTTTGGTTGTTTAGGGAACCTGCTCAGGCTTTTTCATTCTTTCCTTACAAACAGGAAAACTTCTCCTGGGCCTGTGTGCAGGCAGAGCCCTGAGGAGAGCAGTTGGCACATGGTGCTGTGGGCTGGGACAGCCAGCTGCAGAGCTGAAGGGAAGAAGCCCCGCTGTGTCACAATGGCTCCTTGGCTTCATGTGCATCACCTGTGTCACCATGGTCTCCTTGATTCCATGAGGCCCCACTGGGTCACAATGGCTCCTGGGCTTCATGTGCATCACCTGTGTCACCATGGTCTCCTTGATTCCATGAGGCCCCACTTTGTCACAATTGTCTCCTTGATTCCATGAGGCCCCACTGTGTCACAATGGCTCCTTGGCTTCATGTGAATCACCTGCGTCACCATGGTCTCCTTGATTCCATGAGGCCCCACTGTGTCACAATGGCTCCTTGGCTTCATGTGCATCACCTGTGTCACCATGGTCTCCTTGATTCCATGAGGCCCCACTGGGTCACAATGGCTCCTTGGCTTCATGTGCATCACCTGTGTCACCATGGTCTCCTTGATTCCATGAGGCCCCACTGGGTCACAATGGCTCCTTGGCTTCATGTGCATCACCTGTGTCACCATGGTCTCCTTGATTCCATGAGGCCCCACTGTGTCACAATGGCTCCTTGGCTTCATGTGCATCACCTGCCTCACAATGGTCTCCTTGATTCCATGAGGCCCCACTGGGTCACAATGGCTCCTTGGCTTCATGTGCATCACCTGTGTCACCATGGTCTCCTTGATTCCATGAGGCCCCACTGTGTCACAATGGCTCCTTGCTTCCATGAGGTTCCGCAGTGTCACCATGCTCACCTTTGATCCACATTGTCATAACGGACAATTGCTTCCATGTGGCCCCACTGTGTCACAATAGCCCCTTGGTTCCATAGGTTTTCTGGAATGTAATGTATAATTTTCTACAATGTAACAATGGACTCCTTGGTTCTGTGAGCTACCCTGCTTTTTGCAGAGGTGTCCTTGGTTCCAACAGGGCCCCGCTGTGTCTCAGTGCACCCTGGCTTCCATGCGCATCTGGAGTATCACAAAGGCTCCTTGGTTCCACGAGGTCTTGCTGTGTCACAATGGATCCTGTGCTCCATGAGGCCCTCCAAAGTCATCATGGAGCCTTGATTCCATGTGCTTCCATTGTGTCCCAGGGATCGCCTTGGTTCCATCAGTTTCCTTAGTGGCACAATGCTCTCCATGCTTCCATGATTGCCCACAATGTCACAATGCTCTCCATGCTTCCATGAGGCCCTGCTTTGCCACAATGCTCCCCTTGTGTCCATGAGGCCCCGCTGTGTCCCAATGGACGGATGGTTCCATGAGGTTCCGTGCTGTCCCCATGGTCGTCTTGAATCCACAGTGTAACAATGGACCATTGCTTCCAGGCGGCCTCTCTGCGTCACAAGGGGCTCCTTGATTCCAAGATTCGCCATGGTGTCAAGATGGAGCCTTGTTTCTAGGAGGTTCTGTAGTGTCACAATTGTCTCCTTGATCCCATGAGCCCCTGCAGTGTCACAATGGCTCCTTGGCTTCATGTGCATCACCTGTGTCACCATGGTCTCCTTGATTCCATGAGGCCCCGCTGGGTCACAATGGCTCCTTGGCTTCATGTGCATCACCTGTGTCACTGTGGTCTCCTTGATTCCATGAGGCCCCACTGGGTCACAATGGCTCCTTGGCTTCATGTGCATCACCTGTGTCACCATGGTCTCCTTGATTCCATGAGGCCCCACTGGGTCACAATGGCTCCTTGGCTTCATGTGCATCACCTGTGTCACCATGGTCTCCTTGATTCCATGAGGCCCCACTGGGTCACAATGGCTCCTTGGCTTCATGTGCATCACCTGTGTCACCATGGTCTCCTTGATTCCATGAGGCCCCACTGGGTCACAATGGCTCCTTGGCTTCATGTGCATCACCTGTGTCACCATGGTCTCCTTGATTCCATGAGGCCCCACTGGGTCACAATGGCTCCTTGGCTTCATGTGCATCACCTGTGTCACCATGGTCTCCTTGATTCCATGAGGCCCCACTTTGTCACAATGGCTCCTTGGCTTCATGTGCATCACCTGTGTCACCATGGTCTCCTTGATTCCATGAGGCCCCACTGGGTCACAATGGCTCCTTAGCTTCATGTGCATCACCTGCAGTGTCACAATGGCTCCTTGCTTCCATGAGGAACACAAAAGCTTTGCATCAACACTGAGCAACAGCTGCTGAACACACCTGGGAGCATCTGCTTGCATCAAACGAGGGCTTCAAGCAGAGAATGGCAGCAGCAGCTTCCATCTGCAACAGAGAGCCAGGCAAAGGACAGGGACAGAGAATTCCGTGGAAAGACTGCGAGAATTCTGCTCCCAGACATCATTCCTGCTCACAGTGTCCCTTGTAGAAAGGGGACATCATTGCAGGCAGCCTGGACTGAGCATGTGGGTTTGGTTGTCTAGGGAACCTGCTCAGGCTTTTTCATTCTTTCCTTACAAACAGGGAAACTTCTCCGGGCCTGTGTGCAGGCAGAGCCCTGAGGAGAGCAGTTGGCACATGGAGCCTCGGTGTGGGAGAGCCAGCTGCAGAGCTGAAGGGAAGAAGCCCCGCTGTGTCACAATGGCTCCTTGGTTTCATGTGCATCACCTGTGTCACCATGGTCTCCTTGATTCCATGAGGCCCCACTGGGTCACAATGGCTCCTTGACTTCATGTGCATCACCAGTGTCACCATGGTCTCCTTGATTCCATGAGGCCCCACTGGGTCACAATTGTCTCCTTGATTCCATGAGGCCCCACTGTGTCACAATGGCTCCTTGGCTTCATGTGAATCACCTGTGTCACCATGGTCTCCTTGATTCCATGAGGCCCTGCTGTGTCACAATGGCTCCTTGGCTTCATGTGCATCACCTGTGTCACCATGGTCTCCTTGATTCCATGAGGCCCCACTGGGTCACAATGGCTCCTTGGCTTCATGCGCATCACCTGTGTCACCATGGTCTCCTTGATTCCATGAGGCCCCACTGGGTCACAATGGCTCCTTGGCTTCATGTGCATCACCTGTGTCACCATGGTCTCCTTGATTCCATGAGGCCCCACTGTGTCACAATGGCTCCTTGGCTTCATGTGCATCACCTGTGTCACCATGGTCTCCTTGATTCCATGAGGCCCCACTGGGTCACAATGGCTCCTTGGCTTCATGTGCATCACCTGTGTAACCATGGACTCCTTGATTCCATGAGGCCCCACTTTGTCACAATGGCTCCTTGCTTCCATGAGGTTCCGCAGTGTCACCATGCTCACCTTTGATCCACATTGTCATAACGGACAATTGCTTCCATGTGGCCCCACTGTGTCACAATAGCCCCTTGGTTCCATAGGTTTTCTGGAATGTAATGTATAATTTTCTACAATGTAACAATGGACTCCTTGGTTCTGTGAGCTACCCTGCTTTTTGCAGAGGTGTCCTTGGTTCCAACAGGGCCCCGCTGTGTCTCAGTGCACCCTGGCTTCCATGCGCATCTGGAGTATCACAAAGGCTCCTTGGTTCCACGAGGTCTTGCTGTGTCACAATGGATCCTGTGCTCCATGAGGCCCTCCAAAGTCATCATGGAGCCTTGATTCCATGTGCTTCCATTGTGTCCCAGGGATCGCCTTGGTTCCATCAGTTTCCTTAGTGGCACAATGCTCTCCATGCTTCCATGATTGCCCACAATGTCACAATGCTCTCCATGCTTCCATGAGGCCCTGCTTTGCCACAATGCTCCCCTTGTGTCCATGAGGCCCCGCTGTGTCCCAATGGACGGATGGTTCCATGAGGTTCCGTGCTGTCCCCATGGTCGTCTTGAATCCGCAGTGTAACAATGGACCATTGCTTCCAGGCGGCCTCTCTGCGTCACAAGGGGCTCTTTGATTCCAAGATTCGCCATGGTGTCACCATGGAGCCTTGTTTCTAGGAGGTTCTGTAGTGTCACAATTGTCTCCTTGATCCCATGAGCCCCTGCAGTGTCACAATGGCTCCTTGGCTTCATGTGCATCACCTGTGTCACCATGGTCTCCTTGATTCCATGAGGCCCCACTGTGTCACAATGGCTCCTTGGCTTCATGTGCATCACCTGTGTCACTGTGGTCTCCTTGATTCCATAAGGCCCCACTGTGTCACAATGGCTCCTTGGCTTCGTGTGCATCACCTGTGTCACCATGGTCTCCTTGATTCCATGAGGCCCCACTGGGTCACAATGGCTCCTTGGCTTCATGTGCATCACCTGTGTCACCATGGTCTCCTTGATTCCATGAGGCCCCACTGTGTCACAATGGCTCCTTGGCTTCATGTGCATCACCTGTGTCACCATGGTCTCCTTGATTCCATGAGGCCCCACTGGGTCACAATGGCCCCTTGGCTTCATGTGCATCACCTGTGTCACCATGGTCTCCTTGATTCCATGAGGCCCCACTGGGTCACAATGGCTCCTTGGCTTCCATGTGGCCCCACTGGGTCACAATGGCTCCTTGCTTCCATAGGTTTTCTATTGTAACAATGGACTCCTTGGTTCTGTGAGCTACCCTGCTTTTTGCACTGGTGTCTGTGGTTCCAACAAGGCCCTGCTGTGTCTCATGAGGAACACATTTCCATGTGGTTCCATGATTCCCCACGGTGTCACCATGGAGCCTTGTTTCTAGGAGGTTCTGTACTGTCACAATTGTCTCCTTGATGCCATGAGCCCCTGCAGTGTCACAATGGCTCCTTGCTTCCATGAGGAACACAAAAGCTTTGCATCAACACTGAGCAACAGCTGCTGAACACACCTGGGAGCATCTGCTTGCATCAAACGAGGGCTTCAAGCAGAGAATGGCAGCAGCAGCTTCCATCTGCAACAGAGAGCCAGGCAAAGGACAGGGACAGAGAATTCCGTGGAAAGACTGCGAGAATTCTGCTCCCAGACATCATTCCTGCTCACAGTGTCCCTTGTAGAAAGGGGACATCATTGCAGGCAGCCTGGACTGAGCATGTGGGTTTGGTTGTCTAGGGAACCTGCTCAGGCTTTTTCATTCTTTCCTTACAAACAGGGAAACTTCTCCGGGCCTGTGTGCAGGCAGAGCCCTGAGGAGAGCAGTTGGCACATGGAGCCTCGGTGTGGGAGAGCCAGCTGCAGAGCTGAAGGGAAGAAGCCCCGCTGTGTCACAATGGCTCCTTGGCTTCATGTGCATCACCTGTGTCACCATGGTCTCCTTGATTCCATGAGGCCCCACTATGTCACAATGGCTCCTTGACTTCATGTGCATCACCAGTGTAACCATGGTCTCCTTGATTCCATGAGGCCCCACTGTGTCACAATGGCTCCTTGGCTTCATGTGCATCACCTGTGTCACCATGGTCTCCTTGATTCCATGAGGCCCCACTGTGTCACAATGGCTCCTTGGCTTCATGTGCATCACCTGTGTCACCATGGTCTCCTTGATTCCATGAGGCCCCACTGGGTCACAATGGCTCCTTGGCTTCATGTGCATCACCTGTGTCACCATGGTCTCCTTGATTCCATGAGGCCCCACTTTGTCACAATGGCTCCTTGCTTCCATGAGGTTCCGCAGTGTCACCATGCTCACCTTTGATCCACATTGTCATAACGGACAATTGCTTCCATGTGGCCCCACTGTGTCACAATAGCCCCTTGGTTCCATAGGTTTTCTGGAATGTAATGTATAATTTTCTACAATGTAACAATGGACTCCTTGGTTCTGTGAGCTACCCTGCTTTTTGCAGAGGTGTCCTTGGTTCCAACAGGGCCCCGCTGTGTCTCAGTGCACCCTGGCTTCCATGCGCATCTGGAGTATCACAAAGGCTCCTTGGTTCCACGAGGTCTTGCTGTGTCACAATGGATCCTGTGCTCCATGAGGCCCTCCAAAGTCATCATGGAGCCTTGATTCCATGTGCTTCCATTGTGTCCCAGGGATCGCCTTGGTTCCATCAGTTTCCTTAGTGGCACAATGCTCTCCATGCTTCCATGATTGCCCACAATGTCACAATGCTCTCCATGCTTCCATGAGGCCCTGCTTTGCCACAATGCTCCCCTTGTGTCCATGCGGCCCCGCTGTGTCCCAATGGACGGATGGTTCCATGAGGTTCCGTGCTGTCCCCATGGTCGTCTTGAATCCACAGTGTAACAATGGACCATTGCTTCCAGGCGGCCTCTCTGCGTCACAAGGGGCTCCTTGATTCCAAGATTCGCCATGGTGTCACCATGGAGCCTTGTTTCTAGGAGGTTCTGTAGTGTCACAATTGTCTCCTTGATCCCATGAGCCCCTGCAGTGTCACAATGGCTCCTTGGCTTCATGTGCATCACCTGTGTCACCATGGTCTCCTTGATTCCATGAGGCCCCACTGTGTCACAATGGCTCCTTGGCTTCATGTGCATCACCTGTGTCACTGTGGTCTCCTTGATTCCATGAGGCCCCACTGGGTCACAATGGCTCCTTGGCTTCGTGTGCATCACCTGTGTCACCATGGTCTCCTTGATTCCATGAGGCCCCACTGGGTCACAATGGCTCCTTGGCTTCATGTGCAACACCTGTGTCACCATGGTCTCCTTGATTCCATGAGGCCCCACTGGGTCACAATGGCTCCTTGGCTTCATGTGCATCACCTGTGTCACCATGGTCTCCTTGATTCCATGAGGCCCCACTGGGTCACAATGGCTCCTTGGCTTCCATGTGGCCCCACTGTGTCACAATGGCCCCTTGCTTCCATAGGTTTTCTATTGTAACAATGGACTCCTTGGTTCTGTGAGCTACCCTGCTTTTTGCAGAGGTGTCTTTGGTTCCAACAAGGCCCTGCTGTGTCTCATCAGGAACACATTTCCATGTGGTTCCATGATTCCCCACGGTGTCACCATCGAGCCTTGTTTCTAGGAGGTTCTGTACTGTCACAATTGTCTCCTTGATGCCATGAGCCCCTGCAGTGTCACAATGGCTCCTTGCTTCCATGAGGAACACAAAAGCTTTGCATCAACACTGAGCAACAGCTGCTGAACACACCTGGGAGCATCTGCTTGCATCAAAAGAGGGCTTCAAGCTGAGAATGGCAGCAGCAGCTTCCATCTGCAACAGAGAGCCAGGCAAAGGACAGGGACAGAGAATTCCGTGGAAAGACTGCGAGAATTCTGCTCCCAGAGATCATTCCTGCTCACAGTGTCCCTTGTAGAAAGGGGACATCATTGCAGGCAGCCTGGACTCAGCATGTGGGGTTTTTTGTTTAGGAAACCTGCTCAGGCTTTTCCATTCTTTCCTTACAAACAGGAAAACTTCTCTGGGCCTGTGTGCAGGCAGAGCCCTGAGGAGAGCACTTGGCACATGGTGCCTCGTTCTGGGACAGCCAGCTGCAGAGCGGAAGGGAAGAAGCCCCGCTGGGTCACAATGGCTCCTTGGTTTCATGTGCATCACCTGTGTCACCATGGTCTCCTTGATTCCATGAGGCCCCACTGGGTCACAATGGCTCCTTGGCTTCATGTGCATCACCTGTGTCACCATGGTCTCCTTGATTCCATGAGGCCCCGCTGTGTCACAATGGCTCCTTGGCTTCATGTGCATCACCTGTGTCACCATGGTCTCCTTGATTCCATGAGGCCCCGCTGGGTCACAATGGCTCCTTGGCTTCATGTGCATCACCTGTGTCACCATGGTCTCCTTGATTCCATGAGGCCCCACTGGGTCACAATGGCTCCTTGGCTTCATGTGCATCACCTGTGTCACCATGGTCTCCTTGATTCCATGAGGCCCCACTGGGTCACAATGGCTCCGTGGCTTCCATGTGGCCCCACTGTGTCACAATGGTCTCCTTGCTTCCATAGGTTTTCTATTGTAACAATGGACTCCTTGGTTCTGTGAGCTACCCTGCTTTTTGCACTGGTGTCTTCGGTTCCAACAAGGCCCTGCTGCGTCTCATGAGGAACACATTTCCATGTGGTTCCATGATTCCCCACGGTGTCACCATGGAGCCTTGTTTCTAGGAGGTTCTGTACTGTCACAATTGTCTCCTTGATGCCATGAGCCCCTGCAGTGTCACAATGGCTCCTTGCTTCCATGAGGAACACAAAAGCTTTGCATCAACACTGAGCAACAGCTGCTGAACGCACCTGGGAGCATCTGCTTGCATCAAACGAGGGCTTCAAGCTGAGAAAGGCACCAGCAGCTTCCATCTGCAACAGAGAGCCAGGGAAAGGACAGGGACAGAGAATTCCGTGGAAAGACTGCGAGAATTCTGCTCCCAGACATCATTCCTGCTCACAGTGTCCCTTGTAGAAAGGGGACATCATTGCAGGCAGCCTGGACTGAGCATGTGGGTTTGGTTGTCTAGGGAACCTGCTCAGGCTTCTTCATTCTTTCCTTACAAACAGGAAAACTTCTCTGGGCCTGTGTACAGGCAGAGCCCTGAGGAAAGCACTTGGCACATGGTGCTGTGGGCTGGGACAGCCAGCTGCAGAGCTGAAGGGAAGAAGCCCCGCTGTGTCACAATGGCTCCTTGGCTTCATGTGCATCACCTGTGTCACCATGGTCTCCTTGATTCCATGAGGCCCCACTGGGTCACAATGTCTCCTTGGCTTCATGTGCATCACCTGTGTCACCATGGTCTCCTTGATTAAATGAGGCCCCGCTGTGTCACAATGGCTCCTTGGCTTCATGTGCATCACCTGTGTCACCATGGTCTCCTTGATTCCATGAGGCCCCACTGGGTCACAATGGCTCCTTGGCTTCATGTGCATCACCTGTGTCACCATGGTCTCCTTGATTCCATGAGGCCCCACTGGGTCACAATGGCTCCTTGGCTTCATGTGCATCACCTGTGTCACCATGGTCTCCTTGATTCCATGAGGCCCCAATGTGTCACAATGGCTCCTTTCTTCCATGAGGATCCGCAGTGTCACCATGCTCACCTTTGATCCACATTGTCATAATGGACAATTGCTTCCATGTGGCCCCACTGTGTCACAATTGCCCCTTGGTTCCATAGGTTTTCTAGAATGTAATGTATAATTTTCTACAATGTAACAATGGACTCCTTGGTTCTGTGAGCTACCCTGCTTTTTGCAGAGGTGTCCTTGGTTCCAACAAGGCCCCGCTGTGTCTCAGTGCACCCTGGCTTCCATGCGCATCTGGAGTATCACAAAGGCTCCTTGGTTCCACGAGGTCTTGCTGTGTCACAATGGATCCTGTGCTCCATGAGGCCCTCCAAAGTCATCATGGAGCCTTGATTCCATGTGCTTCCATTGTGTCCCAGGGATCGCCTTGGTTCCATCAGTTTCCTTAGTGGCACAATGCTCTCCATACTTCCATGATTGCCCACAATGTCACAATGCTCTCCATGCTTCCATGAGGCCCTGCTTTGCCACAATGCTCCCCTTGTGTCCATGCGGCCCCGCTGTGTCCCAATGGACGGATGGTTCCATGAGGTTCCGTGCTGTCCCCATGGTCGTCTTGAATCCACAGTGTAACAATGGACCATTGCTTCCAGGCGGCCTCTCTGCGTCACAAGGGGCTCCTTGATTCCAAGATTCGCCATGGTGTCACCATGGAGCCTTGTTTCTAGGAGGTTCTGTAGTGTCACAATTGTCTCCTTGATCCCATGAGCCCCTGCAGTGTCACAATGGCCCCTTGGCTTCATGTGCATCACCTGTGTCACCATGGTCTCCTTGATTCCATGAGGCCCCGATGGGTCACAATGGCTCCTTGGCTTCATGTGCATCACCTGTGTCACTGTGGTCTCCTTGATTCCATGAGGCCCCACTGTGTCACAATGGCTCCTTGGCTTCATGTGCATCACCTGTGTCACCATGGTCTCCTTGATTCCATGTGGCCCCACTGTGTCACAATAGCCCCTTGGTTCCATAGGTTTTCTAGAATGTAATGTATAATTTTCTACAATGGAACAATGGACTCCTTGGTTGTGTGAGCTACCCTGCTTTTTGCAGAGGTGTCTTTGGTTCCAGCAAAGCCGCGCTGTGTCTCAGTGCACCCTGGCTTCCATGCGCATCTGGAGTATCACAAAGGCTCCTTGGTTCCACGAGGTCTTGCTGTGTCACAATGGATCCTGTGCTCCATGAGGCCCTCCAAAGTCATCATGGAGCCTTGATTCCATGTGCTTCCATTGTGTCCCAGGGATCGCCTTGGTTCCATCAGTTTCCTTAGTGGCACAATGCTCTCCATGCTTCCATGATTGCCCACAATGTCACAATGCTCTCCATGCTTCCATGAGGCCCTGCTTTGCCACAATGCTCCCCTTGTGTCCATGCGGCCCCGCTGTGTCCCAATGGACGGATGGTTCCATGAGGTTCCGTGCTGTCCCCATGGTCGTCTTGAATCCACAGTGTAACAATGGACCATTGCTTCCAGGCGGCCTCTCTGCGTCACAAGGGGCTCCTTGATTCCAAGATTCGCCATGGTGTCACCATGGAGCCTTGTTTCTAGGAGGTTCTGTAGTGTCACAATTGTCTCCTTGATCCCATGAGCCCCTGCAGTGTCACAATGGCTCCTTAGCTTCATGTGCATCACCTGTGTCACCATGGTCTCCTTGATTCCATGAGGCCCCACTGTGTCACAATGGCTCCTTGGCTTCATGTGCATCACCTGTGTCACCATGGTCTCCTTGATTCCATGAGTCCCCACTGTGTCACAATGGCTCCTTAGCTTCATGTGCATCACCTGCAGTGTCACAATGGCTCCTTGCTTCCATGAGGAACACAAAAGCTTTGCATCAACACTGAGCAACAGCTGCTGAACACACCTGGGAGCATCTGCTTGCATCAAACAAGGGCTTCAAGCTGAGAAAGGCATCAGCAGCTTCCATCTGCAACAGAGAGCCAGGCCAAGGACAGGGACAGAGAATTCAGTGGAAAGACTGCGGGAATTCTGCTCCCAGAGATCATTCCGGCTCACAGTGTCCCTTGTAGAAAGGGGACATCATTGCAGGCAGCCTGGACTGAGCATGTAGGGTTTGTTGTTTCGGAAAGCTGCTCAGGCTTTTCCATCCTTTCCTTACAAACAGGAAAACTTCTCTGGGCCTGTGTGCAGGCAGAGCCCTGAGGAGAGCACTTGGCACATGGTGCTGTGGGCTGGGACAGCCAGCTGCAGAGCTGAAGGGAAGAAGCCCCGCTGTGTCACAATGGCTCCTTGGCTTCATGTGCATCACCTGTGTCACCGTGGTCTCCTTGATTCCATGAGGCCCCACTTTGTCACAATTGTCTCCTTGATTCCATGAGGCCCCACTGGGTCACAATGGTTCCTTGGCTTCATGTGCATCACCTGTGTCACCATGGTCTCCTTGATTCCATGAGGCCCCACTGGGTCACAATGGCTCCTTGGCTTCATGTGCATCACCTGTGTCACCATGGTCTCCTTGATTCCATGAGGCCCCACTGGGTCACAATGGCTCCTTGGCTTCATGTGCATCACCTGTGTCACCATGGTCTCCTTGATTCCATGAGGCCCCACTGTGTCACAATGGCTCCTTAGCTTCATGTGCATCACCTGCAGTGTCACAATGGCTCCTTGCTTCCATGAGGAACACAAAAGCTTTGCATCAACACTGAGCAACAGCTGCTGAACACACCTGGGAGCATCTGCTTGCATCAAACGAGGGCTTCAAGCTGAGAAAGGCATCAGCAGCTTCCATCTGCAACAGAGAGCCAGGCCAAGGACAGGGACAGAGAATTCAGTGGAAAGACTGCGGGAATTCTGCTCCCAGAGATCATTCCTGCTCACAGTGTCCCTTGTAGAAAGGGGACATCATTGCAGGCAGCCTGGACTGAGCATGTAGGGTTTGTTGTTTAGGAAAGCTGCTCAGGTTTTCCATTCTTTCCTTACAAACAGGAAAACTTCTCCTGGGCCTGTGTGCAGGCAGAGCCCTGGGGAGAGCGGTTGGCACATGGTGCTGTGGGCTGGGACAGCCAGCTGCAGAGCTGAAGGGAAGAAGCCCCGCTGTGTCACAATGGCTCCTTGGCTTCATGTGCATCACCTGTGTCACCATGGTCTCCTTGATTCCATGAGGCCCCACTGGGTCACAATGGCTCCTTGGCTTCATGTGCATCACCTGTGTCACCATGGTCTCCTTGATTCCATGAGGCCCCGCTGGGTTAACAATGGGTATTTGGCTTCATGTGCAACACCTGTGTCACCATGGTCTCCTTGATTCCATGAGGCCCCACTGGGTCACAATGGCTCCTTGGCTTCATGTGCATCACCTGTGTCACCATGGTCTCCTTGATTCCATGAGGCCCCACTGGGTCACAATGGCTCCTTGCTTCCATAGGTTTTCTATTGTAACAATGGACTCCTTGGTTCTGTGAGCTACCCTGCTTTTTGCAGAGGTGTCTTTGGTTCCAACAAGGCCCTGCTGTGTCTCATCAGGAACACATTTCCATGTGGTTCCATGATTCCCCACAGTGTCACCATGGAGCCTTGTTTCTAGGAGGTTCTGTACTGTCACAATTGTCTCCTTGATGCCATGAGCCCCTGCAGTGTCACAATGGCTCCTTGCTTCCATGAGGAACACAAAAGCTTTGCATCAACACTGAGCAACAGCTGCTGAACACACCTGGGAGCATCTGCTTGCATCAAAAGAGGGCTTCAAGCTGAGAATGGCAGCAGCAGCTTCCATCTGCAACAGAGAGCCAGGCAAAGGACAGGGACAGAGAATTCAGTGGAAAGACTGCGAGAATTCTGCTCCCAGACATCATTCCTGCTCACAGTGTCCCTTGTAGAAAGGGGACATCATTGCAGGCAGCCTGGCCTGAGCATGTGGGTTTGGTTGTTTAGGGAACCTGCTCAGGCTTTTTCATCCTTTCCTTACAAACAGGAAAACTTCTCCTGGGCCTGTGTGCAGGCAGAGCCCTGGGGAGAGCGGTTGGCACATGGTGCTGTGGGCTGGGAGAGCCAGCTGCAGAGCTGAAGGGAAGAAGCCCCGCTGTGTCACAATGGCTCCTTGGCTTCATGTGCATCACCTGTGTCACCATGGTCTCCTTGATTCCATGAGGCCCCACTGGGTCACAATGGCTCCTTGGCTTCATGTGCATCACCTGTGTCACCATGGTCTCCTTGATTCCATGAGGCCCCACTTTGTCACAATGGCTCCTTGCTTCCATGAGGTTCCGCAGTGTCACCATGCTCACCTTTGATCCACACTGTCATAACGGACAATTGCTTCCATGTGGCCCCACTGTGTCACAATTGCCCCTTGGTTCCATAGGTTTTCTAGAATGTAATGTATAATTTTCTACAATGTAACAATGGACTCCTTGGTTCTGTGAGCTACCCTGCTTTTTGCAGAGGTGTCCTTGGTTCCAACAAGGCCCCGCTGTGTCTCAGTGCACCCTGGCTTCCATGCGCATCTGGAGTATCACAAAGGCTCCTTGGTTCCACGAGGTCTTGCTGTGTCACAATGGATCCTGTGCTCCATGAGGCCCTCCAAAGTCATCATGGAGCCTTGATTCCATGTGCTTCCATTGTGTCCCAGGGATCGCCTTGGTTCCATCAGTTTCCTTAGTGGCACAATGCTCTCCAAGCTTCCATGATTGCCCACAATGTCACAATGCTCTCCATGCTTCCATGAGGCCCTGCTTTGCCACAATGCTCCCCTTGTGTCCATGCGGCCCCGCTGTGTCCCAATGGACGGATGGTTCCATGAGGTTCCGTGCTGTCCCCATGGTCGTCTTGAATCCACAGTGTAACAATGGACCATTGCTTCCAGGCGGCCTCTCTGCGTCACAAGGGGCTCCTTGATTCCAAGATTCGCCATGGTGTCACCATGGAGCCTTGTTTCTAGGAGGTTCTGTAGTGTCACAATTGTCTCCTTGATCCCATGAGCCCCTGCAGTGTCACAATGGCTCCTTGGCTTCATGTGCATCACCTGTGTCACCATGGTCTCCTTGATTCCATGAGGCCCCACTGTGTCACAATGGCTCCTTGGCTTCATGTGCATCACCTGTGTCACTGTGGTCTCCTTGATTCCATGAGGCCCCACTGGGTCACAATGGCTCCTTGGCTTCGTGTGCATCACCTGTGTCACCATGGTCTCCTTGATTCCATGAGGCCCCACTGGGTCACAATGGCTCCTTGGCTTCATGTGCATCACCTGTGTCACCATGGTCTCCTTGATTCCATGAGGCCCCACTGTGTCACAATGGCTCCTTGGCTTCATGTGCATCACCTGTGTCACCATGGTCTCCTTGATTCCATGAGGCCCCACTGTGTCACAATGGCTCCTTGGCTTCATGTGCATCACCTGTGTCACCATGGTCTCCTTGATTCCATGAGGCCCCGCTGGGTCACAATGGGTCTTTGGCTTCATGTGCAACACCTGTGTCACCATGGTCTCCTTGATTCCATGAGGCCCCACTGGGTCACAATGGCTCCTTGGCTTCATGTGCATCACCTGTGTCACCATGGTCTCCTTGATTCCATGAGGCCCCACTGTGTCACAATGGCTCCTTGGCTTCATGTGCATCACCTGTGTCACCATGGTCTCCTTGATTCCATGAGGCCCCGCTGGGTCACAATGGGTCTTTGGCTTCATGTGCAACACCTGTGTCACCATGGTCTCCTTGATTCCATGAGGCCCCACTGTGTCACAATGGCTCCTTGGCTTCATGTGCATCACCTGCCTCACAATGGTCTCCTTGATTCCATGAGGCCCCACTGGGTCACAATGGCTCCTTGGCTTCCATGTGGCCCCACTGTGTCACAATGGCTCCTTGCTTCCATAGGTTTTCTATTGTAACAATGGACTCCTTGGTTCTGTGAGCTACCCTGCTTTTTGCAGAGGTGTCTTTGGTTCCAACAAGGCCCTGCTGTGTCTCATCAGGAACACATTTCCATGTGGTTCCATGATTCCCCACGGTGTCACCATGGAGCCTTGTTTCTAGGAGGTTCTGTACTGTCACAATTGTCTCCTTGATGCCATGAGCCCCTGCAGTGTCACAATGGCTCCTTGCTTCCATGAGGAACACAAAAGCTTTGCATCAACACTGAGCAACAGCTGCTGAACACACCTGGGAGCATCTGCTTGCATCAAAAGAGGGCTTCAAGCGGAGAATGGCAGCAGCAGCTTCCATCTGCAACAGAGAGCCAGGCAAAGGACAGGGACAGAGAATTCAGTGGAAAGACTGCGGGAATTCTGCTCCCAGAGATCATTCCTGCTCACAGTGTCCCTTGTAGAAAGGGGACATCATTGCAGGCAGCCTGGCCTGAGCATGTGGGTTTGGTTGTTTAGGGAACCTGCTCAGGCTTTTTCATTCTTTCCTTACAAACAGGAAAACTTCTCCTGGGCCTGTGTGCAGGCAGAGACCTGAGGAGAGCAGTTGGCACATGGTGCTGTGGGCTGGGACAGCCAGCTGCAGAGCTGAAGGGAAGAAGCCCCGCTGTGTCACAATGGCTCCTTGGCTTCATGTGCATCACCTGTGTCACCATGGTCTCCTTGATTCCATGAGGCCCCACTGGGTCACAATGGCTCCTGGGCTTCATGTGCATCACCTGTGTCACCATGGTCTCCTTGATTCCATGAGGCCCCACTTTGTCACAATTGTCTCCTTGATTCCATGAGGCCCCACTGTGTCACAATGGCTCCTTGGCTTCATGTGAATCACCTGTGTCACCATGGTCTCCTTGATTCCATGAGGCCCCACTGTGTCACAATGGCTCCTTGGCTTCATGTGCATCACCTGTGTCACCATGGTCTCCTTGATTCCATGAGGCCCCACTGGGTCACAATGGCTCCTTGGCTTCATGTGCATCACCTGTGTCACCATGGTCTCCTTGATTCCATGAGGCCCCACTGGGTCACAATGGCTCCTTGGCTTCATGTGCATCACCTGTGTCACCATGGTCTCCTTGATTCCATGAGGCCCCACTGTGTCACAATGGCTCCTTGGCTTCATGTGCATCACCTGTGTCACCATGGTCTCCTTGATTCCATGTGGCCCCACTGTGTCACAATAGCCCCTTGGTTCCATAGGTTTTCTAGAATGTAATGTATAATTTTCTACAATGGAACAATGGACTCCTTGGTTGTGTGAGCTACCCTGCTTTTTGCAGAGGTGTCTTTGGTTCCAGCAAAGCCGCGCTGTGTCTCAGTGCACCCTGGCTTCCATGCGCATCTGGAGTATCACAAAGGCTCCTTGGTTCCACGAGGTCTTGCTGTGTCACAATGGATCCTGTGCTCCATGAGGCCCTCCAAAGTCATCATGGAGCCTTGATTCCATGTGCTTCCATTGTGTCCCAGGGATCGCCTTGGTTCCATCAGTTTCCTTAGTGGCACAATGCTCTCCATGCTTCCATGATTGCCCACAATGTCACAATGCTCTCCATGCTTCCATGAGGCCCTGCTTTGCCACAATGCTCCCCTTGTGTCCATGCGGCCCCGCTGTGTCCCAATGGACGGATGGTTCCATGAGGTTCCGTGCTGTCCCCATGGTCGTCTTGAATCCACAGTGTAACAATGGACCATTGCTTCCAGGCGGCCTCTCTGCGTCACAAGGGGCTCCTTGATTCCAAGATTCGCCATGGTGTCACCATGGAGCCTTGTTTCTAGGAGGTTCTGTAGTGTCACAATTGTCTCCTTGATCCCATGAGCCCCTGCAGTGTCACAATGGCTCCTTGGCTTCATGTGCATCACCTGTGTCACCATGGTCTCCTTGATTCCATGAGGCCCCACTGTGTCACAATGGCTCCTTGGCTTCATGTGCATCACCTGTGTCACTGTGGTCTCCTTGATTCCATGAGGCCCCACTGGGTCACAATGGCTCCTTGGCTTCGTGTGCATCACCTGTGTCACCATGGTCTCCTTGATTCCATGAGGCCCCACTGGGTCACAATGGCTCCTTGGCTTCATGTGCAACACCTGTGTCACCATGGTCTCCTTGATTCCATGAGGCCCCACTGGGTCACAATGGCTCCTTGGCTTCATGTGCATCACCTGTGTCACCATGGTCTCCTTGATTCCATGAGGCCCCACTGGGTCACAATGGCTCCTTGGCTTCCATGTGGCCCCACTGTGTCACAATGGCCCCTTGCTTCCATAGGTTTTCTATTGTAACAATGGACTCCTTGGTTCTGTGAGCTACCCTGCTTTTTGCAGAGGTGTCTTTGGTTCCAACAAGGCCCTGCTGTGTCTCATCAGGAACACATTTCCATGTGGTTCCATGATTCCCCACGGTGTCACCATCGAGCCTTGTTTCTAGGAGGTTCTGTACTGTCACAATTGTCTCCTTGATGCCATGAGCCCCTGCAGTGTCACAATGGCTCCTTGCTTCCATGAGGAACACAAAAGCTTTGCATCAACACTGAGCAACAGCTGCTGAACACACCTGGGAGCATCTGCTTGCATCAAAAGAGGGCTTCAAGCGGAGAATGGCAGCAGCAGCTTCCATCTGCAACAGAGAGCCAGGCAAAGGACAGGGACAGAGAATTCCGTGGAAAGACTGCGAGAATTCTGCTCCCAGAGATCATTCCTGCTCACAGTGTCCCTTGTAGAAAGGGGACATCATTGCAGGCAGCCTGGACTCAGCATGTGGGGTTTTTTGTTTAGGAAACCTGCTCAGGCTTTTCCATTCTTTCCTTACAAACAGGAAAACTTCTCTGGGCCTGTGTGCAGGCAGAGCCCTGAGGAGAGCACTTGGCACATGGTGCCTCGTTCTGGGACAGCCAGCTGCAGAGCGGAAGGGAAGAAGCCCCGCTGGGTCACAATGGCTCCTTGGTTTCATGTGCATCACCTGTGTCACCATGGTCTCCTTGATTCCATGAGGCCCCACTGGGTCACAATGGCTCCTTGGCTTCATGTGCATCACCTGTGTCACCATGGTCTCCTTGATTCCATGAGGCCCCGCTGTGTCACAATGGCTCCTTGGCTTCATGTGCATCACCTGTGTCACCATGGTCTCCTTGATTCCATGAGGCCCCGCTGGGTCACAATGGCTCCTTGGCTTCATGTGCATCACCTGTGTCACCATGGTCTCCTTGATTCCATGAGGCCCCACTGGGTCACAATGGCTCCTTGGCTTCATGTGCATCACCTGTGTCACCATGGTCTCCTTGATTCCATGAGGCCCCACTGGGTCACAATGGCTCCGTGGCTTCCATGTGGCCCCACTGTGTCACAATGGTCTCCTTGCTTCCATAGGTTTTCTATTGTAACAATGGACTCCTTGGTTCTGTGAGCTACCCTGCTTTTTGCACTGGTGTCTTCGGTTCCAACAAGGCCCTGCTGCGTCTCATGAGGAACACATTTCCATGTGGTTCCATGATTCCCCACGGTGTCACCATGGAGCCTTGTTTCTAGGAGGTTCTGTACTGTCACAATTGTCTCCTTGATGCCATGAGCCCCTGCAGTGTCACAATGGCTCCTTGCTTCCATGAGGAACACAAAAGCTTTGCATCAACACTGAGCAACAGCTGCTGAACGCACCTGGGAGCATCTGCTTGCATCAAACGAGGGCTTCAAGCTGAGAAAGGCACCAGCAGCTTCCATCTGCAACAGAGAGCCAGGGAAAGGACAGGGACAGAGAATTCCGTGGAAAGACTGCGAGAATTCTGCTCCCAGACATCATTCCTGCTCACAGTGTCCCTTGTAGAAAGGGGACATCATTGCAGGCAGCCTGGACTGAGCATGTGGGTTTGGTTGTCTAGGGAACCTGCTCAGGCTTCTTCATTCTTTCCTTACAAACAGGAAAACTTCTCTGGGCCTGTGTACAGGCAGAGCCCTGAGGAAAGCACTTGGCACATGGTGCTGTGGGCTGGGACAGCCAGCTGCAGAGCTGAAGGGAAGAAGCCCCGCTGTGTCACAATGGCTCCTTGGCTTCATGTGCATCACCTGTGTCACCATGGTCTCCTTGATTCCATGAGGCCCCACTGGGTCACAATGTCTCCTTGGCTTCATGTGCATCACCTGTGTCACCATGGTCTCCTTGATTAAATGAGGCCCCGCTGTGTCACAATGGCTCCTTGGCTTCATGTGCATCACCTGTGTCACCATGGTCTCCTTGATTCCATGAGGCCCCACTGGGTCACAATGGCTCCTTGGCTTCATGTGCATCACCTGTGTCACCATGGTCTCCTTGATTCCATGAGGCCCCACTGGGTCACAATGGCTCCTTGGCTTCATGTGCATCACCTGTGTCACCATGGTCTCCTTGATTCCATGAGGCCCCAATGTGTCACAATGGCTCCTTTCTTCCATGAGGATCCGCAGTGTCACCATGCTCACCTTTGATCCACATTGTCATAATGGACAATTGCTTCCATGTGGCCCCACTGTGTCACAATTGCCCCTTGGTTCCATAGGTTTTCTAGAATGTAATGTATAATTTTCTACAATGTAACAATGGACTCCTTGGTTCTGTGAGCTACCCTGCTTTTTGCAGAGGTGTCCTTGGTTCCAACAAGGCCCCGCTGTGTCTCAGTGCACCCTGGCTTCCATGCGCATCTGGAGTATCACAAAGGCTCCTTGGTTCCACGAGGTCTTGCTGTGTCACAATGGATCCTGTGCTCCATGAGGCCCTCCAAAGTCATCATGGAGCCTTGATTCCATGTGCTTCCATTGTGTCCCAGGGATCGCCTTGGTTCCATCAGTTTCCTTAGTGGCACAATGCTCTCCATACTTCCATGATTGCCCACAATGTCACAATGCTCTCCATGCTTCCATGAGGCCCTGCTTTGCCACAATGCTCCCCTTGTGTCCATGCGGCCCCGCTGTGTCCCAATGGACGGATGGTTCCATGAGGTTCCGTGCTGTCCCCATGGTCGTCTTGAATCCACAGTGTAACAATGGACCATTGCTTCCAGGCGGCCTCTCTGCGTCACAAGGGGCTCCTTGATTCCAAGATTCGCCATGGTGTCACCATGGAGCCTTGTTTCTAGGAGGTTCTGTAGTGTCACAATTGTCTCCTTGATCCCATGAGCCCCTGCAGTGTCACAATGGCCCCTTGGCTTCATGTGCATCACCTGTGTCACCATGGTCTCCTTGATTCCATGAGGCCCCGATGGGTCACAATGGCTCCTTGGCTTCATGTGCATCACCTGTGTCACTGTGGTCTCCTTGATTCCATGAGGCCCCACTGTGTCACAATGGCTCCTTGGCTTCATGTGCATCACCTGTGTCACCATGGTCTCCTTGATTCCATGTGGCCCCACTGTGTCACAATAGCCCCTTGGTTCCATAGGTTTTCTAGAATGTAATGTATAATTTTCTACAATGGAACAATGGACTCCTTGGTTGTGTGAGCTACCCTGCTTTTTGCAGAGGTGTCTTTGGTTCCAGCAAAGCCGCGCTGTGTCTCAGTGCACCCTGGCTTCCATGCGCATCTGGAGTATCACAAAGGCTCCTTGGTTCCACGAGGTCTTGCTGTGTCACAATGGATCCTGTGCTCCATGAGGCCCTCCAAAGTCATCATGGAGCCTTGATTCCATGTGCTTCCATTGTGTCCCAGGGATCGCCTTGGTTCCATCAGTTTCCTTAGTGGCACAATGCTCTCCATGCTTCCATGATTGCCCACAATGTCACAATGCTCTCCATGCTTCCATGAGGCCCTGCTTTGCCACAATGCTCCCCTTGTGTCCATGCGGCCCCGCTGTGTCCCAATGGACGGATGGTTCCATGAGGTTCCGTGCTGTCCCCATGGTCGTCTTGAATCCACAGTGTAACAATGGACCATTGCGTCCAGGCGGCCTCTCTGCGTCACAAGGGGCTCCTTGATTCCAAGATTCGCCATGGTGTCACCATGGAGCCTTGTTTCTAGGAGGTTCTGTAGTGTCACAATTGTCTCCTTGATCCCATGAGCCCCTGCAGTGTCACAATGGCTCCTTAGCTTCATGTGCATCACCTGTGTCACCATGGTCTCCTTGATTCCATGAGGCCCCACTGTGTCACAATGGCTCCTTGGCTTCATGTGCATCACCTGTGTCACCATGGTCTCCTTGATTCCATGAGTCCCCACTGTGTCACAATGGCTCCTTAGCTTCATGTGCATCACCTGCAGTGTCACAATGGCTCCTTGCTTCCATGAGGAACACAAAAGCTTTGCATCAACACTGAGCAACAGCTGCTGAACACACCTGGGAGCATCTGCTTGCATCAAACAAGGGCTTCAAGCTGAGAAAGGCATCAGCAGCTTCCATCTGCAACAGAGAGCCAGGCCAAGGACAGGGACAGAGAATTCAGTGGAAAGACTGCGGGAATTCTGCTCCCAGAGATCATTCCGGCTCACAGTGTCCCTTGTAGAAAGGGGACATCATTGCAGGCAGCCTGGACTGAGCATGTAGGGTTTGTTGTTTCGGAAAGCTGCTCAGGCTTTTCCATCCTTTCCTTACAAACAGGAAAACTTCTCTGGGCCTGTGTGCAGGCAGAGCCCTGAGGAGAGCACTTGGCACATGGTGCTGTGGGCTGGGACAGCCAGCTGCAGAGCTGAAGGGAAGAAGCCCCGCTGTGTCACAATGGCTCCTTGGCTTCATGTGCATCACCTGTGTCACCGTGGTCTCCTTGATTCCATGAGGCCCCACTTTGTCACAATTGTCTCCTTGATTCCATGAGGCCCCACTGGGTCACAATGGTTCCTTGGCTTCATGTGCATCACCTGTGTCACCATGGTCTCCTTGATTCCATGAGGCCCCACTGGGTCACAATGGCTCCTTGGCTTCATGTGCATCACCTGTGTCACCATGGTCTCCTTGATTCCATGAGGCCCCACTGGGTCACAATGGCTCCTTGGCTTCATGTGCATCACCTGTGTCACCATGGTCTCCTTGATTCCATGAGGCCCCACTGTGTCACAATGGCTCCTTAGCTTCATGTGCATCACCTGCAGTGTCACAATGGCTCCTTGCTTCCATGAGGAACACAAAAGCTTTGCATCAACACTGAGCAACAGCTGCTGAACACACCTGGGAGCATCTGCTTGCATCAAACGAGGGCTTCAAGCTGAGAAAGGCATCAGCAGCTTCCATCTGCAACAGAGAGCCAGGCCAAGGACAGGGACAGAGAATTCAGTGGAAAGACTGCGGGAATTCTGCTCCCAGAGATCATTCCTGCTCACAGTGTCCCTTGTAGAAAGGGGACATCATTGCAGGCAGCCTGGACTGAGCATGTAGGGTTTGTTGTTTAGGAAAGCTGCTCAGGTTTTCCATTCTTTCCTTACAAACAGGAAAACTTCTCCTGGGCCTGTGTGCAGGCAGAGCCCTGGGGAGAGCGGTTGGCACATGGTGCTGTGGGCTGGGAGAGCCAGCTGCAGAGCTGAAGGGAAGAAGCCCCGCTGTGTCACAATGGCTCCTTGGCTTCATGTGCATCACCTGTGTCACCATGGTCTCCTTGATTCCATGAGGCCCCGCTGGGTCACAATGGCTCCTTGGCTTCATGTGCATCACCTGTGTCACCATGGTCTCCTTGATTCCATGAGGCCCCGCTGGGTTAACAATGGGTATTTGGCTTCATGTGCAACACCTGTGTCACCATGGTCTCCTTGATTCCATGAGGCCCCACTGGGTCACAATGGCTCCTTGGCTTCATGTGCATCACCTGTGTCACCATGGTCTCCTTGATTCCATGAGGCCCCACTGGGTCACAATGGCTCCTTGCTTCCATAGGTTTTCTATTGTAACAATGGACTCCTTGGTTCTGTGAGCTACCCTGCTTTTTGCAGAGGTGTCTTTGGTTCCAACAAGGCCCTGCTGTGTCTCATCAGGAACACATTTCCATGTGGTTCCATGATTCCCCACAGTGTCACCATGGAGCCTTGTTTCTAGGAGGTTCTGTACAGTCACAATTGTCTCCTTGATGCCATGAGCCCCTGCAGTGTCACAATGGCTCCTTGCTTCCATGAGGAACACAAAAGCTTTGCATCAACACTGAGCAACAGCTGCTGAACACACCTGGGAGCATCTGCTTGCATCAAAAGAGGGCTTCAAGCTGAGAATGGCAGCAGCAGCTTCCATCTGCAACAGAGAGCCAGGCAAAGGACAGGGACAGAGAATTCAGTGGAAAGACTGCGAGAATTCTGCTCCCAGACATCATTCCTGCTCACAGTGTCCCTTGTAGAAAGGGGACATCATTGCAGGCAGCCTGGCCTGAGCATGTGGGTTTGGTTGTTTAGGGAACCTGCTCAGGCTTTTTCATCCTTTCCTTACAAACAGGAAAACTTCTCCTGGGCCTGTGTGCAGGCAGAGCCCTGGGGAGAGCGGTTGGCACATGGTGCTGTGGGCTGGGAGAGCCAGCTGCAGAGCTGAAGGGAAGAAGCCCCGCTGTGTCACAATGGCTCCTTGGCTTCATGTGCATCACCTGTGTCACCATGGTCTCCTTGATTCCATGAGGCCCCACTGGGTCACAATGGCTCCTTGGCTTCATGTGCATCACCTGTGTCACCATGGTCTCCTTGATTCCATGAGGCCCCACTTTGTCACAATGGCTCCTTGCTTCCATGAGGTTCCGCAGTGTCACCATGCTCACCTTTGATCCACACTGTCATAACGGACAATTGCTTCCATGTGGCCCCACTGTGTCACAATTGCCCCTTGGTTCCATAGGTTTTCTAGAATGTAATGTATAATTTTCTACAATGTAACAATGGACTCCTTGGTTCTGTGAGCTACCCTGCTTTTTGCAGAGGTGTCCTTGGTTCCAACAAGGCCCCGCTGTGTCTCAGTGCACCCTGGCTTCCATGCGCATCTGGAGTATCACAAAGGCTCCTTGGTTCCACGAGGTCTTGCTGTGTCACAATGGATCCTGTGCTCCATGAGGCCCTCCAAAGTCATCATGGAGCCTTGATTCCATGTGCTTCCATTGTGTCCCAGGGATCGCCTTGGTTCCATCAGTTTCCTTAGTGGCACAATGCTCTCCAAGCTTCCATGATTGCCCACAATGTCACAATGCTCTCCATGCTTCCATGAGGCCCTGCTTTGCCACAATGCTCCCCTTGTGTCCATGCGGCCCCGCTGTGTCCCAATGGACGGATGGTTCCATGAGGTTCCGTGCTGTCCCCATGGTCGTCTTGAATCCACAGTGTAACAATGGACCATTGCTTCCAGGCGGCCTCTCTGCGTCACAAGGGGCTCCTTGATTCCAAGATTCGCCATGGTGTCACCATGGAGCCTTGTTTCTAGGAGGTTCTGTAGTGTCACAATTGTCTCCTTGATCCCATGAGCCCCTGCAGTGTCACAATGGCTCCTTGGCTTCATGTGCATCACCTGTGTCACCATGGTCTCCTTGATTCCATGAGGCCCCACTGTGTCACAATGGCTCCTTGGCTTCATGTGCATCACCTGTGTCACTGTGGTCTCCTTGATTCCATGAGGCCCCACTGGGTCACAATGGCTCCTTGGCTTCGTGTGCATCACCTGTGTCACCATGGTCTCCTTGATTCCATGAGGCCCCACTGGGTCACAATGGCTCCTTGGCTTCATGTGCATCACCTGTGTCACCATGGTCTCCTTGATTCCATGAGGCCCCACTGTGTCACAATGGCTCCTTGGCTTCATGTGCATCACCTGTGTCACCATGGTCTCCTTGATTCCATGAGGCCCCACTGTGTCACAATGGCTCCTTGGCTTCATGTGCATCACCTGTGTCACCATGGTCTCCTTGATTCCATGAGGCCCCGCTGGGTCACAATGGGTCTTTGGCTTCATGTGCAACACCTGTGTCACCATGGTCTCCTTGATTCCATGAGGCCCCACTGGGTCACAATGGCTCCTTGGCTTCATGTGCATCACCTGTGTCACCATGGTCTCCTTGATTCCATGAGGCCCCACTGTGTCACAATGGCTCCTTGGCTTCATGTGCATCACCTGTGTCACCATGGTCTCCTTGATTCCATGAGGCCCCGCTGGGTCACAATGGGTCTTTGGCTTCATGTGCAACACCTGTGTCACCATGGTCTCCTTGATTCCATGAGGCCCCACTGTGTCACAATGGCTCCTTGGCTTCATGTGCATCACCTGCCTCACAATGGTCTCCTTGATTCCATGAGGCCCCACTGGGTCACAATGGCTCCTTGGCTTCCATGTGGCCCCACTGTGTCACAATGGCTCCTTGCTTCCATAGGTTTTCTATTGTAACAATGGACTCCTTGGTTCTGTGAGCTACCCTGCTTTTTGCAGAGGTGTCTTTGGTTCCAACAAGGCCCTGCTGTGTCTCATCAGGAACACATTTCCATGTGGTTCCATGATTCCCCACGGTGTCACCATGGAGCCTTGTTTCTAGGAGGTTCTGTACTGTCACAATTGTCTCCTTGATGCCATGAGCCCCTGCAGTGTCACAATGGCTCCTTGCTTCCATGAGGAACACAAAAGCTTTGCATCAACACTGAGCAACAGCTGCTGAACACACCTGGGAGCATCTGCTTGCATCAAAAGAGGGCTTCAAGCGGAGAATGGCAGCAGCAGCTTCCATCTGCAACAGAGAGCCAGGCAAAGGACAGGGACAGAGAATTCAGTGGAAAGACTGCGGGAATTCTGCTCCCAGAGATCATTCCTGCTCACAGTGTCCCTTGTAGAAAGGGGACATCATTGCAGGCAGCCTGGCCTGAGCATGTGGGTTTGGTTGTTTAGGGAACCTGCTCAGGCTTTTTCATTCTTTCCTTACAAACAGGAAAACTTCTCCTGGGCCTGTGTGCAGGCAGAGCCCTGAGGAGAGCAGTTGGCACATGGTGCTGTGGGCTGGGACAGCCAGCTGCAGAGCTGAAGGGAAGAAGCCCCGCTGTGTCACAATGGCTCCTTGGCTTCATGTGCATCACCTGTGTCACCATGGTCTCCTTGATTCCATGAGGCCCCACTGGGTCACAATGGCTCCTGGGCTTCATGTGCATCACCTGTGTCACCATGGTCTCCTTGATTCCATGAGGCCCCACTTTGTCACAATTGTCTCCTTGATTCCATGAGGCCCCACTGTGTCACAATGGCTCCTTGGCTTCATGTGAATCACCTGTGTCACCATGGTCTCCTTGATTCCATGAGGCCCCACTGTGTCACAATGGCTCCTTGGCTTCATGTGCATCACCTGTGTCACCATGGTCTCCTTGATTCCATGAGGCCCCACTGGGTCACAATGGCTCCTTGGCTTCATGTGCATCACCTGTGTCACCATGGTCTCCTTGATTCCATGAGGCCCCACTGGGTCACAATGGCTCCTTGGCTTCATGTGCATCACCTGCCTCACCATGGTCTCCTTGATTCCATGAGGCCCCACTGTGTCACAATGGCTCCTTGGCTTCATGTGCATCACCTGCCTCACAATGGTCTCCTTGATTCCATGAGGCCCCACTGGGTCACAATGGCTCCTTGGCTTCATGTGCATCACCTGTGTCACCATGGTCTCCTTGATTCCATGAGGCCCCACTGTGTCACAATGGCTCCTTGCTTCCATGAGGTTCCGCAGTGTCACCATGCTCACCTTTGATCCACATTGTCATAACGGACAATTGCTTCCATGTGGCCCCACTGTGTCACAATAGCCCCTTGGTTCCATAGGTTTTCTGGAATGTAATGTATAATTTTCTACAATGTAACAATGGACTCCTTGGTTCTGTGAGCTACCCTGCTTTTTGCAGAGGTGTCCTTGGTTCCAACAGGGCCCCGCTGTGTCTCAGTGCACCCTGGCTTCCATGCGCATCTGGAGTATCACAAAGGCTCCTTGGTTCCACGAGGTCTTGCTGTGTCACAATGGATCCTGTGCTCCATGAGGCCCTCCAAAGTCATCATGGAGCCTTGATTCCATGTGCTTCCATTGTGTCCCAGGGATCGCCTTGGTTCCATCAGTTTCCTTAGTGGCACAATGCTCTCCATGCTTCCATGATTGCCCACAATGTCACAATGCTCTCCATGCTTCCATGAGGCCCTGCTTTGCCACAATGCTCCCCTTGTGTCCATGCGGCCCCGCTGTGTCCCAATGGACGGATGGTTCCATGAGGTTCCGTGCTGTCCCCATGGTCGTCTTGAATCCACAGTGTAACAATGGACCATTGCTTCCAGGCGGCCTCTCTGCGTCACAAGGGGCTCCTTGATTCCAAGATTCGCCATGGTGTCAAGATGGAGCCTTGTTTCTAGGAGGTTCTGTAGTGTCACAATTGTCTCCTTGATCCCATGAGCCCCTGCAGTGTCACAATGGCTCCTTGGCTTCATGTGCATCACCTGTGTCACCATGGTCTCCTTGATTCCATGAGGCCCCGCTGGGTCACAATGGCTCCTTGGCTTCATGTGCATCACCTGTGTCACTGTGGTCTCCTTGATTCCATGAGGCCCCACTGGGTCACAATGGCTCCTTGGCTTCATGTGCATCACCTGTGTCACCATGGTCTCCTTGATTCCATGAGGCCCCACTGGGTCACAATGGCTCCTTGGCTTCATGTGCATCACCTGTGTCACCATGGTCTCCTTGATTCCATGAGGCCCCACTGGGTCACAATGGCTCCTTGGCTTCATGTGCATCACCTGTGTCACCATGGTCTCCTTGATTCCATGAGGCCCCACTGGGTCACAATGGGTCTTTGGCTTCATGTGCAACACCTGTGTCACCATGGTCTCCTTGATTCCATGAGGCCCCACTGTGTCACAATGGCTCCTTGGCTTCATGTGCATCACCTGTGTCACAATGGTCTCCTTGATTCCATGAGGCCCCACTGGGTCACAATGGCTCCTTGCTTCCATAGGTTTTCTATTGTAACAATGGACTCCTTGGTTCTGTGAGCTACCCTGCTTTTTGCAGAGGTGTCTTTGGTTCCAACAAGGCCCTGCTGTGTCTCATCAGGAACACATTTCCATGTGGTTCCATGATTCCCCACAGTGTCACCATGGAGCCTTGTTTCTAGGAGGTTCTGTACAGTCACAATTGTCTCCTTGATGCCATGAGCCCCTGCAGTGTCACAATGGCTCCTTGCTTCCATGAGGAACACAAAAGCTTTGCATCAACACTGAGCAACAGCTGCTGAACACACCTGGGAGCATCTGCTTGCATCAAAAGAGGGCTTCAAGCGGAGAATGGCAGCAGCAGCTTCCATCTGCAACAGAGAGCCAGGCAAAGGACAGGGACAGAGAATTCAGTGGAAAGACTGCGGGAATTCTGCTCCCAGAGATCATTCCTGCTCACAGTGTCCCTTGTAGAAAGGGGACATCATTGCAGGCAGCCTGGCCTGAGCATGTGGGTTTGGTTGTTTAGGGAACCTGCTCAGGCTTTTTCATTCTTTCCTTACAAACAGGAAAACTTCTCCTGGGCCTGTGTGCAGGCAGAGCCCTGAGGAGAGCAGTTGGCACATGGTGCTGTGGGCTGGGACAGCCAGCTGCAGAGCTGAAGGGAAGAAGCCCCGCTGTGTCACAATGGCTCCTTGGCTTCATGTGCATCACCTGTGTCACCATGGTCTCCTTGATTCCATGAGGCCCCACTGGGTCACAATGGCTCCTGGGCTTCATGTGCATCACCTGTGTCACCATGGTCTCCTTGATTCCATGAGGCCCCACTTTGTCACAATTGTCTCCTTGATTCCATGAGGCCCCACTGTGTCACAATGGCTCCTTGGCTTCATGTGAATCACCTGTGTCACCATGGTCTCCTTGATTCCATGAGGCCCCACTGTGTCACAATGGCTCCTTGGCTTCATGTGCATCACCTGTGTCACCATGGTCTCCTTGATTCCATGAGGCCCCACTGGGTCACAATGGCTCCTTGGCTTCATGTGCATCACCTGTGTCACCATGGTCTCCTTGATTCCATGAGGCCCCACTGGGTCACAATGGCTCCTTGGCTTCATGTGCATCACCTGTGTCACCATGGTCTCCTTGATTCCATGAGGCCCCACTGTGTCACAATGGCTCCTTGGCTTCATGTGCATCACCTGCCTCACAATGGTCTCCTTGATTCCATGAGGCCCCACTGGGTCACAATGGCTCCTTGGCTTCATGTGCATCACCTGTGTCACCATGGTCTCCTTGATTCCATGAGGCCCCACTGTGTCACAATGGCTCCTTGCTTCCATGAGGTTCCGCAGTGTCACCATGCTCACCTTTGATCCACATTGTCATAACGGACAATTGCTTCCATGTGGCCCCACTGTGTCACAATAGCCCCTTGGTTCCATAGGTTTTCTGGAATGTAATGTATAATTTTCTACAATGTAACAATGGACTCCTTGGTTCTGTGAGCTACCCTGCTTTTTGCAGAGGTGTCCTTGGTTCCAACAGGGCCCCGCTGTGTCTCAGTGCACCCTGGCTTCCATGCGCATCTGGAGTATCACAAAGGCTCCTTGGTTCCACGAGGTCTTGCTGTGTCACAATGGATCCTGTGCTCCATGAGGCCCTCCAAAGTCATCATGGAGCCTTGATTCCATGTGCTTCCATTGTGTCCCAGGGATCGCCTTGGTTCCATCAGTTTCCTTAGTGGCACAATGCTCTCCATGCTTCCATGATTGCCCACAATGTCACAATGCTCTCCATGCTTCCATGAGGCCCTGCTTTGCCACAATGCTCCCCTTGTGTCCATGAGGCCCCGCTGTGTCCCAATGGACGGATGGTTCCATGAGGTTCCGTGCTGTCCCCATGGTCGTCTTGAATCCACAGTGTAACAATGGACCATTGCTTCCAGGCGGCCTCTCTGCGTCACAAGGGGCTCCTTGATTCCAAGATTCGCCATGGTGTCAAGATGGAGCCTTGTTTCTAGGAGGTTCTGTAGTGTCACAATTGTCTCCTTGATCCCATGAGCCCCTGCAGTGTCACAATGGCTCCTTGGCTTCATGTGCATCACCTGTGTCACCATGGTCTCCTTGATTCCATGAGGCCCCGCTGGGTCACAATGGCTCCTTGGCTTCATGTGCATCACCTGTGTCACTGTGGTCTCCTTGATTCCATGAGGCCCCACTGGGTCACAATGGCTCCTTGGCTTCATGTGCATCACCTGTGTCACCATGGTCTCCTTGATTCCATGAGGCCCCACTGGGTCACAATGGCTCCTTGGCTTCATGTGCATCACCTGTGTCACCATGGTCTCCTTGATTCCATGAGGCCCCACTGGGTCACAATGGCTCCTTGGCTTCATGTGCATCACCTGTGTCACCATGGTCTCCTTGATTCCATGAGGCCCCACTGGGTCACAATGGCTCCTTGGCTTCATGTGCATCACCTGTGTCACCATGGTCTCCTTGATTCCATGAGGCCCCACTGGGTCACAATGGCTCCTTGGCTTCATGTGCATCACCTGTGTCACCATGGTCTCCTTGATTCCATGAGGCCCCACTTTGTCACAATGGCTCCTTGGCTTCATGTGCATCACCTGTGTCACCATGGTCTCCTTGATTCCATGAGGCCCCACTGGGTCACAATGGCTCCTTAGCTTCATGTGCATCACCTGCAGTGTCACAATGGCTCCTTGCTTCCATGAGGAACACAAAAGCTTTGCATCAACACTGAGCAACAGCTGCTGAACACACCTGGGAGCATCTGCTTGCATCAAACGAGGGCTTCAAGCAGAGAATGGCAGCAGCAGCTTCCATCTGCAACAGAGAGCCAGGCAAAGGACAGGGACAGAGAATTCCGTGGAAAGACTGCGAGAATTCTGCTCCCAGACATCATTCCTGCTCACAGTGTCCCTTGTAGAAAGGGGACATCATTGCAGGCAGCCTGGACTGAGCATGTGGGTTTGGTTGTCTAGGGAACCTGCTCAGGCTTTTTCATTCTTTCCTTACAAACAGGGAAACTTCTCCGGGCCTGTGTGCAGGCAGAGCCCTGAGGAGAGCAGTTGGCACATGGAGCCTCGGTGTGGGAGAGCCAGCTGCAGAGCTGAAGGGAAGAAGCCCCGCTGTGTCACAATGGCTCCTTGGTTTCATGTGCATCACCTGTGTCACCATGGTCTCCTTGATTCCATGAGGCCCCACTGGGTCACAATGGCTCCTTGACTTCATGTGCATCACCAGTGTCACCATGGTCTCCTTGATTCCATGAGGCCCCACTGGGTCACAATTGTCTCCTTGATTCCATGAGGCCCCACTGTGTCACAATGGCTCCTTGGCTTCATGTGAATCACCTGTGTCACCATGGTCTCCTTGATTCCATGAGGCCCTGCTGTGTCACAATGGCTCCTTGGCTTCATGTGCATCACCTGTGTCACCATGGTCTCCTTGATTCCATGAGGCCCCACTGGGTCACAATGGCTCCTTGGCTTCATGCGCATCACCTGTGTCACCATGGTCTCCTTGATTCCATGAGGCCCCACTGGGTCACAATGGCTCCTTGGCTTCATGTGCATCACCTGTGTCACCATGGTCTCCTTGATTCCATGAGGCCCCACTGTGTCACAATGGCTCCTTGGCTTCATGTGCATCACCTGTGTCACCATGGTCTCCTTGATTCCATGAGGCCCCACTGGGTCACAATGGCTCCTTGGCTTCATGTGCATCACCTGTGTCACCATGGACTCCTTGATTCCATGAGGCCCCACTTTGTCACAGTGGCTCCTTGCTTCCATGAGGTTCCGCAGTGTCACCATGCTCACCTTTGATCCACATTGTCATAACGGACAATTGCTTCCATGTGGCCCCACTGTGTCACAATAGCCCCTTGGTTCCATAGGTTTTCTGGAATGTAATGTATAATTTTCTACAATGTAACAATGGACTCCTTGGTTCTGTGAGCTACCCTGCTTTTTGCAGAGGTGTCCTTGGTTCCAACAGGGCCCCGCTGTGTCTCAGTGCACCCTGGCTTCCATGCGCATCTGGAGTATCACAAAGGCTCCTTGGTTCCACGAGGTCTTGCTGTGTCACAATGGATCCTGTGCTCCATGAGGCCCTCCAAAGTCATCATGGAGCCTTGATTCCATGTGCTTCCATTGTGTCCCAGGGATCGCCTTGGTTCCATCAGTTTCCTTAGTGGCACAATGCTCTCCATGCTTCCATGATTGCCCACAATGTCACAATGCTCTCCATGCTTCCATGAGGCCCTGCTTTGCCACAATGCTCCCCTTGTGTCCATGAGGCCCCGCTGTGTCCCAATGGACGGATGGTTCCATGAGGTTCCGTGCTGTCCCCATGGTCGTCTTGAATCCGCAGTGTAACAATGGACCATTGCTTCCAGGCGGCCTCTCTGCGTCACAAGGGGCTCTTTGATTCCAAGATTCGCCATGGTGTCACCATGGAGCCTTGTTTCTAGGAGGTTCTGTAGTGTCACAATTGTCTCCTTGATCCCATGAGCCCCTGCAGTGTCACAATGGCTCCTTGGCTTCATGTGCATCACCTGTGTCACCATGGTCTCCTTGATTCCATGAGGCCCCACTGTGTCACAATGGCTCCTTGGCTTCATGTGCATCACCTGTGTCACTGTGGTCTCCTTGATTCCATAAGGCCCCACTGTGTCACAATGGCTCCTTGGCTTCGTGTGCATCACCTGTGTCACCATGGTCTCCTTGATTCCATGAGGCCCCACTGGGTCACAATGGCTCCTTGGCTTCATGTGCATCACCTGTGTCACCATGGTCTCCTTGATTCCATGAGGCCCCACTGTGTCACAATGGCTCCTTGGCTTCATGTGCATCACCTGTGTCACCATGGTCTCCTTGATTCCATGAGGCCCCACTGGGTCACAATGGCCCCTTGGCTTCATGTGCATCACCTGTGTCACCATGGTCTCCTTGATTCCATGAGGCCCCACTGGGTCACAATGGCTCCTTGGCTTCATGTGCATCACCTGTGTCACCATGGTCTCCTTGATTCCATGAGGCCCCACTGGGTCACAATGGCTCCTTGGCTTCATGTGCATCACCTGTGTCACCATGGACTCCTTGATTCCATGAGGCCCCACTTTGTCACAATGGCTCCTTGCTTCCATGAGGTTCCGCAGTGTCACCATGCTCACCTTTGATCCACATTTTCATAATGGACAATTGCTTCCATGTGGCCCCACTGTGTCACAATAGCCCCTTGGTTCCATAGGTTTTCTGGAATGTAATGTATAATTTTCTACAATGTAACAATGGACTCCTTGGTTCTGTGAGCTACCCTGCTTTTTGCAGAGGTGTCCTTGGTTCCAACAGGGCCCCGCTGTGTCTCAGTGCACCCTGGCTTCCATGCGCATCTGGAGTATCACAAAGGCTCCTTGGTTCCACGAGGTCTTGCTGTGTCACAATGGATCCTGTGCTCCATGAGGCCCTCCAAAGTCATCATGGAGCCTTGATTCCATGTGCTTCCATTGTGTCCCAGGGATCGCCTTGGTTCCATCAGTTTCCTTAGTGGCACAATGCTCTCCATGCTTCCATGATTGCCCACAATGTCACAATGCTCTCCATGCTTCCATGAGGCCCTGCTTTGCCACAATGGTCCCCTTGTGTCCATGCGGCCCCGCTGTGTCCCAATGGACGGATGGTTCCATGAGGTTCCGTGCTGTCCCCATGGTCGTCTTGAATCCGCAGTGTAACAATGGACCATTGCTTCCAGGCGGCCTCTCTGCGCAACAAGGGGCTCTTTGATTCCAAGATTCGCCATAGTGTCACCATGGAGCCTTGTTTCTAGGAGGTTCTGTAGTGTCACAATTGTCTCCTTGATCCCATGAGCCCCTGCAGTGTCACAATGGCTCCTTGGCTTCATGTGCATCACCTGTGTCACCATGGTCTCCTTGATTCCATGAGGCCCCACTGGGTCACAATGGCTCCTTGGCTTCATGTGCATCACCTGTGTCACTGTGGTCTCCTTGATTCCATGAGGCCCCACTGGGTCACAATGGCTCCTTGGCTTCATGTGCATCACCTGTGTCACCATGGTCTTCTTGATTCCATGAGGCCCCACTGTGTCACAATGGCTCCTTGGCTTCATGTGCATCACCTGTGTCACCATGGTCTTCTTGATTCCATGAGGCCCCACTGGGTCACAATGGCTCCTTGGCTTCATGTGCATCACCTGTGTCACCATGGTCTCCTTGATTCCATGAGGCCCCACTGGGTCACAATGGCTCCTTGGCTTCATGTGCATCACCTGTGTCACCATGGTCTCCTTGATTCCATGAGGCCCCACTGGGTCACAATGGCTCCTTGGCTTCATGTGCATCACCTGTGTCACCATGGTCTCCTTGATTCCATGAGGCCCCACTGGGTCACAATGGCTCCTTGGCTTCATGTGCATCACCTGTGTCACCATGGTCTCCTTGATTCCATGAGGCCCCACTGGGTCACAATGGCTCCTTGGCTTCATGTGCATCACCTGTGTCACCATGGTCTCCTTGATTCCATGAGGCCCCACTGTGTCACAATGGCTCCTTGGCTTCATGTGCATCACCTGTGTCACCATGGTCTCCTTGATTCCATGAGGCCCCGCTGGGTCACAATGGGTCTTTGGCTTCATGTGCAACACCTGTGTCACCATGGTCTCCTTGATTCCATGAGGCCCCACTGTGTCACAATGGCTCCTTGGCTTCATGTGCATCACCTGTGTCACAATGGTCTCCTTGATTCCATGAGGCCCCACTGGGTCACAATGGCTCCTTGCTTCCATAGGTTTTCTATTGTAACAATGGACTCCTTGGTTCTGTGAGCTACCCTGCTTTTTGCAGAGGTGTCTTTGGTTCCAACAAGGCCCTGCTGTGTCTCATCAGGAACACATTTCCATGTGGTTCCATGATTCCCCACAGTGTCACCATGGAGCCTTGTTTCTAGGAGGTTCTGTAGTGTCACAATTGTCTCCTTGATGCCATGAGCCCCTGCAGTGTCACAATGGCTCCTTGCTTCCATGAGGAACACAAAAGCTTTGCATCAACACTGAGCAACAGCTGCTGAACACACCTGGGAGCATCTGCTTGCATCAAAAGAGGGCTTCAAGCGGAGAATGGCAGCAGCAGCTTCCATCTGCAACAGAGAGCCAGGCAAAGGACAAGGACAGAGAATTCAGTGGAAAGACTGCGGGAATTGTGCTCCCAGAGATCATTCCTGCTCACAGTATCCCTTGTAGAAAGGGGACATCATTGCAGGCAGCCTGGCCTGAGCATGTGGGTTTGGTTGTTTAGGGAACCTGCTCAGGCTTTTTCATTCTTTCCTTACAAACAGGAAAACTTCTCCTGGGCCTGTGTGCAGGCAGAGCCCTGAGGAGAGCAGTTGGCACATGGTGCTGTGGGCTGGGACAGCCAGCTGCAGAGCTGAAGGGAAGAAGCCCCGCTGTGTCACAATGGCTCCTTGGCTTCATGTGCATCACCTGTGTCACCATGGTCTCCTTGATTCCATGAGGCCCCACTGGGTCACAATGGCTCCTTGGCTTCATGTGCATCACCTGTGTCACCATGGTCTCCTTGATTCCATGAGGCCCCACTTTGTCACAATGGCTCCTTGGCTTCATGTGCATCACCTGTGTCACCATGGTCTCCTTGATTCCATGAGGCCCCACTGGGTCACAATGGCTCCTTAGCTTCATGTGCATCACCTGCAGTGTCACAATGGCTCCTTGCTTCCATGAGGAACACAAAAGCTTTGCATCAACACTGAGCAACAACTGCTGAACACACCTGGGAGCATCTGCTTGCATCAAACGAGGGCTTCAAGCTGAGAAAGGCATCAGCAGCTTCCATCTGCAACAGAGAGCCAGGCAAAGGACAGGGACAGAGAATTCAGTGGAAAGACTGCGGGAATTCTGCTCCCAGAGATCATTCCTGCTCACAGTGTCCCTTGTAGAAAGGGGACATCATTGCAGGCAGCCTGGACTGAGCATGTAGGGTTTGTTGTTTAGGAAAGCTGCTCAGGTTTTCCATTCTTTCCTTACAAACAGGAAAACTTCTCCTGGGCCTGTGTGCAGGCAGAGCCCTGAGGAGAGCACTTGGCACATGGTGCTGTGGGCTGGGAGAGCCAGCTGCAGAGCTGAAGGGAAGAAGCCCCGCTGTGTCACAATGGCTCCTTGGCTTCATGTGCATCACCTGTGTCACCATGGTCTCCTTGATTCCATGAGGCCCCACTGGGTCACAATGGCTCCTTGGCTTCATGTGCATCACCTGTGTCACCATGGTCTCCTTGATTCCATGAGGCCCCACTGGGTCACAATGGCTCCTTGGCTTCATGTGAATCACCTGTGTCACCATGGTCTCCTTGATTCCATGAGGCCCCGCTGTGTCACAATGGCTCCTTGGCTTCATGTGCATCACCTTTGTCACCATGGTCTCCTTGATTCCATGAGGCCCCACTTTGTCACAATGGCTCCTTAGCTTCATGTGCATCACCTGTGTCACAATGGTCTCCTTGATTCCATGAGGCCCCACTTTGTCACAATGGCTCCTTGCTTCCATGAGGTTCCGCAGTGTCACCATGCTCACCTTTGATCCACATTGTCATAATGGACAACTGCTTCCATGTGGCCCCACTGTGTCACAATAGCCCCTTAGTTCCATAGGTTTTCTAGAATGTAATGTATAATTTTCTACAATGGAACAATGGACTCCTTGGTTCTGTGAGCTACCTTGCTTTTTGCAGAGGTGTCCTTGGTTCCAACAGGGCCCCGCTGTGTCTCAGTGCACCCTGGCTTCCATGCGCATCTGGAGTATCACAAAGGCTCCTTGGTTCCACGAGGTCTTGCTGTGTCACAATGGATCCTGTGCTCCATGAGGCCCTCCAAAGTCATCATGGAGCCTTGATTCCATGTGCTTCCATTGTGTCCCAGGGATCGCCTTGGTTCCATCAGTTTCCTTAGTGGCACAATGCTCTCCATGCTTCCATGATTGCCCACAATGTCACAATGCTCTCCATGCTTCCATGAGGCCCTGCTTTGCCACAATGGTCCCCTTGTGTCCATGAGGCCCCGCTGTGTCCCAATGGACGGATGGTTCCATGAGGTTCCGTGCTGTCCCCATGGTCTTCTTGAATCCGCAGTGTAACAATGGACCATTACTTCCAGGTGGCCTCTCTGTGTCACAAGGGGCTCCTTGATTCAAAGATTCGCCATGGTGTCACCATGGAGCCTTGTTTCTAGGAGGTTCTGTAGTGTCACAATTGTCTCCTTGATCCCATGAGCCCCACTGTGTCACAATGGCTCCTTGCTTCATGTGCATCACCTGTGTCACCATGGTCTCCTTGATTCCATGAGGCGCCACTATGTCACAATGGCTCCTTGGCTTCATGTGCATCACCTGTGTCACCATGGTCTCCTTGATTCCATGAGGCCCCACTGTGTCACAATGGCTCCTTGGCTTCATGTGCATCACCTGCAGTGCCACAATGGCTCCTTGCTTCCATGAGGAACACAAAAGCTTTGCATCAACACTGAGCAACAGCTGCTGAACACACCTGGGAGTATCTGCTTGCATCAAACGAGGGCTTCAAGCTGAGAAAGGCAGCAGCAGCTTCCATCTGCAACAGAGAGCCAGGCAAAGGACAGGGACAGAGAATTCAGTGGAAAGACTGCGAGAATTCTGCTCCCAGACATCATTCCTGCTCACAGTGTCCCTTGTAGAAAGGGGACATCATTGCAGGCAGCCTGGACTGAGCATGTGGGGTTGGTTGTCTAGGAAACCTGCTCAGGCTTTTTCATTCTTTCCTTACAAACAGGAAAACTTCTCTGGGCCTGTGTGCAGGGAGAGCCCTGAGGAGAGCACTTGGCACATGGTGCCGTGGGCTGGGACAGCCAGCTGCAGAGCTGAAGGGAAGAAGCCCCGCTGTGTCACAATGGCTCCTTGGCTTCATGTGCATCACCTGTGTCACCATGGTCTCCTTGATTCCATGAGGCCCCACTGGGTCACAATGGCTCCTTGGCTTCATGTGCATCACCTGTGTCACAATGGTCTCCTTGATTCCATGAGGCCCCGCTGTGTCACAATGGCTCCTTGGCTTCATGTGCATCACCTGTGTCACCATGGTCTCCTTGATTCCATGAGGCCCCACTGGGTCACAATGGCTCCTTGGCTTCATGTGCATCACCTGTGTCACCATGGTCTCCTTGATTCCATGAGGCCCCACTGGGTCACAATGGCTCCGTGGCTTCCATGTGGCCCCACTGTGTCACAATAGCCCCTTGGTTCCATAGGTTTTCTGGAATGTAATGTATAATTTTCTACAATGTAACAATGGACTCCTTGGTTCTGTGAGCTACCCTGCTTTTTGCAGAGGTGTCCTTGGTTCCAACAGGGCCCCGCTGTGTCTCAGTGCACCCTGGCTTCCATGCGCATCTGGAGTATCACAAAGGCTCCTTGGTTCCACGAGGTCTTGCTGTGTCACAATGGATCCTGTGCTCCATGAGGCCCTCCAAAGTCATCATGGAGCCTTGATTCCATGTGCTTCCATTGTGTCCCAGGGATCGCCTTGGTTCCATCAGTTTCCTTAGTGGCACAATGCTCTCCATGCTTCCATGATTGCCCACAATGTCACAATGCTCTCCATGCTTCCATGAGGCCCTGCTTTGCCACAATGGTCCCCTTGTGTCCATGCGGCCCCGCTGTGTCCCAATGGACGGATGGTTCCATGAGGTTCCGTGCTGTCCCCATGGTCGTCTTGAATCCACAGTGTAACAATGGACCATTGCTTCCAGGCGGCCTCTCTGCGTCACAAGGGGCTCCTTGATTCCAAGATTCGCCATGGTGTCAAGATGGAGCCTTGTTTCTAGGAGGTTCTGTAGTGTCACAATTGTCTCCTTGATCCCATGAGCCCCTGCAGTGTCACAATGGCTCCTTGGCTTCATGTGCATCACCTGTGTCACCATGGTCTCCTTGATTCCATGAGGCCCCGCTGGGTCACAATGGCTCCTTGGCTTCATGTGCATCACCTGTGTCACTGTGGTCTCCTTGATTCCATGAGGCCCCACTGGGTCACAATGGCTCCTTGGCTTCATGTGCATCACCTGTGTCACCATGGTCTCCTTGATTCCATGAGGCCCCACTGGGTCACAATGGCTCCTTGGCTTCATGTGCATCACCTGTGTCACCATGGTCTCCTTGATTCCATGAGGCCCCACTGGGTCACAATGGCTCCTTGGCTTCATGTGCATCACCTGTGTCACCATGGTCTCCTTGATTCCATGAGGCCCCGCTGGGTCACAATGGGTCTTTGGCTTCATGTGCAACACCTGTGTCACCATGGTCTCCTTGATTCCATGAGGCCCCACTGTGTCACAATGGCTCCTTGGCTTCATGTGCATCACCTGTGTCACAATGGTCTCCTTGATTCCATGAGGCCCCACTGGGTCACAATGGCTCCTTGCTTCCATAGGTTTTCTATTGTAACAATGGACTCCTTGGTTCTGTGAGCTACCCTGCTTTTTGCAGAGGTGTCTTTGGTTCCAACAAGGCCCTGCTGTGTCTCATCAGGAACACATTTCCATGTGGTTCCATGATTCCCCACAGTGTCACCATGGAGCCTTGTTTCTAGGAGGTTCTGTACAGTCACAATTGTCTCCTTGATGCCATGAGCCCCTGCAGTGTCACAATGGCTCCTTGCTTCCATGAGGAACACAAAAGCTTTGCATCAACACTCAGCAACAGCTGCTGAACACACCTGGGAGCATCTGCTTGCATCAAAAGAGGGCTTCAAGCGGAGAATGGCAGCAGCAGCTTCCATCTGCAACAGAGAGCCAGGCAAAGGACAAGGACAGAGAATTCAGTGGAAAGACTGCGGGAATTGTGCTCCCAGAGATCATTCCTGCTCACAGTATCCCTTGTAGAAAGGGGACATCATTGCAGGCAGCCTGGCCTGAGCATGTGGGTTTGGTTGTTTAGGGAACCTGCTCAGGCTTTTTCATTCTTTCCTTACAAACAGGAAAACTTCTCCTGGGCCTGTGTGCAGGCAGAGCCCTGAGGAGAGCAGTTGGCACATGGTGCTGTGGGCTGGGACAGCCAGCTGCAGAGCTGAAGGGAAGAAGCCCCGCTGTGTCACAATGGCTCCTTGGCTTCATGTGCATCACCTGTGTCACCATGGTCTCCTTGATTCCATGAGGCCCCACTGGGTCACAATGGCTCCTTGGCTTCATGTGCATCACCTGTGTCACCATGGTCTCCTTGATTCCATGAGGCCCCACTGGGTCACAATGGCTCCTTGGCTTCATGTGCATCACCTGTGTCACCATGGTCTCCTTGATTCCATGAGGCCCCACTGGGTCACAATGGCTCCTTAGCTTCATGTGCATCACCTGCAGTGTCACAATGGCTCCTTGCTTCCATGAGGAACACAAAAGCTTTGCATCAACACTGAGCAACAACTGCTGAACACACCTGGGAGCATCTGCTTGCATCAAACGAGGGCTTCAAGCTGAGAAAGGCATCAGCAGCTTCCATCTGCAACAGAGAGCCAGGCAAAGGACAGGGACAGAGAATTCAGTGGAAAGACTGCGGGAATTCTGCTCCCAGAGATCATTCCTGCTCACAGTGTCCCTTGTAGAAAGGGGACATCATTGCAGGCAGCCTGGACTGAGCATGTAGGGTTTGTTGTTTAGGAAAGCTGCTCAGGTTTTCCATTCTTTCCTTACAAACAGGAAAACTTCTCCTGGGCCTGTGTGCAGGCAGAGCCCTGAGGAGAGCACTTGGCACATGGTGCTGTGGGCTGGGAGAGCCAGCTGCAGAGCTGAAGGGAAGAAGCCCCGCTGTGTCACAATGGCTCCTTGGCTTCATGTGCATCACCTGTGTCACCATGGTCTCCTTGATTCCATGAGGCCCCACTGGGTCACAATGGCTCCTTGGCTTCATGTGCATCACCTGTGTCACCATGGTCTCCTTGATTCCATGAGGCCCCACTGGGTCACAATGGCTCCTTGGCTTCATGTGAATCACCTGTGTCACCATGGTCTCCTTGATTCCATGAGGCCCCGCTGTGTCACAATGGCTCCTTGGCTTCATGTGCATCACCTTTGTCACCATGGTCTCCTTGATTCCATGAGGCCCCACTTTGTCACAATGGCTCCTTAGCTTCATGTGCATCACCTGTGTCACAATGGTCTCCTTGATTCCATGAGGCCCCACTTTGTCACAATGGCTCCTTGCTTCCATGAGGTTCCGCAGTGTCACCATGCTCACCTTTGATCCACATTGTCATAATGGACAACTGCTTCCATGTGGCCCCACTGTGTCACAATAGCCCCTTAGTTCCATAGGTTTTCTAGAATGTAATGTATAATTTTCTACAATGGAACAATGGACTCCTTGGTTCTGTGAGCTACCTTGCTTTTTGCAGAGGTGTCCTTGGTTCCAACAGGGCCCCGCTGTGTCTCAGTGCACCCTGGCTTCCATGCGCATCTGGAGTATCACAAAGGCTCCTTGGTTCCACGAGGTCTTGCTGTGTCACAATGGATCCTGTGCTCCATGAGGCCCTCCAAAGTCATCATGGAGCCTTGATTCCATGTGCTTCCATTGTGTCCCAGGGATCGCCTTGGTTCCATCAGTTTCCTTAGTGGCACAATGCTCTCCATGCTTCCATGATTGCCCACAATGTCACAATGCTCTCCATGCTTCCATGAGGCCCTGCTTTGCCACAATGGTCCCCTTGTGTCCATGAGGCCCCGCTGTGTCCCAATGGACGGATGGTTCCATGAGGTTCCGTGCTGTCCCCATGGTCTTCTTGAATCCGCAGTGTAACAATGGACCATTACTTCCAGGTGGCCTCTCTGTGTCACAAGGGGCTCCTTGATTCAAAGATTCGCCATGGTGTCACCATGGAGCCTTGTTTCTAGGAGGTTCTGTAGTGTCACAATTGTCTCCTTGATCCCATGAGCCCCACTGTGTCACAATGGCTCCTTGCTTCATGTGCATCACCTGTGTCACCATGGTCTCCTTGATTCCATGAGGCGCCACTATGTCACAATGGCTCCTTGGCTTCATGTGCATCACCTGTGTCACCATGGTCTCCTTGATTCCATGAGGCCCCACTGTGTCACAATGGCTCCTTGGCTTCATGTGCATCACCTGCAGTGCCACAATGGCTCCTTGCTTCCATGAGGAACACAAAAGCTTTGCATCAACACTGAGCAACAGCTGCTGAACACACCTGGGAGTATCTGCTTGCATCAAACGAGGGCTTCAAGCTGAGAAAGGCAGCAGCAGCTTCCATCTGCAACAGAGAGCCAGGCAAAGGACAGGGACAGAGAATTCAGTGGAAAGACTGCGAGAATTCTGCTCCCAGACATCATTCCTGCTCACAGTGTCCCTTGTAGAAAGGGGACATCATTGCAGGCAGCCTGGACTGAGCATGTGGGGTTGGTTGTCTAGGAAACCTGCTCAGGCTTTTTCATTCTTTCCTTACAAACAGGAAAACTTCTCTGGGCCTGTGTGCAGGGAGAGCCCTGAGGAGAGCACTTGGCACATGGTGCCGTGGGCTGGGACAGCCAGCTGCAGAGCTGAAGGGAAGAAGCCCCGCTGTGTCACAATGGCTCCTTGGCTTCATGTGCATCACCTGTGTCACCATGGTCTCCTTGATTCCATGAGGCCCCACTGGGTCACAATGGCTCCTTGGCTTCATGTGCATCACCTGTGTCACAATGGTCTCCTTGATTCCATGAGGCCCCGCTGTGTCACAATGGCTCCTTGGCTTCATGTGCATCACCTGTGTCACCATGGTCTCCTTGATTCCATGAGGCCCCACTGGGTCACAATGGCTCCTTGGCTTCATGTGCATCACCTGTGTCACCATGGTCTCCTTGATTCCATGAGGCCCCACTGGGTCACAATGGCTCCGTGGCTTCCATGTGGCCCCACTGTGTCACAATAGCCCCTTGGTTCCATAGGTTTTCTGGAATGTAATGTATAATTTTCTACAATGTAACAATGGACTCCTTGGTTCTGTGAGCTACCCTGCTTTTTGCAGAGGTGTCCTTGGTTCCAACAGGGCCCCGCTGTGTCTCAGTGCACCCTGGCTTCCATGCGCATCTGGAGTATCACAAAGGCTCCTTGGTTCCACGAGGTCTTGCTGTGTCACAATGGATCCTGTGCTCCATGAGGCCCTCCAAAGTCATCATGGAGCCTTGATTCCATGTGCTTCCATTGTGTCCCAGGGATCGCCTTGGTTCCATCAGTTTCCTTAGTGGCACAATGCTCTCCATGCTTCCATGATTGCCCACAATGTCACAATGCTCTCCATGCTTCCATGAGGCCCTGCTTTGCCACAATGGTCCCCTTGTGTCCATGCGGCCCCGCTGTGTCCCAATGGACGGATGGTTCCATGAGGTTCCGTGCTGTCCCCATGGTCGTCTTGAATCCACAGTGTAACAATGGACCATTGCTTCCAGGCGGCCTCTCTGCGTCACAAGGGGCTCCTTGATTCCAAGATTCGCCATGGTGTCAAGATGGAGCCTTGTTTCTAGGAGGTTCTGTAGTGTCACAATTGTCTCCTTGATCCCATGAGCCCCTGCAGTGTCACAATGGCTCCTTGGCTTCATGTGCATCACCTGTGTCACCATGGTCTCCTTGATTCCATGAGGCCCCGCTGGGTCACAATGGCTCCTTGGCTTCATGTGCATCACCTGTGTCACTGTGGTCTCCTTGATTCCATGAGGCCCCACTGGGTCACAATGGCTCCTTGGCTTCATGTGCATCACCTGTGTCACCATGGTCTCCTTGATTCCATGAGGCCCCACTGGGTCACAATGGCTCCTTGGCTTCATGTGCATCACCTGTGTCACCATGGTCTCCTTGATTCCATGAGGCCCCACTGGGTCACAATGGCTCCTTGGCTTCATGTGCATCACCTGTGTCACCATGGTCTCCTTGATTCCATGAGGCCCCGCTGGGTCACAATGGGTCTTTGGCTTCATGTGCAACACCTGTGTCACCATGGTCTCCTTGATTCCATGAGGCCCCACTGTGTCACAATGGCTCCTTGGCTTCATGTGCATCACCTGTGTCACAATGGTCTCCTTGATTCCATGAGGCCCCACTGGGTCACAATGGCTCCTTGCTTCCATAGGTTTTCTATTGTAACAATGGACTCCTTGGTTCTGTGAGCTACCCTGCTTTTTGCAGAGGTGTCTTTGGTTCCAACAAGGCCCTGCTGTGTCTCATCAGGAACACATTTCCATGTGGTTCCATGATTCCCCACAGTGTCACCATGGAGCCTTGTTTCTAGGAGGTTCTGTACAGTCACAATTGTCTCCTTGATGCCATGAGCCCCTGCAGTGTCACAATGGCTCCTTGCTTCCATGAGGAACACAAAAGCTTTGCATCAACACTGAGCAACAGCTGCTGAACACACCTGGGAGCATCTGCTTGCATCAAAAGAGGGCTTCAAGCTGAGAATGGCAGCAGCAGCTTCCATCTGCAACAGAGAGCCAGGCAAAGGACAGGGACAGAGAATTCAGTGGAAAGACTGCGAGAATTCTGCTCCCAGACATCATTCCTGCTCACAGTGTCCCTTGTAGAAAGGGGACATCATTGCAGGCAGCCTGGCCTGAGCATGTGGGTTTGGTTGTTTAGGGAACCTGCTCAGGCTTTTTCATCCTTTCCTTACAAACAGGAAAACTTCTCCTGGGCCTGTGTGCAGGCAGAGCCCTGGGGAGAGCGGTTGGCACATGGTGCTGTGGGCTGGGAGAGCCAGCTGCAGAGCTGAAGGGAAGAAGCCCCGCTGTGTCACAATGGCTCCTTGGCTTCATGTGCATCACCTGTGTCACCATGGTCTCCTTGATTCCATGAGGCCCCACTGGGTCACAATGGCTCCTTGGCTTCATGTGCATCACCTGTGTCACCATGGTCTCCTTGATTCCATGAGGCCCCACTTTGTCACAATGGCTCCTTGCTTCCATGAGGTTCCGCAGTGTCACCATGCTCACCTTTGATCCACACTGTCATAACGGACAATTGCTTCCATGTGGCCCCACTGTGTCACAATTGCCCCTTGGTTCCATAGGTTTTCTAGAATGTAATGTATAATTTTCTACAATGTAACAATGGACTCCTTGGTTCTGTGAGCTACCCTGCTTTTTGCAGAGGTGTCCTTGGTTCCAACAAGGCCCCGCTGTGTCTCAGTGCACCCTGGCTTCCATGCGCATCTGGAGTATCACAAAGGCTCCTTGGTTCCACGAGGTCTTGCTGTGTCACAATGGATCCTGTGCTCCATGAGGCCCTCCAAAGTCATCATGGAGCCTTGATTCCATGTGCTTCCATTGTGTCCCAGGGATCGCCTTGGTTCCATCAGTTTCCTTAGTGGCACAATGCTCTCCAAGCTTCCATGATTGCCCACAATGTCACAATGCTCTCCATGCTTCCATGAGGCCCTGCTTTGCCACAATGCTCCCCTTGTGTCCATGCGGCCCCGCTGTGTCCCAATGGACGGATGGTTCCATGAGGTTCCGTGCTGTCCCCATGGTCGTCTTGAATCCACAGTGTAACAATGGACCATTGCTTCCAGGCGGCCTCTCTGCGTCACAAGGGGCTCCTTGATTCCAAGATTCGCCATGGTGTCACCATGGAGCCTTGTTTCTAGGAGGTTCTGTAGTGTCACAATTGTCTCCTTGATCCCATGAGCCCCTGCAGTGTCACAATGGCTCCTTGGCTTCATGTGCATCACCTGTGTCACCATGGTCTCCTTGATTCCATGAGGCCCCACTGTGTCACAATGGCTCCTTGGCTTCATGTGCATCACCTGTGTCACTGTGGTCTCCTTGATTCCATGAGGCCCCACTGGGTCACAATGGCTCCTTGGCTTCGTGTGCATCACCTGTGTCACCATGGTCTCCTTGATTCCATGAGGCCCCACTGGGTCACAATGGCTCCTTGGCTTCATGTGCATCACCTGTGTCACCATGGTCTCCTTGATTCCATGAGGCCCCACTGTGTCACAATGGCTCCTTGGCTTCATGTGCATCACCTGTGTCACCATGGTCTCCTTGATTCCATGAGGCCCCACTGTGTCACAATGGCTCCTTGGCTTCATGTGCATCACCTGTGTCACCATGGTCTCCTTGATTCCATGAGGCCCCGCTGGGTCACAATGGGTCTTTGGCTTCATGTGCAACACCTGTGTCACCATGGTCTCCTTGATTCCATGAGGCCCCACTGGGTCACAATGGCTCCTTGGCTTCATGTGCATCACCTGTGTCACCATGGTCTCCTTGATTCCATGAGGCCCCACTGTGTCACAATGGCTCCTTGGCTTCATGTGCATCACCTGTGTCACCATGGTCTCCTTGATTCCATGAGGCCCCGCTGGGTCACAATGGGTCTTTGGCTTCATGTGCAACACCTGTGTCACCATGGTCTCCTTGATTCCATGAGGCCCCACTGTGTCACAATGGCTCCTTGGCTTCATGTGCATCACCTGCCTCACAATGGTCTCCTTGATTCCATGAGGCCCCACTGGGTCACAATGGCTCCTTGGCTTCCATGTGGCCCCACTGTGTCACAATGGCTCCTTGCTTCCATAGGTTTTCTATTGTAACAATGGACTCCTTGGTTCTGTGAGCTACCCTGCTTTTTGCAGAGGTGTCTTTGGTTCCAACAAGGCCCTGCTGTGTCTCATCAGGAACACATTTCCATGTGGTTCCATGATTCCCCACGGTGTCACCATGGAGCCTTGTTTCTAGGAGGTTCTGTACTGTCACAATTGTCTCCTTGATGCCATGAGCCCCTGCAGTGTCACACTGGCTCCTTGCTTCCATGAGGAACACAAAAGCTTTGCATCAACACTGAGCAACAGCTGCTGAACACACCTGGGAGCATCTGCTTGCATCAAAAGAGGGCTTCAAGCGGAGAATGGCAGCAGCAGCTTCCATCTGCAACAGAGAGCCAGGCAAAGGACAGGGACAGAGAATTCAGTGGAAAGACTGCGGGAATTCTGCTCCCAGAGATCATTCCTGCTCACAGTGTCCCTTGTAGAAAGGGGACATCATTGCAGGCAGCCTGGCCTGAGCATGTGGGTTTGGTTGTTTAGGGAACCTGCTCAGGCTTTTTCATTCTTTCCTTACAAACAGGAAAACTTCTCCTGGGCCTGTGTGCAGGCAGAGCCCTGAGGAGAGCAGTTGGCACATGGTGCTGTGGGCTGGGACAGCCAGCTGCAGAGCTGAAGGGAAGAAGCCCCGCTGTGTCACAATGGCTCCTTGGCTTCATGTGCATCACCTGTGTCACCATGGTCTCCTTGATTCCATGAGGCCCCACTGGGTCACAATGGCTCCTGGGCTTCATGTGCATCACCTGTGTCACCATGGTCTCCTTGATTCCATGAGGCCCCACTTTGTCACAATTGTCTCCTTGATTCCATGAGGCCCCACTGTGTCACAATGGCTCCTTGGCTTCATGTGAATCACCTGTGTCACCATGGTCTCCTTGATTCCATGAGGCCCCACTGTGTCACAATGGCTCCTTGGCTTCATGTGCATCACCTGTGTCACCATGGTCTCCTTGATTCCATGAGGCCCCACTGGGTCACAATGGCTCCTTGGCTTCATGTGCATCACCTGTGTCACCATGGTCTCCTTGATTCCATGAGGCCCCACTGGGTCACAATGGCTCCTTGGCTTCATGTGCATCACCTGCCTCACCATGGTCTCCTTGATTCCATGAGGCCCCACTGTGTCACAATGGCTCCTTGGCTTCATGTGCATCACCTGCCTCACAATGGTCTCCTTGATTCCATGAGGCCCCACTGGGTCACAATGGCTCCTTGGCTTCATGTGCATCACCTGTGTCACCATGGTCTCCTTGATTCCATGAGGCCCCACTGTGTCACAATGGCTCCTTGCTTCCATGAGGTTCCGCAGTGTCACCATGCTCACCTTTGATCCACATTGTCATAACGGACAATTGCTTCCATGTGGCCCCACTGTGTCACAATAGCCCCTTGGTTCCATAGGTTTTCTGGAATGTAATGTATAATTTTCTACAATGTAACAATGGACTCCTTGGTTCTGTGAGCTACCCTGCTTTTTGCAGAGGTGTCCTTGGTTCCAACAGGGCCCCGCTGTGTCTCAGTGCACCCTGGCTTCCATGCGCATCTGGAGTATCACAAAGGCTCCTTGGTTCCACGAGGTCTTGCTGTGTCACAATGGATCCTGTGCTCCATGAGGCCCTCCAAAGTCATCATGGAGCCTTGATTCCATGTGCTTCCATTGTGTCCCAGGGATCGCCTTGGTTCCATCAGTTTCCTTAGTGGCACAATGCTCTCCATGCTTCCATGATTGCCCACAATGTCACAATGCTCTCCATGCTTCCATGAGGCCCTGCTTTGCCACAATGCTCCCCTTGTGTCCATGCGGCCCCGCTGTGTCCCAATGGACGGATGGTTCCATGAGGTTCCGTGCTGTCCCCATGGTCGTCTTGAATCCACAGTGTAACAATGGACCATTGCTTCCAGGCGGCCTCTCTGCGTCACAAGGGGCTCCTTGATTCCAAGATTCGCCATGGTGTCAAGATGGAGCCTTGTTTCTAGGAGGTTCTGTAGTGTCACAATTGTCTCCTTGATCCCATGAGCCCCTGCAGTGTCACAATGGCTCCTTGGCTTCATGTGCATCACCTGTGTCACCATGGTCTCCTTGATTCCATGAGGCCCCACTGTGTCACAATGGCTCCTTGGCTTCATGTGCATCACCTGTGTCACTGTGGTCTCCTTGATTCCATGAGGCCCCACTGGGTCACAATGGCTCCTTGGCTTCATGTGCATCACCTGTGTCACCATGGTCTCCTTGATTCCATGAGGCCCCACTGGGTCACAATGGCTCCTTGGCTTCATGTGCATCACCTGTGTCACCATGGTCTCCTTGATTCCATGAGGCCCCACTGGGTCACAATGGCTCCTTGGCTTCATGTGCATCACCTGTGTCACCATGGTCTCCTTGATTCCATGAGGCCCCGCTGGGTCACAATGGGTCTTTGGCTTCATGTGCAACACCTGTGTCACCATGGTCTCCTTGATTCCATGAGGCCCCACTGTGTCACAATGGCTCCTTGGCTTCATGTGCATCACCTGTGTCACAATGGTCTCCTTGATTCCATGAGGCCCCACTGGGTCACAATGGCTCCTTGCTTCCATAGGTTTTCTATTGTAACAATGGACTCCTTGGTTCTGTGAGCTACCCTGCTTTTTGCAGCGGTGTCTTTGGTTCCAACAAGGCCCTGCTGTGTCTCATCAGGAACACATTTCCATGTGGTTCCATGATTCCCCACAGTGTCACCATGGAGCCTTGTTTCTAGGAGGTTCTGTACAGTCACAATTGTCTCCTTGATGCCATGAGCCCCTGCAGTGTCACAATGGCTCCTTGCTTCCATGAGGAACACAAAAGCTTTGCATCAACACTGAGCAACAGCTGCTGAACACACCTGGGAGCATCTGCTTGCATCAAAAGAGGGCTTCAAGCTGAGAATGGCAGCAGCAGCTTCCATCTGCAACAGAGAGCCAGGCAAAGGACAGGGACAGAGAATTCCGTGGAAAGACTGCGAGAATTCTGCTCCCAGACATCATTCCTGCTCACAGTGTCCCTTGTAGAAAGGGGACATCATTGCAGGCAGCCTGGCCTGAGCATGTGAGTTTGGTTGTTTAGGGAACCTGCTCAGGCTTTTTCATCCTTTCCTTACAAACAGGAAAACTTCTCCTGGGCCTGTGTGCAGGCAGAGCCCTGGGGAGAGCGGTTGGCACATGGTGCTGTGGGCTGGGAGAGCCAGCTGCAGAGCTGAAGGGAAGAAGCCCCGCTGTGTCACAATGGCTCCTTGGCTTCATGTGCATCACCTGTGTCACCATGGTCTCCTTGATTCCATGAGGCCCCACTGGGTCACAATGGCTCCTTGGCTTCATGTGCATCACCTGTGTCACCATGGTCTCCTTGATTCCATGAGGCCCCACTTTGTCACAATGGCTCCTTGCTTCCATGAGGTTCCGCAGTGTCACCATGCTCACCTTTGATCCACACTGTCATAACGGACAATTGCTTCCATGTGGCCCCACTGTGTCACAATTGCCCCTTGGTTCCATAGGTTTTCTAGAATGTAATGTATAATTTTCTACAATGTAACAATGGACTCCTTGGTTCTGTGAGCTACCCTGCTTTTTGCAGAGGTGTCCTTGGTTCCAACAAGGCCCCGCTGTGTCTCAGTGCACCCTGGCTTCCATGCGCATCTGGAGTATCACAAAGGCTCCTTGCTTCCACGAGGTCTTGCTGTGTCACAATGGATCCTGTGCTCCATGAGGCCCTCCAAAGTCATCATGGAGCCTTGATTCCATGTGCTTCCATTGTGTCCCAGGGATCGCCTTGGTTCCATCAGTTTCCTTAGTGGCACAATGCTCTCCAAGCTTCCATGATTGCCCAAAATGTCACAATGCTCTCCATGCTTCCATGAGGCCCTGCTTTGCCACAATGCTCCCCTTGTGTCCATGCGGCCCCGCTGTGTCCCAATGGACGGATGGTTCCATGAGGTTCCGTGCTGTCCCCATGGTCGTCTTGAATCCACAGTGTAACAATGGACCATTGCGTCCAGGCGGCCTCTCTGCGTCACAAGGGGCTCCTTGATTCCAAGATTAGCCATGGTGTCACCATGGAGCCTTGTTTCTAGGAGGTTCTGTAGTGTCACAATTGTCTCCTTGATCCCATGAGCCCCTGCAGTGTCACAATGGCTCCTTGGCTTCATGTGCATCACCTGTGTCACAATGGTCTCCTTGATTCCATGAGGCCCCACTGTGTCACAATGGCTCCTTGGCTTCATGTGCATCACCTGTGTCACCATGGTCTCCTTGATTCCATGAGGCCCCACTGTGTCACAATAGCCCCTTGGTTCCATAGCTTTTCTAGAATGTAATGTATAATTTTCTACAATGTAACAATGGACTCCTTGGTTCTGTGAGCTACCCTGCTTTTTGCAGAGGTGTCTTTGGTTCCAGCAAGGCCCCGCTGTGTCTCAGTGCACCCTGGCTTCCATGCGCATCTGGAGTATCACAAAGGCTCCTTGGTTCCACGAGGTCTTGCTGTGTCACAATGGATCCTGTGCTCCATGAGGCCCTCCAAAGTCATCATGGAGCCTTGATTCCATGTGCTTCCATTGTGTCCCAGGGATCGCCTTGGTTCCATCAGTTTCCTTAGTGGCACAATGCTCTCCATGCTTCCATGATTGCCCACAATGTCACAATGCTCTCCATGCTTCCATGAGGCCCTGCTTTGCCACAATGCTCCCCTTGTGTCCATGCGGCCCCGCTGTGTCCCAATGGACGGATGGTTCCATGAGGTTCCGTGCTGTCCCCATGGTCGTCTTGAATCCACAGTGTAACAATGGACCATTGCTTCCAGGCGGCCTCTCTGTGTCACAAGGGGCTCCTTGATTCAAAGATTCGCCATGGTGTCACCATGGAGCCTTGTTTCTAGGAGGTTCTGCAGTGTCACAATTGTCTCCTTGATCCCATGAGCCCCTGCAGTGTCACAATGGCTCCTTAGCTTCATGTGCATCACCTGTGTCACCATGGTCTCCTTGATTCCATGAGGCCCCACTGTGTCACAATGGCTCCTTGGCTTCATGTGCATCACCTGTGTCACCATGGTCTCCTTGATTCCATGAGGCCCCACTGTGTCACAATGGCTCCTTAGCTTCATGTGCATCACCTGCAGTGTCACAATGGCTCCTTGCTTCCATGAGGAACACAAAAGCTTTGCATCAACACTGAGCAACACCTGCTGAACACACCTGGGAGCATCTGCTTGCATCAAACAGGGGCTTCAAGCTGAGAAAGGCACCAGCAGCTTCCATCTGCAACAGAGAGCCAGGCCAAGGACAGGGACAGAGAATTCAGTGGAAAGACTGCGGGAATTCTGCTCCCAGAGATCATTCCTGCTCACAGTGTCCCTTGTAGAAAGGGGACATCATTGCAGGCAGCCTGGACTGAGCATGTAGGGTTTGTTGTTTCGGAAAGCTGCTCAGGTTTTCCATTCTTTCCTTACAAACAGGAAAACTTCTCCTGGGCCTGTGTGCAGGCAGAGACCTGGGGAGAGCAGTTGGCACATGGTGCTGTGGGCTGGGAGAGCCAGCTGCAGAGCTGAAGGGAAGAAGCCCCGCTGTGTCACAATGGCTCCTTGGCTTCATGTGCATCACCTGTGTCACCATGGTCTCCTTGATTCCATGAGGCCCCACTGGGTCACAATGGCTCCTTGGCTTCATGTGCATCACCTGTGTCACCATGGTCTCCTTGATTCCATGAGGCCCCACTGGGTCACAATGGCTCCTTGGCTTCATGTGCATCACCTGTGTCACCATGGTCTCCTTGATTCCATGAGGCCCCACTGGGTCACAATGGCTCCTTGGCTTCATGTGCATCACCTGTGTCACCATGGTCTCCTTGATTCCATGAGGCCCCGCTGGGTTAACAATGGGTATTTGGCTTCATGTGCAACACCTGTGTCACCATGGTCTCCTTGATTCCATGAGGCCCCACTGGGTCACAATGGCTCCTTGGCTTCATGTGCATCACCTGTGTCACCATGGTCTCCTTGATTCCATGAGGCCCCACTGGGTCACAATGGCTCCTTGGCTTCCATGTGGCCCCACTGTGTCACAATGGCTCCTTGCTTCCATAGGTTTTCTATTCTAAGAATGGACTCCTTGGTTCTGTGAGCTACCCTGCTTTTTGCAGAGGTGTCTTTGGTTCCAACAAGGCCCTGCTGTGTCTCATCAGGAACACATTTCCATGTGGTTCCATGATTCCCCACGGTGTCACCATGGAGCCTTGTTTCTAGGAGGTTCTGTACTGTCACAATTGTCTCCTTGATGCCATGAGCCCCTGCAGTGTCACAATGGCTCCTTGCTTCCATGAGGAACACAAAAGCTTTGCATCAACACTGAGCAACAGCTGCTGAACACACCTGGGAGCATCTGCTTGCATCAAACGAGGGCTTCAAGCAGAGAATGGCAGCAGCAGCTTCCATCTGCAACAGAGAGCCAGGCAAAGGACAGGGACAGAGAATTCCGTGGAAAGACTGCGAGAATTCTGCTCCCAGACATCATTCCTGCTCACAGTGTCCCTTGTAGAAAGGGGACATCATTGCAGGCAGCCTGGACTGAGCATGTGGGTTTAGTTGTCTAGGGAACCTGCTCAGGCTTTTTCATTCTTTCCTTACAAACAGGGAAACTTCTCCGGGCCTGTGTGCAGGCAGAGCCCTGAGGAGAGCAGTTGGCACATGGAGCCTCGGTGTGGGAGAGCCAGCTGCAGAGCTGAAGGGAAGAAGCCCCGCTGTGTCACAATGGCTCCTTGGTTTCATGTGCATCACCTGTGTCACCATGGTCTCCTTGATTCCATGAGGCCCCACTGGGTCACAATGGCTCCTTGACTTCATGTGCATCACCAGTGTCACCATGGTCTCCTTGATTCCATGAGGCCCCACTGGGTCACAATTGTCTCCTTGATTCCATGAGGCCCCACTGTGTCACAATGGCTCCTTGGCTTCATGTGAATCACCTGTGTCACCATGGTCTCCTTGATTCCATGAGGCCCCACTGGGTCACAATGGCTCCTTGGCTTCATGTGCATCACCTGTGTCACCATGGTCTCCTTGATTCCATGAGGCCCCACTGGGTCACAATGGCTCCTTGGCTTCATGCGCATCACCTGTGTCACCATGGTCTCCTTGATTCCATGAGGCCCCACTGGGTCACAATGGCTCCTTGGCTTCATGTGCATCACCTGTGTCACCATGGTCTCCTTGATTCCATGAGGCCCCACTGTGTCACAATGGCTCCTTGGCTTCATGTGCATCACCTGTGTCACCATGGTCTCCTTGATTCCATGAGGCCCCACTGGGTCACAATGGCTCCTTGGCTTCATGTGCATCACCTGTGTAACCATGGACTCCTTGATTCCATGAGGCCCCACTTTGTCACAATGGCTCCTTGCTTCCATGAGGTTCCGCAGTGTCACCATGCTCACCTTTGATCCACATTGTCATAACGGACAATTGCTTCCATGTGGCCCCACTGTGTCACAATAGCCCCTTGGTTCCATAGGTTTTCTGGAATGTAATGTATAATTTTCTACAATGTAACAATGGACTCCTTGGTTCTGTGAGCTACCCTGCTTTTTGCAGAGGTGTCCTTGGTTCCAACAGGGCCCCGCTGTGTCTCAGTGCACCCTGGCTTCCATGCGCATCTGGAGTATCACAAAGGCTCCTTGGTTCCACGAGGTCTTGCTGTGTCACAATGGATCCTGTGCTCCATGAGGCCCTCCAAAGTCATCATGGAGCCTTGATTCCATGTGCTTCCATTGTGTCCCAGGGATCGCCTTGGTTCCATCAGTTTCCTTAGTGGCACAATGCTCTCCATGCTTCCATGATTGCCCACAATGTCACAATGCTCTCCATGCTTCCATGAGGCCCTGCTTTGCCACAATGGTCCCCTTGTGTCCATGAGGCCCCGCTGTGTCCCAATGGACGGATGGTTCCATGAGGTTCCGTGCTGTCCCCATGGTCGTCTTGAATCCGCAGTGTAACAATGGACCATTGCTTCCAGGCGGCCTCTCTGCGTCACAAGGGGCTCTTTGATTCCAAGATTCGCCATGGTGTCACCATGGAGCCTTGTTTCTAGGAGGTTCTGTAGTGTCACAATTGTCTCCTTGATCCCATGAGCCCCTGCAGTGTCACAATGGCTCCTTGGCTTCATGTGCATCACCTGTGTCACCATGGTCTCCTTGATTCCATGAGGCCCCACTGTGTCACAATGGCTCCTTGGCTTCATGTGCATCACCTGTGTCACTGTGGTCTCCTTGATTCCATAAGGCCCCACTGTGTCACAATGGCTCCTTGGCTTCGTGTGCATCACCTGTGTCACCATGGTCTCCTTGATTCCATGAGGCCCCACTGGGTCACAATGGCTCCTTGGCTTCATGTGCATCACCTGTGTCACCATGGTCTCCTTGATTCCATGAGGCCCCACTGTGTCACAATGGCTCCTTGGCTTCATGTGCATCACCTGTGTCACCATGGTCTCCTTGATTCCATGAGGCCCCACTGGGTCACAATGGCCCCTTGGCTTCATGTGCATCACCTGTGTCACCATGGTCTCCTTGATTCCATGAGGCCCCACTGGGTCACAATGGCTCCTTGGCTTCATGTGCATCACCTGTGTCACCATGGTCTCCTTGATTCCATGAGGCCCCACTGGGTCACAATGGCTCCTTGGCTTCATGTGCATCACCTGTGTCACCATGGACTCCTTGATTCCATGAGGCCCCACTTTGTCACAATGGCTCCTTGCTTCCATGAGGTTCCGCAGTGTCACCATGCTCACCTTTGATCCACATTGTCATAACGGACAATTGCTTCCATGTGGCCCCACTGTGTCACAATAGCCCCTTGGTTCCATAGGTTTTCTGGAATGTAATGTATAATTTTCTACAATGTAACAATGGACTCCTTGGTTCTGTGAGCTACCCTGCTTTTTGCAGAGGTGTCCTTGGTTCCAACAGGGCCCCGCTGTGTCTCAGTGCACCCTGGCTTCCATGCGCATCTGGAGTATCACAAAGGCTCCTTGGTTCCACGAGGTCTTGCTGTGTCACAATGGATCCTGTGCTCCATGAGGCCCTCCAAAGTCATCATGGAGCCTTGATTCCATGTGCTTCCATTGTGTCCCAGGGATCGCCTTGGTTCCATCAGTTTCCTTAGTGGCACAATGCTCTCCATGCTTCCATGATTGCCCACAATGTCACAATGCTCTCCATGCTTCCATGAGGCCCTGCTTTGCCACAATGGTCCCCTTGTGTCCATGCGGCCCCGCTGTGTCCCAATGGACGGATGGTTCCATGAGGTTCCGTGCTGTCCCCATGGTCGTCTTGAATCCGCAGTGTAACAATGGACCATTGCTTCCAGGCGGCCTCTCTGCGCAACAAGGGGCTCTTTGATTCCAAGATTCGCCATGGTGTCACCATGGAGCCTTGTTTCTAGGAGGTTCTGTAGTGTCACAATTGTCTCCTTGATCCCATGAGCCCCTGCAGTGTCACAATGGCTCCTTGGCTTCATGTGCATCACCTGTGTCACCATGGTCTCCTTGATTCCATGAGGCCCCACTGGGTCACAATGGCTCCTTGGCTTCATGTGCATCACCTGTGTCACTGTGGTCTCCTTGATTCCATGAGGCCCCACTGTGTCACAATGGCTCCTTGGCTTCGTGTGCATCACCTGTGTCACCATGGTCTCCTTGATTCCATGAGGCCCCACTGGGTCACAATGGCTCCTTGGCTTCATGTGCATCACCTGTGTCACCATGGTCTTCTTGATTCCATGAGGCCCCACTGGGTCACAATGGCTCCTTGGCTTCATGTGCATCACCTGTGTCACCATGGTCTCCTTGATTCCATGAGGCCCCACTGGGTCACAATGGCTCCTTGGCTTCATGTGCATCACCTGTGTCACCATGGTCTCCTTGATTCCATGAGGCCCCACTGGGTCACAATGGCTCCTTGGCTTCATGTGCATCACCTGTGTCACCATGGTCTCCTTGATTCCATGAGGCCCCACTGTGTCACAATGGCTCCTTGGCTTCATGTGCATCACCTGTGTCACCATGGTCTCCTTGATTCCATGAGGCCCCGCTGGGTCACAATGGGTCTTTGGCTTCATGTGCAACACCTGTGTCACCATGGTCTCCTTGATTCCATGAGGCCCCACTGTGTCACAATGGCTCCTTGGCTTCATGTGCATCACCTGCCTCACAATGGTCTCCTTGATTCCATGAGGCCCCACTGGGTCACAATGGCTCCTTGGCTTCCATGTGGCCCCACTGGGTCACAATGGCTCCTTGCTTCCATAGGTTTTCTATTGTAACAATGGACTCCTTGGTTCTGTGAGCTACCCTGCTTTTTGCAGAGGTGTCTTTGGTTCCAACAAGGCCCTGCTGTGTCTCATGAGGAACACATTTCCATGTGGTTCCATGATTCCCCACGGTGTCACCATCGAGCCTTGTTTCTAGGAGGTTCTGTACTGTCACAATTGTCTCCTTGATGCCATGAGCCCCTGCAGTGTCACAATGGCTCCTTGCTTCCATGAGGAACACAAAAGCTTTGCATCAACACTGAGCAACAGCTGCTGAACACACCTGGGAGCATCTGCTTGCATCAAAAGAGGGCTTCAAGCGGAGAATGGCAGCAGCAGCTTCCATCTGCAACAGAGAGCCAGGCAAAGGACAAGGACAGAGAATTCAGTGGAAAGACTGCGGGAATTGTGCTCCCAGAGATCATTCCTGCTCACAGTGTCCCTTGTAGAAAGGGGACATCATTGCAGGCAGCCTGGCCTGAGCATGTGGGTTTGGTTGTTTAGGGAACCTGCTCAGGCTTTTTCATTCTTTCCTTACAAACAGGAAAACTTCTCCTGGGCCTGTGTGCAGGCAGAGCCCTGAGGAGAGCAGTTGGCACATGGTGCTGTGGGCTGGGACAGCCAGCTGCAGAGCTGAAGGGAAGAAGCCCCGCTGTGTCACAATGGCTCCTTGGCTTCATGTGCATCACCTGTGTCACCATGGTCTCCTTGATTCCATGAGGCCCCACTGGGTCACAATGGCTCCTTGGCTTCATGTGCATCACCTGTGTCACCATGGTCTCCTTGATTCCATGAGGCCCCACTTTGTCACAATGGCTCCTTGGCTTCATGTGCATCACCTGTGTCACCATGGTCTCCTTGATTCCATGAGGCCCCACTGGGTCACAATGGCTCCTTAGCTTCATGTGCATCACCTGCAGTGTCACAATGGCTCCTTGCTTCCATGAGGAACACAAAAGCTTTGCATCAACACTGAGCAACAACTGCTGAACACACCTGGGAGCATCTGCTTGCATCAAACGAGGGCTTCAAGCTGAGAAAGGCATCAGCAGCTTCCATCTGCAACAGAGAGCCAGGCAAAGGACAGGGACAGAGAATTCAGTGGAAAGACTGCGGGAATTCTGCTCCCAGAGATCATTCCTGCTCACAGTGTCCCTTGTAGAAAGGGGACATCATTGCAGGCAGCCTGGACTGAGCATGTAGGGTTTGTTGTTTAGGAAAGCTGCTCAGGTTTTCCATTCTTTCCTTACAAACAGGAAAACTTCTCCTGGGCCTGTGTGCAGGCAGAGCCCTGAGGAGAGCACTTGGCACATGGTGCTGTGGGCTGGGAGAGCCAGCTGCAGAGCTGAAGGGAAGAAGCCCCGCTGTGTCACAATGGCTCCTTGGCTTCATGTGCATCACCTGTGTCACCATGGTCTCCTTGATTCCATGAGGCCCCACTGGGTCACAATGGCTCCTTGGCTTCATGTGCATCACCTGTGTCACCATGGTCTCCTTGATTCCATGAGGCCCCACTGGGTCACAATGGCTCCTTGGCTTCATGTGAATCACCTGTGTCACCATGGTCTCCTTGATTCCATGAGGCCCCGCTGTGTCACAATGGCTCCTTGGCTTCATGTGCATCACCTTTGTCACCATGGTCTCCTTGATTCCATGAGGCCCCACTTTGTCACAATGGCTCCTTAGCTTCATGTGCATCACCTGTGTCACAATGGTCTCCTTGATTCCATGAGGCCCCACTTTGTCACAATGGCTCCTTGCTTCCATGAGGTTCCGCAGTGTCACCATGCTCACCTTTGATCCACATTGTCATAATGGACAATTGCTTCCATGTGGCCCCACTGTGTCACAATAGCCCCTTAGTTCCATAGGTTTTCTAGAATGTAATGTATAATTTTCTACAATGGAACAATGGACTCCTTGGTTCTGTGAGCTACCTTGCTTTTTGCAGAGGTGTCCTTGGTTCCAACAAGGCCCCTCTGTGTCTCAGTGCACCCTGGCTTCCATGCGCATCTGGAGTATCACAAAGGCTCCTTGGTTCCACGAGGTCTTGCTGTGTCACAATGGATCCTGTGCTCCATGAGGCCCTCCAAAGTCATCATGGAGCCTTGATTCCATGTGCTTCCATTGTGTCCCAGGGATCGCCTTGGTTCCATCAGTTTCCTTAGTGGCACAATGCTCTCCATGCTTCCATGATTGCCCACAATGTCACAATGCTCTCCATGCTTCCATGAGGCCCTGCTTTGCCACAATGGTCCCCTTGTGTCCATGAGGCCCCGCTGTGTCCCAATGGACGGATGGTTCCATGAGGTTCCGTGCTGTCCCCATGGTCTTCTTGAATCCGCAGTGTAACAATGGACCATTACTTCCAGGTGGCCTCTCTGTGTCACAAGGGGCTCCTTGATTCAAAGATTCGCCATGGTGTCACCATGGAGCCTTGTTTCTAGGAGGTTCTGTAGTGTCACAATTGTCTCCTTGATCCCATGAGCCCCACTGTGTCACAATGGCTCCTTGCTTCATGTGCATCACCTGTGTCACCATGGTCTCCTTGATTCCATGAGACGCCACTATGTCACAATGGCTCCTTGGCTTCATGTGCATCACCTGTGTCACCATGGTCTCCTTGATTCCATGAGGCCCCACTGTGTCACAATGGCTCCTTGGCTTCATGTGCATCACCTGCAGTGCCACAATGGCTCCTTGCTTCCATGAGGAACACAAAAGCTTTGCATCAACACTGAGCAACAGCTGCTGAACACACCTGGGAGTATCTGCTTGCATCAAACGAGGGCTTCAAGCTGAGAAAGGCACCAGCAGCTTCCATCTGCAACAGAGAGCCAGGCAAAGGACAGGGACAGAGAATTCAGTGGAAAGACTGCGAGAATTCTGCTCCCAGACATCATTCCTGCTCACAGTGTCCCTTGTAGAAAGGGGACATCATTGCAGGCAGCCTGGACTGAGCATGTGGGGTTGGTTGTCTAGGAAACCTGCTCAGGCTTTTTCATTCTTTCCTTACAAACAGGAAAACTTCTCTGGGCCTGTGTGCAGGGAGAGCCCTGAGGAGAGCACTTGGCACATGGTGCCGTGGGCTGGGACAGCCAGCTGCAGAGCTGAAGGGAAGAAGCCCCGCTGTGTCACAATGGCTCCTTGGCTTCATGTGCATCACCTGTGTCACCATGGTCTCCTTGATTCCATGAGGCCCCACTGGGTCACAATGGCTCCTTGGCTTCATGTGCATCACCTGTGTCACAATGGTCTCCTTGATTCCATGAGGCCCCGCTGTGTCACAATGGCTCCTTGGCTTCATGTGCATCACCTGTGTCACCATGGTCTCCTTGATTCCATGAGGCCCCACTGGGTCACAATGGCTCCTTGGCTTCATGTGCATCACCTGTGTCACCATGGTCTCCTTGATTCCATGAGGCCCCACTGGGTCACAATGGCTCCGTGGCTTCCATGTGGCCCCACTGTGTCACAATGGCCCCTTGCTTCCATAGGTTTTCTATTGTAACAATGGACTCCTTGGTTCTGTGAGCTACCCTGCTTTTTGCAGAGGTGTCTTTGGTTCCAACAAGGCCCTGCTGTGTCTCATCAGGAACACATTTCCATGTGGTTCCATGATTCGCCACGGTGTCACCATGGAGCCTTGTTTCTAGGAGGTTCTGTACTGTCACAATTGTCTCCTTGATGCCATGAGCCCCTGCAGTGTCACAATGGCTCCTTGCTTCCATGAGGAACACAAAAGCTTTGCATCAACACTGAGCAACAGCTGCTGAACACACCTGGGAGCATCTGCTTGCATCAAAAGAGGGCTTCAAGCTGAGAATGGCAGCAGCAGCTTCCATCTGCAACAGAGAGCCAGGCAAAGGACAGGGACAGAGAATTCAGTGGAAAGACTGCGAGAATTCTGCTCCCAGAGATCATTCCTGCTCACAGTGTCCCTTGTAGAAAGGGGACATCATTGCAGGCAGCCTGGACTGAGCATGTGGGGTTGGTTGTCTAGGGAACCTGCTCAGGCTTTTCCATTCTTTCCTTACAAACAGGAAAACTTCTCTGGGCCTGTGTGCAGGCAGAGCCCTGAGGAGAGCACTTGGCACATGGTGCCGTGGGCTGGGACAGCCAGCTGCAGAGCTGAAGGGAAGAAGCCCCGCTGTGTCACAATGGCTCCTTGGCTTCATGTGCATCACCTGTGTCACCATGGTCTCCTTGATTCCATGAGGCCCCACTGGGTCACAATGGCTCCTTGGCTTCATGTGCATCACCTGTGTCACCATGGTCTCCTTGATTCCATGAGGCCCCACTGGGTCACAATGGCTCCTTGGCTTCATGTGCATCACCTGTGTCACCATGGTCTCCTTGATTCCATGAGGCGCCACTATGTCACAATGGCTCCTTGGCTTCATGTGCATCACCTGTGTCACCATGGTCTCCTTGATTCCATGAGGCCCCACTGGGTCACAATGGCTCCTTGGCTTCATGTGCATCACCTGTGTCACCATGGTCTCCTTGATTCCATGAGGCCCCACTGGGTCACAATGGCTCCGTGGCTTCCATGTGGCCCCACTGTGTCACAATGGCCCCTTGCTTCCATAGGTTTTCTATTGTAACAATGGACTCCTTGGTTCTGTGAGCTACCCTGCTTTTTGCAGAGGTGTCTTTGGTTCCAACAAGGCCCTGCTGTGTCTCATCAGGAACACATTTCCATGTGGTTCCATGATTCCCCACGGTGTCACCATGGAGCCTTGTTTCTAGGAGGTTCTGTACTGTCACAATTGTCTCCTTGATGCCATGAGCCCCTGCAGTGTCACAATGGCTCCTTGCTTCCATGAGGAACACAAAAGCTTTGCATCAACACTGAGCAACAGCTGCTGAACACACCTGGGAGCATCTGCTTGCATCATACGAGGGCTTCAAGCTGAGAATGGCAGCAGCAGCTTCCATCTGCAACAGAGAGCCAGGCAAAGGACAGGGACAGAGAATTCCGTGGAAAGACTGCGAGAATTCTGCTCCCAGAGATCATTCCTGCTCACAGTGTCCCTTGTAGAAAGGGGACATCATTGCAGGCAGCCTGGACTGAGCATGTGGGTTTGGTTGTCTAGGGAACCTGCTCAGGCTTTTCCATTCTTTCCTTACAAACAGGAAAACTTCTCTGGGCCTGTGTGCAGGCAGAGCCCTGAGGAGAGCACTTGGCACATGGTGCCGTGGGCTGGGACAGCCAGCTGCAGAGCTGAAGGGAAGAAGCCCCGCTGTGTCACAATGGCTCCTTGGCTTCATGTGCATCACCTGTGTCACCATGGTCTCCTTGATTCCATGAGGCCCCACTGGGTCACAATGGCTCCTTGGCTTCATGTGCATCACCTGTGTCACCATGGTCTCCTTGATTCCATGAGGCCCCACTGGGTCACAATGGCTCCTTGGCTTCATGTGCATCACCTGTGTCACCATGGTCTCCTTGATTCCATGAGGCCCCACTTTGTCACAATTGTCTCCTTGATTCCATGAGGCCCCACTGGGTCCCAATGGCTCCTTAGCTTCATGTGCATCACCTGTGTCACATTGGTCTCCTTGATTCCATGAGGCCCCACTGGGTCACAACGGCTCCTTGGCTTCATGTGCATCACCTGTGTCACCATGGTCTCCTTGATTCCATGAGGCCCCACTTTGTCACAATTGTCTCCTTGATTCCATGAGGCCCCACTGTGTCACAATGGCTCCTTAGCTTCATGTGCATCACCTGTGTCACATTGGTCTCCTTGATTCCATGAGGCCCCACTGGGTCACAATGGCTCCTTGACTTCATGTGCATCACCTGTGTCACCATGGTCTCCTTGATTCCATGAGGCCCCACTGTGTCACAATGGCTCCTTAGCTTCATGTGCATCACCTGTGTCACAATGGTCTCCTTGATTCCATGAGGCCCCACTTTGTCACAATGGCTCCTTGCTTCCATGAGGTTCCGCAGTGTCACCATGCTCACCTTTGATCCACATTGTCATAATGGACAATTGCTTCCATGTGGCCCCACTGTGTCACAATAGCCCCTTGGTTCCATAGGTTTTCTAGAATGTAATGTATAATTTTCTACAATGTAACAATGGACTCCTTGGTTCTGTGAGCTACCCTGATTTTTGCAGAGGTGTCCTTGGTTCCAACAAGGCCCCTCTGTGTCTCAGTGCACCCTGGCTTCCATGCGCATCTGGAGTATCACAAAGGCTCCTTGGTTCCACGAGGTCTTGCTGTGTCACAATGGATCCTGTGCTCCATGAGGCCCTCCAAAGTCATCATGGAGCCTTGATTCCATGTGCTTCCATTGTGTCCCAGGGATCGCCTTGGTTCCATCAGTTTCCTTAGTGGCACAATGCTCTCCATGCTTCCATGATTGCCCACAATGTCACAATGCTCTCCATGCTTCCATGAGGCCCTGCTTTGCCACAATGCTCCCCTTGTGTCCATGAGGCCCCGCTGTGTCCCAATGGACGGATGGTTCCATGAGGTTCCGTGCTGTCCCCATGGTCTTCTTGAATCCGCAGTGTAACAATGGACCATTGCTTCCAGGCGGCCTCTCTGTGTCACAAGGGGCTCCTTGATTCCAAGATTCGCCATGGTGTCACCATGGAGCCTTGTTTCTAGGAGGTTCTGTAGTGTCACAATTGTCTCCTTGATCCCAGGAGCCCCTGCAGTGTCACAATGGCTCCTTAGCTTCATGTGCATCACCTGTGTCACCATGGTCTCCTTGATTCCATGAGGCCCTACTTTGTCACAATGGCTCCTTGGCTTCATGTGCATCACCTGCAGTGTCACAATGGCTCCTTGCTTCCATGAGGAACACAAAAGCTTTGCATCAACACTGAGCAACAGCTGCTGAACACACCTGGGAGCATCTGCTTGCATCAAACGAGGGCTTCAAGCTGAGAATGGCAGCAGCAGCTTCCATCTGCAACAGAGAGCCAGGCAAAGGACAGGGACAGAGAATTCCGTGGAAAGACTGCGAGAATTCTGCTCCCAGACATCATTCCTGCTCACAGTGTCCCTTGTAGAAAGGGGACATCATTGCAGGCAGCCTGGACTGAGCATGTGGGGTTTGTTGTTTAGGAAACCTGCTCAGGCTTTTCCATTCTTTCCTTACAAACAGGAAAACTACTCCTGGGCCTGTGTGCAGGGAGAGCTCTGAGGAGAGCAGTTGGCACATGGTGCTGTGGGCTGGGACAGCCAGCTGCAGAGCTGAAGGGAAGAAGCCCCGCTGTGTCACAATGGCTCCTTGGCTTCATGTGCATCACCTGTGTCACAATGGTCTCCTTGATTCCATGAGGCCCCACTGTGTCACAATGGCTCCTTGGCTTCATGTGCATCACCTGTGTCACCATGGTCTCCTTGATTCCATGAGGCCCCACTGGGTCACAATGGCTCCTTGGCTTCATGTGCATCACCTGTGTCACCATGGTCTCCTTGATTCCATGAGGCCCCACTGGGTCACAATGGCTCCTTGGCTTCATGTGCATCACCTGTGTCACCATGGTCTCCTTGATTCCATGAGGCCCCACTGGGTCACAATGGCTCCTTGGCTTCATGTGCATCACCTGTGTCACCATGGTCTCCTTGATTCCATGAGGCCCCACTGGGTCACAATGGCTCCTTGGCTTCATGTGCATCACCTACAGTGTCACAATGGCTCCTTGCTTCCATGAGGAACACAAAAGCTTTGCATCAACACTGAGCAACAGCTGCTGAACACACCTGGGAGCATCTGCTTGCATCAAAAGAGGGCTTCAAGCTGAGAAAGGCAGCAGCAGCTTCCATGTGCAACAGAGAGCCAGGCAAAGGACAGGGACAGAGAATTCCGTGGAAAGACTGCGAGAATTCTGCTCCCAGACATCATTCCTGCTCACAGTGTCACTTGTAGAAAGGGGACATCATTGCAGGCAGCCTGGACTGAGCATGTGGTGTTGGGGTCCCTCCCCTGCCGTGTGGCCCTGGGGGAGGGGCCCTGAGGGCACAGACACGGGGCTTCCCTGTCCCTGCTCAGCCTCGTTCCCGTTGGTTGGTTTGTGTTCCCTGCGCGGGCAGAAGGACCCTTGGTCCCGTGACTGGAACAGTTCCTGAGCAGAGCTCCGGCCATGCGGCTGGAGAAATAAACATCTCTCTGAAACAGCTATCAAGAATCTGTCTGTCCATATATATTTCCTTTCCACGGGACTCCTGGTTTGATATATGCGTGTTGCAGGATCCCCACTGCAACAAATGGTGGAGATTTGTGAGCAGAACGATCCCCGATCCCTAAGCGACTGATTTGTGTGAGTAAACCCTGGAAACTTTGGATTCCTCTTCTTGGTTTTGCTTTGCTATTCCATATCTAAACTATGGAGGAACCGTGGGAAGACTCTTGGCTCTCAGAGCCGCATATGGACATTTATCTTAAACTTAAAATGATTCTTGAACAACGATTTGTAAATTTTAGCTTGATTCAAGCTCAAAAAGAACTGAAACACTTCCTGGCATGGTTGTTTAAGAACTTTTTCTATGTTTCTTGGGATTTAATTCTTACCAAGGGCTTTTGGAAAACCGTTTGGACACAGTTAATACTGGAGTCAAAATATATGCCGATGGAAGAATATTTTCGTGAATATTATTTAGTTACCGAGACTGTTGAGCAATGTCAGCTGTGTCCTGGCGAAGGGAATCCTGGCGCAGGGACCGTGCGGCCCAGGCCACGTGCACCGAGCGCTCTGCGAGCAGCAGCGAGGCAGTTCCCGCGTGCGGGCGGAGCCACGCGAGCCGCAGTGTCGGTGGCGGAGCGAGGCGCGGCGGGAGCGGCGGGACCCGGCAGTGCCTGCCCGGACCCGCGCAGCGCGTGGTGGAGCGAGCCCCGTGAACGCCCGGCCGAGAGGGGCGGCGCGCGGGCGGCGGCTGGCGGCGGTGGCGGTGGAACGGAGCCGCGCCCAGCCGAGACGCGCGCTGGAGCGGGGCACGGGGGAGTTGTCGCTCGGGGGCCCGGCCGAGACGTGGGTGCAGCGCCCGACAGCGGCAGCGAAGCTGCGACCAGAGGAGGCGACGCACGGAGAACTGAGCGGCACGGCCCGGCCCGGCCCGCGCGGCCCCGAACGCGACCCCGGGAAGAGCGCGCAGGCACCAGCAGCCCCGACAATTCCAACACGGGAGCGACCGAAAGAGACAGCAAAGACGCAGCGAGACAGAAAACAGCAGCCACTCGGAAAAAGGAAAAGATCATAGCAACTAAGACCTTAGGGATAGTAAAATGGTATAATGTTAAGCAAAATTATGGTTTTATAACAAGGTGTGACAACCAGCAAGACATATTCGTGCATAGAACTGCTATTAAAAAGAATAACCCTGAAAAATGCATCCCAAGCTTGGGAGATGGAGAGGTGGTGGAATTTAATATTGTACTAGGGAGAAAAGGGTTACAAGCATCGCAGGTCACTGGGCCTGATGGTGTTCCTGTAAAAGGCAGTATATATGCAAAAAATCGTAGTCATGTTAGACAGTATCTCCATTGTAAGCCCCCCCTACAGTTTCCCTTTCCTAATCCCACCTTTCCCTTTTACCCTATATCCTATTACCCCCAGTGTACTCCCAATCCGTTTTTTCATCCATGGTTTCCCTCACAAAACCATGCTTTTGCCAATTGTTTCCCCAAAAATCCCTTTCCAATGCCGAGTGGGGGATGAAAAGGGGGAGGGAAGAAGTTAAACCCTCTCCTGCCTCAGTTTCCCCACAAAGCATGCTCAGAGAATTCTGTCTCCCTTCTGTCAGCCCTAAGATGTTCCACAGAATCTGTTTGGACATTTAAAGACTCAGGAGGGTGGCTTGTTTTGTTTTGAAACTGTTCTTGTTATGTTTATCCAGTTGTTTTCATTCTCCTTTTATTAAAATAAAACGGGTGAGGTGTTGGGGTCCCTCCCCGGCCATGTAGCCCTGGGAGAGGGGCCCTGAGGGCACAGACACGGGGCTTCCCTGTCCCTGCTCAGCCTCGTTCCCGTTGGTTGGTTTGTGTTCCCTGCGCGGGCAGAAGGACCCTTGGTCCCGTGACTGGAACAGTCCCACGGCAGAGCCCCGGCCATGCGGCTGGAGAAATAAACATCTCTGAAACAGCTATCAAGAATCTGTCTGTCCATATATATTTCCTTTCCACGGGACTCCTGGTTTGATATATGCGTGTTGCAGGATCCCCACTGCAACAATGTGGGATTGGTTATTTAGGAAACCAGCTCAGGCTTTTCCATTCTTTCCTTACAAACAGGAAAACTTCTCTGGGCCTGTGTGCAGGCAGAGCCGTGAGGAGAGCACTTGGCACATGGTGCCGTGGGCTGGGACAGCCAGCTGCAGAGCTGAAGGGAAGAAGCCCCGCTGTGTCACAATGGCTCCTTAGCTTCATGTGCATCACCTGTGTCACCATGGTCTCCTTGATTCCATGAGGCCCCACTGTGTCACAATGGCTCCTTGGTTTCATGTGAATCACCTGTGTCACCATGGTCTCCTTGATTCCATGAGGCCCCACTGTGTCACAATGGCCCCTTGCTTCCATAGGTTTTCTATTGTAACAATGGACTCCTTGGTTCTGTGAGCTACCCTGCTTTTTGCAGAGGTGTCTGTGGTTCCAACAAGGCCCTGCTGTGTCTCATCAGGAACACATTTCCATGTGGTTCCATGATTCCCCACGGTGTCACCATGGAGCCTTGTTTCTAGGAGGTTCTGTACTGTCACAATTGTCTCCTTGATGCCATGAGCCCCTGCAGTGTCACAATGGCTCCTTGCTTCCATGAGGAACACAAAAGCTTTGCATCAACACTGAGCAACAGCTGCTGAACACACCTGGGAGCATCTGCTTGCATCAAACGAGGGCTTCAGCTGAGAATGGCAGCAGCAGCTTCCATCTGCAACAGAGAGCCAGGCAAAGGACAGGGACAGAGAATTCAGTGGAAAGACTGCGAGAATTCTGCTCCCAGAGATCATTCCTGCTCACAGTATCCCTTGTAGAAAGGGGACATCATTGCAGGCAGCCTGGACTGAGCATGTGGGATTGGTTGTTTAGGAAAGCTGCTCAGGCTTTTCCATTCTTTCCTTACAAACAGGAAAACTTCTCTGGGCCTGTGTGCAGGCAGAGCCCTGAGGAGAGCAGTTGGCACATGGTGCCGTGGGCTGGGACAGCCAGCTGCAGAGCTGAAGGGAAGAAGCCCCGCTGTGTCACAATGGCTCCTTGGCTTCATGTGAATCACCTGTGTCACAATGGTCTCCTTGATTCCATGAGGCCCCACTGGGTCACAATGGCTCCTTGGCTTCATGTGCATCACCTGCCTCACAATGGTCTCCTTGATTCCATGAGGCCTCACTGTGTCACAATGGCTCCTTGGCTTCATGTGCATCACCTGTGTCACATTGGTCTCCTTGATTCCATGAGGCCCCACTGGGTCACAATGGCTCCTTGGCTTCATGGGCATCACCTGTGTCACCATGGTCTCCTTGATTCCATGAGGCCCCACTGGGTCACAATGGCTCCTTAGCTTCATGTGCATCACCTGTGGCACCATGGTCTCCTTGATTCCATGAGGCCCCACTTTGTCACAATGGCTCCTTGCTTCCATGAGGTTCCGCAGTGTCACCATGCTCACCTTTGATCCACATTGTCATAATGGACAATTGCTTCCATGTGGCCCCACTGTGTCACAATAGCCCCTTGGTTCCATAGGTTTTCTAGAATGTAATGTATAATTTTCTACAATGGAACAATGGACTCCTTGGTTCTGTGAGCTACCCTGCTTTTTGCAGAGGTGTCCTTGGTTCCAACAAGGCCCCTCTGTGTCTCAGTGCACCCTGGCTTCCATGCGCATCTGGAGTATCACAAAGGCTCCTTGGTTCCACGAGGTCTTGCTGTGTCACAATGGATCCTGTGCTCCATGAGGCCCTCCAAAGTCATCATGGAGCCTTGATTCCATGTGCTTCCATTGTGTCCCAGGGATCGCCTTGGTTCCATCAGTTTCCTTAGTGGCACAATGCTCTCCATGCTTCCATGATTGCCCACAATGTCACAATGCTCTCCATGCTTCCATGAGGCCCTGCTTTGCCACAATGCTCCCCTTGTGTCCATGAGGCCCCGCTGTGTCCCAATGGACGGATGGTTCCATGAGGTTCCGTGCTGTCCCCATGGTCTTCTTGAATCCGCAGTGTAACAATGGACCATTGCTTCCAGGCGGCCTCTCTGTGTCACAAGGGGCTCCTTGATTCCAAGATTCGCCATGGTGTCACCATGGAGCCTTGTTTCTAGGAGGTTCTGTACTGTCACAATTGTCTCCTTGATGCCATGAGCCCCTGCAGTGTCACAAGGGCTCCTTAGCTTCATGTGCATCACCGGTGTCACCATGGTCTCCTTGATTCCATGAGGCCCCACTGTGTCACAATGGCTCCTTGGCTTCATGTGCATCACCTGCAGTGTCACAATGGCTCCTTGCTTCCATGAGGAACACAAAAGCTTTGCATCAACACTGAGCAACAGCTGCTGAACACACCTGGGAGCATCTGCATGCATCAAAAGAGAGCTTCAAGCTGAGAAAGGCACCAGCTGCTTCCATCTGCAACAGAGAGCCAGGCAAAGGACAGGGACAGAGAATTCCGTGGAAAGACTGCGAGAATTCTGCTCCCAGACATCATTCCTGCTCACAGTGTCCCTTGTAGAAAGGGGACATCATTGCAGGCAGCCTGGACTCAGCATGTAGGGTTTGTTGTTTAGGAAAGCTGCTCAGGCTTTTCCATTCTTTCCTTACAAACAGGAAAACTTCTCTGGGCCTGTGTGCAGGCAGAGCCCTGAGGAGAGCACTTGGCACATGGTGCTGTGGGCTGGGACAGCCAGCTGCAGAGCTGAAGGGAAGAAGCCCCGCTGTGTCACAATGGCTCCTTGGCTTCATGTGCATCACCTGTGTCACCATGGTCTCCTTGATTCCATGAGGCCCCACTGGGTCACAATGGCTCCTTGGCTTCATGTGCATCACCTGTGTCACCATGGTCTCCTTGATTCCATGAGGCCCCACTGTGTCACAATGGCTCCTTGGCTTCATGTGCATCACCTGTGTCACCATGGTCTCCTTGATTCCATGAGGCCCCACTGTGTCACAATGGCTCCTTGGCTTCATGTGCATCACCTGTGTCACCATGGTCTCCTTGATTCCATGAGGCCCCACTGTGTCACAATGGCTCCTTGGCTTCATGTGCATCACCTGTGTCACCATGGTCTCCTTGATTCCATGAGGCCCCACTTTGTCACAATGGCTCCTTGGCTTCCATGTGGCCCCACTGTGTCACAATGGCTCCTTGCTTCCATAGGTTTTCTATTGTAACTATGGACTCCTTGGTTCTGTGAGCTACCCTGCTTTTTGCAGAGGTGTCTTTGGTTCCAACAAGGCCCTGCTGTGTCTCATCAGGAACACATTTCCATGTGGTTCCATGATTCGCCACGGTGTCACCATGGAGCCTTGTTTCTAGGAGGTTCTGTACTGTCACAATTGTCTCCTTGATGCCATGAGCCCCTGCAGTGTCACAATGGCTCCTTGCTTCCATGAGGAACACAAAAGCCTTGCATCAACACTGAGCAACAGCTGCTGAACACACCTGGGAGCATCTGCTTGCATCAAACGAGGGCTTCAAGCGGAGAATGGCAGCAGCAGCTTCCATCTGCAACAGAGAGCCAGGCAAAGGACAGGGACAGAGCATTCCGTGGAAGGACTGCAAGAATTCTGCTCTCAGAGATCATTCCTGCTCACAGTATCCCTTGTAGAAAGGGGACATCATTGCAGGCAGCCTGGACTGAGCATGTGGGGTTGGTTGTCTAGGGAACCTGCTCAGGCTTTTCCATTCTTTCCTTACAAAAAGGAAAACTTCTCCTGGGCCTGTGTGCAGGCAGAGCCCTGAGGAGAGCAGATGGCACATGGTGCTGTGAGCTGGGACAGCCAGCTGCAGAGCTGAAGGGAAGAAGCCCCGCTGTGTCACAATGGCTCCTTGGCTTCATGTGCATCACCTGTGTCACCATGGTCTCCTTGATTCCATGAGGCCCCACTGTGTCACAATGGCTCCTTGGCTTCATGTGCATCACCTGTGTCACCATGGTCTCCTTGATTCCATGAGGCCCCACTGTGTCACAATGGCTCCTTGGCTTCATGTGCATCACCTGTGTCACAATGGTCTCCTTGATTCCATGAGGCCCCACTTTGTCACAATGGCTCCTTGCTTCCATGAGGTTCCGCAGTGTCACCATGCTCACCTTTGATCCACATTGTCATAATGGACAATTGCTTCCATGTGGCCCCACTGTGTCACAATAGCCCCTTGGTTCCATAGGTTTTCTAGAATGTAATGTATAATTTTCTACAATGTAACCATGGACTCCTTGGTTCTGTGAGCTACCCTGCTTTTTGCAGAGGTGTCTTTGGTTCCAACAAGGCCCCGCTGTGTCTCAGTGCACCCTGGCTTCCATGCGCATCTGGAGTATCACAAAGGCTCCTTGGTTCCACGAGGTCTTGCTGTGTCACAATGGATCCTGTGCTCCATGAGGCCCTCCAAAGTCATCATGGAGCCTTGATTCCATGTGCTTCCATTGTGTCCCAGGGATCGCCTTGGTTCCATCAGTTTCCTTAGTGGCACAATGCTCTCCATGCTTCCATGATTGCCCACAATGTCACAATGCTCTCCATGCTTCCATGAGGCCCTGCTTTGCCACAATGCTCCCCTTGTGTCCATGAGGCCCCGCTGTGTCCCAATGGACGGATGGTTCCATGAGGTTCCGTGCTGTCCCCATGGTCTTCTTGAATCCGCAGTGTAACAATGGACCATTGCTTCCAGGCGGCCTCTCTGTGTCACAAGGGGCTCCTTGATTCCAAGATTCGCCATGGTGTCACCATGGAGCCTTGTTTCTAGGAGGTTCTGTAGTGTCACAATTGTCTCCTTGATCCCAGGAGCCCCTGCAGTGTCACAATGGCTCCTTGACTTCATGTGCATCACCTGTGTCACCATGGTCTCCTTGATTCCATGAGGCCCCACTGTGTCACAATGGCTCCTTGGCTTCATGTGCATCACCTGCCTCACCATGGTCTCCTTGATTCCATGAGGCCCCACTGTGTCACAATGGCTCCTTGGCTTCATGTGCATCACCTGCAGTGTCACAATGGCTCCTTGCTTCCATGAGGAACACAAAAGCTTTGCATCAACACTCAGCAACAGCTGCTGAACACACCTGGGAGCATCTGCTTGCATCAAAAGAGGGCTTCAAGCTGAGAAAGGCAGCAGCAGCTTCCATCTGCAACAGAGAGCCAGGCAAAGGACAGGGACAGAGAATTCCGTGGAAAGACTGCGAGAATTCTGCTCCCAGAGATCATTCCTGCTCACAGTGTCACTTGTAGAAAGGGGACATCATTGCAGGCAGCCTGGACTGAGCATGTGGTGTTGGGGTCCCTCCCCTGCCGTGTGGCCCTGGGGGAGGGGCCCTGAGGGCACAGACACGGGGCTTCCCTGTCCCTGCTCAGCCTCGTTCCCGTTGGTTGGTTTGTGTTCCCTGCGCGGGCAGAAGGACCCTTGGTCCCGTGACTGGAACAGTTCCTGAGCAGAGCTCCGGCCATGCGGCTGGAGAAATAAACATCTCTCTGAAACAGCTATCAAGAATCTGTCTGTCCATATATATTTCCTTTCCACGGGACTCCTGGTTTGATATATGCGTGTTGCAGGATCCCCACTGCAACAAATGGTGGAGATTTGTGAGCAGAACGATCCCCGATCCCTAAGCGACTGATTTGTGTGAGTAAACCCTGGAAACTTTGGATTCCTCTTCTTGGTTTTGCTTTGCTATTCCATATCTAAACTATGGAGGAACCGTGGGAAGACTCTTGGCTCTCAGAGCCGCATATGGACATTTATCTTAAACTTAAAATGATTCTTGAACAACGATTTGTAAATTTTAGCTTGATTCAAGCTCAAAAAGAACTGAAACACTTCCTGGCATGGTTGTTTAAGAACTTTTTCTATGTTTCTTGGGATTTAATTCTTACCAAGGGCTTTTGGAAAACCGTTTGGACACAGTTAATACTGGAGTCAAAATATATGCCGATGGAAGAATATTTTCGTGAATATTATTTAGTTACCGAGACTGTTGAGCAATGTCAGCTGTGTCCTGGCGAAGGGAATCCTGGCGCAGGGACCGTGCGGCCCAGGCCACGTGCACCGAGCGCTCTGCGAGCAGCAGCGAGGCAGTTCCCGCGTGCGGGCGGAGCCACGCGAGCCGCAGTGTCGGTGGCGGAGCGAGGCGCGGCGGGAGCGGCGGGACCCGGCAGTGCCTGCCCGGACCCGCGCAGCGCGTGGTGGAGCGAGCCCCGTGAACGCCCGGCCGAGAGGGGCGGCGCGCGGGCGGCGGCTGGCGGCGGTGGCGGTGGAACGGAGCCGCGCCCAGCCGAGACGCGCGCTGGAGCGGGGCACGGGGGAGTCGTCGCTCGGGGGCCCGGCCGAGACGTGGGTGCAGCGCCCGACAGCGGCAGCGAAGCTGCGACCAGAGGAGGCGACGCACGGAGAACTGAGCGGCACGGCCCGGCCCGGCCCGCGCGGCCCCGAACGCGACCCCGGGAAGAGCGCGCAGGCACCAGCAGCCCCGACAATTCCAACACGGGAGCGACCGAAAGAGACAGCAAAGACGCAGCGAGACAGAAAACAGCAGCCACTCGGAAAAAGGAAAAGATCATAGCAACTAAGACCTTAGGGATAGTAAAATGGTATAATGTTAAGCAAAATTATGGTTTTATAACAAGGTGTGACAACCAGCAAGACATATTCGTGCATAGAACTGCTATTAAAAAGAATAACCCTGAAAAATGCATCCCAAGCTTGGGAGATGGAGAGGTGGTGGAATTTAATATTGTACTAGGGAGAAAAGGGTTACAAGCATCGCAGGTCACTGGGCCTGATGGTGTTCCTGTAAAAGGCAGTATATATGCAAAAAATCGTAGTCATGTTAGACAGTATCTCCATTGTAAGCCCCCCCTACAGTTTCCCTTTCCTAATCCCACCTTTCCCTTTTACCCTATATCCTATTACCCCCAGTGTACTCCCAATCCGTTTTTTCATCCATGGTTTCCCTCACAAAACCATGCTTTTGCCAATTGTTTCCCCAAAAATCCCTTTCCAATGCCGAGTGGGGGATGAAAAGGGGGAGGGAAGAAGTTAAACCTTCTCCTGCCTCAGTTTCCCCACAAAGCATGCTCAGAGAATTCTGTCTCCCTTCTGTCAGCCCTAAGATGTTCCACAGAATCTGTTTGGACATTTAAAGACTCAGGAGGGTGGCTTGTTTTGTTTTGAAACTGTTCTTGTTATGTTTATCCAGTTGTTTTCATTCTCCTTTTATTAAAATAAAACGGGTGAGGTGTTGGGGTCCCTCCCCGGCCATGTAGCCCTGGGAGAGGGGCCCTGAGGGCACAGACACGGGGCTTCCCTGTCCCTGCTCAGCCTCGTTCCCGTTGGTTGGTTTGTGTTCCCTGCGCGGGCAGAAGGACCCTTGGTCCCGTGACTGGAACAGTCCCTCGGCAGAGACCCGGCCATGCGGCTGGAGAAATAAAAATCTCTGAAACAGCTATCAAGAATCTGTCTGTCCATATATATTTCCTTTCCACGGGACTCCTGGTTTGATATATGCGTGTTGCAGGATCCCCACTGCAACAATGTGGGATTGGTTGTTTAGGAAACCAGCTCAGGCTTTTCCATTCTTTCCTTACAAACAGGAAAACTTCTCTGGGCCTGTGTGCAGGCAGAGCCGTGAGGAGAGCACTTGGCACATGGTGCCGTGGGCTGGGAGAGCCAGCTGCAGAGCTGAAGGGAAGAAGCCCCGCTGTGTCACAATGGCTCCTTGGCTTCATGTGCATCACCTGTGTCACCATGGTCTCCTTGATTCCATGAGGCCCCACTGGGTCACAATGGCTCCTTGGTTTCATGTGCATCACCTGTGTCACAATGGTCTCCTTGATTCCATGAGGCCCCACTGTGTCACAATGGCTCCTTGGCTTCCATAGGTTTTCTATTGTAACAATGGACTCCTTGGTTCTGTGAGCTACCCTGCTTTTTGCAGAGGTGTCTTTGGTTCCAACAAGGCCCTGCTGTGTCTCATCAGGAACACATTTCCATGTGGTTCCATGATTCCCCACGGTGTCACCATGGAGCCTTGTTTCTAGGAGGTTCTGTACTGTCACAATTGTCTCCTTGATGCCATGAGCCCCTGCAGTGTCACACTGGCTCCTTGCTTCCATGAGGAACACAAAAGCTTTGCATCAACACTCAGCAACAGCTGCTGAACACACCTGGGAACATCTGCTTGCATCAAACGAGGGCTTCAGCTGAGAATGGCAGCAGCAGCTTCCATCTGCAACAGAGAGCCAGGCAAAGGACAGGGACAGAGAATTCAGTGGAAAGACTGCGGGAATTCTGCTCCCAGACATCATTCCTGCTCACAGTATCCCTTGTAGAAAGGGGACATCATTGCAGGCAGCCTGGAATGAGCATGTGGGATTGGTTGTCTAGGGAACCTGCTCAGGCTTTTCCATTATTTCCTTACAAACAGGAAAACTTCTCTGGGCCTGTGTGCAGGCAGAGCCCTGAGGAGAGCAGTTGGCACATGGTGCCGTGGGCTGGGACAGCCAGCTGCAGAGCTGAAGGGAAGAAGCCCCGCTGTATCACAATGGCTCCTTGGCTTCATGTGAATCACCTGTGTCACAATGGTCTCCTTGATTCCATGAGGCCCCACTGGGTCACAATGGCTCCTTGGCTTCATGTGCATCACCTGCCTCACAATGGTCTCCTTGATTCCATGAGGCCCCACTGTGTCACAATGGCTCCTTGGCTTCATGTGCATCACCTGTGTCACCATGGTCTCCTTGATTCCATGAGGCCCCACTGGGTCACAATGGCTCCTTGGCTTCCATGTGGCCCCACTGTGTCACAATGGCCCCTTGCTTCCATAGGTTTTCTATTGTAACAATGGACTCCTTGGTTCTGTGAGCTACCCTGCTTTTTGCAGAGGTGTCTTTGGTTCCAACAAGGCCCTGCTGTGTCTCATCAGGAACACATTTCCCTGTGGTTCCATGATTCCCCACGGTGTCACCATGGAGCCTTGTTTCTAGGAGGTTCTGTACTGTCACAATTGTCTCCTTGATGCCATGAGCCCCTGCAGTGTCACAATGGCTCCTTGCTTCCATGAGGAACACAAAAGCTTTGCATCAACACTGAGCAACAGCTGCTGAACACACCTGGGAGCATCTGCTTGCATCAAACGAGGGCTTCAAGCTGAGAATGGCGCCAGCAGCTTCCATCTGCAACAGAGAGCCAGGCAAAGGACAGGGACAGAGAATTCAGTGGAAAGACTGCGAGAATTCTGCTCCCAGACATCATTCCTGCTCACAGTGTCCCTTGTAGAAAGGGGACATCATTGCAGGCAGCCTGGACTGAGCATGTGGGGTTGGTTGTTTAGGAAAGCTGCTCAGGCTTTTCCATTCTTTCCTTACAAACAGGAAAATTTATCTGGGCCTGTGTGCAGCGAGAGCCCTGAGGAGAGCACTTGGCACATGGAGCCTCGGGCTGGGACAGCCAGCTGCAGGGCTGAAGGGAAGAAGCCCCGCTGTGTCACAATGGCTCCTTGGCTTCATGTGCATCACCTGTGTCACCATGGTCTCCTTGATTCCATGAGGCCCCGCTGTGTCACAATGGCTCCTTGGCTTCATGTGCATCACCTGTGTCACGATGGTCTCCTTGATTCCATGAGGCCCCACTATGTCACAATGGCTCCTTGGCTTCATGTGCATCACCTGTGTTCCAAGGGTCTCCTTGATTCCATGAGGCCCCACTGGGTCACAATGGCTCCGTGGCTTCCATGTGGCCCCACTGTGTCACAATGGCCCCTTGCTTCCATAGGTTTTCTATTGTAACAATGGACTCCTTGGTTCTGTGAGCTACCCTGCTTTTTGCAGAGGTGTCTTTGGTTCCAACAAGGCCCTGCTGTGTCTCATCAGGAACACATTTCCATGTGGTTCCGTGATTCGCCACGGTGTCACCATGGAGCCTTGTTTCTAGGAGGTTCTGTACTGTCACAATTGTCTCCTTGATGCCATGAGCCCCTGCAGTGTCACAATGGCTCCTTGCTTCCATGAGGAACACAAAAGCTTTGCATCAACACTGAGCAACAGCTGCTGAACACACCTGGGAGCATCTGCTTGCATCAAACGAGGGCTTCAAGCTGAGAATGGCAGCAGCAGCTTCCATCTGTAACAGAGAGCCAGGCAAAGGACAGGGACAGAGAATTCCGTGGAAAGACTGCGAGAATTCTGCTCCCAGACATCATTCCTGCTCACAGTGTCCCTTGTAGAAAGGGGACATCATTGCAGGCAGCCTGGACTGAGCATGTAAGGTTTGGTTGTCTAGGGAACCTGCTCAGGCTTTTTCATTCTTTCCTTACAAACAGGAAAACTTCTCTGGGCCTGTGTGCAGGCAGAGCCCTGAGGAGAGCAGTTGGCACATGGTGCCTCGGTGTGGGACAGCCAGCTGCAGAGCTGAAGGGAAGAAGCCCCACTGGGTCAGAATGGCTCCGTGGCTTCATGTGCATCACCTGTGTCACCATGGTCTCCTTGATTCCATGAGGCCCCACTGTGTCACAATGGCTCCTTGGCTTCATGTGCATCACCTGTGTCACCATGGTCTCCTTGATTCCATGAGGCCCCACTGGGTCACAATGGCTCCTTGGCTTCATGTGCATCACCTGTGTCACAATGGTCTCCTTGATTCCATGAGGCCCCACTGGGTCACCATGGTCTCCTTGGCTTCCATGTGGCCCCACTGTGTCACAATGGCTCCTTGCTTCCATAGGTTTTCTATTGTAACAATGGACTCCTTGGTTCTGTGAGCTACCCTGCTTTTTGCAGAGGTGTCTTTGGTTCCAACAAGGCCCTGCTGTGTCTCATCAGGAACACATTTCCATGTGGTTCCATGATTCCCCACGGTGTCACCATGGAGCCTTGTTTCTAGGAGGTTCTGTAGTGTCACAATTGTCTCCTTGATGCCATGAGCCCCTGCAGTGTCACAATGGCTCCTTGCTTCCATGAGGAACACAAACGCTTTGCATCAACACTGAGCAACAGCTGCTGAACACACCTGGGAGCATCTGCTTGCATCAAACGAGGGCTTCAAGCTGAGAATGGCAGCAGCAGCTTCCATCTGCAACAGAGAGCCAGGCAAAGGACAGGGACAGAGCATTCCGTGGAAGGACTGCAAGAATTCTGCTCTCAGAGATCATTCCTGCTCACAGTGTCCCTTGTAGAAAGGGGACATCATTGCAGGCAGCCTGGACTGAGCATGTGGGGTTGGTTGTCTAGGGAACCTGCTCAGGCTTTTCCATTCTTTCCTTACAAACAGGAAAACTTCTCCTGGGCCTGTGTGCAGGCAGAGCCCTGAGGAGAGCAGTTGGCACATGGTGCTGTGGGCTGGGACAGCCAGCTGCAGAGCTGAAGGGAAGAAGCCCCGCTATGTCACAATGGCTCCTTGGCTTCATGTGCATCACCTGTGTCACCATGGTCTCCTTGATTCCATGAGGCCCCACTGGGTCACAATGGCTCCTTGGCTTCATGTGCATCACCTGTGTCACCATGGTCTCCTTGATTCCATGAGGCCCCACTGGGTCACAATGGCTCCTTGGCTTCATGTGCATCACCTGTGTCACCAGGGTCTCCTTGATTCCATGAGGCCCCACTTTGTCACAATGGCTCCTTGCTTCCATGAGGTTCCGCAGTGTCACCATGCTCACCTTTGATCCACATTGTCATAATGGACAATTGCTTCCATGTGGCCCCACTGTGTCACAATAGCCCCTTGGTTCCATAGGTTTTCTAGAATGTAATGTATAATTTTCTACAATGTAACAATGGACTCCTTGGTTCTGTGAGCTACCCTGCTTTTTGCAGAGGTGTCCTTGGTTCCAACAAGGCCCCTCTGTGTCTCAGTGCACCCTGGCTTCCATGCGCATCTGGAGTATCACAAAGGCTCCTTGGTTCCACGAGGTCTTGCTGTGTCACAATGGATCCTGTGCTCCATGAGGCCCTCCAAAGTCATCATGGAGCCTTGATTCCATGTGCTTCCATTGTGTCCCAGGGATCGCCTTGGTTCCATCAGTTTCCTTAGTGGCACAATGCTCTCCATGCTTCCATGATTGCCCACAATGTCACAATGCTCTCCATGCTTCCATGAGGCCCTGCTTTGCCACAATGCTCCCCTTGTGTCCATGAGGCCCCGCTGTGTCCCAATGGACGGATGGTTCCATGAGGTTCCGTGCTGTCCCCATGGTCTTCTTGAATCCACAGTGTAACAATGGACCATTGCGTCCAGGCGGCCTCTCTGTTTCACAAGGGGCTCCTTGATTTCAAGATTCGCCACGGTGTCACCATGGAGCCTTGTTTCTAGGAGGTTCTGTACTGTCACCATGGTCTCCTTGATCCCATGAGCCCCTGCAGTGTCACAATGGCTCCTTAGCTTCATGTGAATCACCTGTGTCACCATGGTCTCCTTGATTCCATGAGGCCCCACTGGGTCACAATGGCTCCTTGGCTTCATGTGCATCACCTGTGTCACCATGGTCTCCTTGATTCCATGAGGCCCCACTGTGTCACAATGGCTCCTTGGCTTCATGTGCATCACCTGTGTCACAATGGTCTCCTTGATTCCATGAGGCCCCACTGGGTCACAATGGCTCCGTGGCTTCCATATGGCCCCACTGTGTCACAATGGCCCCTTGCTTCCATAGGTTTTCTTTTGTAACAATGGACTCCTTGGTTCTGTGAGCTACCCTGCTTTTTGCAGAGGTGTCTTTGGTTCCAACAAGGCCCTGCTGTGTCTCATCAGGAACACATTTCCATGTGGTTCCATGATTCCCCACGGTGTCACCATGGAGCCTTGTTTCTAGGAGGTTCTGTAGTGTCACAATTGTCTCCTTGATGCCATGAGCCCCTGCAGTGTCACAATGGCTCCTTGCTTCCATGAGGAACACAAAAGCTTTGCATCAACACTGAGCAACAGCTGCTGAACACACCTGGGAGCATCTGCTTGCATCAAAAGAGGGCTTCAAGCTGAGAATGGCAGCAGCAGCTTCCATCTGCAACAGAGAGCCAGGGAAAGGACAGGGACAGAGAATTCAGTGGAAAGACTGCGAGAATTCTGCTCCCAGAGATCATTCCTGCTCACAGTGTCCCTTGTAGAAAGGGGACATCATTGCAGGCAGCCTGGACTGAGCATGTAAGGTTTGGTTGTCTAGGGAACCTGCTCAGGCTTTTTCATTCTTTCCTTACAAACAGGAAAACTTCTCTGGGCCTGTGTGCAGGCAGAGCCCTGAGGAGAGCAGTTCGCACATGGTGCCTCGGTGTGGGACAGCCAGCTGCAGAGCTGAAGGGAAGAAGCCCCACTGGGTCAGAATGGCTCCGTGGCTTCATGTGCATCACCTGTGTCACCATGGTCTCCTTGATTCCATGAGGCCCCACTGGGTCACAATGGCTCCTTGACTTCATGTGCATCACCTGTGTCACCATGGTCTCCTTGATTCCATGAGGCCCCACTGGGTCACAATGGCTCCTTGGCTTCATGTGCATCACCTGTGTCACAATGGTCTCCTTGATTCCATGAGGCCCCACTGTGTCACAATGGCTCCTTGGCTTCATGTGCATCACCTGTGTCACCATGGTGTCCTTGATTTCATGAGGCCCCACTGGGTCACAATGGCTCCTTGGCTTCATGTGCATCACCTGTGTCACAATGGTCTCCTTGATTCCATGAGGCCCCACTGGGTCACCATGGTCTCCTTGGCTTCCATGTGGCCCCACTGTGTCACAATGGCCCCTTGCTTCCATAGGTTTTCTATTGTAACAATGGACTCCTTGGTTCTGTGAGCTACCCTGCTTTTTGCAGAGGTGTCTTTGGTTCCAACAAGGCCCTGCTGTGTCTCATGAGGAACACATTTCCATGTGGTTCCATGATTCCCCACGGTGTCACCATGGAGCCTTGTTTCTAGGAGGTTCTGTAGTGTCACAATTGTATCCTTGATCCCAGGAGCCCCTGCAGTGTCACAATGGCTCCTTAGCTTCATGTGCATCACCTGTGTCACCATGGTCTCCTTGATTCCATGAGGCCCCACTGGGTCACAATGGCTCCTTAGCTTCATGTGCATCACCTGCAGTGTCACAATGGCTCCTTGCTTCCATGTGGAACACAAAAGCTTTGCATCAACACTGAGCAACAGCTGCTGAACACACCTGGGAGCATCTGCTTGCATCAAAAGAGGGCTTCCAGCTGAGAAAGGCACCAGCAGCTTCCATCTGCAACAGAGAGCCAGGCAAAGGACAGGGACAGAGAATTCAGTGGAAAGACTGCGGGAATTCTGCTCTCAGAGATCATTCCTGCTCACAGTGTCCCTTGTAGAAAGGGGACATCATTGCAGGCAGCCTGGACTGAGCATGTAGGGTTTGTTGTTTAGGAAACCTGCTCAGGCTTTTTCATTCTTTCCTTACAAACAGGAAAACTTCTCTGGGCCTGTGTGCAGGCAGAGCCCTGAGGAGAGCACTTGGCACATGGTGCCTCGGTGTGGGACAGCCAGCTGCAGAGCTCAAGGGAAGAAGCCCCGCTGTGTCACAATGGCTCCTTGGCTTCATGTGCATCACCTGTGTCACCATGGTCTCCTTGATTCCATGAGGCCCCACTGGGTCACAATGGCTCCTTGGCTTCATGTGCATCACCTGTGTCACCATGGTCTCCTTGATTCCATGAGGCCCCACTTTGTCACAATGGCTCCTTGGCTTCATGTGCATCACCTGTGTCACCATGGTCTCCTTGATTCCATGAGGCCCCACTTTGTCACAATGGCTCCTTGCTTCCATGAGGTTCCGCAGTGTCACCATGCTCACCTTTGATCCACATTGTCATAATGGACAATTGCTTCCATGTGGCCCCACTGTGTCACAATAGCCCCTTGGTTCCATAGGTTTTCTAGAATGTAATGTATAATTTTCTACAATGTAACAATGGACTCCTTGGTTCTGTGAGCTACCCTGCTTTTTGCAGAGGTGTCCTTGGTTCCAACAAGGCCCCTCTGTGTCTCAGTGCACCCTGGCTTCCATGCGCATCTGGAGTATCACAAAGGCTCCTTGCTTCCACGAGGTCTTGCTGTGTCACAATGGATGCTGTGCTCCATGAGGCCCTCCAAAGTCATCATGGAGCCTTGATTCCATGTGCTTCCATTGTGTCCCAGGGATCGCCTTGGTTCCATCAGTTTCCTTAGTGGCACAATGCTCTCCATGCTTCCATGATTGCCCACAATGTCACAATGCTCTCCATGCTTCCATGAGGCCCTGCTTTGCCACAATGCTCCCCTTGTGTCCATGAGGCCCCGCTGTGTCCCAATGGACGGATGGTTCCATGAGGTTCCGTGCTGTCCCCATGGTCTTCTTGAATCCGCACTGTAACAATGGACCATTGCTTCCAGGCGGCCTCTCTGTGTCACAATGGCTCCTTAGCTTCATGTGCATCACCTGTGTCACCATGGTCTCCTTGATTCCATGAGGCCCCACTGTGTCACAATGGCTCCTTGGCTTCATGTGCATCACCTGTGTCACCATGGTCTCCTTGATTCCATGAGGCCCCACTGGGTCACAATGGCTCCTTGGCTTCATGTGCATCACCTGTGTCACCATGGTCTCCTTGATTCCATGAGGCCCCACTGTGTCACAATGGCTCCTTGGCTTCATGTGCATCACCTGTGTCAGCATGGTCTCCTTGATTCCATGAGGCCCCACTGTGTCACAATGGCTCCTTGGCTTCATGTGCATCACCTGTGTCACCATGGTCTCCTTGATTCCATGAGGCCCCACTGGGTCACAATGGCTCCTTGGCTTCATGTGCATCACCTGTGTCACCATGGTCTCCTTGATTCCATGAGGCCCCACTGTGTCACAATGGCTCCTTGGCTTCCATGTGGCCCCACTGTGTCACAATGGCCCCTTGCTTCCATAGGTTTTCTATTGCAACAATGGACTCCTTGGTTCTGTGAGCTACCCTGCTTTTTGCAGAGGTGTCTTTGGTTCCAACAAGGCCCTGCTGTGTCTCATCAGGAACACATTTCCATGTGGTTCCATGATTCGCCACGGTGTCACCATGGAGCCTTGTTTCTAGGAGGTTCTGTACTGTCACAATTGTCTCCTTGATGCCATGAGCCCCTGCAGTGTCACAATGGCTCCTTGCTTCCATGAGGAACACAAAAGCTTTGCATCAACACTGAGCAACAGCTGCTGAACACACCTGGGAGCATCTGCTTGCATCAAACGAGGGCTTCAAGCTGAGAATGGCAGCAGCAGCTTCCATCTGCAACAGAGAGCCAGGCAAAGGACAGGGACAGAGAATTCCGTGGAAAGACTGCGAGAATTCTGCTCCCAGACATCATTCCTGCTCACAGTGTCCCTTGTAGAAAGGGGACATCATTGCAGGCAGCCTGGACTGAGCATGTGGGGTTGGTTGTCTAGGGAACCTGCTCAGGCTTTTTCATTCTTTCCTTACAAACAGGAAAACTTCTCTGGGCCTGTGTGCAGGCAGAGCCCTGAGGAGAGCAGTTGGCACATGGTGCCTCGGTGTGGGACAGCCAGCTGCAGAGCTGAAGGGAAGAAGCCCCGCTGTGTCACAATGGCTCCTTGGCTTCATGTGCATCACCTGTGTCACCATGGTCTCCTTGATTCCATGAGGCCCCACTGTGTCACAATGGCTCCTTGGCTTCATGTGCATCACCTGTGTCACCATGGTCTCCTTGATTCCATGAGGCCCCACTTTGTCACAATGGCTCCTTAGCTTCATGTGCATCACCTGTGTCACAATGGTCTCCTTGATTCCATGAGGCCCCACTTTGTCACAATGGCTCCTTGCTTCCATGAGGTTCTGCAGTGTCACCATGCTCACCTTTGATCCACATTGTCATAATGGACAATTGCTTCCATGTGGCCCCACTGTGTCACAATAGCCCCTTGGTTCCATAGGTTTTCTAGAATGTAATGTATAATTTTCTACAATGTAACAATGGACTCCTTGGTTCTGTGAGCTACCCTGCTTTTTGCAGAGGTGTCCTTGGTTCCAACAAGGCCCCTCTGTGTCTCAGTGCACCCTGGCTTCCATGCGCATCTGGAGTATCACAAAGGCTCCTTGGTTCCACGAGGTCTTGCTGTGTCACAATGGATCCTGTGCTCCATGAGGCCCTCCAAAGTCATCATGGAGCCTTGATTCCATGTGCTTCCATTGTGTCCCAGGGATCGCCTTGGTTCCATCAGTTTCCTTAGTGGCACAATGCTCTCCATGCTTCCATGATTGCCCACAATGTCACAATGCTCTCCATGCTTCCATGAGGCCCTGCTTTGCCACAATGCTCCCCTTGTGTCCATGAGGCCCCGCTGTGTCCCAATGGACGGATGGTTCCATGAGGTTCCGTGCTGTCCCCATGGTCTTCTTGAATCCGCAGTGTAACAATGGACCATTGCTTCCAGGCGGCCTCTCTGTGTCACAAGGGGCTCCTTGATTCCAAGATTCGCCATGGTGTCACCATGGAGCCTTGTTTCTAGGAGGTTCTGTAGTGTCACAATTGTCTCCTTGATCCCAGGAGCCCCTGCAGTGTCACAATGGCTCCTTAGCTTCATGTGCATCACCTGTGTCACCATGGTCTCCTTGATTCCATGAGGCGCCACTTTGTCACAATGGCTCCTTGGCTTCATGTGCCTCTCAATGGTCTCCTTGATTCCATGAGGCCCCACTGTGTCACAATGGCTCCTTGGCTTCATGTGCATCACCTGCAGTGTCACAATGGCTCCTTGCTTCCATGAGGAACACAAAAGCTTTGCATCAACACTGAGCAACAGCTGCTGAACACACCTGGGAGCATCTGCTTGCATCAAACGAGGGCTTCAAGCTGAGAATGGCAGCAGCAGCTTCCATCTGCAACAGAGAGCCAGGCAAAGGACAGGGACAGAGAATTCAGTGGAAAGACTGCGAGAATTCTGCTCCCAGAGATCATTCCTGCTCACAGTGTCCCTTGTAGAAAGGGGACATCATTGCAGGCAGCCTGGACTGAGCATGTAGGGTTTGTTGTTTCGGAAAGCTGCTCAGGCTTTTCCATTCTTTCCTTACAAACAGGAAAACTTCTCTGGGCCTGTGTGCAGGCAGAGCCCTGAGGAGAGCACTTGGCACATGGTGCCTCGGTGTGGGACAGCCAGCTGCAGAGCTGAAGGGAAGAAGCCCCGCTGTGTCACAATGGCTCCTTGGCTTCATGTGCATCACCTGTGTCACCATGGTCTCCTTGATTCCATGAGGCCCCACTGTGTCACAATGGCTCCTTGGCTTCATGTGCATCACCTGTGTCACCATGGTCTCCTTGATTCCATGAGGCCCCACTGGGTCACAATGGCTCCTTGGCTTCATGTGCATCACCTGTGTCACCATGGTCTCCTTGATTCCATGAGGCCCCACTGGGTCACAATGGCTCCTTGGCTTCATGTGCATCACCTGTGTCACCATGGTCTCCTTGATTCCATGAGGCCCCACTGGGTCACAATGGCTCCTTGGCTTCATGTGCATCACCTGTGTCACCATGGTCTCCTTGATTCCATGAGGCCCCACTGTGTCACAATGGCTCCGTGGCTTCCATAGGTTTTCTATTGTAACAATGGACTCCTGGTTCTGTGAGCTACCCTGCTTTTTGCAGAGGTGTCTTTGGTTCCAACAAGGCCCTGCTGTGTCTCATGAGGAACACATTTCCATGTGGTTCCATGATTCCCCACGGTGTCACCATGGAGCCTTGTTTCTAGGAGGTTCTGTACTGTCATAATTGTCTCCTTGATCCCATGAGCCCCTGCAGTGTCACACTGGCTCCTTGCTTCCATGAGGAACACAAAAGCTTTGCATCAACACTGAGCAACAGCTGCTGAACACACCTGGGAGCATCTGCTTGCATCAAACGAGGGCTTCAAGCTGAGAATGGCAGCAGCAGCTTCCATCTGCAACAGAGAGCCAGGCAAAGGACAGGGACAGAGAATTCAGTGGAAAGACTGTGGGAATTCTGCTCCCAGACATCATTCCTGCTCACAGTATCCCTTGTAGAAAGGGGACATCATTGCAGGCAGCCTGGACTGAGCATGTGGGATTGGTTGTTTAGGAAAGCTGCTCAGGCTTTTCCATTCTTTCCTTACAAACAGGAGAACTTCTCTGGGCCTGTGTGCAGGCAGAGCCCTGAGGAGAGCAGTTGGCACATGGTGCCGTGGGCTGGGACAGCCAGCTGCAGAGCTGAAGGGAAGAAGCCCCACTGTATCACAATGGCTCCTTGGCTTCATGTGCATCACCTGTGTCACAATGGTCTCCTTGATTCCATGAGGCCCCACTGTGTCACAATGGCTCCTTGGCTTCATGTGCATCACCTGCCTCACAATGGTCTCCTTGATTCCATGAGGCCCCGCTGTGTCACAATGGCTCCTTGGCTTCATGTGCATCACCTGCCTCACCATGGTCTCCTTGATTCCATGAGGCCCCACTGGGTCACAATGGCTCCTTGGCTTCATGTGCATCACCTGTGTCACCATGGTCTCCTTGATTCCATGAGGCCCCACTGGTTCACAATGGCTCCTTGGCTTCCATGTGGCCCCACTGTGTCACAATGGCCCCTTGCTTCCATAGGTTTTCTATTGTAACAATGGACTCCTTGGTTCTGTGAGCTACCCTGCTTTTTGCAGAGGTGTCTTTGGTTCCAACAAGGCCCTGCTGTGTCTCATCAGGAACACATTTCCATGTGGTTCCATGATTCCCCACGGTGTCACCATGGAGCCTTGTTTCTAGGAGGTTCTGTAGCGTCACAATTGTATCCTTGATCCCAGGAGCCCCTGCAGTGTCACAATGGCTCCTTAGCTTCATGTGCATCACCTGTGTCACCATGGTCTCCTTGATTCCATGAGGCCCCACTGTGTCACAATGGCTCCTTAGCTTCATGTGCATCACCTGCAGTGTCACAATGGCTCCTTGCTTCCATGTGGAACACAAAAGCTTTGCATCAACACTGAGCAACAGCTGCTGAACACACCTGGGAGCATCTGCTTGCATCAAAAGAGGGCTTCCAGCTGAGAAAGGCAGCAGCAGCTTCCATCTGCAACAGAGAGCCAGGCAAAGGACAGGGACAGAGAATTCAGTGGAAAGACTGCGGGAATTCTGCTCTCAGAGATCATTCCTGCTCACAGTGTCCCTTGTAGAAAGGGGACATCATTGCAGGCAGCCTGGACTGAGCATGTAGGGTTTCTTGTTTAGGAAACCTGCTCAGGCTTTTTCATTCTTTCCTTACAAACAGGAAAACTTCTCTGGGCCTGTGTGCAGGCAGAGCCCTGAGGAGAGCACTTGGCACATGGTGCTGTGGGCTGGGACAGCCAGCTGCAGAGCTGAAGGGAAGAAGCCCCGCTGGGTCACAATGGCTCCTTGGCTTCATGTGCATCACCTGTGTCACCATGGTCTCCTTGATTCCATGAGGCCCCACTGTGTCACAATGGCTCCGTGGCTTCATGTGCATCACCTGTGTCACCATGGTCTCCTTGATTCCATGAGGCCCCACTTTGTCACAATGGCTCCTTGCTTCCATGAGGTTCCGCAGTGTCACCATGCTCACCTTTGATCCACATTGTCATAATGGACAATTGCTTCCATGTGGCCCCACTGTGTCACAATAGCCCCTTGGTTCCATAGGTTTTCTAGAATGTAATGTATAATTTTATACAATGTAACAATGGACTCCTTGGTTCTGTGAGCTACCCTGCTTTTTGCAGAGGTGTCCTTGGTTCCAACAAGGCCCCTCTGTGTCTCAGTGCACCCTGGCTTCCATGCGCATCTGGAGTATCACAAAGGCTCCTTGCTTCCACCAGGTCTTGCTGTGTCACAATGGATCCTGTGCTCCATGAGGCCCTCCAAAGTCATCATGGAGCCTTGATTCCATGTGCTTCCATTGTGTCCCAGGGATCGCCTTGGTTCCATCAGTTTCCTTAGTGGCACAATGCTCTCCATGCTTCCATGATTGCCCACAATGTCACAATGCTCTCCATGCTTCCATGAGGCCCTGCTTTGCCACAATGCTCCCCTTGTGTCCATGAGGCCCCGCTGTGTCCCAATGGACGGATGGTTCCATGAGGTTCCGTGCTGTCCCCATGGTCTTCTTGAATCCGCACTGTAACAATGGACCATTGCTTCCAGGCGGCCTCTCTGTGTCACAATGGCTCCTTGGCTTCATGTGCATCACCTGTGTCACCATGGTCTCCTTGATTCCATGAGGCCCCACTGTGTCACAATGGCTCCTTGGCTTCATGTGCATCACCTGTGTCACCATGGTCTCCTTGATTCCATGAGGCCCCACTGGGTCACAATGGCTCCTTGGCTTCATGTGCATCACCTGCCTCACAATGGTCTCCTTGATTCCATGAGGCCCCACTGGGTCACAATGGCTCCTTGGCTTCATGTGCATCACCTGTGTCACCATGGTCTCCTTGATTCCATGAGGCCCCACTGGGTCACAATGGCTCCTTGGCTTCATGTGCATCACCTGTGTCACCATGGTCTCCTTGATTCCATGAGGCCCCACTGGGTCACAATGGCTCCTTGGCTTCATGTGCATCACCTGTGTCACCATGGTCTCCTTGATTCCATGAGGCCCCACTGGGTCACAATGGCTCCTTGGCTTCCATGTGGCCCCACTGTGTCACAATGGCCCCTTGCTTCCATAGGTTTTCTATTGCAACAATGGACTCCTTGGTTCTGTGAGCTACCCTGCTTTTTGCAGAGGTGTCTTTGGTTCCAACAAGGCCCTGCTGTGTCTCATGAGGAACACATTTCCATGTGGTTCCATGATTCCCCACGGTGTCACCATGGAGCCTTGTTTCTAGGAGGTTCTGTAGTGTCACAATTGTCTCCTTGATGCCATGAGCCCCTGCAGTGTCACAATGGCTCCTTGCTTCCATGAGGAACACAAAAGCTTTGCATCAACACTGAGCAACAGCTGCTGAACACACCTGGGAGCATCTGCTTGCATCAAACGAGGGCTTCAAGCTGAGAATGGCAGCAGCAGCTTCCATCTGCAACAGAGAGCCAGGCAAAGGACAGGGACAGAGAATTCCGTGGAAAGACTGCGAGAATTCTGCTCCCAGAGATCATTCCTGCTCACAGTGTCCCTTGTAGAAAGGGGACATCATTGCAGGCAGCCTGGACTGAGCATGTGGGGTTGGTTGTCTAGGGAACCTGCTCAGGCTTTTTCATTCTTTCCTTACAAACAGGAAAACTTCTCTGGGCCTGTGTGCAGGCAGAGCCCTGAGGAGAGCAGTTGGCACATGGTGCCTCGGTGTGGGACAGCCAGCTGCAGAGCTGAAGGGAAGAAGCCCCGCTGTGTCACAATGGCTCCTTGGCTTCATGTGCATCACCTGTGTCACCATGGTCTCCTTGATTCCATGAGGCCCCACTGGGTCACAATGGCTCCTTGGCTTCATGTGCATCACCTGTGTCACCATGGTCTCCTTGATTCCATGAGGCCCCACTTTGTCACAATGGCTCCTTAGCTTCATGTGCATCACCTGTGTCACAATGGTCTCCTTGATTCCATGAGGCCCCACTTTGTCACAATGGCTCCTTGCTTCCATGAGGTTCTGCAGTGTCACCATGCTCACCTTTGATCCACATTGTCATAATGGACAATTGCTTCCATGTGGCCCCACTGTGTCACAATAGCCCCTTGGTTCCATAGGTTTTCTAGAATGTAATGTATAATTTTATACAATGTAGCAATGGACTCCTTGGTTCTGTGAGCTACCCTGCTTTTTGCAGAGGTGTCCTTGGTTCCAACAAGGCCCCTCTGTGTCTCAGTGCACCCTGGCTTCCATGCGCATCTGGAGTATCACAAAGGCTCCTTGCTTCCACGAGGTCTTGCTGTGTCACAATGGATCCTGTGCTCCATGAGGCCCTCCAAAGTCATCATGGAGCCTTGATTCCATGTGCTTCCATTGTGTCCCAGGGATCGCCTTGTTCCATCAGTTTCCTTAGTGGCACAATGCTCTCCATGCTTCCATGATTGCCCACAATGTCACAATGCTCTCCATGCTTCCATGAGGCCCTGCTTTGCCACAATGCTCCCCTTGTGTCCATGAGGCCCCGCTGTGTCCCAATGGACGGATGGTTCCATGAGGTTCCGTGCTGTCCCCATGGTCTTCTTGAATCCACAGTGTAACAATGGACCATTGCTTCCAGGCGGCCTCTCTGTGTCACAAGGGGCTCCTTGATTCCAAGATTCGCCATGGTGTCACCATGGAGCCTTGTTTCTAGGAGGTTCTGTAGTGTCACAATTGTCTCCTTGATCCCAGGAGCCCCTGCAGTGTCACAATGGCTCCTTAGCTTCATGTGCATCACCTGTGTCACCATGGTCTCCTTGATTCCATGAGGCGCCACTTTGTCACAATGGCTCCTTGGCTTCATGTGCCTCTCAATGGTCTCCTTGATTCCATGAGGCCCCACTGTGTCACAATGGCTCCTTGGCTTCATGTGCATCACCTGCAGTGTCACAATGGCTCCTTGCTTCCATGAGGAACACAAAAGCTTTGCATCAACACTGAGCAACAGCTGCTGAACACACCTGGGAGCATCTGCTTGCATCAAACGAGGGCTTCAAGCTGAGAATGGCAGCAGCAGCTTCCATCTGCAACAGAGAGCCAGGCAAAGGACAGGGACAGAGAATTCCGTGGAAAGACTGCGAGAATTCTGCTCCCAGACATCATTCCTGCTCACAGTGTCCCTTGTAGAAAGGGGACATCATTGCAGGCAGCCTGGACTGAGCATGTAGGGTTTGTTGTTTCGGAAAGCTGCTCAGGCTTTTCCATTCTTTCCTTACAAACAGGAAAACTTCTCTGGGCCTGTGTGCAGGGAGAGCCCTGAGGAGAGCACTTGGCACATGGTGCTGTGGGCTGGGAGAGCCAGCTGCAGAGCTGAAGGGAAGAAGCCCCGCTGTGTCACAATGGCTCCTTGGCTTCATGTGCATCACCTGTGTCACCATGGTCTCCTTGATTCCATGAGGCCCCACTGGGTCACAATGGCTCCTTGGCTTCATGTGCATCACCTGTGTCACCATGGTCTCCTTGATTCTATGAGGCCCCGCCGGGTCACAATGGCTCCTTGGCTTCATGTGCATCACCTGTGTCACCATGGTCTCCTTGATTCCATGAGGCCCCACTGGGTCACAATGGCTCCTTGGCTTCATGTGCATCACCTGTGTCACCATGGTCTCCTTGATTCCATGAGGCCCCACTGGGTCACAATGGCTCCTTGGCTTCATGTGCATCACCTGTGTCACCATGGTCTCCTTGATTCCATGAGGCCCCACTGTGTCACAATGGCTCCGTGGCTTCCATGTGGCCCCACTGTGTCAAAATGGCCCCTTGCTTCCATAGGTTTTCTATTGTAACAATGGACTCCTTGGTTCTGTGAGCTACCCTGCTTTTTGCAGAGGTGTCTTTGGTTCCAACAAGGCCCTGCTGTGTCTCATGAGGAACACATTTCCATGTGGTTCCATGATTCCCCACGGTGTCACCATGGAGCCTTGTTTCTAGGAGGTTCTGTACTGTCACAATTGTCTCCTTGATGCCATGAGCCCCTGCAGTGTCACAATGGCTCCTTGCTTCCATGAGGAACACAAAAGCTTTGCATCAACACTGAGCAACAGCTGCTGAACACACCTGGGAGCATCTGCTTGCATCAAAAGAGGGCTTCAAGCTGAGAATGGCAGCAGCAGCTTCCATCTGTAACAGAGAGCCAGGCAAAGGACAGGGACAGAGAATTCAGTGGAAAGACTGCGAGAATTCTGCTCCCAGAGATCATTCCTGCTCACAGTGTCCCTTGTTGAAAGGGGACATCATTGCAGGCAGCCTGGACTGAGCATGTAGGGTTTGGTTGTCTAGGGAACCTGCTCAGGCTTTTTCATTCTTTCCTTACAAACAGGAAAACTTCTCTGGGCCTGTGTGCAGGCAGAGCCCTGAGGAGAGCAGTTCGCACATGGTGCCTCGGTGTGGGACAGCCAGCTGCAGAGCTGAAGGGAAGAAGCCCCACTGGGTCAGAATGGCTCCGTGGCTTCATGTGCATCACCTGTGTCACCATGGTCTCCTTGATTCCATGAGGCCCCACTGGGTCACAATGGCTCCTTGACTTCATGTGCATCACCTGTGTCACCATGGTCTCCTTGATTCCATGAGGCCCCACTGGGTCACAATGGCTCCTTGGCTTCGTGTGCATCACCTGTGTCACCATGGTGTCCTTGATTTCATGAGGCCCCACTGTGTCACAATGGCTCCTTGGCTTCATGTGCATCACCTGTGTCACCATGGTCTCCTTGATTTCATGAGGCCCCACTGGGTCACAATGGCTCCTTGGCTTCATGTGCATCACCTGCCTCACAATGGTCTCCTTGATTCCATGAGGCCCCACTGGGTCACCATGATCTCCGTGGCTTCCATGTGGCCCCACTGTGTCACAATGGCCCCTTGCTTCCATAGGTTTTCTATTGTAACAATGGACTCCTTGGTTCTGTGAGCTACCCTGCTTTTTGCAGAGGTGTCTTTGGTTCCAACAAGGCCCTGCTGTGTCTCATCAAGAACACATTTCCATGTGGTTCCATGATTCCCCACGGTGTCACCATGGAGCCTAGTTTCTAGGAGGTTCTGTAGCGTCACAATTGTATCCTTGATCCCAGGAGCCCCTGCAGTGTCACAATGGCTCCTTAGCTTCATGTGCATCACCTGTGTCACCATGGTCTCCTTGATTCCATGAGGCCCCACTGTGTCCCAATGGCTCCTTAGCTTCATGTGCATCACCTGCAGTGTCACAATGGCTCCTTGCTTCCATGTGGAACACAAAAGCTTTGCATCAACACTGAGCAACAGCTGCTGAACACACCTGGGAGCATCTGCTTGCATCAAAAGATGGCTTCCAGCTGAGAAAGGCACCAGCAGCTTCCATCTGCAACAGAGAGCCAGGCAAAGGACAGGGACAGAGAATTCAGTGGAAAGACTGCGGGAATTCTGCTCTCAGAGATCATTCCTGCTCACAGTGTCCCTTGTAGAAAGGGGACATCATTGCAGGCAGCCTGGACTGAGCATGTAGGGTTTGTTGTTTAGGAAACCTGCTCAGGCTTTTTCATTCTTTCCTTACAAACAGGAAAACTTCTCTGTGCCTGTGTGCAGGCAGAGCCCTGAGGAGAGCACTTGGCACATGGTGCCTCGGTGTGGGACAGCCAGCTGCAGAGCTGAAGGGAAGAAGCCCCGCTGTGTCACAATGGCTCCTTGGCTTCATGTGCATCACCTGTGTCACCATGGTCTCCTTGATTCCATGAGGCCCCACTTTGTCACAATGGCTCCGTGGCTTCATGTGCATCACCTGCCTCACCATGGTCTCCTTGATTCCATGAGGCCCCACTTTGTCACAATGGCTCCTTGCTTCCATGAGGTTCCGCAGTGTCACCATGCTCACCTTTGATCCACATTGTCATAATGGACAATTGCTTCCATGTGGCCCCACTGTGTCACAATAGCCCCTTGGTTCCATAGGTTTTCTAGAATGTAATGTATAATTTTCTACAATGTAACAATGGACTCCTTGGTTCTGTGAGCTACCCTGCTTTTTGCAGAGGTGTCCTTGGTTCCAACAAGGCCCCTCTGTGTCTCAGTGCACCCTGGCTTCCATGCGCATCTGGAGTATCACAAAGGCTCCTTGCTTCCACGAGGTCTTGCTGTGTCACAATGGATGCTGTGCTCCATGAGGCCCTCCAAAGTCATCATGGAGCCTTGATTCCATGTGCTTCCATTGTGTCCCAGGGATCGCCTTGGTTCCATCAGTTTCCTTAGTGGCACAATGCTCTCCATGCTTCCATGATTGCCCACAATGTCACAATGCTCTCCATGCTTCCATGAGGCCCTGCTTTGCCACAATGGTCCCCTTGTGTCCATGAGGCCCCGCTGTGTCCCAATGGACGGATGGTTCCATGAGGTTCCGTGCTGTCCCCATGGTCTTCTTGAATCCGCACTGTAACAATGGACCATTGCTTCCAGGCGGCCTCTCTGTGTCACAATGGCTCCTTGGCTTCATGTGCATCACCTGTGTCACCATGGTCTCCTTGATTCCATGAGGCCCCACTGTGTCACAATGGCTCCTTGGCTTCATGTGCATCACCTGTGTCACCATGGTCTCCTTGATTCCATGAGGCCCCACTGGGTCACAATGGCTCCTTGGCTTCATGTGCATCACCTGTGTCACCATGGTCTCCTTGATTCCATGAGGCCCCACTGGGTCACAATGGCTCCTTGGCTTCATGTGCATCACCTGTGTCACCATGGTCTCCTTGATTCCATGAGGCCCCACTGGGTCACAATGGCTCCTTGGCTTCATGTGCATCACCTGTGTCACCATGGTCTCCTTGATTCCATGAGGCCCCACTGGGTCACAATGGCTCCTTGGCTTCATGTGCATCTCCTGTGTCACCATGGTCTCCTTGATTCCATGAGGCCCCACTGGGTCACAATGGCTCCGTGGCTTCCATGTGGCCCCACTGTGTCACAATGGCCCCTTGCTTCCATAGGTTTTCTATTGCAACAATGGACTCCTTGGTTCTGTGAGCTACCCTGCTTTTTGCAGAGGTGTCTTTGGTTCCAACAAGGCCCTGCTGTGTCTCATCAGGAACACATTTCCATGTGGTTCCATGATTCCCCACGGTGTCACCATGGAGCCTTGTTTCTAGGAGGTTCTGTAGCGTCACAATTGTCTCCTTGATGCCATGAGCCCCTGCAGTGTCACAATGGCTCCTTGCTTCCATGAGGAACACAAAAGCTTTGCATCAACACTGAGCAACAGCTGCTGAACACACCTGGGAGCATCTGCTTGCATCAAACGAGGGCTTCAAGCTGAGAATGGCAGCAGCAGCTTCCATCTGCAACAGAGAGCCAGGCAAAGGACAGGGACAGAGAATTCCGTGGAAAGACTGCGAGAATTCTGCTCCCAGACATCATTCCTGCTCACAGTGTCCCTTGTAGAAAGGGGACATCATTGCAGGCAGCCTGGACTGAGCATGTGGGGTTGGTTGTCTAGGGAACCTGCTCAGGCTTTTTCATTCTTTCCTTACAAACAGGAAAACTTCTCTGGGCCTGTGTGCAGGCAGAGCCCTGAGGAGAGCACTTGGCACATGGTGCCGTGGGCTGGGACAGCCAGCTGCAGAGCTGAAGGGAAGAAGCCCCGCTGTGTCACAATGGCTCCTTGGCTTCATGTGCATCACCTGTGTCACAATGGTCTCCTTGATTCCATGAGGCCCCACTGGGTCACAATGGCTCCTTGGCTTCATGTGCATCACCTGTGTCACCATGGTCTCCTTGATTCCATGAGGCCCCACTGGGTCACAATGGCTCCTTAGCTTCATGTGCATCACCTGTGTCACAATGGTCTCCTTGATTCCATGAGGCCCCACTTTGTCACAATGGCTCCTTGCTTCCATGAGGTTCTGCAGTGTCACCATGCTCACCTTTGATCCACATTGTCATAATGGACAATTGCTTCCATGTGGCCCCACTGTGTCACAATAGCCCCTTGGTTCCATAGGTTTTCTAGAATGTAATGTATAATTTTATACAATGTAGCAATGGACTCCTTGGTTCTGTGAGCTACCCTGCTTTTTGCAGAGGTGTCCTTGGTTCCAACAAGGCCCCTCTGTGTCTCAGTGCACCCTGGCTTCCATGCGCATCTGGAGTATCACAAAGGCTCCTTGCTTCCACGAGGTCTTGCTGTGTCACAATGGATCCTGTGCTCCATGAGGCCCTCCAAAGTCATCATGGAGCCTTGATTCCATGTGCTTCCATTGTGTCCCAGGGATCGCCTTGGTTCCATCAGTTTCCTTAGTGGCACAATGCTCTCCATGCTTCCATGATTGCCCACAATGTCACAATGCTCTCCATGCTTCCATGAGGCCCTGCTTTGCCACAATGCTCCCCTTGTGTCCATGAGGCCCCGCTGTGTCCCAATGGACGGATGGTTCCATGAGGTTCCGTGCTGTCCCCATGGTCTTCTTGAATCCGCAGTGTAACAATGGACCATTGCTTCCAGGCGGCCTCTCTGTGTCACAAGGGGCTCCTTGATTCCAAGATTCGCCATGGTGTCACCATGGAGCCTTGTTTCTAGGAGGTTCTGTAGTGTCACAATTGTCTCCTTGATCCCAGGAGCCCCTGCAGTGTCACAATGGCTCCTTAGCTTCATGTGCATCACCTGTGTCACCATGGTCTCCTTGATTCCATGAGGCGCCACTTTGTCACAATGGCTCCTTGGCTTCATGTGCCTCTCAATGGTCTCCTTGATTCCATGAGGCCCCACTGTGTCACAATGGCTCCTTGGCTTCATGTGCATCACCTGCAGTGTCACAATGGCTCCTTGCTTCCATGAGGAACACAAAAGCTTTGCATCAACACTGAGCAACAGCTGCTGAACACACCTGGGAGCATCTGCTTGCATCAAACGAGGGCTTCAAGCTGAGAATGGCAGCAGCAGCTTCCATCTGCAACAGAGAGCCAGGCAATGGACAGGGACAGAGAATTCCGTGGAAAGACTGCGAGAATTCTGCTCCCAGAGATCATTCCTGCTCACAGTGTCCCTTGTAGAAAGGGGACATCATTGCAGGCAGCCTGGACTGAGCATGTAAGGTTTGTTGTTTCGGAAAGCTGCTCAGGCTTTTCCATTCTTTCCTTACAAACAGGAAAACTTCTCTGGGCCTGTGTGCAGGCAGAGCCCTGAGGAGAGCACTTGGCACATGGTGCTGTGGGCTGGGACAGCCAGCTGCAGAGCTGAAGGGAAGAAGCCCCGCTGTGTCACAATGGCTCCTTGGCTTCATGTGCATCACCTGTGTCACCATGGTCTCCTTGATTCCATGAGGCCCCACTGGGTCACAATGGCTCCTTGGCTTCATGTGCATCACCTGTGTCACCATGGTCTCCTTGATTCCATGAGGCCCCGCCGGGTCACAATGGCTCCTTGGCTTCATGTGCATCACCTGTGTCACCATGGTCTCCTTGATTCCATGAGGCCCCACTGGGTCACAATGGCTCCTTGGCTTCATGTGCATCACCTGTGTCACCATGGTCTCCTTGATTCCATGAGGCCCCGCTGTGTCACAATGGCTCCTTGGCTTCATGTGCATCACCTGTGTCACCATGGTCTCCTTGATTCCATGAGGCCCCACTGGGTCACAATGGCTCCTTGGCTTCATGTGCATCACCTGTGTCACCATGGTCTCCTTGATTCCATGAGGCCCCACTGGGTCACAATGGCTCCGTGGCTTCCATGTGGCCCCACTGTGTCAAAATGGCCCCTTGCTTCCATAGGTTTTCTATTGTAACAATGGACTCCTTGGTTCTGTGAGCTACCCTGCTTTTTGCAGAGGTGTCTTTGGTTCCAACAAGGCCCTGCTGCGTCTCATGAGGAACACATTTCCATGTGGTTCCATGATTCCCCACGGTGTCACCATGGAGCCTTGTTTCTAGGAGGTTCTGTACTGTCACAATTGTCTCCTTGATGCCATGAGCCCCTGCAGTGTCACAATGGCTCCTTGCTTCCATGAGGAACACAAAAGCTTTGCATCAACACTGAGCAACAGCTGCTGAACACACCTGGGAGCATCTGCTTGCATCAAAAGAGGGCTTCAAGCTGAGAATGGCAGCAGCAGCTTCCATCTGTAACAGAGAGCCAGGCAAAGGACAGGGACAGAGAATTCAGTGGAAAGACTGCGAGAATTCTGCTCCCAGAGATCATTCCTGCTCACAGTGTCCCTTGTAGAAAGGGGACATCATTGCAGGCAGCCTGGACTGAGCATGTGGGGTTGGTTGTCTAGGGAACCTGCTCAGGCTTTTTCATTCTTTCCTTACAAACAGGAAAACTTCTCTGGGCCTGTGTGCAGGCAGAGCCCTGAGGAGAGCACTTGGCACATGGTGCCTCGGTGTGGGACAGCCAGCTGCAGAGCTGAAGGGAAGAAGCCCCACTGGGTCAGAATGGCTCCGTGGCTTCGTGTGCATCACCTGTGTCACCATGGTCTCCTTGATTCCATGAGGCCCCACTGGGTCACAATGGCTCCTTGACTTCATGTGCATCACCTGTGTCACCATGGTCTCCTTGATTCCATGAGGCCCCACTGTGTCACAATGGCTCCTTGGCTTCATGTGCATCACCTGTGTCACAATGGTCTCCTTGATTCCATGAGGCCCCACTGGGTCACCATGTTCTCCTTGGCTTCCATGTGGCCCCACTGTGTCACAATGGCCCCTTGCTTCCATAGGTTTTCTATTGTAACACTGGACTCCTTGGTTCGGTGAGCTACCCTGCTTTTTGCAGAGGTGTCTTTGGTTCCAACAAGGCCCTGCTGTGTCTCATCAGGAACACATTTCCATGTGGTTCCATGATTCCCCACGGTGTCACCATGGAGCCTTGTTTCTAGGAGGTTCTGTAGCGTCACAATTGTATCCTTGATCCCAGGAGCCCCTGCAGTGTCACAATGGCTCCTTAGCTTCATGTGCATCACCTGTGTCACCATGGTCTCCTTGATTCCATGAGGCCCCACTGTGTCACAATGGCTCCTTAGCTTCATGTGCATCACCTGCAGTGTCACAATGGCTCCTTGCTTCCATGAGGAACACAAAAGCTTTGCATCAACACTGAGCAACAGCTGCTGAACACACCTGGGAGCATCTGCTTGCATCAAAAGAGGGCTTCCAGCTGAGAAAGGCACCAGCAGCTTCCATCTGCAACAGAGAGCCAGGCAAAGGACAGGGACAGAGAATTCAGTGGAAAGACTGCGGGAATTCTGCTCTCAGAGATCATTCCTGCTCACAGTGTCCCTTGTAGAAAGGGGACATCATTGCAGGCAGCCTGGACTGAGCATGTAGGGTTTGTTGTTTAGGAAACCTGCTCAGGCTTTTTCATTCTTTCCTTACAAACAGGAAAACTTCTCTGTGCCTGTGTGCAGGCAGAGCCCTGAGGAGAGCACTTGGCACATGGTGCCTCGGTGTGGGACAGCCAGCTGCAGAGCTGAAGGGAAGAAGCCCCGCTGTGTCACAATGGCTCCTTGGCTTCATGTGCATCACCTGTGTCACCATGGTCTCCTTGATTCCATGAGGCCCCACTTTGTCACAATGGCTCCGTGGCTTCATGTGCATCACCTGCCTCACCATGGTCTCCTTGATTCCATGAGGCCCCACTTTGTCACAATGGCTCCTTGCTTCCATGAGGTTCCGCAGTGTCACCATGCTCACCTTTGATCCACATTGTCATAATGGACAATTGCTTCCATGTGGCCCCACTGTGTCACAATAGCCCCTTGGTTCCATAGGTTTTCTAGAATGTAATGTATAATTTTCTACAATGTAACAATGGACTCCTTGGTTCTGTGAGCTACCCTGCTTTTTGCAGAGGTGTCCTTGGTTCCAACAAGGCCCCTCTGTGTCTCAGTGCACCCTGGCTTCCATGCGCATCTGGAGTATCACAAAGGCTCCTTGGTTCCACGAGGTCTTGCTGTGTCACAATGGATGCTGTGCTCCATGAGGCCCTCCAAAGTCATCATGGAGCCTTGATTCCATGTGCTTCCATTGTGTCCCAGGGATCGCCTTGGTTCCATCAGTTTCCTTAGTGGCACAATGCTCTCCATGCTTCCATGATTGCCCACAATGTCACAATGCTCTCCATGCTTCCATGAGGCCCTGCTTTGCCACAATGCTCCCCTTGTGTCCATGAGGCCCCGCTGTGTCCCAATGGACGGATGGTTCCATGAGGTTCCGTGCTGTCCCCATGGTCTTCTTGAATCCGCACTGTAACAATGGACCATTGCTTCCAGGCGGCCTCTCTGTGTCACAATGGCTCCTTGGCTTCATGTGCATCACCTGTGTCACCATGGTCTCCTTGATTCCATGAGGCCCCACTGTGTCACAATGGCTCCTTGGCTTCATGTGCATCACCTGTGTCACCATGGTCTCCTTGATTCCATGAGGCCCCACTGGGTCACAATGGCTCCTTGGCTTCATGTGCATCACCTGTGTCACCATGGTCTCCTTGATTCCATGAGGCCCCACTGGGTCACAATGGCTCCTTGGCTTCATGTGCATCACCTGTGTCACCATGGTCTCCTTGATTCCATGAGGCCCCACTGGGTCACAATGGCTCCTTGGCTTCATGTGCATCACCTGTGTCACCATGGTCTCCTTGATTCCATGAGGCCCCACTGGGTCACAATGGCTCCTTGGCTTCATGTGCATCTCCTGTGTCACCATGGTCTCCTTGATTCCATGAGGCCCCACTGGGTCACAATGGCTCCGTGGCTTCCATGTGGCCCCACTGTGTCACAATGGCCCCTTGCTTCCATAGGTTTTCTATTGCAACAATGGACTCCTTGGTTCTGTGAGCTACCCTGCTTTTTGCAGAGGTGTCTTTGGTTCCAACAAGGCCCTGCTGTGTCTCATCAGGAACACATTTCCATGTGGTTCCATGATTCCCCACGGTGTCACCATGGAGCCTTGTTTCTAGGAGGTTCTGTAGCGTCACAATTGTCTCCTTGATGCCATGAGCCCCTGCAGTGTCACAATGGCTCCTTGCTTCCATGAGGAACACAAAAGCTTTGCATCAACACTGAGCAACAGCTGCTGAACACACCTGGGAGCATCTGCTTGCATCAAACGAGGGCTTCAAGCTGAGAATGGCAGCAGCAGCTTCCATCTGCAACAGAGAGCCAGGCAAAGGACAGGGACAGAGAATTCCGTGGAAAGACTGCGAGAATTCTGCTCCCAGACATCATTCCTGCTCACAGTGTCCCTTGTAGAAAGGGGACATCATTGCAGGCAGCCTGGACTGAGCATGTGGGGTTGGTTGTCTAGGGAACCTGCTCAGGCTTTTTCATTCTTTCCTTACAAACAGGAAAACTTCTCTGGGCCTGTGTGCAGGCAGAGCCCTGAGGAGAGCACTTGGCACATGGTGCCGTGGGCTGGGACAGCCAGCTGCAGAGCTGAAGGGAAGAAGCCCCGCTGTGTCACAATGGCTCCTTGGCTTCATGTGCATCACCTGTGTCACAATGGTCTCCTTGATTCCATGAGGCCCCACTGGGTCACAATGGCTCCTTGGCTTCATGTGCATCACCTGTGTCACCATGGTCTCCTTGATTCCATGAGGCCCCACTTTGTCACAATGGCTCCTTAGCTTCATGTGCATCACCTGTGTCACAATGGTCTCCTTGATTCCATGAGGCCCCACTTTGTCACAATGGCTCCTTGCTTCCATGAGGTTCTGCAGTGTCACCATGCTCACCTTTGATCCACATTGTCATAATGGACAATTGCTTCCATGTGGCCCCACTGTGTCACAATAGCCCCTTGGTTCCATAGGTTTTCTAGAATGTAATGTATAATTTTATACAATGTAGCAATGGACTCCTTGGTTCTGTGAGCTACCCTGCTTTTTGCAGAGGTGTCCTTGGTTCCAACAAGGCCCCTCTGTGTCTCAGTGCACCCTGGCTTCCATGCGCATCTGGAGTATCACAAAGGCTCCTTGCTTCCACGAGGTCTTGCTGTGTCACAATGGATCCTGTGCTCCATGAGGCCCTCCAAAGTCATCATGGAGCCTTGATTCCATGTGCTTCCATTGTGTCCCAGGGATCGCCTTGGTTCCATCAGTTTCCTTAGTGGCACAATGCTCTCCATGCTTCCATGATTGCCCACAATGTCACAATGCTCTCCATGCTTCCATGAGGCCCTGCTTTGCCACAATGCTCCCCTTGTGTCCATGAGGCCCCGCTGTGTCCCAATGGATGGATGGTTCCATGAGGTTCCGTGCTGTCCCCATGGTCTTCTTGAATCCGCACTGTAACAATGGACCATTGCTTCCAGGCGGCCTCTCTGTGTCACAATGGCTCCTTGGCTTCATGTGCATCACCTGTGTCACCATGGTCTCCTTGATTCCATGAGGCCCCACTGTGTCACAATGGCTCCTTGGCTTCATGTGCATCACCTGTGTCACCATGGTCTCCTTGATTCCATGAGGCCCCACTGGGTCACAATGGCTCCTTGGCTTCATGTGCATCACCTGTGTCACCATGGTCTCCTTGATTCCATGAGGCCCCACTGGGTCACAATGGCTCCTTGGCTTCATGTGCATCACCTGTGTCACCATGGTCTCCTTGATTCCATGAGGCCCCACTGGGTCACAATGGCTCCTTGGCTTCATGTGCATCACCTGTGTCACCATGGTCTCCTTGATTCCATGAGGCCCCACTGGGTCACAATGGCTCCTTGGCTTCATGTGCATCTCCTGTGTCACCATGGTCTCCTTGATTCCATGAGGCCCCACTGGGTCACAATGGCTCCGTGGCTTCCATGTGGCCCCACTGTGTCACAATGGCCCCTTGCTTCCATAGGTTTTCGATTGCAACAATGGACTCCTTGGTTCTGTGAGCTACCCTGCTTTTTGCAGAGGTGTCTTTGGTTCCAACAAGGCCCTGCTGTGTCTCATCAGGAACACATTTCCATGTGGTTCCATGATTCCCCACGGTGTCACCATGGAGCCTTGTTTCTAGGAGGTTCTGTAGCGTCACAATTGTCTCCTTGATGCCATGAGCCCCTGCAGTGTCACAATGGCTCCTTGCTTCCATGAGGAACACAAAAGCTTTGCATCAACACTGAGCAACAGCTGCTGAACACACCTGGGAGCATCTGCTTGCATCAAACGAGGGCTTCAAGCTGAGAATGGCAGCAGCAGCTTCCATCTGCAACAGAGAGCCAGGCAAAGGACAGGGACAGAGAATTCCGTGGAAAGACTGCGAGAATTCTGCTCCCAGACATCATTCCTGCTCACAGTGTCCCTTGTAGAAAGGGGACATCATTGCAGGCAGCCTGGACTGAGCATGTGGGGTTGGTTGTCTAGGGAACCTGCTCAGGCTTTTTCATTCTTTCCTTACAAACAGGAAAACTTCTCTGGGCCTGTGTGCAGGCAGAGCCCTGAGGAGAGCACTTGGCACATGGTGCCGTGGGCTGGGACAGCCAGCTGCAGAGCTGAAGGGAAGAAGCCCCGCTGTGTCACAATGGCTCCTTGGCTTCATGTGCATCACCTGTGTCACAATGGTCTCCTTGATTCCATGAGGCCCCACTGGGTCACAATGGCTCCTTGGCTTCATGTGCATCACCTGTGTCACCATGGTCTCCTTGATTCCATGAGGCCCCACTTTGTCACAATGGCTCCTTAGCTTCATGTGCATCACCTGTGTCACAATGGTCTCCTTGATTCCATGAGGCCCCACTTTGTCACAATGGCTCCTTGCTTCCATGAGGTTCTGCAGTGTCACCATGCTCACCTTTGATCCACATTGTCATAATGGACAATTGCTTCCATGTGGCCCCACTGTGTCACAATAGCCCCTTGGTTCCATAGGTTTTCTAGAATGTAATGTATAATTTTATACAATGTAGCAATGGACTCCTTGGTTCTGTGAGCTACCCTGCTTTTTGCAGAGGTGTCCTTGGTTCCAACAAGGCCCCTCTGTGTCTCAGTGCACCCTGGCTTCCATGCGCATCTGGAGTATCACAAAGGCTCCTTGGTTCCACGAGGTCTTGCTGTGTCACAATGGATCCTGTGCTCCATGAGGCCCTCCAAAGTCATCATGGAGCCTTGATTCCATGTGCTTCCATTGTGTCCCAGGGATCGCCTTGGTTCCATCAGTTTCCTTAGTGGCACAATGCTCTCCATGCTTCCATGATTGCCCACAATGTCACAATGCTCTCCATGCTTCCATGAGGCCCTGCTTTGCCACAATGCTCCCCTTGTGTCCATGAGGCCCCGCTGTGTCCCAATGGACGGATGGTTCTATGAGGTTCCGTGCTGTCCCCATGGTCTTCTTGAATCCGCAGTGTAACAATGGACCATTGCTTCCAGGCGGCCTCTCTGTGTCACAAGGGGCTCCTTGATTCCAAGATTCGCCATGGTGTCACCATGGAGCCTTGTTTCTAGGAGGTTCTGTAGTGTCACAATTGTCTCCTTGATCCCAGGAGCCCCTGCAGTGTCACAATGGCTCCTTAGCTTCATGTGCATCACCTGTGTCACCATGGTCTCCTTGATTCCATGAGGCGCCACTTTGTCACAATGGCTCCTTGGCTTCATGTGCCTCTCAATGGTCTCCTTGATTCCATGAGGCCCCACTGTGTCACAATGGCTCCTTGGCTTCATGTGCATCACCTGCAGTGTCACAATGGCTCCTTGCTTCCATGAGGAACACAAAAGCTTTGCATCAACACTGAGCAACAGCTGCTGAACACACCTGGGAGCATCTGCTTGCATCAAACGAGGGCTTCAAGCTGAGAATGGCAGCAGCAGCTTCCATCTGCAACAGAGAGCCAGGCAAAGGACAGGGACAGAGAATTCCGTGGAAAGACTGCGAGAATTCTGCTCCCAGAGATCATTCCTGCTCACAGTGTCCCTTGTAGAAAGGGGACATCATTGCAGGCAGCCTGGACTGAGAATGTGGGGTTTGTTGTTTCGGAAAGCTGCTCAGGCTTTTCCATTCTTTCCTTACAAACAGGAAAACTTCTCTGGGCCTGTGTGCAGGCAGAGCCCTGAGGAGAGCACTTGGCACATGGTGCTGTGGGCTGGGACAGCCAGCTGCAGAGCTGAAGGGAAGAAGCCCTGCTGTGTCACAATGGCTCCTTGGCTTCATGTGCATCACCTGTGTCACCATGGTCTCCTTGATTCCATGAGGCCCCACTGGGTCACAATGGCTCCTTGGCTTCATGTGCATCACCTGTGTCACCATGGTCTCCTTGATTCCATGAGGCCCCACTGGGTCACAATGGCTTCTTGGCTTCATGTGCATCACCTGTGTCACCATGGTCTCCTTGATTCCATGAGGCCCCACTGTGTCACAATGGCTCCGTGGCTTCCATGTGGCCCCACTGTGTCAAAATGGCCCCTTGCTTCCATAGGTTTTCTATTGTAACAATGGACTCCTTGGTTCTGTGAGCTACCCTGCTTTTTGCAGAGGTGTCTTTGGTTCCAACAAGGCCCTGCTGTGTCTCATGAGGAACACATTTCCATGTGGTTCCATGATTCGCCACGGTGTCACCATGGAGCCTTGTTTCTAGGAGGTTCTGTACTGTCACAATTGTCTCCTTGATGCCATGAGCCCCTGCAGTGTCACAATGGCTCCTTGCTTCCATGAGGAACACAAAAGCTTTGCATCAACACTGAGCAACAGCTGCTGAACACACCTGGGAGCATCTGCTTGCATCAAAAGAGGGCTTCAAGCTGAGAATGGCAGCAGCAGCTTCCATCTGTAACAGAGAGCCAGGCAAAGGACAGGGACAGAGAATTCCGTGGAAAGACTGCGAGAATTCTGCTCCCAGAGATCATTCCTGCTCACAGTGTCCCTTGTTGAAAGGGGACATCATTGCAGGCAGCCTGGACTGAGCATGTAGGGTTTGGTTGTCTAGGGAACCTGCTCAGGCTTTTTCATTCTTTCCTTACAAACAGGAAAACTTCTCTGGGCCTGTGTGCAGGCAGAGCCCTGAGGAGAGCAGTTCGCACATGGTGCCGTGGGCTGGGACAGCCAGCTGCAGAGCTGAAGGGAAGAAGCCCCACTGGGTCAGAATGGCTCCGTGGCTTCATGTGCATCACCTGTGTCACCATGGTCTCCTTGATTCCATGAGGCCCCACTGGGTCACAATGGCTCCTTGACTTCATGTGCATCACCTGTGTCACCATGGTCTCCTTGATTCCATGAGGCCCCACTGGGTCACAATGGCTCCTTGGCTTCGTGTGCATCACCTGTGTCACCATGGTGTCCTTGATTTCATGAGGCCCCACTGTGTCACAATGGCTCCTTGGCTTCATGTGCATCACCTGTGTCACAATGGTCTCCTTGATTCCATGAGGCCCCACTGGGTCACCATGATCTCCTTGGCTTCCATGTGGCCCCACTGTGTCACAATGGCCCCTTGCTTCCATAGGTTTTCTATTGTAACAATGGACTCCTTGGTTCTGTGAGCTACCCTGCTTTTTGCAGAGGTGTCTTTGGTTCCAACAAGGCCCTGCTGTGTCTCATCAGGAACACATTTCCATGTGGTTCCATGATTCCCCACGGTGTCACCATGGAGCCTTGTTTCTAGGAGGTTCTGTAGCGTCACAATTGTATCCTTGATCCCAGGAGCCCCTGCAGTGTCACAATGGCTCCTTAGCTTCATGTGCATCACCTGTGTCACCATGGTCTCCTTGATTCCATGAGGCCCCACTGTGTCACAATGGCTCCTTAGCTTCATGTGCATCACCTGCAGTGTCACAATGGCTCCTTGCTTCCATGTGGAACACAAAAGCTTTGCATCAACACTGAGCAACAGCTGCTGAACACACCTGGGAGCATCTGCTTGCATCAAAAGAGGGCTTCCAGCTGAGAAAGGCAGCAGCAGCTTCCATCTGCAACAGAGAGCCAGGCAAAGGACAGGGACAGAGAATTCAGTGGAAAGACTGCGGGAATTCTGCTCTCAGAGATCATTCCTGCTCACAGTGTCCCTTGTAGAAAGGGGACATCATTGCAGGCAGCCTGGACTGAGCATGTAGGGTTTCTTGTTTAGGAAACCTGCTCAGGCTTTTTCATTCTTTCCTTACAAACAGGAAAACTTCTCTGTGCCTGTGTGCAGGCAGAGCCCTGAGGAGAGCACTTGGCACATGGTGCCTCGGTGTGGGACAGCCAGCTGCAGAGCTGAAGGGAAGAAGCCCCGCTGTGTCACAATGGCTCCTTGGCTTCATGTGCATCACCTGTGTCACCATGGTCTCCTTGATTCCATGAGGCCCCACTGTGTCACAATGGCTCCGTGGCTTCATGTGCATCACCTGCCTCACCATGGTCTCCTTGATTCCATGAGGCCCCACTTTGTCACAATGGCTCCTTGCTTCCATGAGGTTCCGCAGTGTCACCATGCTCACCTTTGATCCACATTGTCATAATGGACAATTGCTTCCATGTGGCCCCACTGTGTCACAATAGCCCCTTGGTTCCATAGGTTTTCTAGAATGTAATGTATAATTTTCTACAATGTAACAATGGACTCCTTGGTTCTGTGAGCTACCCTGCTTTTTGCAGAGGTGTCCTTGGTTCCAACAAGGCCCCTCTGTGTCTCAGTGCACCCTGGCTTCCATGCGCATCTGGAGTATCACAAAGGCTCCTTGCTTCCACGAGGTCTTGCTGTGTCACAATGGATGCTGTGCTCCATGAGGCCCTCCAAAGTCATCATGGAGCCTTGATTCCATGTGCTTCCATTGTGTCCCAGGGATCGCCTTGGTTCCATCAGTTTCCTTAGTGGCACAATGCTCTCCATGCTTCCATGATTGCCCACAATGTCACAATGCTCTCCATGCTTCCATGAGGCCCTGCTTTGCCACAATGCTCCCCTTGTGTCCATGAGGCCCCGCTGTGTCCCAATGGACGGATGGTTCCATGAGGTTCCGTGCTGTCCCCATGGTCTTCTTGAATCCGCACTGTAACAATGGACCATTGCTTCCAGGCGGCCTCTCTGTGTCACAATGGCTCCTTGGCTTCATGTGCATCACCTGTGTCACCATGGTCTCCTTGATTCCATGAGGCCCCACTGTGTCACAATGGCTCCGTGGCTTCCATGTGGCCCCACTGTGTCAAAATGGCCCCTTGCTTCCATAGGTTTTCTATTGTAACAATGGACTCCTTGGTTCTGTGAGCTCCCCTGCTTTTTGCAGAGCTGTCTTTGGGTCCAACAAGGCCCCGCTGTGTCTCAGTGCAGCCTGGCTTCCATGCGCATCTGGAGTATCACAAAGGCTCCTTGCTTCCACGAGGTCTTGCTGTGTCACAATGGATGCTGTGCTCCATGAGGCCCTCCAAAGTCATCATGGAGCCTTGATTCCATGTGCTTCCATTGTGTCCCAGGGATCGCCTTGGTTCCATCAGTTTCCTTAGTGGCACAATGCTCTCCATGCTTCCATGATTGCCCACAATGTCACAATGCTCTCCATGCTTCCATGAGGCCCTGCTTTGCCACAATGGTCCCCTTGTGTCCATGAGGCCCCGCTGTGTCCCAATGGACGGATGGTTCCATGAGGTTCCGTGCTGTCCCCATGGTCTTCTTGAATCCGCAGTGTAACAATGGACCATTGCTTCCAGGCGGCCTCTCTGTGTCACAAGGGGCTCCTTGATTCCATGATTCGCCACGGTGTCACCATGGAGCCTTGTTTCTAGGAGGTTCTGTAGTGTCACAATTGTCCCCTTGATGCCATGAGCCCCTGCAGTGTCACAATGGCTCCTTGCTTCCATGAGGAACACAAAAGCTTTGCATCAACACTGAGCAACAGCTGCTGAACACACCTGGGAGCACCTGCTTGCATCAAAAGAGGGCTTCAAGCAGAGAATGGCAGCAGCAGCTTCCATCTGCAACAGAGAGCCAGGCAAAGGACAGGGACAGAGAATTCCGTGGAAAGACTGCGAGAATTCTGCTCCCAGAGATCATTCCTGCTCACAGTGTCCCTTGTAGAAAGGGGACATCATTGCAAGCAGGCTGGACTGAGTATGTGGGTTTGTTGTTCAGGAAACCTGCTCAGGCTTTTCCATTCTTTCCTTACATCAGGAAAACTTTCCTGGGCCTGTGTGCAGGCAGAGCCCTGAGGAGAGCAGATGGCACATGGTGCCGTGGGCTGGGACGGCCAGCTGCAGAGCTGAAGGGAAGAAGACCGGTTGTGTCACAATGGCTCCTTGGGTTCATGTGCATCACCTGTGTCACCATGGTCTCCTTGATTCCATGAGGCCCCACTGTGTCACAATGGCTCCTTGGCTTCATGTGCATCACCTGCGTCACCATGGTCTCCTTGATTCCATGAGGCCCCACTGTGTCACAATGGCCCCTTGCTTCCATAGGTTTTCTATTGTAACAATGGACTCCTTGGTTCTGTGAGCTACCCTGCTTTTTGCAGAGGTGTCTTTGGTTCCAACAAGGCCCTGCTGCGTCTCATGAGGAACACATTTCCATGTGGTTCCATGATTCCCCACGGTGTCACCATGGAGCCTTGTTTCTAGGAGGTTCTGTAGTGTCACAATTGTCTCCTTGATGCCATGAGCCCCTGCAGTGTCACAATGGCTCCTTGCTTCCATGAGGAACACAAAAGCTTTGCATCAACACTGAGCAACAGCTGCTGAACACACCTGGGAGCATCTGCTTGCATCAAAAGAGGGCTTCAAGCTGAGAAAGGCACCAGCAGCTTCCATCTGCAACAGAGAGCCAGGCAAAGGACAGGGACAGGGAATTCCGTGGAAAGACTGCGAGAATTCTGCTCCCAGACATCATTCCTGCTCACAGTGTCCCTTGTAGAAAGGGGACATCATTGCAGGCAGCCTGGACTCAGCATGTGGGTTTGGTTGTCTAGGGAACCTGCTCAGGCTTTTTCATTCTTTCCTTACAAACAGGAAAACTTCTCTGGGCCTGTGTGCAGGCAGAGCCCTGAGGAGAGCACTTGGCACATGGTGCCTCGGTGTGGGACAGCCAGCTGCAGAGCTGAAGGGAAGAAGCCCCGCTGTGTCACAATGGCTCCTTGGCTTCATGTGCATCACCTGTGTCACCATGGTCTCCTTGATTCCATGAGGCCCCACTGGGTCACAATGGCTCCTTGGCTTCATGTGCATCACCTGTGTCACCATGGTCTCCTTGATTCCATGAGGCCCCACTGGGTCACAATGGCTCTGTGGCTTCCATGTGGCCCCAGTGTGTCACAATGGTCTCCTTGCTTCCATAGGTTTTCTATTGTAACAATGGACTCCTTGGTTCTGTGAGCTACCCTGCTTTTGGTAGAGGTGTCTTTGGTTCCAACAAGGCCCTGCTGCGTCTCATGAGGAACACATTTCCATGTGGTTCCATGATTCCCCACGGTGTCAACATGGAGTCTTGTTTCTAGGAGGTTCTGTAGTGTCACAATTGTCTCCTTGATGCCATGAGCCCCTGCAGTGTCACAATGGCTCCTTGCTTCCATGAGGAACACAAAAGCTTTGCATCAACACTGAGCAACAGCTGCTGAACACACCTGGGAGCATCTGCTTGCATCAAACGAGGGCTTCAAGATGAGAAAGGCACCAGCAGCTTCCATCTGCAACAGAGAGCCAGGGAAAGGACAGGGACAGAGAATTCCGTGGAAAGACTGTGAGAATTCTGCTCTCAGAGATCATTCCTGCTCACAGTGTCCCTTGTAGAAAGGGGACATCATTGCAGGCAGCCTGGACTCAGCATGTGGGGTTTGTTGTTTAGGAAAGCTGCTCAGGCTTTTCCATTCTTTCCTTACAAACAGGAAAACTTCTCTGGGCCTGTGTGCAGGCAGAGTCCTGAGGAGAGCAGTTGGCACATAGTGCTGTGGGCTGGGACAGCCAGCTGCAGAGCTGAAGGGAAGAAGCCCCGCTGTGTCACAATGGCTCCTTGGCTTCATGTGCATCACCTGTGTCACCATGGTCTCCTTGATTCCATCAGGCCCCACTGGGTCACAATGGCTCCTTGGCTTCATGTGCATCACCTGTGTCACCATGGTCTCCTTGATTCCATGAGGCCCCACTGGGTCACAATGGCTCCTTGGCTTCATGTGCATCACCTGTGTCACCATGGTCTCCTTGATTCCATGAGGCCCCACTGTGTCACAATGGCTCCTTGGCTTCATGTGCATCACCTGTGTCACCATGGTCTCCTTGATTCCATGAGGCCCCACTGTGTCACAATGGCCCCTTGGCTTCATGTGCATCACCTGTGTCACCATGGTCTCCTTGATTCCATGAGGCCCCACTGTGTCACAATGGCTCCTTGGCTTCATGTGCATCACCTGTGTCACCATGGTCTCCTTGATTCCATGAGGCCCCACTGTGTCACAATGGCTCCTTGGCTTCATGTGCATCACCTGTGTCACCATGGTCTCCTTGATTCCATGAGGCCCCACTGGGTCACAATGGCTCCTTGGCTTCATGTGCATCACCTGTGTCACCATGGTCTCCTTGATTCCATGAGGCCCCACTGTGTCACAATGGCTCCTTGGCTTCATGTGCATCACCTGTGTCACCATGGTCTCCTTGATTCCATGAGGCCCCACTGTGTCACAATGGCTCCTTGCTTCCATGAGGTTCCGCAGTGTCACCATGCTCACCTTTGATCCACATTGTCATAATGGACAATTGCTTCCATGTGGCCCTACTGTGTCACAATAGCCCCTTGGTTCCATAGGTTTTCTAGAATGTAATGTATAATTTTCTACAATGTAACAATGGACTCCTTGGTTCTGTGAGCTCCCCTGCTTTTTGCAGAGGTGTCTTTGGTTCCAACAAGGCCCCGCTGTGTCTCAGTGCAGCCTGGCTTCCATGCGCATCTGGAGTATCACAAAGGCTCCTTGGTTCCACGAGGTCTTGCTGTGTCACAATGGATGCTGTGCTCCATGAGGCCCTCCAAAGTCATCATGGAGCCTTGATTCCATGTGCTTCCATTGTGTCCCAGGGATCGCCTTGGTTCCATCAGTTTCCTTAGTGGCACAATGCTCTCCATGCTTCCATGATTGCCCACAATGTCACAATGCTCTCCATGCTTCCATGAGGCCCTGCTTTGCCACAATGGTCCCCTTGTGTCCATGAGGCCCCGCTGTGTCCCAATGGACGGATGGTTCCATGAGGTTCCGTGCTGTCCCCATGGTCTTCTTGAATCCGCAGTGTAACAATGGACCATTGCTTCCAGGCGGCCTCTCTGTGTCACAAGGGGCTCCTTGATTCCATGATTCGCCACGGTGTCACCATGGAGCCTTGTTTCTAGGAGGTTCTGTAGTGTCACAATTGTCTCCTTGATGCCATGAGCCCCTGCAGTGTCACAATGGCTCCTTGCTTCCATGAGGAACACAAAAGCTTTGCATCAACACTGAGCAACAGCTGCTGAACACACCTGGGAGCACCTGCTTGCATCAAAAGAGGGCTTCAAGCAGAGAATGGCAGCAGCAGCTTCCATCTGCAACAGAGAGCCAGGCAAAGGACAGGGACAGGGAATTCCGTGGAAAGACTGCGAGAATTCTGCTCCCAGAGATCATTCCTGCTCACAGTATTCCTTGTAGAAAGGGGACATCATTGCAGGCAGCCTGGACTGAGCATGTGGGTTTGGTTGTCTAGGGAACCTGCTCAGGCTTTTCCATTCTTTCCTTACAAACAGGAAAACTTCTCCTGGGCCTGTGTGCAGGCAGAGCCCTGAGGAGAGCACTTGGCACATGGTGCCTCGGTGTGGGACAGCCAGCTGCAGAGCTCAAGGGAAGAAGCCCCGCTGTGTCACAATGGGTCCTTGGCTTCATGTGCATCACCTGTGTCACCATGGTCTCCTTGATTCCATGAGGCCCCACTGTGTCACAATGGCTCCTTGGCTTCATGTGCATCACCTGTGTCACCATGGTCTCCTTGATTCCATGAGGCCCCACTGGGTCACAATGGCTCCTTGGCTTCATGTGCATCACCTGTGTCACCATGGTCTCCTTGCTTCCATAGGTTTTCTATTGTAACAATGGACTCCTTGGTTCTGTGAGCTACCCTGCTTTTGGTAGAGGTGTCTTTGGTTCCAACAAGGCCCTGCTGCGTCTCATGAGGAACACATTTCCATGTGGTTCCATGATTCGCCACGGTGTCATCATGGAGTCTTGTTTCTAGGAGGTTCTGTAGTGTCACAATTGTCTCCTTGATCCCATGAGCCCCTGCAGTGTCACAATGGCTCCTTGCTTCCATGAGGAACACAAAAGCTTTGCATCAACACTGAGCAACAGCTGCTGAACACACCTGGGAGCATCTGCTTGCATCAAACGAGGGCTTCAAGATGAGAAAGGCACCAGCAGCTTCCATCTGCAACAGAGAGCCAGGGAAAGGACAGGGACAGAGAATTCCGTGGAAAGACTGTGAGAATTCTGCTCTCAGAGATCATTCCTGCTCACAGTGTCCCTTGTAGAAAGGGGACATCATTGCAGGCAGCCTGGACTCAGCATGTGGGGTTTGTTGTTTAGGAAAGCTGCTCAGGCTTTTCCATTCTTTCCTTACAAACAGGAAAACTTCTCTGGGCCTGTGTGCAGGCAGAGTCCTGAGGAGAGCAGTTGGCACATAGTGCTGTGGGCTGGGACAGCCAGCTGCAGAGCTGAAGGGAAGAAGCCCCGCTGTGTCACAATGGCTCCTTGGCTTCATGTGCATCACCTGTGTCACCATGGTCTCCTTGATTCCATGAGGCCCCACTGGGTCACAATGGCTCCTTGGCTTCATGTGCATCACCTGTGTCACCATGGTCTCCTTGATTCCATGAGGCCCCACTGGGTCACAATGGCTCCTTGGCTTCCATGTGGCCCCACTGTGTCACAATGGTCTCCTTGCTTCCATAGGTTTTCTATTGTAACAATGGACTCCTTGGTTCTGTGAGCTACCCTGCTTTTTGCAGAGGTGTCTTTGGTTCCAACAAGGCCCTGCTGTGTCTCATGAGGAACACATTTCCATGTGGTTCCATGATTCCCCATGGTGTCCCCAAGGAGCCTTGTTTCTAGGAGGTTCTGTAGTGTCACAATAGTCTCCTTGATGCCATGAGCCCCTGCAGTGTCACAATGGCTCCTTGCTTCCATGAGGAACACAAAAGCTTTGCATCAACACTGAGCAACAGCTGCTGAACGCACCTGGGAGCATCTGCTTGCATCAAAAGAGGGCTTCAAGCTGAGAATGGCAGCAGCAGCTTCCATCTGCAACAGAGAGCCAGGCAAAGGACAGGGACAGAGAATTCCGTGGAAAGACTGCGAGAATTCTGCTCCCAGAGATCATTCCTGCTCACAGTGTCCCTTGTAGAAAGGGGACATCATTGCAGGCAGCCTGGACTGAGCATGTGGGTTTGGTTGTCTAGGGAACCTGCTCAGGCTTTTTCATTCTTTCCTTACAAACAGGAAAACTTCTCTGGGCCTGTGTGCAGGCAGAGCCCTGAGGAGAGCACTTGGCACATGGTGCTGTGGGCTGGGACAGCCAGCTGCAGAGCTGAAGGGAAGAAGCCCCGCTGTGTCACAATGGCTCCTTGGCTTCATGTGCATCACCTGTGTCACCATGGTCTCCTTGATTCCATGAAGCCCCACTGTGTCACAATGGCTCCTTGGCTTCATGTGCATCACCTGTGTCACCATGGTCTCCTTGATTCCATGAGGCCCCACTGTGTCACAATGGCTCCTTGGCTTCATGTGCATCACCTGTGTCACTATGGTCTCCTTGCTTCCATAGGTTTTCTATTGTAACAATGGACTCCTTGGTTCTGTGAGCTACCCTGCTTTTGGTAGAGGTGTCTTTGGTTCCAACAAGGCCCTGCTGCGTCTCATGAGGAACACATTTCCATGTGGTTCCATGATTCCCCACGGTGTCATCATGGAGTCTTGTTTCTAGGAGGTTCTGTAGTGTCACAATTGTCTCCTTGATGCCATGAGCCCCTGCAGTGTCACAATGGCTCCTTGCTTCCATGAGGAACACAAAAGCTTTGCATCAACACTGAGCAACAGCTGCTGAACACACCTGGGAGCATCTGCTTGCATCAAACGAGGGCTTCAAGATGAGAAAGGCACCAGCAGCTTCCATCTGCAACAGAGAGCCAGGGAAAGGACAGGGACAGAGAATTCCGTGGAAAGACTGTGAGAATTCTGCTCTCAGAGATCATTCCTGCTCACAGTGTCCCTTGTAGAAAGGGGACATCATTGCAGGCAGCCTGGACTCAGCATGTGGGGTTTGTTGTTTAGGAAAGCTGCTCAGGCTTTTCCATTCTTTCCTTACAAACAGGAAAACTTCTCTGGGCCTGTGTGCAGGCAGAGTCCTGAGGAGAGCAGTTGGCACATAGTGCTGTGGGCTGGGAGAGCCAGCTGCAGAGCTGAAGGGAAGAAGCCCCGCTGTGTCACAATGGCTCCTTGGCTTCATGTGCATCACCTGTGTCACCATGGTCTCCTTGATTCCATGAGGCCCCACTGTGTCACAATGGCTCCTTGACTTCATGTGCATCACCTGTGTCACCATGGTCTCCTTGATTCCATGAGGCCCCACTGGGTCACAATGGTCTCCTTGCTTCCATAGGTTTTCTATTGTAACAATGGACTCCTTGGTTCTGTGAGCTACCCTGCTTTTTGCAGAGGTGTCTTTGGTTCCAACAAGGCCCTGCTGCGTCTCATGAGGAACACATTTCCATGTGGTTCCATGATTCCCCACGGTGTCATCATGGAGTCTTGTTTCTAGGAGGTTCTGTAGTGTCACAATTGTCTCCTTGATCCCATGAGCCCCTGCAGTGTCACAATGGCTCCTTGCTTCCATGAGGAACACAAAAGCTTTGCATCAACACTGAGCAACAGCTGCTGAACACACCTGGGAGCACCTGCTTGCATCAAAAGAGGGCTTCAAGCAGAGAAAGGCAGTAGCAGCTTCCATCTGCAACAGAGAGCCAGGCAAAGGACAGGGACAGAGAATTCAGTGGAAAGACTGCGAGAATTCTGCTCCCAGAGATCATTCCTGTCTCTCGGTTTTTAAAGACAGGCGTCTGCTAAGGAAGGCAGAGGCCCCCCTTGAAGTGGCAGATATAACCCCTTTTCCCTCCAAGTTATTATATTTTGAAATCAAGGGCCTTTAGGCAAAGATGTGGGAAATAGGAATAACAGTTCTTTACTCTATATATATATGTATATAACCAGTCAAACAAAACAACAACAACTATGGCAGTAACAGCAATCACAAACCCAGTGCCAGCCTTCTCGGCTGTCAGGCTGTTTCCCCTCGGGTGCAGTTCCGCTCGCAGCCGGCAGGGGCGCTGGCGGCTCCCGGTGAGCAGGGCAGGTGCGATGGTTCCCCCGCGGCTGCAGGGGGCGCTCCGGAGCGAGCTCGGGGAGCACGCGGCTCTGGTGCCCTGGGATCCCGGGAAGGATGGAACAAAGGCTTCACAAACCGCTGGGCAGCCGATCCCGGACTCTCAGGAACAGCAGGCTGAAACGGCAGGGACGAACGCAAATCCCGGGTGGCAGACGAGATGTATCCAGATGGGAAAAACCCACGGAGGCCCAGGCAGGCAGGGCGGGCAGGGCTACAGCGTAGCGAAAGCTCGAAGCAGCAGCGGAGCAGGACAGCCACAGCTCGGTCTCCAGCAGGGCAGGGAAAAGCGGCTTTTGGGGTCCCGGCGTTGCTTCCAGCAGGAAGAAAGAACGGCCAAAAAGAAAGAAGCAGCAGCTCCTTTCTCTGCAGCTTCTCTCTCCGGACGCTCAGAGCGAACTGTCCCCACACCCAGGTGTAGACAAAAGAGTAGCCAGGCCCGCCCCACTCCCCTTTTTGTCTTTCTTAAGTACAGCTATTTGTCCCCTAGCAACATGCATATGGGAGAAAATTCCTTTAACAGGAAAACCTAAGACTAAACTAAAACCCCAACATTCCTGCTCACAGTGTCCCTTGTAGAAAGGGGACATCATTGCAGGCAGCCTGGACTCAGCATGTGGGGTTTGTTGTTTAGGAAACCTGCTCAGGCTTTTTCATTCTTTCCTTACAAACAGGAAAACTTCTCTGGGCCTGTGTGCAGGCAGAGCCCTGAGGAGAGCACTTGGCACATGGTGCTGTGGGCTGGGACAGCCAGCTGCAGAGCTGAAGGGAAGAAGCCCCGCTGGGTCACAATGGCTCCTTGGCTTCATGTGCATCACCTGTGTCACCATGGTCTCCTTGATTCCATGAGGCCCCACTGTGTCACAATGGCTCCTTGGCTTCATGTGCATCACCTGTGTCACCATGGTCTCCTTGATTCCATGAGGCCCCACTGTGTCACAATGGCTCCTTGCTTCCATGAGGTTCCGCAGTGTCACCATGCTCACCTTTGATCCACATTGTCATAATGGACAATTGCTTCCATGTGGCCCCACTGTGTCACAATAGCCCCTTGGTTCCATAGGTTTTCTAGAATGTAATGTATAATTTTCTACAATGTAACAATGGACTCCTTGGTTCTGTGAGCTCCCCTGCTTTTTGCAGAGGTGTCTTTGGTTCCAACAAGGCCCCGCTGTGTCTCAGTGCAGCCTGGCTTCCATGCGCATCTGGAGTATCACAAAGGCTCCTTGGTTCCACGAAGTCTTGCTGTGTCACAATGGATGCTGTGCTCCATGAGGCCCTCCAAAGTCATCATGGAGCCTTGATTCCATGTGCTTCCATTGTGTCCCAGTGATCGCCTTGGTTCCATCAGTTTCCTTAGTGGCACAATGCTCTCCATGCTTCCATGATTGCCCACAATGTCACAATGCTCTCCATGCTTCCATGAGGCCCTGCTTTGCCACAATGGTCCCCTTGTGTCCATGAGGCCCCGCTGTGTCCCAATGGACGGATGGTTCCATGAGGTTCCGTGCTGTCCCCATGGTCTTCTTGAATCCGCAGTGTAACAATGGACCATTGCTTCCAGGCGGCCTCTCTGTGTCACAAGGGGCTCCTTGATTCCATGATTCGCCACGGTGTCACCATGGAGCCTTGTTTCTAGGAGGTTCTGTAGTGTCACAATTGTCTCCTTGATCCCATGAGCCCCTGCAGTGTCACAATGGCTCCTTGCTTCCATGAGGAACACAAAAGCTTTGCATCAACACTGAGCAACAGCTGCTGAACACACCTGGGAGCACCTGCTTGCATCAAAAGAGGGCTTCAAGCTGAGAATGGCAGCAGCAGCTTCCATCTGCAACAGAGAGCCAGGCAAAGGACAGGGACAGAGAATTCAGTGGAAAGACTGTGAGAATTCTGCTCTCAGAGATCATTCCTGCTCACAGTGTCCCTTGTAGAAAGGGGACATCATTGCAAGCAGGCTGGACTGAGTATGTGGGTTTGTTGTTGAGGAAACCTGCTCAGGCTTTTCCATTCTTTCCTTACAAACAGGAAAACTTCCCTGGGCCTGTGTGCAGGCAGAGCCCTGAGGAGAGCAGATGGCACATGGTGCCGTGGGCTGGGACGGCCAGCTGCAGAGCTCAAGGGAAGAAGACCGGTTGTGTCACAATGGCTCCTTGGCTTCATGTGCATCACCTGTGTCACCATGGTCTCCTTGATTCCATGAGGCCCCACTGTGTCACAATGGCTCCTTGGCTTCATGTGCATCACCTGTGTCACCATGGTCTCCTTGATTCCATGAGGCCCCACTGTGTCACAATGGCTCCTTGGCTTCATGTGCATCACCTGTGTCACCATGGTCTCCTTGATTCCATGAGGCCCCACTGTGTCACAATGGCTCCTTGGCTTCATGTGCATCACCTGTGTCACAATGGCTCCTTGCTTCCATGAGGTTCCGCAGTGTCACCATGCTCACCTTTGATCCACATTGTCATAATGGACAATTGCTTCCATGTGGCCCCACTGTGTCACAATAGCCCCTTGGTTCCATAGGTTTTCTAGAATGTAATGTATAATTTTCTACAATGTAACAATGGACTCCTTGGTTCTGTGAGCTACCCTGCTTTTTGCAGAGGTGTCTTTGGTTCCAACAAGGCCCTGCTGTGTCTCAGTGCACCCTGGCTTCCATGCGCATCTGGAGTATCACAAAGGCTCCTTGGTTCCACGAGGTCTTGCTGTGTCACAATGGATGCTGTGCTCCATGAGGCCCTCCAAAGTCATCATGGAGCCTTGATTCCATGTGCTTCCATTGTGTCCCAGGGATCGCCTTGGTTCCATCAGTTTCCTTAGTGGCACAATGCTCTCCATGCTTCCACGATTGCCCACAATGTCACAATGCTCTCCATGCTTCCATGAGGCCCTGCTTTGCCACAATGGTCCCCTTGTGTCCATGAGGCCCCGCTGTGTCCCAATGGATGGATGGTTCCATGAGGTTCCGTGCTGTCCCCATGGTCTTCTTGAATCCGCAGTGTAACAATGGACCATTGCTTCCAGGCGGCCTCTCTGTGTCACAAGGGGCTCCTTGATTCCATGATTCGCCACGGTGTCACCATGGAGCCTTGTTTCTAGGAGGTTCTGTAGTGTCACAATTGTCTCCTTGATGCCATGAGCCCCTGCAGTGTCACAATGGCTCCTTGCTTCCATGAGGAACACAAAAGCTTTGCATCAACACTGAGCAACAGCTGCTGAACACACCTGGGAGCACCTGCTTGCATCAAAAGAGGGCTTCAAGCAGAGAATGGCAGCAGCAGCTTCCATCTGCAACAGAGAGCCAGGCAAAGGACAGGGACAGAGAATTCAGTGGAAAGACTGTGAGAATTCTGCTCTCAGAGATCATTCCTGCTCACAGTGTCCCTTGTAGAAAGGGGACATCATTGCAAGCAGGCTGGACTGAGTATGTGGGTTTGTTGTTGAGGAAACCTGCTCAGGCTTTTCCATTCTTTCCTTACATCAGGAAAACTTCTCTGGGCCTGTGTGCAGGCAGAGCCCTGAGGAGAGCAGATGGCACATGGTGCCGTGGGCTGGGACGGCCAGCTGCAGAGCTGAAGGGAAGAAGACCGGTTGTGTCACAATGGCTCCTTGGGTTCATGTGCATCACCTGTGTCACCATGGTCTCCTTGATTCCATGAGGCCCCACTGTGTCACAATGGCTCCTTGGCTTCATGTGAATCACCTGTGTCACCATGGTCTCCTTGATTCCATGAGGCCCCACTGTGTCACAATGGCTCCTTGGCTTCATGTGCATCACCTGTGTCACCATGGTCTCCTTGATTCCATGAGGCCCCACTGTGTCACAATGGCCCCTTGCTTCCATAGGTTTTCTATTGTAACAATGGACTCCTTGGTTCTGTGAGCTACCCTGCTTTTTGCAGAGGTGTCTTTGGTTCCAACAAGGCCCTGCTGCGTCTCATGAGGAACACATTTCCATGTGGTTCCATGATTCCCCACGGTGTCACCATGGAGCCTTGTTTCTAGGAGGTTCTGTAGTGTCACAATTGTCTCCTTGATGCCATGAGCCCCTGCAGTGTCACAATGGCTCCTTGCTTCCATGAGGAACACAAAAGCTTTGCATCAATACTGAGCAACAGCTGCTGAACACACCTGGGAGCATCTGCTTGCATCAAAAGAGGGCTTCAAGCTGAGAAAGGCACCAGCAGCTTCCATCTGCAACAGAGAGCCAGGCAAAGGACAGGGACAGGGAATTCCGTGGAAAGACTGCGAGAATTCTGCTCCCAGACATCATTCCTGCTCACAGTGTCCCTTGTAGAAAGGGGACATCATTGCAGGCAGCCTGGACTCAGCATGTGGGTTTGGTTGTCTAGGGAACCTGCTCAGGCTTTTTCATTCTTTCCTTACAAACAGGAAAACTTCTCTGGGCCTGTGTGCAGGCAGAGCCCTGAGGAGAGCACTTGGCACATGGTGCCTCGGTGTGGGACAGCCAGCTGCAGAGCTGAAGGGAAGAAGCCCCGCTGTGTCACAATGGCTCCTTGGCTTCATGTGCATCACCTGTGTCACCATGGTCTCCTTGATTCCATGAGGCCCCACTGTGTCACAATGGCTCCTTGGCTTCATGTGCATCACCTGTGTCACCATGGTCTCCTTGATTCCATGAGGCCCCACTGGGTCACAATGGCTCTGTGGCTTCCATGTGGCCCCAGTGTGTCACAATGGTCTCCTTGCTTCCATAGGTTTTCTATTGTAACAATGGACTCCTTGGTTCTGTGAGCTACCCTGCTTTTGGTAGAGGTGTCTTTGGTTCCAACAAGGCCCTGCTGCGTCTCATGAGGAACACATTTCCATGTGGTTCCATGATTCCCCACGGTGTCATCATGGAGTCTTGTTTCTAGGAGGTTCTGTAGTGTCACAATTGTCTCCTTGATGCCATGAGCCCCTGCAGTGTCACAATGGCTCCTTGCTTCCATGAGGAACACAAAAGCTTTGCATCAACAATGAGCAACAGCTGCTGAACACACCTGGGAGCATCTGCTTGCATCAAACGAGGGCTTCAAGATGAGAAAGGCAGCAGCAGCTTCCATCTGCAACAGAGAGCCAGGGAAAGGACAGGGACAGAGAATTCCGTGGAAAGACTGTGAGAATTCTGCTCTCAGAGATCATTCCTGCTCACAGTGTCCCTTGTAGAAAGGGGACATCATTGCAAGCAGGCTGGACTGAGTATGTGGGTTTGTTGTTGAGGAAACCTGCTCAGGCTTTTCCATTCTTTCCTTACAAACAGGAAAACTTCCCTGGGCCTGTGTGCAGGCAGAGCCCTGAGGAGAGCAGATGGCACATGGTGCCGTGGGCTGGGACGGCCAGCTGCAGAGCTCAAGGGAAGAAGACCGGTTGTGTCACAATGGCTCCTTGGCTTCATGTGCATCACCTGTGTCACCATGGTCTCCTTGATTCCATGAGGCCCCACTGTGTCACAATGGCTCCTTGGCTTCATGTGCATCACCTGTGTCACCATGGTCTCCTTGATTCCATGAGGCCCCACTGTGTCACAATGGCCCCTTGGCTTCATGTGCATCACCTGTGTCACCATGGTCTCCTTGATTCCATGAGGCCCCACTGTGTCACAATGGCTCCTTGGCTTCATGTGCATCACCTGTGTCACCATGGTCTCCTTGATTCCATGAGGCCCCACTGTGTCACAATGGCTCCTTGGCTTCATGTGCATCACCTGTGTCACCATGGTCTCCTTGATTCCATGAGGCCCCACTGGGTCACAATGGCTCCTTGGCTTCATGTGCATCACCTGTGTCACCATGGTCTCCTTGATTCCATGAGGCCCCACTGTGTCACAATGGCTCCTTGGCTTCATGTGCATCACCTGTGTCACCATGGTCTCCTTGATTCCATGAGGCCCCACTGTGTCACAATGGCTCCTTGCTTCCATGAGGTTCCGCAGTGTCACCATGCTCACCTTTGATCCACATTGTCATAATGGACAATTGCTTCCATGTGGCCCTACTGTGTCACAATAGCCCCTTGGTTCCATAGGTTTTCTAGAATGTAATGTATAATTTTCTACAATGTAACAATGGACTCCTTGGTTCTGTGAGCTCCCCTGCTTTTTGCAGAGGTGTCTTTGGTTCCAACAAGGCCCCGCTGTGTCTCAGTGCAGCCTGGCTTCCATGCGCATCTGGAGTATCACAAAGGCTCCTTGGTTCCACGAGGTCTTGCTGTGTCACAATGGATGCTGTGCTCCATGAGGCCCTCCAAAGTCATCATGGAACCTTGATTCCATGTGCTTCCATTGTGTCCCAGGGATCGCCTTGGTTCCATCAGTTTCCTTAGTGGCACAATGCTCTCCATGCTTCCATGATTGCCCACAATGTCACAATGCTCTCCATGCTTCCATGAGGCCCTGCTTTGCCACAATGGTCCCCTTGTGTCCATGAGGCCCCGCTGTGTCCCAATGGACGGATGGTTCCATGAGGTTCCGTGCTGTCCCCATGGTCTTCTTGAATCCGCAGTGTAACAATGGACCATTGCTTCCAGGCGGCCTCTCTGTGTCACAAGGGGCTCCTTGATTCCATGATTCGCCACGGTGTCACCATGGAGCCTTGTTTCTAGGAGGTTCTGTAGTGTCACAATTGTCTCCTTGATGCCATGAGCCCCTGCAGTGTCACAATGGCTCCTTGCTTCCATGAGGAACACAAAAGCTTTGCATCAACACTGAGCAACAGCTGCTGAACACACCTGGGAGCACCTGCTTGCATCAAAAGAGGGCTTCAAGCAGAGAATGGCAGCAGCAGCTTCCATCTGCAACAGAGAGCCAGGCAAAGGACAGGGACAGGGAATTCCGTGGAAAGACTGCGAGAATTCTGCTCCCAGAGATCATTCCTGCTCACAGTATTCCTTGTAGAAAGGGGACATCATTGCAGGCAGCCTGGACTGAGCATGTGGGTTTGGTTGTCTAGGGAACCTGCTCAGGCTTTTCCATTCTTTCCTTACAAACAGGAAAACTTCTCCTGGGCCTGTGTGCAGGCAGAGCCCTGAGGAGAGCACTTTGCACATGGTGCCTCGGTGTGGGACAGCCAGCTGCAGAGCTGAAGGGAAGAAGCCCCGCTGTGTCACAATGGGTCCTTGGCTTCATGTGCATCACCTGTGTCACCATGGTCTCCTTGATTCCATGAGGCCCCACTGTGTCACAATGGCTCCTTGGCTTCATGTGCATCACCTGTGTCACCATGGTCTCCTTGATTCCATGAGGCCCCACTGGGTCACAATGGCTCCTTGGCTTCATGTGCATCACCTGTGTCACCATGGTCTCCTTGCTTCCATAGGTTTTCTATTGTAACAATGGACTCCTTGGTTCTGTGAGCTACCCTGCTTTTGGTAGAGGTGTCTTTGGTTCCAACAAGGCCCTGCTGCGTCTCATGAGGAACACATTTCCATGTGGTTCCATGATTCCCCACGGTGTCATCATGGAGTCTTGTTTCTAGGAGGTTCTGTAGTGTCACAATTGTCTCCTTGATGCCATGAGCCCCTGCAGTGTCACAATGGCTCCTTGCTTCCATGAGGAACACAAAAGCTTGGCATCAACACTGAGCAACAGCTGCTGAACACACCTGGGAGCATCTGCTTGCATCAAACGAGGGCTTCAAGATGAGAAAGGCACCAGCAGCTTCCATCTGCAACAGAGAGCCAGGGAAAGGACAGGGACAGAGAATTCCGTGGAAAGACTGTGAGAATTCTGCTCTCAGAGATCATTCCTGCTCACAGTGTCCCTTGTAGAAAGGGGACATCATTGCAGGCAGCCTGGACTCAGCATGTGGGGTTTGTTGTTTAGGAAAGCTGCTCAGGCTTTTCCATTCTTTCCTTACAAACAGGAAAACTTCTCTGGGCCTGTGTGCAGGCAGAGTCCTGAGGAGAGCAGTTGGCACATAGTGCTGTGGGCTGGGACAGCCAGCTGCAGAGCTGAAGGGAAGAAGCCCCGCTGGGTCACAATGGCTCCTTGGCTTCATGTGCATCACCTGTGTCACCATGGTCTCCTTGATTCCATGAGGCCCCACTGGGTCACAATGGCTCCTTGGCTTCATGTGCATCACCTGTGTCACCATGGTCTCCTTGATTCCATGAGGCCCCACTGGGTCACAATGGCTCCTTGGCTTCCATGTGGCCCCACTGTGTCACAATGGTCTCCTTGCTTCCATAGGTTTTCTATTGTAACAATGGACTCCTTGGTTCTGTGAGCTACCCTGCTTTTTGCAGAGGTGTCTTTGGTTCCAACAAGGCCCTGCTGTGTCTCATGAGGAACACATTTCCATGTGGTTCCATGATTCCCCATGGTGTCCCCAAGGAGCCTTGTTTCTAGGAGGTTCTGTAGTGTCACAATTGTCTCCTTGATGCCATGAGCCCCTGCAGTGTCACAATGGCTCCTTGCTTCCATGAGGAACACAAAAGCTTTGCATCAACACTGAGCAACAGCTGCTGAACGCACCTGGGAGCATCTGCTTGCATCAAAAGAGGGCTTCAAGCTGAGAATGGCAGCAGCAGCTTCCATCTGCAACAGAGAGCCAGGCAAAGGACAGGGACAGAGAATTCCGTGGAAAGACTGCGAGAATTCTGCTCCCAGAGATCATTCCTGCTCACAGTGTCCCTTGTAGAAAGGGGACATCATTGCAGGCAGCCTGGACTGAGCATGTGGGTTTGGTTGTCTAGGGAACCTGCTCAGGCTTTTTCATTCTTTCCTTACAAACAGGAAAACTTCTCTGGGCCTGTGTGCAGGCAGAGCCCTGAGGAGAGCACTTGGCACATGGTGCTGTGGGCTGGGACAGCCAGCTGCAGAGCTGAAGGGAAGAAGCCCCGCTGTGTCACAATGGCTCCTTAGCTTCATGTGCATCACCTGTGTCACAATGGTCTCCTTGATTCCATGAGGCCCCACTTTGTCACAATGGCTCCTTGCTTCCATGAGGTTCTGCAGTGTCACCATGCTCACCTTTGATCCACATTGTCATAATGGACAATTGCTTCCATGTGGCCCCACTGTGTCACAATAGCCCCTTGGTTCCATAGGTTTTCTAGAATGTAATGTATAATTTTATACAATGTAGCAATGGACTCCTTGGTTCTGTGAGCTACCCTGCTTTTTGCAGAGGTGTCCTTGGTTCCAACAAGGCCCCTCTGTGTCTCAGTGCACCCTGGCTTCCATGCGCATCTGGAGTATCACAAAGGCTCCTTGCTTCCACGAGGTCTTGCTGTGTCACAATGGATCCTGTGCTCCATGAGGCCCTCCAAAGTCATCATGGAGCCTTGATTCCATGTGCTTCCATTGTGTCCCAGGGATCGCCTTGGTTCCATCAGTTTCCTTAGTGGCACAATGCTCTCCATGCTTCCATGATTGCCCACAATGTCACAATGCTCTCCATGCTTCCATGAGGCCCTGCTTTGCCACAATGCTCCCCTTGTGTCCATGAGGCCCCGCTGTGTCCCAATGGATGGATGGTTCCATGAGGTTCCGTGCTGTCCCCATGGTCTTCTTGAATCCGCACTGTAACAATGGACCATTGCTTCCAGGCGGCCTCTCTGTGTCACAATGGCTCCTTGGCTTCATGTGCATCACCTGTGTCACCATGGTCTCCTTGATTCCATGAGGCCCCACTGTGTCACAATGGCTCCTTGGCTTCATGTGCATCACCTGTGTCACCATGGTCTCCTTGATTCCATGAGGCCCCACTGGGTCACAATGGCTCCTTGGCTTCATGTGCATCACCTGTGTCACCATGGTCTCCTTGATTCCATGAGGCCCCACTGGGTCACAATGGCTCCTTGGCTTCATGTGCATCACCTGTGTCACCATGGTCTCCTTGATTCCATGAGGCCCCACTGGGTCACAATGGCTCCTTGGCTTCATGTGCATCACCTGTGTCACCATGGTCTCCTTGATTCCATGAGGCCCCACTGGGTCACAATGGCTCCTTGGCTTCATGTGCATCTCCTGTGTCACCATGGTCTCCTTGATTCCATGAGGCCCCACTGGGTCACAATGGCTCCGTGGCTTCCATGTGGCCCCACTGTGTCACAATGGCCCCTTGCTTCCATAGGTTTTCTATTGCAACAATGGACTCCTTGGTTCTGTGAGCTACCCTGCTTTTTGCAGAGGTGTCTTTGGTTCCAACAAGGCCCTGCTGTGTCTCATCAGGAACACATTTCCATGTGGTTCCATGATTCCCCACGGTGTCACCATGGAGCCTTGTTTCTAGGAGGTTCTGTAGCGTCACAATTGTCTCCTTGATGCCATGAGCCCCTGCAGTGTCACAATGGCTCCTTGCTTCCATGAGGAACACAAAAGCTTTGCATCAACACTGAGCAACAGCTGCTGAACACACCTGGGAGCATCTGCTTGCATCAAACGAGGGCTTCAAGCTGAGAATGGCGCCAGCAGCTTCCATCTGCAACAGAGAGCCAGGCAAAGGACAGGGACAGAGAATTCCGTGGAAAGACTGCGAGAATTCTGCTCCCAGACATCATTCCTGCTCACAGTGTCCCTTGTAGAAAGGGGACATCATTGCAGGCAGCCTGGACTGAGCATGTGGGGTTGGTTGTCTAGGGAACCTGCTCAGGCTTTTTCATTCTTTCCTTACAAACAGGAAAACTTCTCTGGGCCTGTGTGCAGGCAGAGCCCTGAGGAGAGCACTTGGCACATGGTGCCGTGGGCTGGGACAGCCAGCTGCAGAGCTGAAGGGAAGAAGCCCCGCTGTGTCACAATGGCTCCTTGGCTTCATGTGCATCACCTGTGTCACAATGGTCTCCTTGATTCCATGAGGCCCCACTGGGTCACAATGGCTCCTTGGCTTCATGTGCATCACCTGTGTCACCATGGTCTCCTTGATTCCATGAGGCCCCACTTTGTCACAATGGCTCCTTAGCTTCATGTGCATCACCTGTGTCACAATGGTCTCCTTGATTCCATGAGGCCCCACTTTGTCACAATGGCTCCTTGCTTCCATGAGGTTCTGCAGTGTCACCATGCTCACCTTTGATCCACATTGTCATAATGGACAATTGCTTCCATGTGGCCCCACTGTGTCACAATAGCCCCTTGGTTCCATAGGTTTTCTAGAATGTAATGTATAATTTTATACAATGTAGCAATGGACTCCTTGGTTCTGTGAGCTACCCTGCTTTTTGCAGAGGTGTCCTTGGTTCCAACAAGGCCCCTCTGTGTCTCAGTGCACCCTGGCTTCCATGCGCATCTGGAGTATCACAAAGGCTCCTTGCTTCCACGAGGTCTTGCTGTGTCACAATGGATCCTGTGCTCCATGAGGCCCTCCAAAGTCATCATGGAGCCTTGATTCCATGTGCTTCCATTGTGTCCCAGGGATCGCCTTGGTTCCATCAGTTTCCTTAGTGGCACAATGCTCTCCATGCTTCCATGATTGCCCACAATGTCACAATGCTCTCCATGCTTCCATGAGGCCCTGCTTTGCCACAATGCTCCCCTTGTGTCCATGAGGCCCCGCTGTGTCCCAATGGACGGATGGTTCCATGAGGTTCCGTGCTGTCCCCATGGTCTTCTTGAATCCGCAGTGTAACAATGGACCATTGCTTCCAGGCGGCCTCTCTGTGTCACAAGGGGCTCCTTGATTCCAAGATTCGCCATGGTGTCACCATGGAGCCTTGTTTCTAGGAGGTTCTGTAGTGTCACAATTGTCTCCTTGATCCCAGGAGCCCCTGCAGTGTCACAATGGCTCCTTAGCTTCATGTGCATCACCTGTGTCACCATGGTCTCCTTGATTCCATGAGGCGCCACTTTGTCACAATGGCTCCTTGGCTTCATGTGCCTCTCAATGGTCTCCTTGATTCCATGAGGCCCCACTGTGTCACAATGGCTCCTTGGCTTCATGTGCATCACCTGCAGTGTCACAATGGCTCCTTGCTTCCATGAGGAACACAAAAGCTTTGCATCAACACTGAGCAACAGCTGCTGAACACACCTGGGAGCACCTGCTTGCATCAAAAGAGGGCTTCAAGCAGAGAATGGCAGCAGCAGCTTCCATCTGCAACAGAGAGCCAGGCAAAGGACAGGGACAGAGAATTCAGTGGAAAGACTGTGAGAATTCTGCTCTCAGAGATCATTCCTGCTCACAGTGTCCCTTGTAGAAAGGGGACATCATTGCAAGCAGGCTGGACTGAGTATGTGGGTTTGTTGTTGAGGAAACCTGCTCAGGCTTTTCCATTCTTTCCTTACATCAGGAAAACTTTCCTGGGCCTGTGTGCAGGCAGAGCCCTGAGGAGAGCAGATGGCACATGGTGCCGTGGGCTGGGACGGCCAGCTGCAGAGCTGAAGGGAAGAAGACCGGTTGTGTCACAATGGCTCCTTGGGTTCATGTGCATCACCTGTGTCACCATGGTCTCCTTGATTCCATGAGGCCCCACTGTGTCACAATGGCTCCTTGGCTTCATGTGAATCACCTGTGTCACCATGGTCTCCTTGATTCCATGAGGCCCCACTGTGTCACAATGGCTCCTTGGCTTCATGTGCATCACCTGTGTCACCATGGTCTCCTTGATTCCATGAGGCCCCACTGTGTCACAATGGCCCCTTGCTTCCATAGGTTTTCTATTGTAACAATGGACTCCTTGGTTCTGTGAGCTACCCTGCTTTTTGCAGAGGTGTCTTTGGTTCCAACAAGGCCCTGCTGCGTCTCATGAGGAACACATTTCCATGTGGTTCCATGATTCCCCACGGTGTCACCATGGAGCCTTGTTTCTAGGAGGTTCTGTAGTGTCACAATTGTCTCCTTGATGCCATGAGCCCCTGCAGTGTCACAATGGCTCCTTGCTTCCATGAGGAACACAAAAGCTTTGCATCAATACTGAGCAACAGCTGCTGAACACACCTGGGAGCATCTGCTTGCATCAAAAGAGGGCTTCAAGCTGAGAAAGGCACCAGCAGCTTCCATCTGCAACAGAGAGCCAGGCAAAGGACAGGGACAGGGAATTCCGTGGAAAGACTGCGAGAATTCTGCTCCCAGACATCATTCCTGCTCACAGTGTCCCTTGTAGAAAGGGGACATCATTGCAGGCAGCCTGGACTCAGCATGTGGGTTTGGTTGTCTAGGGAACCTGCTCAGGCTTTTTCATTCTTTCCTTACAAACAGGAAAACTTCTCTGGGCCTGTGTGCAGGCAGAGCCCTGAGGAGAGCACTTGGCACATGGTGCCTCGGTGTGGGACAGCCAGCTGCAGAGCTGAAGGGAAGAAGCCCCGCTGTGTCACAATGGCTCCTTGGCTTCATGTGCATCACCTGTGTCACCATGGTCTCCTTGATTCCATGAGGCCCCACTGTGTCACAATGGCTCCTTGGCTTCATGTGCATCACCTGTGTCACCATGGTCTCCTTGATTCCATGAGGCCCCACTGGGTCACAATGGCTCTGTGGCTTCCATGTGGCCCCAGTGTGTCACAATGGTCTCCTTGCTTCCATAGGTTTTCTATTGTAACAATGGACTCCTTGGTTCTGTGAGCTACCCTGCTTTTGGTAGAGGTGTCTTTGGTTCCAACAAGGCCCTGCTGCGTCTCATGAGGAACACATTTCCATGTGGTTCCATGATTCCCCACGGTGTCATCATGGAGTCTTGTTTCTAGGAGGTTCTGTAGTGTCACAATTGTCTCCTTGATGCCATGAGCCCCTGCAGTGTCACAATGGCTCCTTGCTTCCATGAGGAACACAAAAGCTTTGCATCAACAATGAGCAACAGCTGCTGAACACACCTGGGAGCATCTGCTTGCATCAAACGAGGGCTTCAAGATGAGAAAGGCACCAGCAGCTTCCATCTGCAACAGAGAGCCAGGGAAAGGACAGGGACAGAGAATTCCGTGGAAAGACTGTGAGAATTCTGCTCTCAGAGATCATTCCTGCTCACAGTGTCCCTTGTAGAAAGGGGACATCATTGCAAGCAGGCTGGACTGAGTATGTGGGTTTGTTGTTGAGGAAACCTGCTCAGGCTTTTCCATTCTTTCCTTACAAACAGGAAAACTTCCCTGGGCCTGTGTGCAGGCAGAGCCCTGAGGAGAGCAGATGGCACATGGTGCCGTGGGCTGGGACGGCCAGCTGCAGAGCTCAAGGGAAGAAGACCGGTTGTGTCACAATGGCTCCTTGGCTTCATGTGCATCACCTGTGTCACCATGGTCTCCTTGATTCCATGAGGCCCCACTGTGTCACAATGGCTCCTTGGCTTCATGTGCATCACCTGTGTCACCATGGTCTCCTTGATTCCATGAGGCCCCACTGTGTCACAATGGCCCCTTGGCTTCATGTGCATCACCTGTGTCACCATGGTCTCCTTGATTCCATGAGGCCCCACTGTGTCACAATGGCTCCTTGGCTTCATGTGCATCACCTGTGTCACCATGGTCTCCTTGATTCCATGAGGCCCCACTGTGTCACAATGGCTCCTTGGCTTCATGTGCATCACCTGTGTCACCATGGTCTCCTTGATTCCATGAGGCCCCACTGGGTCACAATGGCTCCTTGGCTTCATGTGCATCACCTGTGTCACCATGGTCTCCTTGATTCCATGAGGCCCCACTGTGTCACAATGGCTCCTTGGCTTCATGTGCATCACCTGTGTCACCATGGTCTCCTTGATTCCATGAGGCCCCACTGTGTCACAATGGCTCCTTGCTTCCATGAGGTTCCGCAGTGTCACCATGCTCACCTTTGATCCACATTGTCATAATGGACAATTGCTTCCATGTGGCCCTACTGTGTCACAATAGCCCCTTGGTTCCATAGGTTTTCTAGAATGTAATGTATAATTTTCTACAATGTAACAATGGACTCCTTGGTTCTGTGAGCTCCCCTGCTTTTTGCAGAGGTGTCTTTGGTTCCAACAAGGCCCCGCTGTGTCTCAGTGCAGCCTGGCTTCCATGCGCATCTGGAGTATCACAAAGGCTCCTTGGTTCCACGAGGTCTTGCTGTGTCACAATGGATGCTGTGCTCCATGAGGCCCTCCAAAGTCATCATGGAGCCTTGATTCCATGTGCTTCCATTGTGTCCCAGGGATCGCCTTGGTTCCATCAGTTTCCTTAGTGGCACAATGCTCTCCATGCTTCCATGATTGCCCACAATGTCACAATGCTCTCCATGCTTCCATGAGGCCCTGCTTTGCCACAATGGTCCCCTTGTGTCCATGAGGCCCCGCTGTGTCCCAATGGACGGATGGTTCCATGAGGTTCCGTGCTGTCCCCATGGTCTTCTTGAATCCGCAGTGTAACAATGGACCATTGCTTCCAGGCGGCCTCTCTGTGTCACAAGGGGCTCCTTGATTCCATGATTCGCCACGGTGTCACCATGGAGCCTTGTTTCTAGGAGGTTCTGTAGTGTCACAATTGTCTCCTTGATGCCATGAGCCCCTGCAGTGTCACAATGGCTCCTTGCTTCCATGAGGAACACAAAAGCTTTGCATCAACACTGAGCAACAGCTGCTGAACACACCTGGGAGCACCTGCTTGCATCAAAAGAGGGCTTCAAGCAGAGAATGGCAGCAGCAGCTTCCATCTGCAACAGAGAGCCAGGCAAAGGACAGGGACAGGGAATTCCGTGGAAAGACTGCGAGAATTCTGCTCCCAGAGATCATTCCTGCTCACAGTATTCCTTGTAGAAAGGGGACATCATTGCAGGCAGCCTGGACTGAGCATGTGGGTTTGGTTGTCTAGGGAACCTGCTCAGGCTTTTCCATTCTTTCCTTACAAACAGGAAAACTTCTCCTGGGCCTGTGTGCAGGCAGAGCCCTGAGGAGAGCACTTTGCACATGGTGCCTCGGTGTGGGACAGCCAGCTGCAGAGCTGAAGGGAAGAAGCCCCGCTGTGTCACAATGGGTCCTTGGCTTCATGTGCATCACCTGTGTCACCATGGTCTCCTTGATTCCATGAGGCCCCACTGTGTCACAATGGCTCCTTGGCTTCATGTGCATCACCTGTGTCACCATGGTCTCCTTGATTCCATGAGGCCCCACTGGGTCACAATGGCTCCTTGGCTTCATGTGCATCACCTGTGTCACCATGGTCTCCTTGCTTCCATAGGTTTTCTATTGTAACAATGGACTCCTTGGTTCTGTGAGCTACCCTGCTTTTGGTAGAGGTGTCTTTGGTTCCAACAAGGCCCTGCTGCGTCTCATGAGGAACACATTTCCATGTGGTTCCATGATTCCCCACGGTGTCATCATGGAGTCTTGTTTCTAGGAGGTTCTGTAGTGTCACAATTGTCTCCTTGATGCCATGAGCCCCTGCAGTGTCACAATGGCTCCTTGCTTCCATGAGGAACACAAAAGCTTGGCATCAACACTGAGCAACAGCTGCTGAACACACCTGGGAGCATCTGCTTGCATCAAACGAGGGCTTCAAGATGAGAAAGGCACCAGCAGCTTCCATCTGCAACAGAGAGCCAGGGAAAGGACAGGGACAGAGAATTCCGTGGAAAGACTGTGAGAATTCTGCTCTCAGAGATCATTCCTGCTCACAGTGTCCCTTGTAGAAAGGGGACATCATTGCAGGCAGCCTGGACTGAGCATGTGGGGTTTGTTGTTTAGGAAAGCTGCTCAGGCTTTTCCATTCTTTCCTTACAAACAGGAAAACTTCTCTGGGCCTGTGTGCAGGCAGAGTCCTGAGGAGAGCAGTTGGCACATAGTGCTGTGGGCTGGGACAGCCAGCTGCAGAGCTGAAGGGAAGAAGCCCCGCTGTGTCACAATGGCTCCTTGGCTTCATGTGCATCACCTGTGTCACCATGGTCTCCTTGATTCCATGAGGCCCCACTGGGTCACAATGGCTCCTTGGCTTCATGTGCATCACCTGTGTCACCATGGTCTCCTTGATTCCATGAGGCCCCACTGGGTCACAATGGCTCCTTGGCTTCCATGTGGCCCCACTGTGTCACAATGGTCTCCTTGCTTCCATAGGTTTTCTATTGTAACAATGGACTCCTTGGTTCTGTGAGCTACCCTGCTTTTTGCAGAGGTGTCTTTGGTTCCAACAAGGCCCTGCTGTGTCTCATGAGGAACACATTTCCATGTGGTTCCATGATTCCCCATGGTGTCCCCAAGGAGCCTTGTTTCTAGGAGGTTCTGTAGTGTCACAATTGTCTCCTTGATGCCATGAGCCCCTGCAGTGTCACAATGGCTCCTTGCTTCCATGAGGAACACAAAAGCTTTGCATCAACACTGAGCAACAGCTGCTGAACGCACCTGGGAGCATCTGCTTGCATCAAAAGAGGGCTTCAAGCTGAGAATGGCAGCAGCAGCTTCCATCTGCAACAGAGAGCCAGGCAAAGGACAGGGACAGAGAATTCCGTGGAAAGACTGCGAGAATTCTGCTCCCAGAGATCATTCCTGCTCACAGTGTCCCTTGTAGAAAGGGGACATCATTGCAGGCAGCCTGGACTGAGCATGTGGGTTTGGTTGTCTAGGGAACCTGCTCAGGCTTTTTCATTCTTTCCTTACAAACAGGAAAACTTCTCTGGGCCTGTGTGCAGGCAGAGCCCTGAGGAGAGCACTTGGCACATGGTGCTGTGGGCTGGGACAGCCAGCTGCAGAGCTGAAGGGAAGAAGCCCCGCTGTGTCACAATGGCTCCTTAGCTTCATGTGCATCACCTGTGTCACAATGGTCTCCTTGATTCCATGAGGCCCCACTTTGTCACAATGGCTCCTTGCTTCCATGAGGTTCTGCAGTGTCACCATGCTCACCTTTGATCCACATTGTCATAATGGACAATTGCTTCCATGTGGCCCCACTGTGTCACAATAGCCCCTTGGTTCCATAGGTTTTCTAGAATGTAATGTATAATTTTATACAATGTAGCAATGGACTCCTTGGTTCTGTGAGCTACCCTGCTTTTTGCAGAGGTGTCCTTGGTTCCAACAAGGCCCCTCTGTGTCTCAGTGCACCCTGGCTTCCATGCGCATCTGGAGTATCACAAAGGCTCCTTGCTTCCACGAGGTCTTGCTGTGTCACAATGGATCCTGTGCTCCATGAGGCCCTCCAAAGTCATCATGGAGCCTTGATTCCATGTGCTTCCATTGTGTCCCAGGGATCGCCTTGGTTCCATCAGTTTCCTTAGTGGCACAATGCTCTCCATGCTTCCATGATTGCCCACAATGTCACAATGCTCTCCATGCTTCCATGAGGCCCTGCTTTGCCACAATGCTCCCCTTGTGTCCATGAGGCCCCGCTGTGTCCCAATGGATGGATGGTTCCATGAGGTTCCGTGCTGTCCCCATGGTCTTCTTGAATCCGCACTGTAACAATGGACCATTGCTTCCAGGCGGCCTCTCTGTGTCACAATGGCTCCTTGGCTTCATGTGCATCACCTGTGTCACCATGGTCTCCTTGATTCCATGAGGCCCCACTGTGTCACAATGGCTCCTTGGCTTCATGTGCATCACCTGTGTCACCATGGTCTCCTTGATTCCATGAGGCCCCACTGGGTCACAATGGCTCCTTGGCTTCATGTGCATCACCTGTGTCACCATGGTCTCCTTGATTCCATGAGGCCCCACTGGGTCACAATGGCTCCTTGGCTTCATGTGCATCACCTGTGTCACCATGGTCTCCTTGATTCCATGAGGCCCCACTGGGTCACAATGGCTCCTTGGCTTCATGTGCATCACCTGTGTCACCATGGTCTCCTTGATTCCATGAGGCCCCACTGGGTCACAATGGCTCCTTGGCTTCATGTGCATCTCCTGTGTCACCATGGTCTCCTTGATTCCATGAGGCCCCACTGGGTCACAATGGCTCCGTGGCTTCCATGTGGCCCCACTGTGTCACAATGGCCCCTTGCTTCCATAGGTTTTCTATTGCAACAATGGACTCCTTGGTTCTGTGAGCTACCCTGCTTTTTGCAGAGGTGTCTTTGGTTCCAACAAGGCCCTGCTGTGTCTCATCAGGAACACATTTCCATGTGGTTCCATGATTCCCCACGGTGTCACCATGGAGCCTTGTTTCTAGGAGGTTCTGTAGCGTCACAATTGTCTCCTTGATGCCATGAGCCCCTGCAGTGTCACAATGGCTCCTTGCTTCCATGAGGAACACAAAAGCTTTGCATCAACACTGAGCAACAGCTGCTGAACACACCTGGGAGCATCTGCTTGCATCAAACGAGGGCTTCAAGCTGAGAATGGCGCCAGCAGCTTCCATCTGCAACAGAGAGCCAGGCAAAGGACAGGGACAGAGAATTCCGTGGAAAGACTGCGAGAATTCTGCTCCCAGACATCATTCCTGCTCACAGTGTCCCTTGTAGAAAGGGGACATCATTGCAGGCAGCCTGGACTGAGCATGTGGGGTTGGTTGTCTAGGGAACCTGCTCAGGCTTTTTCATTCTTTCCTTACAAACAGGAAAACTTCTCTGGGCCTGTGTGCAGGCAGAGCCCTGAGGAGAGCACTTGGCACATGGTGCCGTGGGCTGGGACAGCCAGCTGCAGAGCTGAAGGGAAGAAGCCCCGCTGTGTCACAATGGCTCCTTGGCTTCATGTGCATCACCTGTGTCACAATGGTCTCCTTGATTCCATGAGGCCCCACTGGGTCACAATGGCTCCTTGGCTTCATGTGCATCACCTGTGTCACCATGGTCTCCTTGATTCCATGAGGCCCCACTTTGTCACAATGGCTCCTTAGCTTCATGTGCATCACCTGTGTCACAATGGTCTCCTTGATTCCATGAGGCCCCACTTTGTCACAATGGCTCCTTGCTTCCATGAGGTTCTGCAGTGTCACCATGCTCACCTTTGATCCACATTGTCATAATGGACAATTGCTTCCATGTGGCCCCACTGTGTCACAATAGCCCCTTGGTTCCATAGGTTTTCTAGAATGTAATGTATAATTTTATACAATGTAGCAATGGACTCCTTGGTTCTGTGAGCTACCCTGCTTTTTGCAGAGGTGTCCTTGGTTCCAACAAGGCCCCTCTGTGTCTCAGTGCACCCTGGCTTCCATGCGCATCTGGAGTATCACAAAGGCTCCTTGCTTCCACGAGGTCTTGCTGTGTCACAATGGATCCTGTGCTCCATGAGGCCCTCCAAAGTCATCATGGAGCCTTGATTCCATGTGCTTCCATTGTGTCCCAGGGATCGCCTTGGTTCCATCAGTTTCCTTAGTGGCACAATGCTCTCCATGCTTCCATGATTGCCCACAATGTCACAATGCTCTCCATGCTTCCATGAGGCCCTGCTTTGCCACAATGCTCCCCTTGTGTCCATGAGGCCCCGCTGTGTCCCAATGGACGGATGGTTCCATGAGGTTCCGTGCTGTCCCCATGGTCTTCTTGAATCCGCAGTGTAACAATGGACCATTGCTTCCAGGCGGCCTCTCTGTGTCACAAGGGGCTCCTTGATTCCAAGATTCGCCATGGTGTCACCATGGAGCCTTGTTTCTAGGAGGTTCTGTAGTGTCACAATTGTCTCCTTGATCCCAGGAGCCCCTGCAGTGTCACAATGGCTCCTTAGCTTCATGTGCATCACCTGTGTCACCATGGTCTCCTTGATTCCATGAGGCGCCACTTTGTCACAATGGCTCCTTGGCTTCATGTGCCTCTCAATGGTCTCCTTGATTCCATGAGGCCCCACTGTGTCACAATGGCTCCTTGGCTTCATGTGCATCACCTGCAGTGTCACAATGGCTCCTTGCTTCCATGAGGAACACAAAAGCTTTGCATCAACACTGAGCAACAGCTGCTGAACACACCTGGGAGCATCTGCTTGCATCAAACGAGGGCTTCAAGCTGAGAATGGCAGCAGCAGCTTCCATCTGCAACAGAGAGCCAGGCAAAGGACAGGGACAGAGAATTCCGTGGAAAGACTGCGAGAATTCTGCTCCCAGAGATCATTCCTGCTCACAGTGTCCCTTGTAGAAAGGGGACATCATTGCAGGCAGCCTGGACTGAGAATGTGGGGTTTGTTGTTTCGGAAAGCTGCTCAGGCTTTTCCATTCTTTCCTTACAAACAGGAAAACTTCTCTGGGCCTGTGTGCAGGCAGAGCCCTGAGGAGAGCACTTGGCACATGGTGCTGTGGGCTGGGACAGCCAGCTGCAGAGCTGAAGGGAAGAAGCCCTGCTGTGTCACAATGGCTCCTTGGCTTCATGTGCATCACCTGTGTCACCATGGTCTCCTTGATTCCATGAGGCCCCACTGGGTCACAATGGCTCCTTGGCTTCATGTGCATCACCTGTGTCACCATGGTCTCCTTGATTCCATGAGGCCCCACTGGGTCACAATGGCTTCTTGGCTTCATGTGCATCACCTGTGTCACCATGGTCTCCTTGATTCCATGAGGCCCCACTGTGTCACAATGGCTCCGTGGCTTCCATGTGGCCCCACTGTGTCAAAATGGCCCCTTGCTTCCATAGGTTTTCTATTGTAACAATGGACTCCTTGGTTCTGTGAGCTACCCTGCTTTTTGCAGAGGTGTCTTTGGTTCCAACAAGGCCCTGCTGTGTCTCATCAGGAACACATTTCCATGTGGTTCCATGATTCCCCACGGTGTCACCATGGAGCCTTGTTTCTAGGAGGTTCTGTACTGTCACAATTGTCTCCTTGATGCCATGAGCCCCTGCAGTGTCACAATGGCTCCTTGCTTCCATGAGGAACACAAAAGCTTTGCATCAACACTGAGCAACAGCTGCTGAACACACCTGGGAGCATCTGCTTGCATCAAAAGAGGGCTTCAAGCTGAGAATGGCAGCAGCAGCTTCCATCTGTAACAGAGAGCCAGGCAAAGGACAGGGACAGAGAATTCCGTGGAAAGACTGCGAGAATTCTGCTCCCAGAGATCATTCCTGCTCACAGTGTCCCTTGTTGAAAGGGGACATCATTGCAGGCAGCCTGGACTGAGCATGTAGGGTTTGGTTGTCTAGGGAACCTGCTCAGGCTTTTTCATTCTTTCCTTACAAACAGGAAAACTTCTCTGGGCCTGTGTGCAGGCAGAGCCCTGAGGAGAGCAGTTCGCACATGGTGCCGTGGGCTGGGACAGCCAGCTGCAGAGCTGAAGGGAAGAAGCCCCACTGGGTCAGAATGGCTCCGTGGCTTCATGTGCATCACCTGTGTCACCATGGTCTCCTTGATTCCATGAGGCCCCACTGGGTCACAATGGCTCCTTGACTTCATGTGCATCACCTGTGTCACCATGGTCTCCTTGATTCCATGAGGCCCCACTGGGTCACAATGGCTCCTTGGCTTCGTGTGCATCACCTGTGTCACCATGGTGTCCTTGATTTCATGAGGCCCCACTGTGTCACAATGGCTCCTTGGCTTCATGTGCATCACCTGTGTCACAATGGTCTCCTTGATTCCATGAGGCCCCACTGGGTCACCATGATCTCCTTGGCTTCCATGTGGCCCCACTGTGTCACAATGGCCCCTTGCTTCCATAGGTTTTCTATTGTAACAATGGACTCCTTGGTTCTGTGAGCTACCCTGCTTTTTGCAGAGGTGTCTTTGGTTCCAACAAGGCCCTGCTGTGTCTCATCAGGAACACATTTCCATGTGGTTCCATGATTCCCCACGGTGTCACCATGGAGCCTTGTTTCTAGGAGGTTCTGTAGCGTCACAATTGTATCCTTGATCCCAGGAGCCCCTGCAGTGTCACAATGGCTCCTTAGCTTCATGTGCATCACCTGTGTCACCATGGTCTCCTTGATTCCATGAGGCCCCACTGTGTCACAATGGCTCCTTAGCTTCATGTGCATCACCTGCAGTGTCACAATGGCTCCTTGCTTCCATGTGGAACACAAAAGCTTTGCATCAACACTGAGCAACAGCTGCTGAACACACCTGGGAGCATCTGCTTGCATCAAAAGAGGGCTTCCAGCTGAGAAAGGCAGCAGCAGCTTCCATCTGCAACAGAGAGCCAGGCAAAGGACAGGGACAGAGAATTCAGTGGAAAGACTGCGGGAATTCTGCTCTCAGAGATCATTCCTGCTCACAGTGTCCCTTGTAGAAAGGGGACATCATTGCAGGCAGCCTGGACTGAGCATGTAGGGTTTCTTGTTTAGGAAACCTGCTCAGGCTTTTTCATTCTTTCCTTACAAACAGGAAAACTTCTCTGTGCCTGTGTGCAGGCAGAGCCCTGAGGAGAGCACTTGGCACATGGTGCCTCGGTGTGGGACAGCCAGCTGCAGAGCTGAAGGGAAGAAGCCCCGCTGTGTCACAATGGCTCCTTGGCTTCATGTGCATCACCTGTGTCACCATGGTCTCCTTGATTCCATGAGGCCCCACTGTGTCACAATGGCTCCGTGGCTTCATGTGCATCACCTGTGTCACCATGGTCTCCTTGATTCCATGAGGCCCCACTTTGTCACAATGGCTCCTTGCTTCCATGAGGTTCCGCAGTGTCACCATGCTCACCTTTGATCCACATTGTCATAATGGACAATTGCTTCCATGTGGCCCCACTGTGTCACAATAGCCCCTTGGTTCCATAGGTTTTCTAGAATGTAATGTATAATTTTCTACAATGTAACAATGGACTCCTTGGTTCTGTGAGCTACCCTGCTTTTTGCAGAGGTGTCCTTGGTTCCAACAAGGCCCCTCTGTGTCTCAGTGCACCCTGGCTTCCATGCGCATCTGGAGTATCACAAAGGCTCCTTGCTTCCACGAGGTCTTGCTGTGTCACAATGGATGCTGTGCTCCATGAGGCCCTCCAAAGTCATCATGGAGCCTTGATTCCATGTGCTTCCATTGTGTCCCAGGGATCGCCTTGGTTCCATCAGTTTCCTTAGTGGCACAATGCTCTCCATGCTTCCATGATTGCCCACAATGTCACAATGCTCTCCATGCTTCCATGAGGCCCTGCTTTGCCACAATGCTCCCCTTGTGTCCATGAGGCCCCGCTGTGTCCCAATGGACGGATGGTTCCATGAGGTTCCGTGCTGTCCCCATGGTCTTCTTGAATCCGCACTGTAACAATGGACCATTGCTTCCAGGCGGCCTCTCTGTGTCACAATGGCTCCTTGGCTTCATGTGCATCACCTGTGTCACCATGGTCTCCTTGATTCCATGAGGCCCCACTGTGTCACAATGGCTCCGTGGCTTCCATGTGGCCCCACTGTGTCAAAATGGCCCCTTGCTTCCATAGGTTTTCTAATGTAACAATGGACTCCTTGGTTCTGTGAGCTCCCCTGCTTTTTGCAGAGCTGTCTTTGGGTCCAACAAGGCCCCGCTGTGTCTCAGTGCAGCCTGGCTTCCATGCGCATCTGGAGTATCACAAAGGCTCCTTGGTTCCACGAGGTCTTGCTGTGTCACAATGGATGCTGTGCTCCATGAGGCCCTCCAAAGTCATCATGGAGCCTTGATTCCATGTGCTTCCATTGTGTCCCAGGGATCGCCTTGGTTCCATCAGTTTCCTTAGTGGCACAATGCTCTCCATGCTTCCATGATTGCCCACAATGTCACAATGCTCTCCATGCTTCCATGAGGCCCTGCTTTGCCACAATGGTCCCCTTGTGTCCATGAGGCCCCGCTGTGTCCCAATGGACGGATGGTTCCATGAGGTTCCGTGCTGTCCCCATGGTCTTCTTGAATCCGCAGTGTAACAATGGACCATTGCTTCCAGGCGGCCTCTCTGTGTCACAAGGGGCTCCTTGATTCCATGATTCGCCACGGTGTCACCATGGAGCCTTGTTTCTAGGAGGTTCTGTAGTGTCACAATTGTCCCCTTGATGCCATGAGCCCCTGCAGTGTCACAATGGCTCCTTGCTTCCATGAGGAACACAAAAGCTTTGCATCAACACTGAGCAACAGCTGCTGAACACACCTGGGAGCACCTGCTTGCATCAAAAGAGGGCTTCAAGCAGAGAATGGCAGCAGCAGCTTCCATCTGCAACAGAGAGCCAGGCAAAGGACAGGGACAGAGAATTCCGTGGAAAGACTGCGAGAATTCTGCTCCCAGAGATCATTCCTGCTCACAGTGTCCCTTGTAGAAAGGGGACATCATTGCAAGCAGGCTGGACTGAGTATGTGGGTTTGTTGTTCAGGAAACCTGCTCAGGCTTTTCCATTCTTTCCTTACATCAGGAAAACTTTCCTGGGCCTGTGTGCAGGCAGAGCCCTGAGGAGAGCAGATGGCACATGGTGCCGTGGGCTGGGACGGCCAGCTGCAGAGCTGAAGGGAAGAAGACCGGTTGTGTCACAATGGCTCCTTGGGTTCATGTGCATCACCTGTGTCACCATGGTCTCCTTGATTCCATGAGGCCCCACTGTGTCACAATGGCTCCTTGGCTTCATGTGAATCACCTGTGTCACCATGGTCTCCTTGATTCCATGAGGCCCCACTGTGTCACAATGGCCCCTTGCTTCCATAGGTTTTCTATTGTAACAATGGACTCCTTGGTTCTGTGAGCTACCCTGCTTTTTGCAGAGGTGTCTTTGGTTCCAACAAGGCCCTGCTGCGTCTCATGAGGAACACATTTCCATGTGGTTCCATGATTCCCCACGGTGTCACCATGGAGCCTTGTTTCTAGGAGGTTCTGTAGTGTCACAATTGTCTCCTTGATGCCATGAGCCCCTGCAGTGTCACAATGGCTCCTTGCTTCCATGAGGAACACAAAAGCTTTGCATCAACACTGAGCAACAGCTGCTGAACACACCTGGGAGCATCTGCTTGCATCAAAAGAGGGCTTCAAGCTGAGAAAGGCACCAGCAGCTTCCATCTGCAACAGAGAGCCAGGCAAAGGACAGGGACAGGGAATTCCGTGGAAAGACTGCGAGAATTCTGCTCCCAGACATCATTCCTGCTCACAGTGTCCCTTGTAGAAAGGGGACATCATTGCAGGCAGCCTGGACTCAGCATGTGGGTTTGGTTGTCTAGGGAACCTGCTCAGGCTTTTTCATTCTTTCCTTACAAACAGGAAAACTTCTCTGGGCCTGTGTGCAGGCAGAGCCCTGAGGAGAGCACTTGGCACATGGTGCCTCGGTGTGGGACAGCCAGCTGCAGAGCTGAAGGGAAGAAGCCCCGCTGTGTCACAATGGCTCCTTGGCTTCATGTGCATCACCTGTGTCACCATGGTCTCCTTGATTCCATGAGGCCCCACTGGGTCACAATGGCTCCTTGGCTTCATGTGCATCACCTGTGTCACCATGGTCTCCTTGATTCCATGAGGCCCCACTGGGTCACAATGGCTCTGTGGCTTCCATGTGGCCCCAGTGTGTCACAATGGTCTCCTTGCTTCCATAGGTTTTCTATTGTAACAATGGACTCCTTGGTTCTGTGAGCTACCCTGCTTTTGGTAGAGGTGTCTTTGGTTCCAACAAGGCCCTGCTGCGTCTCATGAGGAACACATTTCCATGTGGTTCCATGATTCCCCACGGTGTCAACATGGAGTCTTGTTTCTAGGAGGTTCTGTAGTGTCACAATTGTCTCCTTGATGCCATGAGCCCCTGCAGTGTCACAATGGCTCCTTGCTTCCATGAGGAACACAAAAGCTTTGCATCAACACTGAGCAACAGCTGCTGAACACACCTGGGAGCATCTGCTTGCATCAAACGAGGGCTTCAAGATGAGAAAGGCACCAGCAGCTTCCATCTGCAACAGAGAGCCAGGGAAAGGACAGGGACAGAGAATTCCGTGGAAAGACTGTGAGAATTCTGCTCTCAGAGATCATTCCTGCTCACAGTGTCCCTTGTAGAAAGGGGACATCATTGCAGGCAGCCTGGACTCAGCATGTGGGGTTTGGTTGTTTAGGAAAGCTGCTCAGGCTTTTCCATTCTTTCCTTACAAACAGGAAAACTTCTCTGGGCCTGTGTGCAGGCAGAGTCCTGAGGAGAGCAGTTGGCACATAGTGCTGTGGGCTGGGACAGCCAGCTGCAGAGCTGAAGGGAAGAAGCCCCGCTGTGTCACAATGGCTCCTTGGCTTCATGTGCATCACCTGTGTCACCATGGTCTCCTTGATTCCATCAGGCCCCACTGGGTCACAATGGCTCCTTGGCTTCATGTGCATCACCTGTGTCACCATGGTCTCCTTGATTCCATGAGGCCCCACTGGGTCACAATGGCTCCTTGGCTTCATGTGCATCACCTGTGTCACCATGGTCTCCTTGATTCCATGAGGCCCCACTGTGTCACAATGGCTCCTTGGCTTCATGTGCATCACCTGTGTCACCATGGTCTCCTTGATTCCATGAGGCCCCACTGTGTCACAATGGCCCCTTGGCTTCATGTGCATCACCTGTGTCACCATGGTCTCCTTGATTCCATGAGGCCCCACTGTGTCACAATGGCTCCTTGGCTTCATGTGCATCACCTGTGTCACCATGGTCTCCTTGATTCCATGAGGCCCCACTGTGTCACAATGGCTCCTTGGCTTCATGTGCATCACCTGTGTCACCATGGTCTCCTTGATTCCATGAGGCCCCACTGGGTCACAATGGCTCCTTGGCTTCATGTGCATCACCTGTGTCACCATGGTCTCCTTGATTCCATGAGGCCCCACTGTGTCACAATGGCTCCTTGGCTTCATGTGCATCACCTGTGTCACCATGGTCTCCTTGATTCCATGAGGCCCCACTGTGTCACAATGGCTCCTTGCTTCCATGAGGTTCCGCAGTGTCACCATGCTCACCTTTGATCCACATTGTCATAATGGACAATTGCTTCCATGTGGCCCTACTGTGTCACAATAGCCCCTTGGTTCCATAGGTTTTCTAGAATGTAATGTATAATTTTCTACAATGTAACAATGGACTCCTTGGTTCTGTGAGCTCCCCTGCTTTTTGCAGAGGTGTCTTTGGTTCCAACAAGGCCCCGCTGTGTCTCAGTGCAGCCTGGCTTCCATGCGCATCTGGAGTATCACAAAGGCTCCTTGGTTCCACGAGGTCTTGCTGTGTCACAATGGATGCTGTGCTCCATGAGGCCCTCCAAAGTCATCATGGAGCCTTGATTCCATGTGCTTCCATTGTGTCCCAGGGATCGCCTTGGTTCCATCAGTTTCCTTAGTGGCACAATGCTCTCCATGCTTCCATGATTGCCCACAATGTCACAATGCTCTCCATGCTTCCATGAGGCCCTGCTTTGCCACAATGGTCCCCTTGTGTCCATGAGGCCCCGCTGTGTCCCAATGGACGGATGGTTCCATGAGGTTCCGTGCTGTCCCCATGGTCTTCTTGAATCCGCAGTGTAACAATGGACCATTGCTTCCAGGCGGCCTCTCTGTGTCACAAGGGGCTCCTTGATTCCATGATTCGCCACGGTGTCACCATGGAGCCTTGTTTCTAGGAGGTTCTGTAGTGTCACAATTGTCTCCTTGATGCCATGAGCCCCTGCAGTGTCACAATGGCTCCTTGCTTCCATGAGGAACACAAAAGCTTTGCATCAACACTGAGCAACAGCTGCTGAACACACCTGGGAGCACCTGCTTGCATCAAAAGAGGGCTTCAAGCAGAGAATGGCAGCAGCAGCTTCCATCTGCAACAGAGAGCCAGGCAAAGGACAGGGACAGGGAATTCCGTGGAAAGACTGCGAGAATTCTGCTCCCAGAGATCATTCCTGCTCACAGTATTCCTTGTAGAAAGGGGACATCATTGCAGGCAGCCTGGACTGAGCATGTGGGTTTGGTTGTCTAGGGAACCTGCTCAGGCTTTTCCATTCTTTCCTTACAAACAGGAAAACTTCTCCTGGGCCTGTGTGCAGGCAGAGCCCTGAGGAGAGCACTTGGCACATGGTGCCTCGGTGTGGGACAGCCAGCTGCAGAGCTCAAGGGAAGAAGCCCCGCTGTGTCACAATGGGTCCTTGGCTTCATGTGCATCACCTGTGTCACCATGGTCTCCTTGATTCCATGAGGCCCCACTGGGTCACAATGGCTCCTTGGCTTCATGTGCATCACCTGTGTCACCATGGTCTCCTTGATTCCATGAGGCCCCACTGGGTCACAATGGCTCCTTGGCTTCCATGTGGCCCCACTGTGTCACAATGGTCTCCTTGCTTCCATAGGTTTTCTATTGTAACAATGGACTCCTTGGTTCTGTGAGCTACCCTGCTTTTTGCAGAGGTGTCTTTGGTTCCAACAAGGCCCTGCTCTGTCTCATGAGGAACACATTTCCATGTGGTTCCATGATTCCCCATGGTGTCCCCAAGGAGCCTTGTTTCTAGGAGGTTCTGTAGTGTCACAATAGTCTCCTTGATGCCATGAGCCCCTGCAGTGTCACAATGGCTCCTTGCTTCCATGAGGAACACAAAAGCTTTGCATCAACACTGAGCAACAGCTGCTGAACGCACCTGGGAGCATCTGCTTGCATCAAAAGAGGGCTTCAAGCTGAGAATGGCAGCAGCAGCTTCCATCTGCAACAGAGAGCCAGGCAAAGGACAGGGACAGAGAATTCCGTGGAAAGACTGCGAGAATTCTGCTCCCAGAGATCATTCCTGCTCACAGTGTCCCTTGTAGAAAGGGGACATCATTGCAGGCAGCCTGGACTGAGCATGTGGGTTTGGTTGTCTAGGGAACCTGCTCAGGCTTTTTCATTCTTTCCTTACAAACAGGAAAACTTCTCTGGGCCTGTGTGCAGGCAGAGCCCTGAGGAGAGCAGATGGCACATGGTGCTGTGGGCTGGGACAGCCAGCTGCAGAGCTGAAGGGAAGAAGCCCCGCTGTGTCACAATGGCTCCTTGGCTTCATGTGCATCACCTGTGTCACCATGGTCTCCTTGATTCCATGAAGCCCCACTGTGTCACAATGGCTCCTTGGCTTCATGTGCATCACCTGTGTCACCATGGTCTCCTTGATTCCATGAGGCCCCACTGTGTCACAATGGCTCCTTGGCTTCATGTGCATCACCTGTGTCACTATGGTCTCCTTGCTTCCATAGGTTTTCTATTGTAACAATGGACTCCTTGGTTCTGTGAGCTACCCTGCTTTTGGTAGAGGTGTCTTTGGTTCCAACAAGGCCCTGCTGCGTCTCATGAGGAACACATTTCCATGTGGTTCCATGATTCCCCACGGTGTCATCATGGAGTCTTGTTTCTAGGAGGTTCTGTAGTGTCACAATTGTCTCCTTGATGCCATGAGCCCCTGCAGTGTCACAATGGCTCCTTGCTTCCATGAGGAACACAAAAGCTTTGCATCAACACTGAGCAACAGCTGCTGAACACACCTGGGAGCATCTGCTTGCATCAAACGAGGGCTTCAAGATGAGAAAGGCACCAGCAGCTTCCATCTGCAACAGAGAGCCAGGGAAAGGACAGGGACAGAGAATTCCGTGGAAAGACTGTGAGAATTCTGCTCTCAGAGATCATTCCTGCTCACAGTGTCCCTTGTAGAAAGGGGACATCATTGCAGGCAGCCTGGACTCAGCATGTGGGGTTTGTTGTTTAGGAAAGCTGCTCAGGCTTTTCCATTCTTTCCTTACAAACAGGAAAACTTCTCTGGGCCTGTGTGCAGGCAGAGTCCTGAGGAGAGCAGTTGGCACATAGTGCTGTGGGCTGGGAGAGCCAGCTGCAGAGCTGAAGGGAAGAAGCCCCGCTGTGTCACAATGGCTCCTTGGCTTCATGTGCATCACCTGTGTCACCATGGTCTCCTTGATTCCATGAGGCCCCACTGTGTCACAATGGCTCCTTGACTTCATGTGCATCACCTGTGTCACCATGGTCTCCTTGATTCCATGAGGCCCCACTGGGTCACAATGGTCTCCTTGCTTCCATAGGTTTTCTATTGTAACAATGGACTCCTTGGTTCTGTGAGCTACCCTGCTTTTTGCAGAGGTGTCTTTGGTTCCAACAAGGCCCTGCTGCGTCTCATGAGGAACACATTTCCATGTGGTTCCATGATTCCCCACGGTGTCATCATGGAGTCTTGTTTCTAGGAGGTTCTGTAGTGTCACAATTGTCTCCTTGATCCCATGAGCCCCTGCAGTGTCACAATGGCTCCTTGCTTCCATGAGGAACACAAAAGCTTTGCATCAACACTGAGCAACAGCTGCTGAACACACCTGGGAGCACCTGCTTGCATCAAAAGAGGGCTTCAAGCAGAGAAAGGCAGTAGCAGCTTCCATCTGCAACAGAGAGCCAGGCAAAGGACAGGGACAGAGAATTCAGTGGAAAGACTGCGAGAATTCTGCTCCCAGAGATCATTCCTGTCTCTCGGTTTTTAAAGACAGGCGTCTGCTAAGGAAGGCAGAGGCCCCCCTTGAAGTGGCAGATATAACCCCTTTTCCCTCCAAGTTATTATATTTTGAAATCAAGGGCCTTTAGGCAAAGATGTGGGAAATAGGAATAACAGTTCTTTACTCTATATATATATGTATATAACCAGTCAAACAAAACAACAACAACTATGGCAGTAACAGCAATCACAAACCCAGTGCCAGCCTTCTCGGCTGTCAGGCTGTTTCCCCTCGGGTGCAGTTCCGCTCGCAGCCGGCAGGGGCGCTGGCGGCTCCCGGTGAGCAGGGCAGGTGCGATGGTTCCCCCGCGGCTGCAGGGGGCGCTCCGGAGCGAGCTCGGGGAGCACGCGGCTCTGGTGCCCTGGGATCCCGGGAAGGATGGAACAAAGGCTTCACAAACCGCTGGGCAGCCGATCCCGGACTCTCAGGAACAGCAGGCTGAAACGGCAGGGACGAACGCAAATCCCGGGTGGCAGACGAGATGTATCCAGATGGGAAAAACCCACGGAGGCCCAGGCAGGCAGGGCGGGCAGGGCTACAGCGTAGCGAAAGCTCGAAGCAGCAGCGGAGCAGGACAGCCACAGCTCGGTCTCCAGCAGGGCAGGGAAAAGCGGCTTTTGGGGTCCCGGCGTTGCTTCCAGCAGGAAGAAAGAACGGCCAAAAAGAAAGAAGCAGCAGCTCCTTTCTCTGCAGCTTCTCTCTCCGGACGCTCAGAGCGAACTGTCCCCACACCCAGGTGTAGACAAAAGAGTAGCCAGGCCCGCCCCACTCCCCTTTTTGTCTTTCTTAAGTACAGCTATTTGTCCCCTAGCAACATGCATATGGGAGAAAATTCCTTTAACAGGAAAACCTAAGACTAAACTAAAACCCCAACATTCCTGCTCACAGTGTCCCTTGTAGAAAGGGGACATCATTGCAGGCAGCCTGGACTCAGCATGTGGGGTTTGTTGTTTAGGAAACCTGCTCAGGCTTTTCCATTCTTTCCTTACAAACAGGAAAACTTCTCTGGGCCTGTGTGCAGGCAGAGCCCTGAGGAGAGCACTTGGCACATGGTGCTGTGGGCTGGGACAGCCAGCTGCAGAGCTGAAGGGAAGAAGCCCCGCTGGGTCACAATGGCTCCTTGGCTTCATGTGCATCACCTGTGTCACCATGGTCTCCTTGATTCCATGAGGCCCCACTGTGTCACAATGGCTCCTTGGCTTCATGTGCATCACCTGTGTCACCATGGTCTCCTTGATTCCATGAGGCCCCACTGTGTCACAATGGCTCCTTGCTTCCATGAGGTTCCGCAGTGTCACCATGCTCACCTTTGATCCACATTGTCATAATGGACAATTGCTTCCATGTGGCCCCACTGTGTCACAATAGCCCCTTGGTTCCATAGGTTTTCTAGAATGTAATGTATAATTTTCTACAATGTAACAATGGACTCCTTGGTTCTGTGAGCTCCCCTGCTTTTTGCAGAGGTGTCTTTGGTTCCAACAAGGCCCCGCTGTGTCTCAGTGCAGCCTGGCTTCCATGCGCATCTGGAGTATCACAAAGGCTCCTTGGTTCCACGAGGTCTTGCTGTGTCACAATGGATGCTGTGCTCCATGAGGCCCTCCAAAGTCATCATGGAGCCTTGATTCCATGTGCTTCCATTGTGTCCCAGTGATCGCCTTGGTTCCATCAGTTTCCTTAGTGGCACAATGCTCTCCATGCTTCCATGATTGCCCACAATGTCACAATGCTCTCCATGCTTCCATGAGGCCCTGCTTTGCCACAATGGTCCCCTTGTGTCCATGAGGCCCCGCTGTGTCCCAATGGACGGATGGTTCCATGAGGTTCCGTGCTGTCCCCATGGTCTTCTTGAATCCGCAGTGTAACAATGGACCATTGCTTCCAGGCGGCCTCTCTGTGTCACAAGGGGCTCCTTGATTCCATGATTCGCCACGGTGTCACCATGGAGCCTTGTTTCTAGGAGGTTCTGTAGTGTCACAATTGTCTCCTTGATCCCATGAGCCCCTGCAGTGTCACAATGGCTCCTTGCTTCCATGAGGAACACAAAAGCTTTGCATCAACACTGAGCAACAGCTGCTGAACACACCTGGGAGCACCTGCTTGCATCAAAAGAGGGCTTCAAGCTGAGAATGGCAGCAGCAGCTTCCATCTGCAACAGAGAGCCAGGCAAAGGACAGGGACAGAGAATTCAGTGGAAAGACTGTGAGAATTCTGCTCTCAGAGATCATTCCTGCTCACAGTGTCCCTTGTAGAAAGGGGACATCATTGCAAGCAGGCTGGACTGAGTATGTGGGTTTGTTGTTGAGGAAACCTGCTCAGGCTTTTCCATTCTTTCCTTACAAACAGGAAAACTTCCCTGGGCCTGTGTGCAGGCAGAGCCCTGAGGAGAGCAGATGGCACATGGTGCCGTGGGCTGGGACGGCCAGCTGCAGAGCTCAAGGGAAGAAGACCGGTTGTGTCACAATGGCTCCTTGGCTTCATGTGCATCACCTGTGTCACCATGGTCTCCTTGATTCCATGAGGCCCCACTGTGTCACAATGGCTCCTTGGCTTCATGTGCATCACCTGTGTCACCATGGTCTCCTTGATTCCATGAGGCCCCACTGTGTCACAATGGCTCCTTGGCTTCATGTGCATCACCTGTGTCACCATGGTCTCCTTGATTCCATGAGGCCCCACTGTGTCACAATGGCTCCTTGGCTTCATGTGCATCACCTGTGTCACAATGGCTCCTTGCTTCCATGAGGTTCCGCAGTGTCACCATGCTCACCTTTGATCCACATTGTCATAATGGACAATTGCTTCCATGTGGCCCCACTGTGTCACAATAGCCCCTTGGTTCCATAGGTTTTCTAGAATGTAATGTATAATTTTCTACAATGTAACAATGGACTCCTTGGTTCTGTGAGCTACCCTGCTTTTTGCAGAGGTGTCTTTGGTTCCAACAAGGCCCTGCTGTGTCTCAGTGCACCCTGGCTTCCATGCGCATCTGGAGTATCACAAAGGCTCCTTGCTTCCACGAGGTCTTGCTGTGTCACAATGGATGCTGTGCTCCATGAGGCCCTCCAAAGTCATCATGGAGCCTTGATTCCATGTGCTTCCATTGTGTCCCAGGGATCGCCTTGGTTCCATCAGTTTCCTTAGTGGCACAATGCTCTCCATGCTTCCACGATTGCCCACAATGTCACAATGCTCTCCATGCTTCCATGAGGCCCTGCTTTGCCACAATGGTCCCCTTGTGTCCATGAGGCCCCGCTGTGTCCCAATGGATGGATGGTTCCATGAGGTTCCGTGCTGTCCCCATGGTCTTCTTGAATCCGCAGTGTAACAATGGACCATTGCTTCCAGGCGGCCTCTCTGTGTCACAAGGGGCTCCTTGATTCCATGATTCGCCACGGTGTCACCATGGAGCCTTGTTTCTAGGAGGTTCTGTAGTGTCACAATTGTCTCCTTGATGCCATGAGCCCCTGCAGTGTCACAATGGCTCCTTGCTTCCATGAGGAACACAAAAGCTTTGCATCAACACTGAGCAACAGCTGCTGAACACACCTGGGAGCACCTGCTTGCATCAAAAGAGGGCTTCAAGCTGAGAATGGCAGCAGCAGCTTCCATCTGCAACAGAGAGCCAGGCAAAGGACAGGGACAGAGAATTCAGTGGAAAGACTGTGAGAATTCTGCTCTCAGAGATCATTCCTGCTCACAGTGTCCCTTGTAGAAAGGGGACATCATTGCAAGCAGGCTGGACTGAGTATGTGGGTTTGTTGTTGAGGAAACCTGCTCAGGCTTTTCCATTCTTTCCTTACATCAGGAAAACTTTCCTGGGCCTGTGTGCAGGCAGAGCCCTGAGGAGAGCAGATGGCACATGGTGCCGTGGGCTGGGACGGCCAGCTGCAGAGCTGAAGGGAAGAAGACCGGTTGTGTCACAATGGCTCCTTGGGTTCATGTGCATCACCTGTGTCACCATGGTCTCCTTGATTCCATGAGGCCCCACTGTGTCACAATGGCTCCTTGGCTTCATGTGAATCACCTGTGTCACCATGGTCTCCTTGATTCCATGAGGCCCCACTGTGTCACAATGGCTCCTTGGCTTCATGTGCATCACCTGTGTCACCATGGTCTCCTTGATTCCATGAGGCCCCACTGTGTCACAATGGCCCCTTGCTTCCATAGGTTTTCTATTGTAACAATGGACTCCTTGGTTCTGTGAGCTACCCTGCTTTTTGCAGAGGTGTCTTTGGTTCCAACAAGGCCCTGCTGCGTCTCATGAGGAACACATTTCCATGTGGTTCCATGATTCCCCACGGTGTCACCATGGAGCCTTGTTTCTAGGAGGTTCTGTAGTGTCACAATTGTCTCCTTGATGCCATGAGCCCCTGCAGTGTCACAATGGCTCCTTGCTTCCATGAGGAACACAAAAGCTTTGCATCAATACTGAGCAACAGCTGCTGAACACACCTGGGAGCATCTGCTTGCATCAAAAGAGGGCTTCAAGCTGAGAAAGGCACCAGCAGCTTCCATCTGCAACAGAGAGCCAGGCAAAGGACAGGGACAGGGAATTCCGTGGAAAGACTGCGAGAATTCTGCTCCCAGACATCATTCCTGCTCACAGTGTCCCTTGTAGAAAGGGGACATCATTGCAGGCAGCCTGGACTGAGCATGTGGGTTTGGTTGTCTAGGGAACCTGCTCAGGCTTTTTCATTCTTTCCTTACAAACAGGAAAACTTCTCTGGGCCTGTGTGCAGGCAGAGCCCTGAGGAGAGCACTTGGCACATGGTGCCTCGGTGTGGGACAGCCAGCTGCAGAGCTGAAGGGAAGAAGCCCCGCTGTGTCACAATGGCTCCTTGGCTTCATGTGCATCACCTGTGTCACCATGGTCTCCTTGATTCCATGAGGCCCCACTGTGTCACAATGGCTCCTTGGCTTCATGTGCATCACCTGTGTCACCATGGTCTCCTTGATTCCATGAGGCCCCACTGGGTCACAATGGCTCTGTGGCTTCCATGTGGCCCCAGTGTGTCACAATGGTCTCCTTGCTTCCATAGGTTTTCTATTGTAACAATGGACTCCTTGGTTCTGTGAGCTACCCTGCTTTTGGTAGAGGTGTCTTTGGTTCCAACAAGGCCCTGCTGCGTCTCATGAGGAACACATTTCCATGTGGTTCCATGATTCCCCACGGTGTCATCATGGAGTCTTGTTTCTAGGAGGTTCTGTAGTGTCACAATTGTCTCCTTGATGCCATGAGCCCCTGCAGTGTCACAATGGCTCCTTGCTTCCATGAGGAACACAAAAGCTTTGCATCAACAATGAGCAACAGCTGCTGAACACACCTGGGAGCATCTGCTTGCATCAAACGAGGGCTTCAAGATGAGAAAGGCACCAGCAGCTTCCATCTGCAACAGAGAGCCAGGGAAAGGACAGGGACAGAGAATTCCGTGGAAAGACTGTGAGAATTCTGCTCTCAGAGATCATTCCTGCTCACAGTGTCCCTTGTAGAAAGGGGACATCATTGCAAGCAGGCTGGACTGAGTATGTGGGTTTGTTGTTGAGGAAACCTGCTCAGGCTTTTCCATTCTTTCCTTACAAACAGGAAAACTTCCCTGGGCCTGTGTGCAGGCAGAGCCCTGAGGAGAGCAGATGGCACATGGTGCCGTGGGCTGGGACGGCCAGCTGCAGAGCTCAAGGGAAGAAGACCGGTTGTGTCACAATGGCTCCTTGGCTTCATGTGCATCACCTGTGTCACCATGGTCTCCTTGATTCCATGAGGCCCCACTGTGTCACAATGGCTCCTTGGCTTCATGTGCATCACCTGTGTCACCATGGTCTCCTTGATTCCATGAGGCCCCACTGTGTCACAATGGCCCCTTGGCTTCATGTGCATCACCTGTGTCACCATGGTCTCCTTGATTCCATGAGGCCCCACTGTGTCACAATGGCTCCTTGGCTTCATGTGCATCACCTGTGTCACCATGGTCTCCTTGATTCCATGAGGCCCCACTGTGTCACAATGGCTCCTTGGCTTCATGTGCATCACCTGTGTCACCATGGTCTCCTTGATTCCATGAGGCCCCACTGGGTCACAATGGCTCCTTGGCTTCATGTGCATCACCTGTGTCACCATGGTCTCCTTGATTCCATGAGGCCCCACTGTGTCACAATGGCTCCTTGGCTTCATGTGCATCACCTGTGTCACCATGGTCTCCTTGATTCCATGAGGCCCCACTGTGTCACAATGGCTCCTTGGCTTCATGTGCATCACCTGTGTCACCATGGTCTCCTTGATTCCATGAGGCCCCACTGGGTCACAATGGCTCCTTGGCTTCATGTGCATCACCTGTGTCACCATGGTCTCCTTGCTTCCATAGGTTTTCTATTGTAACAATGGACTCCTTGGTTCTGTGAGCTACCCTGCTTTTGGTAGAGGTGTCTTTGGTTCCAACAAGGCCCTGCTGCGTCTCATGAGGAACACATTTCCATGTGGTTCCATGATTCCCCACGGTGTCATCATGGAGTCTTGTTTCTAGGAGGTTCTGTAGTGTCACAATTGTCTCCTTGATGCCATGAGCCCCACTGTGTCACAATGGCTCCTTGCTTCCATGAGGAACACAAAAGCTTGGCATCAACACTGAGCAACAGCTGCTGAACACACCTGGGAGCATCTGCTTGCATCAAACGAGGGCTTCAAGATGAGAAAGGCACCAGCAGCTTCCATCTGCAACAGAGAGCCAGGGAAAGGACAGGGACAGAGAATTCCGTGGAAAGACTGTGAGAATTCTGCTCTCAGAGATCATTCCTGCTCACAGTGTCCCTTGTAGAAAGGGGACATCATTGCAGGCAGCCTGGACTCAGCATGTGGGGTTTGTTGTTTAGGAAAGCTGCTCAGGCTTTTCCATTCTTTCCTTACAAACAGGAAAACTTCTCTGGGCCTGTGTGCAGGCAGAGTCCTGAGGAGAGCAGTTGGCACATAGTGCTGTGGGCTGGGACAGCCAGCTGCAGAGCTGAAGGGAAGAAGCCCCGCTGTGTCACAATGGCTCCTTGGCTTCATGTGCATCACCTGTGTCACCATGGTCTCCTTGATTCCATGAGGCCCCACTGGGTCACAATGGCTCCTTGGCTTCATGTGCATCACCTGTGTCACCATGGTCTCCTTGATTCCATGAGGCCCCACTGGGTCACAATGGCTCCTTGGCTTCCATGTGGCCCCACTGTGTCACAATGGTCTCCTTGCTTCCATAGGTTTTCTATTGTAACAATGGACTCCTTGGTTCTGTGAGCTACCCTGCTTTTTGCAGAGGTGTCTTTGGTTCCAACAAGGCCCTGCTGTGTCTCATGAGGAACACATTTCCATGTGGTTCCATGATTCCCCATGGTGTCCCCAAGGAGCCTTGTTTCTAGGAGGTTCTGTAGTGTCACAATTGTCTCCTTGATGCCATGAGCCCCTGCAGTGTCACAATGGCTCCTTGCTTCCATGAGGAACACAAAAGCTTTGCATCAACACTGAGCAACAGCTGCTGAACGCACCTGGGAGCATCTGCTTGCATCAAAAGAGGGCTTCAAGCTGAGAATGGCAGCAGCAGCTTCCATCTGCAACAGAGAGCCAGGCAAAGGACAGGGACAGGGAATTCCGTGGAAAGACTGCGAGAATTCTGCTCCCAGAGATCATTCCTGCTCACAGTGTCCCTTGTAGAAAGGGGACATCATTGCAGGCAGCCTGGACTGAGCATGTGGGTTTGGTTGTCTAGGGAACCTGCTCAGGCTTTTTCATTCTTTCCTTACAAACAGGAAAACTTCTCTGGGCCTGTGTGCAGGCAGAGCCCTGAGGAGAGCAGTTGGCACATGGTGCTGTGGGCTGGGACAGCCAGCTGCAGAGCTGAAGGGAAGAAGCCCCGCTGTGTCACAATGGCTCCTTGGCTTCATGTGCATCACCTGTGTCACCATGGTCTCCTTGATTCCATGAAGCCCCACTGGGTCACAATGGCTCCTTGGCTTCATGTGCATCACCTGTGTCACCATGGTCTCCTTGATTCCATGAGGCCCCACTGGGTCACAATGGCTCCTTGGCTTCATGTGCATCACCTGTGTCACAATGGTCTCCTTGCTTCCATAGGTTTTCTATTGTAACAATGGACTCCTTGGTTCTGTGAGCTACCCTGCTTTTGGTAGAGGTGTCTTTGGTTCCAACAAGGCCCTGCTGCGTCTCATGAGGAACACATTTCCATGTGGTTCCATGATTCCCCACGGTGTCATCATGGAGTCTTGTTTCTAGGAGGTTCTGTAGTGTCACAATTGTCTCCTTGATGCCATGAGCCCCTGCAGTGTCACAATGGCTCCTTGCTTCCATGAGGAACACAAAAGCTTTGCATCAACACTGAGCAACAGCTGCTGAACACACCTGGGAGCATCTGCTTGCATCAAACGAGGGCTTCAAGATGAGAAAGGCACCAGCAGCTTCCATCTGCAACAGAGAGCCAGGGAAAGGACAGGGACAGAGAATTCCGTGGAAAGACTGTGAGAATTCTGCTCTCAGAGATCATTCCTGCTCACAGTGTCCCTTGTAGAAAGGGGACATCATTGCAGGCAGCCTGGACTCAGCATGTGGGGTTTGTTGTTTAGGAAAGCTGCTCAGGCTTTTCCATTCTTTCCTTACAAACAGGAAAACTTCTCTGGGCCTGTGTGCAGGCAGAGTCCTGAGGAGAGCAGTTGGCACATAGTGCTGTGGGCTGGGACAGCCAGCTGCAGAGCTGAAGGGAAGAAGCCCCGCTGTGTCACAATGGGTCCTTGGCTTCATGTGCATCACCTGTGTCACCATGGTCTCCTTGATTCCATGAGGCCCCACTGTGTCACAATGGCTCCTTGACTTCATGTGCATCACCTGTGTCACCATGGTCTCCTTGATTCCATGAGGCCCCACTGGGTCACAATGGTCTCCTTGCTTCCATAGGTTTTCTATTGTAACAATGGACTCCTTGGTTCTGTGAGCTACCCTGCTTTTTGCAGAGGTGTCTTTGGTTCCAACAAGGCCCTGCTGCGTCTCATGAGGAGCACATTTCCATGTGGTTCCATGATTCCCCACGGTGTCATCATGGAGTCTTGTTTCTAGGAGGTTCTGTAGTGTCACAATTGTCTTCTTGATCCCATGAGCCCCTGCAGTGTCACAATGGCTCCTTGTTTCCATGAGGAACACAAAAGCTTTGCATCAACACTGAGCAACAGCTGCTGAACACACCTGGGAGCACCTGCTTGCATCAAAAGAGGGCTTCAAGCAGAGAAAGGCAGTAGCAGCTTCCATCTGCAACAGAGAGCCAGGCAAAGGACAGGGACAGAGAATTCAGTGGAAAGACTGCGAGAATTCTGCTCCCAGAGATCATTCCGGTCTCTCGGTTTTTAAAGACAGGCGTCTGCTAAGGAAGGCAGAGGCCCCCCTTGAAGTGGCAGATATAACCCCTTTTCCCTCCAAGTTATTATATTTTGAAATCAAGGGCCTTTAGGCAAAGATGTGGGAAATAGGAATAACAGTTCTTTACTCTATATATATATGTATATAACCAGTCAAACAAAACAACAACAACTATGGCAGTAACAGCAATCACAAACCCAGTGCCAGCCTTCTCGGCTGTCAGGCTGTTTCCCCTCGGGTGCAGTTCCGCTCGCAGCCGGCAGGGGCGCTGGCGGCTCCCGGTGAGCAGGGCAGGTGCGATGGTTCCCCCGCGGCTGCAGGGGGCGCTCCGGAGCGAGCTCGGGAAACCCGCGGCTCTGGTGCCCTGGGATCCCGGGAAGGATGGAACAAAGGCTTCACAAACCGCTGGGCAGCCGATCCCGGACTCTCAGGAACAGCAGGCTGAAACGGCAGGGACGAACGCAAATCCCGGGTGGCAGACGAGATGTATCCAGATGGGAAAAACCCACGGAGGCCCAGGCAGGCAGGGCGGGCAGGGCTACAGCGTAGCGAAAGCTCGAAGCAGCAGCGGAGCAGGACAGCCACAGCTCGGTCTCCAGCAGGGCAGGGAAAAGCGGCTTTTGGGGTCCCGGCGTTGCTTCCAGCAGGAAGAAAGAACGGCCAAAAAGAAAGAAGCAGCAGCTCCTTTCTCTGCAGCTTCTCTCTCCGGACGCTCAGAGCGAACTGTCCCCACACCCAGGTGTAGACAAAAGAGTAGCCAGGCCCGCCCCACTCCCCTTTTTGTCTTTCTTAAGTACAGCTATTTGTCCCCTAGCAACATGCATATGGGAGAAAATTCCTTTAACAGGAAAACCTAAGACTAAACTAAAACCCCAACATTCCTGCTCACAGTGTCCCTTGTAGAAAGGGGACATCATTGCAGGCAGCCTGGACTCAGCATGTGGGGTTTGTTGTTTAGGAAACCTGCTCAGGCTTTTCCATTCTTTCCTTACAAACAGGAAAACTTCTCTGGGCCTGTGTGCAGGCAGAGCCCTGAGGAGAGCACTTGGCACATGGTGCTGTGGGCTGGGACAGCCAGCTGCAGAGCTGAAGGGAAGAAGCCCCGCTGGGTCACAATGGCTCCTTGGCTTCATGTGCATCACCTGTGTCACCATGGTCTCCTTGATTCCATGAGGCCCCACTGTGTCACAATGGCTCCTTGGCTTCATGTGCATCACCTGTGTCACCATGGTCTCCTTGATTCCATGAGGCCAAACTGTGTCACAATGGCTCCTTGCTTCCATGAGGTTCCGCAGTGTCACCATGCTCACCTTTGATCCACATTGTCATAATGGACAATTGCTTCCATGTGGCCCCACTGTGTCACAATAGCCCCTTGGTTCCATAGGTTTTCTAGAATGTAATGTATAATTTTCTACAATGTAACAATGGACTCCTTGGTTCTGTGAGCTCCCCTGCTTTTTGCAGAGGTGTCTTTGGTTCCAACAAGGCCCCGCTGTGTCTCAGTGCAGCCTGGCTTCCATGCGCATCTGGAGTATCACAAAGGCTCCTTGGTTCCACGAGGTCTTGCTGTGTCACAATGGATGCTGTGCTCCATGAGGCCCTCCAAAGTCATCATGGAGCCTTGATTCCATGTGCTTCCATTGTGTCCCAGTGATCGCCTTGGTTCCATCAGTTTCCTTAGTGGCACAATGCTCTCCATGCTTCCATGATTGCCCACAATGTCACAATGCTCTCCATGCTTCCATGAGGCCCTGCTTTGCCACAATGGTCCCCTTGTGTCCATGAGGCCCCGCTGTGTCCCAATGGACGGATGGTTCCATGAGGTTCCGTGCTGTCCCCATGGTCTTCTTGAATCCGCAGTGTAACAATGGACCATTGCTTCCAGGCGGCCTCTCTGTGTCACAAGGGGCTCCTTGATTCCATGATTCGCCACGGTGTCACCATGGAGCCTTGTTTCTAGGAGGTTCTGTAGTGTCACAATTGTCTCCTTGATCCCATGAGCCCCTGCAGTGTCACAATGGCTCCTTGCTTCCATGAGGAACACAAAAGCTTTGCATCAACACTGAGCAACAGCTGCTGAACACACCTGGGAGCACCTGCTTGCATCAAAAGAGGGCTTCAAGCTGAGAATGGCAGCAGCAGCTTCCATCTGCAACAGAGAGCCAGGCAAAGGACAGGGACAGAGAATTCAGTGGAAAGACTGTGAGAATTCTGCTCTCAGAGATCATTCCTGCTCACAGTGTCCCTTGTAGAAAGGGGACATCATTGCAAGCAGGCTGGACTGAGTATGTGGGTTTGTTGTTGAGGAAACCTGCTCAGGCTTTTCCATTCTTTCCTTACAAACAGGAAAACTTCCCTGGGCCTGTGTGCAGGCAGAGCCCTGAGGAGAGCAGATGGCACATGGTGCCGTGGGCTGGGACGGCCAGCTGCAGAGCTCAAGGGAAGAAGACCGGTTGTGTCACAATGGCTCCTTGGCTTCATGTGCATCACCTGTGTCACCATGGTCTCCTTGATTCCATGAGGCCCCACTGTGTCACAATGGCTCCTTGGCTTCATGTGCATCACCTGTGTCACCATGGTCTCCTTGATTCCATGAGGCCCCACTGTGTCACAATGGCTCCTTGGCTTCATGTGCATCACCTGTGTCACCATGGTCTCCTTGATTCCATGAGGCCCCACTGTGTCACAATGGCTCCTTGGCTTCATGTGCATCACCTGTGTCACAATGGCTCCTTGCTTCCATGAGGTTCCGCAGTGTCACCATGCTCACCTTTGATCCACATTGTCATAATGGACAATTGCTTCCATGTGGCCCCACTGTGTCACAATAGCCCCTTGGTTCCATAGGTTTTCTAGAATGTAATGTACAATTTTCTACAATGTAACAATGGACTCCTTGGTTCTGTGAGCTACCCTGCTTTTTGCAGAGGTGTCCTTGGTTCCAACAAGGCCCCGCTGTGTCTCAGTGCACCCTGGCTTCCATGCGCATCTGGAGTATCACAAAGGCTCCTTGGTTCCACGAGGTCTTGCTGTGTCACAATGGATGCTGTGCTCCATGAGGCCCTCCAAAGTCATCATGGAGCCTTGATTCCATGTGCTTCCATTGTGTCCCAGGGATCGCCTTGGTTCCATCAGTTTCCTTAGTGGCACAATGCTCTCCATGCTTCCACGATTGCCCACAATGTCACAATGCTCTCCATGCTTCCATGAGGCCCTGCTTTGCCACAATGGTCCCCTTGTGTCCATGAGGCCCCGCTGTGTCCCAATGGATGGATGGTTCCATGAGGTTCCGTGCTGTCCCCATGGTCTTCTTGAATCCGCAGTGTAACAATGGACCATTGCTTCCAGGCGGCCTCTCTGTGTCACAAGGGGCTCCTTGATTCCATGATTCGCCACGGTGTCACCATGGAGCCTTGTTTCTAGGAGGTTCTGTAGTGTCACAATTGTCTCCTTGATGCCATGAGCCCCTGCAGTGTCACAATGGCTCCTTGCTTCCATGAGGAACACAAAAGCTTTGCATCAACACTGAGCAACAGCTGCTGAACACACCTGGGAGCATCTGCTTGCATCAAAAGAGGGCTTCAAGCTGAGAAAGGCACCAGCAGCTTCCATCTGCAACAGAGAGCCAGGCAAAGGACAGGGACAGGGAATTCCGTGGAAAGACTGCGAGAATTCTGCTCCCAGACATCATTCCTGCTCACAGTGTCCCTTGTAGAAAGGGGACATCATTGCAGGCAGCCTGGACTGAGCATGTGGGTTTGGTTGTCTAGGGAACCTGCTCAGGCTTTTTCATTCTTTCCTTACAAACAGGAAAACTTCTCTGGGCCTGTGTGCAGGCAGAGCCCTGAGGAGAGCACTTGGCACATGGTGCTGTGGGCTGGGACAGCCAGCTGCAGAGCTGAAGGGAAGAAGCCCCACAGTGTCACAATGGCTCCTTGGCTTCATGTGCATCACCTGTGTCACCATGGTCTCCTTGATTCCATGAGGCCCCACTGTGTCACAATGGCTCCTTGGCTTCATGTGCATCACCTGTGTCACCAGGGTCTCCTTGATTCCATGAGGCCCCACTGTGTCACAATGGCTCCTTGGCTTCATGTGCATCACCTGTGTCACCATGGTCTCCTTGATTCCATGAGGCCCCACTGTGTCACAATGGCTCCTTGGCTTCATGTGCATCACCTGTGTCACCATGGTCTCCTTGATTCCATGAGGCCCCACTGTGTCACAATGGCTCCTTGGCTTCATGTGCATCACCTGTGTCACCATGGTCTCCTTGATTCCATGAGGCCCCACTGTGTCACAATGGCTCCTTGGCTTCATGTGCATCACCTGTGTCACCATGGTCTCCTTGATTCCATGAGGCCCCACTGTGTCACAATGGCTCCTTGGCTTCATGTGCATCACCTGTGTCACCATGGTCTCCTTGATTCCATGAGGCCCCACTGGGTCACAATGGCTCCTTGGCTTCATGTGCATCACCTGTGTCACAATGGTCTCCTTGATTCCATGAGGCCCCACTGTGTCACAATGGCTCCTTGCTTCCATGAGGTTCCGCAGTGTCACCATGCTCGCCTTTGATCCACATTGTCATAATGGACAATTGCTTCCATGTGGCCCCACTGTGTCACAATAGCCCCTTGGTTCCATAGGTTTTCTAGAATGTAATGTATAATTTTCTACAATGTAACAATGGACTCCTTGGTTCTGTGAGCTCCCCTGCTTTTTGCAGAGGTGTCTTTGGTTCCAACAAGGCCCCGCTGTGTCTCAGTGCAGCCTGGCTTCCATGCGCATCTGGAGTATCACAAAGGCTCCTTGGTTCCACGAGGTCTTGCTGTGTCACAATGGATGCTGTGCTCCATGAGGCCCTCCAAAGTCATCATGGAGCCTTGATTCCATGTGCTTCCATTGTGTCCCAGGGATCGCCTTGGTTCCATCAGTTTCCTTAGTGGCACAATGCTCTCCATGCTTCCATGATTGCCCACAATGTCACAATGCTCTCCATGCTTCCATGAGGCCCTGCTTTGCCACAATGCTCCCCTTGTGTCCATGAGGCCCCGCTGTGTCCCAATGGACGGATGGTTCCATGAGGTTCCGTGCTGTCCCCATGGTCTTCTTGAATCCGCAGTGTAACAATGGACCATTGCTTCCAGGCGGCCTCTCTGTGTCACAAGGGGCTCCTTGATTCCATGATTCGCCACGGTGTCACCATGGAGCCTTGTTTCTAGGAGGTTCTGTAGTGTCACAATTGTCTCCTTGATGCCATGAGCCCCTGCAGTGGCACAATGGCTCCTTGCTTCCATGAGGAACACAAAAGCTTTGCATCAACACTGAGCAACAGCTGCTGAACACACCTGGGAGCACCTGCTTGCATCAAAAGAGGGCTTCAAGCAGAGAATGGCAGCAGCAGCTTCCATCTGCAACAGAGAGCCAGGCAAAGGACAGGGACAGAGAATTCAGTGGAAAGACTGTGAGAATTCTGCTCTCAGAGATCATTCCTGCTCACAGTGTCCCTTGTAGAAAGGGGACATCATTGCAAGCAGGCTGGACTGAGTATGTGGGTTTGTTGTTCAGGAAACCTGCTCAGGCGTTTCCATTCTTTCCTTACATAAGGAAAACTTTCCTGGGCCTGTGTGCAGGCAGAGCCCTGAGGAGAGCAGATGGCACATGGTGCCGTGGGCTGGGACGGCCAGCTGCAGAGCTGAAGGGAAGAAGACCGGTTGTGTCACAATGGCTCCTTGGGTTCATGTGCATCACCTGTGTCACCATGGTCTCCTTGATTCCATGAGGCCCCACTGTGTCACAATGGCTCCTTGGCTTCATGTGAATCACCTGTGTCACCATGGTCTCCTTGATTCCATGAGGCCCCACTGTGTCACAATGGCTCCTTGGCTTCATGTGCATCACCTGTGTCACCATGGTCTCCTTGATTCCATGAGGCCCCACTGTGTCACAATGGCCCCTTGCTTCCATAGGTTTTCTATTGTAACAATGGACTCCTTGGTTCTGTGAGCTACCCTGCTTTTTGCAGAGGTGTCTTTGGTTCCAACAAGGCCCTGCTGCGTCTCATGAGGAACACATTTCCATGTGGTTCCATGATTCCCCACGGTGTCACCATGGAGCCTTGTTTCTAGGAGGTTCTGTAGTGTCACAATTGTCTCCTTGATGCCATGAGCCCCTGCAGTGTCACAATGGCTCCTTGCTTCCATGAGGAACACAAAAGCTTTGCATCAACACTGAGCAACAGCTGCTGAACACACCTGGGAGCATCTGCTTGCATCAAAAGAGGGCTTCAAGCTGAGAAAGGCACCAGCAGCTTCCATCTGCAACAGAGAGCCAGGCAAAGGACAGGGACAGGGAATTCCGTGGAAAGACTGCGAGAATTCTGCTCCCAGACATCATTCCTGCTCACAGTGTCCCTTGTAGAAAGGGGACATCATTGCAGGCAGCCTGGACTCAGCATGTGGGTTTGGTTGTCTAGGGAACCTGCTCAGGCTTTTTCATTCTTTCCTTACAAACAGGAAAACTTCTCTGGGCCTGTGTGCAGGCAGAGCCCTGAGGAGAGCACTTGGCACATGGTGCCTCGGTGTGGGACAGCCAGCTGCAGAGCTGAAGGGAAGAAGCCCCGCTGTGTCACAATGGCTCCTTGGCTTCATGTGCATCACCTGTGTCACCATGGTCTCCTTGATTCCATGAGGCCCCACTGGGTCACAATGGCTCCTTGGCTTCATGTGCATCACCTGTGTCACCATGGTGTCCTTGATTCCATGAGGCCCCACTGTGTCACAATGGCTCCTTGGCTTCATGTGCATCACCTGTGTCACCATGGTCTCCTTGATTCCATGAGGCCCCACTGTGTCACAATAGCCCCTTGGCTTCATGTGCATCCCCTGTGTCACCATGGTCTCCTTGATTCCATGAGGCCCCACTGTGTCACAATGGCTCCTTGGCTTCATGTGCATCACCTGTGTCACCATGGTCTCCTTGATTCCATGAGGCCCCACTGTGTCACAATGGCTCCTTGGCTTCATGTGCATCACCTGTGTCACCATGGTCTCCTTGATTCCATGAGGCCCCACTGGGTCACAATGGCTCCTTGGCTTCATGTGCATCACCTGTGTCACCATGGTCTCCTTGATTCCATGAGGCCCCACTGTGTCACAATGGCTCCTTGGCTTCATGTGCATCACCTGTGTCACCATGGTCTCCTTGATTCCATGAGGCCCCACTGTGTCACAATGGCTCCTTGCTTCCATGAGGTTCCGCAGTGTCACCATGCTCACCTTTGATCCACATTGTCATAATGGACAATTGCTTCCATGTGGCCCTACTGTGTCACAATAGCCCCTTGGTTCCATAGGTTTTCTAGAATGTAATGTATAATTTTCTACAATGTAACAATGGACTCCTTGGTTCTGTGAGCTACCCTGCTTTTTGCAGAGGTGTCCTTGGTTCCAACAAGGCCCCTCTGTGTCTCAGTGCACCCTGGCTTCCATGCGCATCTGGAGTATCACAAAGGCTCCTTGCTTCCACGAGGTCTTGCTGTGTCACAATGGATGCTGTGCTCCATGAGGCCCTCCAAAGTCATCATGGAGTCTTGATTCCATGTGCTTCCATTGTGTCCCAGGGATCGCCTTGGTTCCATCAGTTTCCTTAGTGGCACAATGCTCTCCATGCTTCCATGATTGCCCACAATGTCACAATGCTCTCCATGCTTCCATGAGGCCCTGCTTTGCCACAATGGTCCCCTTGTGTCCATGAGGCCCCGCTGTGTCCCAATGGACGGATGGTTCCATGAGGTTCCGTGCTGTCCCCATGGTCTTCTTGAATCCGCAGTGTAACAATGGACCATTGCTTCCAGGCGGCCTCTCTGTGTCACAAGGGGCTCCTTGATTCCATGATTCGCCACGGTGTCACCATGGAGCCTTGTTTCTAGGAGGTTCTGTAGTGTCACAATTGTCTCCTTGATGCCATGAGCCCCTGCAGTGTCACAATGGCTCCTTGCTTCCATGAGGAACACAAAAGCTTTGCATCAACACTGAGCAACAGCTGCTGAACACACCTGGGAGCACCTGCTTGCATCAAAAGAGGGCTTCAAGCAGAGAATGGCAGCAGCAGCTTCCATCTGCAACAGAGAGCCAGGCAAAGGACAGGGACAGAGAATTCCGTGGAAAGACTGCGAGAATTCTGCTCCCAGAGATCATTCCTGCTCACAGTATTCCTTGTAGAAAGGGGACATCATTGCAGGCAGCCTGGACTGAGCATGTGGGTTTGGTTGTCTAGGGAACCTGCTCAGGCTTTTCCATTCTTTCCTTACAAACAGGAAAACTTCTCCTGGGCCTGTGTGCAGGCAGAGCCCTGAGGAGAGCACTTGGCACATGGTGCCTCGGTGTGGGACAGCCAGCTGCAGAGCTCAAGGGAAGAAGCCGCACTGTGTCACAATGGCTCCTTGGCTTCATGTGCATCACCTGTGTCACCATGGTCTCCTTGATTCCATGAGGCCCCACTGGGTCACAATGGCTCCTTGACTTCATGTGCATCACCTGTGTCACCATGGTCTCCTTGATTCCATGAGGCCCCACTGGGTCACAATGGCTCCTTGGCTTCATGTGCATCACCTGTGTCACCATGGTCTCCTTGCTTCCATAGGTTTTCTATTGTAACAATGGACTCCTTGGTTCTGTGAGCTATCCTGCTTTTGGTAGAGGTGTCTTTGGTTCCAACAAGGCCCTGCTGCGTCTCATGAGGAACACATTTCCATGTGGTTCCATGATTCCCCACGGTGTCATCATGGAGTCTTGTTTCTAGGAGGTTCTGTACTGTCACAATTGTCTCCTTGATGCCATGAGCCCCTGCAGTGTCACAATGGCTCCTTGCTTCCATGAGGAACACAAAAGCTTTGCATCAACACTGAGCAACACCTGCTGAACACACCTGGGAGCATCTGCTTGCATCAAAAGAGGGCTTCAAGATGAGAAAGGCACCAGCAGCTTCCATCTGCAACAGAGAGCCAGGGAAAGGACAGGGACAGAGAATTCCGTGGAAAGACTGTGAGAATTCTGCTCTCAGAGATCATTCCTGCTCACAGTGTCCCTTGTAGAAAGGGGACATCATTGCAGGCAGCCTGGACTCAGCATGTGGGGTTTGTTGTTTAGGAAAGCTGCTCAGGCTTTTCCATTCTTTCCTTACAAACAGGAAAACTTCTCTGGGCCTGTGTGCAGGCAGAGTCCTGAGGAGAGCAGTTGGCACATAGTGCTGTGGGCTGGGACAGCCAGTTGCAGAGCTGAAGGGAAGAAGCCCCGCTGTGTCACAATGGCTCCTTGGCTTCATGTGCATCACCTGTGTCACCATGGTCTCCTTGATTCCATGAGGCCCCACTGGGTCACAATGGCTCCTTGGCTTCATGTGCATCACCTGTGTCACCATGGTCTCCTTGATTCCATGAGGCCCCACTGGGTCACAATGGCTCCTTGGCTTCCATGTGGCCCCACTGTGTCACAATGGTCTCCTTGCTTCCATAGGTTTTCTATTGTAACAATGGACTCCTTGGTTCTGTGAGCTACCCTGCTTTTTGCAGAGGTGTCTTTGGTTCCAACAAGGCCCTGCTGTGTCTCATGAGGAACACATTTCCATGTGGTTCCATGATTCCCCATGGTGTCCCCAAGGAGCCTTGTTTCTAGGAGGTTCTGTAGTGTCACAATTGTCTCCTTGATGCCATGAGCCCCTGCAGTGTCACAATGGCTCCTTGCTTCCATGAGGAACACAAAAGCTTTGCATCAACACTGAGCAACAGCTGCTGAACGCACCTGGGAGCATCTGCTTGCATCAAAAGAGGGCTTCAAGCTGAGAATGGCAGCAGCAGCTTCCATCTGCAACAGAGAGCCAGGCAAAGGACAGGGACAGAGAATTCCGTGGAAAGACTGCGAGAATTCTGCTCCCAGAGATCATTCCTGCTCACAGTGTCCCTTGTAGAAAGGGGACATCATTGCAGGCAGCCTGGACTGAGCATGTGGGTTTGGTTGTCTAGGGAACCTGCTCAGGCTTTTTCATTCTTTCCTTACAAACAGGAAAACTTCTCTGGGCCTGTGTGCAGGCAGAGCCCTGAGGAGAGCACTTGGCACATGGTGCCGTGGGCTGGGACAGCCAGCTGCAGAGCTGAAGGGAAGAAGCCCCGCTGTGTCACAATGGCTCCTTGGCTTCATGTGCATCACCTGTGTCACCATGGTCTCCTTGATTCCATGAGGCCCCACTGTGTCACAATGGCTCCTTGACTTCATGTGCATCACCTGTGTCACCATGGTCTCCTTGATTCCATGAGGCCCCACTGGGTCACAATGGTCTCCTTGCTTCCATAGGTTTTCTATTGTAACAATGGACTCCTTGGTTCTGTGAGCTACCCTGCTTTTTGCAGAGGTGTCTTTGGTTCCAACAAGGCCCTGCTGTGTCTCATCAGGAACACATTTCCATGTGGTTCCATGATTCCCCACGGTGTCATCATGGAGTCTTGTTTCTAGGAGGTTCTGTAGTGTCACAATTGTCTCCTTGATGCCATGAGCCCCTGCAGTGTCACAATGGCTCCTTGCTTCCATGAGGAACACAAAAGCTTTGCATCAACACTGAGCAACAGCTGCTGAACACACCTGGGAGCACCTGCTTGCATCAAAAGAGGGCTTCAAGCAGAGAAAGGCAGTAGCAGCTTCCATCTGCAACAGAGAGCCAGGCAAAGGACAGGGACAGAGAATTCAGTGGAAATACTGCGAGAATTCTGCTCCCAGAGATCATTCCGGTCTCTCGGTTTTTAAAGACAGGCGTCTGCTAAGGAAGGCAGAGGCCCCCCTTGAAGTGGCAGATATAACCCCTTTTCCCTCCAAGTTATTATATTTTGAAATCAAGGGCCTTTAGGCAAAGATGTGGGAAATAGGAATAACAGTTCTTTACTCTATATATATATGTATATAACCAGTCAAACAAAACAACAACAACTATGGCAGTAACAGCAATCACAAACCCAGTGCCAGCCTTCTCGGCTGTCAGGCCCTTTCCCCTCGGGTGCAGTTCCGCTCGCAGCCGGCAGGGGCGCTGGCGGCTCCCGGTGAGCAGGGCAGGTGCGATGGTTCCCCCGCGGCTGCAGGGGGCGCTCCGGAGCGAGCTCGGGAAACCCGCGGCTCTGGTGCCCTGGGATCCCGGGAAGGATGGAACAAAGGCTTCACAAACCGCTGGGCAGCCGATCCCGGACTCTCAGGAACAGCAGGCTGAAACGGCAGGGACGAACGCAAATCCCGGGTGGCAGACGAGATGTATCCAGATGGGAAAAACCCACGGAGGCCCAGGCAGGCAGGGCGGGCAGGGCTACAGCGTAGCGAAAGCTCGAAGCAGCAGCGGAGCAGGACAGCCACAGCTCGGTCTCCAGCAGGGCAGGGAAAAGCGGCTTTTGGGGTCCCGGCGTTGCTTCCAGCAGGAAGAAAGAACGGCCAAAAAGAAAGAAGCAGCAGCTCCTTTCTCTGCAGCTTCTCTCTCCGGACGCTCAGAGCGAACTGTCCCCACACCCAGGTGTAGACAAAAGAGTAGCCAGGCCCGCCCCACTCCCCTTTTTGTCTTTCTTAAGTACAGCTATTTGTCCCCTAGCAACATGCATATGGGAGAAAATTCCTTTAACAGGAAAACCTAAGACTAAACTAAAACCCCAACATTCCTGCTCACAGTGTCCCTTGTAGAAAGGGGACATCATTGCAGGCAGCCTGGACTCAGCATGTGGGGTTTGTTGTTTAGGAAACCTGCTCAGGCTTTTCCATTCTTTCCTTACAAACAGGAAAACTTCTCTGGGCCTGTGTGCAGGCAGAGCCCTGAGGAGAGCACTTGGCACATGGTGCTGTGGGCTGGGACAGCCAGCTGCAGAGCTGAAGGGAAGAAGCCCCGCTGGGTCACAATGGCTCCTTGGCTTCATGTGCATCACCTGTGTCACCATGGTCTCCTTGATTCCATGAGGCCCCACTGTGTCACAATGGCTCCTTGGCTTCATGTGCATCACCTGTGTCACCATGGTCTCCTTGATTCCATGAGGCCCCACTGTGTCACAATGGCTCCTTGCTTCCATGAGGTTCCGCAGTGTCACCATGCTCACCTTTGATCCACATTGTCATAATGGACAATTGCTTCCATGTGGCCCCACTGTGTCACAATAGCCCCTTGGTTCCATAGGTTTTCTAGAATGTAATGTATAATTTTCTACAATGTAACAATGGACTCCTTGGTTCTGTGAGCTACCCTGCTTTTTGCAGAGGTGTCTTTGGTTCCAACAAGGCCCCGCTGTGTCTCAGTGCAGCCTGGCTTCCATGCGCATCTGGAGTATCACAAAGGCTCCTTGGTTCCACGAGGTCTTGCTGTGTCACAATGGATGCTGTGCTCCATGAGGCCCTCCAAAGTCATCATGGAGCCTTGATTCCATGTGCTTCCATTGTGTCCCAGTGATCGCCTTGGTTCCATCAGTTTCCTTAGTGGCACAATGCTCTCCATGCTTCCATGATTGCCCACAATGTCACAATGCTCTCCATGCTTCCATGAGCCCCTGCTTTGCCACAATGGTCCCCTTGTGTCCATGAGGCCCCGCTGTGTCCCAATGGACGGATGGTTCCATGAGGTTCCGTGCTGTCCCCATGGTCTTCTTGAATCCGCAGTGTAACAATGGACCATTGCTTCCAGGCGGCCTCTCTGTGTCACAAGGGGCTCCTTGATTCCATGATTCGCCACGGTGTCACCATGGAGCCTTGTTTCTAGGAGGTTCTGTAGTGTCACAATTGTCTCCTTGATCCCATGAGCCCCTGCAGTGTCACAATGGCTCCTTGCTTCCATGAGGAACACAAAAGCTTTGCATCAACACTGAGCAACAGCTGCTGAACACACCTGGGAGCACCTGCTTGCATCAAAAGAGGGCTTCAAGCTGAGAATGGCAGCAGCAGCTTCCATCTGCAACAGAGAGCCAGGCAAAGGACAGGGACAGAGAATTCAGTGGAAAGACTGTGAGAATTCTGCTCTCAGAGATCATTCCTGCTCACAGTGTCCCTTGTAGAAAGGGGACATCATTGCAAGCAGGCTGGACTGAGTATGTGGGTTTGCTGTTGAGGAAACCTGCTCAGGCTTTTCCATTCTTTCCTTACAAACAGGAAAACTTCCCTGGGCCTGTGTGCAGGCAGAGCCCTGAGGAGAGCAGATGGCACATGGTGCCGTGGGCTGGGACGGCCAGCTGCAGAGCTCAAGGGAAGAAGACCGGTTGTGTCACAATGGCTCCTTGGCTTCATGTGCATCACCTGTGTCACCATGGTCTCCTTGATTCCATGAGGCCCCGCTGTGTCACAATGGCTCCTTGGCTTCATGTGCATCACCTGTGTCACAATGGTCTCCTTGATTCCATGAGCCCCCACTGTGTCACAATGGCTCCTTGGCTTCATGTGCATCACCTGTGTCACCATGGTCTCCTTGATTCCATGAGGCCCCACTGTGTCACAATGGCTCCTTGGCTTCATGTGCATCACCTGTGTCACCATGGTCTCCTTGATTCCATGAGGCCCCACTGTGTCACAATGGCTCCTTGGCTTCATGTGCATCACCTGTGTCACCATGGTCTCCTTGATTCCATGAGGCCCCACTGGGTCACAATGGCTCCTTGGCTTCATGTGCATCACCTGTGTCACCATGGTCTCCTTGATTCCATGAGGCCCCACTGTGTCACAATGGCTCCTTGGCTTCATGTGCATCACCTGTGTCACCATGGTCTCCTTGATTCCATGAGGCCCCACTGTGTCACAATGGCTCCTTGCTTCCATGAGGTTCCGCAGTGTCACCATGCTCACCTTTGATCCACATTGTCATAATGGACAATTGCTTCCATGTGGCCCTACTGTGTCACAATAGCCCCTTGGTTCCATAGGTTTTCTAGAATGTAATGTATAATTTTCTACAATGTAACAATGGACTCCTTGGTTCTGTGAGCTCCCCTGCTTTTTGCAGAGGTGTCTTTGGTTCCAACAAGGCCCCGCTGTGTCTCAGTGCAGCCTGGCTTCCATGCGCATCTGGAGTATCACAAAGGCTCCTTGGTTCCACGAGGTCTTGCTGTGTCACAATGGATGCTGTGCTCCATGAGGCCCTCCAAAGTCATCATGGAGCCTTGATTCCATGTGCTTCCATTGTGTCCCAGGGATCGCCTTGGTTCCATCAGTTTCCTTAGTGGCACAATGCTCTCCATGCTTCCATGATTGCCCACAATGTCACAATGCTCTCCATGCTTCCATGAGGCCCTGCTTTGCCACAATGGTCCCCTTGTGTCCATGAGGCCCCGCTGTGTCCCAATGGACGGATGGTTCCATGAGGTTCCGTGCTGTCCCCATGGTCTTCTTGAATCCGCAGTGTAACAATGGACCATTGCTTCCAGGCGGCCTCTCTGTGTCACAAGGGGCTCCTTGATTCCATGATTCGCCACGGTGTCACCATGGAGCCTTGTTTCTAGGAGGTTCTGTAGTGTCACAATTGTCTCCTTGATGCCATGAGCCCCTGCAGTGTCACAATGGCTCCTTGCTTCCATGAGGAACACAAAAGCTTTGCATCAACACTGAGCAACAGCTGCTGAACACACCTGGGAGCACCTGCTTGCATCAAAAGAGGGCTTCAAGCAGAGAATGGCAGCAGCAGCTTCCATCTGCAACAGAGAGCCAGGCAAAGGACAGGGACAGGGAATTCCGTGGAAAGACTGCGAGAATTCTGCTCCCAGAGATCATTCCTGCTCACAGTATTCCTTGTAGAAAGGGGACATCATTGCAGGCAGCCTGGACTGAGCATGTGGGTTTGGTTGTCTAGGGAACCTGCTCAGGCTTTTCCATTCTTTCCTTACAAACAGGAAAACTTCTCCTGGGCCTGTGTGCAGGCAGAGCCCTGAGGAGAGCACTTGGCACATGGTGCCTCGGTGTGGGACAGCCAGCTGCAGAGCTGAAGGGAAGAAGCCCCGCTGTGTCACAATGGGTCCTTGGCTTCATGTGCATCACCTGTGTCACCATGGTCTCCTTGATTCCATGAGGCCCCACTGTGTCACAATGGCTCCTTGGCTTCATGTGCATCACCTGTGTCACCATGGTCTCCTTGATTCCATGAGGCCCCACTGGGTCACAATGGCTCCTTGGCTTCATGTGCATCACCTGTGTCACCATGGTCTCCTTGCTTCCATAGGTTTTCTATTGTAACAATGGACTCCTTGGTTCTGTGAGCTACCCTGCTTTTGGTAGAGGTGTCTTTGGTTCCAACAAGGCCCTGCTGCGTCTCATGAGGAACACATTTCCATGTGGTTCCATGATTCCCCACGGTGTCATCATGGAGTCTTGTTTCTAGGAGGTTCTGTAGTGTCACAATTGTCTCCTTGATGCCATGAGCCCCTGCAGTGTCACAATGGCTCCTTGCTTCCATGAGGAACACAAAAGCTTTGCATCAACACTGAGCAACAGCTGCTGAACACACCTGGGAGCATCTGCTTGCATCAAACGAGGGCTTCAAGATGAGAAAGGCACCAGCAGCTTCCATCTGCAACAGAGAGCCAGGGAAAGGACAGGGACAGAGAATTCCGTGGAAAGACTGTGAGAATTCTGCTCTCAGAGATCATTCCTGCTCACAGTGTCCCTTGTAGAAAGGGGACATCATTGCAGGCAGCCTGGACTCAGCATGTGGGGTTTGTTGTTTAGGAAAGCTGCTCAGGCTTTTCCATTCTTTCCTTACAAACAGGAAAACTTCTCTGGGCCTGTGTGCAGGCAGAGTCCTGAGGAGAGCAGTTGGCACATAGTGCTGTGGGCTGGGACAGCCAGCTGCAGAGCTGAAGGGAAGAAGCCCCGCTGTGTCACAATGGCTCCTTGGCTTCATGTGCATCACCTGTGTCACCATGGTCTCCTTGATTCCATGAGGCCCCACTGGGTCACAATGGCTCCTTGGCTTCATGTGCATCACCTGTGTCACCATGGTCTCCTTGATTCCATGAGGCCCCACTGGGTCACAATGGCTCCTTGGCTTCCATGTGGCCCCACTGTGTCACAATGGTCTCCTTGCTTCCATAGGTTTTCTATTGTAACAATGGACTCCTTGGTTCTGTGAGCTACCCTGCTTTTTGCAGAGGTGTCTTTGGTTCCAACAAGGCCCTGCTGTGTCTCATGAGGAACACATTTCCATGTGGTTCCATGATTCCCCATGGTGTCCCCAAGGAGCCTTGTTTCTAGGAGGTTCTGTAGTGTCACAATTGTCTCCTTGATGCCATGAGCCCCTGCAGTGTCACAATGGCTCCTTGCTTCCATGAGGAACACAAAAGCTTTGCATCAACACTGAGCAACAGCTGCTGAACGCACCTGGGAGCATCTGCTTGCATCAAAAGAGGGCTTCAAGCTGAGAATGGCAGCAGCAGCTTCCATCTGCAACAGAGAGCCAGGCAAAGGACAGGGACAGAGAATTCCGTGGAAAGACTGCGAGAATTCTGCTCCCAGAGATCATTCCTGCTCACAGTGTCCCTTGTAGAAAGGGGACATCATTGCAGGCAGCCTGGACTGAGCATGTGGGTTTGGTTGTCTAGGGAACCTGCTCAGGCTTTTTCATTCTTTCCTTACAAACAGGAAAACTTCTCTGGGCCTGTGTGCAGGCAGAGCCCTGAGGAGAGCACTTGGCACATGGTGCTGTGGGCTGGGACAGCCAGCTGCAGAGCTGAAGGGAAGAAGCCCCGCTGTGTCACAATGGCTCCTTGGCTTCATGTGCATCACCTGTGTCACCATGGTCTCCTTGATTCCATGAAGCCCCACTGGGTCACAATGGATCCTTGGCTTCATGTGCATCACCTGTGTCACCATGGTCTCCTTGATTCCATGAGGCCCCACTGGGTCACAATGGCTCCTTGGCTTCATGTGCATCACCTGTGTCACAATGGTCTCCTTGCTTCCATAGGTTTTCTATTGTAACAATGGACTCCTTGGTTCTGTGAGCTACCCTGCTTTTGGTAGAGGTGTCTTTGGTTCCAACAAGGCCCTGCTGCGTCTCATGAGGAACACATTTCCATGTGGTTCCATGATTCCCCACGGTGTCATCATGGAGTCTTGTTTCTAGGAGGTTCTGTAGTGTCACAATTGTCTCCTTGATGCCATGAGCCCCTGCAGTGTCACAATGGCTCCTTGCTTCCATGAGGAACACAAAAGCTTTGCATCAACACTGAGCAACAGCTGCTGAACACACCTGGGAGCATCTGCTTGCATCAAACGAGGGCTTCAAGATGAGAAAGGCACCAGCAGCTTCCATCTGCAACAGAGAGCCAGGGAAAGGACAGGGACAGAGAATTCCGTGGAAAGACTGTGAGAATTCTGCTCTCAGAGATCATTCCTGCTCACAGTGTCCCTTGTAGAAAGGGGACATCATTGCAGGCAGCCTGGACTCAGCATGTGGGGTTTGTTGTTTAGGAAAGCTGCTCAGGCTTTTCCATTCTTTCCTTACAAACAGGAAAACTTCTCTGGGCCTGTGTGCAGGCAGAGTCCTGAGGAGAGCAGTTGGCACATAGTGCTGTGGGCTGGGACAGCCAGCTGCAGAGCTGAAGGGAAGAAGCCCCGCTGTGTCACAATGGATCCTTGACTTCATGTGCATCACCTGTGTCACCATGGTCTCCTTGATTCCATGAGGCCCCACTGGGTCACAATGGTCTCCTTGCTTCCATAGGTTTTCTATTGTAACAATGGACTCCTTGGTTCTGTGAGCTACCCTGCTTTTTGCAGAGGTGTCTTTGGTTCCAACAAGGCCCTGCTGCGTCTCATGAGGAACACATTTCCATGTGGTTCCATGATTCCCCACGGTGTCATCATGGAGTCTTGTTTCTAGGAGGTTCTGTAGTGTCACAATTGTCTTCTTGATCCCATGAGCCCCTGCAGTGTCACAATGGCTCCTTGTTTCCATGAGGAACACAAAAGCTTTGCATCAACACTGAGCAACAGCTGCTGAACACACCTGGGAGCACCTGCTTGCATCAAAAGAGGGCTTCAAGCAGAGAAAGGCAGTAGCAGCTTCCATCTGCAACAGAGAGCCAGGCAAAGGACAGGGACAGAGAATTCAGTGGAAAGACTGCGAGAATTCTGCTCCCAGAGATCATTCCGGTCTCTCGGTTTTTAAAGACAGGCGTCTGCTAAGGAAGGCAGAGGCCCCCCTTGAAGTGGCAGATATAACCCCTTTTCCCTCCAAGTTATTATATTTTGAAATCAAGGGCCTTTAGGCAAAGATGTGGGAAATAGGAATAACAGTTCTTTACTCTATATATATATGTATATAACCAGTCAAACAAAACAACAACAACTATGGCAGTAACAGCAATCACAAACCCAGTGCCAGCCTTCTCGGCTGTCAGGCTGTTTCCCCTCGGGTGCAGTTCCGCTCGCAGCCGGCAGGGGCGCTGGCGGCTCCCGGTGAGCAGGGCAGGTGCGATGGTTCCCCCGCGGCTGCAGGGGGCGCTCCGGAGCGAGCTCGGGAAACCCGCGGCTCTGGTGCCCTGGGATCCCGGGAAGGATGGAACAAAGGCTTCACAAACCGCTGGGCAGCCGATCCCGGACTCTCAGGAACAGCAGGCTGGAACGGCAGGGACGAACGCAAATCCCGGGTGGCAGACGAGATGTATCCAGATGGGAAAAACCCACGGAGGCCCAGGCAGGCAGGGCGGGCAGGGCTACAGCGTAGCGAAAGCTCGAAGCAGCAGCGGAGCAGGACAGCCACAGCTCGGTCTCCAGCAGGGCAGGGAAAAGCGGCTTTTGGGGTCCCGGCGTTGCTTCCAGCAGGAAGAAAGAACGGCCAAAAAGAAAGAAGCAGCAGCTCCTTTCTCTGCAGCTTCTCTCTCCGGACGCTCAGAGCGAACTGTCCCCACACCCAGGTGTAGACAAAAGAGTAGCCAGGCCCGCCCCACTCCCCTTTTTGTCTTTCTTAAGTACAGCTATTTGTCCCCTAGCAACATGCATATGGGAGAAAATTCCTTTAACAGGAAAACCTAAGACTAAACTAAAACCCCAACATTCCTGCTCACAGTGTCCCTTGTAGAAAGGGGACATCATTGCAGGCAGCCTGGACTCAGCATGTGGGGTTTGTTGTTTAGGAAACCTGCTCAGGCTTTTCCATTCTTTCCTTACAAACAGGAAAACTTCTCTGGGCCTGTGTGCAGGCAGAGCCCTGAGGAGAGCACTTGGCACATGGTGCTGTGGGCTGGGACAGCCAGCTGCAGAGCTGAAGGGAAGAAGCCCCGCTGGGTCACAATGGCTCCTTGGCTTCATGTGCATCACCTGTGTCACCATGGTCTCCTTGATTCCATGAGGCCCCACTGTGTCACAATGGCTCCTTGGCTTCATGTGCATCACCTGTGTCACCATGGTCTCCTTGATTCCATGAGGCCCCACTGTGTCACAATGGCTCCTTGCTTCCATGAGGTTCCGCAGTGTCACCATGCTCACCTTTGATCCACATTGTCATAATGGACAATTGCTTCCATGTGGCCCCACTGTGTCACAATAGCCCCTTGGTTCCATAGGTTTTCTAGAATGTAATGTATAATTTTCTACAATGTAACAATGGACTCCTTGGTTCTGTGAGCTCCCCTGCTTTTTGCAGAGGTGTCTTTGGTTCCAACAAGGCCCCGCTGTGTCTCAGTGCAGCCTGGCTTCCATGCGCATCTGGAGTATCACAAAGGCTCCTTGGTTCCACGAGGTCTTGCTGTGTCACAATGGATGCTGTGCTCCATGAGGCCCTCCAAAGTCATCATGGAGCCTTGATTCCATGTGCTTCCATTGTGTCCCAGTGATCGCCTTGGTTCCATCAGTTTCCTTAGTGGCACAATGCTCTCCATGCTTCCATGATTGCCCACAATGTCACAATGCTCTCCATGCTTCCATGAGGCCCTGCTTTGCCACAATGGTCCCCTTGTGTCCATGAGGCCCCGCTGTGTCCCAATGGACGGATGGTTCCATGAGGTTCCGTGCTGTCCCCATGGTCTTCTTGAATCCGCAGTGTAACAATGGACCATTGCTTCCAGGCGGCCTCTCTGTGTCACAAGGGGCTCCTTGATTCCATGATTCGCCACGGTGTCACCATGGAGCCTTGTTTCTAGGAGGTTCTGTAGTGTCACAATTGTCTCCTTGATCCCATGAGCCCCTGCAGTGTCACAATGGCTCCTTGCTTCCATGAGGAACACAAAAGCTTTGCATCAACACTGAGCAACAGCTGCTGAACACACCTGGGAGCACCTGCTTGCATCAAAAGAGGGCTTCAAGCTGAGAATGGCAGCAGCAGCTTCCATCTGCAACAGAGAGCCAGGCAAAGGACAGGGACAGAGAATTCAGTGGAAAGACTGTGAGAATTCTGCTCTCAGAGATCATTCCTGCTCACAGTGTCCCTTGTAGAAAGGGGACATCATTGCAAGCAGGCTGGACTGAGTATGTGGGTTTGTTGTTGAGGAAACCTGCTCAGGCTTTTCCATTCTTTCCTTACAAACAGGAAAACTTCCCTGGGCCTGTGTGCAGGCAGAGCCCTGAGGAGAGCAGATGGCACATGGTGCCGTGGGCTGGGACGGCCAGCTGCAGAGCTCAAGGGAAGAAGACCGGTTGTGTCACAATGGCTCCTTGGCTTCATGTGCATCACCTGTGTCACCATGGTCTCCTTGATTCCATGAGGCCCCACTGTGTCACAATGGCTCCTTGGCTTCATGTGCATCACCTGTGTCACCATGGTCTCCTTGATTCCATGAGGCCCCACTGTGTCACAATGGCTCCTTGGCTTCATGTGCATCACCTGTGTCACCATGGTCTCCTTGATTCCATGAGGCCCCACTGGGTCACAATGGCTCCTTGGCTTCATGTGCATCACCTGTGTCACAATGGCTCCTTGCTTCCATGAGGTTCCGCAGTGTCACCATGCTCACCTTTGATCCACATTGTCATAATGGACAATTGCTTCCATGTGGCCCCACTGTGTCACAATAGCCCCTTGGTTCCATAGGTTTTCTAGAATGTAATGTATAATTTTCTACAATGTAACAATGGACTCCTTGGTTCTGTGAGCTACCCTGCTTTTTGCAGAGGTGTCTTTGGTTCCAACAAGGCCCTGCTGTGTCTCAGTGCACCCTGGCTTCCATGCGCATCTGGAGTATCACAAAGGCTCCTTGGTTCCACGAGGTCTTGCTGTGTCACAATGGATGCTGTGCTCCATGAGGCCCTCCAAAGTCATCATGGAGCCTTGATTCCATGTGCTTCCATTGTGTCCCAGGGATCGCCTTGGTTCCATCAGTTTCCTTAGTGGCACAATGCTCTCCATGCTTCCACGATTGCCCACAATGTCACAATGCTCTCCATGCTTCCATGAGGCCCTGCTTTGCCACAATGCTCCCCTTGTGTCCATGAGGCCCCGCTGTGTCCCAATGGATGGATGGTTCCATGAGGTTCCGTGCTGTCCCCATGGTCTTCTTGAATCCGCACTGTAACAATGGACCATTGCTTCCAGGCGGCCTCTCTGTGTCACAAGGGGCTCCTTGATTCCATGATTCGCCACGGTGTCACCATGGAGCCTTGTTTCTAGGAGGTTCTGTAGTGTCACAATTGTCTCCTTGATGCCATGAGCCCCTGCAGTGTCACAATGGCTCCTTGCTTCCATGAGGAACACAAAAGCTTTGCATCAACACTGAGCAACAGCTGCTGAACACACCTGGGAGCATCTGCTTGCATCAAAAGAGGGCTTCAAGCTGAGAAAGGCACCAGCAGCTTCCATCTGCAACAGAGAGCCAGGCAAAGGACAGGGACAGGGAATTCCGTGGAAAGACTGCGAGAATTCTGCTCCCAGACATCATTCCTGCTCACAGTGTCCCTTGTAGAAAGGGGACATCATTGCAGGCAGCCTGGACTCAGCATGTGGGTTTGGTTGTCTAGGGAACCTGCTCAGGCTTTTTCATTCTTTCCTTACAAACAGGAAAACTTCTCTGGGCCTGTGTGCAGGCAGAGCCCTGAGGAGAGCACTTGGCACATGGTGCTGTGGGCTGGGACAGCCAGCTGCAGAGCTGAAGGGAAGAAGCCCCACAGTGTCACAATGGCTCCTTGGCTTCATGTGCATCACCTGTGTCACCATGGTCTCCTTGATTCCATGAGGCCCCACTGGGTCACAATGGCTCCTTGGCTTCATGTGCATCACCTGTGTCACCATGGTCTCCTTGATTCCATGAGGCCCCACTGTGTCACAATGGCTCCTTGGCTTCATGTGCATCACCTGTGTCACCATGGTCTCCTTGATTCCATGAGGCCCCACTGTGTCACAATGGCTCCTTGGCTTCATGTGCATCACCTGTGTCACCATGGTCTCCTTGATTCCATGAGGCCCCACTGTGTCACAATGGCTCCTTGGCTTCATGTGCATCACCTGTGTCACCATGGTCTCCTTGATTCCATGAGGCCCCACTGGGTCACAATGGCTCCTTGGCTTCATGTGCATCACCTGTGTCACCATGGTCTCCTTGATTCCATGAGGCCCCACTGTGTCACAATGGCTCCTTGGCTTCATGTGCATCACCTGTGTCACCATGGTCTCCTTGATTCCATGAGGCCCCACTGTGTCACAATGGCTCCTTGCTTCCATGAGGTTCCGCAGTGTCACCATGCTCACCTTTGATCCACATTGTCATAATGGACAATTGCTTCCATGTGGCCCCACTGTGTCACAATAGCCCCTTGGTTCCATAGGTTTTCTAGAATGTAATGTATAATTTTCTACAATGTAACAATGGACTCCTTGGTTCTGTGAGCTCCCCTGCTTTTTGCAGAGGTGTCTTTGGTTCCAACAAGGCCCCGCTGTGTCTCAGTGCAGCCTGGCTTCCATGCGCATCTGGAGTATCACAAAGGCTCCTTGCTTCCACGAGGTCTTGCTGTGTCACAATGGATGCTGTGCTCCATGAGGCCCTCCAAAGTCATCATGGAGCCTTGATTCCATGTGCTTCCATTGTGTCCCAGTGATCGCCTTGGTTCCATCAGTTTCCTTAGTGGCACAATGCTCTCCATGCTTCCATGATTGCCCACAATGTCACAATGCTCTCCATGCTTCCATGAGGCCCTGCTTTGCCACAATGGTCCCCTTGTGTCCATGAGGCCCCGCTGTGTCCCAATGGACGGATGGTTCCATGAGGTTCCGTGCTGTCCCCATGGTCTTCTTGAATCCGCAGTGTAACAATGGACCATTGCTTCCAGGCGGCCTCTCTGTGTCACAAGGGGCTCCTTGATTCCATGATTCGCCACGGTGTCACCATGGAGCCTTGTTTCTAGGAGGTTCTGTAGTGTCACAATTGTCTCCTTGATCCCATGAGCCCCTGCAGTGTCACAATGGCTCCTTGCTTCCATGAGGAACACAAAAGCTTTGCATCAACACTGAGCAACAGCTGCTGAACACACCTGGGAGCACCTGCTTGCATCAAAAGAGGGCTTCAAGCTGAGAATGGCAGCAGCAGCTTCCATCTGCAACAGAGAGCCAGGCAAAGGACAGGGACAGAGAATTCAGTGGAAAGACTGTGAGAATTCTGCTCTCAGAGATCATTCCTGCTCACAGTGTCCCTTGTAGAAAGGGGACATCATTGCAAGCAGGCTGGACTGAGTATGTGGGTTTGTTGTTGAGGAAACCTGCTCAGGCTTTTCCATTCTTTCCTTACAAACAGGAAAACTTCCCTGGGCCTGTGTGCAGGCAGAGCCCTGAGGAGAGCAGATGGCACATGGTGCCGTGGGCTGGGACGGCCAGCTGCAGAGCTCAAGGGAAGAAGACCGGTTGTGTCACAATGGCTCCTTGGCTTCATGTGCATCACCTGTGTCACCATGGTCTCCTTGATTCCATGAGGCCCCACTGTGTCACAATGGCTCCTTGGCTTCATGTGCATCACCTGTGTCACCATGGTCTCCTTGATTCCATGAGGCCCCACTGTGTCACAATGGCTCCTTGGCTTCATGTGCATCACCTGTGTCACCATGGTCTCCTTGATTCCATGAGGCCCCACTGGGTCACAATGGCTCCTTGGCTTCATGTGCATCACCTGTGTCACAATGGCTCCTTGCTTCCATGAGGTTCCGCAGTGTCACCATGCTCACCTTTGATCCACATTGTCATAATGGACAATTGCTTCCATGTGGCCCCACTGTGTCACAATAGCCCCTTGGTTCCATAGGTTTTCTAGAATGTAATGTATAATTTTCTACAATGTAACAATGGACTCCTTGGTTCTGTGAGCTACCCTGCTTTTTGCAGAGGTGTCTTTGGTTCCAACAAGGCCCTGCTGTGTCTCAGTGCACCCTGGCTTCCATGCGCATCTGGAGTATCACAAAGGCTCCTTGGTTCCACGAGGTCTTGCTGTGTCACAATGGATGCTGTGCTCCATGAGGCCCTCCAAAGTCATCATGGAGCCTTGATTCCATGTGCTTCCATTGTGTCCCAGGGATCGCCTTGGTTCCATCAGTTTCCTTAGTGGCACAATGCTCTCCATGCTTCCACGATTGCCCACAATGTCACAATGCTCTCCATGCTTCCATGAGGCCCTGCTTTGCCACAATGCTCCCCTTGTGTCCATGAGGCCCCGCTGTGTCCCAATGGATGGATGGTTCCATGAGGTTCCGTGCTGTCCCCATGGTCTTCTTGAATCCGCACTGTAACAATGGACCATTGCTTCCAGGCGGCCTCTCTGTGTCACAAGGGGCTCCTTGATTCCATGATTCGCCACGGTGTCACCATGGAGCCTTGTTTCTAGGAGGTTCTGTAGTGTCACAATTGTCTCCTTGATGCCATGAGCCCCTGCAGTGTCACAATGGCTCCTTGCTTCCATGAGGAACACAAAAGCTTTGCATCAACACTGAGCAACAGCTGCTGAACACACCTGGGAGCATCTGCTTGCATCAAAAGAGGGCTTCAAGCTGAGAAAGGCACCAGCAGCTTCCATCTGCAACAGAGAGCCAGGCAAAGGACAGGGACAGGGAATTCCGTGGAAAGACTGCGAGAATTCTGCTCCCAGACATCATTCCTGCTCACAGTGTCCCTTGTAGAAAGGGGACATCATTGCAGGCAGCCTGGACTCAGCATGTGGGTTTGGTTGTCTAGGGAACCTGCTCAGGCTTTTTCATTCTTTCCTTACAAACAGGAAAACTTCTCTGGGCCTGTGTGCAGGCAGAGCCCTGAGGAGAGCACTTGGCACATGGTGCTGTGGGCTGGGACAGCCAGCTGCAGAGCTGAAGGGAAGAAGCCCCACAGTGTCACAATGGCTCCTTGGCTTCATGTGCATCACCTGTGTCACCATGGTCTCCTTGATTCCATGAGGCCCCACTGGGTCACAATGGCTCCTTGGCTTCATGTGCATCACCTGTGTCACCATGGTCTCCTTGATTCCATGAGGCCCCACTGTGTCACAATGGCTCCTTGGCTTCATGTGCATCACCTGTGTCACCATGGTCTCCTTGATTCCATGAGGCCCCACTGTGTCACAATGGCTCCTTGGCTTCATGTGCATCACCTGTGTCACCATGGTCTCCTTGATTCCATGAGGCCCCACTGTGTCACAATGGCTCCTTGGCTTCATGTGCATCACCTGTGTCACCATGGTCTCCTTGATTCCATGAGGCCCCACTGGGTCACAATGGCTCCTTGGCTTCATGTGCATCACCTGTGTCACCATGGTCTCCTTGATTCCATGAGGCCCCACTGGGTCACAATGGCTCCTTGGCTTCATGTGCATCACCTGTGTCACAATGGTCTCCTTGATTCCATGAGGCCCCACTGTGTCACAATGGCTCCTTGCTTCCATGAGGTTCCGCAGTGTCACCATGCTCGCCTTTGATCCACATTGTCATAATGGACAATTGCTTCCATGTGGCCCCACTGTGTCACAATAGCCCCTTGGTTCCATAGGTTTTCTAGAATGTAATGTATAATTTTCTACAATGTAACAATGGACTCCTTGGTTCTGTGAGCTCCCCTGCTTTTTGCAGAGGTGTCTTTGGTTCCAACAAGGCCCCGCTGTGTCTCAGTGCAGCCTGGCTTCCATGCGCATCTGGAGTATCACAAAGGCTCCTTGGTTCCACGAGGTCTTGCTGTGTCACAATGGATGCTGTGCTCCATGAGGCCCTCCAAAGTCATCATGGAGCCTTGATTCCATGTGCTTCCATTGTGTCCCAGGGCTCGCCTTGGTTCCATCAGTTTCCTTAGTGGCACAATGCTCTCCATGCTTCCATGATTGCCCACAATGTCACAATGCTCTCCATGCTTCCATGAGGCCCTGCTTTGCCACAATGGTCCCCTTGTGTCCATGAGGCCCCGCTGTGTCCCAATGGACGGATGGTTCCATGAGGTTCCGTGCTGTCCCCATGGTCTTCTTGAATCCGCAGTGTAACAATGGACCATTGCTTCCAGGCGGCCTCTCTGTGTCACAAGGGGCTCCTTGATTCCATGATTCGCCACGGTGTCACCATGGAGCCTTGTTTCTAGGAGGTTCTGTAGTGTCACAATTGTCTCCTTGATGCCATGAGCCCCTGCAGTGTCACAATGGCTCCTTGCTTCCATGAGGAACACAAAAGCTTTGCATCAACACTGAGCAACAGCTGCTGAACACACCTGGGAGCACCTGCTTGCATCAAAAGAGGGCTTCAAGCAGAGAATGGCAGCAGCAGCTTCCATCTGCAACAGAGAGCCAGGCAAAGGACAGGGACAGAGAATTCAGTGGAAAGACTGTGAGAATTCTGCTCTCAGAGATCATTCCTGCTCACAGTGTCCCTTGTAGAAAGGGGACATCATTGCAAGCAGGCTGGACTGAGTATGTGGGTTTGTTGTTCAGGAAACCTGCTCAGGCTTTTCCATTCTTTCCTTACATCAGGAAAACTTTCCTGGGCCTGTGTGCAGGCAGAGCCCTGAGGAGAGCAGATGGCACATGGTGCCGTGGGCTGGGACGGCCAGCTGCAGAGCTGAAGGGAAGAAGACCGGTTGTGTCACAATGGCTCCTTGGGTTCATGTGCATCACCTGTGTCACCATGGTCTCCTTGATTCCATGAGGCCCCACTGTGTCACAATGGCTCCTTGGCTTCATGTGAATCACCTGTGTCACCATGGTCTCCTTGATTCCATGAGGCCCCACTGTGTCACAATGGCTCCTTGGCTTCATGTGCATCACCTGTGTCACCATGGTCTCCTTGATTCCATGAGGCCCCACTGTGTCACAATGGGCCCTTGCTTCCATAGGTTTTCTATTGTAACAATGGACTCCTTGGTTCTGTGAGCTACCCTGCTTTTTGCAGAGGTGTCTTTGGTTCCAACAAGGCCCTGCTGCGTCTCATGAGGAACACATTTCCATGTGGTTCCATGATTCCCCACGGTGTCACCATGGAGCCTTGTTTCTAGGAGGTTCTGTAGTGTCACAATTGTCTCCTTGATGCCATGAGCCCCTGCAGTGTCACAATGGCTCCTTGCTTCCATGAGGAACACAAAAGCTTTGCATCAACACTGAGCAACAGCTGCTGAACACACCTGGGAGCATCTGCTTGCATCAAAAGAGGGCTTCAAGCTGAGAAAGGCACCAGCAGCTTCCATCTGCAACAGAGAGCCAGGCAAAGGACAGGGACAGGGAATTCCGTGGAAAGACTGCGAGAATTCTGCTCCCAGACATCATTCCTGCTCACAGTGTCCCTTGTAGAAAGGGGACATCATTGCAGGCAGCCTGGACTCAGCATGTGGGTTTGGTTGTCTAGGGAACCTGCTCAGGCTTTTTCATTCTTTCCTTACAAACAGGAAAACTTCTCTGGGCCTGTGTGCAGGCAGAGCCCTGAGGAGAGCACTTGGCACATGGTGCCTCGGTGTGGGACAGCCAGCTGCAGAGCTGAAGGGAAGAAGCCCCGCTGTGTCACAATGGCTCCTTGGCTTCATGTGCATCACCTGTGTCACCATGGTCTCCTTGATTCCATGAGGCCCCACTGGGTCACAATGGCTCCTTGGCTTCATGTGCATCACCTGTGTCACCATGGTGTCCTTGATTCCATGAGGCCCCACTGTGTCACAATGGCTCCTTGGCTTCATGTGCATCACCTGTGTCACCATGGTCTCCTTGATTCCATGAGGCCCCACTGTGTCACAATAGCCCCTTGGCTTCATGTGCATCCCCTGTGTCACCATGGTCTCCTTGATTCCATGAGGCCCCACTGTGTCACAATGGCTCCTTGGCTTCATGTGCATCACCTGTGTCACCATGGTCTCCTTGATTCCATGAGGCCCCACTGTGTCACAATGGCTCCTTGGCTTCATGTGCATCACCTGTGTCACCATGGTCTCCTTGATTCCATGAGGCCCCACTGGGTCACAATGGCTCCTTGGCTTCATGTGCATCACCTGTGTCACCATGGTCTCCTTGATTCCATGAGGCCCCACTGTGTCACAATGGCTCCTTGGCTTCATGTGCATCACCTGTGTCACCATGGTCTCCTTGATTCCATGAGGCCCCACTGTGTCACAATGGCTCCTTGCTTCCATGAGGTTCCGCAGTGTCACCATGCTCACCTTTGATCCACATTGTCATAATGGACAATTGCTTCCATGTGGCCCTACTGTGTCACAATAGCCCCTTGGTTCCATAGGTTTTCTAGAATGTAATGTATAATTTTCTACAATGTAACAATGGACTCCTTGGTTCTGTGAGCTACCCTGCTTTTTGCAGAGGTGTCCTTGGTTCCAACAAGGCCCCTCTGTGTCTCAGTGCACCCTGGCTTCCATGCGCATCTGGAGTATCACAAAGGCTCCTTGCTTCCACGAGGTCTTGCTGTGTCACAATGGATGCTGTGCTCCATGAGGCCCTCCAAAGTCATCATGGAGTCTTGATTCCATGTGCTTCCATTGTGTCCCAGGGATCGCCTTGGTTCCATCAGTTTCCTTAGTGGCACAATGCTCTCCATGCTTCCATGATTGCCCACAATGTCACAATGCTCTCCATGCTTCCATGAGGCCCTGCTTTGCCACAATGGTCCCCTTGTGTCCATGAGGCCCCGCTGTGTCCCAATGGACGGATGGTTCCATGAGGTTCCGTGCTGTCCCCATGGTCTTCTTGAATCCGCAGTGTAACAATGGACCATTGCTTCCAGGCGGCCTCTCTGTGTCACAAGGGGCTCCTTGATTCCATGATTCGCCACGGTGTCACCATGGAGCCTTGTTTCTAGGAGGTTCTGTAGTGTCACAATTGTCTCCTTGATGCCATGAGCCCCTGCAGTGTCACAATGGCTCCTTGCTTCCATGAGGAACACAAAAGCTTTGCATCAACACTGAGCAACAGCTGCTGAACACACCTGGGAGCACCTGCTTGCATCAAAAGAGGGCTTCAAGCAGAGAATGGCAGCAGCAGCTTCCATCTGCAACAGAGAGCCAGGCAAAGGACAGGGACAGAGAATTCCGTGGAAAGACTGCGAGAATTCTGCTCCCAGAGATCATTCCTGCTCACAGTATTCCTTGTAGAAAGGGGACATCATTGCAGGCAGCCTGGACTGAGCATGTGGGTTTGGTTGTCTAGGGAACCTGCTCAGGCTTTTCCATTCTTTCCTTACAAACAGGAAAACTTCTCCTGGGCCTGTGTGCAGGCAGAGCCCTGAGGAGAGCACTTGGCACATGGTGCCTCGGTGTGGGACAGCCAGCTGCAGAGCTCAAGGGAAGAAGCCGCACTGTGTCACAATGGCTCCTTGGCTTCATGTGCATCACCTGTGTCACCATGGTCTCCTTGATTCCATGAGGCCCCACTGGGTCACAATGGCTCCTTGACTTCATGTGCATCACCTGTGTCACCATGGTCTCCTTGATTCCATGAGGCCCCACTGGGTCACAATGGCTCCTTGGCTTCATGTGCATCACCTGTGTCACCATGGTCTCCTTGCTTCCATAGGTTTTCTATTGTAACAATGGACTCCTTGGTTCTGTGAGCTATCCTGCTTTTGGTAGAGGTGTCTTTGGTTCCAACAAGGCCCTGCTGCGTCTCATGAGGAACACATTTCCATGTGGTTCCATGATTCCCCACGGTGTCATCATGGAGTCTTGTTTCTAGGAGGTTCTGTACTGTCACAATTGTCTCCTTGATGCCATGAGCCCCTGCAGTGTCACAATGGCTCCTTGCTTCCATGAGGAACACAAAAGCTTTGCATCAACACTGAGCAACACCTGCTGAACACACCTGGGAGCATCTGCTTGCATCAAAAGAGGGCTTCAAGATGAGAAAGGCACCAGCAGCTTCCATCTGCAACAGAGAGCCAGGGAAAGGACAGGGACAGAGAATTCCGTGGAAAGACTGTGAGAATTCTGCTCTCAGAGATCATTCCTGCTCACAGTGTCCCTTGTAGAAAGGGGACATCATTGCAGGCAGCCTGGACTCAGCATGTGGGGTTTGTTGTTTAGGAAAGCTGCTCAGGCTTTTCCATTCTTTCCTTACAAACAGGAAAACTTCTCTGGGCCTGTGTGCAGGCAGAGTCCTGAGGAGAGCAGTTGGCACATAGTGCTGTGGGCTGGGACAGCCAGTTGCAGAGCTGAAGGGAAGAAGCCCCGCTGTGTCACAATGGCTCCTTGGCTTCATGTGCATCACCTGTGTCACCATGGTCTCCTTGATTCCATGAGGCCCCACTGGGTCACAATGGCTCCTTGGCTTCATGTGCATCACCTGTGTCACCATGGTCTCCTTGATTCCATGAGGCCCCACTGGGTCACAATGGCTCCTTGGCTTCCATGTGGCCCCACTGTGTCACAATGGTCTCCTTGCTTCCATAGGTTTTCTATTGTAACAATGGACTCCTTGGTTCTGTGAGCTACCCTGCTTTTTGCAGAGGTGTCTTTGGTTCCAACAAGGCCCTGCTGTGTCTCATGAGGAACACATTTCCATGTGGTTCCATGATTCCCCATGGTGTCCCCAAGGAGCCTTGTTTCTAGGAGGTTCTGTAGTGTCACAATTGTCTCCTTGATGCCATGAGCCCCTGCAGTGTCACAATGGCTCCTTGCTTCCATGAGGAACACAAAAGCTTTGCATCAACACTGAGCAACAGCTGCTGAACGCACCTGGGAGCATCTGCTTGCATCAAAAGAGGGCTTCAAGCTGAGAATGGCAGCAGCAGCTTCCATCTGCAACAGAGAGCCAGGCAAAGGACAGGGACAGAGAATTCCGTGGAAAGACTGCGAGAATTCTGCTCCCAGAGATCATTCCTGCTCACAGTGTCCCTTGTAGAAAGGGGACATCATTGCAGGCAGCCTGGACTGAGCATGTGGGTTTGGTTGTCTAGGGAACCTGCTCAGGCTTTTTCATTCTTTCCTTACAAACAGGAAAACTTCTCTGGGCCTGTGTGCAGGCAGAGCCCTGAGGAGAGCACTTGGCACATGGTGCCGTGGGCTGGGACAGCCAGCTGCAGAGCTGAAGGGAAGAAGCCCCGCTGTGTCACAATGGCTCCTTGGCTTCATGTGCATCACCTGTGTCACCATGGTCTCCTTGATTCCATGAGGCCCCACTGTGTCACAATGGCTCCTTGACTTCATGTGCATCACCTGTGTCACCATGGTCTCCTTGATTCCATGAGGCCCCACTGGGTCACAATGGTCTCCTTGCTTCCATAGGTTTTCTATTGTAACAATGGACTCCTTGGTTCTGTGAGCTACCCTGCTTTTTGCAGAGGTGTCTTTGGTTCCAACAAGGCCCTGCTGTGTCTCATCAGGAACACATTTCCATGTGGTTCCATGATTCCCCACGGTGTCATCATGGAGTCTTGTTTCTAGGAGGTTCTGTAGTGTCACAATTGTCTCCTTGATGCCATGAGCCCCTGCAGTGTCACAATGGCTCCTTGCTTCCATGAGGAACACAAAAGCTTTGCATCAACACTGAGCAACAGCTGCTGAACACACCTGGGAGCACCTGCTTGCATCAAAAGAGGGCTTCAAGCAGAGAAAGGCAGTAGCAGCTTCCATCTGCAACAGAGAGCCAGGCAAAGGACAGGGACAGAGAATTCAGTGGAAATACTGCGAGAATTCTGCTCCCAGAGATCATTCCGGTCTCTCGGTTTTTAAAGACAGGCGTCTGCTAAGGAAGGCAGAGGCCCCCCTTGAAGTGGCAGATATAACCCCTTTTCCCTCCAAGTTATTATATTTTGAAATCAAGGGCCTTTAGGCAAAGATGTGGGAAATAGGAATAACAGTTCTTTACTCTATATATATATGTATATAACCAGTCAAACAAAACAACAACAACTATGGCAGTAACAGCAATCACAAACCCAGTGCCAGCCTTCTCGGCTGTCGGGCCCTTTCCCCTCGGGTGCAGTTCCGCTCGCAGCCGGCAGGGGCGCTGGCGGCTCCCGGTGAGCAGGGCAGGTGCGATGGTTCCCCCGCGGCTGCAGGGGGCGCTCCGGAGCGAGCTCGGGAAACCCGCGGCTCTGGTGCCCTGGGATCCCGGGAAGGATGGAACAAAGGCTTCACAAACCGCTGGGCAGCCGATCCCGGACTCTCAGGAACAGCAGGCTGAAACGGCAGGGACGAACGCAAATCCCGGGTGGCAGACGAGATGTATCCAGATGGGAAAAACCCACGGAGGCCCAGGCAGGCAGGGCGGGCAGGGCTACAGCGTAGCGAAAGCTCGAAGCAGCAGCGGAGCAGGACAGCCACAGCTCGGTCTCCAGCAGGGCAGGGAAAAGCGGCTTTTGGGGTCCCGGCGTTGCTTCCAGCAGGAAGAAAGAACGGCCAAAAAGAAAGAAGCAGCAGCTCCTTTCTCTGCAGCTTCTCTCTCCGGACGCTCAGAGCGAACTGTCCCCACACCCAGGTGTAGACAAAAGAGTAGCCAGGCCCGCCCCACTCCCCTTTTTGTCTTTCTTAAGTACAGCTATTTGTCCCCTAGCAACATGCATATGGGAGAAAATTCCTTTAACAGGAAAACCTAAGACTAAACTAAAACCCCAACATTCCTGCTCACAGTGTCCCTTGTAGAAAGGGGACATCATTGCAGGCAGCCTGGACTCAGCATGTGGGGTTTGTTGTTTAGGAAACCTGCTCAGGCTTTTCCATTCTTTCCTTACAAACAGGAAAACTTCTCTGGGCCTGTGTGCAGGCAGAGCCCTGAGGAGAGCACTTGGCACATGGTGCTGTGGGCTGGGACAGCCAGCTGCAGAGCTGAAGGGAAGAAGCCCCGCTGGGTCACAATGGCTCCTTGGCTTCATGTGCATCACCTGTGTCACCATGGTCTCCTTGATTCCATGAGGCCCCACTGTGTCACAATGGCTCCTTGGCTTCATGTGCATCACCTGTGTCACCATGGTCTCCTTGATTCCATGAGGCCCCACTGTGTCACAATGGCTCCTTGCTTCCATGAGGTTCCGCAGTGTCACCATGCTCACCTTTGATCCACATTGTCATAATGGACAATTGCTTCCATGTGGCCCCACTGTGTCACAATAGCCCCTTGGTTCCATAGGTTTTCTAGAATGTAATGTATAATTTTCTACAATGTAACAATGGACTCCTTGGTTCTGTGAGCTACCCTGCTTTTTGCAGAGGTGTCTTTGGTTCCAACAAGGCCCCGCTGTGTCTCAGTGCACCCTGGCTTCCATGCGCATCTGGAGTATCACAAAGGCTCCTTGGTTCCACGAGGTCTTGCTGTGTCACAATGGATGCTGTGCTCCATGAGGCCCTCCAAAGTCATCATGGAGCCTTGATTCCATGTGCTTCCATTGTGTCCCAGTGATCGCCTTGGTTCCATCAGTTTCCTTAGTGGCACAATGCTCTCCATGCTTCCATGATTGCCCACAATGTCACAATGCTCTCCATGCTTCCATGAGCCCCTGCTTTGCCACAATGGTCCCCTTGTGTCCATGAGGCCCCGCTGTGTCCCAATGGACGGATGGTTCCATGAGGTTCCGTGCTGTCCCCATGGTCTTCTTGAATCCGCAGTGTAACAATGGACCATTGCTTCCAGGCGGCCTCTCTGTGTCACAAGGGGCTCCTTGATTCCATGATTCGCCACGGTGTCACCATGGAGCCTTGTTTCTAGGAGGTTCTGTAGTGTCACAATTGTCTCCTTGATCCCATGAGCCCCTGCAGTGTCACAATGGCTCCTTGCTTCCATGAGGAACACAAAAGCTTTGCATCAACACTGAGCAACAGCTGCTGAACACACCTGGGAGCACCTGCTTGCATCAAAAGAGGGCTTCAAGCTGAGAATGGCAGCAGCAGCTTCCATCTGCAACAGAGAGCCAGGCAAAGGACAGGGACAGAGAATTCAGTGGAAAGACTGTGAGAATTCTGCTCTCAGAGATCATTCCTGCTCACAGTGTCCCTTGTAGAAAGGGGACATCATTGCAAGCAGGCTGGACTGAGTATGTGGGTTTGCTGTTGAGGAAACCTGCTCAGGCTTTTCCATTCTTTCCTTACAAACAGGAAAACTTCCCTGGGCCTGTGTGCAGGCAGAGCCCTGAGGAGAGCAGATGGCACATGGTGCCGTGGGCTGGGACGGCCAGCTGCAGAGCTCAAGGGAAGAAGACCGGTTGTGTCACAATGGCTCCTTGGCTTCATGTGCATCACCTGTGTCACCATGGTCTCCTTGATTCCATGAGGCCCCGCTGTGTCACAATGGCTCCTTGGCTTCATGTGCATCACCTGTGTCACAATGGTCTCCTTGATTCCATGAGCCCCCACTGTGTCACAATGGCTCCTTGGCTTCATGTGCATCACCTGTGTCACCATGGTCTCCTTGATTCCATGAGGCCCCACTGTGTCACAATGGCTCCTTGGCTTCATGTGCATCACCTGTGTCACCATGGTCTCCTTGATTCCATGAGGCCCCACTGTGTCACAATGGCTCCTTGGCTTCATGTGCATCACCTGTGTCACCATGGTCTCCTTGATTCCATGAGGCCCCACTGGGTCACAATGGCTCCTTGGCTTCATGTGCATCACCTGTGTCACCATGGTCTCCTTGATTCCATGAGGCCCCACTGTGTCACAATGGCTCCTTGGCTTCATGTGCATCACCTGTGTCACCATGGTCTCCTTGATTCCATGAGGCCCCACTGTGTCACAATGGCTCCTTGCTTCCATGAGGTTCCGCAGTGTCACCATGCTCACCTTTGATCCACATTGTCATAATGGACAATTGCTTCCATGTGGCCCTACTGTGTCACAATAGCCCCTTGGTTCCATAGGTTTTCTAGAATGTAATGTATAATTTTCTACAATGTAACAATGGACTCCTTGGTTCTGTGAGCTCCCCTGCTTTTTGCAGAGGTGTCTTTGGTTCCAACAAGGCCCCGCTGTGTCTCAGTGCAGCCTGGCTTCCATGCGCATCTGGAGTATCACAAAGGCTCCTTGGTTCCACGAGGTCTTGCTGTGTCACAATGGATGCTGTGCTCCATGAGGCCCTCCAAAGTCATCATGGAGCCTTGATTCCATGTGCTTCCATTGTGTCCCAGGGATCGCCTTGGTTCCATCAGTTTCCTTAGTGGCACAATGCTCTCCATGCTTCCATGATTGCCCACAATGTCACAATGCTCTCCATGCTTCCATGAGGCCCTGCTTTGCCACAATGGTCCCCTTGTGTCCATGAGGCCCCGCTGTGTCCCAATGGACGGATGGTTCCATGAGGTTCCGTGCTGTCCCCATGGTCTTCTTGAATCCGCAGTGTAACAATGGACCATTGCTTCCAGGCGGCCTCTCTGTGTCACAAGGGGCTCCTTGATTCCATGATTCGCCACGGTGTCACCATGGAGCCTTGTTTCTAGGAGGTTCTGTAGTGTCACAATTGTCTCCTTGATGCCATGAGCCCCTGCAGTGTCACAATGGCTCCTTGCTTCCATGAGGAACACAAAAGCTTTGCATCAACACTGAGCAACAGCTGCTGAACACACCTGGGAGCACCTGCTTGCATCAAAAGAGGGCTTCAAGCAGAGAATGGCAGCAGCAGCTTCCATCTGCAACAGAGAGCCAGGCAAAGGACAGGGACAGGGAATTCCGTGGAAAGACTGCGAGAATTCTGCTCCCAGAGATCATTCCTGCTCACAGTATTCCTTGTAGAAAGGGGACATCATTGCAGGCAGCCTGGACTGAGCATGTGGGTTTGGTTGTCTAGGGAACCTGCTCAGGCTTTTCCATTCTTTCCTTACAAACAGGAAAACTTCTCCTGGGCCTGTGTGCAGGCAGAGCCCTGAGGAGAGCACTTGGCACATGGTGCCTCGGTGTGGGACAGCCAGCTGCAGAGCTGAAGGGAAGAAGCCCCGCTGTGTCACAATGGGTCCTTGGCTTCATGTGCATCACCTGTGTCACCATGGTCTCCTTGATTCCATGAGGCCCCACTGTGTCACAATGGCTCCTTGGCTTCATGTGCATCACCTGTGTCACCATGGTCTCCTTGATTCCATGAGGCCCCACTGGGTCACAATGGCTCCTTGGCTTCATGTGCATCACCTGTGTCACCATGGTCTCCTTGCTTCCATAGGTTTTCTATTGTAACAATGGACTCCTTGGTTCTGTGAGCTACCCTGCTTTTGGTAGAGGTGTCTTTGGTTCCAACAAGGCCCTGCTGCGTCTCATGAGGAACACATTTCCATGTGGTTCCATGATTCCCCACGGTGTCATCATGGAGTCTTGTTTCTAGGAGGTTCTGTAGTGTCACAATTGTCTCCTTGATGCCATGAGCCCCTGCAGTGTCACAATGGCTCCTTGCTTCCATGAGGAACACAAAAGCTTTGCATCAACACTGAGCAACAGCTGCTGAACACACCTGGGAGCATCTGCTTGCATCAAACGAGGGCTTCAAGATGAGAAAGGCACCAGCAGCTTCCATCTGCAACAGAGAGCCAGGGAAAGGACAGGGACAGAGAATTCCGTGGAAAGACTGTGAGAATTCTGCTCTCAGAGATCATTCCTGCTCACAGTGTCCCTTGTAGAAAGGGGACATCATTGCAGGCAGCCTGGACTCAGCATGTGGGGTTTGTTGTTTAGGAAAGCTGCTCAGGCTTTTCCATTCTTTCCTTACAAACAGGAAAACTTCTCTGGGCCTGTGTGCAGGCAGAGTCCTGAGGAGAGCAGTTGGCACATAGTGCTGTGGGCTGGGACAGCCAGCTGCAGAGCTGAAGGGAAGAAGCCCCGCTGTGTCACAATGGCTCCTTGGCTTCATGTGCATCACCTGTGTCACCATGGTCTCCTTGATTCCATGAGGCCCCACTGGGTCACAATGGCTCCTTGGCTTCATGTGCATCACCTGTGTCACCATGGTCTCCTTGATTCCATGAGGCCCCACTGGGTCACAATGGCTCCTTGGCTTCCATGTGGCCCCACTGTGTCACAATGGTCTCCTTGCTTCCATAGGTTTTCTATTGTAACAATGGACTCCTTGGTTCTGTGAGCTACCCTGCTTTTTGCAGAGGTGTCTTTGGTTCCAACAAGGCCCTGCTGTGTCTCATGAGGAACACATTTCCATGTGGTTCCATGATTCCCCATGGTGTCCCCAAGGAGCCTTGTTTCTAGGAGGTTCTGTAGTGTCACAATTGTCTCCTTGATGCCATGAGCCCCTGCAGTGTCACAATGGCTCCTTGCTTCCATGAGGAACACAAAAGCTTTGCATCAACACTGAGCAACAGCTGCTGAACGCACCTGGGAGCATCTGCTTGCATCAAAAGAGGGCTTCAAGCTGAGAATGGCAGCAGCAGCTTCCATCTGCAACAGAGAGCCAGGCAAAGGACAGGGACAGAGAATTCCGTGGAAAGACTGCGAGAATTCTGCTCCCAGAGATCATTCCTGCTCACAGTGTCCCTTGTAGAAAGGGGACATCATTGCAGGCAGCCTGGACTGAGCATGTGGGTTTGGTTGTCTAGGGAACCTGCTCAGGCTTTTTCATTCTTTCCTTACAAACAGGAAAACTTCTCTGGGCCTGTGTGCAGGCAGAGCCCTGAGGAGAGCACTTGGCACATGGTGCTGTGGGCTGGGACAGCCAGCTGCAGAGCTGAAGGGAAGAAGCCCCGCTGTGTCACAATGGCTCCTTGGCTTCATGTGCATCACCTGTGTCACCATGGTCTCCTTGATTCCATGAAGCCCCACTGGGTCACAATGGATCCTTGGCTTCATGTGCATCACCTGTGTCACCATGGTCTCCTTGATTCCATGAGGCCCCACTGGGTCACAATGGCTCCTTGGCTTCATGTGCATCACCTGTGTCACAATGGTCTCCTTGCTTCCATAGGTTTTCTATTGTAACAATGGACTCCTTGGTTCTGTGAGCTACCCTGCTTTTGGTAGAGGTGTCTTTGGTTCCAACAAGGCCCTGCTGCGTCTCATGAGGAACACATTTCCATGTGGTTCCATGATTCCCCACGGTGTCATCATGGAGTCTTGTTTCTAGGAGGTTCTGTAGTGTCACAATTGTCTCCTTGATGCCATGAGCCCCTGCAGTGTCACAATGGCTCCTTGCTTCCATGAGGAACACAAAAGCTTTGCATCAACACTGAGCAACAGCTGCTGAACACACCTGGGAGCATCTGCTTGCATCAAACGAGGGCTTCAAGATGAGAAAGGCACCAGCAGCTTCCATCTGCAACAGAGAGCCAGGGAAAGGACAGGGACAGAGAATTCCGTGGAAAGACTGTGAGAATTCTGCTCTCAGAGATCATTCCTGCTCACAGTGTCCCTTGTAGAAAGGGGACATCATTGCAGGCAGCCTGGACTCAGCATGTGGGGTTTGTTGTTTAGGAAAGCTGCTCAGGCTTTTCCATTCTTTCCTTACAAACAGGAAAACTTCTCTGGGCCTGTGTGCAGGCAGAGTCCTGAGGAGAGCAGTTGGCACATAGTGCTGTGGGCTGGGACAGCCAGCTGCAGAGCTGAAGGGAAGAAGCCCCGCTGTGTCACAATGGATCCTTGACTTCATGTGCATCACCTGTGTCACCATGGTCTCCTTGATTCCATGAGGCCCCACTGGGTCACAATGGTCTCCTTGCTTCCATAGGTTTTCTATTGTAACAATGGACTCCTTGGTTCTGTGAGCTACCCTGCTTTTTGCAGAGGTGTCTTTGGTTCCAACAAGGCCCTGCTGCGTCTCATGAGGAACACATTTCCATGTGGTTCCATGATTCCCCACGGTGTCATCATGGAGTCTTGTTTCTAGGAGGTTCTGTAGTGTCACAATTGTCTTCTTGATCCCATGAGCCCCTGCAGTGTCACAATGGCTCCTTGTTTCCATGAGGAACACAAAAGCTTTGCATCAACACTGAGCAACAGCTGCTGAACACACCTGGGAGCACCTGCTTGCATCAAAAGAGGGCTTCAAGCAGAGAAAGGCAGTAGCAGCTTCCATCTGCAACAGAGAGCCAGGCAAAGGACAGGGACAGAGAATTCAGTGGAAAGACTGCGAGAATTCTGCTCCCAGAGATCATTCCGGTCTCTCGGTTTTTAAAGACAGGCGTCTGCTAAGGAAGGCAGAGGCCCCCCTTGAAGTGGCAGATATAACCCCTTTTCCCTCCAAGTTATTATATTTTGAAATCAAGGGCCTTTAGGCAAAGATGTGGGAAATAGGAATAACAGTTCTTTACTCTATATATATATGTATATAACCAGTCAAACAAAACAACAACAACTATGGCAGTAACAGCAATCACAAACCCAGTGCCAGCCTTCTCGGCTGTCAGGCTGTTTCCCCTCGGGTGCAGTTCCGCTCGCAGCCGGCAGGGGCGCTGGCGGCTCCCGGTGAGCAGGGCAGGTGCGATGGTTCCCCCGCGGCTGCAGGGGGCGCTCCGGAGCGAGCTCGGGAAACCCGCGGCTCTGGTGCCCTGGGATCCCGGGAAGGATGGAACAAAGGCTTCACAAACCGCTGGGCAGCCGATCCCGGACTCTCAGGAACAGCAGGCTGGAACGGCAGGGACGAACGCAAATCCCGGGTGGCAGACGAGATGTATCCAGATGGGAAAAACCCACGGAGGCCCAGGCAGGCAGGGCGGGCAGGGCTACAGCGTAGCGAAAGCTCGAAGCAGCAGCGGAGCAGGACAGCCACAGCTCGGTCTCCAGCAGGGCAGGGAAAAGCGGCTTTTGGGGTCCCGGCGTTGCTTCCAGCAGGAAGAAAGAACGGCCAAAAAGAAAGAAGCAGCAGCTCCTTTCTCTGCAGCTTCTCTCTCCGGACGCTCAGAGCGAACTGTCCCCACACCCAGGTGTAGACAAAAGAGTAGCCAGGCCCGCCCCACTCCCCTTTTTGTCTTTCTTAAGTACAGCTATTTGTCCCCTAGCAACATGCATATGGGAGAAAATTCCTTTAACAGGAAAACCTAAGACTAAACTAAAACCCCAACATTCCTGCTCACAGTGTCCCTTGTAGAAAGGGGACATCATTGCAGGCAGCCTGGACTCAGCATGTGGGGTTTGTTGTTTAGGAAACCTGCTCAGGCTTTTCCATTCTTTCCTTACAAACAGGAAAACTTCTCTGGGCCTGTGTGCAGGCAGAGCCCTGAGGAGAGCACTTGGCACATGGTGCTGTGGGCTGGGACAGCCAGCTGCAGAGCTGAAGGGAAGAAGCCCCGCTGGGTCACAATGGCTCCTTGGCTTCATGTGCATCACCTGTGTCACCATGGTCTCCTTGATTCCATGAGGCCCCACTGTGTCACAATGGCTCCTTGGCTTCATGTGCATCACCTGTGTCACCATGGTCTCCTTGATTCCATGAGGCCCCACTGTGTCACAATGGCTCCTTGCTTCCATGAGGTTCCGCAGTGTCACCATGCTCACCTTTGATCCACATTGTCATAATGGACAATTGCTTCCATGTGGCCCCACTGTGTCACAATAGCCCCTTGGTTCCATAGGTTTTCTAGAATGTAATGTATAATTTTCTACAATGTAACAATGGACTCCTTGGTTCTGTGAGCTCCCCTGCTTTTTGCAGAGGTGTCTTTGGTTCCAACAAGGCCCCGCTGTGTCTCAGTGCAGCCTGGCTTCCATGCGCATCTGGAGTATCACAAAGGCTCCTTGGTTCCACGAGGTCTTGCTGTGTCACAATGGATGCTGTGCTCCATGAGGCCCTCCAAAGTCATCATGGAGCCTTGATTCCATGTGCTTCCATTGTGTCCCAGTGATCGCCTTGGTTCCATCAGTTTCCTTAGTGGCACAATGCTCTCCATGCTTCCATGATTGCCCACAATGTCACAATGCTCTCCATGCTTCCATGAGGCCCTGCTTTGCCACAATGGTCCCCTTGTGTCCATGAGGCCCCGCTGTGTCCCAATGGACGGATGGTTCCATGAGGTTCCGTGCTGTCCCCATGGTCTTCTTGAATCCGCAGTGTAACAATGGACCATTGCTTCCAGGCGGCCTCTCTGTGTCACAAGGGGCTCCTTGATTCCATGATTCGCCACGGTGTCACCATGGAGCCTTGTTTCTAGGAGGTTCTGTAGTGTCACAATTGTCTCCTTGATCCCATGAGCCCCTGCAGTGTCACAATGGCTCCTTGCTTCCATGAGGAACACAAAAGCTTTGCATCAACACTGAGCAACAGCTGCTGAACACACCTGGGAGCACCTGCTTGCATCAAAAGAGGGCTTCAAGCTGAGAATGGCAGCAGCAGCTTCCATCTGCAACAGAGAGCCAGGCAAAGGACAGGGACAGAGAATTCAGTGGAAAGACTGTGAGAATTCTGCTCTCAGAGATCATTCCTGCTCACAGTGTCCCTTGTAGAAAGGGGACATCATTGCAAGCAGGCTGGACTGAGTATGTGGGTTTGTTGTTGAGGAAACCTGCTCAGGCTTTTCCATTCTTTCCTTACAAACAGGAAAACTTCCCTGGGCCTGTGTGCAGGCAGAGCCCTGAGGAGAGCAGATGGCACATGGTGCCGTGGGCTGGGACGGCCAGCTGCAGAGCTCAAGGGAAGAAGACCGGTTGTGTCACAATGGCTCCTTGGCTTCATGTGCATCACCTGTGTCACCATGGTCTCCTTGATTCCATGAGGCCCCACTGTGTCACAATGGCTCCTTGGCTTCATGTGCATCACCTGTGTCACCATGGTCTCCTTGATTCCATGAGGCCCCACTGTGTCACAATGGCTCCTTGGCTTCATGTGCATCACCTGTGTCACCATGGTCTCCTTGATTCCATGAGGCCCCACTGGGTCACAATGGCTCCTTGGCTTCATGTGCATCACCTGTGTCACAATGGCTCCTTGCTTCCATGAGGTTCCGCAGTGTCACCATGCTCACCTTTGATCCACATTGTCATAATGGACAATTGCTTCCATGTGGCCCCACTGTGTCACAATAGCCCCTTGGTTCCATAGGTTTTCTAGAATGTAATGTATAATTTTCTACAATGTAACAATGGACTCCTTGGTTCTGTGAGCTACCCTGCTTTTTGCAGAGGTGTCTTTGGTTCCAACAAGGCCCTGCTGTGTCTCAGTGCACCCTGGCTTCCATGCGCATCTGGAGTATCACAAAGGCTCCTTGGTTCCACGAGGTCTTGCTGTGTCACAATGGATGCTGTGCTCCATGAGGCCCTCCAAAGTCATCATGGAGCCTTGATTCCATGTGCTTCCATTGTGTCCCAGGGATCGCCTTGGTTCCATCAGTTTCCTTAGTGGCACAATGCTCTCCATGCTTCCACGATTGCCCACAATGTCACAATGCTCTCCATGCTTCCATGAGGCCCTGCTTTGCCACAATGCTCCCCTTGTGTCCATGAGGCCCCGCTGTGTCCCAATGGATGGATGGTTCCATGAGGTTCCGTGCTGTCCCCATGGTCTTCTTGAATCCGCACTGTAACAATGGACCATTGCTTCCAGGCGGCCTCTCTGTGTCACAAGGGGCTCCTTGATTCCATGATTCGCCACGGTGTCACCATGGAGCCTTGTTTCTAGGAGGTTCTGTAGTGTCACAATTGTCTCCTTGATGCCATGAGCCCCTGCAGTGTCACAATGGCTCCTTGCTTCCATGAGGAACACAAAAGCTTTGCATCAACACTGAGCAACAGCTGCTGAACACACCTGGGAGCATCTGCTTGCATCAAAAGAGGGCTTCAAGCTGAGAAAGGCACCAGCAGCTTCCATCTGCAACAGAGAGCCAGGCAAAGGACAGGGACAGGGAATTCCGTGGAAAGACTGCGAGAATTCTGCTCCCAGACATCATTCCTGCTCACAGTGTCCCTTGTAGAAAGGGGACATCATTGCAGGCAGCCTGGACTGAGCATGTGGGTTTGGTTGTCTAGGGAACCTGCTCAGGCTTTTTCATTCTTTCCTTACAAACAGGAAAACTTCTCTGGGCCTGTGTGCAGGCAGAGCCCTGAGGAGAGCACTTGGCACATGGTGCTGTGGGCTGGGACAGCCAGCTGCAGAGCTGAAGGGAAGAAGCCCCACAGTGTCACAATGGCTCCTTGGCTTCATGTGCATCACCTGTGTCACCATGGTCTCCTTGATTCCATGAGGCCCCACTGTGTCACAATGGCTCCTTGGCTTCATGTGCATCACCTGTGTCACCATGGTCTCCTTGATTCCATGAGGCCCCACTGTGTCACAATGGCTCCTTGGCTTCATGTGCATCACCTGTGTCACCATGGTCTCCTTGATTCCATGAGGCCCCACTGTGTCACAATGGCTCCTTGGCTTCATGTGCATCACCTGTGTCACCATGGTCTCCTTGATTCCATGAGGCCCCACTGTGTCACAATGGCTCCTTGGCTTCATGTGCATCACCTGTGTCACCATGGTCTCCTTGATTCCATGAGGCCCCACTGGGTCACAATGGCTCCTTGGCTTCATGTGCATCACCTGTGTCACCATGGTCTCCTTGATTCCATGAGGCCCCACTGGGTCACAATGGCTCCTTGGCTTCATGTGCATCACCTGTGTCACAATGGTCTCCTTGATTCCATGAGGCCCCACTGTGTCACAATGGCTCCTTGCTTCCATGAGGTTCCGCAGTGTCACCATGCTCGCCTTTGATCCACATTGTCATAATGGACAATTGCTTCCATGTGGCCCCACTGTGTCACAATAGCCCCTTGGTTCCATAGGTTTTCTAGAATGTAATGTATAATTTTCTACAATGTAACAATGGACTCCTTGGTTCTGTGAGCTCCCCTGCTTTTTGCAGAGGTGTCTTTGGTTCCAACAAGGCCCCGCTGTGTCTCAGTGCAGCCTGGCTTCCATGCGCATCTGGAGTATCACAAAGGCTCCTTGGTTCCACGAGGTCTTGCTGTGTCACAATGGATGCTGTGCTCCATGAGGCCCTCCAAAGTCATCATGGAGCCTTGATTCCATGTGCTTCCATTGTGTCCCAGGGCTCGCCTTGGTTCCATCAGTTTCCTTAGTGGCACAATGCTCTCCATGCTTCCATGATTGCCCACAATGTCACAATGCTCTCCATGCTTCCATGAGGCCCTGCTTTGCCACAATGGTCCCCTTGTGTCCATGAGGCCCCGCTGTGTCCCAATGGACGGATGGTTCCATGAGGTTCCGTGCTGTCCCCATGGTCTTCTTGAATCCGCAGTGTAACAATGGACCATTGCTTCCAGGCGGCCTCTCTGTGTCACAAGGGGCTCCTTGATTCCATGATTCGCCACGGTGTCACCATGGAGCCTTGTTTCTAGGAGGTTCTGTAGTGTCACAATTGTCTCCTTGATGCCATGAGCCCCTGCAGTGTCACAATGGCTCCTTGCTTCCATGAGGAACACAAAAGCTTTGCATCAACACTGAGCAACAGCTGCTGAACACACCTGGGAGCACCTGCTTGCATCAAAAGAGGGCTTCAAGCAGAGAATGGCAGCAGCAGCTTCCATCTGCAACAGAGAGCCAGGCAAAGGACAGGGACAGAGAATTCAGTGGAAAGACTGTGAGAATTCTGCTCTCAGAGATCATTCCTGCTCACAGTGTCCCTTGTAGAAAGGGGACATCATTGCAAGCAGGCTGGACTGAGTATGTGGGTTTGGTTGTTCAGGAAACCTGCTCAGGCTTTTCCATTCTTTCCTTACATCAGGAAAACTTTCCTGGGCCTGTGTGCAGGCAGAGCCCTGAGGAGAGCAGATGGCACATGGTGCCGTGGGCTGGGACGGCCAGCTGCAGAGCTGAAGGGAAGAAGACCGGTTGTGTCACAATGGCTCCTTGGGTTCATGTGCATCACCTGTGTCACCATGGTCTCCTTGATTCCATGAGGCCCCACTGTGTCACAATGGCTCCTTGGCTTCATGTGAATCACCTGTGTCACCATGGTCTCCTTGATTCCATGAGGCCCCACTGTGTCACAATGGCTCCTTGGCTTCATGTGCATCACCTGTGTCACCATGGTCTCCTTGATTCCATGAGGCCCCACTGTGTCACAATGGGCCCTTGCTTCCATAGGTTTTCTATTGTAACAATGGACTCCTTGGTTCTGTGAGCTACCCTGCTTTTTGCAGAGGTGTCTTTGGTTCCAACAAGGCCCTGCTGCGTCTCATGAGGAACACATTTCCATGTGGTTCCATGATTCCCCACGGTGTCACCATGGAGCCTTGTTTCTAGGAGGTTCTGTAGTGTCACAATTGTCTCCTTGATGCCATGAGCCCCTGCAGTGTCACAATGGCTCCTTGCTTCCATGAGGAACACAAAAGCTTTGCATCAACACTGAGCAACAGCTGCTGAACACACCTGGGAGCATCTGCTTGCATCAAAAGAGGGCTTCAAGCTGAGAAAGGCACCAGCAGCTTCCATCTGCAACAGAGAGCCAGGCAAAGGACAGGGACAGGGAATTCCGTGGAAAGACTGCGAGAATTCTGCTCCCAGACATCATTCCTGCTCACAGTGTCCCTTGTAGAAAGGGGACATCATTGCAGGCAGCCTGGACTCAGCATGTGGGTTTGGTTGTCTAGGGAACCTGCTCAGGCTTTTTCATTCTTTCCTTACAAACAGGAAAACTTCTCTGGGCCTGTGTGCAGGCAGAGCCCTGAGGAGAGCACTTGGCACATGGTGCCTCGGTGTGGGACAGCCAGCTGCAGAGCTGAAGGGAAGAAGCCCCGCTGTGTCACAATGGCTCCTTGGCTTCATGTGCATCACCTGTGTCACCATGGTCTCCTTGATTCCATGAGGCCCCACTGGGTCACAATGGCTCCTTGGCTTCATGTGCATCACCTGTGTCACCATGGTGTCCTTGATTCCATGAGGCCCCACTGTGTCACAATGGCTCCTTGGCTTCATGTGCATCACCTGTGTCACCATGGTCTCCTTGATTCCATGAGGCCCCACTGTGTCACAATAGCCCCTTGGCTTCATGTGCATCCCCTGTGTCACCATGGTCTCCTTGATTCCATGAGGCCCCACTGTGTCACAATGGCTCCTTGGCTTCATGTGCATCACCTGTGTCACCATGGTCTCCTTGATTCCATGAGGCCCCACTGTGTCACAATGGCTCCTTGGCTTCATGTGCATCACCTGTGTCACCATGGTCTCCTTGATTCCATGAGGCCCCACTGGGTCACAATGGCTCCTTGGCTTCATGTGCATCACCTGTGTCACCATGGTCTCCTTGATTCCATGAGGCCCCACTGGGTCACAATGGCTCCTTGGCTTCATGTGCATCACCTGTGTCACCATGGTCTCCTTGATTCCATGAGGCCCCACTGTGTCACAATGGCTCCTTGCTTCCATGAGGTTCCGCAGTGTCACCATGCTCACCTTTGATCCACATTGTCATAATGGACAATTGCTTCCATGTGGCCCTACTGTGTCACAATAGCCCCTTGGTTCCATAGGTTTTCTAGAATGTAATGTATAATTTTCTACAATGTAACAATGGACTCCTTGGTTCTGTGAGCTACCCTGCTTTTTGCAGAGGTGTCCTTGGTTCCAACAAGGCCCCTCTGTGTCTCAGTGCACCCTGGCTTCCATGCGCATCTGGAGTATCACAAAGGCTCCTTGCTTCCACGAGGTCTTGCTGTGTCACAATGGATGCTGTGCTCCATGAGGCCCTCCAAAGTCATCATGGAGCCTTGATTCCATGTGCTTCCATTGTGTCCCAGGGATCGCCTTGGTTCCATCAGTTTCCTTAGTGGCACAATGCTCTCCATGCTTCCATGATTGCCCACAATGTCACAATGCTCTCCATGCTTCCATGAGGCCCTGCTTTGCCACAATGGTCCCCTTGTGTCCATGAGGCCCCGCTGTGTCCCAATGGACGGATGGTTCCATGAGGTTCCGTGCTGTCCCCATGGTCTTCTTGAATCCGCAGTGTAACAATGGACCATTGCTTCCAGGCGGCCTCTCTGTGTCACAAGGGGCTCCTTGATTCCATGATTCGCCACGGTGTCACCATGGAGCCTTGTTTCTAGGAGGTTCTGTAGTGTCACAATTGTCTCCTTGATGCCATGAGCCCCTGCAGTGTCACAATGGCTCCTTGCTTCCATGAGGAACACAAAAGCTTTGCATCAACACTGAGCAACAGCTGCTGAACACACCTGGGAGCACCTGCTTGCATCAAAAGAGGGCTTCAAGCAGAGAATGGCAGCAGCAGCTTCCATCTGCAACAGAGAGCCAGGCAAAGGACAGGGACAGAGAATTCCGTGGAAAGACTGCGAGAATTCTGCTCCCAGAGATCATTCCTGCTCACAGTATTCCTTGTAGAAAGGGGACATCATTGCAGGCAGCCTGGACTGAGCATGTGGGTTTGGTTGTCTAGGGAACCTGCTCAGGCTTTTCCATTCTTTCCTTACAAACAGGAAAACTTCTCCTGGGCCTGTGTGCAGGCAGAGCCCTGAGGAGAGCACTTGGCACATGGTGCCTCGGTGTGGGACAGCCAGCTGCAGAGCTCAAGGGAAGAAGCCGCACTGTGTCACAATGGCTCCTTGGCTTCATGTGCATCACCTGTGTCACCATGGTCTCCTTGATTCCATGAGGCCCCACTGGGTCACAATGGCTCCTTGACTTCATGTGCATCACCTGTGTCACCATGGTCTCCTTGATTCCATGAGGCCCCACTGGGTCACAATGGCTCCTTGGCTTCATGTGCATCACCTGTGTCACCATGGTCTCCTTGCTTCCATAGGTTTTCTATTGTAACAATGGACTCCTTGGTTCTGTGAGCTATCCTGCTTTTGGTAGAGGTGTCTTTGGTTCCAACAAGGCCCTGCTGCGTCTCATGAGGAACACATTTCCATGTGGTTCCATGATTCCCCACGGTGTCATCATGGAGTCTTGTTTCTAGGAGGTTCTGTACTGTCACAATTGTCTCCTTGATGCCATGAGCCCCTGCAGTGTCACAATGGCTCCTTGCTTCCATGAGGAACACAAAAGCTTTGCATCAACACTGAGCAACACCTGCTGAACACACCTGGGAGCATCTGCTTGCATCAAAAGAGGGCTTCAAGATGAGAAAGGCACCAGCAGCTTCCATCTGCAACAGAGAGCCAGGGAAAGGACAGGGACAGAGAATTCCGTGGAAAGACTGTGAGAATTCTGCTCTCAGAGATCATTCCTGCTCACAGTGTCCCTTGTAGAAAGGGGACATCATTGCAGGCAGCCTGGACTCAGCATGTGGGGTTTGTTGTTTAGGAAAGCTGCTCAGGCTTTTCCATTCTTTCCTTACAAACAGGAAAACTTCTCTGGGCCTGTGTGCAGGCAGAGTCCTGAGGAGAGCAGTTGGCACATAGTGCTGTGGGCTGGGACAGCCAGTTGCAGAGCTGAAGGGAAGAAGCCCCGCTGTGTCACAATGGCTCCTTGGCTTCATGTGCATCACCTGTGTCACCATGGTCTCCTTGATTCCATGAGGCCCCACTGGGTCACAATGGCTCCTTGGCTTCATGTGCATCACCTGTGTCACCATGGTCTCCTTGATTCCATGAGGCCCCACTGGGTCACAATGGCTCCTTGGCTTCCATGTGGCCCCACTGTGTCACAATGGTCTCCTTGCTTCCATAGGTTTTCTATTGTAACAATGGACTCCTTGGTTCTGTGAGCTACCCTGCTTTTTGCAGAGGTGTCTTTGGTTCCAACAAGGCCCTGCTGTGTCTCATGAGGAACACATTTCCATGTGGTTCCATGATTCCCCATGGTGTCCCCAAGGAGCCTTGTTTCTAGGAGGTTCTGTAGTGTCACAATTGTCTCCTTGATGCCATGAGCCCCTGCAGTGTCACAATGGCTCCTTGCTTCCATGAGGAACACAAAAGCTTTGCATCAACACTGAGCAACAGCTGCTGAACGCACCTGGGAGCATCTGCTTGCATCAAAAGAGGGCTTCAAGCTGAGAATGGCAGCAGCAGCTTCCATCTGCAACAGAGAGCCAGGCAAAGGACAGGGACAGAGAATTCAGTGGAAAGACTGCGAGAATTCTGCTCCCAGAGATCATTCCTGCTCACAGTGTCCCTTGTAGAAAGGGGACATCATTGCAGGCAGCCTGGACTGAGCATGTGGGTTTGGTTGTCTAGGGAACCTGCTCAGGCTTTTTCATTCTTTCCTTACAAACAGGAAAACTTCTCTGGGCCTGTGTGCAGGCAGAGCCCTGAGGAGAGCACTTGGCACATGGTGCTGTGGGCTGGGACAGCCAGCTGCAGAGCTGAAGGGAAGAAGCCCCGCTGTGTCACAATGGCTCCTTGGCTTCATGTGCATCACCTGTGTCACCATGGTCTCCTTGATTCCATGAGGCCCCACTGTGTCACAATGGCTCCTTGACTTCATGTGCATCACCTGTGTCACCATGGTCTCCTTGATTCCATGAGGCCCCACTGGGTCACAATGGTCTCCTTGCTTCCATAGGTTTTCTATTGTAACAATGGACTCCTTGGTTCTGTGAGCTACCCTGCTTTTTGCAGAGGTGTCTTTGGTTCCAACAAGGCCCTGCTGTGTCTCATCAGGAACACATTTCCATGTGGTTCCATGATTCCCCACGGTGTCATCATGGAGTCTTGTTTCTAGGAGGTTCTGTAGTGTCACAATTGTCTCCTTGATGCCATGAGCCCCTGCAGTGTCACAATGGCTCCTTGCTTCCATGAGGAACACAAAAGCTTTGCATCAACACTGAGCAACAGCTGCTGAACACACCTGGGAGCACCTGCTTGCATCAAAAGAGGGCTTCAAGCAGAGAAAGGCAGTAGCAGCTTCCATCTGCAACAGAGAGCCAGGCAAAGGACAGGGACAGAGAATTCAGTGGAAAGACTGCGAGAATTCTGCTCCCAGAGATCATTCCGGTCTCTCGGTTTTTAAAGACAGGCGTCTGCTAAGGAAGGCAGAGGCCCCCCTTGAAGTGGCAGATATAACCCCTTTTCCCTCCAAGTTATTATATTTTGAAATCAAGAGCCTTTAGGCAAAGATGTGGGAAATAGGAATAACAGTTCTTTACTCTATATATATATGTATATAACCAGTCAAACAAAACAACAACAACTATGGCAGTAACAGCAATCACAAACCCAGTGCCAGCCTTCTCGGCTGTCAGGCTGTTTCCCCTCGGGTGCAGTTCCGCTCGCAGCCGGCAGGGGCGCTGGCGGCTCCCGGTGAGCAGGGCAGGTGCGATGGTTCCCCCGCGGCTGCAGGGGGCGCTCCGGAGCGAGCTCGGGAAACCCGCGGCTCTGGTGCCCTGGGATCCCGGGAAGGATGGAACAAAGGCTTCACAAACCGCTGGGCAGCCGATCCCGGACTCTCAGGAACAGCAGGCTGAAACGGCAGGGACGAACGCAAATCCCGGGTGGCAGACGAGATGTATCCAGATGGGAAAAACCCACGGAGGCCCAGGCAGGCAGGGCGGGCAGGGCTACAGCGTAGCGAAAGCTCGAAGCAGCAGCGGAGCAGGACAGCCACAGCTCGGTCTCCAGCAGGGCAGGGAAAAGCGGCTTTTGGGGTCCCGGCGTTGCTTCCAGCAGGAAGAAAGAACGGCCAAAAAGAAAGAAGCAGCAGCTCCTTTCTCTGCAGCTTCTCTCTCCGGACGCTCAGAGCGAACTGTCCCCACACCCAGGTGTAGACAAAAGAGTAGCCAGGCCCGCCCCACTCCCCTTTTTGTCTTTCTTAAGTACAGCTATTTGTCCCCTAGCAACATGCATATGGGAGAAAATTCCTTTAACAGGAAAACCTAAGACTAAACTAAAACCCCAACATTCCTGCTCACAGTGTCCCTTGTAGAAAGGGGACATCATTGCAGGCAGCCTGGACTCAGCATGTGGGGTTTGTTGTTTAGGAAACCTGCTCAGGCTTTTCCATTCTTTCCTTACAAACAGGAAAACTTCTCTGGGCCTGTGTGCAGGCAGAGCCCTGAGGAGAGCACTTGGCACATGGTGCTGTGGGCTGGGACAGCCAGCTGCAGAGCTGAAGGGAAGAAGCCCCGCTGTGTCACAATGGCTCCTTGGCTTCATGTGCATCACCTGTGTCACCATGGTCTCCTTGATTCCATGAGGCCCCACTGTGTCACAATGGCTCCTTGGCTTCATGTGCATCACCTGTGTCACCATGGTCTCCTTGATTCCATGAGGCCCCACTGTGTCACAATGGCTCCTTGCTTCCATGAGGTTCCGCAGTGTCACCATGCTCACCTTTGATCCACATTGTCATAATGGACAATTGCTTCCATGTGGCCCCACTGTGTCACAATAGCCCCTTGGTTCCATAGGTTTTCTAGAATGTAATGTATAATTTTCTACAATGTAACAATGGACTCCTTGGTTCTGTGAGCTACCCTGCTTTTTGCAGAGGTGTCTTTGGTTCCAACAAGGCCCCGCTGTGTCTCAGTGCAGCCTGGCTTCCATGCGCATCTGGAGTATCACAAAGGCTCCTTGGTTCCACGAGGTCTTGCTGTGTCACAATGGATGCTGTGCTCCATGAGGCCCTCCAAAGTCATCATGGAGCCTTGATTCCATGTGCTTCCATTGTGTCCCAGTGATCGCCTTGGTTCCATCAGTTTCCTTAGTGGCACAATGCTCTCCATGCTTCCATGATTGCCCACAATGTCACAATGCTCTCCATGCTTCCATGAGGCCCTGCTTTGCCACAATGGTCCCCTTGTGTCCATGAGGCCCCGCTGTGTCCCAATGGACGGATGGTTCCATGAGGTTCCGTGCTGTCCCCATGGTCTTCTTGAATCCGCAGTGTAACAATGGACCATTGCTTCCAGGCGGCCTCTCTGTGTCACAAGGGGCTCCTTGATTCCATGATTCGCCACGGTGTCACCATGGAGCCTTGTTTCTAGGAGGTTCTGTAGTGTCACAATTGTCTCCTTGATGCCATGAGCCCCTGCAGTGTCACAATGGCTCCTTGCTTCCATGAGGAACACAAAAGCTTTGCATCAACACTGAGCAACAGCTGCTGAACACACCTGGGAGCACCTGCTTGCATCAAAAGAGGGCTTCAAGCTGAGAATGGCAGCAGCAGCTTCCATCTGCAACAGAGAGCCAGGCAAAGGACAGGGACAGAGAATTCAGTGGAAAGACTGTGAGAATTCTGCTCTCAGAGATCATTCCTGCTCACAGTGTCCCTTGTAGAAAGGGGACATCATTGCAAGCAGGCTGGACTGAGTATGTGGGTTTGTTGTTGAGGAAACCTGCTCAGGCTTTTCCATTCTTTCCTTACAAACAGGAAAACTTCCCTGGGCCTGTGTGCAGGCAGAGCCCTGAGGAGAGCAGATGGCACATGGTGCCGTGGGCTGGGACGGCCAGCTGCAGAGCTCAAGGGAAGAAGACCGGTTGTGTCACAATGGCTCCTTGGCTTCATGTGCATCACCTGTGTCACCATGGTCTCCTTGATTCCATGAGGCCCCACTGTGTCACAATGGCTCCTTGGCTTCATGTGCATCACCTGTGTCACCATGGTCTCCTTGATTCCATGAGGCCCCACTGGGTCACAATGGCTCCTTGGCTTCATGTGCATCACCTGTGTCACCATGGTCTCCTTGATTCCATGAGGCCCCACTGTGTCACAATGGCTCCTTGGCTTCATGTGCATCACCTGTGTCACAATGGCTCCTTGCTTCCATGAGGTTCCGCAGTGTCACCATGCTCACCTTTGATCCACATTGTCATAATGGACAATTGCTTCCATGTGGCCCCACTGTGTCACAATAGCCCCTTGGTTCCATAGGTTTTCTAGAATGTAATGTATAATTTTCTACAATGTAACAATGGACTCCTTGGTTCTGTGAGCTACCCTGCTTTTTGCAGAGGTGTCCTTGGTTCCAACAAGGCCCTGCTGTGTCTCAGTGCACCCTGGCTTCCATGCGCATCTGGAGTATCACAAAGGCTCCTTGGTTCCACGAGGTCTTGCTGTGTCACAATGGATGCTGTGCTCCATGAGGCCCTCCAAAGTCATCATGGAGCCTTGATTCCATGTGCTTCCATTGTGTCCCAGGGATCGCCTTGGTTCCATCAGTTTCCTTAGTGGCACAATGCTCTCCATGCTTCCATGATTGCCCACAATGTCACAATGCTCTCCATGCTTCCATGAGGCCCTGCTTTGCCACAATGGTCCCCTTGTGTCCATGAGGCCCCGCTGTGTCCCAATGGACGGATGGTTCCATGAGGTTCCGTGCTGTCCCCATGGTCTTCTTGAATCCGCAGTGTAACAATGGACCATTGCTTCCAGGCGGCCTCTCTGTGTCACAAGGGGCTCCTTGATTCCATGATTCGCCACGGTGTCACCATGGAGCCTTGTTTCTAGGAGGTTCTGTAGTGTCACAATTGTCTCCTTGATGCCATGAGCCCCTGCAGTGTCACAATGGCTCCTTGCTTCCATGAGGAACACAAAAGCTTTGCATCAACACTGAGCAACAGCTGCTGAACACACCTGGGAGCACCTGCTTGCATCAAAGGAGGGCTTCAAGCAGAGAATGGCAGCAGCAGCTTCCATCTGCAAGAGAGAGCCAGGCAAAGGACAGGGACAGAGAATTCAGTGGAAAGACTGCGAGAATTCTGCTCTCAGAGATCATTCCTGCTCACAGTGTCCCTTGTAGAAAGGGGACATCATTGCAAGCAGGCTGGACTGAGTATGTGGGTTTGTTGTTGAGGAAACCTGCTCAGGCTTTTCCATTCTTTCCTTACAAACAGGAAAACTTCCCTGGGCCTGTGTGCAGGCAGAGCCCTGAGGAGAGCAGATGGCACATGGTGCCGTGGGCCGGGACGGCCAGCTGCAGAGCTGAAGGGAAGAAGACCGGTTGTGTCACAATGGCTCCTTGGGTTCATGTGCATCACCTGTGTCACCATGGTCTCCTTGATTCCATGAGGCCCCACTGTGTCACAATGGCTCCTTGGCTTCATGTGAATCACCTGTGTCACCATGGTCTCCTTGATTCCATGAGGCCCCACTGTGTCACAATGGCTCCTTGGCTTCATGTGCATCACCTGTGTCACCATGGTCTCCTTGATTCCATGAGGCCCCACTGGGTCACAATGGCCCCTTGCTTCCATAGGTTTTCTATTGTAACAATGGACTCCTTGGTTCTGTGAGCTACCCTGCTTTTTGCAGAGGTGTCTTTGGTTCCAACAAGGCCCTGCTGCGTCTCATGAGGAACACATTTCCATGTGGTTCCATGATTCCCCACGGTGTCACCATGGAGCCTTGTTTCTAGGAGGTTCTGTAGTGTCACAATTGTCTCCTTGATGCCATGAGCCCCTGCAGTGTCACAATGGCTCCTTGCTTCCATGAGGAACACAAAAGCTTTGCATCAACACTGAGCAACAGCTGCTGAACACACCTGGGAGCATCTGCTTGCATCAAAAGAGGGCTTCAAGCTGAGAAAGGCACCAGCAGCTTCCATCTGCAACAGAGAGCCAGGCAAAGGACAGGGACAGGGAATTCCGTGGAAAGACTGCGAGAATTCTGCTCCCAGACATCATTCCTGCTCACAGTGTCCCTTGTAGAAAGGGGACATCATTGCAGGCAGCCTGGACTCAGCATGTGGGTTTGGTTGTCTAGGGAACCTGCTCAGGCTTTTTCATTCTTTCCTTACAAACAGGAAAACTTCTCTGGGCCTGTGTGCAGGCAGAGCCCTGAGGAGAGCACTTGGCACATGGTGCCTCGGTGTGGGACAGCCAGCTGCAGAGCTGAAGGGAAGAAGCCCCGCTGTGTCACAATGGCTCCTTGGCTTCATGTGCATCACCTGTGTCACCATGGTCTCCTTGATTCCATGAGGCCCCACTGGGTCACAATGGCTCCTTGGCTTCATGTGCATCACCTGTGTCACCATGGTCTCCTTGATTCCATGAGGCCCCACTGTGTCACAATGGCTCCTTGGCTTCATGTGCATCACCTGTGTCACCATGGTCTCCTTGATTCCATGAGGCCCCGCTGTGTCACAATAGCCCCTTGGCTTCATGTGCATCCCCTGTGTCACCATGGTCTCCTTGATTCCATGAGGCCCCACTGTGTCACAATGGCTCCTTGGCTTCATGTGCATCACCTGTGTCACCATGGTCTCCTTGATTCCATGAGGCCCCACTGTGTCACAATGGCTCCTTGGCTTCATGTGCATCACCTGTGTCACCATGGTCTCCTTGATTCCATGAGGCCCCACTGGGTCACAATGGCTCCTTGGCTTCATGTGCATCACCTGTGTCACCATGGTCTCCTTGATTCCATGAGGCCCCACTGTGTCACAATGGCTCCTTGGCTTCATGTGCATCACCTGTGTCACCATGGTCTCCTTGATTCCATGAGGCCCCACTGTGTCACAATGGCTCCTTGCTTCCATGAGGTTCCGCAGTGTCACCATGCTCACCTTTGATCCACATTGTCATAATGGACAATTGCTTCCATGTGGCCCTACTGTGTCACAATAGCCCCTTGGTTCCATAGGTTTTCTAGAATGTAATGTATAATTTTCTACAATGTAACAATGGACTCCTTGGTTCTGTGAGCTACCCTGCTTTTTGCAGAGGTGTCCTTGGTTCCAACAAGGCCCCTCTGTGTCTCAGTGCACCCTGGCTTCCATGCGCATCTGGAGTATCACAAAGGCTCCTTGCTTCCACGAGGTCTTGCTGTGTCACAATGGATGCTGTGCTCCATGAGGCCCTCCAAAGTCATCATGGAGCCTTGATTCCATGTGCTTCCATTGTGTCCCAGGGATCGCCTTGGTTCCATCAGTTTCCTTAGTGGCACAATGCTCTCCATGCTTCCATGATTGCCCACAATGTCACAATGCTCTCCATGCTTCCATGAGGCCCTGCTTTGCCACAATGGTCCCCTTGTGTCCATGAGGCCCCGCTGTGTCCCAATGGACGGATGGTTCCATGAGGTTCCGTGCTGTCCCCATGGTCTTCTTGAATCCGCAGTGTAACAATGGACCATTGCTTCCAGGCGGCCTCTCTGTGTCACAAGGGGCTCCTTGATTCCATGATTCGCCACGGTGTCACCATGGAGCCTTGTTTCTAGGAGGTTCTGTAGTGTCACAATTGTCTCCTTGATGCCATGAGCCCCTGCAGTGTCACAATGGCTCCTTGCTTCCATGAGGAACACAAAAGCTTTGCATCAACACTGAGCAACAGCTGCTGAACACACCTGGGAGCACCTGCTTGCATCAAAAGAGGGCTTCAAGCAGAGAATGGCAGCAGCAGCTTCCATCTGCAACAGAGAGCCAGGCAAAGGACAGGGACAGAGAATTCCGTGGAAAGACTGCGAGAATTCTGCTCCCAGAGATCATTCCTGCTCACAGTATTCCTTGTAGAAAGGGGACATCATTGCAGGCAGCCTGGACTGAGCATGTGGGTTTGGTTGTCTAGGGAACCTGCTCAGGCTTTTCCATTCTTTCCTTACAAACAGGAAAACTTCTCCTGGGCCTGTGTGCAGGCAGAGCCCTGAGGAGAGCACTTGGCACATGGTGCCTCGGTGTGGGACAGCCAGCTGCAGAGCTCAAGGGAAGAAGCCGCACTGTGTCACAATGGCTCCTTGGCTTCATGTGCATCACCTGTGTCACCATGGTCTCCTTGATTCCATGAGGCCCCACTGGGTCACAATGGCTCCTTGACTTCATGTGCATCACCTGTGTCACCATGGTCTCCTTGATTCCATGAGGCCCCACTGGGTCACAATGGCTCCTTGGCTTCATGTGCATCACCTGTGTCACCATGGTCTCCTTGCTTCCATAGGTTTTCTATTGTAACAATGGACTCCTTGGTTCTGTGAGCTATCCTGCTTTTGGTAGAGGTGTCTTTGGTTCCAACAAGGCCCTGCTGCGTCTCATGAGGAACACATTTCCATGTGGTTCCATGATTCCCCACGGTGTCATCATGGAGTCTTGTTTCTAGGAGGTTCTGTACTGTCACAATTGTCTCCTTGATGCCATGAGCCCCTGCAGTGTCACAATGGCTCCTTGCTTCCATGAGGAACACAAAAGCTTTGCATCAACACTGAGCAACACCTGCTGAACACACCTGGGAGCATCTGCTTGCATCAAAAGAGGGCTTCAAGATGAGAAAGGCACCAGCAGCTTCCATCTGCAACAGAGAGCCAGGGAAAGGACAGGGACAGAGAATTCCGTGGAAAGACTGTGAGAATTCTGCTCTCAGAGATCATTCCTGCTCACAGTGTCCCTTGTAGAAAGGGGACATCATTGCAGGCAGCCTGGACTCAGCATGTGGGGTTTGTTGTTTAGGAAAGCTGCTCAGGCTTTTCCATTCTTTCCTTACAAACAGGAAAACTTCTCTGGGCCTGTGTGCAGGCAGAGTCCTGAGGAGAGCAGTTGGCACATAGTGCTGTGGGCTGGGACAGCCAGTTGCAGAGCTGAAGGGAAGAAGCCCCGCTGTGTCACAATGGCTCCTTGGCTTCATGTGCATCACCTGTGTCACCATGGTCTCCTTGATTCCATGAGGCCCCACTGGGTCACAATGGCTCCTTGGCTTCCATGTGGCCCCACTGTGTCACAATGGTCTCCTTGATTCCATGAGGCCCCACTGGGTCACAATGGCTCCTTGGCTTCCATGTGGCCCCACTGGGTCACAATGGTCTCCTTGCTTCCATAGGTTTTCTATTGTAACAATGGACTCCTTGGTTCTGTGAGCTACCCTGCTTTTTGCAGAGGTGTCTTTGGTTCCAACAAGGCCCTGCTGTGTCTCATGAGGAACACATTTCCATGTGGTTCCATGATTCCCCATGGTGTCCCCAAGGAGCCTTGTTTCTAGGAGGTTCTGTAGTGTCACAATTGTCTCCTTGATGCCATGAGCCCCTGCAGTGTCACAATGGCTCCTTGCTTCCATGAGGAACACAAAAGCTTTGCATCAACACTGAGCAACAGCTGCTGAACGCACCTGGGAGCATCTGCTTGCATCAAAAGAGGGCTTCAAGCTGAGAATGGCAGCAGCAGCTTCCATCTGCAACAGAGAGCCAGGCAAAGGACAGGGACAGAGAATTCCGTGGAAAGACTGCGAGAATTCTGCTCCCAGAGATCATTCCTGCTCACAGTGTCCCTTGTAGAAAGGGGACATCATTGCAGGCAGCCTGGACTGAGCATGTGGGTTTGGTTGTCTAGGGAACCTGCTCAGGCTTTTTCATTCTTTCCTTACAAACAGGAAAACTTCTCTGGGCCTGTGTGCAGGCAGAGCCCTGAGGAGAGCACTTGGCACATGGTGCTGTGGGCTGGGACAGCCAGCTGCAGAGCTGAAGGGAAGAAGCCCCGCTGTGTCACAATGGCTCCTTGGCTTCATGTGCATCACCTGTGTCACCATGGTCTCCTTGATTCCATGAGGCCCCACTGTGTCACAATGGCTCCTTGACTTCATGTGCATCACCTGTGTCACCATGGTCTCCTTGATTCCATGAGGCCCCACTGGGTCACAATGGTCTCCTTGCTTCCATAGGTTTTCTATTGTAACAATGGACTCCTTGGTTCTGTGAGCTACCCTGCTTTTTGCAGAGGTGTCTTTGGTTCCAACAAGGCCCTGCTGTGTCTCATCAGGAACACATTTCCATGTGGTTCCATGATTCCCCACGGTGTCATCATGGAGTCTTGTTTCTAGGAGGTTCTGTAGTGTCACAATTGTCTCCTTGATGCCATGAGCCCCTGCAGTGTCACAATGGCTCCTTGCTTCCATGAGGAACACAAAAGCTTTGCATCAACACTGAGCAACAGCTGCTGAACACACCTGGGAGCACCTGCTTGCATCAAAAGAGGGCTTCAAGCAGAGAAAGGCAGTAGCAGCTTCCATCTGCAACAGAGAGCCAGGCAAAGGACAGGGACAGAGAATTCAGTGGAAAGACTGCGAGAATTCTGCTCCCAGAGATCATTCCGGTCTCTCGGTTTTTAAAGACAGGCGTCTGCTAAGGAAGGCAGAGGCCCCCCTTGAAGTGGCAGATATAACCCCTTTTCCCTCCAAGTTATTATATTTTGAAATCAAGGGCCTTTAGGCAAAGATGTGGGAAATAGGAATAACAGTTCTTTACTCTATATATATATGTATATAACCAGTCAAACAAAACAACAACAACTATGGCAGTAACAGCAATCACAAACCCAGTGCCAGCCTTCTCGGCTGTCAGGCTGTTTCCCCTCGGGTGCAGTTCCGCTCGCAGCCGGCAGGGGCGCTGGCGGCTCCCGGTGAGCAGGGCAGGTGCGATGGTTCCCCCGCGGCTGCAGGGGGCGCTCCGGAGCGAGCTCGGGAAACCCGCGGCTCTGGTGCCCTGGGATCCCGGGAAGGATGGAACAAAGGCTTCACAAACCGCTGGGCAGCCGATCCCGGACTCTCAGGAACAGCAGGCTGAAACGGCAGGGACGAACGCAAATCCCGGGTGGCAGACGAGATGTATCCAGATGGGAAAAACCCACGGAGGCCCAGGCAGGCAGGGCGGGCAGGGCTACAGCGTAGCGAAAGCTCGAAGCAGCAGCGGAGCAGGACAGCCACAGCTCGGTCTCCAGCAGGGCAGGGAAAAGCGGCTTTTGGGGTCCCGGTGTTGCTTCCAGCAGGAAGAAAGAACGGCCAAAAAGAAAGAAGCAGCAGCTCCTTTCTCTGCAGCTTCTCTCTCCGGACGCTCAGAGCGAACTGTCCCCACACCCAGGTGTAGACAAAAGAGTAGCCAGGCCCGCCCCACTCCCCTTTTTGTCTTTCTTAAGTACAGCTATTTGTCCCCTAGCAACATGCATATGGGAGAAAATTCCTTTAACAGGAAAACCTAAGACTAAACTAAAACCCCAACATTCCTGCTCACAGTGTCCCTTGTAGAAAGGGGACATCATTGCAGGCAGCCTGGACTCAGCATGTGGGGTTTGTTGTTTAGGAAACCTGCTCAGGCTTTTCCATTCTTTCCTTACAAACAGGAAAACTTCTCTGGGCCTGTGTGCAGGCAGAGCCCTGAGGAGAGCACTTGGCACATGGTGCTGTGGGCTGGGACAGCCAGCTGCAGAGCTGAAGGGAAGAAGCCCCGCTGGGTCACAATGGCTCCTTGGCTTCATGTGCATCACCTGTGTCACCATGGTCTCCTTGATTCCATGAGGCCCCACTGTGTCACAATGGCTCCTTGGCTTCATGTGCATCACCTGTGTCACCATGGTCTCCTTGATTCCATGAGGCCCCACTGTGTCACAATGGCTCCTTGCTTCCATGAGGTTCCGCAGTGTCACCATGCTCACCTTTGATCCACATTGTCATAATGGACAATTGCTTCCATGTGGCCCCACTGTGTCACAATAGCCCCTTGGTTCCATAGGTTTTCTAGAATGTAATGTATAATTTTCTACAATGTAACAATGGACTCCTTGGTTCTGTGAGCTACCCTGCTTTTTGCAGAGGTGTCTTTGGTTCCAACAAGGCCCCGCTGTGTCTCAGTGCAGCCTGGCTTCCATGCGCATCTGGAGTATCACAAAGGCTCCTTGGTTCCACGAGGTCTTGCTGTGTCACAATGGATGCTGTGCTCCATGAGGCCCTCCAAAGTCATCATGGAGCCTTGATTCCATGTGCTTCCATTGTGTCCCAGTGATCGCCTTGGTTCCATCAGTTTCCTTAGTGGCACAATGCTCTCCATGCTTCCATGATTGCCCACAATGTCACAATGCTCTCCATGCTTCCATGAGGCCCTGCTTTGCCACAATGGTCCCCTTGTGTCCATGAGGCCCCGCTGTGTCCCAATGGACGGATGGTTCCATGAGGTTCCGTGCTGTCCCCATGGTCTTCTTGAATCCGCAGTGTAACAATGGACCATTGCTTCCAGGCGGCCTCTCTGTGTCACAAGGGGCTCCTTGATTCCATGATTCGCCACGGTGTCACCATGGAGCCTTGTTTCTAGGAGGTTCTGTAGTGTCACAATTGTCTCCTTGATGCCATGAGCCCCTGCAGTGTCACAATGGCTCCTTGCTTCCATGAGGAACACAAAAGCTTTGCATCAACACTGAGCAACAGCTGCTGAACACACCTGGGAGCACCTGCTTGCATCAAAAGAGGGCTTCAAGCTGAGAATGGCAGCAGCAGCTTCCATCTGCAACAGAGAGCCAGGCAAAGGACAGGGACAGAGAATTCAGTGGAAAGACTGTGAGAATTCTGCTCTCAGAGATCATTCCTGCTCACAGTGTCCCTTGTAGAAAGGGGACATCATTGCAAGCAGGCTGGACTGAGTATGTGGGTTTGTTGTTGAGGAAACCTGCTCAGGCTTTTCCATTCTTTCCTTACAAACAGGAAAACTTCCCTGGGCCTGTGTGCAGGCAGAGCCCTGAGGAGAGCAGATGGCACATGGTGCCGTGGGCTGGGACGGCCATCTGCAGAGCTCAAGGGAAGAAGACCGGTTGTGTCACAATGGCTCCTTGGCTTCATGTGCATCACCTGTGTCACCATGGTCTCCTTGATTCCATGAGGCCCCACTGTGTCACAATGGCTCCTTGGCTTCATGTGCATCACCTGTGTCACCATGGTCTCCTTGATTCCATGAGGCCCCACTGGGTCACAATGGCTCCTTGGCTTCATGTGCATCACCTGTGTCACCATGGTCTCCTTGATTCCATGAGGCCCCACTGTGTCACAATGGCTCCTTGGCTTCATGTGCATCACCTGTGTCACAATGGCTCCTTGCTTCCATGAGGTTCCGCAGTGTCACCATGCTCACCTTTGATCCACATTGTCATAATGGACAATTGCTTCCATGTGGCCCCACTGTGTCACAATAGCCCCTTGGTTCCATAGGTTTTCTAGAATGTAATGTATAATTTTCTACAATGTAACAATGGACTCCTTGGTTCTGTGAGCTACCCTGCTTTTTGCAGAGGTGTCCTTGGTTCCAACAAGGCCCTGCTGTGTCTCAGTGCACCCTGGCTTCCATGCGCATCTGGAGTATCACAAAGGCTCCTTGGTTCCACGAGGTCTTGCTGTGTCACAATGGATGCTGTGCTCCATGAGGCCCTCCAAAGTCATCATGGAGCCTTGATTCCATGTGCTTCCATTGTGTCCCAGGGATCGCCTTGGTTCCATCAGTTTCCTTAGTGGCACAATGCTCTCCATGCTTCCATGATTGCCCACAATGTCACAATGCTCTCCATGCTTCCATGAGGCCCTGCTTTGCCACAATGGTCCCCTTGTGTCCATGAGGCCCCGCTGTGTCCCAATGGACGGATAGTTCCATGAGGTTCCGTGCTGTCCCCATGGTCTTCTTGAATCCGCAGTGTAACAATGGACCATTGCTTCCAGGCGGCCTCTCTGTGTCACAAGGGGCTCCTTGATTCCATGATTCGCCACGGTGTCACCATGGAGCCTTGTTTCTAGGAGGTTCTGTAGTGTCACAATTGTCTCCTTGATGCCATGAGCCCCTGCAGTGTCACAATGGCTCCTTGCTTCCATGAGGAACACAAAAGCTTTGCATCAACACTGAGCAACAGCTGCTGAACACACCTGGGAGCACCTGCTTGCATCAAAGGAGGGCTTCAAGCAGAGAATGGCAGCAGCAGCTTCCATCTGCAAGAGAGAGCCAGGCAAAGGACAGGGACAGAGAATTCAGTGGAAAGACTGCGAGAATTCTGCTCTCAGAGATCATTCCTGCTCACAGTGTCCCTTGTAGAAAGGGGACATCATTGCAAGCAGGCTGGACTGAGTATGTGGGTTTGTTGTTGAGGAAACCTGCTCAGGCTTTTCCATTCTTTCCTTACAAACAGGAAAACTTCCCTGGGCCTGTGTGCAGGCAGAGCCCTGAGGAGAGCAGATGGCACATGGTGCCGTGGGCCGGGACGGCCAGCTGCAGAGCTGAAGGGAAGAAGACCGGTTGTGTCACAATGGCTCCTTGGGTTCATGTGCATCACCTGTGTCACCATGGTCTCCTTGATTCCATGAGGCCCCACTGTGTCACAATGGCTCCTTGGCTTCATGTGAATCACCTGTGTCACCATGGTCTCCTTGATTCCATGAGGCCCCACTGTGTCACAATGGCTCCTTGGCTTCATGTGCATCACCTGTGTCACCATGGTCTCCTTGATTCCATGAGGCCCCACTGGGTCACAATGGCCCCTTGCTTCCATAGGTTTTCTATTGTAACAATGGACTCCTTGGTTCTGTGAGCTACCCTGCTTTTTGCAGAGGTGTCTTTGGTTCCAACAAGGCCCTGCTGCGTCTCATGAGGAACACATTTCCATGTGGTTCCATGATTCCCCACGGTGTCACCATGGAGCCTTGTTTCTAGGAGGTTCTGTAGTGTCACAATTGTCTCCTTGATGCCATGAGCCCCTGCAGTGTCACAATGGCTCCTTGCTTCCATGAGGAACACAAAAGCTTTGCATCAACACTGAGCAACAGCTGCTGAACACACCTGGGAGCATCTGCTTGCATAAAAAGAGGGCTTCAAGCTGAGAAAGGCACCAGCAGCTTCCATCTGCAACAGAGAGCCAGGCAAAGGACAGGGACAGGGAATTCCGTGGAAAGACTGCGAGAATTCTGCTCCCAGAGATCATTCCTGCTCACAGTGTCCCTTGTAGAAAGGGGACATCATTGCAGGCAGCCTGGACTGAGCATGTGGGTTTGGTTGTCTAGGGAACCTGCTCAGGCTTTTTCATTCTTTCCTTACAAACAGGAAAACTTCTCTGGGCCTGTGTGCAGGCAGAGCCCTGAGGAGAGCACTTGGCACATGGTGCTGTGGGCTGGGACAGCCAGCTGCAGAGCTGAAGGGGAGAAGCCCCACTGTGTCACAATGGCTCCTTGGCTTCATGTGCATCACCTGTGTCACCATGGTCTCCTTGATTCCATCAGGCCCCACTGTGTCACAATGGCTCCTTGGCTTCATGTGCATCACCTGTGTCACCATGGTCTCCTTGATTCCATGAGGCCCCACTGTGTCACAATGGCTCCTTGGCTTCATGTGCATCACCTGTGTCACCATGGTCTCCTTGATTCCATGAGGCCCCACTGTGTCACAATGGCTCCTTGCTTCCATGAGGTTCCGCAGTGTCACCATGCTCACCTTTGATCCACATTGTCATAATGGACAATTGCTTCCATGTGGCCCCACTGTGTCACAATAGCCCCTTGGTTCCATAGGTTTTCTAGAATGTAATGTATAATTTTCTACAATGTAACAATGGACTCCTTGGTTCTGTGAGCTCCCCTGCTTTTTGCAGAGGTGTCTTTGGTTCCAACAAGGCACCGCTGTGTCTCAGTGCACCCTGGCTTCCATGCGCATCTGGAGTATCACAAAGGCTCCTTGGTTCCACGAGGTCTTGCTGTGTCACAATGGATGCTGTGCTCCATGAGGCCCTCCAAAGTCATCATGGAGCCTTGATTCCATGTGCTTCCATTGTGTCCCAGTGATCGCCTTGGTTCCATCAGTTTCCTTAGTGGCACAATGCTCTCCATGCTTCCATGATTGCCCACAATGTCACAATGCTCTCCATGCTTCCATGAGGCCCTGCTTTGCCACAATGGTCCCCTTGTGTCCATGAGGCCCCGCTGTGTCCCAATGGACGGATGGTTCCATGAGGTTCCGTGCTGTCCCCATGGTCTTCTTGAATCCGCACTGTAACAATGGACCATTGCTTCCAGGCGGCCTCTCTGTGTCACAATGGGCTCCTTGATTCCATGATTCGCCACGGTGCCACCATGGAGCCTTGTTTCTAGGAGGTTCTGTAGTGTCACAATTGTCTCCTTGATGCCATGAGCCCCTGCAGTGTCACAATGGCTCCTTGCTTCCATGAGGAACACAAAAGCTTTGCATCAACACTGAGCAACAGCTGCTGAACACACCTGGGAGCACCTGCTTGCATCAAAAGAGGGCTTCAAGCAGAGAATGGCAGCAGCAGCTTCCATCCGCAACAGAGAGCCAGGCAAAGGACAGGGACAGAGAATTCCGTGGAAAGACTGCGAGAATTCTGCTCTCAGAGATCATTCCTGCTCACAGTGTCCCTTGTAGAAAGGGGACATCATTGCAGGCAGCCTGGACGGAGCATGTGGGGTTGGTTGTCTAGGGAACCTGCTCAGGCTTTTCCATTCTTTCCTTACAAACAGGAAAACTTCTCCTGGGCCTGTGTGCAGGCAGAGTCGTGAGGAGAGCAGTTGGCACATAGTGCTGTGGGCTGGGACAGCCAGCTGCAGAGCTGAAGGGAAGAAGCCCCGCTGTGTCACAATGGCTCCTTGGCTTCATGTGCATCACCTGTGTCACCATGGTCTCCTTGATTCCATGAGGCCCCACTGGGTCACAATGGCTCCTTGGCTTCATGTGCATCACCTGTGTCACCATGGTCTCCTTGATTCCATGAGGCCCCACTGTGTCACAATGGTCTCCTTGCTTCCATAGGTTTTCTATTGTAGCAATGGACTCCTTGGTTCTGTGAGCTACCCTGCTTTTTGCACTGGTGTCTTTGGTTCCAACAAGGCCCTGCTGTGTCTCATGAGGAACACATTTCCATGTGGTTCCATGATTCCCCACGGTGTCATCATGGAGTCTTGTTTCTAGGAGGTTCTGTACTGTCACAATTGTCTCCTTGATGCCATGAGCCCCTGCAGTGTCAAAATGGCTCCTTGCTTCCATGAGGAACACAAAAGCTTTGCATCAACACTGAGCAACAGCTGCTGAACACACCTGGGAGCATCTGCTTGCATCAAACAAGGGCTTCAAGATGATAAAGGCACCAGCAGCTTCCATCTGCAACAGAGAGCCAGGCAAAGGACAGGGACAGAGAATTCAGTGGAAAGACTGCGAAAATTCTGCTCCCAGAGATCATTCCTGCTCACAGTGTCCCTTGTAGAAAGGGGACATCATTGCAGGCAGCGTGGACTCAGCATGTGGGGTTTGTTGTTCAGGAAAGCTGCTCAGGCTTTTCCATTCTTTCCTTACAAACAGGAAAACTTCTCTGGGCCTGTGTGCAGGCAGAGCCCTGAGGAGAGCACTTTGCACATGGTGCCTCGGTGTGGGACAGCCAGCTGCAGAGCTGAAGGGAAGAAGCCCCGCTGTGTCACAATGGCTCCTTGGCTTCATGTGCATCACCTGTGTCACCATGGTCTCCTTGATTCCATGAGGCCTCACTGTGTCACAATGGCTCCTTGGCTTCATGTGCATCACCTGTGTCACCATGGTCTCCTTGATTCCATGAGGCCCCACTGGGTCACAATGGCTCCTTGGCTTCATGTGCATCACCTGTGTCACCATGGTCTCCTTGATTCCATGAGGCCCCACTTTGTCACAATGGCTCCTTGGCTTCCATGTGGCCCCACTGTGTCACAATGGTCTCCTTGCTTCCATAGGTTTTCTATTGTAGCAATGGACTCCTTGGTTCTGTGAGCTACCCTGCTTTTTGCACTGGTGTCTTTGGTTCCAACAAGGCCCTGCTGTGTCTCATGAGGAACACATTTCCATGTGGTTCCATGATTTCCCACGGTGTCCCCATGGAGCCTTGTTTCTAGGAGGTTCTGTAGTGTCACAATTGTCTCCTTGATGCCATGAGCCCCTGCAGTGTCACAATGGCTCCTTGCTTCCATGAGGAACACAAAAGCTTTGCATCAACACTGAGCAACAGCTGCTGAACGCACCTGGGAGCATCTGCTTGCATCAAAAGAGGGCTTCAAGCAGAGAATGGCAGCAGCAGCTTCCATCTGACACTGAGAGCCAGGCAAAGGACAGGGACAGAGAATTCCGTGGAAAGACTGCGAGAATTCTGCTCCCAGACATCATTCCTGCTCACAGTGTCCCTTGTAGAAAGGGGACATCATTGCAGGCAGCCTGGACTGAGCATGTGGGTTTGGTTGTCTAGGGAACCTGCTCAGGCTTTTTCATTCTTTCCTTACAAACAGGAAAACTTCTCTGGGCCTGTGTGCAGGCAGAGCCCTGAGGAGAGCACTTGGCACATGGTGAGTCGGTGTGGGACAGCCAGCTGCAGAGTTGAAGGGAAGAAGCCCCGCTGTGTCACAATGGCTCCTTGACTTCATGTGCATCACCTGTGTCACCATGGTCTCCTTGATTCCATGAGGCCCCACTGGGTCACAATGGCTCCTTGGCTTCATGTGCATCACCTGTGTCACCATGGTCTCCTTGATTCCATGAGGCCCCACTGGGTCACAATGGCTCCTTGGCTTCATGTGCATCACCTGTGCCACCATGGTCTCCTTGATTCCATGAGGCCCCACTGGGTCACAATGGCTCCTTGGCTTTCATGTGGCCCCACTGTGTCACAATTGTCTCCTTGCTTCCATAGGTTTTCTATTGTAACAATGGACTCCTTGGTTCTGTGAGCTACCCTGCTTTTTGCAGAGGTGTCTTTGGTTCCAACAAGGCCCATCTGTGTCTCAGTGCACCCTGGCTTCCATGCGCATCTGGAGTATCACAAAGACTCCTTGGTTCCACGAGGTCTTGCTGTGTCACAATGGATGCTGTGCTCCATGAGGCCCTCCAAAGTCATCATGGAGCCTTGATTCCATGTGCTTCCATTGTGTCCCAGTGATCACCTTGGTTCCATCAGTTTCCTTAGTGGCACAATGCTCTCCATGCTTCCATGATTGCCCACAATGTCACAATGCTCTCCATGCTTCCATGAGCCCCTGCTTTGCCACAATGGTCCCCTTGTGTCCGTGAGGCCCCGCTGTGTCCCAATGGACGGATGGTTCCATGAGGTTCCGTGCTGTCCCCATGGTCTTCTTGAATCCGCAGTGTAACAATGGACCACTGCTTCCAGGCGGCATCTCTGTGTCACAAGGGGCTCCTTGATTCCAAGATTTTCCATGGTGTCACCATGGAGCCTTGTTTCTAGGAGGTTCTGTAGTGTCACAATTGTCTCCTTGATCCCATGAGCCCCTGCAGTGTCACAATGGCTCCTTGCTTCCATGAGGAACACAAAAGCTTTGCATCAACACTGAGCAACAGCTGCTGAACACACCTGGGAGCACCTGCTTGCATCAAAAGAGGGCTTCAAGCAGAGAATGGCAGCAGCAGCTTCCATCCGCAACAGAGAGCCAGGCAAAGGACAGGGACAGAGAATTCAGTGGAAAGACTGCGGGAATTCTGCTCTCAGAGATCATTCCTGCTCACAGTGTCCCTTGTAGAAAGGGGACATCATTGCAGGCAGCCTGGACTGAGTATGTGGGGTTGTTGTTGAGGAAGCCTGCTCAGGCTTTTCCATTCTTTCCTTACATCAGGAAAACTTCTCCTGGGCCTGTGTGCAGGCAGAGGCCTGAGGAGAGCAGATGGCACATAGTGCCGTGGGCTGGGACAGCCAGCTGCAGAGCTGAAGGGAAGAAGCCCCTTGAACCCCCTGTGTCACAATGGCTCCTTGGCTTCATGTGCATCACCTGTGTCACCATGGTCTCCTTGATTCCATGAGGCCCCACTGTGTCACAATGGCTCCTTGGCTTCATGTGCATCACCTGTGTCACCATGGTCTCCTTGATTCCATGAGCCCCCACTGTGTCACAATGGCTCCTTGGCTTCATGTGCATCACCTGCCTTACAATGGTCTCCTTGATTCCATGATTGCCCACAATGTCACAATGCTCTCCATGCTTCCATGAGGCCCTGCTTTGCCACAATGGTCCCCTTGTGTCCGTGAGGCCCCGCTGTGTCCCAATGGACGGATGGTTCCATGAGGTTCCGTGCTGTCCCCATGGTCTTCTTGAATCCGCAGTGTAACAATGGACCATTGCTTCCAGGCGGCCTCTCTGTGTCACAATGGGCTCCTTGATTCCATGATTCGCCACGGTGTCACCATGGAGCCTTGTTTCTAGGAGGTTCTGTAGTGTCACAATTGTCTCCTTGATGCCATGAGCCCCTGCAGTGTCACAATGGCTCCTTGCTTCCATGAGGAACACAAAAGCTTGGCATCAACACTGAGCAACAGCTGCTGAACACACCTGGGAGCATCTGCTTGCATCAAAAGAGGGCTTCAAGCAGAGAATGGCAGCAGCAGCTTCCCTCCGCAACAGAGAGCCAGGCAAAGGACAGGGACAGAGAATTCCGTGGAAAGACTGCAAGAATTCTGCTCCCAGAGATCATTCCTGCTCACAGTGTCCCTTGTAGAAAGGGGACATCATTGCAGGCAGCCTGGACTGAGCATGTGGGTTTGGTTGTCTAGGGAACCTGCTCAGGCTTTTCCATTCTTTCCTTACAAACAGGAAAACTTCTCCTGGGCCTGTGTGCAGGCAGAGTCGTGAGGAGAGCAGTTGGCACATAGTGCTGTGGGCTGGGACAGCCAGCTGCAGAGCTGAAGGGAAGAAGCCCCGCTGTGTCACAATGGCTCCTTGGCTTCATGTGCATCACCTGTGTCACAATGGTCTCCTTGATTCCATGAGGCCCCACTGGGTCACAATGGCTCCTTGGCTTCATGTGCATCACCTGTGTCACCATGGTCTCCTTGATTCCATGAGGCCCCACTGTGTCACAATGGCTCCTTGGCTTCATGTGCATCACCTGTGTCACCATGGTCTCCTTGATTCCATGAGGCCCCACTGTGTCACAATGGCTCCTTGGCTTCATGTGCATCACCTGTGTCACCATGGTCTCCTTGATTCCATGAGGCCCCACTGTGTCACAATGGTCTCCTTGCTTCCATAGGTTTTCTATTGTAGCAATGGACTCCATGGTTCTGTGAGCTACCCTGCTTTTTGCAGAGGTGTCTTTGGTTCCAACAAGGCCCTGCTGCATCTCGTGAGGAACACATTTCCATGTGGTTCCATGATTCCCCACGGTGTCATCATGGAGTCTTGTTTCTAGGAGGTTCTGTACTGTCACAATTGTCTCCTTGATGCCATGAGCCCCTGCAGTGTCAAAATGGCTCCTTGCTTCCATGAGGAACACAAAAGCTTTGCATCAACACTGAGCAACAGCTGCTGAACACACCTGGGAGCACCTGCTTGCATCAAAAGAGGGCTTCAAGATGAGAAAGGCAGCAGCAGCTTCCATCTGCAACAGAGAGCCAGGCAAAGGGCAGGGACAGAGAATTCAGTGGAAAGACTGCGAAAATTCTGCTCCCAGAGATCATTCCTGCTCACAGTGTCCCTTGTAGAAAGGGGACATCATTGCAGGCAGCGTGGACTCAGCATGTGGGGTTTGTTTTTCAGGAAAGCTGCTCAGGCTTTTCCATTCTTTCCTTACAAACAGGAAAACTTCTCTGGGCCTGTGTGCAGGCAGAGCCCTGAGGAGAGCACTTAGCACATGGTGCCTCGGTGTGGGACAGCCAGCTGCAGAGCTGAAGGGAAGAAGCCCCGCTGTGTCACAATGGCTCCTTGGCTTCATGTGCATCACCTGTGTCACCATGGTCTCCTTGATTCCATGAGGCCCCACTGTGTCACAATGGCTCCTTGGCTTCATGTGCATCACCTGTGTCACCATGGTCTCCTTGATTCCATGAGGCCCCACTGGGTCACAATGGCTCCTTGGCTTCCATGTGGCCCCACTGTGTCACAATGGCCCCTTGCTTCCATAGGTTTTCTATTGTAACAATGGACTCCTTGGTTCTGTGAGCTACCCTGCTTTTTGCAGAGGTGTCTTTGGTTCCAACAAGGCCCTGCTGTGTCTCATGAGGAACACATTTCCATGTGGTTCCATGATTTCCCACGGTGTCCCCATGGAGCCTTGTTTCTAGGAGGTTCTGTAGTGTCACAATTGTCTCCTTGATGCCATGAGCCCCTGCAGTGTCACAATGGCTCCTTGCTTCCATGAGGAACACAAAAGCTTTGCATCAACACTGAGCAACAGCTGCTGAACGCACCTGGGAGCATCTGCTTGCATCAAAAGAGGGCTTCAAGCAGAGAATGGCAGCAGCAGCTTCCATCTGCACCAGAGAGCCAGGCAAAGGACAGGGACAGAGAATTCCGTGGAAAGACTGCGAGAATTCTGCTCCCAGAGATCATTCCTGCTCACAGTGTCCCTTGTAGAAAGGGGACATCATTGCAGGCAGCCTGGACTGAGCATGTGGGTTTGGTTGTCTAGGGAACCTGCTCAGGCTTTTTCATTCTTTCCTTACAAACAGGAAAACTTCTCTGGGCCTGTGTGCAGGCAGAGCCCTGAGGAGAGCACTTGGCACATGGTGAGTCGGTGTGGGACAGCCAGCTGCAGAGCTGAAGGGAAGAAGCCCCGCTGTGTCACAATGGCTCCTTGACTTCATGTGCATCACCTGTGTCACCATGGTCTCCTTGATTCCATGAGGCCCCACTGGGTCACAATGGCTCCTTGGCTTCATGTGCATCACCTGTGTCACCATGGTCTCCTTGATTCCATGAGGCCCCACTGGGTCACAATGGCTCCTTGGCTTTCATGTGGCCCCACTGTGTCACAATTGTCTCCTTGCTTCCATAGGTTTTCTATTGTAACAATGGACTCCTTGGTTCTGTGAGCTACCCTGCTTTTTGCAGAGGTGTCTTTGGTTCCAACAAGGCCCATCTGTGTCTCAGTGCACCCTGGCTTCCATGCGCATCTGGAGTATCACAAAGACTCCTTGGTTCCACGAGGTCTTGCTGTGTCACAATGGATGCTGTGCTCCATGAGGCCCTCCAAAGTCATCATGGAGCCTTGATTCCATGTGCTTCCATTGTGTCCCAGGGATCGCCTTGGTTCCATCAGTTTCCTTAGTGGCACAATGCTCTCCATGCTTCCATGATTGCCCACAATGTCACAATGCTCTCCATGCTTCCATGAGGCCCTGCTTTGCCACAATGGTCCCCTTGTGTCCATGCGGCCCCGCTGTGTCCCAATGGACGGATGGTTCCATGAGGTTCCGTGCTGTCCCCATGGTCTTCTTGAATCCGCAGTGTAACAATGGACCACTGCTTCCAGGCGGCATCTCTGTGTCACAAGGGGCTCCTTGATTCCAAGATTTTCCATGGTGTCACCATGGAGCCTTGTTTCTAGGAGGTTCTGTACTGTCACAATTGTCTCCTTGATCCCAGGAGCCCCTGCAGTGTCACAATGGCTCCTTAGCTTCATGTGCATCACCTGTGTCACCATGGTCTCCTTGATGCCATGAGGCCCCACTGTGTCACAATGTCTCCTTAGCTTCATGTGCATCACCTGCAGTGTCACAATGGCTCCTTGCTTCCATGAGGAACACAAAAGCTTTGCATCAACACTGAGCAACAGCTGCTGAACACACCTGGGAGCATCTGCTTGCATCAAAAGAGGGCTTCAAGCAGAGAATGGCAGCAGCAGCTTCCATCTGCAACAGAGAGCCAGGCAAAGGACAGGGACAGAGAATTCAGTGGAAAGACTGCGAGAATTCTGCTCCCAGAGATCATTCCTGCTCACAGTGTCCCTTGTAGAAAGGGGACATCATTGCAGGCAGCCTGGACTGAGCATGTAGGGTTTGTTGTTGAGGAAGCCTGCTCAGGCTTTTTCATTCTTTCCTTACAAACAGGAAAATTTCTCTGGGCCTGTGTGCAGGCAGAGCCCTGAGGAGAGCACTTGGCACATGGTGCTGTGGGCTGGGACAGCCAGCTGCAGAGCAGAAGGGAAGAAGCCCCGCTGTGTCACAATGGCTCCTTGGCTTCATGTGCATCACCTGTGTCACCATGGTCTCCTTGATTCCATGAGGCCCCACTGTGTCACAATGGCTCCTTGGCTTCATGTGCATCACCTGTGTCACCATGGTCTCCTTGATTCCATGAGGCCCCACTGTGTCACAATGGCTCCTTGGCTTCATGTGCATCACCTGTGTCACCATGGTCTCCTTGATTCCATGAGGCCCCGCTGTGTCCCAATGGACGGATGGTTCCATGAGGTTCTGTGCTGTCCCCATGGTCTTCTTGAATCCGCAGTGTAACAATGGACCACTGCTTCCAGGCGGCATCTCTGTGTCACAAGGGGCTCCTTGATTCCAAGATTTTCCATGGTGTCACCATGGAGCCTTGTTTCTAGGAGGTTCTGTACTGTCACAATTGTCTCCTTGATCCCAGGAGCCCCTGCAGTGTCACAATGGCTCCTTAGCTTCATGTGCATCACCTGTGTCACCATGGTCTCCTTGATGCCATGAGGCCCCACTGTGTCACAATGGCTCCTTAGCTTCATGTGCATCACCTGCAGTGTCACAATGGCTCCTTGCTTCCATGAGGAACACAAAAGCTTTGCATCAACACTGAGCAACAGCTGCTGAACACACCTGGGAGCATCTGCTTGCATCAAAAGAGGGCTTCAAGCAGAGAATGGCAGCAGCAGCTTCCATCTGCAACAGAGAGCCAGGCAAAGGACAGGGACAGAGAATTCAGTGGAAAGACTGCGAGAATTCTGCTCCCAGAGATCATTCCTGCTCACAGTGTCCCTTGTAGAAAGGGGACATCATTGCAGGCAGCCTGGACTGAGCATGTAGGGTTTGTTGTTGAGGAAGCCTGCTCAGGCTTTTTCATTCTTTCCTTACAAACAGGAAAACTTCTCTGGGCCTGTGTGCAGGCAGAGCCCTGAGGAGAGCACTTGGCACATGGTGCTGTGGGCTGGGACAGCCAGCTGCAGAGCAGAAGGGAAGAAGCCCCGCTGTGTCACAATGGCTCCTTGGCTTCATGTGCATCACCTGTGTCACCATGGTCTCCTTGATTCCATGAGGCCCCACTGGGTCACAATGGCTCCTTGGCTTCATGTGCATCACCTGTGTCACCATGGTCTCCTTGATTCCATGAGGCCCCACTGGGTCACAATGGCTCCTTGCTTCCATAGGTTTTCTATTGTAACAATGGACTCCTTGGTTCTGTGAGCTACCCTGCTTTTTGCACTGGTGTCTTTGGTTCCAACAAGGCCCTGCTGTGTCTCATGAGGAACACATTTCCATGTGGTTCCATGATTCCCCACGGTGTCACCATGGAGCCTTGTTTCTAGGAGGTTCTGTACTGTCACAATTGTCTCCTTGATGCCATGAGCCCCTGCAGTGTCACAATGGCTCCTTGCTTCCATGAGGAACACAAAAGCTTTGCATCAACACTGAGCAACAGCTGCTGAACACACCTGGGAGCATCTGCTTGCATCAAAAGAGGGCTTCAAGCAGAGAATGGCAGCAGCAGCTTCCATCTGACACTGAGAGCCAGGGAAAGGACAGGGACAGAGAATTCCGTGGAAAGACTGCGAGAATTCTGCTCTCAGACATCATTCCTGCTCACAGTGTCCCTTGTAGAAAGGGGACATCATTGCAGGCAGCCTGGACTCAGCATGTGGGGTTTGTTGTTTAGGAAACCTGCTCAGGCTTTTCCATTCTTTCCTTACAAACAGGAAAACTTCTCTGGGCCTGTGTGCAGGCAGAGCCCTGAGGAAAGCACTTGGCACATGGTGCCTCGGTGTGGGACAGCCAGCTGCAGAGCTGAAGGGAAGAAGCCCCGCTGTATCACAATGGCTCCTTGGCTTCATGTGCATCACCTGTGTCACCATGGTCTCCTTGATTCCATGAGGCCCCACTGTGTCACAATGGCTCCTTGGCTTCATGTGCATCACCTGTGTCACCATGGTCTCCTTGATTCCATGAGGCCCCACTGGGTCACAATGGCTCCTTGGCTTCATGTGCATCACCTGTGTCACAATGGTCTCCTTGATTCCATGAGGCCCCACTTTGTCACAATGGCTCCGTGGCTTCCATGAGGTTTCGCAGTGTCACCATGCTCACCTTTGATCCACATTGTCATAATGGACAACTGCTTCCATGTGGCCCCACTGTGTCACAATAGCCCCTTGGTTCCATAGGTTTTCTAGAATGTAATGTATAATTTTCTACAATGTAACAATGGACTCCTTGGTTCTGTGAGCTACCCTGCTTTTTGCAGAGGTGTCCTTGGTTCCAACAAGGCCCCGCTGTGTCTCAGTGCAGCCTGGCTTCCATGCGCATCTGGAGTATCACAAAGGCTCCTTGGTTCCACGAGGTCTTGCTGTGTCACAATGGATGCTGTGCTCCATGAGGCCCTCCAAAGTCATCATGGAGCCTTGATTCCATGTGCTTCCATTGTGTCCCAGGGATCGCCTTGGTTCCATCAGTTTCCTTAGTGGCACAATGCTCTCCATGCTTCCATGATTGCCCACAATGTCACAATGCTCTCCATGCTTCCATGAGGCCCTGCTTTGCCACAATGGTCCCCTTGTGTCCATGAGGCCCCGCTGTGTCCCAATGGACGGATGGTTCCATGAGGTTCCGTGCTGTCCCCATGGTCTTCTTGAATCCGCAGTGTAACAATGGACCACTGCTTCCAGGCGGCCTCTCTGTGTCACAAGGGGCTCCTTGATTCCAAGGTTTGCCATGGTGTCACCATGGAGCCTTGTTTCTAGGAGGTTCTGTAGTGTCACAATTGTCTCCTTGATGCCATGAGCCCCTGCAGAGTCACAATGGCTCCTTAGCTTCATGTGCATCACCTGTGTCACCGTGGTCTCCTTGATTCCATGAGGCCCCACTGGGTCACAAAGGCTCCTTGGCTTCATGTGCATCACCTGCAGTGTCACAATGGCTCCTTGCTTCCATGAGGAACACAAAAGCTTTGCATCAACACTGAGCAACAGCTGCTGAACGCACCTGGGAGCATCTGCTTGCATCAAACGAGGGCTTCAAGCTGAGAATGGCAGCAGCAGCTTCCATCTGCAACAGAGAGCCAGGCAAAGGACAAGGACAGAGAATTCAGTGGAAAGACTGTGAGAATTCTGCTCCCAGAGATCATTCCTGCTCACAGTGTCCCTTGTAGAAAGGGGACATCATTGCAGGCAGCCTGGACGGAGCATGTGGGGTTGGTTGTCTAGGGAACCTGCTCAGGCTTTTTCATTCTTTCCTTACAAACAGGAAAACTTCTCCTGGGCCTGTGTGCAGGCAGAGCCCTGAGGAGAGCAGTTGGCACATGGTGCTGTGGGCTGGGACAGCCAGCTGCAGAGCTGAAGGGAAGAAGCCCCGCTGTGTCACAATGGCTCCTTGGCTTCATGTGCATCACCTGTGTCACCATGGTCTCCTTGATTCCATGAGGCCCCACTGTGTCACAATGGCTCCTTGGCTTCATGTGCATCACCTGTGTCACCATGGTCTCCTTGATTCCATGAGGCCCCACTGGGTCACAATGGCTCCTTGGCTTCCATGTGGCCCCACTGTGTCACAATGGCCCCTTGCTTCCATAGGTTTTCTATTGTAACAATGGACTCCTTGGTTCTGTGAGCTACCCTGCTTTTTGCAGAGGTGTCTTTGGTTCCAACAAGGCCCTGCTTTGTCTCATGAGGAACACATTTCCATGTGGTTCCATGATTTCCCACGGTGTCCCCATGGAGCCTTGTTTCTAGGAGGTTCTGTAGTGTCACAATTGTCTCCTTGATGCCATGAGCCCCTGCAGTGTCACAATGGCTCCTTGCTTCCATGAGGAACACAAAAGCTTTGCATCGACACTGAGCAACAGCTGCTGAACGCACCTGGGAGCATCTGCTTGCATCAAAAGAGGGCTTCAAGCAGAGAATGGCAGCAGCAGCTTCCATCTGCAACAGAGAGCCAGGCAAAGGACTGGGACAGAGAATTCCGTGGAAAGACTGCGAGAATTCTGCTCCCAGACATCATTCCTGCTCACAGTGTCCCTTGTAGAAAGGGGACATCATTGCAGGCAGCCTGGACTGAGCATGTGGGTTTGGTTGTCTAGGGAACCTGCTCAGGCTTTTTCATTCTTTCCTTACAAACAGGAAAACTTCTCTGGGCCTGTGTGCAGGCAGAGCCCTGAGGAGAGCACTTGGCACATGGTGAGTCGGTGTGGGACAGCCAGCTGCAGAGCTGAAGGGAAGAAGCCCCGCTGTGTCACAATGGCTCCTTGACTTCATGTGCATCACCTGTGTCACCATGGTCTCCTTGATTCCATGAGGCCCCACTGGGTCACAATGGCTCCTTGGCTTCATGTGCATCACCTGTGTCACCATGGTCTCCTTGACTCCATGAGGCCCCACTGGGTCACAATGGCTCCTTGACTTCATGTGCATCACCTGTGTCACCATGGTCTCCTTGATGCCATGAGGCCCCACTGTGTCACAATGTCTCCTTAGCTTCATGTGCATCACCTGCAGTGTCACAATGGCTCCTTGCTTCCATGAGGAACACAAAAGCTTTGCATCAACACTGAGCAACAGCTGCTGAACACACCTGGGAGCATCTGCTTGCATCAAAAGAGGGCTTCAAGCAGAGAATGGCAGCAGCAGCTTCCATCTGCAACAGAGAGCCAGGCAACGGACAGGGACAGAGAATTCCGTGGAAAGACTGCGAGAATTCTGCTCCCAGAGATCATTCCTGCTCACAGTGTCCCTTGTAGAAAGGGGACATCATTGCAGGCAGCCTGGACTGAGCATGTAGGGTTTGTTGTTGAGGAAGCCTGCTCAGGCTTTTTCATTCTTTCCTTACAAACAGGAAAACTTCTCTGGGCCTATGTGCAGGCAGAGCCCTGAGGAGAGCAGTTGGCACATGGTGCCTAGGGCTGGGACAGCCAGCTGCAGAGCTGAAGGGAAGAAGCCCCGCTGTGTCACAATGGCTCCTTGGCTTCATGTGCATCACCTGTGTCACCATGGTCTCCTTGATTCCATGAGGCCCCACTGTGTCACAATGGCTCCTTGGCTTCATGTGCATCACCTGTGTCACCATGGTCTCCTTGATTCCATGAGGCCCCACTGTGTCACAATGGCTCCTTGGCTTCATGTGCATCACCTGTGTCACCATGGTCTCCTTGATTCCATGAGGCCCCACTGTGTCACAATGGCTCCTTGGCTTCATGTGCATCACCTGTGTCACCATGGTCTCCTTGATTCCATGAGGCCCCGCTGTGTCCCAATGGACGGATGGTTCCATGAGGTTCCGTGCTGTCCCCATGGTCTTCTTGAATTCGCAGTGTAACAATGGACCACTGCTTCCAGGCGGCCTCTCTGTGTCACAAGGGGCTCCTTGATTCCAAGATTTGCCATGGTGTCACCATGGAGCCTTGTTTCTAGGAGGTTCTGTAGTGTCACAATTGTCTCCTTGATCCCAGGAGCCCCTGCGGAGTCACAATGGCTCCTTAGCTTCATGTGCATCACCTGTGTCACCATGGTCTCCTTGATTCCATGAGGCCCCACTGGGTCACAATGGCTCCTTGGCTTCATGTGCATCACCTGTGTCACAATGGTCTCCTTGATTCCATGAGGCCCCACTGGGTCACAATGGCTCCGTGGCTTCCATGTGGCCCCACTGGGTCACAATGGTCTCCTTGCTTCCATAGGTTTTCTATTGTAACAATGGACTCCTTGGTTCTGTGAGCTACCCTGCTTTTTGCAGAGGTGTCTTTGGTTCCAACAAGGCCCTGCTGCGTCTCATGAGGAACACATTTCCATGTGGTTCCATGATTCCCCACGGTGTCACCATGGAGCCTTGTTTCTAGGAGGTTCTGTAGTGTCACAATTGTCTCCTTGATGCCATGAGCCCCTGCAGTGTCACAATGGCTCCTTGCTTCCATGAGGAACACAAAAGCTTTGCATCAACACTGAGCAACAGCTGCTGAACACACCTGGGAGCATCTGCTTGCATCAAAAGAGGGCTTCAAGCAGAGAATGGCAGCAGCAGCTTCCATCTGACACTGAGAGCCAGGGAAAGGACAGGGACAGAGAATTCTGTGGAAAGACTGCGGGAATTCTGCTCCCAGACATCATTCCTGCTCACAGTGTCCCTTGTAGAAAGGGGACATCATTGCAGGCAGCCTGGACTCAGCATGTGGGTTTGGTTGTCTAGGGAACCTGCTCAGGCTTTTTCATGCATTCCTTACAAACAGGAAAACTTCTCTGGGCCAGTGTGCAGGCAGAGCCCTGAGGAGAGCACGTGGCACATGGTGCTGTGGGCTGGGACAGCCAGCTGCAGAGCTCAAGGGAAGAAGCCCCACTGTGTCACAATGGCTCCTTGGCTTCATGTGCATCACCTGTGTCACCATGGTCTCCTTGATTCCATGAGGCCCCACTGTGTCACAATGGCTCCTTGACTTCATGTGCATCACCTGTGTCACCATGGTCTCCTTGATTCCATGAGGCCCCACTGGGTCACAATGGCTCCTTGGCTTCATGTGCATCACCTGTGTCACCATGGTCTCCTTGATTCCATGAGGCCCCACTGTGTCACAATGGCTCCTTGGCTTCATGTGCATCACCTGTGTCACCATGGTCTCCTTGATTCCATGAGGCCCCACTGGGTCACAATGGCTCCTTGGCTTCATGTGCATCACCTGTGTCACCATGGTCTCCTTGATTCCATGAGGCCCCACTGGGTCACAATGGCTCCTTGGCTTCCATGTGGCCCCACTGGGTCACAATGGTCTCCTTGCTTCCATAGGTTTTCTATTGTAACAATGGACTCCTTGGTTCTGTGAGCTACCTTGCTTTTTGCAGAGGTGTCTTTGGTTCCAACAAGGCCCTGCTGCGTCTCATGAGGAACACATTTCCATGTGGTTCCATGATTCCCCACGGTGTCATCATGGAGTCTTGTTTCTAGGAGGTTCTGTACTGTCACAATTGTCTCCTTGATGCCATGAGCCCCTGCAGTGTCACAATGGCTCCTTGCTTCCATGAGGAACACAAAAGCTTTGCATCAACACTGAGCAACAGCTGCTGAACACACCTGGGAGCATCTGCTTGCATCAAACGATTGCTTCAAGCAGAGAATGGCAGCAGCAGCTTCCATCTGACACTGAGAGCCAGGCAAAGAACAGGGACAGAGCATTCCGTGGAAAGACTGCGAGAATTCTGCTCCCAGAGATCATTCCTGCTCACAGTGTCCCTTGTAGAAAGGGGACATCATTGCAGGCAGCCTGGACTGAGCATGTGGGTTTGGTTGTCTAGGGAACCTGCTCAGGCTTTTTCATTCTTTCCTTACAAACAGGAAAACTTCTCTGGGCCTGTGTGCAGGCAGAGCCCTGAGGAGAGCACGTGGCACATGGTGCTGTGGGCTGGGACAGCCAGCTGCAGAGCTGAAGGGAAGAAGCCCCACTGTGTCACAATGGCTCCTTGGCTTCATGTGCATCACCTGTGTCACCATGGTCTCCTTGATTCCATGAGGCCCCACTGGGTCACAATGGCTCCTTGGCTTCATGTGCATCACCTGTGTCACAATGGTCTCCTTGATTCCATGAGCCCCCACTGTGTCACAATGGCTCCTTGGCTTCATGTGCATCACCTGTGTCACCATGGTCTCCTTGATTCCATGAGGCCCCGCTGTGTCACAATGGCTCCTTGGCTTCATGTGCATCACCTGTGTCACCATGGTCTCCTTGATTCCATGAGGCCCCACTGTGTCACAATGGCTCCTTGGCTTCATGTGCATCACCTGTGTCACCATGGTCTCCTTGATTCCATGAGGCCCCACTGTGTCACAATGGCTCCTTGGCTTCATGTGCATCACCTGTGTCACCATGGTCTCCTTGATTCCATGAGGCCCCACTGGGTCACAATGGCTCCTTGGCTTCATGTGCATCACCTGTGTCACCATGGTCTCCTTGATTCCATGAGGCCCCACTGTGTCACAATGGCTCCTTGGCTTCATGTGCATCACCTGTGTCACCATGGTCTCCTTGATTCCATGAGGCCCCACTGTGTCACAATGGCTCCTTGGCTTCATGTGCATCACCTGTGTCACCATGGTCTCCTTGATTCCATGAGGCCCCACTGGGTCACAATGGCTCCTTGGCTTCATGTGCATCACCTGTGTCACCATGGTCTCCTTGATTCCATGTGGCCCCACTGTGTCACAATGGCTCCTTGCTTCCATAGGTTTTCTATTGTAACAATGGACTCCTTGGTTCTGTGAGCTACCCTGCTTTTTGCACTGGTGTCTTTGGTTCCAACAAGGCCCTGCTGTGTCTCATCAGGAACACATTTCCATGTGGTTCCATGATTCGCCACGGTGTCACCATGGAGCCTTGTTTCTAGGAGGTTCTGAAGTGTCACAATTGTCTCCTTGATGCCATGAGCCCCTGCAGTGTCACAATGGCTCCTTACTTCCATGAGGAACACAAAAGCTTTGCATCAACACTGAGCAACAGCTGCTGAACACACCTGGGAGCATCTGCTTGCATCAAAAGAGGGCTTCAAGCAGAGAATGGCAGCAGCAGCTTCCATCTGACAGAGAGCCAGGGAAAGGACAGGGACAGAGAATTCCGTGGAAAGACTGCGAGAATTCTGCTCCCAGACATCATTCCTGCTCACAGTGTCCCTTGTAGAAAGGGGACATCATTGCAGGCAGCCTGGACTGAGCATGTGGGGTTTGTTGTTTAGGAAACCTGCTCAGGCTTTTCCATTCTTTCCTTACAAACAGGAAAACTTCTCTGGGCCTGTGTGCAGGCAGAGCCCTGAGGAAAGCACTTGGCACATGGTGCCTCGGTGTGGGACAGCCAGCTGCAGAGCTGAAGGGAAGAAGCCCCGCTGTATCACAATGGCTCCTTGGCTTCATGTGCATCACCTGTGTCACCATGGTCTCCTTGATTCCATGAGGCCCCACTGTGTCACAATGGCTCCTTGGCTTCATGTGCATCACCTGTGTCACCATGGTCTCCTTGATTCCATGAGGCCCCACTGGGTCACAATGGCTCCTTGGCTTCATGTGCATCACCTGTGTCACAATGGTCTCCTTGATTCCATGAGGCCCCACTTTGTCACAATGGCTCCTTGCTTCCATGAGGTTTCGCAGTGTCACCATGCTCACCTTTGATCCACATTGTCATAATGGACAACTGCTTCCATGTGGCCCCACTGTGTCACAATAGCCCCTTGGTTCCATAGGTTTTCTAGAATGTAATGTATAATTTTCTACAATGTAACAATGGACTCCTTGGTTCTGTGAGCTACCCTGCTTTTTGCAGAGGTGTCCTTGGTTCCAACAAGGCCCCGCTGTGTCTCAGTGCACCCTGGCTTCCATGCGCATCTGGAGTATCACAAAGGCTCCTTGGTTCCACGAGGTCTTGCTGTGTCACAATGGATGCTGTGCTCCATGAGGCCCTCCAAAGTCATCATGGAGCCTTGATTCCATGTGCTTCCATTGTGTCCCAGGGATCGCCTTGGTTCCATCATTTTCCTTAGTGGCACAATGCTCTCCATGCTTCCATGATTGCCCACAATGTCACAATGCTCTCCATGCTTCCATGAGGCCCTGCTTTGCCACAATGGTCCCCTTGTGTCCATGAGGCCCCGCTGTGTCCCAATGGACGGATGGTTCCATGAGGTTCCGTGCTGTCCCCATGGTCTTCTTGAATCCGCAGTATAACAATGGACCACTGCTTCCAGGCGGCCTCTCTGTGTCACAAGGGGCTCCTTGATTCCAAGATTTGCCATGGTGTCACCATGGAGCCTTGTTTCTAGGAGGTTCTGTAGTGTCACAATTGTCTCCTTGATCCCAGGAGCCCCTGCAGAGTCACAATGGCTCCTTAGCTTCATGTGCATCACCTGTGTCACCATGGTCTCCTTGATTCCATGAGGCCCCACTGTGTCACAATGGCTCCTTAGCTTCATGTGCATCACCTGCAGTGTCACAATGGCTCCTTGCTTCCATGAGGAACACAAAAGCTTTGCATCAACACTGAGCAACAGCTGCTGAACGCACCTGGGAGCATCTGCTTGCATCAAACGGGGGCTTCAAGCTGAGAATGGCAGCAGCAGCTTCCATCTGCAACAGAGAGCCAGGCAAAGGACAGGGACAGAGAATTCAGTGGAAAGACTGCGAGAATTCTGCTCCCAGAGATCATTCCTGCTCACAGTATCCCTTGTAGAAAGGGGACATCATTGCAGGCAGCCTGGACTCAGCATGTGGGTTTGGTTGTCTAGGGAACCTGCTCAGGCTTTTTCATTCTTTCCTTACAAACAGGAAAACTTCTCCTGGGCCTGTGTGCAGGCAGAGCCCTGAGGAGAGCAGTTGGCACATGGTGCTGTGGGCTGGGACAGCCAGCTGCAGAGCTGAAGGGAAGAAGCCCCGCTGTGTCACAATGGCTCCTTGACTTCATGTGCATCACCTGTGTCACCATGGTCTCCTTGATTCCATGAGGCCCCACTGTGTCACAATGGCTCCTTGGCTTCATGTGCATCACCTGTGTCACCATGGTCTCCTTGATTCCATGAGGCCCCACTGGGTCACAATGGCTCCTTGGCTTCATGTGCATCACCTGTGTCACCATGGTCTCCTTGATTCCATGAGGCCCCACTGGGTCACAATGGCTCCGTGGCTTCCATGTGGCCCCACTGGGTCACAATGGTGTCCTTGCTTCCATAGGTTTTCTATTGTAACAATGGACTCCTTGGTTCTGTGAGCTACCCTGCTTTTTGCAGAGGTGTCTTTGGTTCCAACAAGGCCCTGCTGCGTCTCATGTGAGACACATTTCCATGTGGTTCCATGATTCGCCACGGTGTCACCATGGAGCCTTGTTTCTAGGAGGTTCTGTAGTGTCACAATTGTCTCCTTGATCCCATGAGCCCCTGCAGTGTCACAATGGCTCCTTGCTTCCATGAGGAACACAAAAGCTTTGCATCAACACTGAGCAACAGCTGCTGAACACACCTGGGAGCATCTGCTTGCATCAAACGAGGGCTTCAAGCAGAGAATGGCAGCAGCAGCTTCCATCTGCAACAGAGAGCCAGGCAAGAGACAGGGACAGAGAATTCTGTGGAAAGACTGCGAGAATTCTGCTCCCAGACATCATTCCTGCTCACAGTGTCCCTTGTAGAAAGGGGACATCATTGCAGGCAGCCTGGACTGAGCATGTGGGTTTGGTTGTCTAGGGAACCTGCTCAGGCTTTTTCATGCATTCCTTACAAACAGGAAAACTTCTCTGGGCCAGTGTGCAGGCAGAGCCCTGAGGAGAGCACGTGGCACATGGTGCTGTGGGCTGGGACAGCCAGCTGCAGAGCTCAAGGGAAGAAGCCCCACTGTGTCACAATGGCTCCTTGGCTTCATGTGCATCACCTGTGTCACCATGGTCTCCTTGATTCCATGAGGCCCCACTGTGTCACAATGGCTCCTTGGCTTCATGTGCATCACCTGTGTCACCATGGTCTCCTTGATTCCATGAGGCCCCACTGGGTCACAATGGCTCCTTGGCTTCATGTGCATCACCTGTGTCACCATGGTCTCCTTGATTCCATGAGGCCCCACTGGGTCACAATGGCTCCTTGGCTTCATGTGCATCACCTATGTCACCATGGTCTCCTTGATTCCATGAGGCCCCACTGTGTCACAATGGCTCCTTGGCTTCATGTGCATCACCTGTGTCACCATGGTCTCCTTGATTCCATGAGGCCCCACTGGGTCACAATGACTCCGTGGCTTCCATGTGGCCCCACTGGGTCACAATGGTCTCCTTGCTTCCATAGGTTTTCTATTGTAACAATGGACTCCTTGGTTCTGTGAGCTACCTTGCTTTTTGCAGAGGTGTCTTTGGTTCCAACAAGGCCCTGCTGCGTCTCATGAGGAACACATTTCCATGTGGTTCCATGATTCCCCACGGTGTCATCATGGAGTCTTGTTTCTAGGAGGTTCTGTAGTGTCACAATTGTCTCCTTGATGCCATGAGCCCCTGCAGTGTCACAATGGCTCCTTGCTTCCATGAGGAACACAAAAGCTTTGCATCAACACTGAGCAACAGCTGCTGAACACACCTGGGAGCATCTGCTTGCATCAAAAGAGGGCTTCAAGCAGAGAATGGCAGCAGCAGCTTCCATCTGCAACAGAGAGCCAGGCAAAGGACAGGGACAGAGAATTCCGTGGAAAGACTGCGAGAATTCTGCTCCCAGAGATCATTCCTGCTCACAGTGTCCCTTGTAGAAAGGGGACATCATTGCAGGCAGCCTGGACTCAGCATGTGGGTTTGGTTGTCTAGGGAACCTGCTCAGGCTTTTTCATTCTTTCCTTACAAACAGGAAAACTTCTCCTGGGCCTGTGTGCAGGCAGAGCCCTGAGGAGAGTACTTGGCAGATGGTGCTGTGGGCTGGGACAGCCAGCTGCAGAGCTGAAGGGAAGAAGCCCCGCTGTGTCACAATGGCTCCTTGGCTTCATGTGCATCACCTATGTCACCATGGTCTCCTTGATTCCATGAGGCCCCGCTGTGTCACAATGGCTCCTTGGCTTCATGTGCATCACCTGTGTCACCATGGTCTCCTTGATTCCATCAGGCCCCACTGTCTCACAATGGCTCCTTGGCTTCATGTGCATCACCTGTGTCACAATGGTCTCCTTGATTCCATGAGGCCCCACTGTGTCACAATGGCTCCTTGGCTTCATGTGCATCACCTGTGTCACCATGGTCTCCTTGATTCCATGAGGCCCCACTGTGTCACAATGGCTCCTTGGCTTCATGTGCATCACCTGTGTCACCATGGTCTCCTTGATTCCATGAGGCCCCGCTGTGTCACAATGGCTCCTTGGCTTCATGTGCATCACCTGTGTCACAATGGTCTCCTTGATTCCATGAGGCCCCACTGTGTCACAATGGCTCCTTGGCTTCATGTGCATCACCTGTGTCACAATGGTCTCCTTGATTCCATGAGCCCCCACTGTGTCACAATGGCTCCTTGGCTTCATGTGCATCACCTGTGTCACCATGGTCTCCTTGATTCCATGAGGCCCCACTGTGTCACAATGGCTCCTTGGCTTCATGTGCATCACCTGTGTCACAATGGTCTCCTTGATTCCATGAGCCCCCACTGTGTCACAATGGCTCCTTGGCTTCATGTGCATCACCTGTGTCACCATGGTCTCCTTGATTCCATGAGGCCCCACTGGGTCACAATGGCTCCGTGGCTTCCATGTGGCCCCACTGTGTCACAATGGCCCCTTGCTTCCATAGGTTTTCTATTGTAACAATGGACTCCTTGGTTCTGTGAGCTACCCTGCTTTTTGCAGAGGTGTCTTTGGTTCCAACAAGGCCCTGCTGTGTCTCATCAGGAACACATTTCCATGTGGTTCCATGATTCGGTGTCACCATGGAGCCTTGTTTCTAGGAGGTTCTGTAGTGTCACAATTGTCTCCTTGATGCCATGAGCCCCTGCAGTGTCACAATGGCTCCTTGCTTCCATGAGGAACACAAAAGCTTTGCATCAACACTGAGCAACAGCTGCTGAACACACCTGGGAGCATCTGCTTGCATCAAAAGAGGGCTTCAAGCAGAGAATGGCAGCAGCAGCTTCCATCTGACAGAGAGCCAGGGAAAGGACAGGGACAGAGAATTCCGTGGAAAGACTGCGAGAATTCTGCTCCCAGACATCATTCCTGCTCACAGTGTCCCTTGTAGAAAGGGGACATCATTGCAGGCAGCCTGGACTCAGCATGTGGGGTTTGTTGTTTAGGAAACCTGCTCAGGCTTTTCCATTCTTTCCTTACAAACAGGAAAACTTCTCTGGGCCTGTGTGCAGGCAGAGCCCTGAGGAAAGCACTTGGCACATGGTGCCTCGGTGTGGGACAGCCAGCTGCAGAGCTGAAGGGAAGAAGCCCCGCTGTATCACAATGGCTCCTTGGCTTCATGTGCATCACCTGTGTCACCATGGTCTCCTTGATTCCATGAGGCCTCACTGTGTCACAATGGCTCCTTGGCTTCATGTGCATCACCTGTGTCACCATGGTCTCCTTGATTCCATGAGGCCCCACTGTGTCACAATGGCTCCTTGGCTTCATGTGCATCACCTGTGTCACAATGGTCTCCTTGATTCCATGAGGCCCCACTTTGTCACAATAGCTCCTTGCTTCCATGAGGTTTCGCAGTGTCACCATGCTCACCTTTGATCCACATTGTCATAATGGACAACTGCTTCCATGTGGCCCCACTGTGTCACAATAGCCCCTTGGTTCCATAGGTTTTCTAGAATGTAATGTATAATTTTCTACAATGTAACAATGGACTCCTTGGTTCTGTGAGCTACCCTGCTTTTTGCAGAGGTGTCCTTGGTTCCAACAAGGCCCCGCTGTGTCTCAGTGCACCCTGGCTTCCATGCGCATCTGGAGTATCACAAAGGCTCCTTGGTTCCACGAGGTCTTGCTGTGTCACAATGGATGCTGTGCTCCATGAGGCCCTCCAAAGTCATCATGGAGCCTTGATTCCATGTGCTTCCATTGTGTCCCAGGGATCGCCTTGGTTCCATCATTTTCCTTAGTGGCACAATGCTCTCCATGCTTCCATGATTGCCCACAATGTCACAATGCTCTCCATGCTTCCATGAGGCCCTGCTTTGCCACAATGGTCCCCTTGTGTCCATGAGGCCCCGCTGTGTCCCAATGGACGGATGGTTCCATGAGGTTCCGTGCTGTCCCCATGGTCTTCTTGAATCCGCAGTATAACAATGGACCACTGCTTCCAGGCGGCCTCTCTGTGTCACAAGGGGCTCCTTGATTCCAAGATTTGCCATGGTGTCACCATGGAGCCTTGTTTCTAGGAGGTTCTGTAGTGTCACAATTGTCTCCTTGATCCCAGGAGCCCCTGCAGAGTCACAATGGCTCCTTAGCTTCATGTGCATCACCTGTGTCACCATGGTCTCCTTGATTCCATGAGGCCCCACTGTGTCACAATGGCTCCTTAGCTTCATGTGCATCACCTGCAGTGTCACAATGGCTCCTTGCTTCCATGAGGAACACAAAAGCTTTGCATCAACACTGAGCAACAGCTGCTGAACGCACCTGGGAGCATCTGCTTGCATCAAACGGGGGCTTCAAGCTGAGAATGGCAGCAGCAGCTTCCATCTGCAACAGAGAGCCAGGCAAAGGACAGGGACAGAGAATTCAGTGGAAAGACTGTGAGAATTCTGCTCCCAGAGATCATTCCTGCTCACAGTATCCCTTGTAGAAAGGGGACATCATTGCAGGCAGCCTGGACTCAGCATGTGGGTTTGGTTGTCTAGGGAACCTGCTCAGGCTTTTTCATTCTTTCCTTACAAACAGGAAAACTTCTCCTGGGCCTGTGTGCAGGCAGAGCCCTGAGGAGAGCAGTTGGCACATGGTGCTGTGGGCTGGGACAGCCAGCTGCAGAGCTGAAGGGAAGAAGCCCCGCTGTGTCACAATGGCTCCTTGACTTCATGTGCATCACCTGTGTCACCATGGTCTCCTTGATTCCATGAGGCCCCACTGTGTCACAATGGCTCCTTGGCTTCATGTGCATCACCTGTGTCACCATGGTCTCCTTGATTCCATGAGGCCCCACTGGGTCACAATGGCTCCTTGGCTTCATGTGCATCACCTGTGTCACCATGGTCTCCTTGATTCCATGAGGCCCCACTGGGTCACAATGGCTCCGTGGCTTCCATGTGGCCCCACTGGGTCACAATGGTGTCCTTGCTTCCATAGGTTTTCTATTGTAACAATGGACTCCTTGGTTCTGTGAGCTACCCTGCTTTTTGCAGAGGTGTCTTTGGTTCCAACAAGGCCCTGCTGCGTCTCATGTGAGACACATTTCCATGTGGTTCCATGATTCGCCACGGTGTCACCATGGAGCCTTGTTTCTAGGAGGTTCTGTAGTGTCACAATTGTCTCCTTGATCCCATGAGCCCCTGCAGTGTCACAATGGCTCCTTGCTTCCATGAGGAACACAAAAGCTTTGCATCAACACTGAGCAACAGCTGCTGAACACACCTGGGAGCATCTGCTTGCATCAAAAGAGGGCTTCAAGCAGAGAATGGCAGCAGCAGCTTCCATCTGCAACAGAGAGCCAGGCAAAGGACAGGGACAGAGAATTCCGTGGAAAGACTGCGAGAATTCTGCTCCCAGAGATCATTCCTGCTCACAGTGTCCCTTGTAGAAAGGGGACATCATTGCAGGCAGCCTGGACTCAGCATGTGGGTTTGGTTGTCTAGGGAACCTGCTCAGGCTTTTTCATTCTTTCCTTACAAACAGGAAAACTTCTCCTGGGCCTGTGTGCAGGCAGAGCCCTGAGGAGAGTACTTGGCAGATGGTGCTGTGGGCTGGGACAGCCAGCTGCAGAGCTGAAGGGAAGAAGCCCCGCTGTGTCACAATGGCTCCTTGGCTTCATGTGCATCACCTGTGTCACCATGGTCTCCTTGATTCCATGAGGCCCCACTGGGTCACAATGGCTCCGTGGCTTCCATGTGGCCCCACTGGGTCACAATGGTGTCCTTGCTTCCATAGGTTTTCTATTGTAACAATGGACTCCTTGGTTCTGTGAGCTACCCTGCTTTTTGCAGAGGTGTCTTTGGTTCCAACAAGGCCCTGCTGCGTCTCATGTGAGACACATTTCCATGTGGTTCCATGATTCGCCACGGTGTCACCATGGAGCCTTGTTTCTAGGAGGTTCTGTAGTGTCACAATTGTCTCCTTGATCCCATGAGCCCCTGCAGTGTCACAATGGCTCCTTGCTTCCATGAGGAACACAAAAGCTTTGCATCAACACTGAGCAACAGCTGCTGAACACACCTGGGAGCATCTGCTTGCATCAAAAGAGGGCTTCAAGCAGAGAATGGCAGCAGCAGCTTCCATCTGCAACAGAGAGCCAGGCAAAGGACAGGGACAGAGAATTCCGTGGAAAGACTGCGAGAATTCTGCTCCCAGAGATCATTCCTGCTCACAGTGTCCCTTGTAGAAAGGGGACATCATTGCAGGCAGCCTGGACTCAGCATGTGGGTTTGGTTGTCTAGGGAACCTGCTCAGGCTTTTTCATTCTTTCCTTACAAACAGGAAAACTTCTCCTGGGCCTGTGTGCAGGCAGAGCCCTGAGGAGAGTACTTGGCAGATGGTGCTGTGGGCTGGGACAGCCAGCTGCAGAGCTGAAGGGAAGAAGCCCCGCTGTGTCACAATGGCTCCTTGGCTTCATGTGCATCACCTATGTCACCATGGTCTCCTTGATTCCATGAGGCCCCGCTGTGTCACAATGGCTCCTTGGCTTCATGTGCATCACCTGTGTCACCATGGTCTCCTTGATTCCATCAGGCCCCACTGTCTCACAATGGCTCCTTGGCTTCATGTGCATCACCTGTGTCACAATGGTCTCCTTGATTCCATGAGGCCCCACTGTGTCACAATGGCTCCTTGGCTTCATGTGCATCACCTGTGTCACCATGGTCTCCTTGATTCCATGAGGCCCCACTGTGTCACAATGGCTCCTTGGCTTCATGTGCATCACCTGTGTCACCATGGTCTCCTTGATTCCATGAGGCCCCGCTGTGTCACAATGGCTCCTTGGCTTCATGTGCATCACCTGTGTCACAATGGTCTCCTTGATTCCATGAGGCCCCACTGTGTCACAATGGCTCCTTGGCTTCATGTGCATCACCTGTGTCACAATGGTCTCCTTGATTCCATGAGCCCCCACTGTGTCACAATGGCTCCTTGGCTTCATGTGCATCACCTGTGTCACCATGGTCTCCTTGATTCCATGAGGCCCCACTGTGTCACAATGGCTCCTTGGCTTCATGTGCATCACCTGTGTCACAATGGTCTCCTTGATTCCATGAGCCCCCACTGTGTCACAATGGCTCCTTGGCTTCATGTGCATCACCTGTGTCACCATGGTCTCCTTGATTCCATGAGGCCCCACTGGGTCACAATGGCTCCGTGGCTTCCATGTGGCCCCACTGTGTCACAATGGCCCCTTGCTTCCATAGGTTTTCTATTGTAACAATGGACTCCTTGGTTCTGTGAGCTACCCTGCTTTTTGCAGAGGTGTCTTTGGTTCCAACAAGGCCCTGCTGTGTCTCATCAGGAACACATTTCCATGTGGTTCCATGATTCGGTGTCACCATGGAGCCTTGTTTCTAGGAGGTTCTGTAGTGTCACAATTGTCTCCTTGATGCCATGAGCCCCTGCAGTGTCACAATGGCTCCTTGCTTCCATGAGGAACACAAAAGCTTTGCATCAACACTGAGCAACAGCTGCTGAACACACCTGGGAGCATCTGCTTGCATCAAAAGAGGGCTTCAAGCAGAGAATGGCAGCAGCAGCTTCCATCTGACAGAGAGCCAGGGAAAGGACAGGGACAGAGAATTCCGTGGAAAGACTGCGAGAATTCTGCTCCCAGACATCATTCCTGCTCACAGTGTCCCTTGTAGAAAGGGGACATCATTGCAGGCAGCCTGGACTCAGCATGTGGGGTTTGTTGTTTAGGAAACCTGCTCAGGCTTTTCCATTCTTTCCTTACAAACAGGAAAACTTCTCTGGGCCTGTGTGCAGGCAGAGCCCTGAGGAAAGCACTTGGCACATGGTGCCTCGGTGTGGGACAGCCAGCTGCAGAGCTGAAGGGAAGAAGCCCCGCTGTATCACAATGGCTCCTTGGCTTCATGTGCATCACCTGTGTCACCATGGTCTCCTTGATTCCATGAGGCCTCACTGTGTCACAATGGCTCCTTGGCTTCATGTGCATCACCTGTGTCACCATGGTCTCCTTGATTCCATGAGGCCCCACTGTGTCACAATGGCTCCTTGGCTTCATGTGCATCACCTGTGTCACAATGGTCTCCTTGATTCCATGAGGCCCCACTTTGTCACAATAGCTCCTTGCTTCCATGAGGTTTCGCAGTGTCACCATGCTCACCTTTGATCCACATTGTCATAATGGACAACTGCTTCCATGTGGCCCCACTGTGTCACAATAGCCCCTTGGTTCCATAGGTTTTCTAGAATGTAATGTATAATTTTCTACAATGTAACAATGGACTCCTTGGTTCTGTGAGCTACCCTGCTTTTTGCAGAGGTGTCCTTGGTTCCAACAAGGCCCCGCTGTGTCTCAGTGCACCCTGGCTTCCATGCGCATCTGGAGTATCACAAAGGCTCCTTGGTTCCACGAGGTCTTGCTGTGTCACAATGGATGCTGTGCTCCATGAGGCCCTCCAAAGTCATCATGGAGCCTTGATTCCATGTGCTTCCATTGTGTCCCAGGGATCGCCTTGGTTCCATCATTTTCCTTAGTGGCACAATGCTCTCCATGCTTCCATGATTGCCCACAATGTCACAATGCTCTCCATGCTTCCATGAGGCCCTGCTTTGCCACAATGGTCCCCTTGTGTCCATGAGGCCCCGCTGTGTCCCAATGGACGGATGGTTCCATGAGGTTCCGTGCTGTCCCCATGGTCTTCTTGAATCCGCAGTATAACAATGGACCACTGCTTCCAGGCGGCCTCTCTGTGTCACAAGGGGCTCCTTGATTCCAAGATTTGCCATGGTGTCACCATGGAGCCTTGTTTCTAGGAGGTTCTGTAGTGTCACAATTGTCTCCTTGATCCCAGGAGCCCCTGCAGAGTCACAATGGCTCCTTAGCTTCATGTGCATCACCTGTGTCACCATGGTCTCCTTGATTCCATGAGGCCCCACTGTGTCACAATGGCTCCTTAGCTTCATGTGCATCACCTGCAGTGTCACAATGGCTCCTTGCTTCCATGAGGAACACAAAAGCTTTGCATCAACACTGAGCAACAGCTGCTGAACGCACCTGGGAGCATCTGCTTGCATCAAACGGGGGCTTCAAGCTGAGAATGGCAGCAGCAGCTTCCATCTGCAACAGAGAGCCAGGCAAAGGACAGGGACAGAGAATTCAGTGGAAAGACTGTGAGAATTCTGCTCCCAGAGATCATTCCTGCTCACAGTATCCCTTGTAGAAAGGGGACATCATTGCAGGCAGCCTGGACTCAGCATGTGGGTTTGGTTGTCTAGGGAACCTGCTCAGGCTTTTTCATTCTTTCCTTACAAACAGGAAAACTTCTCCTGGGCCTGTGTGCAGGCAGAGCCCTGAGGAGAGCAGTTGGCACATGGTGCTGTGGGCTGGGACAGCCAGCTGCAGAGCTGAAGGGAAGAAGCCCCGCTGTGTCACAATGGCTCCTTGACTTCATGTGCATCACCTGTGTCACCATGGTCTCCTTGATTCCATGAGGCCCCACTGTGTCACAATGGCTCCTTGGCTTCATGTGCATCACCTGTGTCACCATGGTCTCCTTGATTCCATGAGGCCCCACTGGGTCACAATGGCTCCTTGGCTTCATGTGCATCACCTGTGTCACCATGGTCTCCTTGATTCCATGAGGCCCCACTGGGTCACAATGGCTCCGTGGCTTCCATGTGGCCCCACTGGGTCACAATGGTGTCCTTGCTTCCATAGGTTTTCTATTGTAACAATGGACTCCTTGGTTCTGTGAGCTACCCTGCTTTTTGCAGAGGTGTCTTTGGTTCCAACAAGGCCCTGCTGCGTCTCATGTGAGACACATTTCCATGTGGTTCCATGATTCGCCACGGTGTCACCATGGAGCCTTGTTTCTAGGAGGTTCTGTAGTGTCACAATTGTCTCCTTGATCCCATGAGCCCCTGCAGTGTCACAATGGCTCCTTGCTTCCATGAGGAACACAAAAGCTTTGCATCAACACTGAGCAACAGCTGCTGAACACACCTGGGAGCATCTGCTTGCATCAAACGAGGGCTTCAAGCAGAGAATGGCAGCAGCAGCTTCCATCTGCAACAGAGAGCCAGGCAAGAGACAGGGACAGAGAATTCTGTGGAAAGACTGCGAGAATTCTGCTCCCAGACATCATTCCTGCTCACAGTGTCCCTTGTAGAAAGGGGACATCATTGCAGGCAGCCTGGACTGAGCATGTGGGTTTGGTTGTCTAGGGAACCTGCTCAGGCTTTTTCATGCATTCCTTACAAACAGGAAAACTTCTCTGGGCCAGTGTGCAGGCAGAGCCCTGAGGAGAGCACGTGGCACATGGTGCTGTGGGCTGGGACAGCCAGCTGCAGAGCTCAAGGGAAGAAGCCCCACTGTGTCACAATGGCTCCTTGGCTTCATGTGCATCACCTGTGTCACCATGGTCTCCTTGATTCCATGAGGCCCCACTGTGTCACAATGGCTCCTTGGCTTCATGTGCATCACCTGTGTCACCATGGTCTCCTTGATTCCATGAGGCCCCACTGGGTCACAATGGCTCCTTGGCTTCATGTGCATCACCTGTGTCACCATGGTCTCCTTGATTCCATGAGGCCCCACTGGGTCACAATGGCTCCTTGGCTTCATGTGCATCACCTATGTCACCATGGTCTCCTTGATTCCATGAGGCCCCACTGTGTCACAATGGCTCCTTGGCTTCATGTGCATCACCTGTGTCACCATGGTCTCCTTGATTCCATGAGGCCCCACTGGGTCACAATGACTCCGTGGCTTCCATGTGGCCCCACTGGGTCACAATGGTCTCCTTGCTTCCATAGGTTTTCTATTGTAACAATGGACTCCTTGGTTCTGTGAGCTACCTTGCTTTTTGCAGAGGTGTCTTTGGTTCCAACAAGGCCCTGCTGCGTCTCATGAGGAACACATTTCCATGTGGTTCCATGATTCCCCACGGTGTCATCATGGAGTCTTGTTTCTAGGAGGTTCTGTAGTGTCACAATTGTCTCCTTGATGCCATGAGCCCCTGCAGTGTCACAATGGCTCCTTGCTTCCATGAGGAACACAAAAGCTTTGCATCAACACTGAGCAACAGCTGCTGAACACACCTGGGAGCATCTGCTTGCATCAAAAGAGGGCTTCAAGCAGAGAATGGCAGCAGCAGCTTCCATCTGCAACAGAGAGCCAGGCAAAGGACAGGGACAGAGAATTCCGTGGAAAGACTGCGAGAATTCTGCTCCCAGAGATCATTCCTGCTCACAGTGTCCCTTGTAGAAAGGGGACATCATTGCAGGCAGCCTGGACTCAGCATGTGGGTTTGGTTGTCTAGGGAACCTGCTCAGGCTTTTTCATTCTTTCCTTACAAACAGGAAAACTTCTCCTGGGCCTGTGTGCAGGCAGAGCCCTGAGGAGAGTACTTGGCAGATGGTGCTGTGGGCTGGGACAGCCAGCTGCAGAGCTGAAGGGAAGAAGCCCCGCTGTGTCACAATGGCTCCTTGGCTTCATGTGCATCACCTATGTCACCATGGTCTCCTTGATTCCATGAGGCCCCGCTGTGTCACAATGGCTCCTTGGCTTCATGTGCATCACCTGTGTCACCATGGTCTCCTTGATTCCATCAGGCCCCACTGTCTCACAATGGCTCCTTGGCTTCATGTGCATCACCTGTGTCACAATGGTCTCCTTGATTCCATGAGGCCCCACTGTGTCACAATGGCTCCTTGGCTTCATGTGCATCACCTGTGTCACCATGGTCTCCTTGATTCCATGAGGCCCCACTGTGTCACAATGGCTCCTTGGCTTCATGTGCATCACCTGTGTCACCATGGTCTCCTTGATTCCATGAGGCCCCGCTGTGTCACAATGGCTCCTTGGCTTCATGTGCATCACCTGTGTCACAATGGTCTCCTTGATTCCATGAGGCCCCACTGTGTCACAATGGCTCCTTGGCTTCATGTGCATCACCTGTGTCACAATGGTCTCCTTGATTCCATGAGCCCCCACTGTGTCACAATGGCTCCTTGGCTTCATGTGCATCACCTGTGTCACCATGGTCTCCTTGATTCCATGAGGCCCCACTGTGTCACAATGGCTCCTTGGCTTCATGTGCATCACCTGTGTCACAATGGTCTCCTTGATTCCATGAGCCCCCACTGTGTCACAATGGCTCCTTGGCTTCATGTGCATCACCTGTGTCACCATGGTCTCCTTGATTCCATGAGGCCCCGCTGTGTCACAATGGCTCCTTGGCTTCATGTGCATCACCTGTGTCACCATGGTCTCCTTGATTCCATGAGGCCCCACTGTGTCACAATGGCTCCTTGGCTTCATGTGCATCACCTGTGTCACCATGGTCTCCTTGATTCCATGAGGCCCCACTGGGTCACAATGGCTCCTTGGCTTCATGTGCATCACCTGTGTCACCATGGTCTCCTTGATTCCATGAGGCCCCACTGGGTCACAATGGCTCCTTGGCTTCATGTGCATCACCTGTGTCACCATGGTCTCCTTGATTCCATGAGGCCCCACTGGGTCACAATGGCTCCGTGGCTTCCATGTGGCCCCACTGTGTCACAATGGCCCCTTGCTTCCATAGGTTTTCTATTGTAACAATGGACTCCTTGGTTCTGTGAGCTACCCTGCTTTTTGCAGAGGTGTCTTTGGTTCCAACAAGGCCCTGCTGTGTCTCATCAGGAACACATTTCCATGTGGTTCCATGATTCGGTGTCACCATGGAGCCTTGTTTCTAGGAGGTTCTGTAGTGTCACAATTGTCTCCTTGATGCCATGAGCCCCTGCAGTGTCACAATGGCTCCTTGCTTCCATGAGGAACACAAAAGCTTTGCATCAACACTGAGCAACAGCTGCTGAACACACCTGGGAGCATCTGCTTGCATCAAAAGAGGGCTTCAAGCAGAGAATGGCAGCAGCAGCTTCCATCTGACAGAGAGCCAGGGAAAGGACAGGGACAGAGAATTCCGTGGAAAGACTGCGAGAATTCTGCTCCCAGACATCATTCCTGCTCACAGTGTCCCTTGTAGAAAGGGGACATCATTGCAGGCAGCCTGGACTCAGCATGTGGGGTTTGTTGTTTAGGAAACCTGCTCAGGCTTTTCCATTCTTTCCTTACAAACAGGAAAACTTCTCTGGGCCTGTGTGCAGGCAGAGCCCTGAGGAAAGCACTTGGCACATGGTGCCTCGGTGTGGGACAGCCAGCTGCAGAGCTGAAGGGAAGAAGCCCCGCTGTATCACAATGGCTCCTTGGCTTCATGTGCATCACCTGTGTCACCATGGTCTCCTTGATTCCATGAGGCCTCACTGTGTCACAATGGCTCCTTGGCTTCATGTGCATCACCTGTGTCACCATGGTCTCCTTGATTCCATGAGGCCCCACTGTGTCACAATGGCTCCTTGGCTTCATGTGCATCACCTGTGTCACAATGGTCTCCTTGATTCCATGAGGCCCCACTTTGTCACAATAGCTCCTTGCTTCCATGAGGTTTCGCAGTGTCACCATGCTCACCTTTGATCCACATTGTCATAATGGACAACTGCTTCCATGTGGCCCCACTGTGTCACAATAGCCCCTTGGTTCCATAGGTTTTCTAGAATGTAATGTATAATTTTCTACAATGTAACAATGGACTCCTTGGTTCTGTGAGCTACCCTGCTTTTTGCAGAGGTGTCCTTGGTTCCAACAAGGCCCCGCTGTGTCTCAGTGCAGCCTGGCTTCCATGCGCATCTGGAGTATCACAAAGGCTCCTTGGTTCCACGAGGTCTTGCTGTGTCACAATGGATGCTGTGCTCCATGAGGCCCTCCAAAGTCATCATGGAGCCTTGATTCCATGTGCTTCCATTGTGTCCCAGGGATCGCCTTGGTTCCATCAGTTTCCTTAGTGGCACAATGCTCTCCATGCTTCCATGATTGCCCACAATGTCACAATGCTCTCCATGCTTCCATGAGGCCCTGCTTTGCCACAATGGTCCCCTTGTGTCCATGAGGCCCCGCTGTGTCCCAATGGACGGATGGTTCCATGAGGTTCCGTGCTGTCCCCATGGTCTTCTTGAATCCGCAGTGTAACAATGGACCACTGCTTCCAGGCGGCCTCTCTGTGTCACAAGGGGCTCCTTGATTCCAAGATTTGCCATGGTGTCACCATGGAGCCTTGTTTCTAGGAGGTTCTGTACTGTCACAATTGTCTCCTTGATCCCAGGAGCCCCTGCAGAGTCACAATGGCTCCTTAGCTTCATGTGCATCACCTGTGTCACCATGGTCTCCTTGATTCCATGAGGCCCCACTGGGTCACAATGGCTCCTTGGCTTCATGTGCATCACCTGTGTCACAATGGTCTCCTTGATTCCATGAGGCCCCACTGGGTCACAATGGCTCCGTGGCTTCCATGTGGCCCCACTGGGTCACAATGGTCTCCTTGCTTCCATAGGTTTTCTATTGTAACAATGGACTCCTTGGTTCTGTGAGCTACCCTGCTTTTTGCAGAGGTGTCTTTGGTTCCAACAAGGCCCTGCTGCGTCTCATGAGGAACACATTTCCATGTGGTTCCATGATTCCCCACGGTGTCACCATGGAGCCTTGTTTCTAGGAGGTTCTGTAGTGTCACAATTGTCTCCTTGATGCCATGAGCCCCTGCAGTGTCACAATGGCTCCTTGCTTCCATGAGGAACACAAAAGCTTTGCATCAACACTGAGCAACAGCTGCTGAACACACCTGGGAGCATCTGCTTGCATCAAAAGAGGGCTTCAAGCTGAGAATGGCAGCAGCAGCTTCCATCTGACACTGAGAGCCAGGGAAAGGACAGGGACAGAGAATTCTGTGGAAAGACTGCGGGAATTCTGCTCCCAGACATCATTCCTGCTCACAGTGTCCCTTGTAGAAAGGGGACATCATTGCAGGCAGCCTGGACTCAGCATGTGGGTTTGGTTGTCTAGGGAACCTGCTCAGGCTTTTTCATGCATTCCTTACAAACAGGAAAACTTCTCTGGGCCAGTGTGCAGGCAGAGCCCTGAGGAGAGCACGTGGCACATGGTGCTGTGGGCTGGGACAGCCAGCTGCAGAGCTCAAGGGAAGAAGCCCCACTGTGTCACAATGGCTCCTTGGCTTCATGTGCATCACCTGTGTCACCATGGTCTCCTTGATTCCATGAGGCCCCACTGTGTCACAATGGCTCCTTGACTTCATGTGCATCACCTGTGTCACCATGGTCTCCTTGATTCCATGAGGCCCCACTGGGTCACAATGGCTCCTTGGCTTCATGTGCATCACCTGTGTCACCATGGTCTCCTTGATTCCATGAGGCCCCACTGTGTCACAATGGCTCCTTGGCTTCATGTGCATCACCTGTGTCACCATGGTCTCCTTGATTCCATGAGGCCCCACTGGGTCACAATGGCTCCTTGGCTTCATGTGCATCACCTGTGTCACCATGGTCTCCTTGATTCCATGAGGCCCCACTGGGTCACAATGGCTCCGTGGCTTCCATGTGGCCCCACTGGGTCACAATGGTCTCCTTGCTTCCATAGGTTTTCTATTGTAACAATGGACTCCTTGGTTCTGTGAGCTACCTTGCTTTTTGCAGAGGTGTCTTTGGTTCCAACAAGGCCCTGCTGCGTCTCATGAGGAACACATTTCCATGTGGTTCCATGATTCCCCACGGTGTCATCATGGAGTCTTGTTTCTAGGAGGTTCTGTACTGTCACAATTGTCTCCTTGATGCCATGAGCCCCTGCAGTGTCACAATGGCTCCTTGCTTCCATGAGGAACACAAAAGCTTTGCATCAACACTGAGCAACAGCTGCTGAACACACCTGGGAGCATCTGCTTGCATCAAACGATTGCTTCAAGCAGAGAATGGCAGCAGCAGCTTCCATCTGACACTGAGAGCCAGGCAAAGAACAGGGACAGAGAATTCCGTGGAAAGACTGCGAGAATTCTGCTCCCAGAGATCATTCCTGCTCACAGTGTCCCTTGTAGAAAGGGGACATCATTGCAGGCAGCCTGGACTGAGCATGTGGGTTTGGTTGTCTAGGGAACCTGCTCAGGCTTTTTCATTCTTTCCTTACAAACAGGAAAACTTCTCTGGGCCTGTGTGCAGGCAGAGCCCTGAGGAGAGCACGTGGCACATGGTGCTGTGGGCTGGGACAGCCAGCTGCAGAGCTGAAGGGAAGAAGCCCCACTGTGTCACAATGGCTCCTTGGCTTCATGTGCATCACCTGTGTCACCATGGTCTCCTTGATTCCATGAGGCCCCGCTGTGTCACAATGGCTCCTTGGCTTCATGTGCATCACCTGTGTCACCATGGTCTCCTTGATTCCATGAGGCCCCACTGGGTCACAATGGCTCCTTGGCTTCATGTGCATCACCTGTGTCACAATGGTCTCCTTGATTCCATGAGCCCCCACTGTGTCACAATGGCTCCTTGGCTTCATGTGCATCACCTGTGTCACCATGGTCTCCTTGATTCCATGAGGCCCCGCTGTGTCACAATGGCTCCTTGGCTTCATGTGCATCACCTGTGTCACCATGGTCTCCTTGATTCCATGAGGCCCCACTGTGTCACAATGGCTCCTTGGCTTCATGTGCATCACCTGTGTCACCATGGTCTCCTTGATTCCATGAGGCCCCACTGTGTCACAATGGCTCCTTGGCTTCATGTGCATCACCTGTGTCACCATGGTCTCCTTGATTCCATGAGGCCCCACTGGGTCACAATGGCTCCTTGGCTTCATGTGCATCACCTGTGTCACCATGGTCTCCTTGATTCCATGAGGCCCCACTGGGTCACAATGGCTCCTTGCTTCCATAGGTTTTCTATTGTAACAATGGACTCCTTGGTTCTGTGAGCTACCCTGCTTTTTGCACTGGTGTCTTTGGTTCCAACAAGGCCCTGCTGTGTCTCATCAGGAACACATTTCCATGTGGTTCCATGATTCGCCACGGTGTCACCATGGAGCCTTGTTTCTAGGAGGTTCTGAAGTGTCACAATTGTCTCCTTGATGCCATGAGCCCCTGCAGTGTCACAATGGCTCCTTACTTCCATGAGGAACACAAAAGCTTTGCATCAACACTGAGCAACAGCTGCTGAACACACCTGGGAGCATCTGCTTGCATCAAAAGAGGGCTTCAAGCAGAGAATGGCAGCAGCAGCTTCCATCTGACAGAGAGCCAGGGAAAGGACAGGGACAGAGAATTCCGTGGAAAGACTGCGAGAATTCTGCTCCCAGACATCATTCCTGCTCACAGTGTCCCTTGTAGAAAGGGGACATCATTGCAGGCAGCCTGGACTGAGCATGTGGGGTTTGTTGTTTAGGAAACCTGCTCAGGCTTTTCCATTCTTTCCTTACAAACAGGAAAACTTCTCTGGGCCTGTGTGCAGGCAGAGCCCTGAGGAAAGCACTTGGCACATGGTGCCTCGGTGTGGGACAGCCAGCTGCAGAGCTGAAGGGAAGAAGCCCCGCTGTATCACAATGGCTCCTTGGCTTCATGTGCATCACCTGTGTCACCATGGTCTCCTTGATTCCATGAGGCCCCACTGTGTCACAATGGCTCCTTGGCTTCATGTGCATCACCTGTGTCACCATGGTCTCCTTGATTCCATGAGGCCCCACTGGGTCACAATGGCTCCTTGGCTTCATGTGCATCACCTGTGTCACAATGGTCTCCTTGATTCCATGAGGCCCCACTTTGTCACAATGGCTCCTTGCTTCCATGAGGTTTCGCAGTGTCACCATGCTCACCTTTGATCCACATTGTCATAATGGACAACTGCTTCCATGTGGCCCCACTGTGTCACAATAGCCCCTTGGTTCCATAGGTTTTCTAGAATGTAATGTATAATTTTCTACAATGTAACAATGGACTCCTTGGTTCTGTGAGCTACCCTGCTTTTTGCAGAGGTGTCCTTGGTTCCAACAAGGCCCCGCTGTGTCTCAGTGCACCCTGGCTTCCATGCGCATCTGGAGTATCACAAAGGCTCCTTGGTTCCACGAGGTCTTGCTGTGTCACAATGGATGCTGTGCTCCATGAGGCCCTCCAAAGTCATCATGGAGCCTTGATTCCATGTGCTTCCATTGTGTCCCAGGGATCGCCTTGGTTCCATCATTTTCCTTAGTGGCACAATGCTCTCCATGCTTCCATGATTGCCCACAATGTCACAATGCTCTCCATGCTTCCATGAGGCCCTGCTTTGCCACAATGGTCCCCTTGTGTCCATGAGGCCCCGCTGTGTCCCAATGGACGGATGGTTCCATGAGGTTCCGTGCTGTCCCCATGGTCTTCTTGAATCCGCAGTATAACAATGGACCACTGCTTCCAGGCGGCCTCTCTGTGTCACAAGGGGCTCCTTGATTCCAAGATTTGCCATGGTGTCACCATGGAGCCTTGTTTCTAGGAGGTTCTGTAGTGTCACAATTGTCTCCTTGATCCCAGGAGCCCCTGCAGAGTCACAATGGCTCCTTAGCTTCATGTGCATCACCTGTGTCACCATGGTCTCCTTGATTCCATGAGGCCCCACTGTGTCACAATGGCTCCTTAGCTTCATGTGCATCACCTGCAGTGTCACAATGGCTCCTTGCTTCCATGAGGAACACAAAAGCTTTGCATCAACACTGAGCAACAGCTGCTGAACGCACCTGGGAGCATCTGCTTGCATCAAACGGGGGCTTCAAGCTGAGAATGGCAGCAGCAGCTTCCATCTGCAACAGAGAGCCAGGCAAAGGACAGGGACAGAGAATTCAGTGGAAAGACTGTGAGAATTCTGCTCCCAGAGATCATTCCTGCTCACAGTATCCCTTGTAGAAAGGGGACATCATTGCAGGCAGCCTGGACTCAGCATGTGGGTTTGGTTGTCTAGGGAACCTGCTCAGGCTTTTTCATTCTTTCCTTACAAACAGGAAAACTTCTCCTGGGCCTGTGTGCAGGCAGAGCCCTGAGGAGAGCAGTTGGCACATGGTGCTGTGGGCTGGGACAGCCAGCTGCAGAGCTGAAGGGAAGAAGCCCCGCTGTGTCACAATGGCTCCTTGACTTCATGTGCATCACCTGTGTCACCATGGTCTCCTTGATTCCATGAGGCCCCACTGTCTCACAATGGCTCCTTGGCTTCATGTGCATCACCTGTGTCACCATGGTCTCCTTGATTCCATGAGGCCCCACTGGGTCACAATGGCTCCTTGGCTTCATGTGCATCACCTGTGTCACCATGGTCTCCTTGATTCCATGAGGCCCCACTGGGTCACAATGGCTCCGTGGCTTCCATGTGGCCCCACTGGGTCACAATGGTGTCCTTGCTTCCATAGGTTTTCTATTGTAACAATGGACTCCTTGGTTCTGTGAGCTACCCTGCTTTTTGCAGAGGTGTCTTTGGTTCCAACAAGGCCCTGCTGCGTCTCATGAGGGACACATTTCCATGTGGTTCCATGATTCGCCACGGTGTCACCATGGAGCCTTGTTTCTAGGAGGTTCTGTAGTGTCACAATTGTCTCCTTGATCCCATGAGCCCCTGCAGTGTCACAATGGCTCCTTGCTTCCATGAGGAACACAAAAGCTTTGCATCAACACTGAGCAACAGCTGCTGAACACACCTGGGAGCATCTGCTTGCATCAAACGAGGGCTTCAAGCAGAGAATGGCAGCAGCAGCTTCCATCTGCAACAGAGAGCCAGGCAAGAGACAGGGACAGAGAATTCTGTGGAAAGACTGCGAGAATTCTGCTCCCAGACATCATTCCTGCTCACAGTGTCCCTTGTAGAAAGGGGACATCATTGCAGGCAGCCTGGACTGAGCATGTGGGTTTGGTTGTCTAGGGAACCTGCTCAGGCTTTTTCATGCATTCCTTACAAACAGGAAAACTTCTCTGGGCCAGTGTGCAGGCAGAGCCCTGAGGAGAGCACGTGGCACATGGTGCTGTGGGCTGGGACAGCCAGCTGCAGAGCTCAAGGGAAGAAGCCCCACTGTGTCACAATGGCTCCTTGGCTTCATGTGCATCACCTGTGTCACCATGGTCTCCTTGATTCCATGAGGCCCCACTGTGTCACAATGGCTCCTTGACTTCATGTGCATCACCTGTGTCACCATGGTCTCCTTGATTCCATGAGGCCCCACTGGGTCACAATGGCTCCTTGGCTTCATGTGCATCACCTGTGTCACCATGGTCTCCTTGATTCCATGAGGCCCCACTGGGTCACAATGGCTCCTTGGCTTCATGTGCATCACCTATGTCACCATGGTCTCCTTGATTCCATGAGGCCCCACTGTGTCACAATGGCTCCTTGGCTTCATGTGCATCACCTGTGTCACCATGGTCTCCTTGATTCCATGAGGCCCCACTGGGTCACAATGGCTCCGTGGCTTCCATGTGGCCCCACTGGGTCACAATGGTCTCCTTGCTTCCATAGGTTTTCTATTGTAACAATGGACTCCTTGGTTCTGTGAGCTACCTTGCTTTTTGCAGAGGTGTCTTTGGTTCCAACAAGGCCCTGCTGCGTCTCATGAGGAACACATTTCCATGTGGTTCCATGATTCCCCACGGTGTCATCATGGAGTCTTGTTTCTAGGAGGTTCTGTAGTGTCACAATTGTCTCCTTGATGCCATGAGCCCCTGCAGTGTCACAATGGCTCCTTGCTTCCATGAGGAACACAAAAGCTTTGCATCAACACTGAGCAACAGCTGCTGAACACACCTGGGAGCATCTGCTTGCATCAAAAGAGGGCTTCAAGCAGAGAATGGCAGCAGCAGCTTCCATCTGCAACAGAGAGCCAGGCAAAGGACAGGGACAGAGAATTCCGTGGAAAGACTGCGAGAATTCTGCTCCCAGAGATCATTCCTGCTCACAGTGTCCCTTGTAGAAAGGGGACATCATTGCAGGCAGCCTGGACTGAGCATGTGGGTTTGGTTGTCTAGGGAACCTGCTCAGGCTTTTTCATTCTTTCCTTACAAACAGGAAAACTTCTCCTGGGCCTGTGTGCAGGCAGAGCCCTGAGGAGAGTACTTGGCAGATGGTGCTGTGGGCTGGGACAGCCAGCTGCAGAGCTGAAGGGAAGAAGCCCCGCTGTGTCACAATGGCTCCTTGGCTTCATGTGCATCACCTATGTCACCATGGTCTCCTTGATTCCATGAGGCCCCGCTGTGTCACAATGGCTCCTTGGCTTCATGTGCATCACCAGTGTCACCATGGTCTCCTTGATTCCATCAGGCCCCACTGTCTCACAATGGCTCCTTGGCTTCATGTGCATCACCTGTGTCACAATGGTCTCCTTGATTCCATGAGGCCCCACTGTGTCACAATGGCTCCTTGGCTTCATGTGCATCACCTGTGTCACCATGGTCTCCTTGATTCCATGAGGCCCCACTGTGTCACAATGGCTCCTTGGCTTCATGTGCATCACCTGTGTCACCATGGTCTCCTTGATTCCATGAGGCCCCGCTGTGTCACAATGGCTCCTTGGCTTCATGTGCATCACCTGTGTCACAATGGTCTCCTTGATTCCATGAGGCCCCACTGTGTCACAATGGCTCCTTGGCTTCATGTGCATCACCTGTGTCACAATGGTCTCCTTGATTCCATGAGCCCCCACTGTGTCACAATGGCTCCTTGGCTTCATGTGCATCACCTGTGTCACCATGGTCTCCTTGATTCCATGAGGCCCCACTGGGTCACAATGGCTCCGTGGCTTCCATGTGGCCCCACTGTGTCACAATGGCCCCTTGCTTCCATAGGTTTTCTATTGTAACAATGGACTCCTTGGTTCTGTGAGCTACCCTGCTTTTTGCAGAGGTGTCTTTGGTTCCAACAAGGCCCTGCTGTGTCTCATCAGGAACACATTTCCATGTGGTTCCATGATTCGGTGTCACCATGGAGCCTTGTTTCTAGGAGGTTCTGTAGTGTCACAATTGTCTCCTTGATGCCATGAGCCCCTGCAGTGTCACAATGGCTCCTTGCTTCCATGAGGAACACAAAAGCTTTGCATCAACACTGAGCAACAGCTGCTGAACACACCTGGGAGCATCTGCTTGCATCAAAAGAGGGCTTCAAGCTGAGAATGGCAGCAGCAGCTTCCATCTGACAGAGAGCCAGGGAAAGGACAGGGACAGAGAATTCCGTGGAAAGACTGCGAGAATTCTGCTCCCAGACATCATTCCTGCTCACAGTGTCCCTTGTAGAAAGGGGACATCATTGCAGGCAGCCTGGACTCAGCATGTGGGGTTTGTTGTTTAGGAAACCTGCTCAGGCTTTTCCATTCTTTCCTTACAAACAGGAAAACTTCTCTGGGCCTGTGTGCAGGCAGAGCCCTGAGGAAAGCACTTGGCACATGGTGCCTCGGTGTGGGACAGCCAGCTGCAGAGCTGAAGGGAAGAAGCCCCGCTGTATCACAATGGCTCCTTGGCTTCATGTGCATCACCTGTGTCACCATGGTCTCCTTGATTCCATGAGGCCTCACTGTGTCACAATGGCTCCTTGGCTTCATGTGCATCACCTGTGTCACCATGGTCTCCTTGATTCCATGAGGCCCCACTGGGTCACAATGGCTCCTTGGCTTCATGTGCATCACCTGTGTCACAATGGTCTCCTTGATTCCATGAGGCCCCACTTTGTCACAATAGCTCCTTGCTTCCATGAGGTTTCGCAGTGTCACCATGCTCACCTTTGATCCACATTGTCATAATGGACAACTGCTTCCATGTGGCCCCACTGTGTCACAATAGCCCCTTGGTTCCATAGGTTTTCTAGAATGTAATGTATAATTTTCTACAATGTAACAATGGACTCCTTGGTTCTGTGAGCTACCCTGCTTTTTGCAGAGGTGTCCTTGGTTCCAACAAGGCCCCGCTGTGTCTCAGTGCACCCTGGCTTCCATGCGCATCTGGAGTATCACAAAGGCTCCTTGGTTCCACGAGGTCTTGCTGTGTCACAATGGATGCTGTGCTCCATGAGGCCCTCCAAAGTCATCATGGAGCCTTGATTCCATGTGCTTCCATTGTGTCCCAGGGATCGCCTTGGTTCCATCAGTTTCCTTAGTGGCACAATGCTCTCCATGCTTCCATGATTGCCCACAATGTCACAATGCTCTCCATGCTTCCATGAGGCCCTGCTTTGCCACAATGGTCCCCTTGTGTCCATGAGGCCCCGCTGTGTCCCAATGGACGGATGGTTCCATGAGGTTCCGTGCTGTCCCCATGGTCTTCTTGAATCCGCAGTGTAACAATGGACCACTGCTTCCAGGCGGCCTCTCTGTGTCACAAGGGGCTCCTTGATTCCAAGATTTGCCATGGTGTCACCATGGAGCCTTGTTTCTAGGAGGTTCTGTACTGTCACAATTGTCTCCTTGATCCCAGGAGCCCCTGCAGAGTCACAATGGCTCCTTAGCTTCATGTGCATCACCTGTGTCACCATGGTCTCCTTGATTCCATGAGGCCCCACTGTGTCCCAATGGCTCCTTGGCTTCATGTGCATCACCTGTGTCACCATGGTCTCCTTGATTCCATGAGGCCCCACTGGGTCACAATGGCTCCTTGGCTTCATGTGCATCACCTGTGTCACCATGGTCTCCTTGATTCCATGAGGCCCCACTGGGTCACAATGCCTCCGTGGCTTCCATGTGGCCCCACTGGGTCACAATGGTGTCCTTGCTTCCATAGGTTTTCTATTGTAACAATGGACTCCTTGGTTCTGTGAGCTACCCTGCTTTTTGCAGAGGTGTCTTTGGTTCCAACAAGGCCCTGCTGCGTCTCATGAGGGACACATTTCCATGTGGTTCCATGATTCGCCACGGTGTCACCATGGAGCCTTGTTTCTAGGAGGTTCTGTAGTGTCACAATTGTCTCCTTGATGCCATGAGCCCCTGCAGTGTCACAATGGCTCCTTGCTTCCATGAGGAACACAAAAGCTTTGCATCAACACTGAGCAACAGCTGCTGAACACACCTGGGAGCATCTGCTTGCATCAAACGAGGGCTTCAAGCAGAGAATGGCAGCAGCAGCTTCCATCTGACACTGAGAGCCAGGGAAAGGACAGGGACAGAGAATTCTGTGGAAAGACTGCGAGAATTCTGCTCCCAGACATCATTCCTGCTCACAGTGTCCCTTGTAGAAAGGGGACATCATTGCAGGCAGCCTGGACTGAGCATGTGGGTTTGGTTGTCTAGGGAACCTGCTCAGGCTTTTTCATGCATTCCTTACAAACAGGAAAACTTCTCTGGGCCAGTGTGCAGGCAGAGCCCTGAGGAGAGCACTTGGCACATGGTGCTGTGGGCTGGGACAGCCAGCTGCAGAGCTCAAGGGAAGAAGCCCCACTGTGTCACAATGGCTCCTTGGCTTCATGTGCATCACCTGTGTCACCATGGTCTCCTTGATTCCATGAGGCCCCACTGGGTCACAATGGCTCCTTGGCTTCATGTGCATCACCTGTGTCACCATGGTCTCCTTGATTCCATGAGGCCCCACTGGGTCACAATGGCTCCTTGGCTTCATGTGCATCACCTGTGTCACCATGGTCTCCTTGATTCCATGAGGCCCCACTGTGTCACAATGGCTCCTTGGCTTCATGTGCATCACCTGTGTCACCATGGTCTCCTTGATTCCATGAGGCCCCACTGTGTCACAATGGCTCCTTGGCTTCATGTGCATCACCTGTGTCACCATGGTCTCCTTGATTCCATGAGGCCCCACTGGGTCACAATGGCTCCGTGGCTTCCATGTGGCCCCACTGGGTCACAATGGTCTCCTTGCTTCCATAGGTTTTCTATTGTAACAATGGACTCCTTGGTTCTGTGAGCTACCTTGCTTTTTGCAGAGGTGTCTTTGGTTCCAACAAGGCCCTGCTGCGTCTCATGAGGAACACATTTCCATGTGGTTCCATGATTCCCCACGGTGTCATCATGGAGTCTTGTTTCTAGGAGGTTCTGTAGTGTCACAATTGTCTCCTTGATGCCATGAGCCCCTGCAGTGTCACAATGGCTCCTTGCTTCCATGAGGAACACAAAAGCTTTGCATCAACACTGAGCAACAGCTGCTGAACACACCTGGGAGCATCTGCTTGCATCAAACGATTGCTTCAAGCAGAGAATGGCAGCAGCAGCTTCCATCTGCAACAGAGAGCCAGGCAAAGGACAGGGACAGAGAATTCCGTGGAAAGACTGCGAGAATTCTGCTCCCAGAGATCATTCCTGCTCACAGTGTCCCTTGTAGAAAGGGGACATCATTGCAGGCAGCCTGGACTGAGCATGTGGGTTTGGTTGTCTAGGGAACCTGCTCAGGCTTTTTCATTCTTTCCTTACAAACAGGAAAACTTCTCCTGGGCCTGTGTGCAGGCAGAGCCCTGAGGAGAGTACTTGGCACATGGTGCCCCGGTCTGGGACAGCCAGCTGCAGAGCTGAAGGGAAGAAGCCCCGCTGTGTCACAATGGCTCCTTGGCTTCATGTGCATCACCTATGTCACCATGGTCTCCTTGATTCCATGAGGCCCCGCTGTGTCACAATGGCTCCTTGGCTTCATGTGCATCACCTGTGTCACCATGGTCTCCTTGATTCCATCAGGCCCCACTGTCTCACAATGGCTCCTTGGCTTCATGTGCATCACCTGTGTCACCATGGTCTCCTTGATTCCATGAGGCCCCACTGTGTCACAATGGCTCCTTGGCTTCATGTGCATCACCTGTGTCACCATGGTCTCCTTGATTCCATGAGGCCCCGCTGTGTCACAATGGCTCCTTGGCTTCATGTGCATCACCTGTGTCACAATGGTCTCCTTGATTCCATGAGGCCCCACTGTGTCACAATGGCTCCTTGGCTTCATGTGCATCACCTGTGTCACAATGGTCTCCTTGATTCCATGAGCCCCCACTGTGTCACAATGGCTCCTTGGCTTCATGTGCATCACCTGTGTCACCATGGTCTCCTTGATTCCATGAGGCCCCACTGTGTCACAATGGCTCCTTGGCTTCATGTGCATCACCTGTGTCACAATGGTCTCCTTGATTCCATGAGCCCCCACTGTGTCACAATGGCTCCTTGGCTTCATGTGCATCACCTGTGTCACCATGGTCTCCTTGATTCCATGAGGCCCCGCTGTGTCACAATGGCTCCTTGGCTTCATGTGCATCACCTGTGTCACCATGGTCTCCTTGATTCCATGAGGCCCCACTGTGTCACAATGGCTCCTTGGCTTCATGTGCATCACCTGTGTCACCATGGTCTCCTTGATTCCATGAGGCCCCACTGGGTCACAATGGCTCCTTGGCTTCATGTGCATCACCTGTGTCACCATGGTCTCCTTGATTCCATGAGCCCCCACTGTGTCACAATGGCTCCTTGGCTTCATGTGCATCACCTGTGTCACCATGGTCTCCTTGATTCCATGAGGCCCCACTGGGTCACAATGGCTCCGTGGCTTCCATGTGGCCCCACTGTGTCACAATGGCCCCTTGCTTCCATAGGTTTTCTATTGTAACAATGGACTCCTTGGTTCTGTGAGCTACCCTGCTTTTTGCAGAGGTGTCTTTGGTTCCAACAAGGCCCTGCTGTGTCTCATCAGGAACACATTTCCATGTGGTTCCATGATTCGGTGTCACCATGGAGCCTTGTTTCTAGGAGGTTCTGTAGTGTCACAATTGTCTCCTTGATGCCATGAGCCCCTGCAGTGTCACAATGGCTCCTTGCTTCCATGAGGAACACAAAAGCTTTGCATCAACACTGAGCAACAGCTGCTGAACACACCTGGGAGCATCTGCTTGCATCAAAAGAGGGCTTCAAGCAGAGAATGGCAGCAGCAGCTTCCATCTGACAGAGAGCCAGGGAAAGGACAGGGACAGAGAATTCCGTGGAAAGACTGCGAGAATTCTGCTCCCAGACATCATTCCTGCTCACAGTGTCCCTTGTAGAAAGGGGACATCATTGCAGGCAGCCTGGACTCAGCATGTGGGGTTTGTTGTTTAGGAAACCTGCTCAGGCTTTTCCATTCTTTCCTTACAAACAGGAAAACTTCTCTGGGCCTGTGTGCAGGCAGAGCCCTGAGGAAAGCACTTGGCACATGGTGCCTCGGTGTGGGACAGCCAGCTGCAGAGCTGAAGGGAAGAAGCCCCGCTGTATCACAATGGCTCCTTGGCTTCATGTGCATCACCTGTGTCACCATGGTCTCCTTGATTCCATGAGGCCTCACTGTGTCACAATGGCTCCTTGGCTTCATGTGCATCACCTGTGTCACCATGGTCTCCTTGATTCCATGAGCCCCCACTGGGTCACAATGGCTCCTTGGCTTCATGTGCATCACCTGTGTCACAATGGTCTCCTTGATTCCATGAGGCCCCACTTTGTCACAATGGCTCCTTGCTTCCATGAGGTTTCGCAGTGTCACCATGCTCACCTTTGATCCACATTGTCATAATGGACAACTGCTTCCATGTGGCCCCACTGTGTCACAATAGCCCCTTGGTTCCATAGGTTTTCTAGAATGTAATGTATAATTTTCTACAATGTAACAATGGACTCCTTGGTTCTGTGAGCTACCCTGCTTTTTGCAGAGGTGTCCTTGGTTCCAACAAGGCCCCGCTGTGTCTCAGTGCACCCTGGCTTCCATGCGCATCTGGAGTATCACAAAGGCTCCTTGGTTCCACGAGGTCTTGCTGTGTCACAATGGATGCTGTGCTCCATGAGGCCCTCCAAAGTCATCATGGAGCCTTGATTCCATGTGCTTCCATTGTGTCCCAGGGATCGCCTTGGTTCCATCAGTTTCCTTAGTGGCACAATGCTCTCCATGCTTCCATGATTGCCCACAATGTCACAATGCTCTCCATGCTTCCATGAGGCCCTGCTTTGCCACAATGGTCCCCTTGTGTCCATGAGGCCCCGCTGTGTCCCAATGGACGGATGGTTCCATGAGGTTCCGTGCTGTCCCCATGGTCTTCTTGAATCCGCAGTGTAACAATGGACCACTGCTTCCAGGCGGCCTCTCTGTGTCACAAGGGGCTCCTTGATTCCAAGATTTGCCATGGTGTCACCATGGAGCCTTGTTTCTAGGAGGTTCTGTACTGTCACAATTGTCTCCTTGATCCCAGGAGCCCCTGCAGAGTCACAATGGCTCCTTAGCTTCATGTGCATCACCTGTGTCACCATGGTCTCCTTGATTCCATGAGGCCCCACTGGGTCACAATGTCTCCTTAGCTTCATGTGCATCACCTGCAGTGTCACAATGGCTCCTTGCTTCCATGAGGAACACAAAAGCTTTGCATCAACACTGAGCAACAGCTGCTGAACGCACCTGGGAGCATCTGCTTGCATCAAACGGGGGCTTCAAGCTGAGAATGGCAGCAGCAGCTTCCATCTGCAACAGAGAGCCAGGCAAAGGACAGGGACAGAGAATTCAGTGGAAAGACTGTGAGAATTCTGCTCCCAGAGATCATTCCTGCTCACAGTATCCCTTGTAGAAAGGGGACATCATTGCAGGCAGCCTGGACTCAGCATGTGGGTTTGGTTGTCTAGGGAACCTGCTCAGGCTTTTTCATTCTTTCCTTACAAACAGGAAAACTTCTCCTGGGCCTGTGTGCAGGCAGAGCCCTGAGGAGAGCAGTTGGCACATGGTGCTGTGGGCTGGGACAGCCAGCTGCAGAGCTGAAGGGAAGAAGCCCCACTGTGTCCCAATGGCTCCTTGGCTTCATGTGCATCACCTGTGTCACCATGGTCTCCTTGATTCCATGAGGCCCCACTGGGTCACAATGGCTCCTTGGCTTCATGTGCATCACCTGTGTCACCATGGTCTCCTTGATTCCATGAGGCCCCACTGGGTCACAATGCCTCCGTGGCTTCCATGTGGCCCCACTGGGTCACAATGGTGTCCTTGCTTCCATAGGTTTTCTATTGTAACAATGGACTCCTTGGTTCTGTGAGCTACCCTGCTTTTTGCAGAGGTGTCTTTGGTTCCAACAAGGCCCTGCTGCGTCTCATGAGGGACACATTTCCATGTGGTTCCATGATTCGCCACGGTGTCACCATGGAGCCTTGTTTCTAGGAGGTTCTGTACTGTCACAATTGTCTCCTTGATGCCATGAGCCCCTGCAGTGTCACAATGGCTCCTTGCTTCCATGAGGAACACAAAAGCTTTGCATCAACACTGAGCAACAGCTGCTGAACACACCTGGGAGCATCTGCGTGCATCAAAAGAGGGCTTCAAGCTGAGAATGGCACCAGCAGCTTCCATCTGCAACAGAGAGCCAGGGAAAGGACAGGGACAGAGAATTCTGTGGAAAGACTGCGAGAATTCTGCTCCCAGACATCATTCCTGCTCACAGTGTCCCTTGTAGAAAGGGGACATCATTGCAGGCAGCCTGGACTGAGCATGTGGGTTTGGTTGTCTAGGGAACCTGCTCAGGCTTTTTCATGCATTCCTTACAAACAGGAAAACTTCTCTGGGCCAGTGTGCAGGCAGAGCCCTGAGGAGAGCACGTGGCACATGGTGCTGTGGGCTGGGACAGCCAGCTGCAGAGCTCAAGGGAAGAAGCCCCACAGTGTCACAATGGCTCCTTGGCTTCATGTGCATCACCTGTGTCACCATGGTCTCCTTGATTCCATGAGGCCCCACTGTGTCACAATGGCTCCTTGGCTTCATGTGCATCACCTGTGTCACCATGGTCTCCTTGATTCCATGAGGCCCCACTGGGTCACAATGGCTCCTTGGCTTCATGTGCATCACCTGTGTCACCATGGTCTCCTTGATTCCATGAGGCCCCACTGTGTCACAATGGCTCCTTGGCTTCATGTGCATCACCTGTGTCACCATGGTCTCCTTGATTCCATGTGGCCCCACTGGGTCACAATGGTCTCCTTGCTTCCATAGGTTTTCTATTGTAACAATGGACTCCTTGGTTCTGTGAGCTACCTTGCTTTTTGCAGAGGTGTCTTTGGTTCCAACAAGGCCCTGCTGCGTCTCATGAGGAACACATTTCCATGTGGTTCCATGATTCCCCACGGTGTCATCATGGAGTCTTGTTTCTAGGAGGTTCTGTACTGTCACAATTGTCTCCTTGATGCCATGAGCCCCTGCAGTGTCACAATGGCTCCTTGCTTCCATGAGGAACACAAAAGCTTTGCATCAACACTGAGCAACAGCTGCTGAACACACCTGGGAGCATCTGCTTGCATCAAACGATTGCTTCAAGCAGAGAATGGCAGCAGCAGCTTCCATCTGCAACAGAGAGCCAGGCAAAGGACAGGGACAGAGAATTCCGTGGAAAGACTGCGAGAATTCTGCTCCCAGAGATCATTCCTGCTCACAGTGTCCCTTGTAGAAAGGGGACATCATTGCAGGCAGCCTGGACTGAGCATGTGGGTTTGGTTGTCAGGGGAACCTGCTCAGGCTTTTTCATTCTTTCCTTACAAACAGGAAAACTTCTCCTGGGCCTGTGTGCAGGCAGAGCCCTGAGGAGAGTACTTGGCACATGGTGCCCCGGTCTGGGACAGCCAGCTGCAGAGCTGAAGGGAAGAAGCCCCGCTGTGTCACAATGGCTCCTTGGCTTCATGTGCATCACCTATGTCACCATGGTCTCCTTGATTCCATGAGGCCCCGCTGTGTCACAATGGCTCCTTGGCTTCATGTGCATCACCTGTGTCACCATGGTCTCCTTGATTCCATCAGGCCCCACTGTCTCACAATGGCTCCTTGGCTTCATGTGCATCACCTGTGTCACCATGGTCTCCTTGATTCCATGAGCCCCCACTGGGTCACAATGGCTCCTTGGCTTCATGTGCATCACCTGTGTCACCATGGTCTCCTTGATTCCATGAGGCCCCACTGTGTCACAATGGCTCCTTGGCTTCATGTGCATCACCTGTGTCACCATGGTCTCCTTGATTCCATGAGGCCCCGCTGTGTCACAATGGCTCCTTGGCTTCATGTGCATCACCTGTGTCACAATGGTCTCCTTGATTCCATGAGCCCCCACTGTGTCACAATGGCTCCTTGGCTTCATGTGCATCACCTGTGTCACCATGGTCTCCTTGATTCCATGAGGCCCCACTGTGTCACAATGGCTCCTTGGCTTCATGTGCATCACCTGTGTCACAATGGTCTCCTTGATTCCATGAGCCCCCACTGTGTCACAATGGCTCCTTTGCTTCATGTGCATCACCTGTGTCACCATGGTCTCCTTGATTCCATGAGGCCCCACTGGGTCACAATGGCTCCTTGGCTTCATGTGCATCACCTGTGTCACCATGGTCTCCTTGATTCCATGAGGCCCCACTGTGTCACAATGGCTCCGTGGCTTCCATGTGGCCCCACTGTGTCACAATGATCTCCTTGCTTCCATAGGTTTTCTATTGTAACAATGGACTCCTTGGTTCTGTGAGCTACCCTGCTTTTTGCAGAGGTGTCTTTGGTTCCAACAAGGCCCTGCTGCGTCTCATGAGGAACACATTTCCATGTGGTTCCATAATTCCCCACGGTGTCATCATGGAGTCTTGTTTCTAGGAGGTTCTGTAGTGTCACAATTGTCTCCTTGATCCCATGAGCCCCTGCAGTGTCACAATGGCTCCTTGCTTCCATGAGGAACACAAAAGCTTTGCATCAACACTGAGCAACAGCTGCTGAACACACCTGGGAGCATCTGCTTGCATCAAAAGAGGGCTTCAAGCTGAGAATGGCAGCAGCAGCTTCCATCTGCAACAGAGAGCCAGGGAAAGGACAGGGACAGAGAATTCTGTGGAAAGACTGCGAGAATTCTGCTCCCAGAGATCATTCCTGCTCACAGTGTCCCTTGTAGAAAGGGGACATCATTGCAGGCAGCCTGGACTGAGCATGTGGGTTTGGTTGTCTAGGGAACCTGCTCAGGCTTTTTCATTCTTTCCTTACAAACAGGAAAACTTCTCCTGGGCCTGTGTGCAGGCAGAGCCCTGAGGAGAGTACTTGGCAGATGGTGCTGTGGGCTGGGACAGCCAGCTGCAGAGCTGAAGGGAAGAAGCCCCGCTGTGTCACAATGGCTCCTTGGCTTCATGTGCATCACCTGTGTCACCATGGTCTCCTTGATTCCATGAGGCCCCACTGGGTCACAATGGCTCCTTGGCTTCATGTGCATCACCTGTGTCACAATGGTCTCCTTGATTCCATGAGGCCCCACTGTGTCACAATGGCTCCTTGGCTTCATGTGCATCACCTGTGTCACCATGGTCTCCTTGATTCCATGAGGCCCCACTGGGTCACAATGGCTCCTTGGCTTCATGTGCATCACCTGTGTCACCATGGTCTCCTTGATTCCATGAGGCCCCACTGTGTCACAATGGCTCCTTGGCTTCATGTGCATCACCTGTGTCACCATGGTCTCCTTGATTCCATGAGGCCCCACTGGGTCACAATGGCTCCTTGGCTTCCATGTGGCCCCACTGTGTCACAATGGCCCCTTGCTTCCATAGGTTTTCTATTGTAACAATGGACTCCTTGGTTCTGTGAGCTACCCTGCTTTTTGCAGAGGTGTCTTTGGTTCCAACAAGGCCCTGCTGTGTCTCATGAGGAACACATTTCCATGTGTTTCCATGATTCGCCACGGTGTCACCATGGAGCCTTGTTTCTAGGAGGTTCTGTAGTGTCACAATTGTCTCCTTGATGCCATGAGCCCCTGCAGTGTCACAATGGCTCCTTGCTTCCATGAGGAACACAAAAGCTTTGCATCAACACTGAGCAACAGCTGCTGAACACACCTGGGAGCATCTGCTTGCATCAAAAGAGGGCTTCAAGCTGAGAATGGCAGCAGCAGCTTCCATCTGCAACAGAGAGCCAGGCAAAGGACAGGGACAGAGAATTCAGTGGAAAGACTGCTAGAATTCTGCTCCCAGAGATCATTCCTGCTCACAGTGTCCCTTGTAGAAAGGGGACATCATTGCAGGCAGCCTGGACTGAGCATGTGGGTTTGGTTGTCTAGGGAACCTGCTCAGGCTTTTTCATTCTTTCCTTACAAACAGGAAAACTTCTCTGGGCCTGTGTGCAGGCAGAGCCCTGAGGAGAGCACTTGGCACATGGTGAGTCGGTGTGGGACAGCCAGCTGCAGAGTTGAAGGGAAGAAGCCCCGCTGTGTCACAATGGCTCCTTGACTTCATGTGCATCACCTGTGTCACCATGGTCTCCTTGATTCCATGAGGCCCCACTGGGTCACAATGGCTCCTTGGCTTCATGTGCATCACCTGTGTCACCATGGTCTCCTTGATTCCATGAGGCCCCACTGGGTCACAATGGCTCCTTGGCTTCATGTGCATCACCTGTGCCACCATGGTCTCCTTGATTCCATGAGGCCCCACTGGGTCACAATGGCTCCTTGGCTTTCATGTGGCCCCACTGTGTCACAATTGTCTCCTTGCTTCCATAGGTTTTCTATTGTAACAATGGACTCCTTGGTTCTGTGAGCTACCCTGCTTTTTGCAGAGGTGTCTTTGGTTCCAACAAGGCCCATCTGTGTCTCAGTGCACCCTGGCTTCCATGCGCATCTGGAGTATCACAAAGACTCCTTGGTTCCACGAGGTCTTGCTGTGTCACAATGGATGCTGTGCTCCATGAGGCCCTCCAAAGTCATCATGGAGCCTTGATTCCATGTGCTTCCATTGTGTCCCAGTGATCACCTTGGTTCCATCAGTTTCCTTAGTGGCACAATGCTCTCCATGCTTCCATGATTGCCCACAATGTCACAATGCTCTCCATGCTTCCATGAGCCCCTGCTTTGCCACAATGGTCCCCTTGTGTCCGTGAGGCCCCGCTGTGTCCCAATGGACGGATGGTTCCATGAGGTTCCGTGCTGTCCCCATGGTCTTCTTGAATCCGCAGTGTAACAATGGACCACTGCTTCCAGGCGGCATCTCTGTGTCACAAGGGGCTCCTTGATTCCAAGATTTTCCATGGTGTCACCATGGAGCCTTGTTTCTAGGAGGTTCTGTAGTGTCACAATTGTCTCCTTGATCCCATGAGCCCCTGCAGTGTCACAATGGCTCCTTGCTTCCATGAGGAACACAAAAGCTTTGCATCAACACTGAGCAACAGCTGCTGAACACACCTGGGAGCACCTGCTTGCATCAAAAGAGGGCTTCAAGCAGAGAATGGCAGCAGCAGCTTCCATCTGCAACAGAGAGCCAGGCAAAGGACAGGGACAGAGAATTCAGTGGAAAGACTGCGGGAATTCTGCTCTCAGAGATCATTCCTGCTCACAGTGTCCCTTGTAGAAAGGGGACATCATTGCAGGCAGCCTGGACTGAGTATGTGGGGTTGTTGTTGAGGAAGCCTGCTCAGGCTTTTCCATTCTTTCCTTACATCAGGAAAACTTCTCCTGGGCCTGTGTGCAGGCAGAGGCCTGAGGAGAGCAGATGGCACATAGTGCCGTGGGCTGGGACAGCCAGCTGCAGAGCTGAAGGGAAGAAGCCCCTTGAACCCCCTGTGTCACAATGGCTCCTTGGCTTCATGTGCATCACCTGTGTCACCATGGTCTCCTTGATTCCATGAGGCCCCACTGTGTCACAATGGCTCCTTGGCTTCATGTGCATCACCTGTGTCACCATGGTCTCCTTGATTCCATGAGCCCCCACTGTGTCACAATGGCTCCTTGGCTTCATGTGCATCACCTGCCTTACAATGGTCTCCTTGATTCCATGATTGCCCACAATGTCACAATGCTCTCCATGCTTCCATGAGGCCCTGCTTTGCCACAATGGTCCCCTTGTGTCCGTGAGGCCCCGCTGTGTCCCAATGGACGGATGGTTCCATGAGGTTCCGTGCTGTCCCCATGGTCTTCTTGAATCCGCAGTGTAACAATGGACCATTGCTTCCAGGCGGCCTCTCTGTGTCACAATGGGCTCCTTGATTCCATGATTCGCCACGGTGTCACCATGGAGCCTTGTTTCTAGGAGGTTCTGTAGTGTCACAATTGTCTCCTTGATGCCATGAGCCCCTGCAGTGTCACAATGGCTCCTTGCTTCCATGAGGAACACAAAAGCTTGGCATCAACACTGAGCAACAGCTGCTGAACACACCTGGGAGCATCTGCTTGCATCAAAAGAGGGCTTCAAGCAGAGAATGGCAGCAGCAGCTTCCATCCGCAACAGAGAGCCAGGCAAAGGACAGGGACAGAGAATTCCGTGGAAAGACTGCGAGAATTCTGCTCCCAGAGATCATTCCTGCTCACAGTGTCCCTTGTAGAAAGGGGACATCATTGCAGGCAGCCTGGACTGAGCATGTGGGTTTGGTTGTCTAGGGAACCTGCTCAGGCTTTTCCATTCTTTCCTTACAAACAGGAAAACTTCTCCTGGGCCTGTGTGCAGGCAGAGTCGTGAGGAGAGCAGTTGGCACATAGTGCTGTGGGCTGGGACAGCCAGCTGCAGAGCTGAAGGGAAGAAGCCCCGCTGTGTCACAATGGCTCCTTGGCTTCATGTGCATCACCTGTGTCACCATGGTCTCCTTGATTCCATGAGGCCCCACTGGGTCACAATGGCTCCTTGGCTTCATGTGCATCACCTGTGTCACCATGGTCTCCTTGATTCCATGAGGCCCCACTGTGTCACAATGGCTCCTTGGCTTCATGTGCATCACCTGTGTCACCATGGTCTCCTTGATTCCATGAGGCCCCACTGTGTCACAATGGCTCCTTGGCTTCATGTGCATCACCTGTGTCACCATGGTCTCCTTGATTCCATGAGGCCCCACTGTGTCACAATGGTCTCCTTGCTTCCATAGGTTTTCTATTGTAGCAATGGACTCCATGGTTCTGTGAGCTACCCTGCTTTTTGCAGAGGTGTCTTTGGTTCCAACAAGGCCCTGCTGCATCTCGTGAGGAACACATTTCCATGTGGTTCCATGATTCCCCACGGTGTCATCATGGAGTCTTGTTTCTAGGAGGTTCTGTACTGTCACAATTGTCTCCTTGATGCCATGAGCCCCTGCAGTGTCAAAATGGCTCCTTGCTTCCATGAGGAACACAAAAGCTTTGCATCAACACTGAGCAACAGCTGCTGAACACACCTGGGAGCACCTGCTTGCATCAAAAGAGGGCTTCAAGATGAGAAAGGCAGCAGCAGCTTCCATCTGCAACAGAGAGCCAGGCAAAGGGCAGGGACAGAGAATTCAGTGGAAAGACTGCGAAAATTCTGCTCCCAGAGATCATTCCTGCTCACAGTGTCCCTTGTAGAAAGGGGACATCATTGCAGGCAGCGTGGACTCAGCATGTGGGGTTTGTTGTTCAGGAAAGCTGCTCAGGCTTTTCCATTCTTTCCTTACAAACAGGAAAACTTCTCTGGGCCTGTGTGCAGGCAGAGCCCTGAGGAGAGCACTTAGCACATGGTGCCTCGGTGTGGGACAGCCAGCTGCAGAGCTGAAGGGAAGAAGCCCCGCTGTGTCACAATGGCTCCTTGGCTTCATGTGCATCACCTGTGTCACCATGGTCTCCTTGATTCCATGAGGCCCCACTGTGTCACAATGGCTCCTTGGCTTCATGTGCATCACCTGTGTCACCATGGTCTCCTTGATTCCATGAGGCCCCACTGGGTCACAATGGCTCCTTGGCTTCCATGTGGCCCCACTGTGTCACAATGGCCCCTTGCTTCCATAGGTTTTCTATTGTAACAATGGACTCCTTGGTTCTGTGAGCTACCCTGCTTTTTGCAGAGGTGTCTTTGGTTCCAACAAGGCCCTGCTGTGTCTCATGAGGAACACATTTCCATGTGGTTCCATGATTTCCCACGGTGTCCCCATGGAGCCTTGTTTCTAGGAGGTTCTGTAGTGTCACAATTGTCTCCTTGATGCCATGAGCCCCTGCAGTGTCACAATGGCTCCTTGCTTCCATGAGGAACACAAAAGCTTTGCATCAACACTGAGCAACAGCTGCTGAACGCACCTGGGAGCATCTGCTTGCATCAAAAGAGGGCTTCAAGCAGAGAATGGCAGCAGCAGCTTCCATCTGCAACAGAGAGCCAGGCAAAGGACAGGGACAGAGAATTCCGTGGAAAGACTGCGAGAATTCTGCTCCCAGAGATCATTCCTGCTCACAGTGTCCCTTGTAGAAAGGGGACATCATTGCAGGCAGCCTGGACTGAGCATGTGGGTTTGGTTGTCTAGGGAACCTGCTCAGGCTTTTTCATTCTTTCCTTACAAACAGGAAAACTTCTCTGGGCCTGTGTGCAGGCAGAGCCCTGAGGAGAGCACTTGGCACATGGTGAGTCGGTGTGGGACAGCCAGCTGCAGAGCTGAAGGGAAGAAGCCCCGCTGTGTCACAATGGCTCCTTGACTTCATGTGCATCACCTGTGTCACCATGGTCTCCTTGATTCCATGAGGCCCCACTGGGTCACAATGGCTCCTTGGCTTCATGTGCATCACCTGTGTCACCATGGTCTCCTTGATTCCATGAGGCCCCACTGGGTCACAATGGCTCCTTGGCTTTCATGTGGCCCCACTGTGTCACAATTGTCTCCTTGCTTCCATAGGTTTTCTATTGTAACAATGGACTCCTTGGTTCTGTGAGCTACCCTGCTTTTTGCAGAGGTGTCTTTGGTTCCAACAAGGCCCATCTGTGTCTCAGTGCACCCTGGCTTCCATGCGCATCTGGAGTATCACAAAGACTCCTTGGTTCCACGAGGTCTTGCTGTGTCACAATGGATGCTGTGCTCCATGAGGCCCTCCAAAGTCATCATGGAGCCTTGATTCCATGTGCTTCCATTGTGTCCCAGGGATCGCCTTGGTTCCATCAGTTTCCTTAGTGGCACAATGCTCTCCATGCTTCCATGATTGCCCACAATGTCACAATGCTCTCCATGCTTCCATGAGGCCCTGCTTTGCCACAATGGTCCCCTTGTGTCCATGCGGCCCCGCTGTGTCCCAATGGACGGATGGTTCCATGAGGTTCCGTGCTGTCCCCATGGTCTTCTTGAATCCGCAGTGTAACAATGGACCACTGCTTCCAGGCGGCATCTCTGTGTCACAAGGGGCTCCTTGATTCCAAGATTTTCCATGGTGTCACCATGGAGCCTTGTTTCTAGGAGGTTCTGTACTGTCACAATTGTCTCCTTGATCCCAGGAGCCCCTGCAGTGTCACAATGGCTCCTTAGCTTCATGTGCATCACCTGTGTCACCATGGTCTCCTTGATGCCATGAGGCCCCACTGTGTCACAATGTCTCCTTAGCTTCATGTGCATCACCTGCAGTGTCACAATGGCTCCTTGCTTCCATGAGGAACACAAAAGCTTTGCATCAACACTGAGCAACAGCTGCTGAACACACCTGGGAGCATCTGCTTGCATCAAAAGAGGGCTTCAAGCAGAGAATGGCAGCAGCAGCTTCCATCTGCAACAGAGAGCCAGGCAAAGGACAGGGACAGAGAATTCAGTGGAAAGACTGCGAGAATTCTGCTCCCAGAGATCATTCCTGCTCACAGTGTCCCTTGTAGAAAGGGGACATCATTGCAGGCAGCCTGGACTGAGCATGTAGGGTTTGTTGTTGAGGAAGCCTGCTCAGGCTTTTTCATTCTTTCCTTACAAACAGGAAAATTTCTCTGGGCCTGTGTGCAGGCAGAGCCCTGAGGAGAGCACTTGGCACATGGTGCTGTGGGCTGGGACAGCCAGCTGCAGAGCAGAAGGGAAGAAGCCCCGCTGTGTCACAATGGCTCCTTGGCTTCATGTGCATCACCTGTGTCACCATGGTCTCCTTGATTCCATGAGGCCCCACTGTGTCACAATGGCTCCTTGGCTTCATGTGCATCACCTGTGTCACCATGGTCTCCTTGATTCCATGAGGCCCCACTGTGTCACAATGGCTCCTTGGCTTCATGTGCATCACCTGTGTCACCATGGTCTCCTTGATTCCATGAGGCCCCGCTGTGTCCCAATGGACGGATGGTTCCATGAGGTTCTGTGCTGTCTCCATGGTCTTCTTGAATCCGCAGTGTAACAATGGACCACTGCTTCCAGGCGGCATCTCTGTGTCACAAGGGGCTCCTTGATTCCAAGATTTTCCATGGTGTCACCATGGAGCCTTGTTTCTAGGAGGTTCTGTACTGTCACAATTGTCTCCTTGATCCCAGGAGCCCCTGCAGTGTCACAATGGCTCCTTAGCTTCATGTGCATCACCTGTGTCACCATGGTCTCCTTGATGCCATGAGGCCCCACTGTGTCACAATGGCTCCTTAGCTTCATGTGCATCACCTGCAGTGTCACAATGGCTCCTTGCTTCCATGAGGAACACAAAAGCTTTGCATCAACACTGAGCAACAGCTGCTGAACACACCTGGGAGCATCTGCTTGCATCAAAAGAGGGCTTCAAGCAGAGAATGGCAGCAGCAGCTTCCATCTGCAACAGAGAGCCAGGCAAAGGACAGGGACAGAGAATTCAGTGGAAAGACTGCGAGAATTCTGCTCCCAGAGATCATTCCTGCTCACAGTGTCCCTTGTAGAAAGGGGACATCATTGCAGGCAGCCTGGACTGAGCATGTAGGGTTTGTTGTTGAGGAAGCCTGCTCAGGCTTTTTCATTCTTTCCTTACAAACAGGAAAACTTCTCTGGGCCTGTGTGCAGGCAGAGCCCTGAGGAGAGCACTTGGCACATGGTGCTGTGGGCTGGGACAGCCAGCTGCAGAGCTGAAGGGAAGAAGCCCCGCTGTGTCACAATGGCTCCTTGGCTTCATGTGCATCACCTGTGTCACCATGGTCTCCTTGATTCCATGAGGCCCCACTGGGTCACAATGGCTCCTTGGCTTCATGTGCATCACCTGTGTCACCATGGTCTCCTTGATTCCATGAGGCCCCACTGGGTCACAATGGCTCCTTGCTTCCATAGGTTTTCTATTGTAACAATGGACTCCTTGGTTCTGTGAGCTACCCTGCTTTTTGCACTGGTGTCTTTGGTTCCAACAAGGCCCTGCTGTGTCTCATGAGGAACACATTTCCATGTGGTTCCATGATTCCCCACGGTGTCACCATGGAGCCTTGTTTCTAGGAGGTTCTGTACTGTCACAATTGTCTCCTTGATGCCATGAGCCCCTGCAGTGTCACAATGGCTCCTTGCTTCCATGAGGAACACAAAAGCTTTGCATCAACACTGAGCAACAGCTGCTGAACACACCTGGGAGCATCTGCTTGCATCAAAAGAGGGCTTCAAGCAGAGAATGGCAGCAGCAGCTTCCATCTGCAACAGAGAGCCAGGGAAAGGACAGGGACAGAGAATTCCGTGGAAAGACTGCGAGAATTCTGCTCTCAGACATCATTCCTGCTCACAGTGTCCCTTGTAGAAAGGGGACATCATTGCAGGCAGCCTGGACTCAGCATGTGGGGTTTGTTGTTTAGGAAACCTGCTCAGGCTTTTCCATTCTTTCCTTACAAACAGGAAAACTTCTCTGGGCCTGTGTGCAGGCAGAGCCCTGAGGAAAGCACTTGGCACATGGTGCCTCGGTGTGGGACAGCCAGCTGCAGAGCTGAAGGGAAGAAGCCCCGCTGTATCACAATGGCTCCTTGGCTTCATGTGCATCACCTGTGTCACCATGGTCTCCTTGATTCCATGAGGCCCCACTGTGTCACAATGGCTCCTTGGCTTCATGTGCATCACCTGTGTCACCATGGTCTCCTTGATTCCATGAGGCCCCACTGGGTCACAATGGCTCCTTGGCTTCATGTGCATCACATGTGTCACAATGGTCTCCTTGATTCCATGAGGCCCCACTTTGTCACAATGGCTCCGTGGCTTCCATGAGGTTTCGCAGTGTCACCATGCTCACCTTTGATCCACATTGTCATAATGGACAACTGCTTCCATGTGGCCCCACTGTGTCACAATAGCCCCTTGGTTCCATAGGTTTTCTAGAATGTAATGTATAATTTTCTACAATGTAACAATGGACTCCTTGGTTCTGTGAGCTACCCTGCTTTTTGCAGAGGTGTCCTTGGTTCCAACAAGGCCCCGCTGTGTCTCAGTGCAGCCTGGCTTCCATGCGCATCTGGAGTATCACAAAGGCTCCTTGGTTCCACGAGGTCTTGCTGTGTCACAATGGATGCTGTGCTCCATGAGGCCCTCCAAAGTCATCATGGAGCCTTGATTCCATGTGCTTCCATTGTGTCCCAGGGATCGCCTTGGTTCCATCAGTTTCCTTAGTGGCACAATGCTCTCCATGCTTCCATGATTGCCCACAATGTCACAATGCTCTCCATGCTTCCATGAGGCCCTGCTTTGCCACAATGCTCCCCTTGTGTCCATGAGGCCCCGCTGTGTCCCAATGGACGGATGGTTCCATGAGGTTCCGTGCTGTCCCCATGGTCTTCTTGAATCCGCAGTGTAACAATGGACCACTGCTTCCAGGCGGCCTCTCTGTGTCACAAGGGGCTCCTTGATTCCAAGGTTTGCCATGGTGTCACCATGGAGCCTTGTTTCTAGGAGGTTCTGTAGTGTCACAATTGTCTCCTTGATGCCATGAGCCCCTGCAGAGTCACAATGGCTCCTTAGCTTCATGTGCATCACCTGTGTCACCGTGGTCTCCTTGATTCCATGAGGCCCCACTGGGTCACAAAGGCTCCTTGGCTTCATGTGCATCACCTGCAGTGTCACAATGGCTCCTTGCTTCCATGAGGAACACAAAAGCTTTGCATCAACACTGAGCAACAGCTGCTGAACGCACCTGGGAGCATCTGCTTGCATCAAACGAGGGCTTCAAGCTGAGAATGGCAGCAGCAGCTTCCATCTGCAACAGAGAGCCAGGCAAAGGACAGGGACAGAGAATTCAGTGGAAAGACTGTGAGAATTCTGCTCCCAGAGATCATTCCTGCTCACAGTGTCCCTTGTAGAAAGGGGACATCATTGCAGGCAGCCTGGACGGAGCATGTGGGGTTGGTTGTCTAGGGAACCTGCTCAGGCTTTTTCATTCTTTCCTTACAAACAGGAAAACTTCTCCTGGGCCTGTGTGCAGGCAGAGCCCTGAGGAGAGCAGTTGGCACATGGTGCTGTGGGCTGGGACAGCCAGCTGCAGAGCTGAAGGGAAGAAGCCCCGCTGTGTCACAATGGCTCCTTGGCTTCATGTGCATCACCTGTGTCACCATGGTCTCCTTGATTCCATGAGGCCCCACTGTGTCACAATGGCTCCTTGGCTTCATGTGCATCACCTGTGTCACCATGGTCTCCTTGATTCCATGAGGCCCCACTGGGTCACAATGGCTCCTTGGCTTCCATGTGGCCCCACTGTGTCACAATGGCCCCTTGCTTCCATAGGTTTTCTATTGTAACAATGGACTCCTTGGTTCTGTGAGCTACCCTGCTTTTTGCAGAGGTGTCTTTGGTTCCAACAAGGCCCTGCTTTGTCTCGTGAGGAACACATTTCCATGTGGTTCCATGATTTCCCACGGTGTCCCCATGGAGCCTTGTTTCTAGGAGGTTCTGTAGTGTCACAATTGTCTCCTTGATGCCATGAGCCCCTGCAGTGTCACAATGGCTCCTTGCTTCCATGAGGAACACAAAAGCTTTGCATCGACACTGAGCAACAGCTGCTGAACGCACCTGGGAGCATCTGCTTGCATCAAAAGAGGGCTTCAAGCAGAGAATGGCAGCAGCAGCTTCCATCTGCAACAGAGAGCCAGGCAAAGGACTGGGACAGAGAATTCCGTGGAAAGACTGCGAGAATTCTGCTCCCAGACATCATTCCTGCTCACAGTGTCCCTTGTAGAAAGGGGACATCATTGCAGGCAGCCTGGACTGAGCATGTGGGTTTGGTTGTCTAGGGAACCTGCTCAGGCTTTTTCATTCTTTCCTTACAAACAGGAAAACTTCTCTGGGCCTGTGTGCAGGCAGAGCCCTGAGGAGAGCACTTGGCACATTATGAGTCGGTGTGGGACAGCCAGCTGCAGAGCTGAAGGGAAGAAGCCCCGCTGTGTCACAATGGCTCCTTGACTTCATGTGCATCACCTGTGTCACCATGGTCTCCTTGATTCCATGAGGCCCCACTGTGTCACAATGGCTCCTTGGCTTCATGTGCATCACCTGTGTCACCATGGTCTCCTTGACTCCATGAGGCCCCACTGGGTCACAATGGCTCCTTGACTTCATGTGCATCACCTGTGTCACCATGGTCTCCTTGATGCCATGAGGCCCCACTGTGTCACAATGTCTCCTTAGCTTCATGTGCATCACCTGCAGTGTCACAATGGCTCCTTGCTTCCATGAGGAACACAAAAGCTTTGCATCAACACTGAGCAACAGCTGCTGAACACACCTGGGAGCATCTGCTTGCATCAAACGAGGGCTTCAAGCAGAGAATGGCAGCAGCAGCTTCCATCTGCAACAGAGAGCCAGGCAACGGACAGGGACAGAGAATTCCGTGGAAAGACTGCGAGAATTCTGCTCCCAGAGATCATTCCTGCTCACAGTGTCCCTTGTAGAAAGGGGACATCATTGCAGGCAGCCTGGACTGAGCATGTAGGGTTTGTTGTTGAGAAAGCCTGCTCAGGCTTTTTCATTCTTTCCTTACAAACAGGAAAACTTCTCTGGGCCTATGTGCAGGCAGAGCCCTGAGGAGAGCAGTTGGCACATGGTGCCTAGGGCTGGGACAGCCAGCTGCAGAGCTGAAGGGAAGAAGCCCCGCTGTGTCACAATGGCTCCTTGGCTTCATGTGCATCACCTGTGTCACCATGGTCTCCTTGATTCCATGAGGCCCCACTGTGTCACAATGGCTCCTTGGCTTCATGTGCATCACCTGTGTCACCATGGTCTCCTTGATTCCATGAGGCCCCACTGTGTCACAATGGCTCCTTGGCTTCATGTGCATCACCTGTGTCACCATGGTCTCCTTGATTCCATGAGGCCCAACTGTGTCACAATGGCTCCTTGGCTTCATGTGCATCACCTGTGTCACCATGGTCTCCTTGATTCCATGAGGCCCCGCTGTGTCCCAATGGACGGATGGTTCCATGAGGTTCCGTGCTGTCCCCATGGTCTTCTTGAATTCGCAGTGTAACAATGGACCACTGCTTCCAGGCGGCCTCTCTGTGTCACAAGGGGCTCCTTGATTCCAAGATTTGCCATGGTGTCACCATGGAGCCTTGTTTCTAGGAGGTTCTGTACTGTCACAATTGTCTCCTTGATCCCAGGAGCCCCTGCAGAGTCACAATGGCTCCTTAGCTTCATGTGCATCACCTGTGTCACCATGGTCTCCTTGATTCCATGAGGCCCCACTGGGTCACAATGGCTCCTTGGCTTCATGTGCATCACCTGTGTCACAATGGTCTCCTTGATTCCATGAGGCCCCACTGGGTCACAATGGCTCCGTGGCTTCCATGTGGCCCCACTGGGTCACAATGGTCTCCTTGCTTCCATAGGTTTTCTATTGTAACAATGGACTCCTTGGTTCTGTGAGCTACCCTGCTTTTTGCAGAGGTGTCTTTGGTTCCAACAAGGCCCTGCTGCGTCTCATGAGGAACACATTTCCATGTGGTTCCATGATTCCCCACGGTGTCACCATGGAGCCTTGTTTCTAGGAGGTTCTGTAGTGTCACAATTGTCTCCTTGATGCCATGAGCCCCTGCAGTGTCACAATGGCTCCTTGCTTCCATGAGGAACACAAAAGCTTTGCATCAACACTGAGCAACAGCTGCTGAACACACCTGGGAGCATCTGCTTGCATCAAAAGAGGGCTTCAAGCTGAGAATGGCAGCAGCAGCTTCCATCTGACACTGAGAGCCAGGGAAAGGACAGGGACAGAGAATTCTGTGGAAAGACTGCGGGAATTCTGCTCCCAGACATCATTCCTGCTCACAGTGTCCCTTGTAGAAAGGGGACATCATTGCAGGCAGCCTGGACTCAGCATGTGGGTTTGGTTGTCTAGGGAACCTGCTCAGGCTTTTTCATGCATTCCTTACAAACAGGAAAACTTCTCTGGGCCAGTGTGCAGGCAGAGCCCTGAGGAGAGCACGTGGCACATGGTGCTGTGGGCTGGGACAGCCAGCTGCAGAGCTCAAGGGAAGAAGCCCCACTGTGTCACAATGGCTCCTTGGCTTCATGTGCATCACCTGTGTCACCATGGTCTCCTTGATTCCATGAGGCCCCACTGTGTCACAATGGCTCCTTGACTTCATGTGCATCACCTGTGTCACCATGGTCTCCTTGATTCCATGAGGCCCCACTGGGTCACAATGGCTCCTTGGCTTCATGTGCATCACCTGTGTCACCATGGTCTCCTTGATTCCATGAGGCCCCACTGTGTCACAATGGCTCCTTGGCTTCATGTGCATCACCTGTGTCACCATGGTCTCCTTGATTCCATGAGGCCCCACTGGGTCACAATGGCTCCTTGGCTTCATGTGCATCACCTGTGTCACCATGGTCTCCTTGATTCCATGAGGCCCCACTGGGTCACAATGGCTCCGTGGCTTCCATGTGGCCCCACTGGGTCACAATGGTCTCCTTGCTTCCATAGGTTTTCTATTGTAACAATGGACTCCTTGGTTCTGTGAGCTACCTTGCTTTTTGCAGAGGTGTCTTTGGTTCCAACAAGGCCCTGCTGCGTCTCATGAGGAACACATTTCCATGTGGTTCCATGATTCCCCACGGTGTCATCATGGAGTCTTGTTTCTAGGAGGTTCTGTACTGTCACAATTGTCTCCTTGATGCCATGAGCCCCTGCAGTGTCACAATGGCTCCTTGCTTCCATGAGGAACACAAAAGCTTTGCATCAACACTGAGCAACAGCTGCTGAACACACCTGGGAGCATCTGCTTGCATCAAACGATTGCTTCAAGCAGAGAATGGCAGCAGCAGCTTCCATCTGACACTGAGAGCCAGGCAAAGAACAGGGACAGAGAATTCCGTGGAAAGACTGCGAGAATTCTGCTCCCAGACATCATTCCTGCTCACAGTGTCCCTTGTAGAAAGGGGACATCATTGCAGGCAGCCTGGACTGAGCATGTGGGTTTGGTTGTCTAGGGAACCTGCTCAGGCTTTTTCATTCTTTCCTTACAAACAGGAAAACTTCTCTGGGCCTGTGTGCAGGCAGAGCCCTGAGGAGAGCACGTGGCACATGGTGCTGTGGGCTGGGACAGCCAGCTGCAGAGCTGAAGGGAAGAAGCCCCACTGTGTCACAATGGCTCCTTGGCTTCATGTGCATCACCTGTGTCACCATGGTCTCCTTGATTCCATGAGGCCCCGCTGTGTCACAATGGCTCCTTGGCTTCATGTGCATCACCTGTGTCACCATGGTCTCCTTGATTCCATGAGGCCCCACTGGGTCACAATGGCTCCTTGGCTTCATGTGCATCACCTGTGTCACAATGGTCTCCTTGATTCCATGAGCCCCCACTGTGTCACAATGGCTCCTTGGCTTCATGTGCATCACCTGTGTCACCATGGTCTCCTTGATTCCATGAGGCCCCGCTGTGTCACAATGGCTCCTTGGCTTCATGTGCATCACCTGTGTCACCATGGTCTCCTTGATTCCATGAGGCCCCACTGTGTCACAATGGCTCCTTGGCTTCATGTGCATCACCTGTGTCACCATGGTCTCCTTGATTCCATGAGGCCCCACTGTGTCACAATGGCTCCTTGGCTTCATGTGCATCACCTGTGTCACCATGGTCTCCTTGATTCCATGAGGCCCCACTGGGTCACAATGGCTCCTTGGCTTCATGTGCATCACCTGTGTCACCATGGTCTCCTTGATTCCATGAGGCCCCACTGGGTCACAATGGCTCCTTGCTTCCATAGGTTTTCTATTGTAACAATGGACTCCTTGGTTCTGTGAGCTACCCTGCTTTTTGCACTGGTGTCTTTGGTTCCAACAAGGCCCTGCTGTGTCTCATCAGGAACACATTTCCATGTGGTTCCATGATTCGCCACGGTGTCACCATGGAGCCTTGTTTCTAGGAGGTTCTGAAGTGTCACAATTGTCTCCTTGATGCCATGAGCCCCTGCAGTGTCACAATGGCTCCTTACTTCCATGAGGAACACAAAAGCTTTGCATCAACACTGAGCAACAGCTGCTGAACACACCTGGGAGCATCTGCTTGCATCCAAAGAGGGCTTCAAGCAGAGAATGGCAGCAGCAGCTTCCATCTGACAGAGAGCCAGGGAAAGGACAGGGACAGAGAATTCCGTGGAAAGACTGCGAGAATTCTGCTCCCAGACATCATTCCTGCTCACAGTGTCCCTTGTAGAAAGGGGACATCATTGCAGGCAGCCTGGACTGAGCATGTGGGGTTTGTTGTTTAGGAAAGCTGCTCAGGCTTTTCCATTCTTTCCTTACAAACAGGAAAACTTCTCTGGGCCTGTGTGCAGGCAGAGCCCTGAGGAAAGCACTTGGCACATGGTGCCTCGGTGTGGGACAGCCAGCTGCAGAGCTGAAGGGAAGAAGCCCCGCTGTATCACAATGGCTCCTTGGCTTCATGTGCATCACCTGTGTCACCATGGTCTCCTTGATTCCATGAGGCCCCACTGTGTCACAATGGCTCCTTGGCTTCATGTGCATCACCTGTGTCACCATGGTCTCCTTGATTCCATGAGGCCCCACTGGGTCACAATGGCTCCTTGGCTTCATGTGCATCACCTGTGTCACCATGGTCTCCTTGATTCCATGAGGCCCCACTGGGTCACAATGGCTCCTTGGCTTCATGTGCATCACCTGTGTCACCATGGTCTCCTTGATTCCATGAGGCCCCACTGTGTCACAATGGCTCCTTGGCTTCATGTGCATCACCTGTGTCACCATGGTCTCCTTGATTCCATGAGGCCCCACTGGGTCACAATGGCTCCTTGGCTTCATGTGCATCACCTGTGTCACAATGGTCTCCTTGATTCCATGAGGCCCCACTTTGTCACAATAGCTCCTTGCTTCCATGAGGTTTCGCAGTGTCACCATGCTCACCTTTGATCCACATTGTCATAATGGACAACTGCTTCCATGTGGCCCCACTGTGTCACAATAGCCCCTTGGTTCCATAGGTTTTCTAGAATGTAATGTATAATTTTCTACAATGTAACAATGGACTCCTTGGTTCTGTGAGCTACCCTGCTTTTTGCAGAGGTGTCCTTGGTTCCAACAAGGCCCCGCTGTGTCTCAGTGCACCCTGGCTTCCATGCGCATCTGGAGTATCACAAAGGCTCCTTGGTTCCACGAGGTCTTGCTGTGTCACAATGGATGCTGTGCTCCATGAGGCCCTCCAAAGTCATCATGGAGCCTTGATTCCATGTGCTTCCATTGTGTCCCAGGGATCGCCTTGGTTCCATCATTTTCCTTAGTGGCACAATGCTCTCCATGCTTCCATGATTGCCCACAATGTCACAATGCTCTCCATGCTTCCATGAGGCCCTGCTTTGCCACAATGGTCCCCTTGTGTCCATGAGGCCCCGCTGTGTCCCAATGGACGGATGGTTCCATGAGGTTCCGTGCTGTCCCCATGGTCTTCTTGAATCCGCAGTATAACAATGGACCACTGCTTCCAGGCGGCCTCTCTGTGTCACAAGGGGCTCCTTGATTCCAAGATTTGCCATGGTGTCACCATGGAGCCTTGTTTCTAGGAGGTTCTGTAGTGTCACAATTGTCTCCTTGATCCCAGGAGCCCCTGCAGAGTCACAATGGCTCCTTAGCTTCATGTGCATCACCTGTGTCACCATGGTCTCCTTGATTCCATGAGGCCCCACGGTGTCACAATGGCTCCTTAGCTTCATGTGCATCACCTGCAGTGTCACAATGGCTCCTTGCTTCCATGAGGAACACAAAAGCTTTGCATCAACACTGAGCAACAGCTGCTGAACGCACCTGGGAGCATCTGCTTGCATCAAACGGGGGCTTCAAGCTGAGAATGGCAGCAGCAGCTTCCATCTGCAACAGAGAGCCAGGCAAAGGACAGGGACAGAGAATTCAGTGGAAAGACTGTGAGAATTCTGCTCCCAGAGATCATTCCTGCTCACAGTATCCCTTGTAGAAAGGGGACATCATTGCAGGCAGCCTGGACTCAGCATGTGGGTTTGGTTGTCTAGGGAACCTGCTCAGGCTTTTTCATTCTTTCCTTACAAACAGGAAAACTTCTCCTGGGCCTGTGTGCAGGCAGAGCCCTGAGGAGAGCAGTTGGCACATGGTGCTGTGGGCTGGGACAGCCAGCTGCAGAGCTGAAGGGAAGAAGCCCCGCTGTGTCACAATGGCTCCTTGACTTCATGTGCATCACCTGTGTCACCATGGTCTCCTTGATTCCATGAGGCCCCACTGTCTCACAATGGCTCCTTGGCTTCATGTGCATCACCTGTGTCACCATGGTCTCCTTGATTCCATGAGGCCCCACTGGGTCACAATGGCTCCTTGGCTTCATGTGCATCACCTGTGTCACCATGGTCTCCTTGATTCCATGAGGCCCCACTGGGTCACAATGGCTCCGTGGCTTCCATGTGGCCCCACTGGGTCACAATGGTGTCCTTGCTTCCATAGGTTTTCTATTGTAACAATGGACTCCTTGGTTCTGTGAGCTACCCTGCTTTTTGCAGAGGTGTCTTTGGTTCCAACAAGGCCCTGCTGCGTCTCATGAGGGACACATTTCCATGTGGTTCCATGATTCCCCACGGTGTCACCATGGAGCCTTGTTTCTAGGAGGTTCTGTAGTGTCACAATTGTCTCCTTGATGCCATGAGCCCCTGCAGTGTCACAATGGCTCCTTGCTTCCATGAGGAACACAAAAGCTTTGCATCAACACTGAGCAACAGCTGCTGAACACACCTGGGAGCATCTGCTTGCATCAAACGAGGGCTTCAAGCAGAGAATGGCAGCAGCAGCTTCCATCTGCAACAGAGAGCCAGGCAAGAGACAGGGACAGAGAATTCTGTGGAAAGACTGCGAGAATTCTGCTCCCAGACATCATTCCTGCTCACAGTGTCCCTTGTAGAAAGGGGACATCATTGCAGGCAGCCTGGACTGAGCATGTGGGTTTGGTTGTCTAGGGAACCTGCTCAGGCTTTTTCATGCATTCCTTACAAACAGGAAAACTTCTCTGGGCCAGTGTGCAGGCAGAGCCCTGAGGAGAGCACGTGGCACATGGTGCTGTGGGCTGGGACAGCCAGCTGCAGAGCTCAAGGGAAGAAGCCCCACTGTGTCACAATGGCTCCTTGGCTTCATGTGCATCACCTGTGTCACCATGGTCTCCTTGATTCCATGAGGCCCCACTGTGTCACAATGGCTCCTTGACTTCATGTGCATCACCTGTGTCACCATGGTCTCCTTGATTCCATGAGGCCCCACTGGGTCACAATGGCTCCTTGGCTTCATGTGCATCACCTGTGTCACCATGGTCTCCTTGATTCCATGAGGCCCCACTGTGTCACAATGGCTCCTTGGCTTCATGTGCATCACCTGTGTCACCATGGTCTCCTTGATTCCATGAGGCCCCACTGGGTCACAATGGCTCCGTGGCTTCCATGTGGCCCCACTGGGTCACAATGGTCTCCTTGCTTCCATAGGTTTTCTATTGTAACAATGGACTCCTTGGTTCTGTGAGCTACCTTGCTTTTTGCAGAGGTGTCTTTGGTTCCAACAAGGCCCTGCTGCGTCTCATGAGGAACACATTTCCATGTGGTTCCATGATTCCCCACGGTGTCATCATGGAGTCTTGTTTCTAGGAGGTTCTGTAGTGTCACAATTGTCTCCTTGATGCCATGAGCCCCTGCAGTGTCACAATGGCTCCTTGCTTCCATGAGGAACACAAAAGCTTTGCATCAACACTGAGCAACAGCTGCTGAACACACCTGGGAGCATCTGCTTGCATCAAACGATTGCTTCAAGCAGAGAATGGCAGCAGCAGCTTCCATCTGCAACAGAGAGCCAGGCAAAGGACAGGGACAGAGAATTCCGTGGAAAGACTGCGAGAATTCTGCTCCCAGAGATCATTCCTGCTCACAGTGTCCCTTGTAGAAAGGGGACATCATTGCAGGCAGCCTGGACTGAGCATGTGGGTTTGGTTGTCTAGGGAACCTGCTCAGGCTTTTTCATGCATTCCTTACAAACAGGAAAACTTCTCCTGGGCCTGTGTGCAGGCAGAGCCCTGAGGAGAGTACTTGGCAGATGGTGCTGTGGGCTGGGACAGCCAGCTGCAGAGCTGAAGGGAAGAAGCCCCGCTGTGTCACAATGGCTCCTTGGCTTCATGTGCATCACCTATGTCACCATGGTCTCCTTGATTCCATGAGGCCCCGCTGTGTCACAATGGCTCCTTGGCTTCATGTGCATCACCTGTGTCACCATGGTCTCCTTGATTCCATCAGGCCCCACTGTCTCACAATGGCTCCTTGGCTTCATGTGCATCACCTGTGTCACAATGGTCTCCTTGATTCCATGAGGCCCCACTGTGTCACAATGGCTCCTTGGCTTCATGTGCATCACCTGTGTCACCATGGTCTCCTTGATTCCATGAGGCCCCACTGTGTCACAATGGCTCCTTGGCTTCATGTGCATCACCTGTGTCACCATGGTCTCCTTGATTCCATGAGGCCCCGCTGTGTCACAATGGCTCCTTGGCTTCATGTGCATCACCTGTGTCACAATGGTCTCCTTGATTCCATGAGGCCCCACTGTGTCACAATGGCTCCTTGGCTTCATGTGCATCACCTGTGTCACAATGGTCTCCTTGATTCCATGAGCCCCCACTGTGTCACAATGGCTCCTTGGCTTCATGTGCATCACCTGTGTCACCATGGTCTCCTTGATTCCATGAGGCCCCACTGTGTCACAATGGCTCCTTGGCTTCATGTGCATCACCTGTGTCACAATGGTCTCCTTGATTCCATGAGCCCCCACTGTGTCACAATGGCTCCTTGGCTTCATGTGCATCACCTGTGTCACCATGGTCTCCTTGATTCCATGAGGCCCCGCTGTGTCACAATGGCTCCTTGGCTTCATGTGCATCACCTGTGTCACCATGGTCTCCTTGATTCCATGAGGCCCCACTGTGTCACAATGGCTCCTTGGCTTCATGTGCATCACCTGTGTCACCATGGTCTCCTTGATTCCATGAGGCCCCACTGGGTCACAATGGCTCCTTGGCTTCATGTGCATCACCTGTGTCACCATGGTCTCCTTGATTCCATGAGGCCCCACTGGGTCACAATGGCTCCGTGGCTTCCATGTGGCCCCACTGTGTCACAATGGCCCCTTGCTTCCATAGGTTTTCTATTGTAACAATGGACTCCTTGGTTCTGTGAGCTACCCTGCTTTTTGCAGAGGTGTCTTTGGTTCCAACAAGGCCCTGCTGTGTCTCATCAGGAACACATTTCCATGTGGTTCCATGATTCGGTGTCACCATGGAGCCTTGTTTCTAGGAGGTTCTGTAGTGTCACAATTGTCTCCTTGATGCCATGAGCCCCTGCAGTGTCACAATGGCTCCTTGCTTCCATGAGGAACACAAAAGCTTTGCATCAACACTGAGCAACAGCTGCTGAACACACCTGGGAGCATCTGCTTGCATCAAAAGAGGGCTTCAAGCAGAGAATGGCAGCAGCAGCTTCCATCTGACAGAGAGCCAGGGAAAGGACAGGGACAGAGAATTCCGTGGAAAGACTGCGAGAATTCTGCTCCCAGACATCATTCCTGCTCACAGTGTCCCTTGTAGAAAGGGGACATCATTGCAGGCAGCCTGGACTCAGCATGTGGGGTTTGTTGTTTAGGAAACCTGCTCAGGCTTTTCCATTCTTTCCTTACAAACAGGAAAACTTCTCTGGGCCTGTGTGCAGGCAGAGCCCTGAGGAAAGCACTTGGCACATGGTGCCTCGGTGTGGGACAGCCAGCTGCAGAGCTGAAGGGAAGAAGCCCCGCTGTGTCACAATGGCTCCTTGGCTTCATGTGCATCACCTGTGTCACCATGGTCTCCTTGATTCCATGAGGCCTCACTGTGTCACAATGGCTCCTTGGCTTCATGTGCATCACCTGTGTCACCATGGTCTCCTTGATTCCATGAGGCCCCACTGGGTCACAATGGCTCCTTGGCTTCATGTGCATCACCTGTGTCACAATGGTCTCCTTGATTCCATGAGGCCCCACTTTGTCACAATGGCTCCTTGCTTCCATGAGGTTTCGCAGTGTCACCATGCTCACCTTTGATCCACATTGTCATAATGGACAACTGCTTCCATGTGGCCCCACTGTGTCACAATAGCCCCTTGGTTCCATAGGTTTTCTAGAATGTAATGTATAATTTTCTACAATGTAACAATGGACTCCTTGGTTCTGTGAGCTACCCTGCTTTTTGCAGAGGTGTCCTTGGTTCCAACAAGGCCCCGCTGTGTCTCAGTGCACCCTGGCTTCCATGCGCATCTGGAGTATCACAAAGGCTCCTTGGTTCCACGAGGTCTTGCTGTGTCACAATGGATGCTGTGCTCCATGAGGCCCTCCAAAGTCATCATGGAGCCTTGATTCCATGTGCTTCCATTGTGTCCCAGGGATCGCCTTGGTTCCATCAGTTTCCTTAGTGGCACAATGCTCTCCATGCTTCCATGATTGCCCACAATGTCACAATGCTCTCCATGCTTCCATGAGGCCCTGCTTTGCCACAATGGTCCCCTTGTGTCCATGAGGCCCCGCTGTGTCCCAATGGACGGATGGTTCCATGAGGTTCCGTGCTGTCCCCATGGTCTTCTTGAATCCGCAGTGTAACAATGGACCACTGCTTCCAGGCGGCCTCTCTGTGTCACAAGGGGCTCCTTGATTCCAAGATTTGCCATGGTGTCACCATGGAGCCTTGTTTCTAGGAGGTTCTGTACTGTCACAATTGTCTCCTTGATCCCAGGAGCCCCTGCAGAGTCACAATGGCTCCTTAGCTTCATGTGCATCACCTGTGTCACCATGGTCTCCTTGATTCCATGAGGCCCCACTGGGTCACAATGTCTCCTTAGCTTCATGTGCATCACCTGCAGTGTCACAATGGCTCCTTGCTTCCATGAGGAACACAAAAGCTTTGCATCAACACTGAGCAACAGCTGCTGAACGCACCTGGGAGCATCTGCTTGCATCAAACGGGGGCTTCAAGCTGAGAATGGCAGCAGCAGCTTCCATCTGCAACAGAGAGCCAGGCAAAGGACAGGGACAGAGAATTCAGTGGAAAGACTGTGAGAATTCTGCTCCCAGAGATCATTCCTGCTCACAGTATCCCTTGTAGAAAGGGGACATCATTGCAGGCAGCCTGGACTCAGCATGTGGGTTTGGTTGTCTAGGGAACCTGCTCAGGCTTTTTCATTCTTTCCTTACAAACAGGAAAACTTCTCCTGGGCCTGTGTGCAGGCAGAGCCCTGAGGAGAGCAGTTGGCACATGGTGCTGTGGGCTGGGACAGCCAGCTGCAGAGCTGAAGGGAAGAAGCCCCACTGTGTCCCAATGGCTCCTTGGCTTCATGTGCATCACCTGTGTCACCATGGTCTCCTTGATTCCATGAGGCCCCACTGGGTCACAATGGCTCCTTGGCTTCATGTGCATCACCTGTGTCACCATGGTCTCCTTGATTCCATGAGGCCCCACTGGGTCACAATGCCTCCGTGGCTTCCATGTGGCCCCACTGGGTCACAATGGTGTCCTTGCTTCCATAGGTTTTCTATTGTAACAATGGACTCCTTGGTTCTGTGAGCTACCCTGCTTTTTGCAGAGGTGTCTTTGGTTCCAACAAGGCCCTGCTGCGTCTCATGAGGGACACATTTCCATGTGGTTCCATGATTCGCCACGGTGTCACCATGGAGCCTTGTTTCTAGGAGGTTCTGTACTGTCACAATTGTCTCCTTGATGCCATGAGCCCCTGCAGTGTCACAATGGCTCCTTGCTTCCATGAGGAACACAAAAGCTTTGCATCAACACTGAGCAACAGCTGCTGAACACACCTGGGAGCATCTGCTTGCATCAAACGAGGGCTTCAAGCAGAGAATGGCAGCAGCAGCTTCCATCTGACACTGAGAGCCAGGGAAAGGACAGGGACAGAGAATTCTGTGGAAAGACTGCGAGAATTCTGCTCCCAGACATCATTCCTGCTCACAGTGTCCCTTGTAGAAAGGGGACATCATTGCAGGCAGCCTGGACTGAGCATGTGGGTTTGGTTGTCTAGGGAACCTGCTCAGGCTTTTTCATGCATTCCTTACAAACAGGAAAACTTCTCTGGGCCAGTGTGCAGGCAGAGCCCTGAGGAGAGCACGTGGCACATGGTGCTGTGGGCTGGGACAGCCAGCTGCAGAGCTCAAGGGAAGAAGCCCCACAGTGTCACAATGGCTCCTTGGCTTCATGTGCATCACCTGTGTCACCATGGTCTCCTTGATTCCATGAGGCCCCACTGTGTCACAATGGCTCCTTGGCTTCATGTGCATCACCTGTGTCACCATGGTCTCCTTGATTCCATGAGGCCCCACTGGGTCACAATGGCTCCTTGGCTTCATGTGCATCACCTGTGTCACCATGGTCTCCTTGATTCCATGAGGCCCCACTGTGTCACAATGGCTCCTTGGCTTCATGTGCATCACCTGTGTCACCATGGTCTCCTTGATTCCATGTGGCCCCACTGGGTCACAATGGTCTCCTTGCTTCCATAGGTTTTCTATTGTAACAATGGACTCCTTGGTTCTGTGAGCTACCTTGCTTTTTGCAGAGGTGTCTTTGGTTCCAACAAGGCCCTGCTGCGTCTCATGAGGAACACATTTCCATGTGGTTCCATGATTCCCCACGGTGTCATCATGGAGTCTTGTTTCTAGGAGGTTCTGTAGTGTCACAATTGTCTCCTTGATGCCATGAGCCCCTGCAGTGTCACAATGGCTCCTTGCTTCCATGAGGAACACAAAAGCTTTGCATCAACACTGAGCAACAGCTGCTGAACACACCTGGGAGCATCTGCTTGCATCAAACGATTGCTTCAAGCAGAGAATGGCAGCAGCAGCTTCCATCTGCAACAGAGAGCCAGGCAAAGGACAGGGACAGAGAATTCCGTGGAAAGACTGCGAGAATTCTGCTCCCAGAGATCATTCCTGCTCACAGTGTCCCTTGTAGAAAGGGGACATCATTGCAGGCAGCCTGGACTGAGCATGTGGGTTTGGTTGTCAGGGGAACCTGCTCAGGCTTTTTCATTCTTTCCTTACAAACAGGAAAACTTCTCCTGGGCCTGTGTGCAGGCAGAGCCCTGAGGAGAGTACTTGGCACATGGTGCCCCGGTCTGGGACAGCCAGCTGCAGAGCTGAAGGGAAGAAGCCCCGCTGTGTCACAATGGCTCCTTGGCTTCATGTGCATCACCTATGTCACCATGGTCTCCTTGATTCCATGAGGCCCCGCTGTGTCACAATGGCTCCTTGGCTTCATGTGCATCACCTGTGTCACCATGGTCTCCTTGATTCCATCAGGCCCCACTGTCTCACAATGGCTCCTTGGCTTCATGTGCATCACCTGTGTCACCATGGTCTCCTTGATTCCATGAGGCCCCACTGGGTCACAATGGCTCCTTGGCTTCATGTGCATCACCTGTGTCACCATGGTCTCCTTGATTCCATGAGGCCCCACTGTGTCACAATGGCTCCTTGGCTTCATGTGCATCACCTGTGTCACCATGGTCTCCTTGATTCCATGAGGCCCCGCTGTGTCACAATGGCTCCTTGGCTTCATGTGCATCACCTGTGTCACAATGGTCTCCTTGATTCCATGAGCCCCCACTGTGTCACAATGGCTCCTTGGCTTCATGTGCATCACCTGTGTCACCATGGTCTCCTTGATTCCATGAGGCCCCACTGTGTCACAATGGCTCCTTGGCTTCATGTGCATCACCTGTGTCACAATGGTCTCCTTGATTCCATGAGCCCCCACTGTGTCACAATGGCTCCTTTGCTTCATGTGCATCACCTGTGTCACCATGGTCTCCTTGATTCCATGAGGCCCCACTGGGTCACAATGGCTCCTTGGCTTCATGTGCATCACCTGTGTCACCATGGTCTCCTTGATTCCATGAGGCCCCACTGTGTCACAATGGCTCCGTGGCTTCCATGTGGCCCCACTGTGTCACAATGGTCTCCTTGCTTCCATAGGTTTTCTATTGTAACAATGGACTCCTTGGTTCTGTGAGCTACCCTGCTTTTTGCAGAGGTGTCTTTGGTTCCAACAAGGCCCTGCTGCGTCTCATGAGGAACACATTTCCATGTGGTTCCATAATTCCCCACGGTGTCATCATGGAGTCTTGTTTCTAGGAGGTTCTGTAGTGTCACAATTGTCTCCTTGATGCCATGAGCCCCTGCAGTGTCACAATGGCTCCTTGCTTCCATGAGGAACACAAAAGCTTTGCATCAACACTGAGCAACAGCTGCTGAACACACCTGGGAGCATCTGCTTGCATCAAAAGAGGGCTTCAAGCTGAGAATGGCAGCAGCAGCTTCCATCTGACACTGAGAGCCAGGGAAAGGACAGGGACAGAGAATTCTGTGGAAAGACTGCGAGAATTCTGCTCCCAGAGATCATTCCTGCTCACAGTGTCCCTTGTAGAAAGGGGACATCATTGCAGGCAGCCTGGACTGAGCATGTGGGTTTGGTTGTCTAGGGAACCTGCTCAGGCTTTTTCATTCTTTCCTTACAAACAGGAAAACTTCTCCTGGGCCTGTGTGCAGGCAGAGCCCTGAGGAGAGTACTTGGCACATGGTGCCCCGGTCTGGGACAGCCAGCTGCAGAGCTGAAGGGAAGAAGCCCCGCTGTGTCACAATGGCTCCTTGGCTTCATGTGCATCACCTGTGTCACCATGGTCTCCTTGATTCCATGAGGCCCCACTGGGTCACAATGGCTCCTTGGCTTCATGTGCATCACCTGTGTCACAATGGTCTCCTTGATTCCATGAGGCCCCACTGTGTCACAATGGCTCCTTGGCTTCATGTGCATCACCTGTGTCACCATGGTCTCCTTGATTCCATGAGGCCCCACTGGGTCACAATGGCTCCTTGGCTTCATGTGCATCACCTGTGTCACCATGGTCTCCTTGATTCCATGAGGCCCCACTGTGTCACAATGGCTCCTTGGCTTCATGTGCATCACCTGTGTCACCATGGTCTCCTTGATTCCATGAGGCCCCACTGGGTCACAATGGCTCCTTGGCTTCCATGTGGCCCCACTGTGTCACAATGGCCCCTTGCTTCCATAGGTTTTCTATTGTAACAATGGACTCCTTGGTTCTGTGAGCTACCCTGCTTTTTGCAGAGGTGTCTTTGGTTCCAACAAGGCCCTGCTGTGTCTCATGAGGAACACATTTCCATGTGTTTCCATGATTCGCCACGGTGTCACCATGGAGCCTTGTTTCTAGGAGGTTCTGTAGTGTCACAATTGTCTCCTTGATGCCATGAGCCCCTGCAGTGTCACAATGGCTCCTTGCTTCCATGAGGAACACAAAAGCTTTGCATCAACACTGAGCAACAGCTGCTGAACACACCTGGGAGCATCTGCTTGCATCAAAAGAGGGCTTCAAGCTGAGAATGGCAGCAGCAGCTTCCATCTGCAACAGAGAGCCAGGCAAAGGACAGGGACAGAGAATTCAGTGGAAAGACTGCTAGAATTCTGCTCCCAGAGATCATTCCTGCTCACAGTGTCCCTTGTAGAAAGGGGACATCATTGCAGGCAGCCTGGACTGAGCATGTGGGTTTGGTTGTCAGGGGAACCTGCTCAGGCTTTTTCATTCTTTCCTTACAAACAGGAAAACTTCTCCTGGGCCTGTGTGCAGGCAGAGCCCTGAGGAGAGTACTTGGCACATGGTGCCCCGGTCTGGGACAGCCAGCTGCAGAGCTGAAGGGAAGAAGCCCCGCTGTGTCACAATGGCTCCTTGGCTTCATGTGCATCACCTATGTCACCATGGTCTCCTTGATTCCATGAGGCCCCGCTGTGTCACAATGGCTCCTTGGCTTCATGTGCATCACCTGTGTCACCATGGTCTCCTTGATTCCATCAGGCCCCACTGTCTCACAATGGCTCCTTGGCTTCATGTGCATCACCTGTGTCACCATGGTCTCCTTGATTCCATGAGGCCCCACTGGGTCACAATGGCTCCTTGGCTTCATGTGCATCACCTGTGTCACCATGGTCTCCTTGATTCCATGAGGCCCCACTGTGTCACAATGGCTCCTTGGCTTCATGTGCATCACCTGTGTCACCATGGTCTCCTTGATTCCATGAGGCCCCGCTGTGTCACAATGGCTCCTTGGCTTCATGTGCATCACCTGTGTCACAATGGTCTCCTTGATTCCATGAGCCCCCACTGTGTCACAATGGCTCCTTGGCTTCATGTGCATCACCTGTGTCACCATGGTCTCCTTGATTCCATGAGGCCCCACTGTGTCACAATGGCTCCTTGGCTTCATGTGCATCACCTGTGTCACAATGGTCTCCTTGATTCCATGAGCCCCCACTGTGTCACAATGGCTCCTTTGCTTCATGTGCATCACCTGTGTCACCATGGTCTCCTTGATTCCATGAGGCCCCACTGTGTCACAATGGCTCCTTGGCTTCATGTGCATCACCTGTGTCAGCATGGTCTCCTTGATTCCATGAGGCCCCACTGTGTCACAATGGCTCCGTGGCTTCCATGTGGCCCCACTGTGTCACAATGGTCTCCTTGCTTCCATAGGTTTTCTATTGTAACAATGGACTCCTTGGTTCTGTGAGCTACCCTGCTTTTTGCAGAGGTGTCTTTGGTTCCAACAAGGCCCTGCTGCGTCTCATGAGGAACACATTTCCATGTGGTTCCATAATTCCCCACGGTGTCATCATGGAGTCTTGTTTCTAGGAGGTTCTGTAGTGTCACAATTGTCTCCTTGATGCCATGAGCCCCTGCAGTGTCACAATGGCTCCTTGCTTCCATGAGGAACACAAAAGCTTTGCATCAACACTGAGCAACAGCTGCTGAACACACCTGGGAGCATCTGCTTGCATCAAAAGAGGGCTTCAAGCTGAGAATGGCAGCAGCAGCTTCCATCTGCAACAGAGAGCCAGGGAAAGGACAGGGACAGAGAATTCTGTGGAAAGACTGCGAGAATTCTGCTCCCAGAGATCATTCCTGCTCACAGTGTCCCTTGTAGAAAGGGGACATCATTGCAGGCAGCCTGGACTGAGCATGTGGGTTTGGTTGTCAGGGGAACCTGCTCAGGCTTTTTCATTCTTTCCTTACAAACAGGAAAACTTCTCCTGGGCCTGTGTGCAGGCAGAGCCCTGAGGAGAGTACTTGGCACATGGTGCCCCGGTCTGGGACAGCCAGCTGCAGAGCTGAAGGGAAGAAGCCCCGCTGTGTCACAATGGCTCCTTGGCTTCATGTGCATCACCTGTGTCACCATGGTCTCCTTGATTCCATGAGGCCCCACTGGGTCACAATGGCTCCTTGGCTTCATGTGCATCACCTGTGTCACAATGGTCTCCTTGATTCCATGAGGCCCCACTGTGTCACAATGGCTCCTTGGCTTCATGTGCATCACCTGTGTCACCATGGTCTCCTTGATTCCATGAGGCCCCACTGGGTCACAATGGCTCCTTGGCTTCATGTGCATCACCTGTGTCACCATGGTCTCCTTGATTCCATGAGGCCCCACTGTGTCACAATGGCTCCTTGGCTTCATGTGCATCACCTGTGTCACCATGGTCTCCTTGATTCCATGAGGCCCCACTGGGTCACAATGGCTCCTTGGCTTCCATGTGGCCCCACTGTGTCACAATGGCCCCTTGCTTCCATAGGTTTTCTATTGTAACAATGGACTCCTTGGTTCTGTGAGCTACCCTGCTTTTTGCAGAGGTGTCTTTGGTTCCAACAAGGCCCTGCTGTGTCTCATCAGGAACACATTTCCATGTGGTTCCATGATTCGCCACGGTGTCACCATGGAGCCTTGTTTCTAGGAGGTTCTGTAGTGTCACAATTGTCTCCTTGATGCCATGAGCCCCTGCAGTGTCACAATGGCTCCTTGCTTCCATGAGGAACACAAAAGCTTTGCATCAACACTGAGCAACAGCTGCTGAACACACCTGGGAGCATCTGCTTGCATCAAAAGAGGGCTTCAAGCTGAGAATGGCAGCAGCAGCTTCCATCTGCAACAGAGAGCCAGGCAAAGGACAGGGACAGAGAATTCAGTGGAAAGACTGCGGGAATTCTGCTCCCAGAGATCATTCCTGCTCACAGTGTCCCTTGTAGAAAGGGGACATCATTGCAGGCAGCCTGGACTGAGCATGTGGGTTTGGTTGTCTAGGGAACCTGCTCAGGCTTTTTCATTCTTTCCTTACAAACAGGAAAACTTCTCTGGGCCTGTGTGCAGGCAGAGCCCTGAGGAGAGCACTTGGCACATGGTGCTGTGGGCTGGGACAGCCAGCTGCAGAGCTGAAGGGAAGAAGCCCCGCTGTGTCACAATGGCTCCTTGACTTCATGTGCATCACCTGTGTCACCATGGTCTCCTTGATTCCATGAGGCCCCACTGTGTCACAATGGCTCCTTGACTTCATGTGCATCACCTGTGTCACCATGGTCTCCTTGATTCCATGAGGCCCCACTGGGTCACAATGGCTCCTTGGCTTCATGTGCATCACCTGTGTCACCATGGTCTCCTTGATTCCATGAGGCCCCACTGTGTCACAATGGCTCCTTGGCTTCATGTGCATCACCTGTGTCACCATGGTCTCCTTGATTCCATGAGGCCCCGCTGTGTCACAATGGCTCTTTGGCTTCATGTGCATCACCTGTGTCAGCATGGTCTCCTTGATTCCATGAGGCCCCACTGTGTCACAATGGCTCCTTGGCTTCATGTGCATCACCTGTGTCACCATGGTCTCCTTGATTCCATGAGGCCCCACTGGGTCACAATGGCTCCGTGGCTTCCATGTGGCCCCACTGTGTCACAATGGTCTCTTTGCTTTCATAGGTTTTCTATTGTAACAATGGACTCCTTGGTTCTGTGAGCTACCCTGCTTTTTGCACAGGTGTCTTTGGTTCCAACAAGGCCCTGCTGTGTCTCATCAGGAACACATTTCCATGTGGTTCCATGATTCGCCACGGTGTCACCATGGAGCCTTGTTTCTAGGAGGTTCTGTAGTGTCACAATTGTCTCCTTGATGCCATGAGCCCCTGCAGTGTCACAATGGCTCCTTGCTTCCATGAGGAACACAAAAGCTTTGCATCAACACTGAGCAACAGCTGCTGAACACACCTGGGAGCATCTGCTTGCATCAAATGTGGGCTTCAAGCTGAGAAAGGCAGCAGCAGCTTCCATCTGCAACAGAGAGCCAGGCAAAGGACAGGGACAGAGAATTCCGTGGAAAGACTGCCAGAATTCTGCTCCCAGAGATCATTCCTGCTCACAGTGTCCCTTGTAGAAAGGGGACATCATTGCAGGCAGCCTGGACTGAGCATGTGGGTTTGGTTGTCAAGGGAACATGCTCAGGCTTTTTCATTCTTTCCTTACAAACAGGAAAACTTCTCTGGGCCTGTGCGCAGGCAGAGCCCGGAGGAGAGCACTTGGCACATGGTGCTGTGGGTGTGGGACAGCCAGCTGCAGAGGTGAAGGGAAGAAGCCCCGCTGTGTCACAATGGCTCCTTGGCTTCATGTGCATCACCTGTGTCACCATGGTCTCCTTGATTCCATGAGGCCCCACTGGGTCACAATGGCTCCTTGGCTTCATGTGCATCACCTGTGTCACCATGGTCTCCTTGATTCCATGAGGCCCCACTGGGTCACAATGGCTCCGTGGCTTCCATGTGGCCCCACTGGGTCACAATGGTCTCCTTGCTTCCATAGGTTTTCTATTGTAACAATGGACTCCTTGGTTCTGTGAGCTACCCTGCTTTTTGCAGAGGTGTCTTTGGTTCCAACAAGGCCCTGCTGCGTCTCATGAGGAACACATTTCCATGTGGTTCCATGATTCCCCACGGTGTCACCATGGAGCCTTGTTTCTAGGAGGTTCTGTAGTGTCACAATTGTCTCCTTGATGCCATGAGCCCCTGCAGTGTCACAATGGCTCCTTGCTTCCATGAGGAACACAAAAGCTTTGCATCAACACTGAGCAACAGCTGCTGAACACACCTGGGAGCATCTGCTTGCATCAAAAGAGGGCTTCAAGCAGAGAATGGCAGCAGCAGCTTCCATCTGCAACAGAGAGCCAGGGAAAGGACAGGGACAGAGAATTCAGTGGAAAGACTGCGAGAATTCTGCTCCCAGAGATCATTCCTGCTCACAGTGTCCCTTGTAGAAAGGGGACATCATTGCAGGCAGCCTGGACTCAGCATGTGGGGTTTGTTGTTTAGGAAACCTGCTCAGGCTTTTTCATTCTTTCCTTACAAACAGGAAAACTTCTCTGAGCCTGTGTGCAGGCAGAGCCCTGAGGAGAGCACTTGGCACATGGTGCTGTGGGCTGGGACAGCCAGCTGCAGAGCTGAAGGGAAGAAGCCCCACTGTGTCACAATGGCTCCTTGGCTTCATGTGCATCACCTGTGTCACCATGGTCTCCTTGATTCCATGAGGCCCCACTGTGTCACAATGGCTCCTTGGCTTCATGTGCATCACCTGTGTCACCATGGTCTCCTTGATTCCATGAGGCCCCACTGTGTCACAATGGCTCCTTGGCTTCATGTGCATCACCTGTGTCACCATGGTCTCCTTGATTCCATGAGGCCCCACTGGGTCACAATGGCTCCTTGGCTTCCATGTGGCCCCACTGTGTCACAATGGCCCCTTGCTTCCATAGGTTTTCTATTGTAACAATGGACTCCTTGGTTCTGTGAGCTACCCTGCTTTTTGCAGAGGTGTCTTTGGTTCCAACAAGGCCCTGCTGTGTCTCATGAGGAACACATTTCCATGTGGTTCCATGATTCGCCACGGTGTCACCATGGAGCCTTGTTTCTAGGAGGTTCTGTACTGTCACAATTGTCTCCTTGATGCCATGAGCCCCTGCAGTGTCACAATGGCTCCTTGCTTCCATGAGGAACACAAAAGCTTTGCATCAACACTGAGCAACACCTGCTGAACACACCTGGGAGCATCTGCTTGCATCAAAAGAGGGCTTCAAGCAGAGAATGGCAGCAGCAGCTTCCATCTGCAACAGAGAGCCAGGCAAAGGACAGGGACAGAGAATTCAGTGGAAAGACTGCTAGAATTCTGCTCCCAGAGATCATTCCTGCTCACAGTGTCCCTTGTAGAAAGGGGACATCATTGCAGGCAGCCTGGACTAAGCATGTGGGTTTGGTTGTCTAGGGAACCTGCTCAGGCTTTTTCATTCTTTCCTTACAAACAGGAAAACTTCTCTGGGCCTGTGTGCAGGCAGAGCCCTGAGGAAAGCACTTGGCACATGGTGCTGTGGGCTGGGACAGCCAGCTGCAGAGCTGAAGGGAAGAAGCCCCGCTGTGTCACAATGGCTCCTTGGCTTCATGTGCATCACCTGTGTCACCAGGGTCTCCTTGATTCCATGAGGCCCCACTGGGTCACAATGGCTCCTTGGCTTCATGTGCATCACCTGTGTCACCATGGTCTCCTTGATTCCATGAGGCCCCACTGGGTCACAATGGCTCCTTGGCTTCATGTGCATCACCTGTGTCACCATGGTCTCCTTGATTCCATGAGGCCCCACTGTGTCACAATGACTCCTTGGCTTCATGTGCATCACCTGTGTCACCATGGTCTCCTTGATTCCATGAGGCCCCCCTGTGTCACAATGGCTCCTTGGCTTCATGTGCATCACCTGTGTCACCATGGTCTCCTTGATTCCATGAGGCCCCACTGTGTCACAATGGCTCCTTGGCTTCATGTGCATCACCTGTGTCACCATGGTCTCCTTGATTCCATGAGGCCCCACTGTGTCACAATGGCTCCTTGACTTCATGTGCATCACCTGTGTCACCATGGTCTCCTTGATTCCATGAGGCCCCACTGTGTCACAATGGCTCCTTGGCTTCATGTGCATCACCTGTGTCACCATGGTCTCCTTGATTCCATGAGGCCCCACTGGGTCACAATGGCTCCTTGGCTTCATGTGCATCACCTGTGTCACCATGGTCTCCTTGATTCCATGAGGCCCCACTGGGTCACAATGGCTCCTTGGCTTCATGTGCATCACCTGTGTCACCATGGTCTCCTTGATTCCATGAGGCCCCACTGTGTCACAATGGCTCCTTGGCTTCATGTGCATCACCTGTGTCACCATGGTCTCCTTGATTCCATGAGCCCCCACTGTGTCACAATGGCTCCTTGGCTTCATGTGCATCACCTGTGTCACAATGGTCTCCTTGATTCCATGTGGCCCCACTGTGTCACAATGGCCCCTTGCTTCCATAGGTTTTCTATTGTAACAATGGACTCCTTGGTTCTGTGAGCTACCCTGCTTTTTGCAGAGGTGTCTTTGGTTCCAACAAGGCCCTGCTGTGTCTCATGAGGAACACATTTCCATGTGTTTCCATGATTCGCCACGGTGTCACCATGGAGCCTTGTTTCTAGGAGGTTCTGTAGTGTCACAATTGTCTCCTTGATGCCATGAGCCCCTGCAGTGTCACAATGGCTCCTTGCTTCCATGAGGAACACAAAAGCTTTGCATCAACACTGAGCAACAGCTGCTGAACACACCTGGGAGCATCTGCTTGCATCAAAAGAGGGCTTCAAGCTGAGAATGGCAGCAGCAGCTTCCATCTGCAACAGAGAGCCAGGCAAAGGACAGGGACAGAGAATTCAGTGGAAAGACTGCTAGAATTCTGCTCCCAGAGATCATTCCTGCTCACAGTGTCCCTTGTAGAAAGGGGACATCATTGCAGGCAGCCTGGACTGAGCATGTGGGTTTGGTTGTCAGGGGAACCTGCTCAGGCTTTTTCATTCTTTCCTTACAAACAGGAAAACTTCTCCTGGGCCTGTGTGCAGGCAGAGCCCTGAGGAGAGTACTTGGCACATGGTGCCCCGGTCTGGGACAGCCAGCTGCAGAGCTGAAGGGAAGAAGCCCCGCTGTGTCACAATGGCTCCTTGGCTTCATGTGCATCACCTATGTCACCATGGTCTCCTTGATTCCATGAGGCCCCGCTGTGTCACAATGGCTCCTTGGCTTCATGTGCATCACCTGTGTCACCATGGTCTCCTTGATTCCATCAGGCCCCACTGTCTCACAATGGCTCCTTGGCTTCATGTGCATCACCTGTGTCACCATGGTCTCCTTGATTCCATGAGGCCCCACTGGGTCACAATGGCTCCTTGGCTTCATGTGCATCACCTGTGTCACCATGGTCTCCTTGATTCCATGAGGCCCCACTGTGTCACAATGGCTCCTTGGCTTCATGTGCATCACCTGTGTCACCATGGTCTCCTTGATTCCATGAGGCCCCGCTGTGTCACAATGGCTCCTTGGCTTCATGTGCATCACCTGTGTCACAATGGTCTCCTTGATTCCATGAGCCCCCACTGTGTCACAATGGCTCCTTGGCTTCATGTGCATCACCTGTGTCACCATGGTCTCCTTGATTCCATGAGGCCCCACTGTGTCACAATGGCTCCTTGGCTTCATGTGCATCACCTGTGTCACAATGGTCTCCTTGATTCCATGAGCCCCCACTGTGTCACAATGGCTCCTTTGCTTCATGTGCATCACCTGTGTCACCATGGTCTCCTTGATTCCATGAGGCCCCACTGTGTCACAATGGCTCCTTGGCTTCATGTGCATCACCTGTGTCAGCATGGTCTCCTTGATTCCATGAGGCCCCACTGTGTCACAATGGCTCCGTGGCTTCCATGTGGCCCCACTGTGTCACAATGGTCTCCTTGCTTCCATAGGTTTTCTATTGTAACAATGGACTCCTTGGTTCTGTGAGCTACCCTGCTTTTTGCAGAGGTGTCTTTGGTTCCAACAAGGCCCTGCTGCGTCTCATGAGGAACACATTTCCATGTGGTTCCATAATTCCCCACGGTGTCATCATGGAGTCTTGTTTCTAGGAGGTTCTGTAGTGTCACAATTGTCTCCTTGATGCCATGAGCCCCTGCAGTGTCACAATGGCTCCTTGCTTCCATGAGGAACACAAAAGCTTTGCATCAACACTGAGCAACAGCTGCTGAACACACCTGGGAGCATCTGCTTGCATCAAAAGAGGGCTTCAAGCTGAGAATGGCAGCAGCAGCTTCCATCTGCAACAGAGAGCCAGGGAAAGGACAGGGACAGAGAATTCTGTGGAAAGACTGCGAGAATTCTGCTCCCAGAGATCATTCCTGCTCACAGTGTCCCTTGTAGAAAGGGGACATCATTGCAGGCAGCCTGGACTGAGCATGTGGGTTTGGTTGTCTAGGGAACCTGCTCAGGCTTTTTCATTCTTTCCTTACAAACAGGAAAACTTCTCCTGGGCCTGTGTGCAGGCAGAGCCCTGAGGAGAGTACTTGGCACATGGTGCCCCGGTCTGGGACAGCCAGCTGCAGAGCTGAAGGGAAGAAGCCCCGCTGTGTCACAATGGCTCCTTGGCTTCATGTGCATCACCTGTGTCACCATGGTCTCCTTGATTCCATGAGGCCCCACTGGGTCACAATGGCTCCTTGGCTTCATGTGCATCACCTGTGTCACAATGGTCTCCTTGATTCCATGAGGCCCCACTGTGTCACAATGGCTCCTTGGCTTCATGTGCATCACCTGTGTCACCATGGTCTCCTTGATTCCATGAGGCCCCACTGGGTCACAATGGCTCCTTGGCTTCATGTGCATCACCTGTGTCACCATGGTCTCCTTGATTCCATGAGGCCCCACTGTGTCACAATGGCTCCTTGGCTTCATGTGCATCACCTGTGTCACCATGGTCTCCTTGATTCCATGAGGCCCCACTGGGTCACAATGGCTCCTTGGCTTCCATGTGGCCCCACTGTGTCACAATGGCCCCTTGCTTCCATAGGTTTTCTATTGTAACAATGGACTCCTTGGTTCTGTGAGCTACCCTGCTTTTTGCAGAGGTGTCTTTGGTTCCAACAAGGCCCTGCTGTGTCTCATGAGGAACACATTTCCATGTGTTTCCATGATTCGCCACGGTGTCACCATGGAGCCTTGTTTCTAGGAGGTTCTGTAGTGTCACAATTGTCTCCTTGATGCCATGAGCCCCTGCAGTGTCACAATGGCTCCTTGCTTCCATGAGGAACACAAAAGCTTTGCATCAACACTGAGCAACAGCTGCTGAACACACCTGGGAGCATCTGCTTGCATCAAAAGAGGGCTTCAAGCTGAGAATGGCAGCAGCAGCTTCCATCTGCAACAGAGAGCCAGGCAAAGGACAGGGACAGAGAATTCAGTGGAAAGACTGCGGGAATTCTGCTCCCAGAGATCATTCCTGCTCACAGTGTCCCTTGTAGAAAGGGGACATCATTGCAGGCAGCCTGGACTGAGCATGTGGGTTTGGTTGTCTAGGGAACCTGCTCAGGCTTTTTCATTCTTTCCTTACAAACAGGAAAACTTCTCTGGGCCTGTGTGCAGGCAGAGCCCTGAGGAGAGCAGTTGGCACATGGTGCCCCGGTCTGGGACAGCCAGCTGCAGAGCTGAAGGGAAGAAGCCCCGCTGTGTCACAATGGCTCCTTGACTTCATGTGCATCACCTGTGTCACCATGGTCTCCTTGATTCCATGAGGCCCCACTGTGTCACAATGGCTCCTTGACTTCATGTGCATCACCTGTGTCACCATGGTCTCCTTGATTCCATGAGGCCCCACTGGGTCACAATGGCTCCTTGGCTTCATGTGCATCACCTGTGTCACCATGGTCTCCTTGATTCCATGAGGCCCCACTGTGTCACAATGGCTCCTTGGCTTCATGTGCATCACCTGTGTCACCATGGTCTCCTTGATTCCATGAGGCCCCGCTGTGTCACAATGGCTCTTTGGCTTCATGTGCATCACCTGTGTCAGCATGGTCTCCTTGATTCCATGAGGCCCCACTGTGTCACAATGGCTCCTTGGCTTCATGTGCATCACCTGTGTCACCATGGTCTCCTTGATTCCATGAGGCCCCACTGGGTCACAATGGCTCCGTGGCTTCCATGTGGCCCCACTGTGTCACAATGGTCTCTTTGCTTTCATAGGTTTTCTATTGTAACAATGGACTCCTTGGTTCTGTGAGCTACCCTGCTTTTTGCACAGGTGTCTTTGGTTCCAACAAGGCCCTGCTGTGTCTCATCAGGAACACATTTCCATGTGGTTCCATGATTCGCCACGGTGTCACCATGGAGCCTTGTTTCTAGGAGGTTCTGTACTGTCACAATTGTCTCCTTGATGCCATGAGCCCCTGCAGTGTCACAATGGCTCCTTGCTTCCATGAGGAACACAAAAGCTTTGCATCAACACTGAGCAACAGCTGCTGAACACACCTGGGAGCATCTGCTTGCATCAAATGTGGGCTTCAAGCTGAGAAAGGCAGCAGCAGCTTCCATCTGCAACAGAGAGCCAGGCAAAGGACAGGGACAGAGAATTCCGTGGAAAGACTGCCAGAATTCTGCTCCCAGAGATCATTCCTGCTCACAGTGTCCCTTGTAGAAAGGGGACATCATTGCAGGCAGCCTGGACTGAGCATGTGGGTTTGGTTGTCAAGGGAACATGCTCAGGCTTTTTCATTCTTTCCTTACAAACAGGAAAACTTCTCTGGGCCTGTGCGCAGGCAGAGCCCGGAGGAGAGCACTTGGCACATGGTGCTGTGGGTGTGGGACAGCCAGCTGCAGAGGTGAAGGGAAGAAGCCCCGCTGTGTCACAATGGCTCCTTGGCTTCATGTGCATCACCTGTGTCACCATGGTCTCCTTGATTCCATGAGGCCCCACTGGGTCACAATGGCTCCTTGGCTTCATGTGCATCACCTGTGTCACCATGGTCTCCTTGATTCCATGAGGCCCCACTGGGTCACAATGGCTCCGTGGCTTCCATGTGGCCCCACTGGGTCACAATGGTCTCCTTGCTTCCATAGGTTTTCTATTGTAACAATGGACTCCTTGGTTCTGTGAGCTACCCTGCTTTTTGCAGAGGTGTCTTTGGTTCCAACAAGGCCCTGCTGCGTCTCATGAGGAACACATTTCCATGTGGTTCCATGATTCCCCACGGTGTCACCATGGAGCCTTGTTTCTAGGAGGTTCTGTAGTGTCACAATTGTCTCCTTGATGCCATGAGCCCCTGCAGTGTCACAATGGCTCCTTGCTTCCATGAGGAACACAAAAGCTTTGCATCAACACTGAGCAACAGCTGCTGAACACACCTGGGAGCATCTGCTTGCATCAAAAGAGGGCTTCAAGCAGAGAATGGCAGCAGCAGCTTCCATCTGCAACAGAGAGCCAGGGAAAGGACAGGGACAGAGAATTCAGTGGAAAGACTGCGAGAATTCTGCTCCCAGAGATCATTCCTGCTCACAGTGTCCCTTGTAGAAAGGGGACATCATTGCAGGCAGCCTGGACTCAGCATGTGGGGTTTGTTGTTTAGGAAACCTGCTCAGGCTTTTTCATTCTTTCCTTACAAACAGGAAAACTTCTCTGAGCCTGTGTGCAGGCAGAGCCCTGAGGAGAGCACTTGGCACATGGTGCCTAGGGCTGGGACAGCCAGCTGCAGAGCTGAAGGGAAGAAGCCCCACTGTGTCACAATGGCTCCTTGGCTTCATGTGCATCACCTGTGTCACCATGGTCTCCTTGATTCCATGAGGCCCCACTGTGTCACAATGGCTCCTTGGCTTCATGTGCATCACCTGTGTCACCATGGTCTCCTTGATTCCATGAGGCCCCACTGTGTCACAATGGCTCCTTGGCTTCATGTGCATCACCTGTGTCACCATGGTCTCCTTGATTCCATGAGGCCCCACTGGGTCACAATGGCTCCTTGGCTTCCATGTGGCCCCACTGTGTCACAATGGCCCCTTGCTTCCATAGGTTTTCTATTGTAACAATGGACTCCTTGGTTCTGTGAGCTACCCTGCTTTTTGCAGAGGTGTCTTTGGTTCCAACAAGGCCCTGCTGTGTCTCATGAGGAACACATTTCCATGTGGTTCCATGATTCGCCACGGTGTCACCATGGAGCCTTGTTTCTAGGAGGTTCTGTACTGTCACAATTGTCTCCTTGATGCCATGAGCCCCTGCAGTGTCACAATGGCTCCTTGCTTCCATGAGGAACACAAAAGCTTTGCATCAACACTGAGCAACACCTGCTGAACACACCTGGGAGCATCTGCTTGCATCAAAAGAGGGCTTCAAGCAGAGAATGGCAGCAGCAGCTTCCATCTGCAACAGAGAGCCAGGCAAAGGACAGGGACAGAGAATTCAGTGGAAAGACTGCTAGAATTCTGCTCCCAGAGATCATTCCTGCTCACAGTGTCCCTTGTAGAAAGGGGACATCATTGCAGGCAGCCTGGACTAAGCATGTGGGTTTGGTTGTCTAGGGAACCTGCTCAGGCTTTTTCATTCTTTCCTTACAAACAGGAAAACTTCTCTGGGCCTGTGTGCAGGCAGAGCCCTGAGGAAAGCACTTGGCACATGGTGCTGTGGGCTGGGACAGCCAGCTGCAGAGCTGAAGGGAAGAAGCCCCGCTGTGTCACAATGGCTCCTTGGCTTCATGTGCATCACCTGTGTCACCAGGGTCTCCTTGATTCCATGAGGCCCCACTGGGTCACAATGGCTCCTTGGCTTCATGTGCATCACCTGTGTCACCATGGTCTCCTTGATTCCATGAGGCCCCACTGTGTCACAATGGCTCCTTGGCTTCATGTGCATCACCTGTGTCACCATGGTCTCCTTGATTCCATGAGGCCCCACTGTGTCACAATGACTCCTTGGCTTCATGTGCATCACCTGTGTCACCATGGTCTCCTTGATTCCATGAGGCCCCCCTGTGTCACAATGGCTCCTTGGCTTCATGTGCATCACCTGTGTCACCATGGTCTCCTTGATTCCATGAGGCCCCACTGTGTCACAATGGCTCCTTGGCTTCATGTGCATCACCTGTGTCACCATGGTCTCCTTGATTCCATGAGGCCCCACTGTGTCACAATGGCTCCTTGACTTCATGTGCATCACCTGTGTCACCATGGTCTCCTTGATTCCATGAGGCCCCACTGTGTCACAATGGCTCCTTGGCTTCATGTGCATCACCTGTGTCACCATGGTCTCCTTGATTCCATGAGGCCCCACTGGGTCACAATGGCTCCTTGGCTTCATGTGCATCACCTGTGTCACCATGGTCTCCTTGATTCCATGAGGCCCCACTGGGTCACAATGGCTCCTTGGCTTCATGTGCATCACCTGTGTCACCATGGTCTCCTTGATTCCATGAGGCCCCACTGTGTCACAATGGCTCCTTGGCTTCATGTGCATCACCTGTGTCACCATGGTCTCCTTGATTCCATGAGCCCCCACTGTGTCACAATGGCTCCTTGGCTTCATGTGCATCACCTGTGTCACAATGGTCTCCTTGATTCCATGTGGCCCCACTGTGTCACAATATCCCCTTGCATCCATAGGTTTTCTATTGTAACAATGGACTCCTTGGTTCTGTGAGCTACCCTGCTTTTTGCAGAGGTGTCTTTGGTTCCAACAAGGCCCTGCTGTTTCTCATGAGGAACACATGTCCATGTGGTTCCATGATTCCCTACGGTGTCACCATGGAGCCTTGTTTCTAGGAGGTTCTGTACTGTCACAATTGCCTCCTTGATCCCATGAGCCCCTGCAGTGTCACAATGGCTCCTTGCTTCCATGAGGAACACAAAAGCTTTGCATCAACACTGAGCAACAGCTGCTGAACACACCTGGGAGCATCTGCTTGCATCAAACGAGGGCTTCAAGCTGAGAATGGCAGCAGCAGCTTCCATCTGCAACAGAGAGCCAGGCAAAGGACAGGGACAGAGAATTCTGTGGAAAGACTGCGAGAATTCTGCTCCCAGAGATCATTCCTGCTCACAGTGTCCCTTGTAGAAAGGGGACATCATTGCAGGCAGCCTGGACTGAGCATGTGGTGTTGGTTGTTTAGGAAAGCTGCTCAGGCTTTTTCATTCTTTCCTTACAAACAGGAAAACTTCTCTGGGCCTGTGTGGAGGGAGAGCCCTGAGGTGAGCACTTGGTACATGGAGCCTCGGTCTGGGACAGCCAGCTGCAGAGCTGAAGGGAAGAAGCCCCGCTGTGTCACAATGGCTCCTTGGCTTCATGTGCATCACCTGTGTCACCATGGTCTCCTTGATTCCATGAGGCCCCACTGGGTCACAATGGCTCCTAGGCTTCATGTGCATCACCTGTGTCACCATGGTCTCCTTGATTCCATGAGGCCCCACTGGGTCACAATGGCTACTTGGCTTCCATGTGGCCCCACTGTGTCACAATGGTCTCCTTGATTCCATGAGGCCCCACTGTGTCACAATGGCTCCTTGGCTTCCTGTGCATCACCTGTGTCACCATGGTCTCCTTGATTCCATGAGGCCCCACTGGGTCACAATGGCTCCTTGGCTTCATGTGCATCACCTGTGTCACCATGGTCTCCTTGATTCCATGAGGCCCCACTGTGTCACAATGGCTCCGTGGCTTCCATGTGGCCCCACTGTGTCACAATGGCCCCTTGCTTCCATAGGTTTTCTATTGTAACAATGGACTCCTTGGTTCTGTGAGCTACCCTGCTTTTTGCAGAGGTGTCTTTGGTTCCAACAAGGCCCTGCTGTGTCTCATGAGGAACACATTTCCATGTGGTTCCATGATTCGCCACGGTGTCACCATGGAGCCTTGTTTCTAGGAGGTTCTGTAGTGTCACAATTGTCTCCTTGATGCCATGAGCCCCTGCAGTGTCACAATGGCTCCTTGCTTCCATGAGGAACACAAAAGCTTTGCATCAACACTGAGCAACAGCTGCTGAACACACCTGGGAGCATCTGCTTGCATCAAACGAGGGCTTCAAGCAGAGAATGGCAGCAGCAGCTTCCATCTGCAACAGAGAGCCAGGCAAAGGACAGGGACAGAGAATTCCGTGGAAAGACTGCGAGAATTCTGCTCCCAGAGATCATTCCTGCTCACAGTGTCCCTTGTAGAAAGGGGACATCATTGCAGGCAGCCTGGACTGAGCATGTGGATTTGGTTGTCTAGGGAAACTGCTCAGGCTTTTTCATTCTTTCCTTACAAACAGGAAAACTTCTCTGGGCCTGTGTGCAGGGAGAGCCCTGAGGAGAGCACTTGGCACATGGTGCCTAGGGCTGGGACAGCCAGCTGCAGAGCTGAAGGGAAGAAGCCCCGCTGTGTCACAATGGCTCCTTGGCTTCATGTGCATCACCTGTGTCACCATGGTCTCCTTGATTCCATGAGGCCCCACTGGGTCACAATGGCTCCTTGGCTTCATGTGGATCACCTGTGTCACCATGGTCTCCTTGATTCCATGAGGCCCCACTGTGTCACAATGGCTCCTTTGCTTCATGTGCATCACCTGTGTCACAATGGTCTCCTTGATTCCATGTGGCCCCACTGTGTCACAATATCCCCTTGCTTCCATAGGTTTTCTATTGTAACAATGGACTCCTTGGTTTTGTGAGCTACCCTGCTTTTTGCAGAGGTGTCTTTGGTTCCAACAAGGCCCTGCTGTGTCTCATCAGGAACACATGTCCATGTGGTTCCATGATTCCCTACGGTGTCACCATGGAGCCTTGTTTCTAGGAGGTTCTGTACTGTCACAATTGCCTCCTTGATCCCATGAGCCCCTGCAGTGTCACAATGGCTCCTTGCTTCCATGAGGAACACAAAAGCTTTGCATCAACACTGAGCAACAGCTGCTGAACACACCTGGGAGCATCTGCTTGCATCAAAAGAGGGCTTCAAGCAGAGAATGGCAGCAGCAGCTTCCATCTGCAACAGAGAGCCAAGCAAAGGACAGGGACAGAGAATTCCGTGGAAAGACTGCGAGAATTCTGCTCCCAGAGATCATTCCTGCTCACAGTGTCCCTTGTAGAAAGGGGACATCATTGCAGGCAGCCTGGACTGAGCATGTGGATTTGGTTGTCTAGGGAAACTGCTCAGGCTTTTTCATTCTTTCCTTACAAACAGGAAAACTTCTCTGGGCCTGTGTGCAGGGAGAGCCCTGAGGAGAGCACTTGGCACATGGTGCCTCGGTGTGGGACAGCCAGCTGCAGAGCTGAAGGGAAGAAGCCCCGCTGTGTCACAATGGCTCCTTGGCTTCATGTGCATCACCTGTGTCACCATGGTCTCCTTGATTCCATGAGGCCCCACTGGGTCACAATGGCTCCTTGGCTTCCATGTGGCCCCACTGTGTCACAATGGTCTCCTTGATTCCATGAGGCCCCACTGGGTCACAATGGCTCCTTGGCTTCCATGTGGCCCCACTGTGTCACAATGACTCCTTGCTTCCATAGGTTTTCCATTGTAACAATGGACTCCTTGGTTCTGTGAGCTACCCTGCTTTTTGCAGAGGTGTCTTTGGTTCCAACAAGGCCCTGCTGCGTCTCATCAGGAACACATTTCCATGTGGTTCCATGATTCCCCACGGTGTCACCATGGAGCCTTGTTTCTAGGAGGTTCTGTACTGTCACAATTGTCTCCTTGATGCCATGAGCCCCTGCAGTGTCACAATGGCTCCTTGCTTCCATGAGGAACACAAAAGCTTTGCATCAACACTGAGCAACAGCTGCTGAACACACCTGGGAGCATCTGCTTGCATCAAACGAGGGCTTCAAGCAGAGAATGGCAGCAGCAGCTTCCATCTGCAACAGAGAGCCAGGCAAAGGACAGGGACAGAGAATTCAGTGGAAAGACTGCGGGAATTCTGCTCCCAGAGATCATTCCTGCTCACAGTGTCCCTTGTAGAAAGGGGACATCATTGCAGGCAGCCTGGACTGAGCATGTGGGGTTGGTTGTTTAGAAAACCTGCTCAGGCTTTTCCATTCTTTCCTTACAAACAGGAAAACTTCTCCTGGGCCTGTGTTCAGGCAGAGCCCTGAGGAGAGCAGTTGGCACATGGTGCTGTGGGCTGGGACAGCCAGCTGCAGAGCTGAAGGGAAGAAGCCCTGCTGTGTCACAATGGCTCCTTGACTTCATGTGCATCACCTGTGTCACCATGGTCTCCTTGATTCCATGAGGCCCCACTGGGTCACAATGGCTCCTTGGCTTCATGTGCATCACCTGTGTCACCATGGTCTCCTTGATTCCATGAGGCCCCACTGGGTCACAATGGCTCCTTGGCTTCATGTGCATCACCTGTGTCACCATGGTCTCCTTGATTCCATGAGGCCCCACTGGGTCACAATGGCTCCTTGGCTTCATGTGCATCACCTGTGTCACAATGGTCTCCTTGATTCCATGAGGCCCCACTTTGTCACAATGGCTCCTTGGCTTCATGTGCATCACCTGTGTCACCATGGTCTCCTTGATTCCATGAGGCCCCACTGGGTCACAATGGCTCCTTGGCTTCATGTGCATCACCTGTGTCACCATGGTCTCCTTGATTCCATGAGGCCCCACTGTGTCACAATGGCTCCTTGGCTTCCATGTGGCCCCACTGTGTCACAATGGCCCCTTGCTTCCATAGGTTTTCTATTGTAACAATGGACTCCTTGGTTCTGTGAGCTACCCTGCTTTTTGCAGAGGTGTCTTTGGTTCCAACAAGGCCCTGCTGTGTCTCATCAGGAACACATTTCCATGTGGTTCCATGATTCCCCACGGTGTCACCATGGAGCCTTGTTTCTAGGAGGTTCTGTACTGTCACAATTGTCTCCTTGATGCCATGAGCCCCTGCAGTGTCACAATGGCTCCTTGCTTCCATGAGGAACACAAAAGCTTTGCATCAACACTGAGCAACAGCTGCTGAACACACCTGGGAGCATCTGCTTGCATCAAACGAGGGCTTCAAGCTGAGAATGGCAGCAGCAGCTTCCATCTGCAACAGAGAGCCAGGCAAAGGACAGGGACAGAGAATTCCGTGGAAAGACTGCAAGAATTCTGCTCCCAGACATCATTCCTGCTCACAGTGTCCCTTGTAGAAAGGGGACATCATTGCAGGCAGCCTGGACTGAGCATGTGGGTTTGGTTGTCTAGGGAACCTGCTCAGGCTTTTTCATTCTTTCCTTACAAACAGGAAAACTTCTCCTGGGCCTGTGTGCAGGCAGAGCCCTGAGGAGAGCAGTTGGCACATGGTGCCTAGGGCTGGGACAGCCAGCTGCAGAGCTGAAGGGAAGAAGCCCCGCTGTGTCACAATGGCTCCTTGGCTTCATGTGCATCACCTGTGTCACCATGGTCTCCTTGATTCCATGAGGCCCCACTGTGTCACAATGGCTCCTTGCTTCCATAGGTTTTCTATTGTAACAACGGACTCCTTGGTTCTGTGAGCTACCCTGCTTTTTGCAGAGGTGTCTTTGGTTCCAACAAGGCCCTGCTGCGTCTCATGAGGAACACATTTCCATGTGGTTCCATGATTCCCCACGGTGTCACCATGGAGCCTTGTTTCTAGGAGGTTCTGTAGTGTCACAATTGTCTCCTTGATGCCATGAGCCCCTGCAGTGTCACAATGGCTCCTTGCTTCCATGAGGAACACAAAAGCTTTGCATCAACACTGAGCAACAGCTGCTGAACACACCTGGGAGCATCTGCTTGCATCAAAAGAGGGCTTCAAGCTGAGAATGGCAGCAGCAGCTTCCATCTGCAACAGAGAGCCAGGCAAAGGACAGGGACAGAGAATTCCGTGGAAAGACTGCTAGAATTCTGCTCCCAGAGATCATTCCTGCTCACAGTGTCCCTTGTAGAAAGGGGACATCATTGCAGGCAGCCTGGACGGAGCATGTGGGGTTGGTTGTTTAGGAAAGCTGCTCAGGCTTTTCCATTCTTTCCTTACAAACAGGAAAACTTCTCCTGGGCCTGTGTGCAGGGAGAGCCCTGAGGAGAGCACTTGGCACATGGTGCTGTGGGCTGGGACAGCCAGCTGCAGAGCTGAAGGGAAGAAGCCCTGCTGTGTCACAATGGCTCCTTGGGTTCATGTGCATCACCTGTGTCACCATGGTCTCCTTGATTCCATGAGGCCCTGCTGTGTCACAATGGCTCCTTGGCTTCATGTGCATCACCTGCATCACAATGGTCTCCTTGATTCCATGAGGCCCCACTGTGTCACAATGGCTCCTTGCTTCCATGAGGAACACAAAAGCTTTGCATCAACACTGAGCAACAGCTGCTGAACACACCTGGGAGCATCTGCTTGCATCAAGCGAGGGCTTCAAGCTGAGAATGGCAGCAGCAGCTTCCATCTGCAACAGAGAGCCAGGCAAGAGACAGGGACAGAGAATTCTGTGGAAAGACTGCGAGAATTCTGCTCCCAGACATCATTCCTGCTCACAGTGTCCCTTGTAGAAAGGGGACATCATTGCAGGCAGCCTGGACTGAGCATGTGGTGTTGGTTGTTGAGGAAAGCTGCTCAGGCTTTTTCATTCTTTCCTTACAAACAGGAAAACTTCTCTGGGCCTGTGTGGAGGGAGAGCCCTGAGGAGAGCACTTGGCACATGGTGCCTCGGTGTGGGACAGCCAGCTGCAGAGCTGAAGGGAAGAAGCCCCGCTGTGTCACAATGGCTCCTTGGCTTCATGTGCATCACCTGTGTCACCATGGTCTCCTTGATTCCATGAGGCCCCACTGGGTCACAATGGCTCCTTGGCTTCCATGTGGCCCCACTGTGTCACAATGGTCTCCTTGATTCCATGAGGCCCCACTGGGTCACAATGGCTCCTTGGCTTCCATGTGGCCCCACTGTGTCACAATGGCCTTTGGTTCCATAGGTTTTCTATTGTAACAATGGACTCCTTGGTTCTGTGAGCTACCCTGCTTTTTGCAGAGGTGTCTTTGGTTCCAACAAGGCCCTGCTGTGTCTCATCAGGAACACATTTCCATGTGGTTCCATGATTCCCCACGGTGTCACCATGGAGCCTTGTTTCTAGGAGGTTCTGTAGTGTCACAATTGTCTCCTTGATCCCATGAGCCCCTGCAGTGTCACAATGGCTCCTTGCTTCCATGAGGAACACAAAAGCTTTGCATCAACACTGAGCAACAGCTGCTGAACACACCTGGGAGCATCTGCTTGCATCAAACGAGGGCTTCAAGCTGAGAATGGCAGCAGCAGCTTCCATCTGCAACAGAGAGCGAGGCAAAGGACAGGGACAGAGAATTCCGTGGAAAGACTGCGAGAATTCTGCTCCCAGACATCATTCCGGCTCACAGTGTCCCTTGTAGAAAGGGGACATCATTGCAGGCAGCCTGGACTGAGCATGTGGGTTTGGTTGTCTAGGGAACCTACTCAGGCTTTTCCATTCTTTCCTTACAAACAGGAAAACTTCTCTGGGCCTGTGTGCAGGCAGAGCCCTGAGGAGAGCAGATGGCACATGGTGCTGTGGGCTGGGACAGCCAGCTGCAGAGCTGAAGGGAAGAAGCCCCGCTGTGTCACAATGGCTCCTTGGCTTCATGTGCATCACCTGTGTCACCATGGTCTCCTTGATTCCATGAGGCCCCACTGTATCACATTGGCTCCTTGGCTTCATGTGCATCACCTGTGTCACCATGGTCTCCTTGATTCCATGAGGCCCCACTGTGTCACAATGGCTCCTTGGCTTCATGTGCATCACCTGTGTCACCATGGTCTCCTTGATTCCATGAGGCCCCACTGGGTCACAATGGCTCCGTGGCTTCCATGTGGCCCCACTGGGTCACAATGGCCCCTTGCTTCCATAGGTTTTCTATTGTAACAATGGACTCCTTGGTTCTGTGAGCTACCCTGCTTCTTGCAGAGGTGTCTTTGGTTCCAACAAGGCCCTGCTGTGTCTCATCAGGAACACATTTCCATGTGTTTCCATGATTCCCCACGGTGTCACCATGGAGCCTTGTTTCTAGGAGGTTCTGTAGTGTCACAATTGTCTCCTTGATGCCATGAGCCCCTGCAGTGTCACAATGGCTCCTTGCTTCCATGAGGAACACAAAAGCTTGGCATCAACACTGAGCAACAGCTGCTGAACACACCTGGGAGCATCTGCTTGCATCAAACGAGGGCTTCAAGCTGAGAATGGCAGCAGCAGCTTCCATCTGCAACAGAGAGCCAGGCAAAGGACAGGGACAGAGAATTCAGTGGAAAGACTGCGGGAATTCTGCTCCCAGAGATCATTATTGCTCACAGTTTCCCTTGTAGAAAGGGGACATCATTGCAGGCAGCCTGGACTGAGCATGTGGGGTTGGTTGTCAGGGGAACCTGCTCAGGCTTTTTCATTCTTTCCTTACAAACAGGAAAACTTCTCTGGGCCTGTGTGCAGGCAGAGCCCTGAGGAGAGCACTTGGCACATGGTGCCTCGGTGTGGGACAGCCAGCTGCAGAGCTGAAGGGAAGAAGCCCCGCTGTGTCACAATGGCTCCTTGGCTTCATGTGCATCACCTGTGTCACCATGGTCTCCTTGATTCCATGAGGCCCCACTGTGTCACAATGGCTCCTTGGCTTCATGTGCATCACCTGTGTCACCATGGTCCCCTTGATTACATGAGGAACACAAAAGCTTTGCATCAACACTGAGCAACAGCTGCTGAACACACCTGGGATCATCTGCTTGCATCAAACGAGGGCTTCAAGCTGAGAATGGCAGCAGCAGCTTCCATCTGCAAGAGAGAGCCAGGCAAAGGACAGGGACAGAGAATTCAGTGGAAAGACTGCGAGAATTCTGCTCCCACACATCATTCCTGCTCACAGTATCCCTTGTAGAAAGGGGACATCATTGCAGGCAGCCTGGACTGAGCATGTGGGTTTGGTTGTCAGGGGAACCTGCTCAGGCTTTTTCATTCTTTCCTTACAAACAGGAAAACTTCTCTGGGCCTGTGTGCAGGCAGAGCCCTGAGGAGAGCACTTGGCACATGGTGCCTCGGTGTGGGACAGCCAGCTGCAGAGCTGAAGGGAAGAAGCCCCGCTGTGTCACAATGGCTCCTTGGCTTCATGTGCATCACCTGTGTCACCATGGTCTCCTTGATTCCATCAGGCCCCACTGGGTCACAATGGCTCCTTGGCTTCATGTGCATCACCTGTGTCACCATGGTCTCCTTGATTCCATGAGACCCCACTGTGTCACATTGGCTCCTTGGCTTCATGTGCATCACCTGTGTCACCATGGTCTCCTTGATTCCATGAGGCCCCACTGGGTCACAATGGCTCCTTGGCTTCATGTGCATCACCTGTGTCACCATGGTCTCCTTGATTCCATGAGGCCCCACTGTGTCACAATGGCTCCTTGGCTTCATGTGCATCACCTGTGTCACCATGGTCTCCTTGATTCCATGAGGCCCCACTGTGTCACAATGGCTCCTTGGCTTCATGTGCATCACCTGTGTCACCATGGTCTCCTTGATTCCATGAGGCCCCACTGGGTCACAATGGCTCCTTCGCTTCATGTCCATCACCTGTCCTTGATTCCATGAGGCCCCACTGGGTCACAATGGCTCCGTGGCTTCCATGTGGCCCCACTGTGTCACAATGGTCTCCTTGATTCCATGAGGCCCCACTGGGTCACAATGGCTCCTTGGCTTCCATGAGGCCCCACTGTGTCACAATGGTCTCCTTGATTCCATGAGGCCCCACTGGGTCACAATGGCTCCTTGGCTTCATGTGCATCACCTGTGTCACCATGGTCTCCTTGATTCCATGAGGCCCCACTGGGTCACAATGCCTCCGTGGCTTCCATGTGGCCCCACTGTGTCACAATGGCTCCTTGCTTCCATAGGTTTTCTATTGTAACAATGGACTCCTTGGTTCTCTGAGCTACCCTGCTTTTTGCAGAGGTGTCTTTGGTTCCAACAAGGCCCTGCTGCGTCTCATCAGGAACACATTTCCATGTGGTTCCATGATTCCCCACGGTGTCACCATGGAGCCTTGTTTCTAGGAGGTTCTGTACTGTCACAATTGTCTCCTTGATGCCATGAGCCCCTGCAGTGTCACAATGGCTCCTTGCTTCCATGAGGAACACAAAAGCTTTGCATCAACACTGAGCAACAGCTGCTGAACACACCTGGGAGCATCTGCTTGCATCAAACGAGGGCTTCAAGCTGAGAATGGCAGCAGCAGCTTCCATCTGCAACAGAGAGCCAGGCAAAGGACAGGGACAGAGAATTCAGTGGAAAGACTGCGGGAATTCTGCTCCCAGAGATCATTCCTGCTCACAGTGTCCCTTGTAGAAAGGGGACATCATTGCAGGCAGCCTGGACGGAGCATGTGGGGTTGGTTGTTTAGGAAAGCTGCTCAGGCTTTTCCATTCTTTCCTTACAAACAGGAAAACTTCTCTGGGCCTGTGTGCAGGCAGAGCCCAGAGGAGAGCACTTGGCACATGGTGCTGTGGGCTGGGACAGCCAGCTGCAGAGCTGAAGGGAAGAAGCCCCGCTGTGTCACAATGGCTCCTTGGCTTCATGTGCATCACCTGTGTCACCATGGTCTCCTTGATTCCATGAGGCCCCACTGGGTCACAATGGCTCCGTGGCTTCCATGTGGCCCCACTGGGTCACAATGGCCCCTTGCTTCCATAGGTTTTCTATTGTAACAATGGACTCCTTGGTTCTGTGAGCTACCCTGCTTCTTGCAGAGGTGTCTTTGGTTCCAACAAGGCCCTGCTGTGTCTCATGAGGAACACATTTCCATGTGTTTCCATGATTCCCCACGGTGTCACCATGGAGCCTTGTTTCTAGGAGGTTCTGTAGTGTCACAATTGTCTCCTTGATGCCATGAGCCCCTGCAGTGTCACAATGGCTCCTTGCTTCCATGAGGAACACAAAAGCTTGGCATCAACACTGAGCAACAGCTGCTGAACACACCTGGGAGCATCTGCTTGCATCAAACGAGGGCTTCAAGCTGAGAATGGCAGCAGCAGCTTCCATCTGCAAGAGAGAGCCAGGCAAAGGACAGGGACAGAGAATTCCGTGGAAAGACTGCGGGAATTCTGCTCCCAGAGATCATTATTGCTCACAGTTTCCCTTGTAGAAAGGGGACATCATTGCAGGCAGCCTGGACTGAGCATGTGGGGTTGGTTGTCAGGGGAACCTGCTCAGGCTTTTTCATTCTTTCCTTACAAACAGGAAAACTTCTCTGGGCCTGTGTGCAGGCAGAGCCCTGAGGAGAGCACTTGGCACATGGTGCCTCGGTGTGGGACAGCCAGCTGCAGAGCTGAAGGGAAGAAGCCCCGCTGTGTCACAATGGCTCCTTGGCTTCATGTGCATCACCTGTGTCAGCATGGTCTCCTTGATTCCATGAGGCCCCACTGGGTCACAATGGCTCCTTGGCTTCATGTGCATCACCTGTGTCACCATGGTCCCCTTGATTACATGAGGAACACAAAAGCTTTGCATCAACACTGAGCAACAGCTGCTGAACACACCTGGGATCATCTGCTTGCATCAAACGAGGGCTTCAAGCTGAGAATGGCAGCAGCAGCTTCCATCTGCAAGAGAGAGCCAGGCAAAGGACAGGGACAGAGAATTCAGTGGAAAGACTGCGAGAATTCTGCTCCCAGAGATCATTCCTGCTCACAGTATCCCTTGTAGAAAGGGGACATCATTGCAGGCAGCCTGGACTGAGCATGTGGGTTTGGTTGTCAGGGGAACCTGCTCAGGCTTTTTCATTCTTTCCTTACAAACAGGAAAACTTCTCTGGGCCTGTGTGCAGGCAGAGCCCTGAGGAGAGCACTTGGCACATGGTGCCTCGGTGTGGGACAGCCAGCTGCAGAGCTGAAGGGAAGAAGCCCCGCTGTGTCACAATGGCTCCTTGGCTTCATGTGCATCACCTGTGTCACCATGGTCTCCTTGATTCCATGAGGCCCCACTGGGTCACAATGGCTCCTTGGCTTCATGTGCATCACCTGTGTCACCATGGTCTCCTTGATTCCATGAGACCCCACTGTGTCACAATGGCTCCTTGGCTTCATGTGCATCACCTGTGTCACCATGGTCTCCTTGATTCCATGAGGCCCCACTGGGTCACAATGGCTCCTTGGCTTCATGTGCATCACCTGTGTCACCATGGTCTCCTTGATTCCATTAGGCCCCACTGGGTCACAATGGCTCCTTGGCTTCATGTGCATCACCTCTGTCACCATGGTCTCCTTGATTCCATGAGGCCCCACTGGGTCACAATGGCTCCTTGGCTTCATGTGCATCACCTGTGTCACCATGGTCTCCTTGATTCCATGAGGCCCCACTGGGTCACAATGGCTCCTTGGCTTCATGTGCATCACCTGTGTCACCATGGTCTCCTTGATTCCATGAGGCCCCACTGTGTCACAATGGCTCCTTGGCTTCATGTGCATCACCTGTGTCACCATGGTCTCCTTGATTCCATGAGGCCCCACTGGGTCACAATGGCTCCTTGGCTTCATGTGCATCACCTGTCCTTGATTCCATGAGGCCCCACTGGGTCACAATGGCTCCGTGGCTTCCATGTGGCCCCACTGTGTCACAATGGTCTCCTTGATTCCATGAGGCCCCACTGTGTCACAATGGCTCCTTGGCTTCCATGAGGCCCCACTGTGTCACAATGGTCTCCTTGATTCCATGAGGCCCCACTGGGTCACAATGGCTCCTTGGCTTCATTTGCATCACCTGTGTCACAATGGTCTCCTTGATTCCATGAGGCCCCACTGGGTCACAATGGCTCCTTGCTTCCATAGGTTTTCTATTGTAACAATGGACTCCTTGGTTCTCTGAGCTACCCTGCTTTTTGCACAGGTGTCTTTGGTTCCAACAAGGCCCTGCTGCGTCTCATCAGGAACACATTTCCATGTGGTTCCATGATTCCCCACGGTGTCACCATGGAGCCTTGTTTCTAGGAGGTTCTGTAGTGTCACAATTGTCTCCTTGATGCCATGAGCCCCTGCAGTGTCACAATGGCTCCTTGCTTCCATGAGGAACACAAAAGCTTTGCATCAACACTGAGCAACAGCTGCTGAACACACCTGGGAGCATCTGCTTGCATCAAACGAGGGCTTCAAGCTGAGAATGGCAGCAGCAGCTTCCATCTGCAACAGAGAGCCAGGCAAAGGACAGGGACAGAGAATTCCGTGGAAAGACTGCGGGAATTCTGCTCCCAGAGATCATTCCTGCTCACAGTGTCCCTTGTAGAAAGGGGACATCATTGCAGGCAGCCTGGACTGAGCATGTGGGGTTGGTTGTTTAGGAAAGCTGCTCAGGCTTTTCCATTCTTTCCTTACAAACAGGAAAACTTCTCTGGGCCTGTGTGCAGGCAGAGCCCAGAGGAGAGCACTTGGCACATGGTGCTGTGGGCTGGGACAGCCAGCTGCAGAGCTGAAGGGAAGAAGCCCCGCTGTGTCACAATGGCTCCTTGGCTTCATGTGCATCACCTGTGTCACCATGGTCTCCTTGATTCCATGAGGCCCCACTGTGTCACAATGGCTCCTTGGCTTCATGTGCATCACCTGTGTCACCATGGTCTCCTTGATTCCATGAGGCCCCACTGGGTCACAATGGCTCCTTGGCTTCATGTGCATCACCTGTGTCACCATGGTCTCCTTGATTCCATGAGGCCCCACTGGGTCACAATGGCTCCTTGGCTTCATGTGCATCACCTGTGTCACCATGGTCTCCTTGATTCCATGAGGCCCCACTGGGTCACAATGGCTCCTTGGCTTCATGTGCATCACCTGTCCTTGATTCCATGAGGCCCCACTGGGTCACAATGGCTCCGTGGCTTCCATGTGGCCCCACTGTGTCACAATGGTCTCCTTGATTCCATGAGGCCCCACTGGGTCACAATGGCTCCTTGGCTTCCATGAGGCCCCACTGTGTCACAATGGTCTCCTTGATTCCATGAGGCCCCACTGGGTCACAATGGCTCCTTGGCTTCATGTGCATCACCTGTGTCACAATGGTCTCCTTGATTCCATGAGGCCCCACTGGGTCACAATGCCTCCGTGGCTTCCATG